>NC_051854.1:23721589-25136589 GCF_905115235.1 Hermetia illucens | reverse complement strand
AAGAGTCATGTGCAGCAAACTGTTACCCATAATTGAAGGCAGCAACAACTTGTCAGTCTCCGCTGTGTTGTCATTGAATGTCAAAAAGGCATCCAACTCCACCATCTGAAACCGAATTAAAGGCGCATTGACTTGGAAATAGCAGGTGTCCTTGGATATTTTGTGACGCTTGAATGGAGTGTGGACTCCAAAGGGAAACGGATCCTGGAAATAGTGGCGAGATCCAAACACTACAACAGTATCCCGGTGCTCAGGCTGCGAAGCAAATATTCCCGACGCCACCTTAACATTCGTATCACTGGTGTCGCCCGTCTACGCGTGGCGAGTTCTGCAACTCTGGATAAACGTGACCATTGGGAGATTCGCCGAAGCAGTGTCATGCTAAAGGACCCTTGCGGGATTTTGATAACACTGCTACTGACACTGTTATGAGCCTTGCAACGATAGGTAGCGTGTGGGGGGGCTTCCATTACCCCAAAGAGCACTCACCAGTGAAAAGTTTTCTTTTGATTTGTGGTCGCAGGAATTAACAACCAGGGGAGGTAGTGTCATAAGCTCAGCCGTTTGGCACAGCGTTTCAATCCCCAGGAAGCGGCAATGCGTTACAATGACAGAGCAGAGATCAGTTGCGACAAATACAAGCAAAGCGCGGTGCAGAAAGCACCTGGTCTCCCGGGCGAATGGGGACCCAGGGGGACAAGTACTGACGTTGTCCCCATTTTTCTCTACAAAAGAGTTGGAAGTGTACAAATTTATTTCCCACCATAGACGAATCCTATTGCTCGACACATTCATCTTGTTTGAAGATTGATATTTTCCCTTACGAGTGGGAAATGGCGAGGCTGGCAGGTTCATAGCGACCATTTTTATACTTGATACCAACCGGGAAAGTGCTCGAAAAGCTCGTCAGAAGTAGAGCTGGCGAGGAGGTATCCCCAAGACATTGGGTCCAATGCAGGGAGGGCCACGGTGGATTCTGTCATAGAGGCTGTGGATGTGGTTCATCATACTGGGACATACGGCCACCAAACTCGACGAGTAGTGACTCTTAATGTTAGAAATGCCTTCAATTCCGTCAGATGTGCAGATTAGAAAATTATCTGACAAATCGCTCCTTGAACGATAGGATTCCAGAAATCCAGCTCTGTGATACTCCCGACCTGATCTCCATCTTCCTTTGGCCTGCCATGGATCGAAAAACTTGCGCATCGGACGCACGCAATTTTCGGTGTCATGCCTTTTTCGAAACAGAAAGAACTGAGGAGAGGACTCCTCACTTATAATTTATTCTAATTAAGCATTTCTAATAAGTTGTAAATAAATTCATAAAAAACGAATAATAAGCAAACAAATACAATTACAATACAAGTTTCAGAACAGGGAGCGGTCTCTCAAATAATTCCTTAATATCCAAAAGATTTAACCTGCTCCTCTCCTCAAATGCGATATATTGATGGTCGCTTTCCGAGAAATTTCTCGGATTGCCATTATATCCCAAATTGAACAATGTGCCTCGACCACACGCACCATTGCTACTTGTTTGCAGATGTCTTTCGTTCTCTTTTTGGTCTCCCAAGAGACCTACAATCCTCCTTTACTGTTCGGTGTCACACGTTCCTAGGCCGTTTGACCCGACGGCCACCCTATGATCATGCATTGCATTGAATGGCATGGTCAAGGGAGTTGTTATTTTCTTAAAGAATGACGTACCTATTGGCACTTCAGTCTTCTATCGGCACTTGGCCCATATTGCAACGTAGTTTTTTCATTCGAAATTATGCCGGCCAATGCTAGCATGTTAGACAAATCGATCGATGTCCTCAGTGTCGCACCCATTAATTAAGATAGGGTACCGAGATCGTTGATTTTGTGACTATTCATTCCGACTCTATGAACAATTTGATATCGATGCAATGCTCATCAATATTTTACAAGGAGCTGTTCAAAAAGTCTCCGTTTAGAGCAGTGACCTCTCACCGCCAAACCACAGAACCAGGGTAGGTTGATTTCTGGATTTGAGGCTCTCCGGAGGTTCTCAAACAATGCGCGTTCAATGAAGAAACTATAGAAGTTGCAGAAAGGCGCAAAATCCTCGGCATTATCATTACCGTCTCCAAAGCTACTCCCCATTCTACGAGTATGTCCGGCAAGTTGTTATTAGAGCCTAACATGACATTTAGGCCACCCATCACGATCGCAATATCATCTTTAAGGCATAGTCACACAAGGCGGTTTCATCCACCGGGAGAGTCGCAGACAAGCCAACTTGTCTGTCGAAACCCACGGCGGTGGCTGCCCGGAGCGGCGTCGCTGCTACGATAGTGGCGGAGGAATACAACTAAGTCTGTGGTTATGAATTAATGCTGCCGCACAGAGCGGAGCGTGCACGGTGGAAGTCCCTATGAGGTAATCATTCGAACGGGCTCTCGAGCTTCCTACAAGAAGCAAAACGAATCAACTTTAAACAATTTTTTATTCCAATTCAATCTGTTTTCGATTTTTGCGGAAGATAAATAAAATCGTTTCCTGAATCATATTCAATTGCTTATAGAAATCTTCCTCTTCTGTAGGGAAAATCTTTGGTGCGGAATACTATTATTGAGATGTTCTTTATTTCGGGGCGAAAGTCAGTATTTTGTTCGACCCCAATTCCCTAGACATAAGTACGCAACTTACATAAGCGATAAGCATCAGTCCAGCACTTGATTTCCGCTCACTTCCAGCAAGTTTACCAGAATACAACAATACAGTGCCGCAAGGAGGAAGGAAGTGTTCCCTGGAATCCCATCACTTTAGATCATTTAACCATTTTAATTCCCAGCCTATACCATTAGAATTCTTGCTAAAGTTGAAGCAAGCAGACCTTGGGAGAGCTTGATATCGTCGTGAAAGTGCATTCACACATGGATTATACCAAAAACCAAAAGATACCGTTGAAAGCAATGGATCGATCCTTCGTCGAGGCATGGATGCCATTATCATCCCGGCTTAATAGCAACTACTATTAGCTCAAACGGAGAAAACTGAACGATAGGAAGATGGGCAGAGAGAAATTTGTTGGGTTCGTAGCGATGAACACAGTTCGAAGTAGTGCACATCTCATTGCGGGGAAAACGTAAAATGTGGAAGAAGCAGTAAATATCCAAATCATTAAATCTTCATCAAAACTAAAGAAATATTTTTTGTTGAATTGGTTACAGGTCGCTTGCACAACAGTGGAACTGTTCTGGTCGATTCATTCTCCTTGCGTTTTCACGCTGTAAGATCTGGATACTGCAGCTGCCATTTTATTTTTTATTTAAATTTAATGTAATCTTGAATTTTTAATTCTAAGGACGCAATAAATAAGCATATAAAAGTTTATGCCGATAGCTTTCATATTTTATTTTTTGACAATTTTAAAATGATATCCTTTATTAGACATTTAACACTAGTACAGCCCTTAAAGTAGGTGTGACAGCAAGTTGAATATAAAGAGCCGCTATATCTTAAAATTAACACGAATCCGTGAGCACTGTCTACAAAGTTATTGTGAACATGGCAACCATGGACAAGCACTACGTCTAATGACCTGTACATGATGAAAGTAATAGCAAACATTTGCCAATGGCAAGAGGCTAAACTTCATCTTTTATTTAAACAGGATACTTTCTCGTCTCCAATTTCGAGAAGTAACTAAAGAACATCTACAAGTATGAAGATAAGGATGCGAGTTTGAACGGAATTCCAAATGCAACTCTCCAACTGGCTGTCAAAGCCAGGCCCGGTTCGATTACCAGTAGGGTAGGTATCAGTGGCCGCTCCGAGGATCCCAATTAGCACTGCTGTTATGAGCAAGGAGGCAGAGTCCAGCCGGCTCAGATCTTCAGAGCCAGCCCGTAGCATTCACGAATGAAAGCAGCTCTCCCACCCTGCAGCTAGAAATCTCTCTGAAGTCCCTAAAGAATAGTTTACCTAGTGTCCGTAGCCCCCTCTTCTGGATCACTAGTACTCACCCTAGCCGGCCTCCTTCCCAACCTCTTGGGCATCCCTCGGTTTAATAAATTTAAAACCAAGCTCAATCATACCCAAAACTAAAATTGGCTTTTAACTCTCAGGCACCTACGATATTAGTTTGTACTTTCAGTACGCTTTCAAGCAGAAGGCATTGAAAAGCTGGAGAAAGCATTGGATGCGATTGGCGACAAGCCGGCTATTATCGGCATCGATGCCAATGCTACCTCACCTATGTGGGACCCGATTTGCGCCAGGAGAACGCAGAACAACCGAAAAATAGTTAGAGGGAGGAAAATGGAAGAAGGTATTGCGAACAGAGGAGGCTTGGTTGTTCTCAATAAAACAAATGAGCTTCCAACTTACAAGACGAACATACTCTTCACCGAGCTCGCACAACCCAACAGGAAGTCTCGGTTCAATGCCAAGAAGGCAAAGTGTGAAAAGTTCAAACTGAGGAGTGCAGGAAATCGCGCTCGCAATGAAAACTTTGCAACAAGCGCGGAAGCGCTGGCAGAAATTATGCAAACACGCATAATAAACGCAAGCGAAAAAGCCATCCCTCGGAAACAAATAAGAAATGGCAAAATACCAGGCTGAAATGAGGAAATTTCAAGGCTAAAGAAAGGGTTCAACAAAGCTAGAAGAAAACTAGAAAAGGCTAGAAATACAGCCAACTGAGATGATAGCTTGAGAGACTTCAGACTCCGGCGCAACGCACGAACTGAGAAAATCCAGATTGGAAAGCTGAAGGAAATTCATTACTAAAGTAGGAGACGCAAATCCGTGACCGCCCACATCTATTGAAGTTGAGAAGGGAACGACGGAAAACTAGGACACAGCTAAAGCCATGCTGGCAGGCTTCTCCCCTGATGACAAACCACAAGAGGACCGAATCAACGTGCTCTTAGGGAGTCAATCAGGACCACGATAGAAGATCGTGGTGGAAATAAAGCGGAAGCTGAGAGGCCATTCGAAATTGCAGAACTGGAAATTGCAGCCAAATGATTTCGGAATGGTAAGACGCCAGGAGCTGACCAAATCGAAGTGGAATTCCTTAAAAGAGCGATCGATGCGATCCCACAACAGATGCTGGGAGTGTATAACCAGTGACTGCAGGAGCAAGTTTTCCCTGCGATATAGAAAGTGAGATCGATTCGAGCGATCTATAAGGGGGAGGGAAAAGATATGGCAGAGGTGAAGTCATGCAAGACAATATGTTTGCTCCCGTTGGTTGGCAAATTGCTGGAAAGGCTCATCCTTAACAGGCTGAAATATTTTCTTGACGCGACAGTTTGGATTGCAATTGCCTTTGACATTGAAGGAGCCTTCGACTATCTTGGGTGGCCAGCGGTTCTTAAGAAGTTGGAAAGAAGGAACTGCGCACCTGCGCTCTATGGGCTAATCTTCAGCTATCTACGAGACCGAAGGGTAGTTATGGAAGACAATTTCGAGAGAGAAGAAAAAAAGAGTTAGCAAAGACTGCTCGCTCGTCCCGACTTTGTAGCATCTTGTCCTTGACCAACTAAGACAGCAAGCTCTCATCCTCATCGAGGGCAGAAGTCGGAGTGAAATTGAAGACATTGACCGCAACGCCACAGACAATATTGCCTGGTAATCCAGTGATGTTAGGCTTACACTATCAGCGAGGAAAACGCAGGCAATCCTCCTGAAAGGGAAATTGTCCAGGAGGCCACAGCCGAAAGTGTAGAGCAACACTACTCAAATGAATGGATGATGAAAATGAATTGGATGATAACCAATCATTATACAAGCCAATTTCTAATAGGAAATCGTGACTTCAAGTGAAAGTTAAGGCAATTCCAGCTCAGCACAAGCAGTCGCGGCGACTGCGGAAGCATAGGAGACTTCACTTCACGTGCTATATGAATGCCCGGTTTATGATAAAGAAATGACTGGCTGGTAAATGCGAGCACGGCTGAACTTGGAACATGACCAGTGTAATCGCAGGAACTTGTTTCGCAGAAACTGTTTTCTGCATTTGAAAATGTTTGGAGGGAGATGCTAAAAACCAAAAAAGCTTCCGGTGCAATGCCCCTTGTGCACGACCAAAGGACATAGGGAAACATTAGAGGGCTGGGGGATCTCAAACTTCCAAATTGCCCAAAAGGTCATGGGTAAATAAAAAATTCTGGGGATATCATAACCAAAGCAATTCCCCTGCGATTACAATATTCGCCTTTGAGACTGGGAAGTTGGATGTTTTAATCATAATCTTCATCTGGGGAAATGCCTCTGGCCTAAACCATTAAGACGATTTGGGGGGATCCGAACGCAGAGAAATAGCTTGACCTTTTTAGTATAGGGAAAACACACACGGATAATTAAAATATTCAGCTTATGCAACTAAGGGGGATTTCGTGCCTGTAGACTACAAAACAGGTCAGCACGGTGATGAAATACTGGGAAAATGGTTCAGGATTGAACTCTGTATCCCAAATGCTTAGCAGAAGAAAAATAGGGCCAAAGGGAAATACTCTATAGGAGATGAAATAGGGGGATAAGGAAATAGAATGGGAAAAGAGAGACGGAGACTCGGATAGCCCACGAGGCGAGCATTGTCAAAAGCTCGGTTGTTGACACAACAGCAAAGTTTGCGGCAATTAGCCCATGTAGACCTCGGAGATGCGCTTCCTCAATCTACTAGATAAGCCCTAAAAGCTGTCGAACGGATGATCGCACCGGTCTCAGAGGAATCTGGAGCAAACGGGAACATCGGGGTTGAGTGTGGTCCACTCGCAACATTGCGCGAAGGTCAACGTTGGACTCGTGGTGGTTGTAGTGTTAAACAAGTCGAAGAGGTAGTCACATCCCTCGGTGAGAAACTTGTAAAGACGCATCTTTGCAAGAAATCTACCATCTGGTAAACCCAGAAAACAGGCCATCCCAAAAGGGAGGGGGTACGGCCTAACGGCTCAGGCACTCTAATGGCACCGTGCAGTAGACACAGACTCAGAAGGAAAAACGGTGAGAGATTGGAGAAGAAGAATGACAGCGGACTCTTAAAGTTCTACAAGATCATTTGTTGGAAGATTTCTTTTAAATTTCTTTCTGCTTTTGCTTACCTCTAATTTATAGTTTAAATAAAATAAATATTTTAAGAAAATATCAAGTCGTTTTTGAGTTTTTAGTAACCGATGCCTTTGCACCGAAAACGTGAAAAAATTTGTGAGTAACTATATATCCAAGCAATCCTAGGAGAACGGATTGGGAATCCTACGCAACGCACTTGAGCAACAACATTGCCCACCTTCAAGGGAGCGGTGACATCAGGAGCGAACTTGAACTAGAAACAGTGGTGGAAAACCTCAACACAGTCGTTGTTGACGCATATGAGCCTAGCTGTCCAGCTAAGAGAGTTAAGTCATCAAGAGATGTACCATGGTGGAACAGGAACCTGACCAAAATGAAAACAGAGGCACGAAAACTCTTCAACCGGGGACTGGCAGAAGTACAAAAACGCACTGACTGTGTATAGCAACGTGGTCAGGGAAGCGAAACGGAACAACTTCAGGGAATTCTGTGAAGGGATCGAACAGATCACAGAAGCAACCAAGCTATACGAGGCTGTAGCCACAGACGGGGGAATATCCTCTGTCTGTTTGAAGAAGATGGGACATTTACCGACAATGAGGGGGACAGAGTACACTTGCTTCTCAGAACTCATTTCCCGGCGGCGACAACATTCTGTCTGACACCCCAACAAAGAAAACGGAAGAAAGAAGAACTGAAAACTAGCAAAGGAGGTATGCTCAGAAACTAGGTTAAGGAGTAGATGGCATTTTCCCAGCACTAATCCAGAGACCTAGGAATTATCTTAGAGTCTATTCTGAGGGTGGGAGGGGGAGCATAGCACTGGGATACATACCAAGGGCATGGAGACGGGCAAAAGTGATCTTTATTCCAAAAGCGGATAAAAAGGATCCTTTTCATCCTAAAGCTTTCAGACCAATTTGCCTAACATCGTTCGCACTTAGAACGGTGGAGAAGGTCATAGACAACTATATTAGAACTAGCGTTCTAAAGCATAATCCCCTTCATCACTGTCAACACGCTTACCGGGCAGGACAGTCAACTAAAACTGCTCTGTATAAGCTGTATAAGCTTCCATAGAAACAAAAGAAATAGCACTGTGCGCGTTTTTGGATATCGAAGGAGCATTCGACAACACATCGTACACAGAGATACAAGATGCCCTGAGCCGCAAGGGAGTGGGAAACACCCTGGCATTCTGGATGGGCAAAATGCTAAAAAGCAGGGAAAGAGAAGTACCGACAGGTACAAATTCTATTGTCATGAACACTACTCAAGGCTGTCCGCAGGACGGGGTACTATCGCCGCTGATGGAGTATGGTAGTGGACGAACTCCTGGACGTGCTAGCAAATACTGGAATACAATTCCAGGGCTACGCGGAGACATTGTTTTAATCTGTAGGGGCAAATATGAAGATAGCCTATGTGATAGAATCAAAACTGGACTAAGGGTTACTAGTGCCTGATGCAGAAAGGTGGGACTGCGGATCAACCCAACCAAAACCACCATAATACCATTCACTAGGAGGCGTAAGCTTGATCACTTGAGAGCCATAACATTACGTGATATGGAGGTGAAACGAGAAACAGAGTTTAAATATTTGGGAATTACGCTAGGCCAAAAATTACTCTGGAAGACCCATGTCGGAAAGCCACGAGGGCTCTGATGACTTGTAGATCTATAACAGGAAAAAAAATGGGGGTTACAACCCGAAGATTCTACTTTGGATACATACTCCAATAGTAAGGCCAATGATTACCTATGGAGCGGTAATCTGGGCAGAAAGAACCGAACTTAGCACACAAGCCAGGAAATTACATAAGCTCCAAAGGCTGGCTTCCGTGTGTATCAGTGGGGCAATGAGGACATGCCCAACGGCATCCCTGGAGGTCCTTCTGGGATTAACCCCTCTCCATCTGCACATACAGATGCAGGTAAGGAGGGCAATATTTAGGATGGCCGGTAGTATCAGTGCCTAAATCGTAGGAAGATTGATATTCTTTCTAGACGGTATCCCGAATTACTGATACCAAGGGATAACATGACAACGAGGTTTCACTTCGATAAGAAGTTTGTAACAAGTTGGAGTAACAAGGCAAACTGGAAGAGCGTGGCTGCGACATACGGCTTAAACCAGCAACTGATTACTTGGTACACTGACGGACCCCTCACAGCAGAAGGAGCGGGTGCCGGTGTCATTGGTCCAAGAAAATGTACTTTGAGCCAATAGGCAGGTACACTAGCATATTCCAGGCGAAAATATACGCCATAGACAAATGTGCCTCCTTTAATCTGCAAAGGAGCTACAGGGGGCAGAACAAAGCTATTCTCACCGATAGCCAAGCAGCGATCAAGGCACCAAGGTCCAACCAGGTGAACTCTAAACTGGTGTGGGAATGCCTTGAGAGACTGAATACACTCGGCTCGTCCAACAAGGTCTGGATACTTTGAGTTCCAGGCCATACTGGGTTGGAAGGCAACGAGGGAGGGGACCAACTAGCCAAGAAGGGAGCAGGGACGCCTTTACACGGGCCAAAACCCTTCTGTGGAATCGGAAACGGTTTCATGGCTATGAATCTAAGAAGTGAAGAAGAACGGTTGAGGGAACTATACTGGGCGGGCCTACCAGCCATGGAACAGTCCAGGGTGCTTATTGGGGGATACGAACCCATGCGGACAAAGGATTGGTTAAACCTAACCAAAAAGAACCTCCGAATAATAGTGGGAATTCTCACTGGTCATTGTCGGCTGAACTATCACCTAGGGAAGCTAGGGATATCTACAGACCTGCCTGCAGGTTTTGTGCGGAGTATGACGAAACCTCTATACACGTCCTGGGACAGTGTCCGGCACTTGTGCAAAGTAGGTCGAGGCATCTAGGAGAACACTTAATACCAGATGCAAAACTGAAAGATCTGGAAGTAGGGAACATACTAAAGTTCCTGACGGTTATAGGCTTGCTTGAGATACTATGATCAATAGATACACTATAACCAGTAAAAGGGCACAATATTTCTTTAAAAACGCGGTGCGACTTTCCCTTAACAGAATAATAATAACCTCGTACCACGTATCTGACTGCCGATTATCTCGACTTTCAACAAAAGCATTGGCGTAACACAACTTGAGCTGTTACTAGGGAATCATTGCTAACAGAAGAAATCATCTCAACATTCTGATATAATAAGAATCACAAACGTGAAATTGCAAAACATCAAATCGCTAGTGCTCAAAAAGAAAATTATTTCAAAATGATTGTAGCGATAAAACGCAGTTTGGCCCTCGACTTCAGTTAAAAAAAAAATCCAAATATTTTGGACCCTTCATTGTGACTAAAGTTCGGGGTACAATTGACGCAAATAAGCGTGAGACCATTCCGTCTGAAATATTGAATCAATTCCATGCAATGCAATTGTATGATACGCATGAATTAATTGTATCGCAAGACCCTAGCTCTGCCGCTATTTGGACCCGAAAATTTCTATAGAACTGGAAATGTGTTTGTAGCCGTGATGCTTTGAAATGAGAAGACACGTCTGGGGGAACTATACTGACCGAAATTACCAGGAATGGAAAAATTCAAGGTGCTCATGGGCAGGATTATTTAAACTTCACAGCACCCCTGCTGATTTCCCAAAAAGATCCACCTTTCGCGCAACCCTCTTCCTTCACTCGCGACAACGAATAATACGATAATTGCATTATGAGAACATCGAGGCAAAGTGCGCGAGGAAACTCAATTAAATTCACTTTTTTTAACAGAGGATGCGAAACGTGAACTTTCACGAAAACACTTTAAATAGAATCAACCACATTTGAGCATCAAACAAGAGCTAGTCATGTAAAGTGCATAAATAACACGAGAATTCCCGCCCCGGGATAAAAAGGAAATGATACATATGATGTGGTACGACAAAGGATTCATGACCGCCCGAAAACAAAAAGACCTGGGCAGAGTGCATGAAGCGATGGGCATAGTATCAGTTTCTCGCATCCGCGTTGGATGAATCGGTGAATACCCGAATTCTAGGAGCCGGAAATTTAACGTCGAAGAAAGCAAGACAGGAAAACAAACAATTTGGGCCATCGATAGAAATAGGACTTGACCTTTAAGGCGTTAATAAGTATGGGAAAATAATAAATTAAATTATTAAATATTTATTTTGTGTATACTTCGCAAAGAAGCAACCATGAAAAGATAAATGAAGCAGCCCAAATGGCTTTATAATAGGCAAAAATAATGAACATTCGCATTTTGTTTCAATGGAGCAATTCGAAAACATGATGTATAAACTACCCTGCAATGGGGAACGAAACGCAAGGGTGATTACCAGTGACTTCAAATTATGGCCGTACCAAAAAACATAAGGCGTAAAATTTATTGTAAGTTTTGCGTAGTTCGACTAAAACCCCAACCAAAAAAGACATTTTTTTTTGCTGTTATCAATGAAGCGCAGTATCCCCAGAGCCATATTTAAAATCCGAATTTACATTCAGTACTTAGAGGCGTTTCTTTTTCAACTCCTTACAGAATTTTAAAACACTCCACGGGGTTTCTTTAGAGTAAAGAGTCGTTATTTTGAAGACTTCAAAATTGCAGATCGTGACATATTTTAAAAAATTAAAAACAAGTAAAAATAGAAAACCGAAAATCTAAAAGAAGATGTAATATATAATAAACTGCAGCATTTTGGCTAACCTAGCCCCAATCCATATTTTTCAGAATATAAAAATCGAATCCACTTATCAAAAACGGTATTAAAATAATAAAATGTGGACAATTTCACAACTGTTAGCTTAGTGTTGATATAAAAGTAAAATAATAATCAATACTCACTACAAATGTCATTTTCTGTTTTACTTTCATCCGCATTTTCAATCTCAGATACAACAGGTTCAGATGAGTCACCATCATCGATAATATGCGTTTCAGAGACTGAATTTTCATGCAAATTCCCTTCCGGGGTCTGTTGTTGATGCTCCACCTGTGATGGTTCTACTTCAACGTCATTTGAGTCGTCACTCACTATTACTTGTTGATTATTTTCTGCCGCATTTTGTACAGGTTGCGCCGGTAACGACTCCTCTTCAGCTTCAATAACAATAGGTTCTGATGCAGGAGCTGTTGCTGGTGTCGCTGAATCGACCTCCATTAATTCAATTGTTTCAACTGGAGCTTCATCAGGAACAGCTGTTTCGACTTGTTCTACCACTGGTGTTGTGCTTTCAATAGCGGCTGCAGGAGCGGCATCAGTTTCAGAATTTTCTTTCACTTCTGGGTCAGCACTTGTCTCCTCGGCAGCCGTTGATTCTTCGGCTGCTATGCTATCTGTGTGTGGTGGTTCTTCTGGGGGATTGACTTTTGAATCGGTTTCAGATGTTTCTTCTGATTTTGGTTCAGGAGCAACGTCTTCCTTGTTATTGGGAGTTGTTGAGGCGACTTCGGCATTTTCTTTATTACAGTTTTCCTGTACTGGCTTTTCTTCTTCTTTTGCGTCCTCCGACTCTGATTTTTTAGTTGGTGTTGTTGGTTCGTCCTAGTAAAAGACTGCATTGAAATTGGGGAAAATATATATGAAGTGACCAACTTACAGCTTCATGGGAATCATTCTTTTTCGGACGCCCTCGACGAGGCGTCGTTGTCCGGGCTTTCTTGGCTGGCGGTGGTGTAGCAGGTGTTGCAGGAGCTGACCCACGCGTGCTTGAGCGTGTTTTTCGCCCGCCTTCAACATCCAGTGTCCCACCCATATTTTTTATTAATTCTTCGCTTTCGCGTTGTGCGCGCGATACGCGTTTTGATGGCGTTCTTTTGGTCTAAAATAAAAAAATCCAAGATTATAGAACATTACCTTTAAAAATTGCAAAGTATTCAAATTTTGAACAAGGAAAAGCAAGCAGAGGGGTTGATGGCGGAGCAGATATCTTTAGTAATTGTCAGTGAGAAAAGAGATGGGTGTTTTTCCACCCAGCCTTCACAGTCTCTTCAAAAATTAACAATGCTCGAGATCTCCGTTGCTTTATTATGTCAATATCCCGGTGCTTGAAGGAAGCACGCGGTGCTACAATATCCAGAAGGCAACTGCCCCAAGCAACCAAATTATTGATGGAACAACAAAATATAAACTTTGCCAGCCAGAGGCTTAGGGGAAAGCCCGATAGCGGCGATCAAGAGGAGACGCAAATACAACAGCGAGGCCGCTCAAATGAGGCTATTTGCAAGAGTAAAAATAATTGCTTCAGCTAGTTATGCGGCCATGCTCGTATAAACCCGTGCACAGTGGGGCCTACAAAGTGGTAATGAAAAGGCTAAGGTCACGTCAAGCTACCTGCTTGTGCCGTCTAAAAGAAATTTTTGCCACTCAAAATAACGGCAAACGATGGTGCAATCAGCTAATCATAACAGACTGCTACCCATCGTCGAAAGCAACAGTAGAATTTCAGAGAGTCAGTATGGATTTTGGCGCACCTGCTCTACGAAGGATGAAATAAACATTGCGGCAAATCTGGCAAAAGACCCGCTAGGTACTGCTGCTGGGCCGTGTTGGCACTGGATGTCAAAAATATATTCAATTCCGCTAACTGGAACCACATTAAAGGGGCGTTAGCTGGCATAGATGTTCCCGGCGAATTTGGTCAAGAATTACCTCTCAGAGAAGAATTTCTTATACAGTGCAGATGGACACCCCAAAGAGTATATCGTCACAACAGGGATACCGCAGCACTGAGTACTGGATCACCTCCAGTGGAATCTCAATGTGGTGCTTGCTTTTCCCGTTTTGGCTGTGAGAATTATAGCAAAGCATCCAAAAAATTTAGAGATCTAGGTGACGAAGATAGTGAGGGGTGACATCCTGGCTAGAAATAGTTGAGTTGATTTTGGGGGCTGAAAAAAACGGAAGCAGTTTTGATAACAAACCATAGAAAGAACACTGTGAAAGTGAAAATCGGTGGGCATACAGACGTGTTAAACTCTCTTCTCAAATACCTCGGGGCGATGATTTATGGCCAACTGAGATTTAAGGAACACTCAGAATATGCATGTCAAAAAGCAAAATAGGGTGAACTAAAATACTGTTGAAGGTTGCTTCTAGCCGGAGTGATGCAACCTATTTTTCTGCATCCCCTGTGCAGAGCGAGGTGCTTACATGAGAGTTTGGGGCGCTTTTAGAATCATATCAGATCAAAAAATATTGGTAGTGGCAGGAATGGTCCGAGTTTACATTCTGATGAAAGAAATTAGTGTGCTGTGTCATGTAAGACGTATAGGGCGCACACACAGCGCAAGAATGCGACAAGGTCAGAGTGGTATGATCTCTGGAAACACAAATGAGACGAGCCTACGCAGGATCGCTGAACGCACGTACTCATTTCCGTGAGCAGAAAAACGACGCTGGTGAGATCAGAGGGTTTTTTGTGCGAATTTTACACGCGCCCAATCTAGCTCCGAGATTCGCGTTGAGTTGTAGCGGACGTGTCTTTCTAAGATTTTAATATTTTATTTGCGTTTGTTTTTGTTTTGGTAGTTTGGTTATGAGGCTGTTGATAATGAACAAGGTCAAGATTAACCTGCTCGGACAATGAAATCAAGTAATATATTCTCGAAAATCCTCGTTCTGAAACCGAAACCTGTTTCGTGGCGTCTAAGGCTACCAATTGTTTAGATTCGGAAGTGTTCAAACGAAGCACTACTCTACCAAGAACACCAATAACAAAGCGAAGAACGATGAAAAAAGGTCGCTGGCCCAGTGAACGATTTCAATACCCAGCACATCTATTCAAGAGGCACTTCAGAATTAGAAAATCATGGATTTAAGATCTCCTCCGGCAAAGAGAAAGCTGAAGGAAGCTCAATAAATGCTAAAAGTTAAACAATGTGGAAAACGAGTAATCCGGCCAAAACTCATCGAGCACAAAGCTTTGATCAGGAATAACTACCAGTCAGCTTTCAACATTGCGGGGGCCATTACTGTTCTTTATAATATCAATTAACATCAAATCGCGCAGCCATCGACAACTGAAGGAATACGAGACAAAGTAAGGAACCTTAGTCAACAGGCGCCTAAAAAGGAAAAAAGGCGTTCTGGCTGATCAAACATACGAAACTAAAAATTCAGAATAGGGAAAGCATGTGCCCCAAGAACAAATGGTGACTAGCGAAGCAAAACCCAATGGGTGGGGTGGTGGCACCAGAGGAAGGAGAGAAGGAACAAGATGAGTAACCATGAAAAGAAACTTTGCAGGAACGGTATGAAGAGGAGGAAAGCTAGGAAATGACTGAGGGAGGGAAGTCGAGTAATGAGAGTTTAGAGAAAAGAATATTATGGTCAACGATATCAAAGGCTTTGGAGAAGTCAGTGTAAATAGCATGTACCTCTTGTCGTGAATTAAAGCATTTAGCAACGAAGTTGGTAAAGACCAGAAGATTTACAGCCGTGGATCCATGTTTCACGAAATCATGCTGGCTTTTGACAATGAGGCAACCGAAGTGGGCGATCAACCAGTCATTGGCTTATCTTTCCAGAATTTTAGAGCAAGAAGAGAGAAGAGAAATGGGGCAATAATTCACAGGAAGAGAAGGGTCTCCGCTCTTGAGGATAGATGTTTTCTACAGTTAAGAACTTCTACAGATGTTAGGAAGCCCATCGGAGCCAGGACCGACATTAGGGTCAAGATTACAAATGAGGAATTCAACCAAGGAAGGCATAAAGAGAGGAATGGGCAGAGACACGGAGCAGTCTGCAGTTAGAAAAAGCGTAGAGGGTGGAGGGGTCGAGCGAAAAAAACACTGAAGAGATGCAGAGAAGGTCGCAAAATTGTTGTGGGGAGTTGGCAGTGGAGTCAGCAAAACTGATATAAGAAGGGAGCAATTGAGTGGATCACAAATACGACGTTACTTTTTCCCCAACCCAATATATTTAACTGTCGCCATATATTGACAAAATACGACATTTCTTTTTCCCCGACCCAATATATGTATCCAATTGAAAGACTATGTTTTTAACCTCCAGCAAGAAAATTTATCGTACGCGACCCACTAGAAAGATCAAAATCGAATCGAAGCGGAATGTCACCAAGATGTCAGGAACCCAGAAAAAGGATCTCATATTTGAGCTGAAAAAATCCAGCTGTGAAAACCTGACGGCTTTCGTATCCAAGTTATCAAGTCACTTGCCGAGAACGTCGCAGTATGTTGGGCCTTGAAACCATAGTTAAATTTGGAGGAATTTAAAGAAGAATCAAAACGGTAGCAATACGACTGCCAGTGTAGACAGCACAGAAGTTGTTAGCCTTAGGAAAGTTCGAGGGGTAGTTGCGGTCTAGGAGAACAGATCACATTAACGGGGTTTGCCAAATACCTTATCTTCGGTCACTTCGTGAAGGCATGCATAAGTAGTATTGATTACCCCGATCGATGTAGTTGTGGGGAGAAAAGGCATGTTGCCAAGGAATGGAATGACTGGATAAACGGCAGTGATAAACGCCTGGAATTCAGAAGAACGTTATCAGCAATGAAAACGTTAATTCAAATAACCCCAATAATTGCAAGGTTGATCTTGTATTTGTAATACAAGATGAAGATTGTCAGAAGTGAAACTTAAAGAAACATTGACGATGGTGTATTGGAAAAAAATTTTACTGGTGGAGCGACGAAATAACCAAAATCGAAAGGAACGTCAGGAGATCACGGAGATGTGGTTAGACGAGCCTAATAAGGCAAGCACCTTCACGAATATAGCCTTGCATGTAACGCATCAAAGCATGTGACATATCCACGGCTAGGAGATGCACATTCTCCAGTAAAAGACCAAACTACTAATGTAATAGTGAAATGGTCAACCTGCCATAAAACGATTCGGTAGGAGGTAGGATCGATCAGGGATAAAATTGCATGCTTTTAAGAAGGGTATCCAGCGAAGTAAGAGGGAATACTTTAGGCAGGTTTGCTCAGAGACGGACGTACACCCTTAGCGAAAAGCTTACAAAATGTCTGATGGAATGATTCAGAGGCCGTTTATCTCCCTAGATCACGAGATCACCAGATCCTTGAACAAAAGGTATCCCATTAATCTTAAAATTATTGGTTATCACTTCTTTTCTAGATGGAACTATCGCATATTCTTTCAGATAACACAAAGCAAAAAATTGCCTATGACACAAGGAGCGGAGGGACATCCTTGGGATTGTGTAGAAGAGTCAATCATTTGCGTTTCCTGTTCACTCCTTAGGAAAGTATAGGCCATCCAGACAGTCAAGAGTGTGTTTCAATATCACCATCATCACATTTACGCTGTGCAAGTGACAAAATCATAGCCGCGAAATAAAGACGAACATAGACATCCATGATGAACGAGATTCGAACCCAGAGCAGCGAGATTGAGAGTTTGACGCTGTATCCAATCGGTTCAGCCGTTTCCGAGTAAATCGGCTGTGACAGACAGACATTGAATCGATTTTAATAAGGTTTTTTTTCACACAAAACCTTAAAAAGAGCTGGAAAGAAGTGGATTCTTCATGACTGAAATCTTAATATTTGCATACATCTGATTTGCATGGCTTAGGATCCAATAAATTCGAAATTGGTTAACACTAATTGCCGAATTTCCATGAAACTTGGCATGCGTATGTGCGATACTGCCCTCTACGTCATCCTCCTTGGATGAAATTAAAGAGGGGTTTTTAGTCAACTTCTAAAAATTAATAATATACTATTAGTAAGTTTATTTGAGCAGATATCGGAGTGGGACATATTTTGAGGCCTAGATTTCATATAAGTGTTTACATAAAACATTCAAAAGGGCTGGAGAGTAGATTTTTCAAAGAAGAAACTCTAATATTTCACACGGACGTCAATTATTCTAGCTAATTGTGACGTCAGCATCTTATTTGCATGGCGTTAGTCGCATTAAATTTAAGTGAAATTAATACGTTTGAATTGCTATAACTTTGGTAGTAATAACCGAATTTCCATGAAACTTGGCATTATTATGGACGATTGTGTTCTCTATGCTGCTGTTTGATACTCCTGGGAAGAACTTAAGGGGGGCTTTCCAGGCAACTTCAAAAAGCTGGTATTATACTATCGGAATGGGACATATTGGTAAGCCTAAATTTCATTAAAACACAACATACTGTTTTTTTTTCAGATTTTTGGTTTGGGTAATTTCCGAAAATGGGTCCTGTCTCATTTTAAGTGTGCAAATTTTGATTCCTTACTCGCGCCTTTTACAATTCACCCCAAAACTAATATCAGCTTCGGAAAGCACCAATCGATACCTTCCATTTGATACCCCAAACGACTATATCGACAGAAAAATTTGTTTAAATACCCTCTTTCCATATATGGGAAGCCCCCCTTTTAACTCCACCTAAATTTATGTCACTCACTGTATGCGTTGGATTTCATAGTTCCTATCTGTACACCACTGTTTCATTCGGATCAGTGTAACCGTTTTGGAGAAAATTGCATGTGACAGACAGACAGGCAGACAATGTACCGATTTTAATAAGATGTTGTTCTACACAAAACCTTAAAAATATCTCCGGAAGTTGATGATTTAAAACAACGAATTTCTGTCTTTTATTGCGCATTAGTTCCGCAACTTCTAACGTAATAATCGAATCCCACGTTTAAAATACCGGAATGAAATATTATTGACCAAAATAAGAACGAATATCTCGCATTGGGAAGCTTCCAGTTATGCCTTTATTTTGGCACAATAAGTAAAATTCCGTGGTCATTATTTACATAATCATTTAGGAATGAAAAACAGCAGCTCAAAATCTTCAAATGGAGCTGAACATCACTTCGCTTACAATCGCTGCCAACTTTTTCTGTACAAAATAATGGAACGTGCCATTCTCTGAAAATAACGTTAAAGTAAAAGCAAAAGAACATTTATATATGGCGGACGCGGGCATCATTAAACCGTTTAACCAAATGAAAGCTCTTCCCTAGGCTGCCCAATTAGTATTTTTCCAGTAGATTCCACACGAATATTACCGTGAATACTTCCGTACCAGCGAATGTACTTTTCATCTGAAATTTGCTATTCTGACCACTCATCGTACTATTTACCACGTTTAATGATACAAAAACATCAATTTCATATCAGTGACCTCCTTACTCCTCGAACCAGCAAAAAATCGTAAATCATACAATAGCCTCCCATCTATGGAAGCTACACCCAACTCGATTGGAGGTGCTCTTATCAAAACAATCGGAACTTCTGTGATTACGACATCGGCAATTCGATTTCTTCGACAAACTGTAAAGCAAAAGCGAAAGCAACTCGATTCAGAACTTGCCCGTAATGGCAGGGCCCAGCCAGACTAGCCTTTCTAAGCAAGTTCTAGTTAGCGGCTAGAATAGAAATAGCGAAGAGCCGGTCGGAGAGCGGTTCTGAGTCACGGCTGCATGGCGAATAACATACAAATAGTATTCCTAATGAATGTGCTAGATGCGACCATTTTGGCGGGAAAAGATACGGTCTGTGCAAATAAACCGGGAACTGGCAGAATTGGAGTTAGAATACAGATACATCGGTGAGGCTTTATCTTGAGACGTTCGCAACGTCTGCACGAATAGGCCAATGACTGGCTTGAGGCAGGGAACATTGGCTGTTAATTGATATAGTCAGCCAGAGGCTGAAAAAGTGCCGGCAAGCTACGTAATCACTCGGCCGCTAGACGAACAGACACGGCGCACGTTCGCTGTTACAATACTTTCATAACGCTACGTTCGCAGTAGTAAACAGTATAGAGATCTCCCTCATACGTACACTTGAGATTTTTGCATCACTATGATGAGTTGCCATAATCGAGGTTAGTATTATTAACTGTTGACTAGTGTGGATTGACAACTGTGAAAATAGTTTTGCGGCAACGAATTCATATACAAATAAGCTAATAGTTAGAAATTTACACAATCTGGACCCGCAGAAAGTGTCATTCGAATAAAAAATATACCAACATGTTCAGCGTCTATAGGAGCCACTGAAGCCAAACCGTTGATATCGAAGTATAAACTTCAAAATGTCACGTTCCTCAAGGAAGGGCTTTGTTGATTTTTTATGTAAGAATATTTGGCTACACGATGGTTTCACATATAAATGGCTGTGTGTATACATATATGTTGAATATAGCAAATATTCAAATCGATGTAGTGCTGACATTTCATCAACTGAGAGGAGTAGAGACAACTTCGACCTACTGTGACTTTGTTAATAATAATAGGATTTCCACCAAACTTTCCAGTTTGCTGCTCAAAATTACCTTGGACTTAAGGGGGTTCGCAATAAATTTTCAAAGTATAAAATTATACTATAATTTATTTATTTATTTAATTAACGGACAACAAACAGAAAGAATTCCAATTAATTATTGTCCTAAGGAGGAGGAGAAAGCAAACAACTTATCCTACGTTTAAAACTACTTAAAGTAGGGAAGTTAAAAGGACCAAGCTGTTTTACATTATAATTTTGGCAAAGCCTGGGAATCGGAGAGTGAAAATAGACTTCCAGCTCCGCGAAAGGGACGTTGAAAATATCTGCGTTACGTGTGTTATAAGACGCAGGACGGCAGGTGATCTCGTCAGCGGCGGAGCAGTCCATTAGGCCCGAGGAAAGTTTAAAGAATGTGCATAGATCCAGATAGGATCTACGCTGTTGTAGGAAGGGAAGGTTTAGAAAGCGGAGGCGGGAGGGGTAATCCACACGAGGGAAGCTTTTCTTAAAGAAGAGAGAACGGGTGAATTTACGTTGTACATTTTCAAGGGCAAGACAATCACAGTTACGAGTGGGTGACCAGATCACGGAGTAATACTCGAGGGTATTCCTCACAAGGGAATTGAAGAGAGCTAAGGAGGGTTGGATGGAGTCAAAATCAGAGGAGGAGCGAAGAATAAAGCCTGACAATTTTGCTGCTCGATGGATGACATCGAGGCAATGGGTGTCAAAGCGGAGCTTATTGTCGAAAGTGACTCCGAGGTCTTGAGTGGAATTTAAGCAGGATAAGGAATGTCCGTTAAGCGAGTAGGAGAGGATTTTAGGGAGTAGCACATAGAGTGACATTTTCTGACGTTTAGCGCTAAACCATTAGTCGAGCACCAACGAACCAGAGGTTATTCTGAAGGGAAACACAGTCCATAGGCGACGATATAGCGGAAAACAGTTTAAGATCGTCTGCATAGAGCAAACAGGGACAAGTAAGGAGGGGAGGAAGGTCGTTAATAAAAAATAAAAATAGCAAAAGACCCAGAATAGACCCCTGTGGGACGCCAGAAGAGGGGGAGAAGGAGCGGGAAGTACAGCCGTCAAAAGAGACGCGGCAGGATCGGTTGGAAAGGTAAGAGGCAAGCCATAAAACAAGTGGTATGGGAACGTTTAGGGACGAGAGTTTGGATAGAAGTATCTTGTGATTTACAGTGTCGAAGGCTTTCGCGAAGTCAGTGTAAATGGTATGCACTTCTTGCCGTGAATTTAGACATTTGGCGACAAAGTTGGTAAAGTCAAGCAGGTTGGAGGCAGTGGACCTACGTTTAACGAAGCCGTGTTATTCTTTCACTATGTGTTGGCCAAAGTGGGCGGACAACCAGTCGCTGACATATCTTTCCAGGATTTTGGAACAGGGGGAGAGGAGGGAAATGGGACGGTAATTCTCGGCAAGCGAACGATCGCCACTTTTGTAAATGGGGATAATGAGAGCCTCTTTCCACAAGCTGGGAAAATGATTCTCTTTGTTGAAAATAAGAGATAGGGGAAGGGAGATGGACTTACCAGTTTTGATCAAAAAGAGGTTTGGAAGACCATCGTAGCCAGGTCCGACCTTGGCATCAAGTTCGCCAATGAGGTATTCGACAAGGATAGGAGTAAGAAGGGGAATGGTAGGCGATGCGGGGCAGGCTACATCTACTATAAGGAGGGATTTGGAGGAAGGAGGAGGAACATAGACTGACGAAAAGTAGCGGCAGAGTAAATCACAAGATCGTTGGGGGGAGTTAGCAGAGAAGCCAGAGAATTTAATGGACGGAGGAGATAACTGGGCGGGGCAGCGGGAGTTGCGAATGTGGGACCAGAAAGGTTTCAGATTTCCGCGCTTTAATGAGTCTTCCACACTGGACAAATATTCGTGTCTGGACTTACGTATTAAAGATTTGACCGAGGAACGAAGGGATTTGAAAAAAGTAAGTCAGCAACGTTTCTAGAAGACAGGAACTTCTTTCTTGCAGTCTGTTTTTGACGTAGTTTTTTGTGAATTTCAGTGGTGAACCAGACGGGGTAAGAGCGTAAGCACTTAGGAGAGGAGGGAACGTAACAAGGAAGAAGTTATATATCCGAGCACATAGTCAGTGTGAAACATGAAGGAATGTACTTTAAATTTAAAAAAAAATTGGAGCTGATGTACCACAAGACAGTGTCTCGGGCTCAACACTGTTTCTTTTGTATACCAATGATATACCTTACTGTGATGAAGCCAAAAATAGCGATATTTGCGAATGAGACTACTATCCTTACCACTGGTCAATATATTGAGGAAGCAAAAATCAAACTACAAAAAGCTATTTACCACATTGTAGTTCCTACCATTCGTACTGTGCAACTCAAAGTGCAAAAACCCATTCAAGTAATAGCTCTGCTAGACGCAACAAGTGCTTAATATACATTTCATTCATCTGTGTTAACATGTGCTCAAAGTGCAAAAATCTTCTGGTTTAATAGTTAATTACGCATGAATAACATGCTACAATTTTGCAAGTTTAGCCATACTAGCTCTAATTCATTTCAAACCAAAGTGTACCTAGGGAAGAGTTTAATGACGACGGCGACATGGATATTGGCCAAATCAACTAAAGTGATGAAGTTCAAGAAAGCAAGTAGTAAAGATCTTGTAGCCTGCAGGGGTTCGATTCCAAATACGTTCACATTGTTATTAACAGACACAAAATCCTGCAACCCTGCAAATCCTGCAAAGTTTAAAGTAGAATTGACACCAGAATCCAGTAAAGCAGCAAAAGGAAAACACGCGGAATACGATGTATACGATACGCATGTATACGATCTTTAACTCGTCCTGCATGGTAAAATCACAGTTAAAGAGCCTTTAAAAAGAGGTTCCTTTATCCAATGCCTAAATTGCCAGAGATATTGTCGACTGTATAATCTTCGGGGATATTCATCGCTCCAAAGAGCGTGATAAAAGTAAAAACAATCCAGATGTGAAACAATGCGGCGACTGTAATGGTAACCACACCGCGAAGTACGCAGAGTACCCTTTCTCCTACCAAATAAATAGACGAAATAACTACTCAAGCCCGAACAAATTTACATGCTATCCAGCGTTCAAAAGAAACACAGCCACCTAACACAACAAGTAAACCAACAACATCGGTCAACATATCGCTAACTGCAGCCCCTGTGTTAGACGGTAAACAGTCGTATCTTATGCTGTTGCAGTCAAAGGAAGTTGTCCTGCATAATACACAAATCAAGGTGAGATTTTACAAATTGTCTTATCCCTTGCATCTAGCAACTATCGGTGACATTGATGATACAACGGCAAGATGAGCTATTAAGCAAACTAGCCCGGCCACAAAATGAAATTGGACTCCTTTTATAATCCCAGTAGTAGTATTTCGAAATTTCACTAATCTTTGTTACGAGTAGCCGAACGCGGATAATGATAGAAATGTGTTGACCAAGACCCAAGCGAATCAGCAACAAGAGAACGGTGGCTCCTCTTCAAGTGATTGCTATTTCGCTACAATAGCCGCCCTGTTATTCACTTAACATGCTGGTCCAAAGTTTAGATAAAGGAGGAGGGTTTGAGGCAACATTCTTTGTACTATCCTCAGTGAAACAAAATAAAATGCTGAGATCAGGGAAAAAGATAAAGAAAGTGTAATTGGAGCTATTCCACTATGCTAAATTCTATCAGATCCCTTCTAGAAATAGCTCCTGCGCAAGACGGACCAAGAAAATGCATCCAATACCCATAAAAACAAAATGATCGTGTAGAGAGTTCCTATACCGCGGAGAATGCTAGGGCGTTCACCTCAGTCGACGCGGCAGATCCTGCCGAGAAGTGGACAAGGATTCTTGACGCATGGGCGGCGTCAGGACGTAAGTAAATTAGTCTGAGCAAAAGCAGAACAAATACGTGTCTGAACCCTAAATATTGGCACCCTCACTGAACGACTGAGGAACTCGCAAGAGCCCTTCGGAAAAGGCGCATTGATATTTGCTCGTTACAAGGAACCCGATGGTCTGGTGTCAAAAGGTGCGACATAGAACGCGTACGCAGTAAAAAGCGGGAAGGAATTACCGCAAACAATAAGGGAGCGAGCGTATAGTCGATTTCGCGGACACTCATGACGTGTACATTTTATAGCGGAAACAATAAAACGCAAATCAACTACATTCTCATAAGACACCGATATTTTACTGACTGCTAGGCCGTTCCCTATGAGACCATCGCACATCAACATCGTCCGTTGATTATTTTCTTGAGAATCAAGCCACCGATAAAACAGCACGAGGAACGCCCTAGCCCGACGCAGATTAAATGGTGGCGATTCTGTGAGAAAAAGGAAGAGATGGTCGCACTTACGCGATTAAGAACGTGGAACCAAGTTAAAGACACGATCCACAAAGCTGCCTCTGCAACCCTTGGGGTCACCAAGCCAGGTAAGCGGTACATCAATGGAGATATTTGGCTTTGGAATGATGTTGAAATGAAGATCCGTAAAAAAAACCTTCACAAGTGTCTCGTCGATAAAATGCTCGCCAATTGGCAAATTCATAAGAATGCCAACCGGGAAGCAGAAAAACGCGATCGCTGTCACCCGAGCGCTTCATTACATAAATCTTTGCGATAAACTGGGCACTCGGGATGGCGAGAGAGATCTGTATTGACTTGCCAAAAGCCGACACAAACGCACACAGGATACCGAACAATTCTGAGGCGTTAATTACAAGAACGGTACTTTGCTTACCAAGCGAGGAGCCAAAACGGATAGATGGCGAGAATATTTCAACAGAAGAATTTGTTCATTCTCCACTTCCACAAGCACTGCCGACATTTTGACGAATTCCACCTGTCAGTGCCACTGAAATCAAGGATGACGACATCGCATCTGAGCTCTGGAAAGCGAATAGCTGGGACCCAACACTGTGACTCAGTGAGTTCTACAATCGGATTATTCAGGAAGATAGAACACCATCTGACTTTTTGTTGCTGTTATGGGCACCATCACATGGGGCATCCAACATGTATACACTACTTTATGCAGATGATATTTTCCTAGAGTCTCGTAACAAAGCTGATCTCGAGCAACTTATCCAAAATAGAATGATCGCCTTATGCAATACGATCTCTGAATAAAACTGAATTTTTTGTCGATCAATCCCCATGAAACAGGCACCATCGCTGTCAATAACAGTGATATCTCCAGAACTGAGCGATTTAAATATCGCGAGTCAATGCTGTCAGCCAATGGCGAAATACGTTATGGAATTGCTTCACTCGTTAGCGCAACGTGAATGAATTGGCGTTCTACAATTGTTATTCTTTGTGATCGACGTATCAACGAATATCTCCAAAGTGGAATTTACCGCAGTATCGGTCTCCATAATTCTGAGTATTGTCCGATTATAAAAGACAATTAACGCCGCCGGGCCATAAGGAGAAACCAATATTCTGCGTTGCACTAGTGAGGTAGGACCTCTCGATCACATTCGAAATGCGGATTTTTCCGTGTTCGATATGGGGTTGCTCCGATAGCGAAAAAATTGCGCGAGAGGTATGGTATACTCACGTAATTCGGGTTAAGGAAAATTCACTTGTCAAGATGAATAAAAAATTAACACCTCCATAGACTCGACCTGGAACTATATCACTCATTGTATGCAAGGGAACTCATAGGTTCCACCTTTCCGTTCCTGAGATAATAGGTATAACAGACAAACGGACTGGCAGCAAACTGATTTTAATAAAATAAAAACATCGTAATATATGCCGGGAAATTTGAGAAAACAAAAGATTTCATCAGAACATACAGAACAGCACAGAATATAAAAAACAATATCGCGATATAAGACCGGAAGTTACAGAAAACATAAAAAAATTTATCACAACATGGGGAGCCAAAAATAGAAGAGGTTGCAAAGAAAAACAATGCTACACATAAAAAACAATATATCCGCATGAAGCATAAATAGACATCTACTGACCACTCCCCAAAAACAAATTTTGACATGAGAGGGAGACTTCAGAACACTAGGCAGTACCATTCATGGGAGGAAAAATAAAATCAAAGTACAGGCAGCAATATTAAGACCAGAACAGAAATCAAAATGAGCCACAAAAAGAATGGACTGACGGATTTCAGGAAACGTGTTTAAAGTGGATGCCACAATGACAAATAGAGCTATAAAACACCCCATGCCACGTGGAGCTTCAGGTTCTCGACTTGTTTACAATTTACGACATGGACAACACTAAGAAGGGAAACAACAAAGTCGGGAACATAATCAACTTCGTAATAAACAGATCCAATGAAAATTTCCCAGAAGAAGAACTAGCAATCCTCAAGAAGGGGATGGACTACACTCTAAGAGTGCGAAAATGTCTAGCTAAAATTATATTAAACGATGCAATGAATAAAAGGACCAAAAAAAGAACAAAGAAGCCGCCTTTTTCAAGAGCCTCAGGGAAAACCCGGTTTATTACATGAACGCAGCAAGGAAAATGCTATTGTAAACATGGACAAGGAGGTGTACGGCGAAAAACTCATGGACAAGTTGAATAACGGAAACATCCGTAAATTGAGGAAAGACTCCTTACCAGAGTCGGTATAAAACGGGTGGAAAAACGAACAAGAAATGCGAAGTTATCATTAAAAACCTACCAACGGTACGAATTTTTAATCCGAGCCTTCCAAAGATTAGATGCCTGCCTAAAAGCCATAAACTTGGAAATGAAATGAGGGAGATAATGCCCAGCAAACTCGCCAACCCCACTAGCAAAATGCCCGGTATCAAAACTAAGCGAAAATGGACGAGTAGATGGAAAAGGAGGGAATAATCTCCCCTTCTGGATATGTGGATACGTCGCCAACAGGCAAAACGTAACCCCGATTTTGCCAAAAATCTCAACAATATCCACAAAAAATCTCCTTCACAATGGAGATGGAAATAGCCTACAATCTTCCTTTCTTGAGCGACAAAATAATGAACAGATATGGAAACGTAGACTTTAACATCCACATACAAATACCCGACGAAACATTTCAATAACCTCTAAACTTTTATTGAGTCAGACCCTTTCTACTCCACTATTCATCACATGATGAATTATCCAGCTAAGTGAGGAAAACTTCAAGAAGAAAAGAGAATACATTTTTAGTACCACTACAACCAAAAAGAGTAGGACATTTGATGATACGAGAAGCAACTAAAGAGAAGAAAACTATCGCACCTAAGCGTGCAGCAGGAAAACCCAAAAAATAGATGCAACACGCAACATCGACAAATCAATGGCGAAGATATACGTGATACCGATACTAGAGGAAGCAGCCGCTAAAACAAAAGCTTCCCCAAAAGACAACCTGCAACAGAAGGGAAAAAGAGCGGGATCTGCAAAATCGATTGTCCCGAATGCGATCAGATCCTCGTTGGACAAACAAAAAGACTAATGACAACCAGGATTAAAGAACACATGGGGGAAGTACGGGTAACATTAAGAAAGGATGAGCAGCGAGTGAAAGAAAATAGTCAGTAGCCAAGCACATGGTAAACAACAACCACACTTCACCATGAAGAACTATGAAATACTGAACATGATACGAGGAACACGAACATTAGGGCTGACTATGATGGACTTACGTCGCCTTAAAGTTTATCTGGTTACTTCGAAGCATAGTTACGACTGCAGGAACTGTGGGCATCATGCCAGGAGCAGCATCCTATGGTGCTCGCCGAAACTACAGTGGACCATAATCGACGTAAATTCTATCTTGACGACCTTAATCTACACGAGGAGCTTGGAGTGATGAACTTCAAAATCACATGTCCACCATGTATACAACTGCCTACGCGAAGGACATACAATCTACAATTGCTCAAACGCGACTATACAGTACTGCACATCAACCATATGGCACAGCCTAGCGAGACTCTCAGCACCAGTCGCAGAGGCACCATTAGCCGAGGATAAATCCCAGCGTGCACCGACACTATTTACAACAGCCAGGGTTTAAGTTACGAATAATTCTTTAGAATTAACAACGTTGAGAGCACTAGTTGATTCTGGATTACATCGGACCCTCATCACTGAGTCAGCAACTCGTCTGAAACGTCAGCACCGCGCCGTGCAAATGTGTGGTTTTGGAACATCCGAAAAAGTGGAAACAAGAGACCTAACTAGGTTGCAGCTAAAGAAAAGGACCGGAAACGAGTTCATCAATGTGGTAACATTGGTAGTGGCAAACATAACCAACAGTCATCCAGCAATTCCTACGAAGTTCAAATTGAGTCAAACATTATCACGCAGCGATTTAGCTGATCCTTCATGCGGAACATTTGGACGCACAGACATCTTGCTCGCTACAGGTATATTTAATTCGTTGGTGGCACCGGGTTTCCTACAAAGGTCGCCTTGCGCGATCAACATGAGGTTCGGATGGATTCAATTTTGAGTCTACCACAGCTAGCTCCAACCCCATCAAAGAGGTCACATCCTTTATCGGCGCTGAGGAAAGGACAGAGTAGCTAGTACGACGATTATGGTAATGGATCGAATCATCAGATAATCAATCTTGGAACCCAGAAGAAGTGCGCATAGTCGATCGGTATAAAAAAACAACCACAGGCAAAGAATCCAGGAGGTAGCAAGTGAGACTCCCATTCAAGAAGGATGCTAAGCCCGCGCAAGAAGTTCATGATTCTCAGACAAAAGCGTACGTAAGGTTTTCTAAATTAGAGAAGAGGCTAACTGATGAGGAAGCACTAAATCGACTAAATACTGATTTCATGAAGGAGTATCAACGATTGGCTCACATAGCATCCCAACAGAGGAGAAACATCTAGGCCGCACCTACTACTTGCTACACGACGCCATATACAAAGAATAGGGTACAACCACGAAGCTGCGGGTGGTTTTTAATACATCCCAAACAACGCCATCAAGGAAATCTCAACGACAATCTACTGTGCAGGACAATTATTCAAAACAACCTCCCCATACACTCATGAAATGGATAAACAAATAAAATTGGATCCTCGAGACCAGGATTTTCAACGCAAACTGTGGCGGAATCATGTTTCAGTACCAATCAAACACTACCAGCTCATTTTTTGGATTACAGACATTTCGGCAATTAGATGAGTAATTTTACTAATGTCAGGCATGTAAGACCATTGGTGACGATTTCTACGTAGATGACGTGCTGACGGAAGGTGACAATATTGACCAAGGGAAAGGTCTACAGAAGTACTTAATGGTAGTACTCGAAAATGGTGGGTGTAAATTGTGCTGCCAACCACGAACTGTATTCAACGATTTAAAATACCGCTTAGCATCGAGGAAAATGAACACATTAAGACGCTTTGCTCATTCAAAATACAGCTTGACATTATGAGGGAAGCAGCGCTGAAGAAGAGATAATTTCTCTCAGCTGTTTGATCCTACCGGATGGTTACAGGCATGTATGGTGCCCGGCAAAATCATTATGCAGCAGTTGCGGTTTACAAAAATTGAAAGGGATCCTTTTATCCAAGAAAAGATGGTTTAACTCGAGTAGTGTCATATAGACTAAAGGATGTGATGAAACGATCTATCACAAAAATATGCCCGCTACCAAAGGACGATAACCAATATAACTCGAGCCCGTTTCAACCCTCCAACATCGACCTAAATCCTAGACAACCACACCATAACCTGGGAACATGAATACTAGTTCAGACCAATTATCTAACCCAGCACCAAACTACTGCAGCCAGGAGTCTGTGCTCAAACAAGACCTATGTCTTGGTCCACCTTCTTCAGTGCTGTTACAAAGTATAACCAGCACAGCGACCTTAACTGAACAACCAGCGATTCTTGGCGGGCAGAATGTTTAGAATATAAAAGTAAAATAAGTTTGAGCATAACATGTGTACATAAGGATTCCTCGATGCAATAAAAATTTAACGTTTTCCAAACACCACAAGCCTATTTATTTGTATAAAGCTTATGTGAGACTGCCTAAGAGCTTGGACGCATTTGTTATGCACTTACGCCTGTTTGACCATTTGGGCGGGAAGGAAGACCAACACTATCTTTCGAAATTTCTTGACAATTTTTAAATAAATGAAAACAATAAATATTTTTATTACTTCCCGAGTTTTCTTCCTCCTAAAAATGCACTACATGACACCACAGACTTAAGCATTTCGTCTGTTTCCAATGGGTACGTAATTTTTCCCATAAAAATACCATTTTTAAATAAAAATAAAACTAGGTAGCTTTCTCCTACTACAATATATTTTTTAATAGTTAGTAAATACATATTTCGAGAGCTACTTACTCTTTTCCTCAGTACTTAAGCTACCTCCTAGGGTACGTAATTTTTCCCATAAAAATCCCATTTTTCGGGGACTTCTCGCAACATCTTCGTCACGGCTGTTTGAATCTCTTCTATGCACGATAATTGTATTTTTTCGGGGCTGCCTTAATTCGAGGGAACAAAAAGAAGTCTGGTGGGAGGACGACAGGGCTATATGTGGGATAGGACAGCGTTGTCGTCTGCTTTTGGGTCATATTAAAACGCCCAGGTTTCATCAAAAGTGATGACGCTGTCCAAAGAATTAGGTGCAATTCCAAAATTCACTTGACTTTTCCGGTCCTTTAGTGTTTTGATTGACTGACAACACCTTGTGCACGAACTTGTCGCACACTTTCCTCATTGCGAAATCTTCAATAACATTACGACATACAACAGCAGAAGTGTTTTGAAAAACTTTCTTAGGTTTTTCGTATCCTTCGAATTTGTAGTGAAGTGGGTTGCACATATACAGGTTGTCCCGTTTATGATGATGCATAGTATCACTTGTCTATGAGAAATTGGTACCTGGAATGGGTACTATTTTTTACCAATACAGAATAGTGTCAAAAAACTTGCCCTTTCCAAAATAATCACAATTTCCCACTCCCTCAATGGTTGGCATTAAATATCAAATAAAGTGGCGGTAAAAATGATAAGACACCCTATGTTTTCCATGAAATCTTAAAATAATAAAAGAATTCCAAGGTGTGTATACATCCGAGATAACGATGCCGAATTACATTCTCCTGAGTAATTAGCTGGAGGATTCCCCGAAAACATATCGAGTGATTGAAGAAATTCGAATTTCAGGTAGGTAAAAAAGAGAAGACACTAAGGAAAAATCATTCTCTGGTCATCCGAGTGAATATTTCACCAGTAAAGACGTAAAGTACTAATAGAATTGGCTTTTAACATTTGAAAGTGATTTTCAGTAAATTTTGCTTAGTGAATACATGATAATAGATAGAGGAAAGCGGTTGACTACGGCGGAATCAAAAATTATACAAACATTATATGACGAAGGTAAGCCCATAGCGGAAATTGCTCGGATTACGAAGCACAGCAGATGTGCCGTCCGTAATGTTATTCGGGATTCCGAAAATTATGGGAAGAAAATCTATACAGGGCGGCCAAAAGCGGTAAGTCCTCGGTCTGAACGGAAGATTATTAGATTAGCATCCAATTCTACCCTAATCGCACAGTAAATCGCGGGCAAGGCAGTCGTTGACACTGCCATTAGAAATGTCCGAAACATTTTTGGAGGAGCAAAGCATCTTAAGCGCCGCAAATTATTAACCGCCTCTCACAGAAAAGCACAAACTGGCCAGAATGGTTTTTGCAGAAAATTACTTGCGTTGAAAGAAAAAATGGCGCCGTGTAATTTTTACAGGCGAGAAAAAATTTAACCTCGACGGACCCGAAGGTTTCAGCTGTTATTTCCATGACTTAAGGAAGAGGGAGGGTTAAGCAAAAGACAGTTTGGTGGCGGAAGTGTAATGGTTTGGGCTGCTATGGGCGGTCAACTATTCGGTTTTTAAGTGGGAAAATAGACAGCTCCCGGTATGTGCAAATGCTATGTGACGAATTTAGCGGCAATTTGGGAGCAATCGCGGATGAGCCGTTCATTTTCCAAGGTAAAGCTGCGATACATAGTGCAAAGTTCATTAAGAAGTATTTTTAACAGCAACACACTGATGTCCTGGATTTTCCAGCGAGATATCCTGACTTAAATATGATCGATAATTGTAATTGTTGGGGGCAGCTGACCCGAATCGCTTATGCTGAATCCAAGCAAAACATGGTGTGTCTTATCATTTTCACCGCCACTGTATGTTCAACGTATATAGACTAGGAACTAGGTATAAATTAAACCATAATGTACCCGAATATTATTACATGAAAGACCATCAAAACCTTTTATATCTGAAGCGCCAAGCTTCCGGTGTGTTTGTGACAAAAAATAAAATTTTTTATTAATTTTTTTTGTGATCTTCATGGTGTGCCCTTGAAATAGAAGCATTCAAGACCCACGATAACTTAATAATTTCTCAAAACACATGATAACCTGATTGAACTAAAGCTCCTTAAAAGCTGGAGTAGGAAATTCGCGACGAAAAAGAATTGTTAATTTTATTAAATCTTTTAGTTAAAGGGACCAAGAAATCTTACTCATCACTGCCGAATTGTACCCAATTTTTATGGAGAAAATCTCAACTTCTTTAGATTTTCTCGACAATACTAATCTTGAATTATGATTCAAAATTTCCAATTGACAAATTTGGAAATCGTTTGTATTTGCTTTTTATTGTCAAAATGGGCTCCTCTGAAAAAGGGGTGGATAACTGGAGGGAAGCACATCTTTCTTTGTAGTAATCTAGAACAAAAACCTTAAATGTTTTCTTATTCTGTATCCTTGCCTCTATCGTTTGAACCACGATTATAATTTCACCTTGCTAAATATTGAAATAGTGCAATTGTAAAGTAAAATCTTCAAAAATTGGGATAATTTTTCATTGAAAATGCGGAATAAAAATAAGAAACTAATAAATACATAACCGCGGTTCGCACCAGAGCTAGGGACATGTAGGATATCGTGTAAAAATTTCAGCCCGGTCGGTTGAACAGAGTGTTAGTTGTGCTTCCCAACCAAGGTTCCCCCCAAAGCTAAATTGGAGATTGAACATAGAACTGAGGGTTAAGAAGGCCTGTATAGCCTTCTATGCCTGCAAAAGAAACTTTGCAAAGAAATGGGGTTTCCGGCCAAGGATGGTTCTCTGGATGTACACCGCAGTAGTGCGTCCGATCCTAATGTACGACTCTATTGTATGGTGGCAGGCTTTGAAGAAAAAATACAATAGAACGAAGTTTAATGGAATTCAAAGAACCTCGTGTGCAGGTGCTACGGGCGCTCTGCAGTCCTGCCCGACAGATGCTTTCAATGTACTCCTGCATCTCCTCTCCCTAGACCTCCACAATACGTTGCAGCGTGTAGTGCCTTCAGACTACGTGAGTCAGGATGCTGGCAAGCGAAGTCCTACGGCCACAGAAACATCCTAGATGAAATACCTAGGGAAATATGGGCATTCCCCACGGACCATGCCAAACGCAAGCTGAGCTTCACGAAAAACTTTGCTGTGGACTTCCCAACCAGGGCAAAGTGGAAGACCGGCGGCGTGTTGCAAGGTTATGACACAGTATTCTTTGCGGACGGATCAAAGATGGCCTGTGGAGTTGACGCGGAGGTTTTCTCGAATACACGCAATGTATCCATCTATGGTCTGCCAGTTTATTTCAGGCGGAAGTACTGGCGATATTGGAAGTCTGTCGATGGCTGGAGCGAGATTCGAGCCCCAAGCGTAACATAGACATTCTGACCGACAGCCAAGCGGCCATCAAGGCCGTGTACTCAGCGACGACATTTTCCAGGCTGGTGGGACAGTCCAGGGGCGCGCTGAACCGTCTGGGCGGCATATTCAAGGTCACTCTCCTCTGAGTTCCCGGACATAGGAACATAGAGGGGAATGAGTGGGCTGACGGATTGGCCAGGCGGGGCTCTGCTCTTGGCAGTCCTTCGGCGAATGCAGTCCGTTCTCCGCTGGCGGCTGTCGGGGGCCGAGTCTACTCGCACTACCTAGCAGCCGCGTGCCTAAGATGGCGAAGGCTTACAAGCTGTGCCAAGTCAAGGAGAATTTGGCCCGCTTATAACGATCACGAGAGCTAGGCCGCTAGGCTCGGCATACCCTACAACGCGCATTGCCGAAGCTGCGGAGAAGGGAAACCATCATGCACTTCCTCTGCGAATGCCCAGCTCTCACTAGAGTCAGACTGCGGACACCGGGTAAACCATTCTTTGGGGAGCTCAGAGAGATTTCAAGCTGCACGGTGGGAGAGCTGCTTTCTTTCGTGAATGCTGCGAGCTGGCTCTGAAGATCCGAGCCGGCTGGACTCTGCCTCCCTGCTCCCATAATAAGTCACGGTCTTAGCGAGTTTGTGGCATCAAAACGGCGCACCAAAGGGCTAATTGGGCTCCTCGGAGCGACCACTGATACCTACCCTACCTTCCCACCAATTAGAAAAATCGGATTTTGGGAAAAAGGTGTTTAAAATTTTTGTTTTGTATAAAAGTCAACATGGCTGGCGTTTCTACTTGCTGCAACTTGGTAAATATTTTAAATTTCTGAGCGTAATCCCAACATATTTTCCGTCAAAACATACATAAAACAAAAAATCTATTTCTGAGAACTATCACATATGAAAATACCCTTCAAAAAGTAAGTTTCCGGCGAGGAACTTCAAAACAAATCAGGGACTTCCAACGTGCCAAGTGGCACTTGTTGCATAGAACGTGCTTCAGGACGTCAACACAAAACATTGACTTGTTGCAATTGTTGGGTTTGTGTAGGTAGGTCCTTGTTTCCTTTTGCCCTGCTCCTTGAAGTAGCAATCTTCACCAGCCAGTTATAATTTTCCAATTCTGACCGTCAATTTCCAGTTTGTTTTGCTTTGAAACTTGGATCATATTCGTCTTAAAACACTCCACCATGAATTCCTTTATTCTTTTGTGACTACACAGAGAAAGCATCGTGTTTACACATTGAAACGCACCCTTTCTTCGCATTCCCTTACGTAACTTCCCCATATTGTTTGCGTTCTTTAAATTTCCATTTCGAAACTTGTTAGCCATTCAAACTCAGGAGAATCAACTTGAAATTGCGTCACTAATTGGTAACCCTAACTAGAATGGAGCCCCGTAAACATCACGCTCTCGTCGCTATCTCACTCTTGCCTTTGCACGTAACACCATCAGCGGCGGCAACCTGAAGCGCGAGACCTATCCGAAGGGCATTCGGACGACGAGAAATGACAACGGCCACTGATACCAATTGGAAATTTCCGCCAATGGGGACGCCATAGCGGTGGCGCACGCCGAGATGCATCGCCTCCGCTGACATCCCATTTCCACGCTGGACACCAGAAAATTCCAATTCCAAATCGAAGAAGTCCCAATTGGCGGAAAATGCGCGCTGAGCGCGTCATGCAATGAACTTCTCGTGCCTCCACACATCCAACCGCCAGATCAAACGCAGCACGCACACACATACATGACCTGCAGCTCCATGCAAGGGAGGTTGGAGTACTCGAGATTTTTCCACACTTCAGATTCGCGAGGGAAAATCCGCGATAGAAGGGACACGCCAAGGAAATTGGGGAGAGAAAGGACATTGAAAACAAAACACGCCATTCGCCGTGCACTCGAGCACCCAACTACGTCACGGGACACACACACACGAGCAGCTCTGGCCCAGGCAAACATGGGCACTTTTCCAGCATATTTCCGCCAAAATCCGCCGCGGAGCCCTGGCTAGGGTGCCGCTCCCCAGCCCCGCTTGCCTTCCTGCCGAGCCGCGGCCGGACCTCGCCGGGACCCCAAACATCCATTCCCCCGAGCGCACTACTCACCGGAGTCTTAATCTCACCATCTTGCTGTGGCGGATTCTGGTTCTCACTTTGCGCCTCCGACATCACGTTGCTCCACTTCCGAATTTGTCGCTGACCGTGTGGATTTCACAATAACTCGCCAATCGCCGCGAACGCTCTTCTGGTTCCGCACTGAATTCACGCAACTTTCAGCGCGATCCGCACAAATTCCTCGAACGAAAAATCGAAACGCAATCAATTCTCGACACACTGCAAAGTCACTTCACTTGCCGTTCGCCGTTTGCGCTCGTACTATTCCGTCGAACTTGGCCTCTGTTTATCTGAGATTTGGTCGAAAAATGGCGGAATTTGAATTCCGTTGAATGCGAGGCTGCGCTGCGCGTCAGTACAACGAACGTGACTTTTTGACCAGTCGCGATGCCAAGTGAAGTTATGCACAGTTGTCATTATTAGATTGGATGATAGCGCGGGAAGTGAAATGCAGCAAGTTTCAAATAAATGGAGGAATCCTGAACGAATGCATCTTCGACTATAGCACATTAGAGTATTTGTTTTAAATCAGATAAAATTATTTTTTAGTTTATTTTTAACAAGAAGCACATAATTTGAAAGTATTTATTAGACAAAAAAAAGTAAAACTGTGAATTTTACACGAACTATCACTATCACTATCATCCTCGGTCTCGGTTCCTTCCTCTTCGCTGTCAGCCACTTTAAAACCGCTTCTTTTGAAAATCCTTTCTTCTTTCTATTTACTTTTGACCTAATTAAACTTGAATCAAGATCCAAAGTCAACAATAATCCGTTAAAAATATCCATATTACATTCCGTTCTAGTGAATTTTTTTCGAAAAATTCAATTGGTATTGCCTGTACTTCTTATTAAAAGCTGCAGCTGCTTTTTCTGGTAATTGCCCTATCGGCAATACCGCATGTCTCATAACATGGGCTCTATGCGTTAAAACTGTATGGACCGCAGGTGGTGACTTAAGGTACCATTTATATAATTCCACATATTTTCTGGCTGTTTCGTAAGGGAAGAAATCAACTCGACGACAAAGTCAATATTGTTTTCGCTAGAAATTACTTCTAATATGACTTTCATTCGATTGATGAGGTCCATATCGATTCCGGGGATCCTGGTATACGTTCGTGAGTCATTGGTATTTCTAACCACAGCTTTAGAAACATCCAGGAGTCCCAATTCTTGCCTAAATTCTGTATGATTTTTTCTTTTGTTTCTTGTAGACCTTTTATACTTTTTTATTGATATTTCATGTCCAACAAAGAGGAAGGATTCAAAGAACCAAATCCGCGTATGTAGAATAACCAAGTTAAACTACTTAAAATACTTCTGGGTTTTCTTTATACCCTTTATTAAACTAATTGAAGTTTTGAGAGGTTTGGCCACAGATGTAACAGCGCATAGTGTGCATAATTTTCGCTACTCCATGTGAAGTTCTCATTCTTTTCTTTTTCTTCAGCCTTTCTCCCGTCCACAAGCGGGGTCGGCTGGTCATGATCGGTTTCGCCATTTAGCTCTATCGAATGCATGATCTGGGTGCAATCTCAAGGCTTTTAAATCCCCATCCCTTGTTTCGACCTGCCTTTTGATCGTTTACCACTTTGATGTTCAGAGCAATATTGGCAAGTAAATTCTCGTTAGCGCGAATTACGTGACCATACCATCGAAGACGCCTTTCTCGCAAATTTTCCACAATCGGGGCAACCCCGTATCGATCACGAATATCCTCATTTCGGATGTGAGTGAGTCTTTGAGGGTTTAACATGAGCACCTGTCTGGACGACTTAATCCCACGGTCTTCTTAAGACACGGATTGATTTTGTGACCACAATCAAAGTCCCGCTGAGACAAGTAATAACGGTACCAGTCTATACAAAGTGCATGGCTTAGCATTCATACTGGTGGACGCAAGGCCTACCTAAATCTCTACCGAACTAAGGAGTACGGCACCCGTGTTGAAACGCAACACCACGCCGAGGCCCGAAGGTCTCTTCTCGATTGAGCATAACCACAACCCCCATGAAACTCCCACTAGGGGGCCAACCGCAAACAACCGAGCTGTACTCACATACAACAGGAGTTCACCCGAAGTATGTGAGTCCAGGGGCTTTCCCGGTTCCCATGGTACCAGTATACCCCTGGTAAGGTTTCGTGACCAATTTGCCACTTTAGACGAGTCCCCATGCAGACTCGGGTCTGATCACCCTGATTAGTCCTTTGGAGCATTCGCCTACTACATCACGGCTGGCAAGCCAAAGTGAGTACAGCGTCTCCCGGTGCCACCACTATGGAGGTTCTCCTCGGCCACTTGGTTTTGGTTTGGCCGACAGGGTTGCCACCCCGTCTTCCTCACCGCCACCTCTGAGCACCAGTTGTGCTGACAGGTTGAACTGCTCTAAATGTCGGCAAAGATTGTGGAAGTGGGGGATGAGCAAAATCTGCTCGAAATATTCTCGCCATCTATCCGTTGCGGCTCGTCGGTTGGTGAGCAAAGTACTGTTCTTGTCATTAACACAACAGAAGTGTTCGATATCCTGTGCACGTTCGTTACGGCTTTTAGCAAGTCGATACAGATCTCTCTCACCATCCCGAGTATCCAGTTTATCGTAAAGATTTTTGTAATGGACTGCTCGGGTGACAGCGATCGATTTCTTTGCTTCCCGGTTGGCATTCTTATAAATTTGCCTATTGGCCAGTGTTTTATCGTCGAGAAACTTATTACAGAGGCGTTTTTTACGGACCTTAATTTCAATATCGTCAAAGCCAAGTATCTCGCACATTTGTAATGGTTGGTAATCGCGTAAAGTTCTCATTATTGTATCTGTTAACTTGATATATACGGATACAGATCCCCAATTCATTCGCAACTCCGGTCCATTAACTGCGGGTACTGCCTATCGGATATACTGTGATTTGAACAATTGCCTAGTTCAGCCAAGTGCGTCAATAAAGGCTTTATTGTATGGTCGAGCGATGCATGTAGCTGAATCTCCATACATGCTTTAGCAACATGACTTGATTCTGATTTAGGGTCTTTACCTTTTGAACTGAAAAAGAAGGAAGACTGGCAAGGGTAAATTTTTTTATTAGCATTCTGAATTATTTCCCAGGGTCTTCTTGTGAACTCCCTTCGACGAAAATAGACGGTGCCTTTTCCGAGGTGTGCTTTCTCACATTCATTGCTTCTCGGTTCCAAATAATCGATTGGCGAATTTTATTGGCTCTCGCTGGAGATTTTAAAATTTCTGTTATTATCACTAGTGCGTCGACAAACACCTCTTGGCTAATACTTTCCTCCGTAGTCCATAGTTTTCCGCTGCTTGTTACGTTTAGACAGTTCTTCAAAAATTTTTGTTCAACGTCCGGGCTTTCGAGAAGCTTCTATCACAAAATTCGCGAGTTGAATGCTGCAGTCCATTTTCACTTAAATTGGGTTTTAAAAAACCTCAGAGAAAACTTCACAACTTAGCAGAGCTCTTTTCCTTTAGATTTCCTCATAAGGTTGTATAATATAATTCTCTCTTAGTAAAACTTATCAATTTCGAGTTGTTATCAGCAATATCTGCGATCACACGGAACGAAAAGATTGCACTATTAAAATAACATTTAAAAATGATCAATAATACTCGGCCATACTTTGCTATGACTTCAACTTAACGCCATCAATGAAATCTACACATGACGAATTTTTCCAGGATATATTCCTTTAAATGGTGGCAAATTTCTAGCCAGCAACATACACATAATTAGCTGCAGTTGTTATATACCTAAACTACGATTCAGTCATTTCCGAACCTAGCAATGGCAGGTGCAGTTCAAACGCAATAAAAGTGAAATGGTGCAGGTAGGTGCAGGTTTTGTGTAAAACTTTACTAAAATTGATTCGAATCGGTGAAGAAGATGAAGCAGTAACCCTGTCGGGCAAACGAAAACCATTTGGCCGAGGAGAACCTTCATAGTGATGACACCGGGAAACGCTGTATCACTTTGATTTGCTGGCCGAGATACAGAAGGCGAATGCTTCAAAGGCCTAACAGCGCCATCAGACCCGAGTCTGCACGGGAAGTAATCTGAAGTAGTAGTAGGTCATGGAACCTTATCAGAAGTATACTAGTTCCATAGGCACTGGAACAGCCCTGAATTCACATGTTTCAGGAGAATTCCTGTTTCATGTGCATTCAACTCGGTTGTTGCGGTTAGCCCCCTAGTGGGAGCTTCATGGGGGTTGTGGTTATATTCAAACGAACAAAGACTTTCGGGCCCCAAACGTGGTGTTGCGTTTCAACACGGGTGCCGTACTTTATAGTTCGGAAGAGGTTTAGGTAGGTCTTGCATCCACTGATGCATACATATGTACGCACCTAAATTGATTCAATGGATTTTCACGAATTTCCACTTTACCCCATGCACAAAGGCATACGCACACAAATTATGTACTACCAACTTTAAATACATTACACACACATGTCTGCCTCCAGATCCAAGGAACCCGTCGTTCATATAAGTTTACTTTATATGATGATGACGTCATACACGTCTTAGAGAACAATAAATTTACGTGAAATGCAAAACTTTGATCTTCTATAATTTTGGTAAAATTATTTAGAGTGCGTTCAACAAATTATGTATTATGTTATCCCCTATATTGCTACGAAATTTTGTACTTCTAGGAGGAACTCAAGGGGAGTTTTCGGCTAAATTTATAAAATATGGTAATATGCCATTATTCACTTTATTTGTGCAGATATTGGAATGGGATGATTCTAAGGCCTAGACTTCATGTAGATGCGCCATTGTGTTTTTTCGGTTGGATAGGTTATGAGAGCGAGACCCGTTTCACTTTTCGGGGTACACATTTTGAGTTCCCACTCTACTGCGTTTCACCGAATATAAAAAATAAGATCAGTTTCGAAAAGCACTAACCGAGCGATACCCCATATACCCCTTCAGAATAATATTTCCTCTCGGCTTGACTAAAAATTCAAACGACACGGACTCTACTTTTAGGAAGGGTCAATATTACTGACATTGCTATTCAAAACGGTTGTGATGAATGGATGAAAAAGGAACGTTCGTTAGAATAAACATGGTGCAAAAAAGTAAAGTGAATCAATGATTTTTTTGCAGAATGTAAGAAAATACTATACAGGATGTTTCGAAACTACCGAACAAACTGTATGTCAAAAATATGAAGAATTATTTTTTTCGATTTTTTAACCTTTCAATTGCTAAGAAAATAGCCACTTTTCATAATTACTGAAGATTTACGATAGCTAGTGCATTGGAATAAACGTTGAAACATTGCTAGGACTTCACTTTAGAATACAAAAATTTACTTGTAAAAATAGAGTAAGCGTCGAAGTAATAGCCATATGATAAATAATTCGGAAAAAGTTGGGTTAAACTGCAAAAATTTGGGGGAGAAGAACACTATTTTTGAATTTGGAAAGTTACTACTGCTACACCGCTTACTCTATTTTCACAAATAAATTTTTGTATTCTAAAGTGAAGTCCTAGCAATGTTTTAACATTTATTCCAATACTCTAGCTATCATAGTATTTTTAGATGCAGTCATTTTAGTGGTGTGAAGGCGACGATTTTTTTTTTTTAAATTAAAATGTCGGTGCCAACTAAAGGGTTAGGAAATCTATTAAAGTAATAAATATTCGATAATACATTCATACCAACTTAAAATAAAGCCGCGGCAAAGAAGGGTCACGATTATCCTCGCCCGCAGTCAACGTGTTAATATTTTTTGCTTAAAATTGCATGAGGAATCGTCGCTATACATTTTGTGCGGTAGTTTTAAAACACCCTGTATACTATACTGGTCTAAGAGTACTATGGGTGCCAGGGCGACAGCTGGATTGCTACACACGTTGAACAAAGCCTGGGAAACGCCTTTTTAACCAACACCAACCGCTCTACTATCAAACCCTGCCTCTACCTTCACATACATGGTGGTTGCTGGAAGTTCTTTCTTAATGAAAAACTACAAACGAAGAAGGATGAAGGCGAATCTCCTGCACATAAAAACGAGCCAAGTTGTACCAACTGGTCCTCCAGGTTGCTGATTTGGTACGGCTGACAGTCCTACACAGAAAACCAAAGTTACAGAGCCACAAAAACAGCCTCGGACTGGATTGACATAACGACGAACCTGGCAACGAAAACGGAGGAACGATTTTTACAGTTTCTCATGGAACGTGTGCTCCCTGTGCAGAAAAGAAGCTGCCAAGCTACCAGGTTTTCTAGTCAGCCAAAAAATCAAACCTGCTGTTATCGGCTTTGAAAACATAAGTGAGCCGCTATGCACTCAGTGTTTGGGAAGCAAATTTCGAAATATAAACCTCAATGACGTACATGCCCCTACAGAGGAGACTGCAGAGTCTAAGAAGGATACCTTCCATGAGATAGTAGACTGGACCTTCGAAGCCTGTCCCAAGTATGATATCAAAATCGTACTTCGATATTTTAACAATCAAGTAGGAGTGGAGTTCTTATTCAGGCGATATGTCGACTCCCATGGCTCACATAAAAGCACCAATGGTAAGGGCCTGTGGGTTATTCAGTTAGCAAATGGTTGGAAATGGTTGTTGGAAGTACCTGATTTACGCGAAATGCGGCCTACAAACATATATGGGCCTCTCCAGTCGGGAACACTTTCAACCGAACTTGCTGCGTGCGAATCGAATGCAGCCACCTCGGAGCGTTGATGAATGCTATATAGGGGGCCAATATAGACTCGGATTAATATCACGTTGGTATAGTGCTTCGGGCTCGAGTTAAAACATTGCCTAGAATCTTTTCTAACAATCAGGTGAGAGTGGATACTGAAGCCATCCAAAACAAACGCTTCCGAAACACCTATAAGAGGGAAATGGATGCCGCAATATCCGCCGCTAACAGAGGTCCTGGAGATGAAGCATCGACAAATTATCTTCACAACCATCCCAAGAAGGTTTTCATTGATACAGCCACAAATCTTCTTTGGCCTCAGTCCCAAACAAGCCAGAATAGCTGGTTCAACGATGAATGTAGCAACGGAATAGAAGAAGGAAGAAGCAAAGTTGCACTTTCAAAGAACACAGGCACGCCCGGAGGTGTATCACGAACTCCGTTGAGTGGAAAAGCGACTTCACTGACAGAAAAAGGAAGCTAAGTCTGTGAACTCGAACCAATGAGAGAAATCTGGAGCGATGAGTTGAATGCTTTGATGAACTGCTCAACAACCAAAATATCAACGAGTTGGAGGTCCCGCCAACTGAAAACAACAGACAAATACTGCCATAAACAGTTCAAGCAATTCATCGGCTTAAAGATCATAAGTCGCCAAGAGCAAATGGAGGTGTTTCATTAACTGATGCTCAAGAAGTGGGCCCGTGAATCAATTACTGATGACAGGCAACGAGGCATTATCTGTCTCATACATAAAAATGAAATATTCTCCGTTACCTTGCTAGGCTGGATAGTCCCATATGCCTCGATCATAATCAGCCCATGTCAAAGAAGCTTTACTCTACGTCAAGCGATGGAAAAATTGTTGGAATATGGCCATCAGTTGCACTATATTTCCAAAGCCTTCAAGGCCGCCTATAATAGCATAGCGAGGGGGAAGCTATCGGTATCCCGAAAGTGTGCGAACTTTGCAGTTTTGGAGATTACTCACTGAGGAAGCTATTACCAGACTTCGCAGTTAGGTTTAAAATACATACATTGGGTCGGGCTCCCGTATTGGACAACACGGTGTCGAAACCACTAATCGTGAAGCGGTTCGACGTGTAGGTGCCACGATGACCAGGAGCATTGCTCTGCCTGCTGCAGTTGTTTCGCCACAATCTGTGCGACCATTTCATCAGGTTCGCTTAGGCAGCGAATGAAGTGGACCGGAAAAAATTAACCTCATCATCATCAGCTCCTACTACGAAATAACGCGAGAGAAGATATTTCATCATCCCCACCTACTACGAAATAACGCGGGGGAAGGTATAACATCTTACCGCCCCTTGTTGCACCAGAGATTCGTCGAGCGTTTCCCACTATTCGTGCACATGACTGTGCAGCGAGTCACAAACCAGTACCGCTTTATTACTCGCAGCACGATTCCCGCCATCATCAAGGACCGTGTTAGAGTTGAGGTCATCGCGGAAACTGGTGACCAAAAGTTGATGGGGGCAGAGCCGGCGATGTCAACTACACCACGCCGCACTCTTCTTCAACGTCCAACTGAGATTCGGGACGAATTCCAAAGAGCGTGTATAGAATTCTCGGAAATGGATCCTTTGCATAGGCCAGGTATTCCCAGACTTATGCCTCTCTAGTAACTCCGAGAATTCTATCTCAAATCAATGATGAGGTTGCATCTCGGCTACGTGGTGATATGTCGCTGGTGCAACTACAATCACTTGTGTATTGTGGTGCAGTTACGGCTGTCAGATTGCAAAGTCAGAAGATTCGCTTTCACGTTATTAGTTTGGTTGATCGAAGAGATCCACCATGCCAAATATGTCTGGAACGTCGGCGTGGCTCAGTAAAGCAGGACATTGCTAGGCTGATTCAAATCAGCACTGGTAATGCCAGCAGACGGGTGAGAAATAAAATGCAGAGGTTTTTCTGAGTGCAATTACGCGGTGTTTCTTGTGATTAAATTATTTGAAATAATGAAAATTTGCTTTTTTTATTCGCAAGTGCTATTTATTGGTCTTGCAAATAAGGATATGCCGACTTATTTGCACTGATGAAGGGAATAAGTGGTCCAGCAAGACCAATAAATAACACTAGCGAATAGAAAAAGCAAGTCATTACTTCAAAAAGTGCAGAGGAACTATGTCATCCCCAGTGAAACACCAATAGTCGAAATTCTGGACACGCCAAGCAGAAACTTGTCATATGCAGTTGGTTACGACAGTGTGGCGAAAGTCACTTCAGACGTGTTCAAGCTGCAAGATTCGTAAGGAACTGGCGGAGTTTTTTCAGATATCTCAACGAATCCCAACAGAGCGTCCAAACAGTACAGTTTTCGATGACGGGAGCGAAAGAATATCGGGGTGGACTTTGGGGGTTACCCGCCCAGCATGCTGAGTGGATAACCACCGAAGGCACCCGCCATGCCACTATGCCTGGCATGAATTTTGCGGATGTGACCGAAGAGGAGGTCCGGCGAGCCATAAACAGCTCGAAGAATTGGAGGGGTTCTAGTCTGGATCGGATGGTATAAAAAATTTACCAGTATACATAGTCGGCTGGCACATGGCATAAACCAGATCATTAGTCGACCGGAGGAATTTCCTCACTGCAGGAATCGCTTACCCTGTCCTTAAAAAAGGCACGGTGGGGGACCCAACGGACATAAGACCGATTACTTGTTTACCAACCCTCTACAAATTCATTAAGTCAATTATTAGTGGAAGGGTATATGCACACTTTGACATCAACATTCTGTCCAAGGAGCAGAAGGGAGGAGAGGCATCTTCCAGGGGGATTCGTTGAGTCCTCTTTTTTTGCATCAGGTGGAGATAGAGTTTGTTAGTAGAGCGGTTGGTGTTGGTTCAACAGGCATTTGCAGGTTTTATGCTCAATCGTGAGTTGCAATCCACGTTTCGCATTGGGACCTATGCTACCCTTTGACCGCCAGGAAGCGTCGAGTAAGCAAATCGATAATAAGACTTAAACATGGACCTTAACACAAATTTCCGAAAAACTGGCCACTACCTTCGAGAGAAGGGTCTTGAGGAGAAAAAAAGGGGCTAAACCAGAGGACAACCAATAGCGAATCAGATAAAACTCTGGATGTATATTGATATTTGATGACCATGATGTTACCACAAAAATTTTGAAACTTGGCAAAAATATATAATACATTTGCACTATTTTTAACCTTTTAGAGGCTTTAAAAATGGAACAAATCAAAATTGTCAAGAAGTAGCCTGGGAAATCATAGCGAGATGTGTTTGTTTCTGGTAGAAGCGATGCCACAATATTTAAAAAAGTCAACTTTCGGGAAAATGCGTTTAAAGGTAAAGTGTGGTGTAAAACATGATTGCAGAAAATTATGGTTCAATCTGCAATGTCACGGCCGTAGAATCCTTCTTAATCATTAAGGGGGTCATCCCGTGTGTCGGATTCGAGGAATCGATTTTTTTGCCATCAATTGTATCTAGATATAGTGTAGAATGTATGGACAAAGTGATTTTTTGATATTCAGAGTCGTTCAGAAATTGCAGTGTTAAACAGGTCAAATGTCACATGCCAGGTTTCTGTCGCCGTAATAAAATGCATATTTATCGGTCTGAATGATGTTCGAATGACTTCGCTAAATCATAAGAATTGAACCCAAGGCTTTACATTTGTTTCTTCAAGAAACCTGAACAGATATCGGTATGGAAGGTATTTCGAAACCCAGGCACCATATAGTGGCAGCCTCCTGATTTTTTTCGGATTTTTCTGTTGGGTAGTTTCTGAAAATGGCCCCCTGAAAGAAATGATCACTTTCAACTCCCGCACTCCCCAGCTTTCTAACAAATGTTAAAACTAAAATCAGCTGCGGAAAGTACTAACCGACACATTTAGGTTTATGCTCCACATGATTTTATTTGATGTATGGGGACCCCTCCTTAAAGTCAACGTAAAAGGATGTAACTGACGGTATGAACGAGCGTTCACAGTTCCCACCTTTCTACCAAATTTGGTGTTCACCCCTATAACCGTTTCCGAGAAAAATGCGCGTGACGGACAGACAGACAGACAGAAAGACATGATCGCATTTATCCAAAATAAACTGCGAAAGCAGAGGAGAGCGCAAAAGCGCAGTCACGTGCGCCGCGTATAGAAGAAAGGTGACTAAGCCCCGTGATGTAATATCTTATGGTGGTTCCGCGGAGCAGGGAGGGAGTCGGAGGTGGTTTTAGTGGGTAAAAATCCCACACACTAGTGTGTCTAGACCAGTGTCTTTCGAAGATTTGCACCTCCTCAAAAAAAAAAAAGAAGACAGACAGACAGTAAACCGATTTTAATAAGGTTTTGTTTTACACAAAACCTTAAAAACGGTCTTCACACGGGATGATCCCCTTAAGAAAATGTTTTCGGCTGGCCGCATTTACTTGTGTTCAATCCGGGTCCTTTTTGCAGCGTTACTGACCCTGACCTGTCAGTGCGTTTCTCGTCTCCCAAAGTAATCCCCAACACGTTCATGACTAGCAAAATGGACAAAAATCCTTCATTAAAGATCATTATTATTGAGTGCGTGGCAATATCAACCACTCGTTTGCACGAGTGTCAATGTTTTGGAGCCAAAATCTAAAAACAGCTGTTTAGGGATGCGTTGCTGTTTTGAATGTGTGCACCCAAGCATCCTCCTAATAAAGTATCAAAAGACAGATCCTCGAATATTCAATTGCTTCCTGTAGCTAAAAAAAAACCGAAAAATACGTGAAAATAGACCGACAGCCAAGCGGCTATCAAGGCCTTGTACTCAGCCACGACATCTTCCAGGCTGGTGGGGCAATGTAGAGACGCGGTGAATCGTCTGGACGGCACGCTCAAGGTCACTCTCCTCTGAGTTCCCGGGCATAGGAACATAGAGCGGAATGGGCGGCCTGACGGGTTGGTCAGTTGAGGCTCTGCTCTTAACAGTTCTTCGGCGAATACAATCGGTGTTCCGCTGGCGGCTGTCGGAGGCCGAGTCTACTCGCACTACCTAGCAGCCGCGGGACTAAGATGTCGAAGGCTTACGAGCTGTGCCAAGTCAAGGAGAATTGGGCCCGCTTATAACTTAGCCCGATCACGAGAGTTCCTGTGCCAGACGCGTGCAAATGCATTCAAGATTGCACGGGGCACTGGCCCATAGGGGACCATGCCGCTAGGCTCGGCATACCCTACAATTTGCATTGCTGAAGTTGCGGAGAAGGAAGGGAAACCCTCAAACACTTTCTCTGCGATTGCCCAGCTTTGGCTAGTGTCACGTTGCAAACACTGGGTAAACCATTCTTTGGGGACCTCAGAGAGATTTCTAGCTGCAGGATGGGAGAGCTGCTTTCTTTCGTGAATGCTACGGGCTGGCTCTGAAGATCTCTGTCTCCCTGCTCCCATAATAACAGTTACGGTCTTAGAAGTTTGTGGCATCAAAACGGCGCACCAAAGCGCTCCTCGGAGCGGCCACTGATACCTACCCTACCCCTAGCTACGTGAAAATAAGCCTCCTAATATAGTGTGTCGCGAGTTTCACGAAAATTAGCAATCTTGATGCCATCACTATACTACAGGACAGAGCGAAAGTGGTTAGATTTTAAAATAAACAAATTTTATTCCTACAAAACCCTACAAGCTTTGCTACACGTGCATATCAACTTCTTACAAATGCATTCAACATTCGGCAAAAAAACCACGAACAATTCGTTAATTGCGAATGAAAGGCTGATTCATATCCCCCATGATTGCCCTTGATTCATGCAAGCTTTTATATCCGCTCCATATCGAACAACACTTAGCGGGCTTCAGTACGAAGCTCGCGTGTTTGTGGGGTATTTAAAACTGATAAGATATGACAGTGGACAAAATTAATCCAAAAGTATTTAGTCAACAATAACAAAGGAAAGTGATTACACCGCGGCGTGTACTGATCAGATGCAGTAGAGCAATAGATGTGATAGTTAAGATGTGTCGTGCTGTGGTTCTAGTTTGTGGGCTGGCCAGTCTAATATGGCTAAGCAGTGCAACAATATCCAATGGTAAGACGCATCTGAATGATCGGCTCTTTAGGAGTTGGTTACTCAACCATTTCTCTTGGTATTAGGTGTATTTAAGCGGGGGTGAGAAGTGTAATGTCACCAACTGTGTTTATGACGCACTATGGCGACCAACTCTTTATTGAGAATGAGATGCGTAGATCTATTGTGAATAGATGACAGCTCACCGGAAGACGGTTTTCTGTGAGAAGGAATTGATGTTGGATTTTAGTGACTAAAGCAGGAACATGAGAATATCGTTTGGCATTAATCATGTTTAAATGCTTGGGTGCCATAGCCCAAACGGGGGATCCGTGGACCAGAAAAACGTGACAGTAAGTTGCTCTCCATTTGGTCCGGTCCAAGATGTGGATGTAGACTTAGGATCCCTCACTGTCCTAAACAATAATTATTCATATGTATGTTATGTTTATGCATCAATAAAAATGGAGCAGATATCTTATTGCTTCCAGGGCCGAAGTGAAGCAGCGTCTGAAGAGTTTCAGCCATTTTTTGAATTTCGAACTTTTGTTCCAAGTTTGAAAGTTGAATCTTTTGCGATTTCGGTTCCTTTTCAGAAGCGACTATATATCTGCTTTGAAGGAAAAAAACTGGGATAGTCAAAATAAATGACATGGTAGTTACTAGTTCGTTCACATATGATTGTGTTCAAGTTATACATTCAACCTTGATCTGAAGGGGATGGAAAGGGGAGATTCCCGGAGTTTTCTCGGGATCCGGAATAGAGAGAGTTTTCTCGAGGCCCGGGATAGGAATTTCTATGGAAAAATGGGTAATAGAGGGATTAGTTTAATTTTCATGACCAGACTCGTATGATATTCACTCTTTTCTCTCTAAAGGTCGTATATATTTATATGATTTTTGTTTGTAAGAATTGTATAGTAAAGACTTTTTTATGCGTGTTTATAGTTGTAAGCAGAGTAGATGAGTCTCATATACGTAACACTCTTGAAAACTTTCGTCGAAGGATGTGCTACCACGATCCCAATGGTCTTTCACAATTAGAACCCTTAGCTCTAAAGGAAGACGTGCCATTAGAGGTTAATAATGACATTGGCAAGTAAGTATGTTAACTTACCTCATTTTTTTGTCCATGCACACGTTGTAATAACCAAAGCCTTTTTTTCACAGATTAAAAGGATACATTCGCAACGTCCACATAAGTGGACTCTCCAATTTTGATGTCGACGATGTTAAATTCCACGTAGCTGGTTTCGAGTTCACATTGAATATATCCCTCCCAAAAGTGGTGGTTTCTGGGGAATATGCGTCGAAAGGACATATTGGAGAACTATTCAATTTGGATAGTGAAGATAAATTTGAGTATGACTTTGATATCAATATGTTATCATCATGTATCTTTCTACGATGTTTTCTCTAGGTTCGAGCTACATGGAGTACGTTTAAACACTAAAGGCGGCTTTGTCTTTAACAATGAGAAATGGGCTTTGGACATCGTTAACTTGAAAGTATTGCTGAATATTGATGACATTTTAAAACCAGAAGAATATAAACTGAAAAAGATCTTTCTCTCTATTGCAGCCTTCCATACAAAATATGGTGTCAAAATTTCAGGGATTAGCGCAAGATGATGAGGCGAATGAATTTTTGAATGAAGTAGTTTCCGAATTAACACCAAAGCATCTCGAAAAATACGTATCCTCAGAGTTTTTGGAATATATAATGAGAGGAATTGAAAAGGTACGGAAAGATTAGTATGAATATCGAAGATTGAGACTTATTCCAACTTTTGGGTTAATCAGACTGTACTTGCAGCTGTATCTGGTTTATTGTAGCTTGACCCCTAGTTAATTAACAAAATTCGATTGCATGTAGGACACTTATTTACTCAGGTTTTCTAAATTTTTCTTTATATTTCAGGTTGGTTCGGATTATTTCAAAAGTGAAACAGCTTTAGGCTTAGTCGACCTAATTACTGGTGAAACATCATTATTCCCACCAATTCAAGAAGAGAAGGCTTGTAGGATTAAGTGATTGTTGCTCGTGAAGTTATTTTATTCTTGTTTTTTGATTAGGTTTCAATAAATTAATTGAAGCAGAAAAATTCTGTTATATTAATTGGGAAATCATATCTTTTTCTCCAAGAATGGACTATACCTTGGCTTCTTTGATATGAGTCATCTATTCCTCCTTGCCAGTTACATATATACTTATAAGGTCCTTCTTTTATTCGCTTCGACTGCTACAGTCTGCAGTTGAGATATTCTGTCTGGAAGGTGTTTTTTTCTTGGTTTTTAGCACAATCTAAAGCCGCTATCCAAGCCGCCAAGTTAAAGCCGTTCCCAGAAGTAGTAAGGTAACAAAATGCCACAGTTGTCAGCTCATGTGCATTCTACATAAAATCTATCATTCAAAATACAAATATCCCCTGCTAATACCTTCCCAAGTAAAATTAATAATAATATATTACTGCATTTTGGAAATTGGAAAAGCCCGCTTAGTTCACCTTAGAACCAATTGTGCAGAAACTCGACTCATAAGATAGGTTCCGAAACTTGAAAGTTTTGTACAAATTCCACAATAGTTAGCAAACATGGTGGATTAAAATAATGATTCCTATTGCACTCTAAGACATTATATGTTATCAGTATAATATGATGAATAGTCGTGCACCCAATGTTACTTGCATAAGAAAAAGCAAAAAAGGATTTAATATCTGAAGCCCCGAATTTCGGTCCCGTCTTCACTGGCACCCGACCTGGGGCTCTGATTCCATCTGCCATTTGGAGGAGATATTTTCGAAAATCCGCTTTCAGCTTTTTAGACCTAGAATATCATGTTTGTTTAGGCTGTGAACGAGAATTGTATGGGCATCATCGCTGGTAGACATTTTTTATAAATGCACACACACAAAAATATTTCAAATTTGCTTTTCAACGCAAACGCGTTTGGCTTTTCGGCACGTGGACGATGCTTTGAAGCCAAACGGGTTCGGACAGACAGGGCAAAGTTTCCTTGTTATTTCCGAACTAAGTCCACACACACCTCCCAATTGATAGCTCCGGATAACCACTAATCAACCTGGTGGTGAACTGATATGAACAGCGACAATGACAACGACCCGACATGGCATTCATTTCTGGTTTAACAAACGACTCGGAATAGGATGAGATGAGATGACACTTGTGGCATTCTGTTACCTTAGTACGCGAGAGTGGCATCCTGTGAAAACGGCTTTCAGATTAATGTTATAGGTTGGTACAGGGATCCCTGGGAAGCGCATCAAATCCATTGCCGCAATTGAGAAGACAATCCAGATGATCACAACCATGAGAGAAGCTTTCGAAGAAAGCTGTCCACTTAAGATACCCAAGAAGGGTAAAACACCATGGTGGAACTCGGATTTGGCTAAACAGAGGAGAACGACAAGGATGCTCCTCAATCGTGCTTTAAACTGTGATTCAGGCGCTAGCAGGAATCGCTATAAAGAAGCACAGAAGGCTCTAAAGAAGAGGATAAGATCAGTTAAACGATCATCATGGAGGCGCTTTTGCGAAGAGACTAATTCTCTCGAGGCAACCTCAAAGCTGAACTGGGATATTTATGTTTACAGAACAGGGAGGCGCACAGGAAGCGATGAAGAAACGGCAAACCATTTGCTTGAAGTGCACTTCCCAGGCAGCATCCAAAATCTAATCTCGGGTCCAACAGGTGCATACAGCCCTCAACCGAGAGACTGGAATGTGGCATGCAAAGTAGTATCACTGGAGCGAGTAAAATGGGCATTTAATTCGTTCCATAGATACAAGTCTCCAGGTTCCGGTCTTGAATGAAGTGCTCTAACACACTTCAAGGCCTAGATCCAATATGGATTGTTGCGCCAACGATTATTATTATAGGTTCGGATGGCATCATTCCTGCGCTGGTAATAGAGAGAATGGAGAGAGTGGAGAAAAATCCGCATATCGGTCGGCCAGAAGTCTATTGAAGCAGGATGTCTTAGGGGCTGCCCACAAGGACGGGTTTTCTCTCCATTATTATGGCTCCTGGTAATGGATACCCTGCTGTGGCTCCTGGAGGACAAAAAAGTCTTCGCGCAAGCTTTTGCGCACGACCTAGCCGTAATAATTACCGGCAAGTTTGCGGACACAGTATGAGACCCCTTGAACTCTGTATGAAATTCACAGTTGGTGCTTCCGCAATTGACTCACGGTGAACGCTAGGAAGACTGGACTAGTTATGTTCACTAGGAACGTCAGGGGGGGGGAGGGGCAGCTATACGCTACCCACCTTAGCAGGGGCGGAAATCCAGCTGGCGCAAACAGTCAAGTACTTAGGAGTACATTTCGACTCCAAGAAATCCTGCAGATTGCTCTGGTGCTGTAGGAATGCGATAGGTAAGACCTGGGGACTTTCACCAAAACGGATATACTAGATGTATACATCCATAATAAAACTAATTTTGTTGTATGCATGCATCGTCTGGAGGCCGAGACTGAATTTGGCTAACAGCAGGAAGTTGCTAACGCAGATTCACAGGCTTGGTTGCTAAAGTATTACTGGAGCAATGACTACTACACTGACTGCTACACTGACTGCAGCACTTGAAGCTATCCTAAATTTACCCCCCATTCACTTGGAGGTGAAACGGAAAGCAGCCAATGACGCCTATAGACTCGATACCATTGGGACGTGGAAACGCGACCAATCACACGGTCATGCCTCTATCTGGAAATTCCTTGAAAAACATCCGGCAACCCGGTTGCCGACCGATCATATGGTTTGCAGATTCGTCTTTAAAAAGACATACACTGTCGTAATCACCAAAAGAGAAGAATGGTCGACAAATGGCCATGAGTCTTTTCAGATTACAGACTTAATAATCTTCACCGACGGGTCAGACATGGAAGGCGGATCGGGTGAAAAGGTGTTCTCGGGGAATCCGATTATAAAACTGGCTCGACCCCTCGGAAAAATGACTACCATATTCCAGGCGGAGATATATGCCATTTCATTGGCAGCAGAAGAACGTCTGCGGCAAAAATGGTGGGGTCGCACCATTCGAATTTGCTCCTTCAGTCCGGCGACATTATCAGCACTAAATAGCAACAACCTATCAAGCCAGTTGGTGTGGAGTTGTCATCAGGTGCTGCTGGAACTTGGCCGACTGAACGAAACATTCCTGATGTGGGTGCCGGGACCCTCTAACATCGCCGGTAATGAGGAGGTTGACAGACTGGCTCGCCGAGGGTCTGGATCCACAATGGTGGGACCAGAACTCGTTCTTGGAATCCGACCAGCTACTGTCGAGTCTACTCTGAAGGGTGAAATTACAAGGACTAACGCAGCCGAGTGGAAAAATTTGGACTCTTGCCAGCAGCCGAAAATCCTTATGAAAGAGCCTAGGGCCACTAGAGCGGCATTTTGGTTGTCCCTTAAGAAATGGGACATGAAAACCCTAGTAAGGCTTTTAACGGGACACTGCTCCTTAAACTACCACATGGAAAAGATTAGGGTGGTGGTTTCGGCTATGCGCAGCCAATGTGAGGAGGATGAGGAGACGGCCCTGTACTTTTTATGCAGTTGCCCGGCCTCCGCAGATCTCAGACGAGAACACCTTGGCACGGTTTTCTTCAATGAAGAATCTGTACATTCACTGCCTCTGGAGAATGTGCTCAGATTCGCTAAAGCGAATAGGCGATTTACGGGGATAGTAAAATGGGCCTAACAATGGCCTGAGCGCTCGGACCTGCGGCTCCCCCCAGTAAACTAAACTAAACTAAGGCGACTGGACTTTGGAGTAGGGATGGTGGCTTGCAGCTTGGGCTCAAATTAAAATGACAATAAGCATAACGACACAACCGGCTATAGCCGAAATTTTCAGAAGGAGCAACAATACACGACGCTCGGCGCTTCTGACAGCTAAAATGGGAGATTCTACTTTAAATCCCTTTGCAACAAGCGCGAAGTTGAAACGGTCACCTACTGAAAAAATAGGAAGGCTCACGGTGACAACGATCAAGATGACTAGAAGTGAAAAAGGGAGTGACACTGTAGAGGCTAAAAGAAGAGAGGAGAGACACGATCGAGTTCGAATTCGGAAAAGCGGCCACGAGAAAAGATGCCAAACTCCGAGCTTCGTGAGACCCCTTTGTCGGGAAAAAAGGGTAACGAATTCCCCAATCAGGCGGAAATGCAAGTCATTTCTCCGGAGAGGATGGACCTCGTTAGAAAGACAAGGGTAGAGGAAGAGAGGCTACTCAAAAGGAGTGGTCCTATGGAAAATGAAGGCTACTATTATCGCCCAGCGAAAATCTCCATGGATGTGAAAAATGACATAATGGAGATGTAAGAACTGCTGGACCTTAATGTACACCAGCGAAACTCCTGGGAAACAGCCGAAGAGGAAGTGAAGAGAGAGCACATCGCTAGTGTAGCACCTAGTTGCATAAAACGCAGTGCCTTCAGCGCGCCAGAGGAGGAAAAAATAATCGACAAAAGGAGATCTGCCGACAAGGTCGTAATAAGAAGGATTCCGCGAGGTGGTAACCAAGCGGACCAAGCAACGTCGAAAAAAGAAGAAAACTCAGCAACAAAAACCTAAGTTGAATAGTGACAATAGTGGCTCCACTGTAACAGAGTCGAAGTTTACTAAGATGGCAACATCAGCGCCAAAAAAAGAGAAGCGGAAAACCACGGTCAGAGACCATTCTCATCAAGCCTAACAAAGGGAGATCTTTCGCGAAAATTCTTCGAGAAGTCCACAACAACGCCAAACCAGAAGACGCTAGAGTAGATGTCAAATCTATCCACCGGACTCGAACCGACGATGCACTTTTTGAGCTGGTAATGAGGGAGTAGGCAGAAGAGTATATTCTACGAGATAGTCCAAAGCATTATAGGCATGAAAACAGTGGTTCCCAGCCTAGAATCCATGTGCGCCCTTGAAATAAGGGATCTGGATTTGCTCGCTAATACGGAAGAGGTGGAGGAGACGATAAAAAGGGATTACCCAGATGTGAACAACGCCGCTGTCAGCTCCAGAGGTCAAACATTTGCTATTGTCACTGCCCCTGAAAAGACAGCGAGCTAACTTTTCCATTGCGGCAAAATAAAGATCGGGTTGGTTATTTGCAGAATACGGCCAAGGGAATTTCCAAAGCGTGGTTGTAAGTGCTGGGCATACTGACATATAGCAAGGGCTTTCAATGCAGATCAGTGCACTTGTGTTACAAATGTGGCGAACCCGGACACAAAGCAAAGACTTGCGAATGGGAAAGTGATGTGTCCTTTGCGCCGCGGCCTGCAGAAAGAATATGTGGCTCATGTTCCCGGTTCTGGGTGTTGTCAGGTCTCCAAAGAAGAGTTACGGAAAGTGTAAAGTCAAGCGCCATCATGATCCACATCCTGCAAGCAAACATGCATAGGAATGCAACTACTTCCGATCTGATGGGACAGATGGTGCAAAAAAAGAAGAGTTGTCTTGTTGCTTCTCAGCGAACAGTATTGAGATAGGAGTTCATCATCGTGGTATGCCGATATATTTGGCACTGTTGCCATTTGGGTGAGAGATACAATTAACTTCCGAGTACGAGCTCATGATCGAGGAAATGGTTTCTTTTGGGTTCGTTGTGCGGAAGTAACGTTTTCCAGTGTTTGCCTCACACCGAACGATTCTATGCAAGCTTTTCGGAATAGGCTCGCCGCTTTGGAGGACGAGATTAGAAGATTAGAAACACGAAAGGAAAATTCTAGTCGGAGGAGATTTTAACGCCGGAGCCCTCGAATGGGGTATGCCTCAACCAGATTCTCGAGGCGAGGATCTCCCACTGGAAGTTTGCGGGATTTGTGCTGATAAGCAACGGCAAAGGAGATTCCGAGGCACCGTCAGCGTATCGTCAGTATTTTGACCACAGCGGGTTTCAGACCGAGGCGATCCACAATTGATGTCATTGAGGAGATGGTCTAAGCGATAAAACTGGCTGAGGCACACAGTCGCCACTGTCGGCGAGTGCTGGTCCTTGTGACCCTTGGCGTAAGAGTTCTCTCTGGCGTGTCCAGGCGAAATTTCCACCTCCGGAAAAAAAGGTAGACAGACAGACATTGAATCGATTCTAATAAGGTTTTGTTTTACACAAAACTTTAAAAATAGAATCCACCTAAAGTCATCGTAGACGGATAAGATGTGCCACAAGCGCGTGAGGTCAAATATTTAGATGCTAAGCTCAGCTAGCAGTAGTAGACACATCCTAAGAAAAAAGGACAAGTTAAATGCCAGGTAGAGAGAAATGTACTGGCTGTTGGAGAGGAATTCTCAGTTCAAGTTCCCAATTTATAAGCAGATTCTAAGGCCCACATGGACGCACAGCATCCAGCTCTAGAGCTGTGCCAGAGAATCAAACCTGAAGATCATGCAAACATTCCAAAATAAAGTGCTTAGAAGCATAGTAGACGCTCCCTGATTCATTCGTAATGAGGATCTGCATAGGGACCTGAAAGTACAGTTGGTTACTGAAGTGATGAGAAAGAGACGACTGAAAAGAGTAAAGCCGAATAACTTGCTTAAATAAAGGAAGCCTCATATTATAAGTTGCTGATCAATAGCCAGTTCATCAGCAAGCCAACCACACTGTTCCTCTACTGTTTTGCACCAAGTGCTCTTGGGCTGACCTATTCGTCGGTCATCTTGGGAAAGTGAATTCCACTGCATGGCGTAGGCAGCACTGTAATTGTCCTCCATTCTTAAAGTGTAACCTATCCACTACCATTTCCGCCTTTTGATCACATTGCGTACGAGGAATTTAAGGTTTAAGACAGAATCCGTCAGTGTTACATCTTGTCATCGATATTGTTCCTTTTTGTTGTCGGTTACATACAGTCTTCATACTGCGTTTTCTGCAGGACGAGTCGTTAGATTTTAACATCTTTTCTTAAACACCTCGACTACGCTGTTTACTCTCTCACCGGACCTTAGCCAAATGGCGAGTAGAGTTGGACTGAAGGTAGCAAAAACCAGGCTCTCAGTCTGGCGGGTCATCGTACTCTCTCTATTTGCATTAATGGGCAGAGCATCGAAGGTGTCGATTAATTTGTATGACACCAAACTGGATGTCGGATTTCTAACGCTAGATCTGCTTTTCTTACCTTATCTAAAATCTGGAAATGTAGTTATTTCTACACCAAGATCAAGTTAAGACTGCTCTGTGCTAGTGTTCTTCCTGTGTTGCTATATGGGAGTAGCACATAGAAAGTGACCATCACTGTCGCTCGCAAGTTCCAAGCCTCCTTGAATAACTGTCTGCGATCATTGGGGTAGGCTGACTTGATACTATTTCAAACGAGGAACTTAGTTAGCGTACCGGCCTATAATTGTTCGTAGAAAACATTCGTCTCCACTATATCGGAAGTCCCCGTTGGTGAATAGTATTATACACTTTTGATGCAACCTGGACTTAACCTGGATCAGAATGGGGCAGTTAGAAGTGTGTGAGAAATTGGCTCGCGGGTAAACAGAGCGCGCCGCGAGGTAACAAGCCGACACTGGATTTGCGCCTGCAACCACTTAGCTTTCTAGAGTACATTGCTAGTAGTGCGGCAAGAGGCAGAGCAATACTCGCCAGAGTCCCACCATCTTACTTCACTTAGGCCCACAATGTCCAGCTTATATCGTTAGAATTCTCGTTCCAGTTGAAGAAAGGGAGCATTCTGGGGATCCTCGTTACCATTATTGAAGACCGTGCGCACATTCCAGAAACCGAGAATAGTTCGTTTTCGATAGCCAAAGGTTTTAGTTGTATTTTACTATACGTAGGGAAGACTTTGAATGTATTCTTAAGCCCCAATTCTCAGCGCTACACATGCAGATGCAAGAAGCTGTCATTCTTGCAACTTGTGTTGTAGTCCGGAGAGTCCTCTTCAATAAGGATGGAAGGGTGGAGGGGGGGTTGGTGAGAGATTAGAAGGCAGAAAGCATTAGTGCGCCAATTTTAATTTTTTAAGGTTACATATACTCAGCAGGATTGTTGTGGCGATCAATGGAGGATCATCTTCTATAATAGATTCTATGGGGGTGACGGAGTGGATTTTTTAACGGTATGCTTGCAGTCGGAGCATATTAGGGAACACAAAGCCTTCGACTTTCATATCATTTGAAGCTACAAGGTGTTGTGTTAATATCTCCCTTAATTCTGCAGACTGCCCAGTAATACACTACTGGGACATATTTGGCTTTGTTGTCTATTAGGTCCGTCATTATGGCCAAATAGCCAAATTACAGGCATTACGTCGATATCTCAACATTTGTTGTTTCGAGATTCCCACAGAAATATATTATAAACAATGGAAATATGTACATATACATTAAGACGGCATAAACATATGATAAACTTTTTATTTCTCCTATTTTATCAGAGAATTTGATTTACAACCGCCATTTTATTTGTTAAAAGTGAACCCAGACTGGTAATCCTAAAATTGTTGAATCTAATCAGGGCACGATAAATTTTGATTTATTCTGCAAATCTCTTATAAATAAACAAACGGAATTGTGAATCAGTTTGAAATTCGATTCAGTCTTAAAGGGTTTCTTAATTCAATTGTCCACAATGTGGAAGAAAGTAATTGTGTTTTGTTTCTTCGTGTACTTTATTTCTTTGGCAAATGGAAATCGAATTGAAGGTGATTTAATATGTAGAATTCAAAACTCTAATTGCGCTTTCGATTAGTTCAAAAGATACAAATAATGATTGCCTTAATGGAGTGATTTTCTGATAACTGCGCCTTCATAGACGTATTCGTAAGACTCAACCGCTGCCGAAAGCTAAAAGTGACTTAAAGAGTTCCCCTTTTTAAAATTTGGTGTAAAACAAAACCTTATTAAAATCGATTCAATGACTGTCTGTCTGTCACACGCACTTTTCTCCAAAACGACTAAACCGATCCGAACGAAATTTGGTGGACAGATGGGAATTATGAAACCCCACGCATACAGTGAGTGGTATAAATTTAGGTGGAGTTTAAAGGGGGGCTCCCTATACATCCAAAGGGAGGTTTCAAACATTTTTTTTACCGGATATAGTCGTGTAGGGTATCAAATAGAAGGTCTCGATTTATACTTTCCGAAACTGATATTAGTTTTGGCGTTAATTGCAAGTCAGACAGGACTCATTTTCGGAAACTACCCAACCTAAAAATCCGAAAAAATCAGAGTGGTGCGCTTAGATGAAATCTAGGCCTCAAAATATGTCCTATTCCGATATCTGCTCAAATAAACTTACTAATAGCATATTACTAATTTTTAGAAAATTACTGGAAAACCCCCTTTAAACTCATCCTAGGATTTCCGAATTTTGCATCAGCATAGAGGATAATATTTCCTATGCACGTGCTAATCTGGAAATCTGGCTATTAACGCCAAAGTTACAGCAGTTCAAACTTAGCGTGAAATATTAAAGTCGCATTTATGAGGAATCTACTTATCTGCAGCCCTTTTGAAGGTTTTGTGTAAAACACATATGTGATATGTAATCTTCGAGAGATGTCCCATTGCGGTATCTGCTCAAATAAATTTACTAATAGTATATTATCAGAAATTGACTAAAAACCCCCCTTAGGTTCATCCTAGGTGTACTAAACTGTGCACCGACATAGAGGACATACACATGCCAAGTTTCATGAAAATCCAACTATTAGTATCAAAGTTATAGCAGTTCAAACTTATCAATTTCGCGCGAATTAACAGCATCCTAAGTCATACAAATAAGATGCTGACGTCATAATTAACGAGAATAATTGACATTCGAGTGAACTATTAAAATTCCGTTCAAGAAGAATCTAATTCTCCCTAGTCCTTTTTTATATTTGATGTTGGTTAAAGTCTTGGCATTTGCTAATAATATTAAAATCAGAGTGTGAAGCGTATGAGGTTGGCTATTATCAATACAGGGCTTTCCATCAAATGATTTATTTAAATCGCTTTCTAGAGAATAGAGGGCAATGAAATTTTTAGCTATGTGACACGGAGCTGTCGTGCACTCGCCGCTCCTCACATCTTTTTCTTTTTCTTCAGCCTTCCATTCACAAGCGGGGTCGGCTCGTTGTGATCGGTTTCGTCATTTTATTTTATCAAATGCCTTATCAGGATGTAATCGCGAGACTTTTCAATAAAAATCCAGTGTATCAAGCCACCATTGTTTTGGCCGGGTTTTTGGTTGCTTACCGTTGAATTTGATGTTCTGACCAATACTGGTTATTGAATTCCCGTTAGCGAGAATTACGTGACCACACCATCGAAAACGCCTCTCTCGCAGTTTTTCCACGATCGGTGTAAACCCATATCGATCGCGGATATTCTCTTTTCAGACGTGATCAAAACGTGTCACGCCACCAGTGCAATGCAACATCTTCGTCTCCATTACCGCAAAACGCCGTTCATTGTCCTTTATAGTCGGCCAACACTCAGAACTATTGAGAGCGGCAGACGGACGACATTGCAGTAAATTTTAAATTTGGGGCGTGCGCTGATATGTCGATCACAAAGAACACCAGTTGGGGAATGCCACTTTATCCAAGTTACGTTAATGCGGAAAAACAATTTCATTACGCAGTTCTCCATTGGCTGATAGCATTGACTCGAGATATTTAAATCGCTGAGTTCTGGCAATGGCAGTAACCTGCCCAGAACTGAGCGATTTCAATACCTCGGGTCAATGCTATAAGCTAATGGAGAACTACGTTATGCTCCTCACATAGGGAAACGCAAAACCTTTTATACCTGAAGCGTCAAGCTTCCGGTTTCCCGACTTGTTTGTTTTTGATGGAAATGATTATTATTCTTAAAAGTGCAATGGCTGTTTGGAATCCTTTTCAATACCAATTCAAACTGTGAAAGAAAGTACACATTTAAACTCAGCCCTAAAGAATGCTTATTTATTTAAGTTGAACGCGGTCTTATTTCTGAAATATTTATTCCTGCTTTCACGGATTCATCAGTTAAGTATTACTTCGTAGGTTGATTAAAGGTTAGGGCCTCATGATTTGAACCCTAGCCGCATTCAGTAACTCCTTCCCTCTTCTTCCACAATAGAGCAATGGAGAAACAATCCCAAGATCAAACCAATCCAAGGTGGTCTATACTGTGTTTTGTTCGCTCGTGTGTTTGCTCGATCCAGTCCCGGAATTGCTGCCTTTCCAGTTATTGCACCACTCTGGCCTAGCTGCATGTATTTGTTCTAAGGCCTAAAGTCATAACTATTAGGCAGTAAACTGAATTTATGTCTTTCCAGTTTTTACGATAGGTGGATAAATTTCGGTGGCCACGCCAAGGAGCCCAATTTGCCTTGTGATCAACCGTTTTGATGCCACAAACTCTTAATATCGTGACTGCTGAGGAAAGGACAAGGAGAGCAGAATCTTGCCGGCTCAGTTCTTCAGAGCCAGTCCTTAGCATTTATAAAAGATTGCACATCCTCCAGACTACAGACAGAGATCTCTTTGATGTTCCCAAAGAATTGTTTACCTAGTGCCCGCAAAGAGAGTACCTGAGGGTTTCTCCCTTCCGTTTGCAGGTTATGCCAGGTCTGACCAATTCGGGCTTTGTTTTAGGAGGGTAGGTCCTTGTTGACTTAGCGCAACTGATGAACCTTCATCATCCGGCATCAGCAGCAAGTAGTGCGAGTAGTTGCCCTTAAGTAAAAACCCTTACTGGTTGTTAGTCAGAATGGCTATGTAAGGCTTAGGGCTCGAATCATGGCCAGTCATCGATATGTGCTTGCATGCCTCTGTGCTAGCCAGGCTCGTCGGGAGGTCTTTTGAGCACTTGGATCTCGCACGTGTCATTGCATGTGTCCGCACCGGATGCTGTAAAATAAACCAAAAGGGGGTTCGCGCCAGCCTAACGAATGTCTAACACGCGAGCCAAACTGGAAATTTAAAAATAAAAAAAGAAAAAGACAGCTCTGGACACGAGTTCCGCGATCGAAAAGGAGGATCCACAACGGATCACATCATCGATCGATGTTTCTCCTGCCTCAGATGTATTGTGAGGCGTTTTGAGGTCCCCACCCTGCCTTAACATCCTCAGGCCATGATATTGGAGGATGTCCCTTCATTAGCAAGAATTTTGAGGGACAAAAGAGGAGATCCTCGAATTAAAAATAATTAGCTCGAATTCATTTCCATTTGTAATTAATTGTAAAAAAATAAAGAAAAATGAAAAATGAAACATAAAAATAAATTCAGACCAATCAAAAAAAAAATAAAAAAAAAGAAAACTACCCGCTCAGCATGCTAAGTAGATCACTGCCGAAGGCACCCGCCATGTTACTACGCCTGGCATGAATTTTGCGGATGTTACCGAAGAGGAAGTTCGACGAGCCATAAACAGCTCGAAGAACTGGAGGGGCTTTGGTCTAGATCGGATGCAGAATTTTTAGTATTAGTATTATTCTGTTAAGGGAAAGTCGCACTGCGCCCTTGAAGAAATATTGTGCCCTTTTTACTGGTTATAGGTTATAGACCTATAACCGTTAGGAACTTTAGTATGTTCCCTACTTCTAGATCTTTCAGGTATTAAGTGTTCTCCCAGATGCCTCGACCTATTTTGCACAAGTACCGTACACTGTCCCAGGACGTGTATAGAAGTTTCGTCCTCCTCCTCACAAAACCTGCAGGCAGTGTCCGTAGATATCCCTAGCTTCCCTAGGTGATAGTTCAGCCGACAATGGCCAGTGAGAGTTCCCACTATGATTCGGAGGTTCTTTTTGGTGAGGTTTAAGCAATCCTTTGAGCGCATGGGTTCGTATCCCCCAATAAGCACCCTGAACTGCTCCATCGGCCCACCCAGTATAGTTCCCTCAACCGTTCCTCTTCATTTCTTAGATTCATAGCCATGAAACCGTTTTCGATTCCACAGCAGGGCTCTGACCCGTGTAAAGGCGTCCCTGCTACAGTGTAACAAGTAATCAGTTGCTGGTTTAAGCCTAGTATAGGAAATTTACTAGTATACACAGTCGGTAGGCACATAGCACTGCGGGAATTACCTACCTTGTCCCAAAAAAAGACGCGGGGCAGGATCCCGCGGACACGAGGCCGATTACTTGCTTACCAACCCTCTACAAATTCATAACATACATTATTAATGGAAGGGTCAATACGCCCCTCGAACCCAACAACATTCTGTTCGAGGAGCAGAAGGGCTAGCGAGTCAAGGGGTTGCAAAGAGCAACTCATTATTGATTCGGTAGTTGTAGGCCAAAAAAACCTCTTTAGTTGCTATATCGATTATGCCAAGTTTTTCGACAGCGTACTACATACTTGGCTAATCGATGTCCTACCTCTGTATCGAATTGATCCTAAACTAATAAAGTTCTTGGCGATAGTCAAGGAAGGATGGCATACCGTAATATGGTGCGTACATCTGAGGGTGTCAATACCTCAGAGCCCATCCGTATACGGAGGATTCGTTAAGTCCCCTTTGGTTTTGTATGGCACTGAACCCATTTTCATGGCTACTGAATGATGCTAGAGGGTATACTTTCGCAATCAAATATGGCTTACGTGCTGAGTGTGAGCTTGATGTACTTGGATGACATCGAACTGTATGCTGGTACTGATGACAACATTAGAAGTCTGTTGCGAATAGTAGATATGTTTAGTCGTGATATTCGGATGGAATTTGGATTAGGCGAATGTCGAATCCCAGCCATCCCAAGGGTCATTACGAGCCGCATGTCGAACATAGCATTGGTGACCTCCACATCCAAGCTATGACCGAGACAGACTTCTACAGGTACCTAAGAATTCTGCAAGGAACCCATGCTCGAGTTGGTGACCTGAAGGATGCTCTGCTATCCGAGTTCCTGCGACGTGTAAAGCTGGTACTAAAATCGCACCTTTCGGGAAAGAATAAAATAGGCGCACTGAACATATTCGCTATCCCTTCACTGGCGTATGCATTCAGAATATTAATAATAATAATAATCGTTGGCGGAACAATCCATATTGGATCAGGGTCTTGAAGTGTGTTAGAGCACTTCATTCAAGACCGTAACGCTATACCGCAGAACAGCCTGTAGGAGGCAATGTGGTCAGCATTATGCTCGCCCGAGATTATTACCCTGATTTGACTCAGGTACTCATTCACAGCTGAGTCGACTGGTATCCGACGTCAAATCACGATACAAATTCCACTGTCACCAGTGAGATTTTTTCCGTACGACAGCCTAGTGCTCTAACCACTGAGCTATCCGGACACTTCAAAATATTACCTTGGACGAAAACCGATTTGGAAAACGTCCAGCGGCGGATACGGACTAATATGTCCATATTTCGAATCCATCATCCAAACTCTGCCGTGAAGCGGATGAACCTGCCTCGTGATATCGGAGGCAGAGGCGTGGCTGACGTGGCGGCACAACATCATCGTCAAGTCGACTCGCTACGCGCTTATTTTTACAGCAAAGAGTAGGCGAATTCCTTGCATGGAGCTGTTTGTAAGGCAGACTGTGGGCTGACTCCACTTAACTTGAAAGATCGATCTTTCAATCCTCTGAGTATGGTGAAGTCAGACCAAGAGTGGACCGATGAGTGGAGGTCGAAGGCAATGCACGGTAAACACGTGAATTGTCTTTGGCAGCCATTTGTCAATTTGCATTTGTCGAACAGATGGTTGTGTGTTGAAGAGCTCTTTGCTGAAAGGGATTTATGTGTGCTAATCATGATTGATCAGGAGACAGAGTATGTGGTTCGGCGTTAGAGACGTTGGACCATTTCATTTCTGACTAAACTGTAATGGCAGTACACAAACAACCACAATGCTGTTTGTAAGGTGATTCATCAAAACCTTGCATACAAGCATGGGCTGATCACGGGAACATATCCGGTTTACCGATATGAGCCGCAGGCTGTACTTGATAGTTCTGCTTACAGCATGTACTGGGACCGGCAAGCTCTAACTGATCGCCATACTCACAACAAGCCTGACGTGATACTAGTGATATTAGTTGACAAGACGGGTCGCTACGCGGATATTATTGATGTTACTATCTCCCATAATAGCAACATTGAATGGAAATACGTGGAGAAGATGGTGAACTACGAGCGCTCGGAAAATCAAAGAAATTTGGTGTCCCGAGAAAGTGGTTGTAGTTCTCATAATATTGTCAGTTACAGATATTGTACCTAAACCCCTCACAGCTTCCCTTGAAGTCCTGGGACTCCCACGCAGTCTGGTTCAAACCATGCAGAAGTACATCATTCTGCATACGTGCTCAATGTTGTGGGGAGTTCTCGACGGATTCTCCCACTAACATACCACTGGGTACGACCACCAGCGCCCCTTTATGTTTTAAGTAGGTAGGATCGTCCTAGCCTAAATACTTGGCACTTAGTGCTAGTATTAGATAAAATTCGGCATCTTCCAAGATTGTAACAACTCGAAAATTAAAAATAAGAAAATACAAATAAAAAAATAAAATTAAGATAATAAAAAAAAAGTAAAAAAAAAAATATAACAAATGTTGATCAACCACATAAAGACTCCTTCCCTTGAGAGCTCTTACGGAGAAGTTCACATGAATTATTTGAAAAAACGTGGCCGATGTAGTTACGAAATGAATCAAATGCCATCCGCACTTTATTAAGGACGAAAATAAATATCAAATCAAATCAACGGAATCCAGAAGCGGAACCTGTCTATTAGATTTTCATCCACTTTCAAAAATCTTAACACCGCCAGCCAACAAGCGTCTTTCCCCTCCCAATTCTGATCAAAAGCGCCTAGTTTGAAACCACTCAGATTGTGAAAAGCCTCCTTAGGAAAACTACTGAAAGGACGAATCGCATAACAAAAATTAACCCTCCCGTAAGAAATTTTCACGCGCGTTTCCCCAGAAACGTAATCCCCACCGTTTGCTATCCGGCCTTAATTCACCTCCCATCCGACATTTTATGCCTTTCGGTCTTCACGGTTCGCAGTATAGTACACCAAAGTTGTATTTTGTCGATAATGCTAGACTGGTTTCCATTGTCGTACTCCATTCCGTTTTGGCGAGAAACATTAGAGAAGCTTCTTCCAGGCGCTGTATTCACAGATATTGAACTTTGTGAAGGACTTTTCTCATAATGAGCCTCGTCTCCACTTCCCAATTTCAGACGTCCAGGTGGACTTTCAAACGCTCTCGTGACCGATTTAAGTTTCCCTTCAAGCTAATTTGCAGCCAATCACGCACTTGCGGCAGACTTAATTTATTTAAGATTGTAATTTATTGTTCGGTTCTTTTCCCGAGCGTATTTTTTATTAGTTTATTGTCACTTATATGCTATCTCAAATTTCGAAATCCCCAAAGAAAACTATCTGACTCCCATAGCGGCATCGAATCAACTGCTCGGCTCGGTTAATCAGTTGTCTATCGATCAGCCGGTCTCAGTACCGCTAGTGCTCAATGCAAAAATACCTTTTCAATTGCCGAATTTAATTTATTTTTTCTTTTTATCAATAAATAGTTAATTTTGAATGAAGCTGCCTATCGTGAAATATAGCGAAATAAAGGAAGTTCGGGGTATGGGGGCTTATGTAACCACGATTTCAATCTCATTTTTGATAAGAATTGTCTGACGTTCTAAATTTTCCATTCTTTTCATTACAGCACCTGGGAGAGTTTATGAATGGAAAATTCATGAGCTATTGGAAGATTTGCGTCAGCGGATGTGTTACGATGATCCTGAAGGGCTTCCCCAGTTGGAACCTTTGATTTTGAATGATCATTATGATTTTGGGTATCAAAACGGAAATACCAAGTGAGTAACGTTTTTACGACTTTTCATTGGCAATATTATGACAAGTGACTCGGTGAAACAAGAAGTTGAGACCAGAGAGAGATGCATTCTTGTTGTTCTTAACAGTGCTCTGGATTAAAAAGGGGACTCTAAAGTCAAGAGACCATTCTCAAAAATTCACTCTAGGATCACGCACGATAGCACAAAGTTTGATGGAAATTTTGTTATTATTAAAAAAGGTAGATAGGGTTGGGTATTAGTGTTCCCTCCGATGAGCGTACAAACTTCTAAGACCATGACTGCGGTGGTAAGAAAAAGGGGGGCAGAGTCCAGTCGACTCAGATCTTCAGAGCCAACACGTAACATTCACGAAGAATAGCAACTTTCCCATCCTTCAACTAACGATCTCCTTGAGGTATTCAAAACTGTATCTTTCGCGTAAACTTACTCTAGTCTATGTCCTTTTTATCCCCGCTAAAAGTGCAACAGTGAGTTTCTTGGTACTTTCTTCGTTATCTATTGACAAATATATCAGGGTACGACATTCGTAGATAGATCGAACTTAAGACGAGCTTATCAAGATTCGAAGTAAATTTAAGCAAAGGGAAATCAACTTTTCTGTGCAGGGAAAAGTGACAAATACATAGTTTACTTATTTCAAGCGTTCCTATATCTTTTGCAACGATATCTACAGTTTAAAGTTTTAACTAAGTATAAAGAAAAAAATTAAATGATAACGTCGTTTCCTTTGCTAAAATTTTTCTTTATTGTGTGTCAAAAAGTGGTAATTATGATTAAATAAAAAGAGAAAATAAGGTCGTTGATTTATGTATTATTCATATCGATATTGCGATAAAAAAAGCTGCGGAGAAAATAATAATCTGAGTCGCCCTAGTATAAAACTTGTGTCGTTTTTCTACTTTCTGTTAAAAAGCAGTTTCGCCTTATCTAACGTGTCAGTAGATATGTAATTCAACTCCATCCGTTGTTGATAATTAGATGGTATTTACGCAGGTAATCTTCACCTATTTGTTGGATATACTTGGGTTAATGGCTGACATACCCTTCTTCAATTTCTTACATGTTAATGGTTTGTGGAAGTTTAGAACTACCCAGGTAACTGCCGATAGTGGACACTGTATACCTTGCGTATTCTGTATTGTTGTTGGATCCTCTCCATTCAATCGGTAGTACATTTGATACATAGTAGTTTGACCTTTGGGGCATCAAATAAAGGGTTGCCAATTATCTATTATCTATTACCTACCTACGCGCCATTAAATGTGCTTCAGCTGCTTCACGATTTCCAGACACGTCTGCAGTCCTTCACTATTGTTCTGCGCCAAATGCCCTGGGGCGACCCACGCGTCGGCTATCTTGGGAAAGTGAATTCCATTACATAGCGTAACTAGCATTGCAATTGTCACCCCTCCTCAAAGTGTGACCTGTCCGCTGCCATTTCCGTCTTCCGATGACATTGCGTACGAGTGCCAGGCCTGTGCGCCGACCAAGTTCTTCGTTTGAGATAGTGTCAGGCCAGCGCACTCAAATGATATGACATAGACATATGTTCACGAAGGCTTGGAATTTTTGAGTGACAATGGTGGTCACTTCCCATGTGCTACTCCCAAATAGTATCACAACAAGAACGCTAACGCGAAGCAATCTCAGCTTGATCTTGGTTTTGGGATAACTGCGTTTTCAGGTTTTAGACATAGCAGCGAAAGAGGGTCTAATGCTTCGGGTGACATCTAGTTCGGTGCCACCCTCGGCAGAAACAACGTTTCCTAGATGTAACAGATGTCATCGGCATAGTCGAGATTGTTGGGGAAAGAAACCATGGTGCTTAAACTCCTCCACGTCCTTCGGGCAAGGTAGTATGAAGAACATCACCGACAACAAGAAGACATAACATCGGTGACATCCCAGCCGGATCCGCTTTAGACCTCCAATTCATCCGAGATTTTACCTCAATAAAGCACGTGATATTTGACGCCATTATATATCACTCTGATAATAACAATCAGTTTCTCCAGATACATTCCTTATTCACCCTTTTAAAAGATGAAGAGCAACTGCAGCGAAGATCTAAACCACGAGTACTGTCCCAAAATGACCCGTAGGGTGTTGATGTGGTCAATGCAAGAGGATCCGGAGCGGGAACCAGCCTGCTCTCTGTCGATCAAGCTTTTGAGATGTTTAACTGATAACTGATAACCTGAAGCCTATATTATTAAATTACTTTTCTCATACCTCAAATTGTGTAAACTCTGTGTAAAATCTACTTCCAGGATCAACGCTTTCGTCCGCAACTTGCGTATTCAGGGACTTTCTACGTTCGTTGTCGACTACCTCACTTTCTTGCTTACCCTAAAATTTAACGTTACATTGGTTTTACCGCAACTGCATATCACAGGAGATTATGGTGTAGATGGGAACTTGGGAGGGTTTTTCAAAATAAAGGGAAATGGTCCATTTCGGTAAGAAGGAACCTTCTCCAAATAGAGCTCAATATTACCCCATCTTCCCGTTTAATTTCAGGCTCGACTTTCGAGGAATTCAACTAAGCGCTGGTGCGAATTTTATATACAATGGAGGATTGTCACTGCAAAATTTAAAACTCGACGTAATTTGATTGCTTTCCTTTTTTTGCTGTTTTAAAATATTTCCTGTTTTCAGCCGAAATTAGATTCTCTCCAAGCGGATCTTAAAAACTTAACGGCCAATGAAATGCTCACCATGATCATAAACGGAATTATCTCCAACGCAGTACCGAGCATCATCAATGAACACATTCCGCCGGAAACAATGGAATCCATTGTAAGATACATCGAAGACGTAAGTGGACCATTAAAAAAAGGAAAATTCTTCACAACAATATACATTCTAACTTTTTTTCAGTCCGCGACTAATCTCGTAAAAGATATAACAGTTTCCGATTTGTTGGGAATAATCTCTGGAGGAGCCTCTGTTTTACCACCAATCGATCCAGAAAGGACTTGCAAAGTGGAACAGGACGAAACTGGGAAAATAATTCTACTAAAATGAACGCAGGGTGAGGAAGTACAAGCAACGAGGACGAGAGCTGTTTAGGCAAAATATCCAATAAAACTATTACCTTTAACTAGTTAATAAACAAGTCGGGAAACCGGAAGCTGGACGCTTCAGTTACGAAAGGTTTTGTGTATTTCTTAGTACGTAGCACATAATATATGCATATGTCTACTTTCGGGTGATATTGACATTCATAGTGTTGAATTTTCAAAGAAGCAACAACTTCGACGTATTATAAATTTGTTAATAATAGTGCGATTTCTATCAAACTTGGTATGATCATGCTCTACATTATAGCCTACATCACTGCAGAATTTCGTGCCGCTAGGATGAATTTAAAGGGGGTTTCCAGCCAACTACAAAAAATTATAGTAATATACTATTATTAACTTTCTTTGAATAGATATCGATATGAAAGGTATTTCGGAGCCAAGGCACCATATAGTGGCAGCCACCTGATTTTTTTCAGATTTTTCGGTTTGGTAGTTTCTGAGAATGGCCCCCTTAAAGAAATGATCACTTTCAACCACCCGCACTCCCCACGTTTCCAAGAAATGTCAAAACTAAGACCGGTTTCGAAAAGTACTAATCGAGACCTTTAATTTGATACCCCACATGACTATATTTGATGAAAAAAAATTTTACACCCCCCTTTTGCATGTATGGGGACCCCCCCTTAAATTCAACGTAAAAGGATGTAATTCACTGTATGCGTGAGCGTTCACTGTTCCCACCTTCCTACCAAATTTGGTGTCAATCGCTATAACCGTCTCCGAGAAAAATGCGTGTGACGGACAGACAGACAGACAGACAGACAGACAGACAGACAGACAGACGGACAGACAGACAGACAGACAGACAGACAGACAGACAGACGGTAAACCGATTTTAATAAGGTTTTGTGTTTACACAAAACCTTAAAAAGGAGAAACACTAAAATTTCAAATCAGGTCTAATTCCACGGTAAGGGTATCGCCAATCATCTCTCCTCCATGAATCTCCAAGAAACATAATGTGGTTTCTTAGCGATGGAAGGGCTTCATAAAACTACCATGTCCTGTAAGAAACTACGTCAGTTGTTGACTCAATTCTAAATGCTTTCCCTCGACCCTTTCCTCAATACACGAGATCAGTGTATGTATACGACCAGTGGTGACTTTTTAATGCCAAAAGCAAGAGTTAGTTTGGTTTAGTGGGAAGAGCCGCAACTGCAAGCACTCAGCCTTTGCTAGATCCATTGTACTATCCCCGGAGATCGCCTATTCAACGACCTCTCATCTATGGCGTGTGAATCCCTGCAGCTTGGAAGAAACTGGAAATCCGACTACGGCCAGCCCGTCCGCGGCACAACAGCCCAAATCTACCCGTTAGCGGAAGGGGAAGGTTTGGCAGAAGGGAACTTAGCCACTGAATAGGCGGGACCACCAACCGAATCCTGCTTGTCAGAACCTTCTCCTTCACTCTTACCGGGAAGAGCGGAAGAAAGGGAAGCTGGTGACGTGGACGTTACTGGTTTTACGGCGGTACGTGGAAATGGATACAACCGGCCCGGACACTGTGAACCTGGGGAAGCTCTAGGTCGGCGGCAGAAGAAGGCGAAGTACCTTGGGAATGAGATCATGGACGTGGCTGTCTCACTAAGTGCGGTAATGTCCAGAGAAATCGGATGCAAGGAAGTGGAATCTTCGATAGAAGGTGGGGACAAACTGATAACCCCGGTGAGACCCACACTGGACGCACCAGAATCATCTGTTAGCGATAATGCACGCAAGAAGCGTAAGACCAACACATCTGTGGTTAGCAACGCTTTATTGTGCTCTGCACCAGGCCTACATTCGTGCGTCCCACGGGGATTAGGACCTGAGACAGAGATCTCAACAAAGCTGGTCCCTACCCAAGGAAGACGAACACGAGAGAGAAGAGGACGCATGGACAAGCTGCAGCCTCATTTCTGACTGCTGCCGTGGGAATTTCTTCCAAGGAGGGACAATTCACCATCCTCCGCGAATACAATATGGAAAAAAATACTGAAGCATGGAACGAAGCCAAGATTCACAAATCAAGGTTTTTGGTGATGGGCTCCTCTATTTGGACTGGACTAAGGAGGCTGCCTTAAAGTGGCTCCAGCAGGTAATCCTGGCTTTGAGTTGCAGCGATCGGCCCAAGTACATCATTGTGAAACACCGAGCTATGCAAGACAAAACATGTCGGATGTTGGTTATCTGGCCCACGAAGGAAGGCAGGCGACATCATTCGCATGTTAGATGAACAAAACCCGGACATGGGCTTCGGACACTTGAGGGAAGGGTAAAGTTCAGGAATGCCAGGAAAGGCAAATTACAAATCTGGTGGGTTTCAGCCTGGTATTCGAAGTGGGCCAAAAGAATCTGAATATGCTCAGGGGAAGTCACCATATGGTACTCCACTTTTTCCTAGATAGATTGAAATTCAACCATATCAGGAAACTGAAGAGCATCATGTACATTTTGACAACGAGGAACAATGATAGTTTTCGACTCACATAAGATAGAGCAAATTGCAGCATCTTTGTTGCGCTCTCCCACAATGGAGCTGGACGCGGAAACCCCGTATGCGGTTTGCACTCTCAAAGGGACTACAAAGTGAATCCTACCCGCTAGTAACTGCTAGAAAACCAGAAACGTAACCAACTGACTTGATGTCAGTTCGTGTGTTCAGATCTATGCAAACCGGCGAAAGTGTTAAGTGGAAAGCAAACGAATGCTCTGCGTGATGAAGTGAGATCTTTCATGGATGAGGACTTAGATGAACTGCTGTACCTCCAAGTGCTATTTTCAAAGAAATTAAACACGAGGGGATCGAGTCTCTGGTGGTATAGTATGGGAGAAGCCCGGTCACACTGCTTTCCATTACACATTAGATTAAGTTCACGTCGAAAAACATAAAGATTGGCCAAATTAACCTCCAGCGAGGCTGACAAAGCTGCAGGACTGCCCCTACATTTTTTTGGTGCAAGAGCCGTGGGTTGGATTTAACAGAATCTATGGCATTGGATCAGTAAAGGGGGCTATGATTTTTTACGATGAAAGATCCATAAGACCGGGAGCTGGTGTCCTGATGTCAATACGGTTAGAGGCAACCATGCTGAGACAGTTCTGTTCTCAGGACCTAGTTAAGGTCATCGTACAATACCAGATTAATGGTGAGAGGAAAACATCATAGTTACCTCTGCTTATTTACCCTATGTTTCTTTGTATCCTCCACCGACACAAGAACTAAGGGATCTGGTAACGAATACAGAATCAAATAGTCTCAAACTCCTAATAGGTTCCGCTCAATACATTTGATGAGGCAGTAGCAAATGCTATCCAAGAGGTGATTTCATCGCTTCAATTAGTCTCCTGACTGAGTAAGTAATGAAGTGAAGTAATTGACCTAACAATTTGTACTTCAAAGGTGTTAGAGTTCATCACAGATTGTCGAGTGCCAGAGTAAATCTCACTGTCAGATCACCGATACTTAGAATTAAATTTGACTATTGCGGGCGAACAGTCTTTAATACAAAGACGGAACCCTAGGAAAACGGATTTGACAAAGTTCAATGAACTTCTTGGCAATAAACTCATTTGGGAGCTCACATATAAGAGGCTCGTTAAGTCTTCGAAACGGGACTCCTTTAGAGCGAACTTTGAGGAACTGGAGGGCGGAAGAGAGACTTCAAGGCTGTGCAGAGTCCTTAAAAGGGGTGAGTCGGCCAAGTTGAACTTTCAAAGAAAACCCGATGAAATGGAATCAGCACAGACCCTCTTGGAAGTACAGCACCCGAGAGAACGGGTGTGAGAAATGAAAGGGGGAGAGTTGACGGTTTTTGCAACCCCTTCAACACAACACTTACGTGTTGAAGTGAGTACTTCAAAGCACCTGGCATGGATGCCGTCCGTCCAGCAATGGTAATGGAAGGTATGGAGTACTTAGAGTGATTGTAATGCGATGCGTTGAAGTGAGCTCTTATAGCCTATAGGTTGTGCAGACGGACCTGTGCTTCGACATGGGGTCTGAGGCCGTGGCGTGTGGTAATGTGAATATACGTTGCTATCATTAGGCCGATTTTCGCTTATGCACCCGTAATGTATCATAGTTGGTTAAGTTGAGACAAAAAAGTTTTCACCATTAACTAGTCGCACTGCAAAGAACTGTGTACCTGGGTATTATCGGTGCCATGAGCACCACATCCGGCGCAGCTCTAAACGCACTACTCAATTTGCAGACCCTGGATATATCTATTTAAAGCACTGCAATCGGAGCAAGTATCCGGATAGCTGAGTCTGCTGACTGCCACAGTCTGCCTTACAAACAGCTCCATGCAAGGAACTCGCCTGCTCTTTGCTGTAAAAATAAGCGCGTAGTGAGTCGACTTGACAATGATGTTGTGCTGCCACGTCAGCCACGCCCCTGCCTCCGAGATCACGAGGCAGGTTCATTCACTCCACGGCAGAGTTTGGATGGTGAATTTGAAATATGGACATATTAATCCGTATCCGCCGCTGGACGTTTTCCAAATCGGTTTTCGTCCAAGGTAATATTCTGAAGTATCCGGATAGCTGAGTGGTTAGAGCACTAGACTGTCGTACGGAAGTTCGCGGTTCAAATCTTACTGGTGGCAGTGGAATTTGTATCGTGATTTGACGTCGGATACCAGTCGACTCAGCTGTAAATGAGTACCTGAGTCAAATCAGGGTTATAATCTCGGGCGAGCGCAATGCTGACCACATTGCCTCCTACAGTGTACTGTAGTGTACCGTTACGGTCTTGAATGAAGTGCTCTAACACACTTCAAGGCCCTGATCCAACATGGATTGTTGCGCCAACGATTATTCTATTATTATTATTAATCAGAGCAGCTCATAGAGTAATTCGATTAAATCTATGGGGAAATACGTGGGGGAACAGAGTATTGGAAGAATTACTGGTAGAACTGAATTCAGTTCTTACAATGCCTTCTGATTCTCGTGTCCCCATACATTTGTCTGGTAGAAGATATGAAGTTACCCCGGAACGTAGAGAGAACTAGGAAGTCCTAGAGGATTCAATCTGTCCTATGCCAGGACCGGAACCAGCAATTAGAATGTCAGTGGCATTAGCTAAGCCTGTCTTCATAAACTGGGAACAACCTTCTCATAAGGTGGCAGAGCCTAAATGCTGCTAGAACTTTTGCTGTCACAACCAAACATCCATACCGTAAAGTTTATCCTGTCGAAAAGCAGGAGGACTTGCACGGGCATTGTAGCCATTCTGACAGGCCATAACTCACTAGCTAGACATAGGTATGCTCAGAATAGGGATTATTTAATATGATACGTGCTCAGAGGCTATAGCTTCTCCCCACCATAAACACACACACATGTCCTTTCGGAGACGAATCTAGAATCCATATGTTCGGCGGGTAACGGAGCCACATGATGTTTGCCAAGGAATTTCCAGATGGACGCATGGCCGTATGATTGGCCGCTTTTTCACGCGTATAGTATCAAGCCCATATGGGTCATTAGCTGCTTTCCGCATCACCTCCAAAGGAATGGGGGCAGATTTTGAATAGCTTCGAGTGGCACGGTTGACAGACTTCTCATTACTCCAGTAATACTTAGGCAACCGGGGCTCTGAATCACCATCAGCCGCTTCCCGCTGTTAGCAAAATTCAGTCTCGACCACCAGACGATGCATGCATAAAACAAAATGGGTTTTATTATGAATGCATACATCCAATGAATCCATTGTAGTGGAAGTCCCCAGAGATACTGCCGACTGGGACGCTAAGCTGCATTCATTTAGGCTTTCTCGTAAAGCATATAAAGGCGAGCTTCGTAAGTCCAAGCAAAAGAGTTAGACGAAGTTCGTCTCCGAAATCGGGAATGAAAATCCATGAGGAATTCCGTACAGGTCAGCCATGGGGAGGCTCCGTAGGGAAGAACTCCTCGGTGCAATTAACACCGTGGGAGGGAAAACGGGAAATTGGGTAGACACTGCAAGAGCCATGCTGAATGGATTCTTTTTTGATGAAGGCAATCCTTCAGGAGATCTCTTAAGCACCGTAAGGAAAATGAGGGAGGAAGTGTTGAAAGTAAACGGCCATTCGAAATGGCGGAGCTGCTAAACGCGGCTAACCGCTTCCGAAATGGGAAAGCACCAGGAGCAGATCAGATTGAGGTTGAAATCTTGAAGCGTGCAATTTTGGCAGTCCCTCACGAGATCCTGCGTATGTATAATCAGTGCCTCGAAAAGGAAGTCTTCTCTAATATATGGAAAATTGGCTCGGTCAGAGTCATCTACAAGGAAGGGGGTAAAAACAGGGAAGAAGTAAAGTCTTACAGGCCTATATGCCTACTACCCGTAGCGGACAAATTACTGGAAAGACTCATTTTGAATCGGCTCGACCCAGTACTGACGAGCGGGACTCGTGTTGCCCAACGTCGCAATCATGCAGGATTTCCGGTATTGCTCCTGGATATGGTGCTTCCACTTTAACTTGGAGTCGAAATGTACTCCTAAATATTTGACTGTTTGTATCCGGGTGATTTCCGCCTCTGCTAACGTGAGAAACTGTGCCCGCAAACTTGCCGATAGTTATTACGACTAGATCGTCCGCAAATGCTTGTACGAAGAGCTTTGCGTTCTTCATCCCTCTATTGTATCATTTCCCCCAAAAGATAGGATTCTCCCTTGGGGTAGGAACTAAGAATTCATTCAAACTATTCCCTGCTTGTCGTAAAAGGCCGCTAAAAGGAATAGACATTTGTAGCAGCAACCTGCAAATGTTTTCCTTTCTTGCTAATGAGACGTTATCTATGCCTTGCAAAAGGCTAGATTTACAGATAACGACTTTTGACGTTTGATCGTACTACGATACTAGTTGTTTGGAATGTACATACATTCACCGATAAGGACATCGAGGGGATCCAGAATGTTCGCATTCTCCAGAGTTCCAAAGCTACAAGCTGGGGCTCTAAAGGGCACTCCTCGCCCTCTTGTGACGCTGTGCTATTGTACTGCAGGAAACCTGACGGAAGTAAGCGTGGATCTGGTTTCGGAGTAATCAAAATTAACTAGGGAACCGGTTTCGGACGGGATATAGACCGCGAGATTCCGGTCCAGACCAACGGAGATCTCCGATACAAAGGAAAAGGCGGATTCCTACAAACATGATAGGCTTCCTAAAGAAGACTTCCCCAAACCTAACTTCGCAAAGAAGGTTTCTGGGAATGATAAGTTCTTGCTGCAAGTTTCTACCAGACGCTGCACATTATGATATAGTGTTAAATGATTGATTGTTTGGACCGAAACCCTAGTCTCGTGTGGTTCGATAGTTTCCACGTTTTCGTCGATGTTTCGGTTGAGTTTCTATTCCAAATAGCTGGAAAAACAGATAGCTTCCGCTTTCGTCCAAGGCAGAGGCAAGTCTTTTAGATGCTACCCCACCTCTGCCATTTCGCCATATATGGATGCTCATAAACACAACATGAATATGAATTGCATTCAATGGAAAAAACGCCTACTTCAGTCTTAAGCTTGGCCAAAGCTTCTGGTCACGCTCCATTTGATGAGTTGCTTCTGCCCTGGATGAAACCGCAAGTCGTCTTCTTTTGAAAAATTAGGTGCTAACCTAGACAGAGGGGCCGGGCCAGCATGAAGTGGATAGCAAGCTCAGGGGTCCCTAATCTCTAAAGAAATAATTGAATTCAACTTAAGGTAACTGTATTACCTTTGTTCAGGGTTTCATTACGTTACAATTGGCACGGCAGCTCCAATTACGCAGAAATTACACTGATATGGACGTGATAGGCATTGAAGCGACACCTCCTGCGTGCTCTCCATTCACTGTGTTCGGAGTTCACATTTAGTGTGAAGGTGGTGGCCTTGACGACAATTACTCCAGCATTTCAGGCAGTGCAAATTGACGAATCGAAATGGCAACTTCTTCGGAGATTGTAATTGGCGGATCCAACATTCGGAGCACCAGCAGGCATCGACGTCCTTCTCGGATGTTTGGGGTCTTATAGTAGAGCCCAGACTTCGCAATGGACCACCTGGCGAGCCCTGCGCATAGGCAGTTCGATTTTGTTGAGTTGTGTTTGGTCCAGCTTTTTCGTGCCGTTCACAGAAGCACTGTGCACTTTCACGACGAAGAGCTATGCTTGGATGACCTAGCACAACGTTTCTGGCTACAAGAAAAGCCTTTCGATATTAGCCACTGCAGTCATATTTTCACTAATATTCATTTACGAAGTAGGGATGGCAGTAATGTCGTCCCGATCCCGTTTCGAAAGTAGTTCAAGACTTGGCAAACAGCTTTACAATAGATTCAACGCCTTACGACCCATCTCCGATCCCTCATGAAATAGTATAAGAAGTTAGGAGACATGTTGCGCGTTAAAACTTTACCAGAACAATCTCCTGGCTACTACATCACACACCATATTTCGGCGTCAAAGTCGAATTGCAATCCATTGAATGATGTGGGGTGGAGCGGACCCACGATTTACCTCCTTCTGTTTCACAATTCCTTTTGCGATTCAAGTAATTCCGAGTGTCATTATCTGCAGATGTCGAGAAAATGTTTCTGCAGATTTGGGTGGCGAGAGCAACCGGACGAACCTCTTGGACATTATGGATGGCTTCAAGGCCATACAACCCAGTTTGCACTTTGCAGCTGTACGATTATGGAGCGCGTAAAGGATTTGAGGAGGCCAATAACCGCACGAGACACTATCTATTCGCCCTTCTACGTCGACAACGATGGCTCGTGGACATCGATCGCACCCTTTGACTAGGTCATTCATGACTATGCAAGTGGAAAAGGAGTGAGATTTCAGTGATACAGGCAATCTCTGGCGTTTCTGGCTCATTCATCAAATTGGCTATCGACAAATCTCCCATGCCTTTAACTGGCTTATGATTTGCCTCTGACGAGCTCCTGTTCCGAGTGGATTTCCCACCCTTGGCATCATCCCGGACTAAACGACAGGTGCTTTTCGAGATAACCAGGCTCTTTGATCCTTTTGGCACCCATAATATTTGGGGGCAAAGTCAACATCTAGTTTCACTGGACAGCTGGTTTGGATTGAAAAGCGCCTCTTCCAGATACCACGATGCAAATATGGGTATTTTTCTGCAGTGGAATGGAAGACCTCAATCAACTGCGCATTCCAAGGTGGTCAAGCATGGTTCTTGGTCGCATGTGGCACTTCATGGTTTATTAGACGACAGTATACAGTCGTCTGGTGCGGTTTTCCACGCATGTATTCAGGACTGCGACATACGCGCCGCCGGAGATTTATCTCCCCGACAATTTGGATTTAAAGCAGGGATATCCACAATTGATGCTGTCATGCAAGTCGTGGACGCCGTTCGACGAGCAGAGGCACATAGCCACCGAACTCGACGGGAGCTGCTCCTTACAAGGAGCAGCACTTGACGTCAGAAACGCCTTTAATTTCGTGAGATGGAAAGACATTTTAGGCACACTAGACAATACTTTCAACGTGCCGAACTATCTCTTACGGATATTGAGGGACTATCTAAGCAACCCCTCCCTGCTCTATGAAACACTAGAGGGTCAAAGGTGGATGGAGGTCCCGTTGGGGGTAGCACAGGGATCCATCCTAGGGCCGGGACTCTGGAACGCTACCTATGACAGTCTACTTAAACTCGACATTTACACGCGCAGAAGAGTCACGCCTGGTCGGCTATGCAGATGATGTCGCAGCGCTTGTTGCTTGTCGAACAGGCGCAAAGTAGACTCGGTATATTGATGCGACGGGTAAGCGGATGGATGATTACTCACGGTTTCAATCTTTCACTTTAGTCATCCTGACTAAAAAGAGAATTCCGGCTCCGGTCGATCATCGAGTCAAAACCAGCGGTACAGTACCCCGGGTTGACTCTTGATTCAAAGATGAGCTTTTCTGAGCAAATCCAAGCAGCAGCGAACAAGACTGCGGCTGGAGTTTCGGCGTTAAGTAGGCTAATGGCAAACATTGGGGGTCCTATGTCTAGTAGGCGACGTCTCCTGATGAGCTCAACGCAGACTGTCCTGCTCTACGGCGCAGAAGTATGGGCTGGCGCTCTTAACAAGGAGGTATATCGTAAACGCCTCGCGCAAGTACAGAGACGGGGAGCTTTACGGGTGGCGTCTGCGTACCACACTGTCTCTGAACCGGCCGTGATGGTGATCGCGGGAGTGATCCCCGTTGCCCCTCTTGCTAAGGAGCGTCAGGCCATATACAAGCGCAAGGGAGATGAGCCAAGGGAGGTGGTTGCTCGCGAAGAACGGCAACGCACTCTAGATCAGTGGCAGCTCTCGTGGCAAAATGAAACTAGAGGCAGATTGACTGCGCGGCTCATCGGCAACTTAGGCACGTGGCTGAATCGGAAGCATGGTGAGACTGACTATTTCCTTACCCAATTTTTAAGTGGGTATGGAATTTTTCAGTCCTACCTGCACAAGATCGGAAAGGCGCGTTCTGCGGATTGTGTGTTTTGCAATGGAGTTGTGGATGACGCCCACCACACTTGTTTTTCTTGTGGAAGGTGGGATGAGGTTCGTCAGCAGCTCTATTTAAACACAGGGGATCCAGACAACATTGTCGAAGAGATGCTGAGGACTGCTGACAGGTGGAACCGTGTTGCCCATTACGTTCGGGCCCTTCTCGTTGCTAAGAAGATAGAACTCGACCGGTGGATGAGCCGGATGGCAAGGGGTTCCTTGAACTGACAATTCCCTTCCTCATCTCCCCTCCCGTTGGTGAAAGGAATTCCCTGATTTGAAGGCTCCGCAAGGCGGGGGAATTCGGGGACTAGCCCGAAGTAATGTGATAAACGGTTCCAGGCTAGCTCTCTGACGATGGGGAGGTTTTTAGTTAGTAGTCCGACGACGTACCGAATCAGGAGTCCAACACTGTGTGCGTAAATGCATTCACCTACCCTACCCCCAAAAAAAAAGTCCATATTAGATATATAAAATTTTGCAACAATATCGATTATAACAACTTTCTAATTGGTGGAAATTCTAGAATTAGAAAGCCTGCGTCACTTTAAAGTGGATAATCTGACTTACTTAGCACATATACCCTTCGAACTTTGTACAAATGGAACCATCGAGCGTGCAAATGTTCTTATATAAAAAATCCATAAAACCTTTCGTACCTGAAGTGCAGGTTTTAACTCGATTAATTGAATATTGGGCTCGAGAAGAAGAGAGAGAGATACTACATAGGCCCAAAAGGACAATGGTCTGTGATGGAAAAAAGGTGCAATGAACTATAGAACTGGTATTTAGGGCTTTGGCGTCAAAAAGTGCTCTGGAAGCTCCTAACGCTCATGGATATGGCTTACACATATGACTGATCCGTTAATTATAGACTACCTCGTTAAAACTATCATCTAATTATTATTTCGGTTTCGATCCAAGGTTTTAACCTACAGTGGTTGCATCATAGATTCTCTATCTAAATGTTCCGTGATTATCTAGGGTACAAATATCAAATTCTTTGCTCTTATCCCTTGGATACTATTATCTAATCATTAGAAGATATAGTTAATAATTTGGTTCCAACGTACACTTTCTTGATAATTAATTTTAGTTGCAGCTTGATCTTGGTCGTGAGAAGTTCTTTTGATAATTGGAAAAATGCTGAAGAAAGTGCTAGTGTTAAGTGTTTTAGCGGCGTTTGCTATATTCACAAATGGAGACCCTGTCGCCCTTGATGGTATGATCGTTATTGTTCATTATTTGGATTATATGCGAATGCGAGTAGGCATTCTAGTAAAAAATATAATATTGGGAGCATCTGTGAAATCAAAGTGTGATCTGTAAAAGTCCTAAGTTCAATTGAAATTCAATGCAGCTACGAAAGAATCCCATTGACGCATGCTTGCACGCTTCTGTTCTAGCCCGGCTTGGGAACGTTGGGGGTCGTTTTGGACGCTACAGGTTTTTTCACGTCTTGTGAACTCGGAAACTGTCGTGTTTTCTTGACACTCTAGTTGCATCTTTCACCGAGTTCGAGCATTCGGCCCCTCTCGAGTAATTTTTTGAACGTCTCCTTGACAACGGTCTAAATCTTAAGTTTGAAAAGTGTCGATTTTTCTAACGTCAGGTGAAATTTCTAGGCTATTCTATCATTTCTGACGGCGTACAACCAGACAAACTTTCCGCTGCCTAAGACGGTTAAAGACCTAAGAAGGTTCTTGAGTATGGTAAATCACTACAATCGTTTCCTGCCAAAAAGCCGCGGCGTAACGCCTTCCTGTCTGGTCCTAAGACAAAAGAGTCGTGGAAGGTTGTGTGGTCTCTATCCAAGCGTTTGAAACAAGCAAGTAACAGCTGGTAGATGCTACATTTTTGGCATTCCTTCAGCAGGATGCAACCCAAGCCGTGTCTTTCGATGCTTGAGACATCGCAGTAAGCGCTGCTTTTCACAAGATGGTGAACCAAAGCGGGTATCCCCGGGATTTCTTCTCAAAACAGTTGATTCGCGTTCAACGGATTTACAGCCCCTATGGTCACGCATTAATAACCTCAGATACGCGGTTATCAAAAATTTCCGTTTTTCCCTTAAAGGTGGGCGTACACTGTTTTCACGGCAAAGTGTCCCCTCGCCAATTTCAGCACTTAGTAGCAACCGGTTTACATTTGACTTTCAACATGTGTCTGGTAAAGACAATTTAGTCGCTGTTGCTTTGTCTCGGATCTCCGAAATCAATATTCCAGCCGTAGTCGATTTTTCGGTAGAAGTAGTTGTTCAGAGTCCGCAGCCGGACTCTAAATACCAAACTTCCTCTATCTGCTGCGAGATCTCCGGAAAGGAGTAATTCGAATCCACTCTTTTCTCAAAGCTCGGAATCTCCTTGGATTCAAATACCAGCGGCCAACCGCATACCATCCGCGAAGAGTTTGCTGCCAGCCCTGCTGATCTGGTTTACGGCGAAAACATACGACTCCCGAAAGATCTGGTACTCGACAAGAAAGATGGGCTCGGGAGAGACCGAATTTTTACACCTGCTACGAGAGAACGTTCCCAAATTGAAGTCACCTCGATCCGCCAGCGATCCAACCCCCTAGGGAACTTGAAGTCTGCACCCACATTCTGGTGACGACTGATGCCACTTCGAGGCCGCTGAAGCCAGCACACGAGGGTCCCTATAAGGTCCTAGAGTGTGAGGAGCACGCGTTAAATTTGGACATCGGTGGCAAGTCCAAGACAGTCTCCTGGAACGGGATGAAGCCTTCCATCCTGGGAGAAAGCGTGAGCGCTGCGTACGGTTTGACGTCCGCCAACCGACCATGGCCGAATACCCTTTCGCCGGTTCTCTCGCTGAAACCCCTCGGTTTGAATTGCGAGTCCTTTTGGTGATGACTTCGAAAAACAATTTTTGACAGTAAAGTCAGTGAAGAAACAGATTCAGAATGGGTCAGTGGTAAAACTTTGTGTAAATATCGGTCTGCCTGTGAATTTTTGCGTAAAGGAAACTTAATAGAGTCCCTCATTACAAAAAACTCCGAGAACTCTGAACAGGTTACTCGTGAATGTCGAAAATGGCAATAGTCCAAGTATCTAAATTCAATTTAAGGAAACTTCTATGCATGGTACTGATGTAGCAAGAATTCAAAGCTTCACCCAATTTGACTCATGACAAATCCATGGGCCAACTGCAAGCATTGGAAGGATAATAGCAATCGTTTTCTTTGCTTTTCATAAATTTGCCAACTGGTGACCATTTTTCTAGGAGAAATTTATGATAGAGGTAGATCATCTTCATCTACATTGATGAACCACTTACCGGGCTTAGTGACACCAATTATGCTCTGTAGGACGTTTTGTAGAACGTTTTCATGCCTCGAATCTAGGTTCCTCCGACATTTAATGGTCGGCACTCAGGTGAGCGAGATCATTTGGTTTCTTTTCTCGCTGCTTGCGTTGTTTTTACTGCGGTTGCTTCTTCTACTGTGATGCGTAGGACCACAATTAGACATCATTTTATCACAACATGGTGGGTCTGCGTCTTCCCGCTATAAAACGTAGGAATATGGGACAACCGTTTAATAAACCAAATGTTGACAAGGTTATAAGTGTTGAATAATCGTCGTAGTCTTTACCTCCATGAGACCGGCCGTCATCCGCCGTTGACTGAGGTTAACTGTTGAAGTCACCAGCTATATTATATACAGTATAGTCGTCGGCAGGTATGTTACACGGCTTTGCGTCGAGTAATTGCTAGGTTGCTCTTCTTGGCATTGAGTGGACCTGTTCCTAGCTCCTAGGCAGTATCAATTATGCGGTCCGCTGAAATGACGGAGACCTTCATCATTCGTTCAACTTCTTTGATGGCATCACGATAACTCTCAAAGATGGCAATGCCGACACTGTATTGGGTAGGTGGACTATCAAAGTAGAAGAGTTCATAGCTGCTTTCACCGCACGCACATAGAAAGAAGCAGCTCCTAGCACGATACTATCGAATTTATTGCAGAGCGCAAATATTGATGCATCTCTCCCGAAGAGCTCTCGCCAATTTCTCCATTTTACCCGAAAGGATACTAACATTGACCAGATAGATACAAATTCGTGTAGCTTGAACTAGTTACCTTACTCCCGTCCATGTGTTAAGAACCCATACTCATCACTCAACAGGATCGAGGCTCGCGCTGCTACTTCAGCTAAGGTGGACGTCGGAGTCATTTTCCAGCTGCACAGGCATAGTCGATCCATTTGTTTTTTCAGTTTGCTTGAATTTTTAATATGAGTTTGACGTATGAGAGGCAGTAGTGTCCAAACAATCGGACCCCTCTTCTCGACCCTAACTGACGCAGAAGCGTGCTGGCGAATGCCAATGGGATATCTCAGTGCAAGATCAAATTTTGTACCTGGTTTTTCTTCCAATATGAAGTATTTGAGTGTGATCTAGGATCCTAAGTTAAATCAGAGACTGAACATAGAACTAAGGGTTAAAAACGCCTGTATAGGAAAAGCGATCTTCGGCCGAGGATGGTTCTCTCGATGTACACACCCGTGGTTTGTCCCATCCTATTGTTCTATTGTGTGGTGGCAGGTGCTAAGCAAGAAGTACAGGTGCCCCAGAGGCTCTATAGTCATGCCCAGCAGATACCCTCACTGTACTTCTGGACCTCCTCCCCCTAGATTTCCATATTAAATACGTTGTAGTGTGCAGTGCTTCAGACTACTTAATTTCCGATATTGGCTAGCGAAGCGAAAAAAAAAAATATCTCGGGAACTCTGAACATTCTCCACACCTCTAAGCCGAGCTTCAAGAAGAATTTAGCTGTAGACTTTCTAATCAGGAAGAGTGCATCCTTCACCCACATATCAAAAATGGTCTGTGAAGCCGGTGCAGAGGTTTTTTGGATATACACTGTGTATTCGAGTCGTACGGTCTCCCAGGGATCGCCAGTCAATTCCAAGCTGAAACTAGCGATGACAGGCTTTCTCAATGAGCGGGGCATGATCTGACCACCAAGCATGATATAACCATTCCGACAGCCAAGCGGCCATTAAAGCTTTGTACTCAGTGACGACATCCTGGTGTCACAGTGCAGAGACGCGCTGATCAGTCTGGGCGGAAGGCTCGAAATTACCCTCTTCTGGATTTCTGATCATAGGAACATAGAAGGGAATGAGTGGGTTAACGGACTGGCCAGGCATCGGTGTCCTATCAGGAACGGAATCTAGTCTCATTGTTTATCAGCCGCTAATTTCAGACGCAGAAGGCTCATCACTTGCGCCAAGTCAAAGTTGATTTGGTCCGCCAATAACAAGACCTAATCGCAAGAGTGCCAAGCGCATGCAAATGCCTACAAGATTATGGCGACCTGTATTCCAGATTCGGCATTCTCTAGAATTCGCATTTCCATGGCTGCGGAGAGGAGGCAGAAACCCTCAGACATATCCTTTGCGATTGGTCAGCTCTAGCTAAAAATTGCGGACACTAGATAAACCATCTCTTAAGTACCTCAAAGAGATTTCTAGTTGCAAGGTGGGAGGGTTACTATCCTCTGTGAATGTTACGTGAATGGACGGCGCACCCCACACCATAAACTTCAACAAATATGCTCAATCTCCTCTTTGGTGACTGAAAAGCTAACGTAGTCTCCGATTGTGGGCCCCGATATATCGTAAATGGGGTCAGGCTCGCCTAGCGGAACTGCTCGGATTTCACAAGAACCAGTTAACTCGTGATACTGCAAAGGTTTCCCCCGTAGCACCTTAAGTGGAAGCATTATTCCAAAAGTGCTTAAAGTGCTGTCCTTGGCTGGTTTCACCCTACGGTGGGCACCATTTATTTGCAGTTTCAATCGTCAGTTAAGTCCTTGAGGGTTAGTACCTATCTGGAAGACTTAATCCCACGGTCTTCTTAGGACACGGATTGATTTTGTGACCACAATCAGAGCCCCGCTGTGACAAGCAACAACGGTACCAGTCTATACCAAGTGCATGGCTTAGCATTCATACTGGTGGATGCAACACCTGCCTAAATGTCTACCGAACTAAAAAGTAAGGCACCCGTGTTGAAACGCAACACCACGCCGAGGCCCGAAGGTCTCTTCTTGCTTGAGCATAACCACAACCCCCATGAAGCTCCCACTAGGAGGCCAACCGCAAACAACCGAGCTGTCCTCACATACAACGGGAGTTCACCCGAAGTATGAGAGTCCAGGGGCTATCCCGGTTCCCATGGTACCAGTATACCCCTGGTAAAATTTCGTGACCAATTTGCCACTTTGGACGAGTCCCCATGCAGACTCGGGTCTGATCGCTCTGATTAGGCCTTTGAAGCATTCGCCTACAGCATCACGGCCGGCAAACCAAAGTGAGTACAGCGTCTCCCGGTGCCACCACTTTGGAGGTTCTCCTCGGCCACTTGGTTTTGGTTTGGCCGACAGGGTTCCCACCCCGTCTTCCCCACCGCCACCTCTAAGCACCAGAATTGACGGTTACGCATCTTGTTTTATTGCAAACGGCACCAAATGTGGGGACCAAAAGTATTAGACCATACAAATGCAGGGTTCATGAAAACAGCCGAGCAATATTTTTAAACAAATATGGCACATAAACACCAACCGCCAATATTGTCATCATTTCAAACCTGTCAAAATGGCTCCAGTGCTTATTGATTTGTTTGATATTTGATTTATAAATATAAGTGAACAATGGGGGGCATTTGAGTTATCGAACTAAAAATAAGCACAAGTCACGTGATTCTAAGAGGGGAGGGTATAAAGAGGGTTGACATCGATAAAGTAAACATTGGAGAACTTCAGGAATTCTCTTCTACGGCTAAATTGACCAAGCAGAAATATTTAAAAATTAACTTTATACGGTACCTGTTTTTGTAGATATCACTCATACATATGTCCCAAATGACTAAACAGAGTTTATGTGACTCGCAACTGATTAAAAGGCTCAGCAATGAATTAAGGTTTTCCAAATCGCCTCAGTACAATATGTATTATCATTTGTAAAGCCTTTGGGATTGCACCAAAAAAAAACTTATCGACTTTACAGCCATTATGGTCGTAATAAATCTATAATTGGGTGCAATATTTAAAGGTCATGCAGATTATTTACAGAACCCGAAATAAAGATAAATCGATGTGATTTATAACGTGTACAAAAGTTTATCGAAATCTGTAAATCATTTAATCAGTAGTAATGGGTCAATTCAACATATGCCAATTCTACCGCAAATCGCACTAGTGATAAGAGAAAGCCAGTGTATTTATGGACGAAAAATCCGGTATTCATGCTGATAGAAGGAGTTGACTATTTTACGTTCACTTTATCCCACTTTGATGAGGTATGGAAAATTATATTGAGTTTTTCGGTCGGTACCCTTGCACTTGCACGGTGGTAGCCCTTAAGGTCTAACTATTTCCTGAGATCTCAATTTTAGGTATACCATATATTACAATGTTAAAGTTTGGCGCGCTTCCTTTTTAATTCGGTTTATGATGATGTCCCTATTTTCGCCAATTTTATAGCTTGGTGGAAGGGAACGAAGCCTTATCAAAATCAATATCTTCAATCTGAGAATCCTTTTACAAGGTGCTTCGTCGCTTCTGGCCTGCAACGAGAAGGTTCATTTACTTGGCCTCAGCATTTATCCTTTCCGCTCCTAGTATCCTTTAGCACCTCCATTATTCTCCTGACACTAAGCAAATAAAGGATTTTAAATATAAGTCAACAAATTGACGGCACAATTGTTGCGGGGGTAGAACACCAGCCAATTAATTTTGTCAATCTGGGCACGAATCCCAGTCGCCATAGATGTCTGTGTTCGTCCTGTGTTTGTCTCGCTGTTGTGAGCTTCTTACTTGTACAGCATTACTCGTGATGATAATGACACTGAACCACATTCTGGTTATGTGAATGCGCTATATTCCATTAAGGGGTGAACAGGAAATACCAATCAAGAATCGTTTCACTTAAATTTTCCTTTCAAAATATTTAATCACAAAACCCTCCCTTTTATGAAGTTCCCGAAACACTAAAATCCATGTAAATATAATATTTGCAAAATAATAATAAAGAAATTTTCGAATATTCAAAAATGATCATTAACTTTTTTGATGTTGTTGTTTTCCCCATACATTGCGTAGCTCGGTTATGTACATGTCATGCAGTGTATATACAAATTTGTGGTTGCGGATGTGCGGAAGGCTGGTTCGATGAAATGCTTTCGTGCTGGTCGAGGGGTCAGTGGAGTGGGGGATTAAGTAAAATTGATTTGAGGATGACACCGTTAAATGTCAGGGAGTGAAAATATGGCTAATGGGAGTGGCAGCCTTTGTGATTTTTCGTCCTTAAAATAAATAGCGTGGTCTTCGAGCAAAGAAGCATATTAAAGCACGTTATTCAAGACCGTACAAACATGTCTTCCTTGTTTAAGTATCTATTAAAAGCCTTAACACACTGCTTCATTAAGCCAAGCGTGGTCTGAAGCGGAGAAGAGACGGTGCAGGGATGGTTCCGATGGTCGACTAACCCTTTAATCCAAACCCGCTTGTTGTCCGGGGAAGACAATTTCAATTGATTGACCAATTAGAACCATCACTTAGGCAATAGTGTGAAGTTGGCGCACTTCAGGCTCCGGTTAGAACTATCAGCCCTATGAGTTGGAACTTAAGAATACACTTCTAGTCTTTCCTCTTTTTCGTAAAAGGCGACTAAAAGGGATTGACATTTGTGGCCCAGCAACCTGCAAATTTTTAAATTTTATTGCTACCGAAACGTCAACCGCGCCTCGGATAGGAACTGACTTCGCTATGACTTTTGGCTATCAAAAACGCACTATGATAGCGATAGTGAAGGTCGTTAGGATGCTCACTTTCTTCAAATTTAGCGCGAATTCGAACGATATAAGCTGGACACCACGACCACTTCGGCCTCGAAAGGGATCACCATCTGAAGTTGTTTACGTTCGCTTGCATGTCACATCCGTCATTTCGGGCTTGGTGGGCGAGTTGCGACCCCCTGAGTCCAAAATCGACTGCTTGTATGATTCAGGTGTCGCTCGACAGTGGGAGAGTTATCTTGCTAATCGAACGGCAGTTATACTGAGTACTGTTTTTTTTTTGGGTGGTCGTCGTGGAAACGGATCGATGTACGGAAGGGGTTGAAGGCTCTACTGACCGCTGCAAGTGATGGCGGACGTGACGCGCTCGAACTCTGATACCGAACAAAATCCCGAGAAGTTCTGCGTAGTGTACGCCGCTACCAGAGAAAAATTGTTATTGCACTTGTCAGGGAAGCAGGAGATGCCGTAGATTGCAATGAATTCATAAAAGTACACCGCATCAGAAAAAAGCTTGTATGTGGTCGCAAATCTTTCGATGGTCTTGAGAAGGACGTTAACAGTCGACTTCTCATCCACAATGAAGAGCAAATGAAGAGATGGAAAGAACACTCCACCATGATTCTTAACCGTATTACATCCGGTGAGGTTCCTCCTATTGTGGATTAACTGGCTAGTCACCGCAGCATGCGGATATGCGCTGCTGCTCCACTCAAACGGAGTAAAGCCGCTGAGCTTGACCGTCTCACCACAGAATTATTAAGCGCCGGAGGATTTTGAGGTACAAAGCGCAGTCCAACAGGACTGCATCCTGTCACCGATATTATTTCTTCTTCATGCCTTGTCCCGAAGGGCACTTGCCGCAAAACAATAGAGGAGGAGTGCGAGCGTCTGGGGAAGTCGTGGGGGCATTTCAGGTAATCGCAAACGATGGTGGTGATTGGCAACCATATTAAATTCTTCCTAAGATCCCCAGTACAAAACTTAACAATAGTGTATTGGCTCCAAAAAGTGGAGCCCATAATGAGTACGGCTAAAGTTGTCAACGAAACTCACTTAGTTGCCATTCTGGAAAGAGAGACCCCAACAAGGGTAATGTGGAAGCCAAGAGGAAGGTAGCACCACGAAAAAGGAAAGATTGGAGTAGGATAACACCGTAAATTAACATTACCCCCCATCGTTGTTAAAAGTCATACACCAATTAAGAGATCCCCAAACGCAAATTGTTGATGGCATTGAACAAATCAATTTCAACCACTGTTATCTACGTGAGCCTTATCGAAATCACTGTGGTGGTCTTTGGTTTGCGGAGGACGAATGCATCAGAACAAAAGCGGAAAGAATCCACCTACATATGTACAGCGGCTATAATCCACCCAGCGCTACACTTAGCGAGTATGAGCAAATGATAATCGTCCTGGTTCTGGACGCGAGAGGATGTTGGCCGAAAATCGTGAGCTCTTGAACGAGCCGGCCGGACAACATATGAAAAAACGTGTTCTGAGAATCTACAAGGAAATCGAGAGCGAATCAACCTTAAAGAAAGGCTCACGCAGAATGCCAGGTGGGTTGTGCAGCTGGACGACGAAGGCCTTTGAAGTGAACACTTTTTCCGCAACGCTCAAACCCAATATATCCCTGGATGGTACGACAAGAGAAAAAGCCACCCAAATCAACCAAGGGGTAATCAGCGACAAGGCCCCACATTAGATGATATCCCTAACAGAGCCATGAAGCTGGCAATGAAGACCAGCCCCGACTTTTCGGCTAACAATTTCACCTAGTGGAAAAAGCAAAAGTTTTGTGGCTTCACAAACCCAATAAGCCACCTCATGATCGAGCATTATATTATCGAATCTGGCTGTTGATTACAGTGGGAAGGATGATGAATTTACAATAGGCTGCTGAACATGGTCGAAAGCAGCTTGTCGGAGCTCCAGAATGGGTTTTACCACACTCACTCTACGGTGGATGCAATAAGCATGGTAGTGAATCAATGAAATCAACAAAAGACGCGCTGTCCGCGAGTTCCGGCGACTGCTGTGTCGTGTTGACATTGGACGTCAAAAATGCATTCAACTCCGCCAATTAGAACCGAGTTAAAGATACTTTGGTTGACATGATTTTTTCCTGGATATTTGACGAATTTGATCAAGAATTTCCTGCCAGAGAGGACTCATCATAACGAGGTACCATAGGGCTCAGTGTTGAGTCCCTGCTAAGTCCCCCATCCCAGAAGAAGAACGGATTATCGGCTTTGTGGATGACTTCGCTGTAGTTTTTATATTAAAGCACCCGGAAAATATGGAGGTCTACGCGGTGAAGACAAAGAAAGCAGTATATTCCTGGCTAGAAAAAGCCGGGCTGACCATAGTGATGCGTAGAAAGAGGAACACTATGGACACACCGGTAATATACAGGTACCAAATACCTGGGGGTAATGAGTGGTGCCAAGCTGAGTATTAGGGAACACCCAAAGTATACATGTCAAGAGGGAACTACATCAGAGAATTCAGCACTGGCATTGGCGGGCATGATTTCAGTCGAGTTCAGGCAAAAGAAATAAGTATCTTTTATCATGCAAGACGTATGAAAGGCACATAGAACGCAGGAATGGGACAAGATCAGAGTTGTGCGAGCTTTGGTAACGCATTTGAAATGAGCTTACGAAGCGTCGCTGGACGTACGGGCTCATTCCCAATATTAGGGTATGGCCTGGACGGAAACACAGGCAGACTAACTACTACAATACCCAGTTCTTCATGGGGCACGATAGTTGCTAGAAGCAGTATCTGCATCGCTTTTGGTTGGATGATTCGCCGAATTGTCCTGGGTGTATTGGCATAGCGGAACATGCAGAGCATATGATGTTTCACTATGCAAGGCTCGCAAAGGTGAGAAGGAATCTGAATAAAGTGCTGGGAAAGAGCATGAGCCCGGAGAATGCAGTTGCGAAGATGCTAAAGACGTATTTCTGGCTTAGGTTTCATCCCTAACCGTAGAAATACAGAACAACTAGTCCTAAGAAGTAACACTTAAATTATGGTCCCGTGCAGCTGAGCCTGGAAAGGTCGGGGATTGGAAGAGCCTGTTGCTTGGAATTATCTTCCCCAATACCCAATAATAGACATCTCATTCTGATCTCTATATATTTGAAACTGAAACGTTCAGATTGATGCTTAGATACGTCCACCTTTATCTGTATGCATGTGGGTAGTAACTGGAAATGTGAAATACTTACTTGCTTAGAATGAAAATAGTAATTATGCCTTCAGTATGTACAGGTGTATCTTTAAATTTGGAAATACAAGAAGGAATGATTTAAATTTTTAATACTCATGGAACATACATATATTGAAAGCACAAAATCTTTGATATGTAAAGCATTCAGCTTCGGGTTTTCCGGCTTGTTGCCTTTTTAATTTAATATCAGGATCCCCCTTTCTTTAATATCACCACAGCTTCAAACTATTTTTTCCCGAATATAGTAATTTCATTTCTACTAAATTTGGTGTCAATCGCTACAACCGCTTCCGAGAAAAATGCGTGTGATGGAAAGGCAAACAGACAGATTCACGTACAGCGACCACCAGGCAAACACCTTTGAACTAAGGACGGAGCCAAAAGTCACCGCGGAAGCCGAAATCCAAAAGAACATCAGGATGGTCTGCAAAAGCAATGGATAAGCAAACATTCATGGAAGTGTGGCTAGACCTGCCTAGCAAAACAGGCACCTTCTTGGATAGAACTCTCCATGTCACACAGAGCATCTCTAAAGCATGTGACACATCGATGCCTAGGAGATGCTCTTTCCCCACTAAAAGAATAGTGAACTTGGCAGCCTTCGATCAATTTGCCACAGAGCCAGACGGACGGCTCAGAGGGCAATAGGTAGGATCGATCAGAGGCAAAAGGAGCATGCCTATAGGAAAGCTCGCAAGAACCTGAAGCTCGCCATCCAGCGGAGTAAGAGGGAATGTTTTAAGGAGCTCTGCTCGGAAGCGGACATAAATCCGTGGGGTAGCGCCTATAAAATCGTGGCAGAAAGATTCAGAGGCCGATCATCTCCGCAGATCACGTGCCCTATACTCTTGTTGAAAATAATCCAGGGGAACCGTCCTCCTATAGATCCATATGTCTTCTAGACACTATGGGGAAAATGTTAGAGCGGGTCATTTATAATAGATTACTTCCAGTCGTCGAGAGCCAAGGGGCCTTTCAGATAGGTAGTATGGGTTCCGTAAAGCCAGATCAACCATTGATGTCATCAAAATGGTTGCTGGCTTGGCCGAAAAGGCAATTCACGGAAGGAGTTGTACCAGCAAATATTGCGTGGTGCTAACCCTGGATGCGAGGAATGCATTTAACTCGGCCTATTGGAACCTTATACGAAAGTCTTTGGCGACGATTGGTGTTCCTACCTACCTCGCCGCTATTATCGATAGCTACTTGAAAGAGCGGACACTCTAGTATAATACCGATGATGGATCCAAAGAGTATGTTGTCTCTGCAGGTGTCCCACAGGGCTCTGTACTGGGCCCACTACTGTGGAACATTATGTATAATGATGTATTTAACCGTCTGGTTCCGGAGGAGGCCACGGTGATGGGTTACGCCAATGATATAGCACTGATTGTGGTCGCAAAGCACACTGTTAAGGCTTGGTTAGAGAGTGTTGGACTGGCACTCGCGGAGGAAAAGACGGAAGCGGTCCTCATCACTAAGTGCCGCAAAAGAAATTACGCCTGCATTAGAATCGGGAATCGTATCATCGCTTCCAAGCCGGTCATCAAATACTTGGGGGTGATGATAGACAGAGGACTTAATTTTAAGCAGCACATAGAGCATACTTGTAAAAGAGTATCCACCACGAGTATGGCTCTGGCAAAGAACGTAGAAGGACCGCGGCATACTTGCAGACTGCTCATAGCCAGGGTGGTGAGCTCTGTCATGCTTAGTGCAGTCCCAGTTTGAGGAAAAGCACTGCAGGTTTTAGGAAATACACATAAACTGAGTACGGTTTACAGAAGAAGATATTTAAGGGTGTGTTCTGCCTTCAGGACCGTCTAAGACGATGCAGCGTTCGTCATCTCGGGAATGATGCCGATTGACATCCTGGCAACCGAAATGATGAACATTTATTACACCAGGTCCATATCTCCCTTATCTCAGGTGAAAAAAGCCGAAAGGGAGAGATCAATAAGCAGATGGCAACAGCGATGGGACTAGTCAGAAAAGGGTCGTTGGACTTACAGGTTGATCCTTCCATCGGGGAGTGACTGGAGAGAAAGCATGGGGAGATCAATTATAATCTCACCCAATTTCTCACCGGCCATGGAGGATACCGTCAATACCTGTACAGGTTTAAATTGGACACCTCGGCTAATTGTCCAAACTGCGACGGGGTTCCAGAGGACCCAGCGCACGTATTCTTCCAGTGTCCCAGGTTCGTCGAAGAAAGGAGGAACCTAGGGGAAACTCTAGGTGAAGTGCTAGCACTGGAAAATTTTGTCCGGAAAACGGTAGACTGTCAGGAAGACTGGGACGCGATCAATTCCATGATCGCTGTAATCCAGGGTAAATTGCGAAAAGCAGAAGAAGTGAGGAGGACGCGGTTACGAACTCTGCGAGTAGACGGAAAGAGACCTAGCTAAAGTAAACTAACTCCGCCCCGTGATGTAATACCTAAAGGTGGTTCCACGGAGTGGGGGGAATTGGGGGTGGTTTTAGTGGGTAAAAATTCCACACTCGGCGTGCCCAGGCCAGAGTCTTTTGCAGATTTCCACCTCCTAAAAAAAACAAAAAAAGGCAGACAGACAGGCAGTAAACCGAACGCCACATGTTTCGTGTGAAATGGAGGAAACTGATTTTAGTTAAAAGACAGGTAGAACTCTATTACATAAGTGTAACGAATAAATTTATTGCTCTAAAGCAAACCTACTTCTCAGATGGAGAGACATAAACTACTAAACAAACACATTCTTAACTTAAAACAGATTAATCAAATAAACATTCCTTCACCAATTTTACAGCTTCGCCCAGACTGTATGAAGATAAAATTCTAGCTCTAATCGAGGACATACGGCTCCGAATGTGTTACAATGACCCCGATGGACTTCCTCAATTAGATCCTTTCCTGCTACCGCAACAACTTGATTTGGATTTGGACACTGACTTTGGCAAGTGAGTAAAAATTCCTTATTTTTGAATGCGTAAATTAACTATTGATTTTGATATGCTTTCCTCATTGCTACCTGCTGCGTTGTTCTGAACTCTGGTTAGAAAGAACTCGCACTATTTGGGCCCAACTTATTGATTAATGAAATGATTCTTCTCTCTTGCGTAATTAAGCTACAAATTTCATCAAATTTCACAAAATTTCTAAAATAAGTAAAAGTGATTGATGTCCAAAAAACTTGAAAATTGGTCATCCGGAATTTAAACCGAATTTAAACCAAACGCGTAAAAATAAGTAGTCAAAATTAAGGCTCAAAGTTAAGTGGGCAATGAACTTGGCACCATGTCCACCTCCATCATCACTAGATGAAAATAAGGTCGGCAAATTAAGTTATTGCATTATCTACTGCCTTCAGGAACCAAACAGCACCCCTAAGTATGGGAGTGGCTCAAAAGACCTTGAAACTGGCTTTTATACCATCCTCAACTAAATTTGGAAAATCGGGTCCTATTCATCCAAAACCGTAACCTCGCTCTTTCTTCAAGAGGACTCCCACCTATGGCGTGATGAAGCGCCTCAATACTCTTTTGAAAGCGAAACACAAGCAGACAGCCTACAAACCTTTCAAGGAAAAATCTGACTCCACCAATTTGCTCTGTCATGTGATAGGTGGATCAAAGTGGTAAGGGAGGCATATAGAAGCTGTGGCCACTCACCTCCAGTTTCTTATGCCAGAAGTGTAATTTCAAAAATGTTTGGGCATCCATAGAAAATTTCGTTCCTTCCAGAAGTGAGGAAGGTTGGGCTAACCAAAATAACCATGAATGCCTAGTAACTAGACAGAATAACAACACTGAAGGTACTTGTACTTGCACCCTCAATACACCGTTTATGCAGTTTCCATTTGCAACTGCACGGTTCAACACTATCCTACCTAGAATGGACTATATCACCTGCCAACGCATTTCCTGGCACAAGTCCCAGTAAGGAGTAAGTAAGTTAGTTGTTCTGGCCCGCTAGCTTGCGAAATATCTGCGTCCTAGGTAGTAGAAAGCCTTTAGAAAGTCTTTCCGTGAAGAGCGAACCGCGTCGTCGGAACACACTGGCAGTCGTCCGTCGATGGGGTAATTTGAGCCTACCTCTGCCAAGGTGGTAGTTGTGATGTGCATCATGAGCCAGCCACTTAGCAGCCCTGGTTGGGTACCGTCTCTGAGTTCCGGGATCAACTAAGCATAGGTCAGGACTCAGCGAACTGGGGTAGGGACTTTGTCTCCGAGAGCAAACTAGGTCCTAAATATTGCGGCTTACTCCCTTGCGCATGATGCGCAGGTAAAATTTCCATGAATAACAACAGCAATAAAATTCACCAAATCAATGAAATAGCAGGGAGGGAGGTATAAACTAGGCGCAGTATGAAAATGCGTCACTCGTAGTAGCGCTGCACGAAAGAAGCTGCAAGGACTGAAATATCCGACGAGATACCAGAACGCTCAAAGAAGTCTTGAAACGTGATAGGGCTGCCGGTGCGGGCACGGCAACTTTTCAGTACCCTGCAGTTTTCTTATTCCGGAAAAAAAGCACAGAGAAAATCGCTATAATTGAGGAAGTGGATTCGGGCATAAGCCGAGTGGGAGCACATTCCACTATTCTTGCTAGAGCAGAAGAGAGAAGGTTCATCAGGAAAGACGCGACAGTGGTGCAGTGAATGTGGTCGTCAAGGCGGTTACGAATAGTAACTCGCCCACAAAAAAAACGAGGGAAGGAAGAAAGACTAGGCCCTGCTTATTAAACTGGCCCAAGGCAGTACATTTTCGAAAATTTTCAGAGAGATCTGGTCTAAAATCAAGTCTGGCGAGAATGGAGTAGAAATGTCTTCCACACGAAAAACGAAGAGTAGCGGATTCCCTGTGGAGTTAGGCCTGAAGACAACTTACAGAAGTACATTCTGCAAGGCTGTCAAGGGACTACTGGAAGAGAAGGCGCTGATTTTTAATCTAAGAACTCTTTAGAAATCTGAGGGTGTTGACTGTCTCACATTGTCAAGCGGAAATGTTTGGAAGTAACCAATGTCCGCATATGCATCATCTCTGCCGATTCTCGAAGCTAAAATTCAATGGAAATTTCCGAGCAATGAGCGATTAAACTCTATAATAGCAGGAAAATCAATGTAAGGTATCAATCCAGATAGCCCTCACCAAGCGTTACGGGTGCTTAGACTACGGGCACACGTCTACAACTTGAGGAGTTCCGACAGGAGGACAGCATGCCATAGATGCGGTCAGACACCTCACAAAGCGAAAATTGGCAACGAAAAAGGGAGATGCACTCTCTGCTGGGAGATTGTTGCACACATTGCAAACTCGGAGCGGTGTTAAGTCTTCAGGATGGAAATGAAAAAGGTTAGCATGCGGTTAGCATGATCAACCCCCTACAAACTAACATGCACCGGAGTGCGATCGCTCACTAGTTTCTAGCGCAGCTCACTGGCAACTTAAAGTTTTTGCCCTTGAATGAAGCATGCCTCATCCAGACTCCAGAGGGGAAACGACTCCTGGAAATGGCGGCTAGATACGGGCTCGCAGTCTTAAACAATTGATACACGCCAACTTTCTGGTACCCAGGCTGCAAAGGAAGCATCCACGACCTAACCTTTACTTCACAATTATTGGCGCCGTGACGACTGGTGAGTTCTGGCAGAATACTCGGCAAATAGCCGCCAATAAATGACGTTCAAAATAGTTATCTCTAGCTGTGCTTTCCCTGCGTGTGGAATATCGGGAGATTTATCCAAACTCCGAAAACAGATAGAGTCCCGGTGGAGAGTGCTTCGAGTAATGCAGGCCATGCAGGTTACACTGTCACAGATTCAGTGCTGAACCCGAGCCGTGACAAGCCTTCTATTACTGGTGGACGGCGGAAATTGCGGACCTGCGAGAAGAGTGTCCTAGGTTCGTTCGTTTGGTACAACCACTATTATCAGCATCATTAACGGCGCAACAACCGGTATCCGGTCTAGGTCTGCCTTAATTAGGAACTCTAGACATCCCGGTTTTGCGCCGAGGTCAACCAATTCGATATCCCTAAAAGCTATCTGGCGTCTTGACCTTCGTCATCGCTCCATCTTAGGCAGAGTCTGCCTCGTCTTTTTTTTCTGCCATAGATATTGCCCTTATAGACTTTCCGGGCTGGATCATCCTCATCCATGCGGATTAGGTGACCCGCCCACCGTAACCTATTGAGCCGGATTTTATCCACAACGTGGCGGTCATGGTATCGCTCATAGATTTTGTCGCTATGTATGCTACGGAATCGTCCCATCCTCATTAGGGGAACGAAAATTTTTCGAAGGATTCTTCTCTCGAGCGCGCCAAGAGTTCGCAATTTTTCTTGCTAAAAAGCCAAGTTTCCGAAGAATACATGAGGACTGGCAAGATCATAGTCTTGTATAGTAAGAGCTTTGACCCTATGTTGAGAAGTTTCGAGCGGAACAGTTTTTGTAAGCTGAAATAGGGTCTGTTGGCTGCCAACAACCGTGGGCGGATTTCGTTGCCGCAGCTGTTATCGGTTGTGATTTTCGACCCTAAATAGTAGAAATTATCAACGGTCTCAAAGTTGTAGTCTCCTATCCTTATTCTTCCTGTTTGACCAGTGCGGTTTGATGTTGTTGGTTGATTCGTCTTCGGTACTGACGTTGCCACCATATATTTTGTCTTACCTTCATTGAAGTGAAGCCCAAGATCTCGCGCCGCCTGCTCGATCTGGATGAAAGCATTTTGTACGTCTCGGGTGGTTCTTCCCATGATATCGATATCGTCAGCAGAGGCCAGTAGTTGGATGGACTCAAAGAGGATCGTACCTCTTCCATTTACCTCGGCATCACGGATCACTTTCTCGAGGGCCAGGTTAAAGAAGACGCATGGTAGGGCATCCCCTTGTCGTAGACCGTTGTTGATGTTGAATGGTCTTGGGAGGGATCCTGCTGCTTTTATCTGGCCTCGCACATTGGTCAGGGTCAGCCTAGTCAGTCTTATTAATTTCGTCGGGATACCGAATTCTCTCATGGCCGTGTACAGTTTTACCCTGGCTATGCTGTCATAGGCGGCTTTAAAGTCGATGGAGAGATGGTGCAACTGATGTCCATATTCCCACAGTTTTTCCATCGCTTGCCGCAGGGAGAAAATCTGATCTATTGCTAATTTGGTATAGGCCAATGATGTTCTGGGGGTGTGGGGCTATCCGACCTAGCAAGATAGTGGAGAATATTTTGTAGATGGTACTCAGCAACGTGATACCTCTATAATTGCTGCACTGTGGGCTGTGTTGTGAATGGCTTCAGTATTCACTCTCACCCGATTGTCAGAGGGGATTGTAGGTAGTGTCGTAATTCGAGCTCGGAGTACGATGCCAACGAGATAGTGTTCCGAGTGTATATTGGCCCCCCTATATGTTCTAACATTCATGAAGGCTGAGAGGTGGCAGCGTTCGATCATCACGTGGTCAATTTGGTTGAAAGTGGTCCCGTCTGGAGAGGCCCACATTTGTTTGTGGACCACTTTCCGCGCAGACCAGGTACTTCCAACAATCATTTCGTCTGACACTGCTAATTGAATAATCCGCAGTCGGTTATCATTGGTATCCCTACGTAAGCTGTAGGAGTCGATGTATCGCCTGAATACGGGCTCCAACCTCCAAGTATGATTTTGATATCATACCTGGGGCAGGCTTCGAGGGTCCACTCAACTGCCACGTAGAAGATATCCGTCTCCTCTCTAGAGTCGTGAACGTTTACGAGGCTTATATTTCTAAATTTGTCTCCCAAGCGCAGAGTGCATAGCCTTTCGCCTATGTTTTCAAAGCCGATAACAGCAGGTTTCATTTTTTGGCTGACTAAGAAACCTACTCCTAGCACATAGTTTGCTGAATGGCCACTATAATATATGGTGTAGTGACTCTTCTCCATGAAACCGGTCCCTGTCCAACGCATCTCCTGTAACGCTGTTACATCAGCCCTATATTGGGACTGGGTATCGACTAGCTGTTCAGCAGCTTCATCTCTGTACAGGGAGCGAACGTTCCATGAGAAAATGCACACATCCTTAATCCTTTGTCGTTGCCCGGTTCGTCGTTGTAAAATCCATCCTATCCGAGGCTCCTTCTGTGGCTTCGTAACAGTGGTTTTATATGTAGGGTTGTCAGTCCTACCCTGCCCAACCCCAAGCTAGAGGACCAGTTGGTGCAATTTGTCCTGTTTTAAGGAGGAATTTATAGAGAATTACCGGAGGATCGATTATAATAAAGCTTCCGATCTGGATACTGTTCCCAAAAGAGCCTTTAAACTTGCTGTTGAGACCAGACTCGACTTGTTTATCAGCGTATTTGCGTATTGTCTTGTAAAAGGAGCTATCCTTGCTTGGTAGAGGAGGCAAAAACCAATAAGCAACTGGGACAGTCATCACCAAACCGCGCGATTTACCTTATAGTCACGGTAGGAAAGATTCTAGAACGGATCATTCAAAACAGAGTTCCTCCTGTCATAAAATATAGGAGTGGCCTATTGAAGCGATAATTTGGTTTTCATCAGGCCCATGTAGCGATTGACGCCGTAGACTTGGCTTTGAAATTGGCTTTGCCGTGCGTTCAATTCTCGGGTGTCTCTAGTTACTTGGCTAAACTGCTCGAAAGTTATCTATCAGAATGGACACTTTGGTACGACATGGATGAGAGACACAAACAGTATATCGTCACGGCAGGAGCACCACAGGGCTCAGTGTTGGATTCTCTCATGTAGAATGCCATATGCAATAGGATCTTTGGCAATGATATTCGGTTTCGTGGATGATCCACCCGTGGTTGTCATCGCGAAACAACCTGAAGAAGTTGAATTAATTAACCCATCAGCGCCATAAAAGCCTGGCTGGAGATAGTTAGCTTAACCTAATAAATATAATAAATAAAGAAATAAAAGAGGAATCGGTCTTGATACCAACCTTAAGAAAAAAAAATACGACTAGTGTTAGTGCTGGCTCTATATTCTGAGAACAAGGCGGACTCTGCCTATCTACATTAATGGGCAAAGCATTGAACACTTTCGTCAGTATCTAAGAAGCATCGTTTCTGCCGACAGTGGTGCCGAACTGGAGGTCGCTTGATCTATTAGCAGCATCAAATCGACCTACTTTGGTGGTTCCAAAATTTGGAAATATAACCATTTAGATACCAACATCAAGCGTCGCGTCATCGGGAGGCCTTGGTTTGATACAATTTCAAATGAAGGCCGACGAGTACGTCACCCTAGAAACACATGGCGCAGAACAGTAGAGAAGAAGTGCAAACTTCTTGGAAAATCCTGGGGGAAGCTAATGCCAATTTCAGCAAACTGTCAACAATGATGTGTAGGTGTGGCTGACACGCTATGCCCCTTTGAGTGTAAATAGCATACATACCGGAGAGATCCAAATCTTCACATTACGTTTCCTGAAACACAGCTAACAATCAATCTCACTTGGACTATTAGAATAAATGTCTTTTTTAAACTGATTGAATTTGAATTGATTAATGATTGAATTTTAAACTCCCAATCTCATTTCAGAATAAAAGGATACATTCGCAACCTTAAGGTCGACGGACTCTCCACATTCGTGGTAGATTTCCTCACATTCGCGATAACTTTGAAATTCAATACCTCGCTCTCAGTACCGAAATTAACCCTCTCGGGAGAGTATGGATTGAATGCAAATTTAGGTGGTTTCATCCAACTTAACGGCGAAGATAAGTTCTAGTAAGTTAAATCTAAAGATTTTCTCAATGGATTTTTTCTAATTTTCCAACATTTCAGCCTGGAATTGCTCGGTATCCACTTGGGAGCTAGCGCTGGCTTTGTATACAACAAAACAATGTCTCTTCAAAATTTGAAGGTTTCGGTAAGTTATGGTCTCCATTTTATATAAAATCTAAAATCTAACTCTCAATTTCCCCCGAATTAAGTTAAAACTCGAGGGAGCCTATTCCAACATCGAAAAATTGACTGGAGATGAAGAAGTTGATGAATTTTTGAACGAAGTGGTTTCCGAACTGTTACCAAAAATTCTCGATGAATACATCCCCGAAGACCTATTCCACAGTGTTGAGACAATGGTGGAAGATGTAAGATACCATGTCAAATTCTTAAATGCGAATTACTATAGTTACCAATCATATTGCAGCTGGTAAGTGATTTCATGAAGGATATGACAGTCAGCGATTTGCTTGCACTTATAAGTGGCGGTGGCGGAAATCTACTCCCTCCACTTGATGAGGAAAAGGCATGCAAAACTAAAAAAGAAGGAGACGACTTACTTCATCCACCAAGTGTGCAATTGTTGCTTGATAAAATTAAACACCACAACTAAGAAAATGTAACATTTATTAAAGCTGACACGCAAAGTAAAGCTTTAACCGTTGTTCCAAGATCAACTAAGAGAAAACACCAAAGAAGGTCCCCATGAGTAAAGTATTTTCTTTTTGTGTACAGGAAGTCCAATGTGGTCCTCCAGATTTTAGAGAACGGCCTAAATTCTCGGGCTGCATTACAATCCTCGTGAAGACTGTTTCCAACACAGCATAAGGACTAGACGCTAACCAAGACCCTGTATGACCCCATTGGATGACTGCTTCCAATCATCATGAAGCTGTGAATGGATATTCAGCGGTTGTGGCAGAAGGGGTTGGATTGGGACAAAAAGTTTCGGAACCCGCACAGGGTCAGTTTGCGAAAATATTTTCTTCCTTGAAGTATCTCAAACATATCCACATATCGAAGTGGAGCTGCTATACCACCCTTCTCCCAGAAGAGGACACTAGGATAGGGATTCTACGATGGTTTATGGTAGTATTAAATCGACACCGCGTTGAAAACCAGGAAGCACCAGGATTCTCGGGCCTGTACCATACCGAAGCTGGTGTTAAAAATCGTCCTGTTAATGGCACTATATCAGGACATGAATAAGAGTATGGGGGATATCCCACTCAAGTTTCTAGCCCAAACCTATTCGGAAGTAGCTCTTGCTTGGCTTCGTACCAGAAGAGAGATCTAAAACAAATTCGTAAAGCGCAGGATCAAGATTATTCTTAAAGCTATTCCTCCAGTTGTAATCCATCATGTTCGATCGAAGTGGAACCCAGCTGATTGCGCTTCTCGAGATATGCTTTCGCAGAAGTTTGTATTCCATGAGTTGTAGTTCAACGGGCTTTCGTTTTTACGAGGGGAGTTACCAACAGCACTTTCCTCTATAGTTGATACTACCATGGCCACCAGGTTCTCTTCTCTTAGCCAGTTGGCGAATACCGTTGCTCAACGTTTAAAATGGAGGACGAGGAAATCAGGCGTTTCATGCGCAGAGGAGTTTCAGCAAACCGGGAGGCAGTAGTGCGATGCCGCAAAGGGACTTGTTTAGTAGACAGATTGTCCGGTTAAACCAAGGACTTCCAGTGGAGAAGCAACATTGATTGAGTGCCCTCGACCCTTTCATGAGAGAAGGCAGCTGGCTCCTCCGAGTCGCAGGAAGAATAAGCTATAGTCTAGTTCCATATTGTCAAAGGCGCTCCATTATTCTGGTTAAATCTTGACACCTGCCAGATTTACTAATTAAACAAACACATGAGGCAAATGATCATTGTGGAACAGGGCTGGTAACTATGTTGATTGGGTAGAGTTGTTATGTTCCCGCCCTGCCGCAACGTACTGACAAATGGATCAGGGGTTGCGCTAAATACTTGCGGATGAGGGGCTAGACGGTAGAACCCAAGAAGGCCGATCTAGCGATGGAACGAGCATCTTTTCTTTCGCATTCGAGAACGTGGGGACCGACCTATGCGGCCCCTTCCAAATAAAAAGTATACGTAGGAATATTTGTGTCCATGTCAACCAAGGTTGTTCACTTGAAAATTTGAACCGATCCCACCCACACTATGAATGATGCCTGGCAGCGTTCTAGAGATTCACAAGTAGACGAGGTCAAGCAAGGTCAGTCCGGTTTGACAACGACATGAATCTAGTAGGGTTGCACGGGCTTTAGAGCAAGCGTGGCAACAACTGTCAACTAACGTGGAAATAACTTTGGCGCCTCAGCGTGTCGTTTGGCATCATAACCCCCCGAAAGCAAACCATTATGCAGAGTTGTTTCAGGCCGCAGTTGGTAGTTGTAAGCGCTATGTAAAGAAAATGCTTTCTGTGGCAAATCTTCCATACGAAGAGTTCCATACAACGGTTTATTGTTGGGAGGCCATCTTAAATAGCAGATCCTTGTATCCGCTAACGGATAACAGTAGCGATTTGCAGTTGTTAACATCTGCATACTTTTTAATCCAGCGTGTGCTTAACATGCCACCAATGGGCAAAGAACTCAAGGAAGATTTACCCGCGACAAAACAGTGACTGCAAGTTTAATTTTGGTCAAAGTTCAAAACTGAGTACTTGGGGTACTTGCAAAAGCGATACATATAGAAGAACCAGAGGCAACAGCTTAACCAAGGGAACCTGGTCCTAATTAAGGAAAGGAGTTATAGCCCGCAGAACTGGGGAATTGCTCGAAAGTTTATCTAGTCCCGAAGGGGTTGTGCGGTAAATTAGACTTACAACTTCAGGCAGTGATAGTGTTCACCCCGCAGTACATCAGCTGGTCCCGTTCCTTCCTGAAGAAGAAGAGCTCCGTGAGAAGTGCAAGTAGCGAGCTCCGTAACGAAACCATACTTAATTTTTCTTGCCTCCGAGTCAGCTTCGTGATCAATAAATCCAGTGCTAAACACTAAAGTGGTAGATATTAACGAGATTCCGGTTAAAGTGTTCGATTTGAAGTTCGCTATCGCCACTTCTTCTTCAGCTGACCTACAAGTTATTTCGGAGCAGGTGGAACAGTTTGGGAAGATTTGTGATAGACAAAACAACCAAGATATAATAGAGGGTCGTCATAATCTGAGGATTGCTAATGGTTATCAGGCCACGGAAGTTAGCTGCAATCTAAAAGCTGCGAGATGTTGTAGTCGATAAGGAAGTAGCATCAGCAGGCTAGCATAGCGACTCTGGGAAGGACAAATTTTTCTTCGAGGAATATGCGGTCGAAATTTTACCTCATCTTTTCCAAACCAAGTTCTTACTCACATGACAATTGCTGGATTAGACTTTTGTAAAAAGAATAATATTGAAGTGTTAACTTCACCTCCGTACACCAGCCATCGCATGCAGCCTCTCCTATTTTGACCATTCGTGCAAGTCGTGGATGCTGAACCACCCTGGTATTCCTATTACTATCGACCTCATAGCTTAACTGGTCACTGAGCTATTGTTTAAAGGTGCTTCCAGCATGAATCATCATCAGTGGTACGAGGTCGAAGGTGATCAAGAGGGTGGTTCATCGAATACCCAACAAGAGGCTGCTCAATGAAATGCCCATCAAGAGACTGGCCCAGCGAATCGGACCAGATTGTGTACAGGAAATCATAAAAGATAGCACGAATATGCAGGATCGGTGTTCTGTAAAAAGCTGGAGGAACAAATCCTATGTGTTCCATGTGAAACCCCAGTTAGGGGTTGTGTTTAAGAAACAAATAAAGTCAATCGCTATTTCTTGTAACAAGACTCAATTGGAGCTCGCATTCCCCGTGACCCTCGTGAATTTCTCTTGTAATCTGAACATAGCTACCTTTAATATAAGAGAGATACCCCGAAGTACTTCTTTCTTATTGTGCTACATTTTGCTAGTTAAGATAGACCTCGAGGGGAAACCACTAGCGGATCAACGGTGAAGCAATATCATTCCTAAGAAATATTGTCTGTAAATCTGCTTCACCGATTATGCTATCCAATTCTACCCTTCTAGTTGACAGGGATGGAAAACGACCTTGCGTGGCTTACAATTTCAAAAAATATACCATAATAGCCGATGCTAAGCCCAGCTGTGAAAGAAGGAAGGACGAGTAGCTTCAATCTGAATGGGCGTAGGCCACAACAATGTATCAAGGAGCAGGCGAGGATAGTGTAGAAACTTTGTAGTCTTGCAGATTACTCACTCAGAAAGCTCACCATACCTGGCAGTTAGGTATGAAACGTAAACCTAAAAATGAGGAGGAAAAATTTAAAGGCCGGTACGGATAACCGACGAGGGTCGTCTAACTTTGTGACTGGCTCGAGCCTCCTTAATAATTAGCACAGCGTCGAAACAAGTAATCGTGGGGTAGTTCGACATCTGAGCACCCCGACGACCAGAAACATGGCTTCGCCTGTCACAATCTGCGGCGACTACTTCAGTGGATTTACGTAGGCAGCAGATAAAGTAGACTGAGGAAATGAATCTCTTTATCATCCCCTCCTACTATGATATAACAACAGCGCGGGCAAGCAAAATATTTAACAGCCCATTGTTGCGTTAAAGATTCGTCGAGTATTTACCGTAATACACGCACGTGACTGAGTAGCGGGTTTCAGACCAATGCCGCTTTGTTATTCGCAGTAGCCGTCATCAGGGAGCGTGTTCGACTTGAGCCCATGAGCAGCAACTGACATAAGCGGCGACATCAACAACATCACGCGGCACCGCGATCAACTCAGTTATTACTCGCCAAAGCACCTTCCCCTGGCTGAAATCTTCACTGAGGCTCGAGGCAAATTCCAAAGAGTGTGTACAGAATTTTCGGAAATGGACACCTTACATATACCAGGTTTTCCCAGGTTCTATACACCTCCACCAAATCCGAGAATTCGACCTCAAATCAATGATGAGTTGCGTCTCGACGGCGTGCTGATATGTCGCTACTGCAACTACAATCACTTGTGTATTGTGGTGCAGTTCTGACTGTCAGGTTACACGGTCAGAATATTCGCTTCCGCATTATTGGTTTGAATGACCAAAGAGATCCAGCATAGAAGAACCATTTGAACATTGCTAGGTTGATTCAAATCAACATCGGCAATACCAGCAGACGGGTGAAGAACAAAGTACAGAGGGTTAACCGGAATAATGTCATCCCCAATGAGACACCTGTAGTTGAAATTCTGGACACGCTAAAGCAGTCGGTAGCGACGATATGGCGAGTCACTTCAGACGTTTTCAGAATGCAATTTACGCGAGCAACCAGCAGAGCTTTTTCAGATAACTTAACGAATTCTAATAGACGTGCAGAGCGTGGAGTTTTCGGTAACGGAAGCAAAAGAAGGGGTGGAGGGCTCATTGCACACCCTCGAGACCACCAATATTCTGTCCAAGAAACAGAAGGGCTAGCGAGTAGGGTCACGGGATTGCCAACAGCAACTCATTATCCATTTGGTAGTTGTAGGACAGGCAACTACAGGCCGAAAGAATTTCCTTAGTCACTATATAGATTATGCCAAGACATTTGAAAGCGTCCCGCATATCTGGCTAATTGATGCTTTACGTCTGTATCGCATTGATCCGAAACTATAAACATTTTGGCAACAGTCATGGAAGGGCGCTCTCCTCAGACGGACTTCTACAAGTACCTACCCATGTTCAAGTTGCTCATTTGAGGGATGCTCTGCTTTCTGAATTCCTGCGACTTGTGTGGTTAGTGCTGCAGAATAAAATAAGTGCACTTCATCCAAATAGACTCGGACAGACAGGGCAAGTTGCTGGATGACAACGATCCTTTCTACTTCAAAACCAAGTCGACTCACACCGCCCAGCTAGTAACCACGGATAACCACCAGTCAGTGGTGGTGAACTAACGTGAGCGACGATGTTAACGGCGACCCGGCATGGTATGAACTTATGATTTGGCCAACCTTAATTATCTACCTTACTACACCAGAATGACATCCCATGAAAACGGTTTTCAGGTTAATGTTTCAACTGCCCCCGTCCCGATTATAATCTTGGCAGGGCTGCAAGTTCGATGAAAGCTATGATACCATTAAGTTGGCAGTGCAGATTCAGTTGGCTCTGAACACAAATTCCCATAGGCTTCCGTGTTGCGAAAAAAAGAGTGACGAACTTTCCAACCAAGTGGAAACCCAAGACATCTCGCCAAAAATGTTAGACGAAACAGCTCCTTGGATATTAAAAATGGCATAATGCAGATGGAGGAGCTTCGGGACGTTATTACATACCAACGAAACTCCTGTAAGACAGCCGAAGGAAAGCTAAGGAAAAAACACATCGCAAGTGGTTCCTCCAGAAAAACTATAACAAAGGCTCATGGGCTGGACGAACTTCTAGGACGAATTTCGTACTACAGGCGAACATGGAGAGCAACAGAAGATACACGAAAAGCAGATCGGCTGCTCCTGCTGAGAACACCGAAAGTCCAAACGGATCGTAGACAGCCCGCTGCAAAGCGAACTGGGGAAAAAACAAAAGGGGAAGGGGCATCTGACGGAGACTTCAACCAGGTACTCTCCAGAGCGCAAAAAAGAAGCGTCACGTCGTCAGAAGAACCTCTGGCTAAAATTAAAGCGGATGCCAAGGGTAAAGCGCCAAAAGAAAAGGTGAGGAGACGAAGGAGGGTTAGACTACCATTTCTCCTTATCAAGCCAACGGAAGACAAGACCTTTGCCAAAGACCCCATCGAAATCCACTAAAGGATCAAGCCCGAAGATAGCGGAACAGAGATGTCTTCCATACGGAAAACGAAGAGTGGTGGAGTCCTCGTCGAATTAAACCGGAGGACAACAAATAAAAGTATGTTCTGGAAAACAGTTAAGGTTCTACTGGGAGAGAAAGCTTTGGTTTCTAGCCTAGAACGTACGTGTTTTCTGGAAATCCAGGATCTTAAATGCCTCACAAAAAAGAACGAAGTAAAAGAGACCATCAACCACGAATGTCCGAAGGTAACCAATGCCTGGATTGTCATCACCGTAGCGAACTCCCGAGGCAAAAAATTCACTGCGGTGAAAGTTGCCGAGCGATACGCGATCAGATTTGGTTGGATAATATGTAGGACATGAATTCGGACTGCCCCAACCAAATGTTACAGATGCTTAGATAATGGAGAGGCGTCTGCAACGTGCCGGGGATCTGACAGGAGGACAATATGTCGCAGATGCGGTAGGCCATAAAGCGAATACCTGTAATGAAAAGGATAGTTGCGTTATATGCAACCGCTTATGGGTTGCTAGTACAATTTGCTGTGGAGATCAAAGCTGATCTAGTGCTTATCAATGAACAGTGCCGAAATAAAGACCAAGCTTCTTTGCACTTCGACATATCAGGCACCGAGGCCGGCTTTGTCTGAATTCGGTGTTTAGGGGTAACGTTTTTCAATGTCTATGTAACACCGAATGAGATGATGCCGGACTTTCGACGCAGGCTTGATACTCTGAAAGACGCTATTTTGAGCACAGAGGAGCGGGTCCTGGTCGGGGGTGAGTTCAATGCCAGGACGCCAGATTTCAGAGGCAAACGAATTCTCGAAATGGTGGCGAAACCAGGACTCGTAGTTTTAAACACCGGATCCCAGGTTACGAGGATAGCATTCCCAACGTAACCTATGCGTCAGAATCCCTGGTGCGGTTGGTGGATGGGTGGCGAGTTCTGGAAGACTTCTCGGTAAGCAGCCAACAATACATTTCGAAGTGGTTGACACAAATGTCGCGAAGGTGATGGCGCTGCAGCTGACACTGTCATAAATTCAGTTATGAGCCTGATAACGAAGGCCTGGAGCTTTCATGCCCAGGACGGCATCGAGACATGGCAAGCCTTCTATGTACTAGTGGACGGCAAAAAATGTAGAACTCTGGAAAGAGTGTCACAAGTCCGCTGCTTGACACAATGTTTAAAGGGCCGGAGGGAGGCATACTCCACAATGACAGAGTACAAATCAGTCAAAAGGAGACTACAAAGTGAAATAAACAGGAGCACAGCTCGCTGCTGGGAGGACTTGGTCAACGAGGTTAATCCGTGGGAACTCGGTTAGAAACTGGTAACCTGAAAAATCGGGGCTCTGCAGAAACTCTTTTTACTTAAGGCTGAGCAGATGGACCGCATTGTATGAGCACTATTTCCTGCGTTTCACGTACGGAATGATGACAACATCGTCCAGGGCTGTCCACTTTTCTCTATAAAAGAGTTGGAAGAGGCTGTCCTCTCTATGGAAAACAGGAAGGCGCCAGGACCCGATGGCATTCCGGCAAAGGTATACAAAACAGGTGCTTCAACATCGGTCAGACCTACTGCTCACGCAGTGAAAGAGGGCATTTTCTCTTTTCATTAAAACGTGGCAAGCTTTGCGCTGAACAGCAAAGGGAAAGGCATTTTCATACCGACCACTTTGTATGCTTAACACTGCTGGGAAAATGCTCGAAAAGATCATCAGAAGTAGAATCGCTGAAACGATGCGTGCTGGGGAAAACCTATTCCCACGGCAGTTCGGCTTTAGAGCAAGCTAATTTACAGTTGATGCTGTCATGTAAGTTATGGAAGAGGTCAGAAATGCCTTTAATTCCGCAAGTTGGAAAGACATTCTGGGAAAAGTAGGTAATGAGGAATTATCTGACGAACTGCTCCTTGTTCCATGGGACACTAGAGGGTCAGAGGATAATGGAGGTCACGTCGAGGATAGCGCAGGGATATTCTATGATATGTGATATTCTGCTTACACTCGACATGCCAAAAAAGTCGCGTTTCGTCGCTTATGCAGATGATATTGCGGCATGTACTCTCAAATGGGCACGAAGAAGACTTGACATATCGATACGACAGGTAAGCGAACCGCTCATGGTTTGAACCTTGCACTATAAAAAACCGAAGTAGTCACCCAGACTAAAGAGAGAAACCCGATCCTGCAAACATTTGGGGTCGTACATCTAACAGGCGGCGCCTCCTGATGAGTTCAATGAGGTTGGGTTGATATCCTTGACAAGGAAGTGTATCGTAAGCGCCTTGCGCAAGTACAAAGACGAGAAGCTGTATACCGCATTGTCTCTGAACCGGCCGTGATGGTGATCACGGGAGTGACTCCCCTTGCCCTTGCGTAAAGCCAAAAACAAGTCGGGAAACCGGAAGCTGGACGCTTCAGGTACGAAAGGTTTTGTGTATTTCTTAGTACGTAGCACGTAATATATGCATATATTATGTGGGAATAACCAATTTCGGATGATATTGACATTTATAGTCTTGAATTTGCGAAGAAGCGACAACTTTGTTAGTAATAGTGCGATTTCCACCAAACTTGGTAAGATCATGCTCTATGTTATACCCTATATTGTCGCGAAATTTCGTGGTCCTAGCATGAATTTAAGGGGGGTTCTGCAGCGAATTACTAAAAATTATAGTAATATACTATTATTAACTTTATTTATGCAGATATCAGTGTAGAAGGTATTTCGGAGCCCAGGCACCATATAGTGGCAGCCTCCTGATTTTTTTCAGATTTTTCGGTTGGGTAGTTTCTGAGAATGGCCCCCGTAAAGAAATGGTCACTTTCAACCACCCGCACTCCCCACCTTTCCAACAAATGTAAAAACTAAGACCAGCTTCGAAAAGTACTGATCGAGACCTTTAATTTGATACCCCACATGACTATATTTGATGAAAAAAAAATTTACACCCCCCTTTTGCATGTATGGGGACCCCCCCTTAAATTCGTTGAATTCGTTGTAAAAGGATGTAATTCACTGTATGCGTGAGCGTTCACAGTTCCCAGCTTTCCACCAAATTTGGTGTCAATCGCTGCAACGGTCTCCGAGAAAAATGCGTGTGACGGACAGACAGACAGACAGACAAGTCGATAAGTCTTCCTGTCGAAGCAGCAAAAAAGGCTATAGCAGCAGGTAAAGTTCGTATTGGATGGGTGGTTTGCCTGATACGAGAGCAAAGTCAGGTGCATAAATGTTTTAAGTGCTGGCAGTTCGGCCACATTGCGAAAGCCTGTACCAGCTCACAAGACAGATCTAGTCTGTGTCGCAAGTGCGGAGAGCAAGGCCATTTTGCGAAGGATTGCAACGGAAAGCCCAAATGCGTGTTCTGTGTCGAAATGAAAAATAGCGACAGCGCCCACATTGCAGGAAGCAGTAATTGCCCAGTATTCAGAAAGGCGTTCATAAATAAGCACAAATGAAGTTTATGCAACTAAATCTGAACCACTGTCGAGCGGCCCAAGACCTGCTCTCCCAGAGCGTGTTTGAAAATAATGTCGACGTAGCTATTGTATGCGAACAATATGAAAATCTTCATAGCGGAGTATGGGTAGCTGACAAAAACAGCAAAGCCGCGATATGGAGCTGCGGAAGTCGTGCTATAGAAGATGTAAAAAAACATCCAGAGAACGGATTTACACGTGCCAAAATAGGAGGTATATACATCTATAGTTGTTACGCAGCCCCGAGCCTCACGCTGGAGGAATTCACTTTGTTGCTTGAGAAACTATCTTTTGATGCCAGGCGCTATAATCCCAAAATAATTGCCGGTGATTTCAACTCATGGGCAGAAGAATGGGGAAACAGAAAAACAAATGCAAGGGGGCAAATACTGCTAGAGGCATTCTCGCGTCTAAATGTCGTACTTGCGAACTCTGGGGAAGCCAACACATACCAGAGGGGAGAATTACAATCGGTAGTAGACCTCACTTTCGTCAGTAACACCCTTATCAAAGACTTGCAGTGGCATGTTAGCGAAGAGTACACACACAGCGATCATCAGGCTATTGTCTTCCAAACCTCGCGTAGGAATTACATGAAGCCACAAAAAAGAATAACGATGAGCTGGGTAACTAACAAATTCGATGAAGAAATGTTCAAGGAGGTACTTCTAGATGACACATTAGTATCGGGAAGCGCACAAGAAAAAGCTTTACAGGCCGCGGAAAAATTGCAGCGGGCATGCGATGCCTCTATGCCACGGCGTAGCGCTTTCCGAAGACGGAATCCCAATTTCTGGTGGAATTCAGAAATTGAGGAATGTCGTAAAAACTGCCTCAGAGCTAGGAGATGCTCCCAGCGCAGAAGAAATCAACCTGAATTCGTTGAGCTGCACATGCAATACAAGAACGCGAGGAAAAAATTGCAAGTAGCTATCACGAAGAGCAAATCCGAACATTTCAAGCGGATGTGTACCGAAGCTGATTCTGAACCATGGGGTGGCGCCTACAGGTCTGTAATGTCATCACTGAAAGGCAAGCGCTCCCCACCGATTACCTGTCCAAAATTACTACAAAACATAGTGGACACTCTCTTCCCAGAGGATGTGAACTACACAAATCTGCCTAAAGTGCATGTAAACCCCGACGAAATCCCTGAAGTGGTAGAAGAGGAAATTTTTGATGCAGCAAGTAAATTGGCTGAAAATAAGACCCCAGGGCCAGATGGAATCCCGAATATCGCCCTGAAAGTGGCAGCCAGGTCAGCACCAGGTATGTTTGCTAAAGTTTTTACGGCATGCCTTAGAGAAGGAGAATTTCCCGAGCAATGGAAGCTGCAAAAGTTGATACTTATTCCGAAGCCAGGTAAACCATTGGGAGACCCCTCCTCATATCGACCGATATGTTTGGTCAATACCATTGGTAAACTATTTGAACGAGTATTATACAACAGGCTGCTCGCTGTTGCGGAAAAGGAAGGAGGCCTATCCGACAAGCAATTCGGGTTTCGTAAGGGGAGATCAACCATCGATGCAATCAGCATGGTGACTGGCCTGGCTCGCGCTGCAATACAAGATGACGAATGCTGCGCACTGGTGACCCTCGATGTAAAAAATGCTTTCAACACTGCAAAGTGGACGAAAATCGTAGAGACTCTAACCAAACTAAAGGTTCCAAAGTACATTGTACGCATCGTTGTTGCATTTCTTCTTGGAAGAAGATTATATTGCGACTCGGACGATGGAGAGAAATTATTCCCAATGACGTGCGGCGTACCACAGGGGTCTGTCTTAGGTCCCTTACTGTGGTTAATTATGTACAACGGAGTGCTGACGCTACGCCTTCCTAACGGCGTGACAACTATTGGTTTTGCGGACGATATCGGGGTAACAATAGTGGCAAAACGCTTAGACGAGATCGAAATCTATGCAAATGAAGCGATATGGGAGATCAATTCCTGGTTGAAAAAGTCCGGTCTATCACTTGCTGAACATAAAACGGAACCAGTGCTAATCAGCAAAAGAAGGAAAGACACGACCGTGAAAATTAAAGTTGGTGGAAAAACAATTTACTCCCAAGAGTCGCTTAAATATTTGGGAGTAATGATTGACAAAAGACTCAACTTTAAAAAACACATTGAGTGCGCTGCAACTAAAGCATCTTCCATCGCTGTAACGATCTCGAGGATACTACCGAACATTGGTGGACCAAGACAAAGTCGACGTCGTCTTATTTCAAGGGTAGTTAGTTCCGTGCTACTCTACGCAGCTCCAGTTTGGGCAACCGTTCTGGAAAACAAATCAAACTGCGGAAAACTAGGAATGGCGTATCGACTAAGTGCACTCCGGGTATGCAGTGCTTATCGAACAACATCAGGAGAAGCAGCATATGTACTGGCAGGGACAATCCCCATAGACATCTTGGCGGATGAAGGTCGGAGTCTCTACGACAATATGTATGCAATCGGTGAGTCTATTGTACTCCGACGGCAACTAGCACGGCGAGAATCCATCGCAAAATGGCAAAAGAGGTGGAACGAGGCACAAACTGGCCGTTGGACCTACCGTATCATTCCACACATTCGAAGATGGATGGAAAGGAATCACGGGGAACTAAGCTACGAGCTAACACAGTTTTTAAGTGGACATGGAGGTTATCGGGCTTATCTTTATCGATTTGGACACGACGAGTCACCATGGTGCCCAAGATGTGGTAACGTCGCTGAGAATGCGGAGCATGTTGTGTTGCACACCTTTCAACGATGACAGAAAAAAAAAAAAAAGACAGACAGACAGACAGACAGACAGTAAACCGATTTTAATAAGGTTTTGTGTTTACACAGCCCTGACAGGTAGAGCTATGTTGCGCTTTACTTTCGGATTGAATAGGCGGGTGGGGGAGCCGAAAGGCAAGGGATTCCTTGAACTAATAGTTCTCTTCCCCCTCTCTTTTCCTCCGTTTGTGAGGACTCCCCAATGTGGGACATTTCGGGGGTTAGTCCGAAGTAGTATAATAAATGGTTCCAGGCTAGCAATCTGATGATAGGGAAGTGTTTAGTTGGTAGTCCGACGGCATACCGATGCGGGATTCCAACACTCTGTGCGTAAACGCATTCAAGTGCTCTACCCCAAAAAAAAAACCTCAGAATGATCCGAACCTATACAAATTTCTAGTGCAACTTGACAATTTAGTATTTGACTGCATTACTCTATCGGAACAAACGACGATACACCACCTCATTAATCGCGACACCGAGACCGCAGATTATATCCCTTTTCCTTTACCTCGTGAGCTTGCGGGATGCGCCTCTGGATCTGGCTTCTAAGGAGGGCAGTTTGATCCCCCGAACATCAGTCCAGAGAAACATCCGACATAGGTTGTATTTAACAAAATAGGAAATAGAGAATTTTATGAATCAGCATGGTTTCCCCAAAGGCAACCTAATAGGGCGATATTCTGATTGATGCATGTTTCACAGCATAAGCATTCCTGTGATTCAGCCCGACGTAAGTACGCTCGTACGGAAGAACCGATTTACTCCCTCGGATACTTTCGCCTATGAAGAATACAAGGCTGTGTAAATATTTTGGATATCATATTTTTTCAGGAGGTTGTTGAATAATGCAGACCTTAACTATCTCTATCGGGAATACCGAGGTATTCTGCAACACTAACGTATAAAACTTTTTATCGGCTTCGTGAAAGAATGAATGAAGAATGACTGTGGTATCTGGGGTACCGACCAGTCAGATCAATATACAGCCGTTGAAGCACACCATTGAAAACAAGAGCTTCTCCGATTGACGACCGGAGTCTACGAGTAGTTGGTGGCTTCAAACGACTTACACTTCTTACAATTAGCAATGGAGTCTCTGACCTGGGAAACAATTTTACGTAAAGAAGGCACAAAGGGTGTGTTTCCGATATATTTCATCAAAACCAAATCCTTGCGGTTTTAATCTTCATCTGGCTAAACGACCGACTGATTAACCATTTGACATGTTTATGGACTGTCACAGTAAAAAACTTGCCTCACCCTACCAGAGCTCCTGGTCAGTCTCCGTATAGTTCCGCTGGGTCTGAGTCTACTTCCTCGAAATGTTTACAATTAAAATCACCTCTCCCTTCTCCGTTTTCTGTATAAACAATGCCACGTTGACGAATGTCAAAATGGTTTGGAACGTAACTTTGCTTCACGACAACGCTAGAACGTCAGTGTTGCTTGGCTGGGAAGCGTTGCCTTACCTGCCTCACTCTCCGGACATTACCTGTCGGACTATCTTTTGTTCCGATCGATCGAAAGCGGTTTACAAGACCAACACTTTAAAAACTACTCAGAAGCCACAAATTAAGTCGAATAGTGAATAGTCAGGAATTCTTTCCCAGGGGGATCCATCTTTTACCCGAAATACGCCTGCTATTTATTCCGCCTCCCAACATAAACTAAGGCTAGAACGCTTGGTTTTTTATCCTCCTTGGATACTTACAATATTCATTTTCTTGCACCCTAGTATTGTTGCAGTCTTAGGCCGTAGTTCTGGTAGTTTCCAATGAAAGGTGAAGTATGGCGCGTTGGCTAGCTCTCAATACACTCTATCGAGGCGTTTCAACGAACATAGACACAAACGATGCTTGCTTTAACCGTTCAAACTACTATTGGACGCACTACAAGAATTCGTCAAAAGTTTCTAACGCCCCTTGAACGCGGCAACAAATCAAATCCCAGCAAAGCATCTGCCTATGCTGTGCCATAAGGTCCAAGTTCCGTTACAATGTGGTTTGGGCGATTGTCTCAATCCAAAACCAAAAAGTGTTCTACCGAGATGTATTCTGGCTGTCCACCTTCCACTTTCTCCAGAGATAAGGACAGTTCGGACATGAGGAGGAGGGGCGGTGAAGGAGAGAGTGAGTGGCCTAACATAATCTGGTAAGTAGTTTCATCCATTTTTGTAAAACGCTATCGCCGTTAGAGAGTTTTTCCAAGTCAGTAGGAAGTCCCTCAAGCCCATCACGGCTTCCGGCATAAAGACGGGTGAAAATAGTTTGCCTTTTTGATCTTCAATCCAAGTCCATCAGGCCCGGAAATGCCAGGGCGACAATACCCTTCAGCATAGAGCTGTAATGGCCTGCTCCTCCAGAAACTTCTGAAGAGGCAATTATCTATATGACTTAAAGTCCTAGGACAAAGTTATAAATGGCAAAGGAAAAGTACTCTATAGGTTCGGAACGGAATGACACAAAGGAAAACCGGCTTATAGAGAAGAGACGTGTAACCCATTGCATCAACAAGAAGAGTCTTACCGAGAAACTCGTTGAGAAACCATTGTTTTCTCTAACCAAAGCAGTTTGGTATCGAAATTTTGAGTTCTCCCTAAAATTAACTACTGGTGAATCCAACGAATATCAGACGATAGGTATCATTTTTATAGTGACGAAATCTCTTAAGGTCGAGAGCCTAAATCCCTTCGCTCGACTAAATCTAGCAAGGAATATGCGGTGGAAGATCTATAGCGGAACACTTCCTCATTGAAATCATCCCTTTGGACTCAGATGTGGTTGAGGCATTGCCTTCTGGGGGTCGCCACCATATCTTGGCATTTCGATTTTTGTATATATAGGTCAAACTCAAAAGGCCTTTTCGGGACATCGTATTACAAAAGGATCACCATGGGGGCTCGAGTGACTCGTTTATTTACTCTATAAAATTTTAGTACAATGTTGAGCAAAAACCAGGGGTCCTTTCTACTCAATTTGAATTCGAAGTCAGTGGTCCTTCCATCACATCAAAAAACTCAACGTGGATCAGAGAAATTCGGTGGTTCTTTGTCAGCCTAATTTGCTGGAATAAACATGAATCCACTGAATTGATGCTAGCTTTATCCTCAAAGCACAACCTTCATGATTCAGGAGCCGAATTTTGACAAGGCTCTAAAGTTATGTGGTGGGAAACCATTAACATTCGATATTGAGGACAAAAAACGTACATTGTATTGAGTGATATAGTATAAGAGATTGCCCATAGTCTTTCGATATATCTATTTACGATATTAGGAACAAACTTCATATTTAGGATGAAGAGGAACTAGAGAGGTAGAAGAAGCACTTAGCAATTCCCTTAACAATAGATCAACGATTAAGCGAGAACATTTAATAACTCATTTAATGATTCACAAGAAGTGGAAGAGACCAACAATTTTTAGGATCTCGAAAATGATCCTCAACGACCCTTAGCCTAATTTACTGCTAGTGATGCACTTGCAATAAAATAAGAACACTCTACCCCATGCAATTATTACTGGCTTCCCGGAAATCAATTTCAAAATTCTACCCCCATATATTGCTTCATTAGTATTTGAGGGTAAAGGATAATTCTTAACATTTAACATTCTCGCACGCTCGGAAACTAAAAGAAAATTAAGAAGGACAGCCCAGGGAACCGAGGCTATAATACGTATTTAATTACCCTTTCAAAGGCCCCGTATTCCAAGAATCCGTTTCCCAATAGTTATCCAGGGTTTCGCAATTGTAATTGTTTTAGGGATAAAAGCGGCAGTAACCGACCCTTGCAATTCATTGTTTATTGCCTTTCGAAGTAGCAAGGAGTGATCCCCATTTTCTCCTCAAAACACGTGTTCCGTAGATTATTAGAGTTTTCAGGATGGCGTTTCCAGTTGACCTATGGACTGACGACGAAGAAGACGATCCAGCTTTGTTAGAAGAGAGCGAGTTTGAAGAAATTCCAGAGTTAACTGAAGAAAGTGATTTTGACGAAGAAATGGATACCGTAAACGTGGTCAGAAGGGATAATACGAGTATCTTGTCAACGACGTTGTGGAGCATCTTTTCGTATATGTGCCCACAGATTTTCTTTTTTATGTTGCTTAGCATCCCGAGAATATATTTTGAGAGTGTAAGATATAAACGGCCAGTTTATGATGTAACGGATTATTCCAAGTTTCCAGAGTGGGAGTTACATTGCTAAGAGAGATATCCAATTTTATTTACTTAATTATGTTAGTGATCTGTTAACTATTTTGATTCTACCGTAAATGGCCTGTGTTGATGTAATTCCTGTGATTTTCCCAATAAATGACTTAATGATGAAAGATTTGAAGATATTTCTTCCTTTTTTCATGCCAGGATAATATTTTTTTAACAGAGAAGGTAGAAGACAAATCATTGCTTTATACTTTTCCAGAAGAAAGGAGAAAAGTCTCATCTTTGATTTTCCTAGAAAATCAGTATCGAGGAAGATCAAAATTTACGTCATAGGGACTTGAAACCCTAGTACCAACGGGTTTTGGGAGTGGACAGACAGGCTACCGGATGTCAATATTCCTTAACTGTAGTGAATACCCGTCCTGCAGGCCGCCATTATGTCTAATGTTATATATGTTCTGGAGGAAGAGGTGTGTGAATACATCACTTCCAGGGACACCCATCACATAGCTCACATCGGACAGATCAAACCTGATGAGATACCAGAAAGTAGAGCTCGAATAATCGGACCTTCCCCAATGGCAAGAAGGGAATGAAAGAACGTCAGAAAACTTCTGGCAAAACTATTAAATATGGAAAAACCGGAACAGAAAAGATATGGACGAATCATTTTTTGTCCTGTTCAGAGGGAAGGCAAGCACAATATGCACCAGGCCCTTAAACACGCACCCAATAGTGCCAAGGAGGACACACATGACGAAAGTGACATTTCTTCAAAGCTCAAAGGGTATCCAACTCAAAAAAAGGGGCAAAGATGCAGCAGACTTTTTTAAACTAAAGGACCTTTTATCAAACACGAAAAAACTGAGGAGAGCAGGCCAAGTGACGGATGTGGGAGCGAACGCAAAGAGGTTAAAGTTTCAAAAAAGAACCGTGAAACGGTGGATCATGATTGCCAAACCAGCAAGTTGTCGAACTAGTGTTGGGAGGGTGAGATCAAGGTTGTAGCAGCGCTGCCACTAAATAATCGATAAATCCTGATAAGCCTGATTCATACTGGTGCTAACCACAAGTTCCGACCACTCGTGTCGATTCACTTATCGAGACGGATGGGTTAGAATCATCTATCAATTCATTGTCGAAAATATTGATTGATAAATTTAAGTTGTTAAACAAATAAATTGTTGCGGTTTTCTTTATCCCCAACAAATTGCCGACCACGGCTGTGACCACTACCCCAATCTTTTCCATATGGTAGTTTAAGGGGCAGTGTCCCGTCAAAAGCCCTACTAGGGTTTTCATGTCCCACTTCTTAAGGGACAACAAAAATGCCGCTCTAGTGGCCCTAGGCTCCTTCACAAGGATTTTCGCTTGCCGGCAAGAGTCCAAATTTCTCCACTCGGTTGCGTGAATCCTTGCAATTTCACTCTTCAGAGTAGACTTGACAGTAGATGGTCGGATTCCAACAGCTGGTTCTGGGCCCACCATTGTGGATCCAGACCCTCGGCGAGCCAGTCTATCAGCCCCCTCATTACCGGCGATGTTAGACTGCCCCGGCACTCACATCAGGAATGTTTCGTTCAGTCGACCAAGTTTCAGCAGCACGTGATGACAACTCCACACCAACTGGCTTGATATGTTGTTGCCATTTAGTGCTGATAATGCCGCCCGACTGTCGGAACAGATTCGAATGGTGCGACCCCTTCATTTTTGTCGCAGACATTCTTCTGCTGCCAATGAAATGGCATATATCTCCGCCTGGAAAATGGTCGTCATTTTTCCGAGGGGTCGGGCCAGTTCTATAATCGGATTCTCCGAGAACACGCCTGCACCCGATCCACCCTCCGTGACTGACCCGTCGGTGAAGATTATTAGGTCTGTAATCTGAAAAGACTCATGGCCACTTGTCGACCATTCTTCTCTTTCGGTGATTACGACAGTGTATGTCTTTTCAAAGACGACTCTGGAAACCATATGATCGGTCGGCATCAGGGCTACCGGATGTTTTTCAAGGAATTTCCATACAGACGCATGCCCGTTGGATTGGCCGCCTTTCCACGCCCCAATGGTATCGAGCCTATATGCGTCGTTGGCTGCTTTCCGTTTCACCTCCAAGTGGATGGGGGGTAAATTTAGGATAGCTTCAAGTGCCGCAGTCGGCGTAGTACTCATTACTCCAGTAATACTTAGGCAACCAAGTCTCTGAATCTGCGTTAGCAGCTTCCTGCTGTTAGCAAAGTTCAGTCTTGGCCACCAGACGATGCATGCATACATCAACACATACTGTGTCCGCAAACTTGCCGGTAATTATTACGGCTAGGTCGTCCGCAAATGCTTGCGCGAAGACTTTTTTGTCCTCTAGGAGCCACAGCAGGGTATCCATCACCAAGAGCCATAACAGTGGAGAGAGAACCCCTCCCTGTGGGCAGCCCCTGAGACATCCTGCTTCAATAGACTTCTGGCCGACCGATATGTGGATTTTTCTCCACTCTAGCATGTGAAGGATCCAACTGATTAGCAGCGGTTCGATTCCATGCTGTCTTGCCGCATCACAAATTGCCGCAAATGAGGCATAATTGAAGGCACCTTCTATGTCCATGAATGCGCCTAAAGCGTATTCTTTATCGGACATCGCCTTTTCAATTTTTGCCGTAAGTTCATGGAGTGCTGTCTCCGTGGATTTGCCTTTCTGGTAGGCGTGTTGCCTATGGTGAAGTGGCCATTTAGGAATGTGTGTATCCTTATGAACCGATCTACTAATCTTTCTAGTCCTTTTAGCAGAAAGGACGTTAGGCTGATCGGTCGAAAGCTTTTTGCGTCTGTGTAGGTGGGTTTTCCTGGTTTGAGAATGAACAACATCTTCACATCCCGCCATATAATTGGAATATAAGCGTGTGCTAGGCATGCCCGATATATATTCCGAATGTGTCGACCCAGGGCATCCATTCCTTCTATTACTAGCGCAGGGATGATGCCATCCGGACCTGCAGACTTATATCTGTGGAACGAGTTAGGGTAGGTAGGTAGGTATCAGTGGCCGCTCCGAGGAGCCCAATTAGCGCTTTGGTGCGCCGTTTTGATGCCACAAACTCCCAAGACCGTGACTGTTGTTATAGGAACAGGGAAGCGGAGTCCAGCTGGCTCGGATCCTCAGAGCCAGCCCGTAGCATTCACGAAGGAAAGCAGCTCTCCGACCCTGCAGCTAGAAATCTCACTAAGGTCCCCAAAGAATGGTTTACCCAGTGTCCGCAGCCTGACTCGAGCTAGAGCCGGGCAATCGCAGAGAAAGTGCATGAGGGTTTCCCTTCCTTCTCCGCAGCTTCGGCAATGCGAGTTGTAGGGTAAGCCGAGCCTAGCGGCATGGTCCCCTATGGGCCAGTGCCCCGTGCAGACCGCCGTAATCTTGAATGCATTTGCACGCGTCTGGCACAGGAGCTCTCGTGATCGGGCTATGTTATAAGCGGGCCAAATTCTCCTTGATTTGGCACAGTTTGTAAGCCTTCGCCATCTCAGGCCCGCGGCTGCTAGGTAGTGCGAGTAAACTCGGCCCCCGACAGCCGCCAGCGGAACACCGACTGTGTTCCCCGAGGGACTGCCAAGAGCAGAGCCTTGCCTGGCCAATCCGTCAGCCCGCTCATTCCCTTCTATGTTCCTATGCCCGGGAACCCAGAGGAGAGTGATCTTGAGCGTGCCGCCCAGATGGTTGAGCGTGTCTCTGCACTGCCCCACCAACCGGGAAGATGTCGTCGTTGAGTACAAGGCCTTGATGGCCGCTTGGCTGTCGGTCAGAATGGCTATGTTACGCTTGGGACTCGAATCACGCTCCAGCCATCGACAGACTTCCAATATCGCCAGTACTTCCGCCTGGAATACACTGGTGAAACCTGGAAGACCATACGACTTGGATACACCGTGTGTATTCGAGAAAACCCCCGCGCCGACTCCATAGGCCATCTTTGATCCGTCCGTAAAGAATACCGTGTCATAGTCTTGCAACACGCCGCCGGTCTTCCACTTTGCCCTGGTTGGAAGGTCCACAGCAAAGTTTCTCGTGAAGTTCAGCTTGCGTGTGACATAGTCCGTGGGGGATGCCCAGATTTCTCGAGGTATTTCATCTAGAATGTTGCTGTGGCCATAGGACTTCGCTGCCCAGCATCCGGACTCACGCAGTCTTACGGCACTGCACGCTGCAACATATTTGATGTGGAGGTCAAGGGGGAGGAGATGCAGGAGTACATTGAGAGCATCTGCCGGGCAAGACTGCAGAGCCCCCGTAGCACCTGCACACGCGGTTCTTTGAATCCTATTAAGCTTCGTTCTATTGTATTTCTTCTTCAAAGCCTGCCACCATACAATAGATCCGTACGTCAGGATCGGACGCACTACAGCGGTGTACATCCAGAGAACCATCCTCGGCTGGAGACCCCATTTCCTGGCAAAGGTTCTCTTACAGGCATAGAAGGCTATACAGGCCTTCTTAACCCTCAGTTCTATGTTCAACCTCCAATTTAGCTTAGGATCCAGGATTACACCCAAATACTTCACATTAGAGGAAAGAACCAATCTTTGTTCATTCAGCCGTGGTAGATGGAATTCAGGTATCCTTGTCTTGGTGGTGAATAGCATCAGTTGCGTTTTGGTTGGGTTTATGCTGAGTCCGCATCTTGCGGCCCACAGGCACACCTTTCGCAACGCTCCTTCCATAATGTCACTCATAATGGACAGAAACATCCCAGATACTAGTATCACCAAGTCGTCGGCATACGCCACCACCTTCACCCCGCTGCTGTCTAATGTACGTAAAATTTTGTCCGTTACTATTAACCAGAGCACCGGTGAGATAGCACCACCCTGGGGCGTGCCTCTGTTCACAGCTCTGGTCAAGTGGTTGCCTCCCAGATCGGATTGGATTATCCTGGTACTCAGCATGGATATAATCCAATGCGTGAGATACCCCTCCAATCCAATACCGGTCAAGGCTTCCTTGATGGCGTTGGTACTGACGTTGTTGAAGGCTCCTTCTATATCCAAGAAGGCAGCAAGGGTATACTGCTTGTACTGCAGCGACCGCTCAACCGTGCCAGCCCAGCCGATCCTATCCCCGGTAATTACCGATTTGATAGTCTCGCACAGCTGGGGTTGCCGCAAACCCTCCAAGCGAGGTTCTGACTCACAGTCCTCCTCGCTGGAGGGAAAGTGCGTTTGCACCAGCAGCTCCAAGGTTTCACTAGAAGATTCCGTCCAGGAGCCTTCCGACTTTTTAAGGAAGGATGGACTCTTATGTTCCTTGGACAGAATCTTATTGAGCCTCGCGGATTCACTAGTGCTTTCAATGTTCTGACAATAGTCTAGCCAAGACCGCCTCTTGGCGGTCCTGATGGCCGACTTGTACTTCTTTAGGCAGTCCTTGTATGGCTGCCAGTATTTTTGCCTGTAGCAGATGTTGAAGATTTCTCTGGTCAACTTCCTGAGACTAGAGAGATCTTCGTTCCACCACGGTGGCAGGGTCTTTTTGCTGTACTTAGCAGGGCACGAGACTTTGAAGGCGGTATCAAAAGCCTTCTCCAGAGCCCCGACCTTTGACTCCAGTTCGTCTGTCGTGCCAATCCTACCAATTTGCGCACCGGAGAGTTTGTTCTTAATTACCTGACCAAACTTTCTCCAGTCGATCCTCCTGGGGTCTCTAAAGGGCTTGGTGACCTCTACGGCGAGATCTAGACTGAAGAGTATCCAACTGTGGTCAGAGAAGGATCTCTGGTCAGACACTCTCCAGTCCTCCACCCTAAGAATCCCGTTGTCGGTTATTAGGGTGATGTCAAGGACCTCTTCCCAACCGTCACAGTTCTCCGAGCAGGGGAAATGAAAGGTTGGTGTACTGCCCCTGTTACACACCGATAAATTTGAAGTAATAATAAAATCAAAGAATGACTCACCCCTTTCGTTGATTTCAGAGCTGCCCCAAAGCGTATGCCTTGCATTTGCGTCGCAGCCTATCAGCAGGTTGGCTTTCTTTGGTGTTATGGTGCTCATCAGATGTTGTAGTTCTTGTGGCGGAGCTGATCGGTCGTGAGCCATGTACGCCGAGGAAATATACACGTTCTCTGCCCCCACCTGCTCCAGCTTGACCACAACTAGGTCACTGGAACTCAGGTCCGGGCACAGAAAAGCGTGCAGACTCTTTCTCGCAAGAATACATGCTCTAGGTTTAGCCTGATCAGCGTCTCCTGTGCTGTGGAATAGATTAAAATATTTGTTTTGGAGCCCTTTGATGGTTCGGTCGCTTCCGACCCAGGGCTCCTGTATTAATGCGATGTCGATGTCTTCCTCTAAGAGGAAGACGAGCAGATTAGCCGAGGCACACTTCGAGTGCTGCAGATTTATCTGCGTTACCCTCAGCATGATCTGCTTTCGTGGGGGGTTCGACAGCCCCCGTCGGACCGTCGATCGTCATCTCCTCCAACAGCTCGTTGGCGGCGTCGATTGGGTCAAGGTCGTCGTCCGGTTTTGCGGAGCGGAACACTTTTACTTTGGCGTACCTGACTCCGAACCACACTTTGTAATCGGCCTTTTTCAGTGCCTCCAGGCACTCCTCGTTTATGCGGAGTAGTACGGGCTGGCTGTTTATCTGAGGTTCCTCCTCCTTTATAACAACCCAGTCGTCCATGGGAATCCCGTGGTTGTGAAGGCGCAGGAAATGGACCAGCTTGTCCTTCTCCATGCGGATCTTCGGCAACCAAATGCGAGCGACCGGTCTCCTGGGAATCTCGTCGTAAGGGATAGTCTTGAGCTTAACGCCCTCCCAAGCGTCGCTGATCTTAGCGACGCACGAGCCGAGAAAGTCCTTAGAGAACTGGTCCATGCAAGCTATTACGTGGAACCCACGGACCACATGAGATGAATCAAAGTGGGGAGTGAGTCCCGGGTGTTTGCCTCCGATTTCCACGAGATGTTCATAGACCATGCCCGACAGCCTAGCCTCAACACTGGTCCACACCTCCAGCGTTAGTTTGCCGCTAGCAGAATTGCCATCCGCCAGCGCCACCCATAAGTGACTCCTGGCCACATCGCTGAAGGTCTTCGCAGTACGTGGCCCACCGGCTGACGGTTGCTGAACAATTTCCTTCGTATGTTGCTTGGCGTCTGCGCTCTTGCCCACTCTACTCCGCTTTTTATCTTGTTCGACCTCGTCTTGAGATCGGTTACGTTTTAGAGCGATGGGCTTCGCCTTCTGTTCGTCAGCCCGGCGTTTGCTGTTGTATTCATCAACAATCGCCTGGTATTTAGCGAGGTCTTTTTCATCCCGCTCGTCGACAGTACCGGCCTCCTTATTCTTGGCAATCTTGCCGAGAATATGCATGGCCTTCTGGTACTGACTCTTGAGCAGGACACCCGTGGACCTTCGCTTCTTAGCCGGTTTCCGGCGATTCTTGTCGGTTTTCGTTTTCGAGGGATCCCCCGACGCTGAGGGCTTCGGGTCAGGAGTACTATGTCTGGTACTCGCTACACCCAGCCTGACGGCAGTGGATTCCAGGCTAGAATCCACTAGTCCGTCTGACGCCTCGCTCCGGGAGGTCCCTGCGGTTGGTTTCAGCATAACGGTGCTACGGCTGGCACCGAGTGTACTGCTCTCGACGGCCACTGTCTCCTGGCTGGAGGCCAGCAGCTCGTCCTCCGATGATGCGCCTGGCATCATCGCCTCCTCTTCTATCGTCATTTTGGTTTTTTTATTATTAATTGAGTCCATGTCTTGGTCCCACGAGTAGTCCGGGAAGAATGTCCACCCTGGCTGGCCCGGCCACCAGGGTAAGGGTCTTATTTGAAACTGAAGGTGCCCAAGTTATTCAGAGTTCGCATACTAAAGACCAAGCTCCCCATTGGCCACGCAGCCCTCGGCGTATGCTGTTCCACCTTGGCTTGGGGTCCTATTAGCACCTTCTCCGATGCAGGGAGGACGATCCCCGGGCTGTTACTTCAGACCATCCCCCCGCCAGATCTACTTGCCCCTAACACATGACCAGCAGACAAGCAGATCCTCGTCAGTTGGATGGGCCTACTCCCAGCCCGGCCCTACACACTCTTGGCCCGCCCGAAGACGGTTTCCAGCGGCCACCACGCGGAGGTCGTGTGAGGACTTGCCTAATTACGCAACTTTAACCTGAAGCATAATCAGACCAGGCCGCCGGAACGAGTTAAATGCCCATTTCACTCGCTCCAGTGATACTACTTTGCATGCCAGATTCCAATCTCTCGGTTGAGGGCTGTATGCACCTGTTGGCCCCGAGATTAGATTTTGGACGCTGCCTGGGAAGTGTACTTCAAGCAAATGATTTGCCGTTTCTTTATCGCTTTTTGTGTACTTCCCATTCTGTAAACGTAAGTAACCCAGTTTCTGGCTGCGTTCTTTGACCAGAATCCGCTTCAGCTTTGAGGTTGCCTCAAGAGAGTTAGTCTCTTCGCAAAAGCGTCTCCAAGATGATCGTTTAGCCGATCTTATGCTCTTCTTTAGAGCCTTCTGTGCCTCTTTATAGCGATTCCAGCTAGTGCTTGATTCGCCCTTCAGAGCACGATTAAGGAGCATCCTTGTCGTTCTCCTCTGTTTTGCCAAATCCGAGTTCCACCATGGTGTTTTACCCTTCTTTGGCATCTTGAGTGGACAGCTTTCTTCGAAAGCTTCTCTCATGCTAGTTGTGATCATCTGGGTTGTCTTCTCAATTCCAGCAATGGATTTGATGCGCCTCCCAGGGATCGTGACTCGGGCGCTCAATTCTGTTTGATACATTACCCAATCTGTCTTCCTCGGATTCTGAAATGGAGTGGGTGGAGGTAGATCCATGCCCATAACGAAATCAATGCGTCTGTGATCCGAGAGTGTGATATCGTTTGATACTCTCCACTCTCCGATCAGAGCCGCGATGTCAGGAGATGCCACCGTGATGTCGATGACCTCTCGCCTGACCACGTTGAAGAAAGTGGGTTCATTACCCACATTTAGGATCTGCAAATCGGTTCCTACTAGATACTCCAGTAGTCTCGATCCTCTTGCATTGATGTTCGAACTTCCCCAGCATATGTGGTGAGCGTTGACATCACATCCTGCTATTACCCCCATGCCTCTACTTTTGGCATATTGGATAGCTCTGATGAATGTTCCACTGGGAACGTCTTCTGCGTCGTAGGGGAAATATACAGAGCACCATAGTATCTCTTTATCTCCCTGTTGACTTTTTATGGTTAGCTTAGCCGATGTGGTGTCGCCATCACATAGGTCGTTAACTAGGTTAGCCTGGAAGTCTTTGGAGACTACCATGCAGGTGCGGGGTGGATCGCTTCCATTGGCATACAATAGGTCAGCATGTTGGAAATTTAGGCCCCTGATTGCCCCACCAACAACCCACAGTTCTTGTATGAGGTATATAAATGTCTTGCAGCTATTGATCCGACGACTGATAAGTGCAGTCGCCGCTTTACAATGCTGCAAATTTACTTGGGAAATGTGGCACCTCATTTACGTTTCAGATGTAGATGCCGGAGGCTGCATGTCCCCTTCAATGGTTTTAGGAGCCGACACTTGTAACGTGACGGTCCCCAGCCCATAGTAGAGCAGGCAACACGATTTTTCCCGAACTTTCTTAACATCAGGTTCGGGAACGCCGATAGTGAGAAAAGTTCCCGGCCTATCGGTTCTCTCTCCTGTTTTGCTGCCTAGCAGCAACCAGGTGGAAGTGTTAAGGTTGTTCTGTACACCAAGTTGTTCCAGAGCCCCGACACCATTTTGCTCTTCTTCTGGAAGCCAGAGAAAGCACTTTTTGATCGATGGAAGCTCAGAGACCCTTTTCAAGGTTAGTCGCGCACCCTCCCACACATCGTTAAGGGAGGAGCAGTACTGCCTGAGCCACTCGTTCGTGTCTTCGTCGGCAAAGTTCAGCTGTAACATTTTACGGTATACACCTACCGACTCAAAGCAAAGCTTAATGCCTTGCGCGGACGCAGTCCTTACAGCTAGGAGGAGTTTCCTCCTAAGCTGTTCGCACTGCTCAGTATCGTAGCCGGATGGATTAGAGTCGTCACACAGGACCCATCCATCGGCTTCGATAGCCTTGACTGCAAATGAAGGCCTAGCCGTTGCCGGCCGAGCCCTCTTTGCCGCCTTTTGTGTCGAAGAGTTAGGATCGTCGGAGGACCGCTGCCGCTTCGGTTTCCCCTTAGCCGCAGGTGCCCCGAACGCTCCTTTCCCCTCAACCTTGGCACAGCTCTTTGGTTGTGCGTTGCCCGGAGGCGGTTTGCCCGGAGGCGGTTTGCCTGAAGGCGGTTTGCCCGGATGCGGTTTGCCCGAAGGCGGTTTGCCCGGAGGCTGTTTGCCCGAAGGCGGTTTGCCCGAAAGCGGTTTGCCCGAAGGCAGTTTGCTGTCCGTGGACAGGTGCTTACCTATGGGCAAGACTTTAGCCTCAGCAGGTGGCGCCGATTGGAGCCTGGGGTCAGGAGTACTGACAGAAGGAGCCTGCTTCGGCTCATCCGTTAAGGACTGGGTCCCAATTGAATTGGTTCCCACTTGAATAAGTGGGGAATCTGAGTCTAGACTCAGGTTCTCCATCGATGAGCTCAGGGTTGCCCCTTCACTCGGGGTTGGATCGTCACGATCGAAGTTTAATTGTGTTCGCTTAGTAGGTTTGTGTTTTTGTTTTTTTGTTTTTTCATAATTGGCTGCCATGGCCTCAATTTTTCCGGGGAAAGTAAGTCGATCTCGGCAGAGCCCCTTTTTGCCGAGACAAGGCTAGTTGAAACTGGGGGTCGCCTGGTACCCAGAGTTCACCGTTTACGGCCATATCTTAACCCCTGTGACCATTCAGCCCTCGGCACGGTAGTCACACCTTGGCTTGGGGTTTTGATAACCGCTTGGCTTCAGGTGTCACCTCCCGTTTCCTGGAGGATCTTCCTTACTGAGCTCCCTCACCACGTCAAGGTAGGTAATCGTCGAGGGAGCAAATAACGACTTACATGTGATCCTTTGTTGCAGCAAATTTTTCGTCAATATGTGGAAGAACGATATATTGGCACGGCATCTGCCAACTTGTTCGACGGATGAATCAGCGCTGGTTCTGTTGTGTCGTTGAAAGTACCAGAAATTTGAAAGAATAGGCATTATTCCGTCTTTCAAGGTCACAAAGGATGACCTCAAGCCTGCTACATTTCTTAGTGAAGTGGATCCTGAAATCCTGGCATAGGTGACGGACATAACTGCGATAGGGAAATATAATGGTTTCAAGGCGCGGGCCATAAGCGCGTTTGCCATGTTGGAAGATACGGTAAACAGGGAGTAATTAGCTGGACTCGAACTAGGGGACCAAAGCCAATCCCAAATCCTATGTGTGATGCACGCGAAGGCTGTCGATCGAGTGACTGACACTTACAATATACTAACCATTTCTATATTACCATCATCTTCACAAGGCGGTATTAAGGACGAATAGGCGCATATTCAGAAGTCGCTTGACAAACTCCAGTTCGATAGGTTACGCAGGCGGTGATTTTCTAGGTCTCCTAAGCAAGTGTCATTGCGAAAAGCTAAGCGTCCTTAATAGTGTTACTTTCATAATAGATTCGGAGTTGTCGTGTGTCGGTAGCGTGATGGACGCTCATGTCAACGAACCAGCCACTTGCATCGATGCTGTCAAATTATGCGGTCGAAGCAATCTTTCAGAAAAGGATCTTCATAACTTCGACTGTGCCACGGGTTTTAATTTTGTTATCGACACTGGTGAGGACGTATCTATTATTCCCCGGAAATACAAACATCGTAAGTGTCAACTAGTATCATTTTAGTTGTATACCGTTAATGGCATTGTCATTGAAGCACAAAGCTAGGAAGCCCTAACACAGAAGATAACACTTCGCCGCTCCTTTACTTGGCATTTCGATGTCGCTGATGTCTCTAGCCCAATCATTGACGCCGATCTACTTAAGCACTATGGTTTACTAGCAGATATGAGGAATCGCAGCTTACTACATCCCGAGACTAAACGCTCTTCAGAAGGATTTTTGAATACTGTCAACTACTTAGGAGTATCATCAGTTGGAGAAGTTTCCTGCTATTACAACTCCCTTCCAGACCTTCCGTGTGAAAAGCAAGGTTTTCCATCAGATAAAAACATTAATAGCTAAGAAGCCTTGACGGCTTGCAACGCATGAACTTGACTATCGCCAAGATAGTATTTGAATTCATAATGAACACAGGGATCTGTCACCCTTCAAATAGTCCTTTTGCGAACCCTCTGTATCTGGTTCCAAAGAAAGATAGAACTTGGGGCAATGTGATTATAGGCAGCTGAATGCAGTCAGGAAGCCCAACCGGTACCAAGATACTACATGCAAGACATTACCACCGAACTGATTGGAAAAACGATCTTCTCTAAAATCGATCTGTTGAAAGTGTATCAACGATGGTCATGCCTTCCGGTCTTTTTGAATTTACGGTTATGACATTAGGTCTCGAAAACACTGCCCAAACGTTTCAATGTTTTTCGAATGAATGAATAGACCGAGAGTTAGAGTTTTGCAATTGTTGTATTGACGACATTTTTGTAACAACAGAAAACGGTGAACAGCACATGCTACACCTTAAATTGTTTCTTGAAAAGTTCGACGTACGAAATGTATTTTTGATGTAACGAAACTGAATACCTCGGCTACATCAGTCGATTTGATATCCCTCAAGTACACGCCATTGGGAACTGTAAACGTCCTGGGACTGTACAAGATCTATGAATGTTCTTAGGGACCTGGATTTATTATCGCCGACAAATTACGAAGGCCGCCGGCCAACAGGCACCATTGAACGATTTGCTGTGCCAGTCCAAGAACAAGGATATTATATGGTCAACCGAAGGTGACGAAGCATGTTACTGATGCATCTTATATGGCATCCGGAGTAGTATTTGAACAGAAGCACGACGACAGATGGTTGCGTACTTTGTGATCCGGACAAAGAAGCTACGTACGCACACACGATCGCGAACTCGTTACTATTTACTTGAATTCGCTGATTTTGTGGTAAATCGTAATCGATTGGTTTATGTCTTCCACCAGAACACTGATAACCTTCTCAGATGCAAAGTAGGCCATTCTCTTTATTGCGTAATTTACAACCAGGGTTGAACCCATCCCAGGCGAATCGAACATCACCGGACATTGAAGCTAAGCTTCTAAGGATCGAACAAGCCACAGATTCCGAACTAGAAGGTCTTCCTTTGTCAAATTCAATGCCGTTGAAGCTGTCACCAATGTTACTGGACAATCATTCAAACTACTGCGGCACATCTAACGCAGTAATCAGACCGTTTGTCCCTGAAACACTACACTAAACTGTTTGTGGCAAGTACATTTGCTGCATTCATCCCAATAGTCGAGCCACCTGTAAGACTATCAGAAGAAAATTCGTTTAGCCAAATATGCATCGAACGTACGACTGTGGTGTTGTACGTGCATTAGCTGTCAGCGATCAAAAATCGGAAGGCATACTCAAATCGATTGCCACTCGTTTAGGTTGCAAAAGCAACGATTCCAACAAGTTCATTTGGACATTATCGGACCGCTTGTACTATCCCAGATTATCAAATACTATCTGACTATCCTAGACCCTTCGTTGGCCAGAGGCCGTTCCGAAGCAAGCAGTGGTGTACGGAGCATCGCTGGTCATGATGCTATTGCTCTCAAGTCCGGAATCATGCCCCGTAAGAACAGCGCCTATTAGGTCGACATTCTTCCCATTATCGTCTTGGGCCTACAACGCAATTTCAACGAACTCGATGCCTCACCAACCGAATTAGTTTTCAAACAACGCTGCGATTTCCGGGAAAGTGGTTCGCCGGTGTTATTCGATTCTCATATTTTCTTGCAGAGGATTAGACCGAATATGAGGCACCTTCACCCGATACCAATAGCAATACCAAAAAGGGCAACGTTTATTCATAAGGATCTTCGTCTATGTGTTCACGTGTTCGCTAATGCAACCGTACATAGGTCCAGATTTCTTCAAATAATGACAGTGCCCTTTCCCTATGAATGCTTTCACCACATCTGATTAACTGAGAAGGAACCCATACGCCCACAACATCATGGGCCCATACCAAAACGGCTTCACTTCTGGCTTTCGAAGCTCTTACTGTACAAGACAATGATCTTGCCAGTCCTTATGTATTCCTCGGAGACTCGAGTTCTTTGCAAGAAGAATTGCGAACCCTTGGCCGCGTTCGAGAGAAGAATTCTCCGAAGAATTTTTGGCCCCCTACATGAGGATGGACGATTCCGTAGCCTACATAACGACGAAATCTATGAGCGATACCATGATCGTCAGGTTGTGGATAAAATCCGGTTCAATAGGTTACGGTGGGCGGGTCACTTAGTCCGTATGGATGAGGATGATCCAGCCCGGAAAGTCTATAAGGGCAATATCTATGGTAGAAAAAGAAGACGAGGCAGACACTGCCTAAGATGGAGCGATGGCCTAGGCCAGGACGCCAGACAGCTTTTAGGGATATCGGATTGGTGGAGCGCAAAATCGGAATGTCTGGAGTTTCATATTAAGGCAGGCCTAGACCGGATACCGGTTGTTGCGCCGTAGATGATGATGATGATACATCGCTTTAATAATAGCTATTAGTGTATTCTGCGGAGAGCACTCCAGATACACTCCCTGTTCACACTATCTAAAGCTTTCTCGAAATCGATGAAGAGTAGGTGAAGCGAAGATCTAAACTTAACGCGCCGTTCCAAAATGATCTGTAGAGTGTTGATGTGATCAATGTGATCAAAGGAAACCAGCCTGTTTTCTGTCGATCAAGCTTTCAAGATATTCTTTGATGTGTTTCAGGATGATTTCAGCTGTTATCTTTGTAATGGCAGGGAGCACGCAAATACACCTCCTATTGTCATATTCATAACGAGTGCCCCTTAATGGAATTTTAATGATCCTTCTCTTCTTCCACTCTCTGGGAAAGGTTTCGGATTCCCAAAAGTCGAAGTAGTAGATCTGCAGTAACTGACGGTGCAACGATAAGTAACTCTGCGGAGAGATCGTCAAGCTTTACTCCGTTTGAGTGCATTAATAGCCGAAATTATTTCTCTTTTACTTGGAGTAATAGTCCGTATCCGCATGTCACGGTGACTAGACATTTAATCCACAGGCTAAGAACCGTGGTGAAACATTCCACTTCTTCAGTTGCTCGTTATCGTGGATAAGAAGTCGACCATTAAGGTCACTCCCTCCGCCATGCAAGCTTTTTCGTGATGAGGTATACATTTCTGCAATCATTGTGTTCTGCGGCATCTTCCGCTTTCCTAACGAACGCAATAGCAAACTCCTTCTTGTCATGTCGCAAACTAAATTAAACTTCCCAGGATTTCGCTGGGTATCAGAGTTCAAGCGCGTCACACCCACCGTCACTCGCAGCGGTCAATAGGGAATTCAGCCCCTTCCGTTCGTAGATCCACTTCCACGATTCCGCAATCAGCCAGATCTTATGACGCTCTTTCGGGTGTGCCGATGACCTGCGTAGCGCCCGAGGAAAGAGCATTTTTTATGGCAGCGCAATACTCATCGATATTCTCAAGCGGGTTACTCAGTGTATCTACAGTTCGATAAGCAAGGTAGCTCTCCCACTATCGAGCAACAGCTGGCTGAATCATACATGCGGCCGATGTTAAACTTGAGGAGTTGCAGTTCTGCTACCCTGCGAGAAGTATTGGACGCAACATACAAGCGAAGGTAACCGACCATCAAATGGTGATCCCTCTCTTGTTACGGACTTCCAGGGACGACTCCTAAATCTACTACTGATCGCGAAGTGGTCGATCTGATTGCTCGTGCGGTGTCGGTCACTAGAAACCCAACTGACTTTATGGCAGGCTCTGTACTCGAACAACGTGCCGCAAATGACGAGGCAGTGGAAATTGCAGAAATCCACAAACCTCCCAACATTAACTTTACGGTCACCAAGACCTTGATTCCTTATCACATGCCCGAGAAAGGTGTTGTCAGAATCCACCTTGGAATTCACCAGGACCGCGATGTGACCTTTAGGAAGCCTTCTCTGAACTTCGTGTAATTGCTTGTAGAAAACATCCTTTTCCACTATATCTCTCCATTGGTGCATAGCATTATACAATTGTGATGCTTTTTAACCTGGACCGTAATTTTGCAGCCAGAAGTCTGTCAAAAATCGGCTCTTAGGTCGAGGGAGCGCACTGTACGGTGGCCGATAGAAACAACTCGAGACCAGATTCGTATATGCTACCATTCGGCTATCTGTAGAATAGAAAAGCAGATTGCCATCAAAGAGGCGAAAAGGAGAGGAGTACTTTGCACCATTTTACTTTGCTTAGGTCCAGAATGTTCAGCTTATGTTGTTAGAATTCCCGCTCAAATTGCAGAAAACGAGCATTCTAAGGACCCTCGTTACCGTTATCGAAAAACATGCGTACATTGCAGAAAACAATCGTAGTCCGTTTTCGATAGTCAAAGGTTTTTTTTGTCGTGAGGTCAGTCCCTATCTGAGGCATTGTTGACGTTCCGGTAGAAATAAAGGTTCAAAATTGGCAGCCCACAAATTTGTATCCCTTTAGTCGTCTTTTAAGCCAAGCAGAGAAATGAGAGAGTGTATTCTTATGCAGTGAAAATACATCGATGGCTCAAAAAGAGAACAGGGTTGTGAAGCAATAGTCCATCTTTGAGATTAAAAAGAGAGATGGGGTTGTTCCCTGCAATAATATGCCACGATGCTTCAGGCTGAAGAGTATGCGATTCTACCAGCAGCAACCTAGGTGACAGAAGAACAATTGAATTGAAGCCACTTCGAGGGCGTTGAACAATCCTTTGATCACTTCTAAAATCGTCTAGCAATATAGGAGTCATTTGAACTCAATACGTAGATTCAATGCATCAAAACTACTCTGGGTGCCCGATTGCGGTGGCGTGGAGGGAAATTAAATTTTGGTTGACTTAATAAAAGAGAGTTCAATTGCATTCATGCAGTGAAGTATCAGTGGCTAATGCTGTTATCAAGAACTGGAAACAACCTTCCATAAGGACAAGCGGCGGAGTTTAAATTCTGCGAGACACACCAAACTTTTTGTCAGAACCAAACGTACTGTAAAGTTTACCCCTTTGAAAATAAAGAAGAAGAAGTATTGTGGGCATTCTGACTGACCATAGTTCACTAGCTAAGCAAATGTTCAGTGTAGGAATTCTGCAAGGTCATACGTGTCCAGCGCACTCACATTACTTGCTGACATACTTCAGCAGCACTGGGTAACTTAACATCCACTAACGGAAATTCTGCGACATTTTGTTAATCAAGAGCGTATAAATAGACCACTACGGTTTAGGTGCTCAGACGCTATACTTCTCCTTCACCCCATATACGAACACACACCGCCCCCTGCCAACTAGTTCAATAGAATTATTATTATTCTGTTAAAGGAAAGTCGCACCGCGTCCTTGAAGAACTATTGTGCCCCTTTTACTGGTTATAGTGTACCTATTGATCATAGTATCTCAAGCAGGCCTATAATCGTTAGGAGCTTTAGTATGTTCCCTACTTCCAGATCTTTCAGCCTTGCATCTGGTGTTAAGTGTTCATGCGCATGGGTTCGTATCCCCCAATAAGCACCCTGGACTGCTCCATCCCTGGTAGGCCCGCCCAGTATAGTTCCCTCAACCGTTCCTCTTCATTAATTAGATTCATAGCCATGAAACCGTTTCCAATTCCACAGAAGGATTCTGGCCCGTGTAAAGGCGTCCCTACTCCCTTCTTGGCCAGCTCATCCGTTGCCTCGTTGCCTTCCAACCCAGCATGGCCTGGAACCCTTTGTTGGACGAGCCGAGTGTACCAGTTTAGAGTTCACCTGGTTGGACCTAAGTGCCTTGATCACTGCTTGGCTATCGTTGAGAATAGATATGTTCTGTCCCCTGTAGTTCCTTTGCAGATTAAAGGAGGCACATTTGTCTATGGCGTATATTTCCGCTTGGGATATGCTAGTGTACCTGCCCATTGGCTCAAAGTACATTTTCCTTGGACCAATGACACCGGCAGCCGCTTCCTCTGCTGTGAAGGATCCGTCAGTGTACCAAGTAGTCAGTTGCTGGTTTAAGCCGTATGTCGCAGTCACGCTCTCCCAGTTTGCCTTGTTGCTCCGACGTGTTTCAAACTTCCTATCGAAGTGAAACCTCGTTGTGATGTTATCCCTTGGTATCAGTAATTCGGGATACCGCCTAGAAAGAATATCAATCTTCCTTCGATTTAGGCAGCTCCCCGCCTCACTCATACTACCGGCCATCCTGAATATTGATCTCCTTGCCTGCATCTGTATGTGCAGATGGAGAGGGGTTAATCCCAGAAGGACCTCCAGGGATCCCGTTGGGCATGTCCTCATTGCCCCACTGATACACACGCAAGCCAGCCTGTGGTATGTATCCCAGTGCTATGCTCCCCCTTACCACCCGCAGAAGAGACTCTAAAATAATTCCTAGGCCTCTCTGGATAAGTGCTGGGAAAACGTCATCTACTGCGGGAGATTTCAGTGGTTTAAAAGTTCCCACTGTCCATCTTAGCCTAGCTTCTGAGCATACCTCTTTTGCTAGTTTCCAGCTCTCCTTCCTTCCCCTTTTATTCGTTGTTGGGTGTCAGGCAGACTGTTGTCGCCTGCCACCGTGGGGTAGGACCCCGGGAAATGAGTTCTGAGAAGCAGGTGTACCCTATCCTCCTCATTCTCGGTAAATGTCCCATCTTCCTTTTTCAAGCAGACAGAGGATATTCCCCCGTCTTTGGCTACAGCCTTGTACAGCCTGGTTGCTTCTGTGTTTCAATAGAGAGAGAGTTCAATAGAAGCTAAAACATCATTGATAATGCTGGCCCAAGAAGCGATTGCCACTTGGCGACAAAAACGTTAATATGGCCCATCAGCATTTCAGCACTATTATTGTTGAAGGCTGGGCCAATATTCAGAAAACTTAGCTTTATTTCTACTATCCTCTCAACACACCTAATCCCAACCAATCTCAAGATCGAACGTCTGTTCCTAGTATAGAGTTGAATTAATGCTCTCATGGGCTAGGAGATGACTTTCGACATGATCCTTTCACTGGCAGCGACTTCCCTCATTGCCGCAAAATCTGATGAAGTTAAGGACGAAAATTCATGAATTAAGGATTTTAAGAGACGCTTCGAATAGGGACAAGTTGACCCTAGAGCACAAGAGTGTTATGCAACCCATCATGCTTTTATGCCGCCCATCATGTTGATGTCAACGAAAAATTGGCCAAACTAGGAAGACGGAAGAGGCACCTGAAAACTCACTTAACAAAAATGAAATCAGGCAGCAATGGTTAGACAGGAGAACTTGGGGATTTCCATAGAGTTACTTAACTGGTATATTTCACAAGAGGACAATCACTGTATCGATAGTGACCCCCAAGATACTTCCTTATTAAAAAGGTAATTGTAATAAGATAAGAACAGCCTATTCCATAAAATAATTGCTCTTTGCCTGGATGTCAATAATTTTATTGGCATTCAAAATTCCAGGACCCATCTTCATTGCATTCAAGACACATAAAAATCCTGGAAAATTTTTAACTTTTAGCTAATCCTACTCATCCAACACAGCCCCTATAACAACTACAGAAAATCATATTTCCTGGGAATATCCCATAGACCCCGAAATTAAAGGATAATTAAGGACCAGAGCCCAGCGTACCTGGTCTCTAATACTTATTTAATTACTGGTGAATGGAGCAAATTTTCTAGGAACCACCTTTCAGCTCTTTAGGGAGGTTTTTCTTAATTTTTTTCAGGGATAAAAGCCGCAGTAACTCTCTCTAGCAATTCATTGTGTACCGACTTTTAAAATAGGTTGAGATCCTGTAAAAATTGTTGGAATTTCCATGATGGCGTTTCCCTTTGACTTATGGACTGACGATGAAGAAGACGAAATTCCAATGCTATTGAACGAGATCGAATACGAGGAAATACCAGAGTTGACCGAAGAAAGTGATTTTGAAGAAGATGTGGAGAATCGGAACGCGAGAGGAATGGATTATACTTATCCAATAAGGATGTGGGATGTCCTTTCGTATGTGTTGCCGCAAGTTTTTCTTCTTGCCATATTTAGTATTCCGAAATTATTTTTTGATGGAATAGGATTTGTGCCCCCAGATTTTTTTTATTAGCCTGAAAAAGGGTTTTTTTTTTAAATTAGCTTCCTCTCTGACCTAAATGCCCACGGATTGATGTAATTTCTTTAATTTCAACAATAAATAAACGAATGATGATGTAAAGTTCCAAGCTGTCTTTATCCGTTTTTTTTTCGTATCAAAGACATCATCAACGATGTAAGGCAAATCATTGCGTTGTACTTTCCACAAGGATAAAATCTCCTCCTAAATTCATGTAGATGTCATGTAGAATAGTTCGGGAGATATTGTCCTCGGTGGATATCCCTAATCCCGTGGGTGGGATCTTCGAACTGGAATTTTATAGTATCCGCGATATGGCAACATGCTAGCTAGGATCAAAATACTATGTACATGTCCAGGCTAACCTGAAATGTAAATACATTTTGCCTAACAGATCGATGTTGGCAATGGAAAAGCATTTGGTTATGTATTATAATTTTGTGGTGACATCTACGGCCTTATTTGCAATTTTCTGTTTCTCGCATGATCAGGCGATAGCCGGAATGAATGCTGGGACCAATGATGTGAAGTAAATATATGTATATGGTTACCATTCACCAGTTGCTGGGATATAGCGCGACAACCCCGCATACGCGCCATCATTCACGGTAACCCGAAATGCGATTCAGTTCTTCCGAGACGTCCGCACTCCTTCTTTACTATTCTGCGCCCTTAGGACGACCCACTCATCAGCCACCTTGGCGGAATGGATTTCATTCCATGTTAGCAACGCAATTGTCGCCCTTCCTTAATATGTGACCTATCAACTGTCATTTCCGTCTTCCGATTATATCACCCACAGGTGACAGGCCTCCCATATAGAAAGAACGTTAGCACGAAATAGTCTCAACTTGATGTTGATGTTGAGATAACTGGATTTCCAGATTTCAGACCAGGCAGCAAAAGCGGATCTAGCGTTGTTAACGGGTTAATCGAAACTACGCTTCTTAGGTGCTCTGCCCACTAATTCAGACAAGAAGAGTACGATGAGCCGTTAGACAAAGAACTTCGGTTTTGTTGATGTTTAGCTCTAGTTCAACTCTACCTGCCTCTCTTTCCAAATTCAACGCCCCTTCGCTAAGGTCTATGACCAGATGAGAAGTCAAGGATAACAGGAAAGAACTGACTGCGCCACCAGAGACTCATCTATCCAAAAACAACGAGGCTACGAACAAAACGCCACTAACAGAGAAGACCAGGAAACGAAGAAGGACTAGACCGTAGACTATGCTAATTTAGCCAACGGAAGGCAAAATGTTTGGGGAAGTTCTTAGTGAAATGTGCTAGAGAATGAAACACGAAGACAATGGAGCAAAAATGTCTTCCATACGGAAAACGAAGCTTGGCGGAGTCCTCGTCGAACGAGGCCCGAAGGAGACGAGCAAGAGTACGATCTGCGAAGCGGTCAAGGGGTTACTGGGGGAGAAGGCTCCCGTTTCTAGTCTAGGGCCTATGTGTTCTCTAAAAATCCGAGATTTGACTACCTCACAAAAAAGATCGAAGTGGGGGAGAGAGGGAGAGGTAACCAATGCCCGGATAAGTATCACTTCTGCGAATGCTCGAGGCTAGAAATTCGCTGTGGTGGAAATCCAAGAGCAATATGCGGGGAAACTACTTAGCAGCGGTAAAATCAAAATTGGATGGGTAGTATGTAGCATACGAGTGTGGATAGTTCCCACCAAGTGCTACAGGTGTCTGGACTATGGACACTTGTCAGCAAATTGCAAGAGACCGGACAGGAGAACAGCATGCCGGAGATACGGCCAGGTAGGTTACCAAGCGAAGACCTGCAATGAAAGCAGCGGAAGTTGTGTTTTCTGGAGGAAACGCGGCGCGTCTGGTGAGACATCCTACAAATTAAGATGCACCGGAGTGCAACCGCTCACGAGTTGTTGACGCAGTTCGCGGTGGAGGTAAAGGGTGATCTAATGCTAATCAAGGAGCAATACCGGAACAGAGTGCTGCCATCTAGGTTCGGTACAGCATTCAACTGCGTTTTCTTGCCCAAAGGCCGAGGGAATTAGTTTGTTTGGATTCGGTATTTACGGATAATTTTAGTGTTTGCCTGACATCGAACGAGACGATACCGGACCCGGCTCAACGCTCTGGAGGATGCTGTTTTGGGCACGGAGGGGCGAATCCTGGTTTTTATTTTAATGCTAAGGCCCTTCAGGGGGAAACGGATCCTGAAAATCGTAGCGAGAGCCGGGTTAGTCGTTTTAAACATCGGATCCTCACCAACGTTTCGGCGCCTAGGCTGCGAAACAGGTACCCCTGAGAGCACTTTTGCATCCGAATCTTCGGTACTATCGGTGGACGGGTGGTGAGACGTAGAAGTATATTTGGCTAATCATCTTCAGTGCATCGCGTTCGAAGTGGTTGACGCTACTTGTCGGCGTGCACGAACCCGGCGGAATGAGTGTCATAAACTCTGCCTTTTGGCACAAGGTTTACACCCCCGCAAGGAGATATGCGCTATAAAGGCAAAGCTCGCGGCTGGCAGAACCTAATCAACGAAGTAAATAAGGACCCGTGGGGACTATAAACTTGTCACCCGAAAATCGGGGCCCTGTGAAAACCCTGCATACTAAGTACCAACCAACATTGCACGGGAATTATTCTCCAGACATCCTGTAAGGGTTGATGTCAACAGGGCAGAAAGCATAGAGGAATCCCCCTTTTCACACTACGAGAATCTAATGGTATCCCGCCGGAAATTTACAAACTATTGTTCCGCGAACGGCCAGACTTGCTGCTCGGAACGTTTAATGCTTGCCGGAAACAGGGTATTGTTCCTTGTCGCTGGAAGGTAGCGAGTCTTGCGCTAATTAACAAAGGAAAAGGAGACCCGGAGCTGTCATCTGCATGGCGACGGCTGTATATCCTTGACACAAGTGCTCGAAAAACTCTTCAGGAATAAACTCGCTGAAGCGATCCGCGCTGCCGGGGACTTGTCCCCAAGGCCCGACCTCTGGAATGCTCCCTACGATAGTCTGCTAAGACTGGACATGCCAGAAGAAGTCTGGTTAGTTATGCAGACGACGTTGCGGCACTTGCGGCAATTTTGAACAGGCACAAAGCGAACTTGGCATATCGATGCGAAAAGTAAGCGGATGGATGACTGCTAATGTTTTCAGCCTTACGCTCGAAAAAAAACCGAAATAGTCATCTTGGAAAGAAAGTGAATCCCGACCTTGTGCCCCATATCGATCAGCGAGTCGACTATAGCGTCAAAAGCAGCGGTTTAATACGTCCACTAATGCTCGACTCGAAGATGAGCCGAGTTCGGTTTGGTTCATGGCTTCAGGTCCTCTCGAAATTTTCCGCGGTGCTAAAAATTGCCTGGGCACTAAAGCGAAGAAGAGGGCCGAGTTCACGACGAAATTCACTTTGGTTTTGACAACTGAGTCGGATTTGGCAAGCGTAAAATGATTCATAATTAAGAGCCAAGGTTATTGCATATTTTGTCGGCAAGTTACAGCATTGGTAACTTTCACAACTGCTGAAGCATAATATTTGGAAAAACTATCATTTCTATCTGGTTAACCTACATCTCCGATCCGTATCTCTGGAACACCTTTTATTGATGCCCACTACACGCCAAGAATACCAGTAGATCTCACCTGGTCGAAGATGCGCGTGATGTTGCGATGATAGTCGCCAAAAGTTCAATCAAACGAACCTACCATACAGTGGAAATGACAATGCATGAGTCAGTAGATAGACAACGATATATTGATTCTTACTAACGTTGAGGAAAACCGAAATCGTCGTTCTGACGAAAAAAAGGATCCTCACTGTCCTTGCTATTCAAGCTTGTGAGATCACGGTCGAATCCAATTTTCTTCCAGCAGATTCGAAACACCGTGGACAAGGCTTCAGGCGAAACTTTTGTCTGCTGATAGCTAATGTTAGTGGTCACATATCTTAGAAAAGCAAGGAAGACGAGAGAGAAATCGATTGTGAGGAGTGGACTCGCACTCTCAGCTCTCTTTTGGGAGAGCGAATTGAGGCGCCAATGGACTGCAAAGGAGATTCACGATACTTGCCACACTTTCTTCTTCTGTAGAATTTTGGAGCATCATCGCTAACGAACGAGAGTACGTAGGGCTCCGTAGTTAATTGCATTCAACGCTTGTTTGCTCAAAGATAAGGATGAATATGAGAAACCACAGAGTCACTGAGGCTTCCAGCACCACGGGTTGTGTTTCTAAATTAAATAACAAGTTCCAGGTTGTTATCCTAGAAGAGGTGAGGCATTTTGTAACTTAATACATTTCGCTTCCCTACCGAAAAAATACCCTTCATTGGATGAACCATAGGCTTCAACAAAGGCATTCTTACTCCCATTAAACCTATCTTCATGGAATCACTTTACATTGCTAGTGAGAAATCCCCCAACATCAACAGAAAATATTTAAAAGTTACAAACATTCCATTTCCTCCAGCAAACTATTAATTAACAAATTACAGTTCCTGAATGACAATAGATAATGCACTATGAATGCGCGTGCAACGCCGTGGAAACACCCAACGCCTATTCTTCTGCCAAATAAATCACCTTAGGAATGTTTCAGTTAGATAAATACCAAGAATGCTTGAATTAGTTCTCCACCCCGTTCACTATTAGAAAGAATATTCCTGTTCCCTATAAATAGGTCATACGCCAACATAAAGACAATCAGTTGCAAGGGTGCATTACAGCCAATTTTAGTATAATTAACCGAAGTGGTTGCAGTTCAAGATATTGGAAAATTGAAAAATAAGCCCAACATGAATAAAATTGTCCTTGCTGCTATCTTTCTCACGATAGTGTCTATTCTATCAGATGGTGGGGTAGAAACGTGTATCTTTAGTAATTCGCCACTAATTTTGCTTTAATATAGTGCAATGTCGCCAATCAAGCCACCGTGAAGCAGATAACCAATTGAGTAAAAATGGTGTGGGATTCCCTAAAATGGATATGAAGAGGTTAAAGCCGGAATACCGAGCGGTTGTCCAGAAACTACAAACTTTCGCCAGAATAAGTGCAAACAGAGCTCAGCGAATCTCCAAACTTCCTCAAAAGAGAAAAGCTAGAGTCGCAGAAAAGTTCGAGAAAGTAAGTATGAGTAGTCCTTATTGGGGAAGTGATGAAATGTTGCTAACGTTACTATGCTCCATTAGAAATTTCAAAAAGACTTGAAAAAGATGCAATTGATGACGAACCGACTGCAACATACCCCGAGGAGCGCCTTGTTAACTCAACAAGTTGGCGATACATCCGTTCTGGGTAAACTGCAGGAATTCATTAGCAGCATCAACCAACTTCCAGTCAAAGTTCACTGCTTGATTTATGACTGCGGCGTCATATTCTCCACTGGAGCTTCGCAGCCAACTACGAGTACATCTTCACCTACTCCAACTCAAACGACTAAGGGTAGTTCAGAATATGAAGATTCCGATGACGATGATGATGTTGGTGAGGATTCCTTTTAGATGGGTCGTTGGGAAATTTTATTAATTGTCGTTATCCCCACTTCTTTTGACAACCATACCATGCAAATGGATTCAACATCGATAGCAATAAAGTAAAAGCTGTTCTTACCAAAAATGCCTTTCATTATCTGCAGAGGGTTGAAAGTGTGAAGACTACATCCTTGGGCTTGAATGAAATGAGTCGGTGGGAACGCGAACAGTATATCATATTCTCTTGGGACTGGTCGTTCTTTAGGAGTAAGTTAACTTGGCGAATGAATGAAGTGAAGCAAAAACCCGGGTTAAAAGCAAACCGAAATAAAGTGGAATAACATATACCAAGGTAAAGTAGGGTTTGGTCTGAAGCATACGAACTTCAAGTAGGCTTCGCCAAGATAAACCGACTCTTAAACAAAACAAGCCGGGAAACCGGAACCTGGACGGTCTTTTATTGCCATCCTTCGAACTAGGCCACCGATAAAACAGCGTGAGAAACACACTATGCCCGTCGCGCATCAAATGGTGGCGATTTCGTGAGAAAAAGAAATGATCCCGCTTAGCGCGATTATCAACCATTATGAAAGTGGAAAATCGTGGAACCAACTTAAAGACACGATCCACAAAGCGGCCTATGCAACCATCAGGATCACCGAGCCAGGCAAGTAGTTCAACAACGGATACACTTGGCTTTGAAATGACGATGTTAAAATGAAGGTCCGTGAAAAGAAACGGCTCTACCACAAATTTCTCAACAATAAAACGCTGGCAGGGTGGTCAAACGGTACTATAGGTCCCAGGGCGAAACGTGGATTGGCACCCACGATGGAACCCTCATGGAACGTGCGCTCTCTGTACAGAGATGAAGCTGATAAGCAGCTAGCCGATACCCTGTCCCAATATAGGCCTGATGTAACAGCGTTACAGGAGATGCGTTGGACAGGGACCGGTTCCCTGGAGAAGAGCCGCTACACCATATATGATAGTGGCCATCCAGTAAACCATGTGCTCGGAGTAGGTTTCTTAGTCAGCCAAAAAATGAAACCTGCTGTTATCAGCTTTGAAAATATAAGCGAAAGGCTATTCACTCTGCATTTGCGAGACAAGTTTAGGAATATAAGCCTCATAAACGTTCACGCCTCTACAGAGGAAACTGCAGAGTCGGAGAAGGATACCTACTACGAGGCAGTTGAGCAAACCCTCGAAGCCTGTCCCAAGTATGATATCAAAATCATACTTGGAGGTTTTAGCTACAATTTAGCTACAAAAGCCTTTGGAATGAGTACTTTGCTGACGAAAATATTGCCAAATATAGAGCGCAACCATACAATATTTGACGTAACAGCAAGCATGGCGGACGATCTTACATGTGCAGTAGCGCACACCTATCGTTAGCATTTAGCAAGAGCACAAAAGAGATGGAACCTTTTAGCTAAAGGACGATAGACCTATAGAATTATCCCAGATTTTTCAAAACGCATTAAACGATGATATGGCGGAGTTAGCTACAACCTAGCGTAAGTCCTAAGCGGATACAGAGAATATCGCGAATATTTATACCATATAGGTCACAACATAACATCTTCTTATATTGACCGGCATGCGAGATGATTTCGGGAGATATAGAGCATGTTAAGAAATCCTTTACGAGTGCGGTATTCATGAAGGTGATCCGTAGTGTGCCGAAGAGGCAAAAGCTAAGGAGCAAGATGATGAATGTTAACATGAGCTGCAGTTAGTAACTGATTATGCCCCGCAAGATGATACCATCACGGCAGTCCTGCAGGTTAAGCGTAGGAGAAGGAGGTGGTTTTAGTGAGCTCATATAACCGTATGACAAAAGCCAACGGCAGGTTTTGATCCTCTCCACCTACGAACGGCGAAAAAACAGACATATCGACAAATGGACAGACCGACAGGGGGGCAGACGAACCTGTGAGAAATTGGAAGACCTCCCATCAAGCGGGACCCGAATTGGCGGATAGGGGCACACCTGAAGGTGTGTCAATATTTATTCGTCTACTTACTTTCTAATGGGCATGTGTTTCCTCTCTAGGGCATGGGCCAAAAGATGCCCAGAACATATGTTAAAATCAATAGGGAAGATGAGAAAAGTAGTAAAATTACGATGTAGGGGCTCGGAAACCCAGTACCCGTATGCTCCCGGCCCTTGATATACCCCGACAGCAGTGTCTCGGTGGTGGACAACTTGGCCACCGTAGCATCCAATACTATTAGTTTTGGTTGCCTAAGGGAAACATGAAACCTGTTTTCCTAACAGACCATCGACCGCCGACTACTGAACACTTCTTGGGATCAACAGGCCAACAAACGGAACTAAAAGTTCAGAAGAGAGAAAATATGTAGCGGACCAAGGACGTGAATAAAAAGAAGGGCAAGGAACCAAAGGATAGTATAGGTCCTAGGGCGAAACGTGGATTGGTACCCACGATGGAGCATAAAACCTGGGAAACGCTCGCTGAACCAACACCAACAGCTCTACTACCAAACCCTATCTCCACCTACACGTGGTGACCACTGGGAGCTCGTTCTTAACGAAAAGCTGCAGACGGAGAAGGATGAAGGCGAGTCTCCCGCGTCTAAAAACGGGACAAATTGTACCAACTAGTCCTCCAGATTGGGGGTTGGGTAGGGCTGCCAACCCTCGGACTGGACGGATTATACAACAACGAACCTGGCAACGACAAAGGAATAACGATTTGCGCGTTTTCTCATGGAACGTGCGCTCTCTGTACAGAGATGAAGCTGATAAGCAGCTAGCCGATACCCTGTCCCAATATAGGGCTGATGTAACAGCGTTACAGGAGATGCGTTGGACAAGGACCGGTTTCCTGGAGAAGAGTCGCTACACCATATATTATAGCGGTCATCCAGTAAACCATATGCTCGGAGTAGGTTTCTTAGTCAGCCAAAAAATGAAACCTGCTGCTATCGGTTTTGAAAACATAAGCGAACGGCTACGCACTTTGCGCTTGCGAGGCAAATTTAGAAATATAAGCCTCATTAAAGTTCACGCCCTTACAGAGGAGACTGCAGAGTCGAAGAAGGATACCTTCTACGACGAAGTAGAACGCGCCCCGAAGCCTGTCCCAGATATGATATCAAAATCATACTTGGGGGTTTTAACAGCCAAGTAGGGAAGGAGCCCGTATTCAGGCGATACGCTGGCTCCCATAGTTTACACCAAAATACAAATGATAACGGACTGCGGATTATTCAATTAGCACGAAATGGTTGTTGGAAGTACCTGGTTTGCGCGAAAAGCGGTCCACAAACATACGTGGGCCTCTCCAGACGGGACCACTTTCAACCAAATTGACCACGTGTTGATCCAACGCCGCCACCTCTCAGCCTTCATGAATGTCAGAATATATAGGGGGGCCAATATAGACTCGGATCACTATCTCGTTGGCATGGTGCTCCGAGCTCGAATAAAAACACCACCCAGAAACCCCTCTGACAATCAGGTGAGAGTTAACACTGAAGCCATCCACAACACAGTACTCCGTAACACCAATAAGAGGGAAATGGATGCCGCAATAACCACAGTCAACAGAGATCCTGGAGATGAAGCATCAACAAATGATCTTCACAATCACCTGAAAAACGTTATCATGAAAATGGACACAAACGTACCTGGCCCCAACTGCAAAAAGAGTCGGAACAGCTGGTTTGACTATGGATGTAAGCTAGCAACGGAACGGAAGAATGCTGCGTACCGAGTAATGTTGCATTCTCAAAGAGAGAGAAGAGAGAAGCGACTTCACAGACGGAAGTTGGGAGAACCAACAGGTCTGTGAACTCGAAAAGTACAGGGAGCAATCGCACCAGGCGCGCAAGTTTTACCAACAAGTCAGCAAGATGAAGCCTTGCACACCTCGATGTTCATCCTGCCGAGACAAAGAGGGAAATCTGATTTCCGACAGAATGGGCATATTGGAGCGATGGGTTGAGTACTTTGATAAACTACTGGACAACCAGAACATCGCGAGTTAGAGCTCCGTGCAATTCATCGGCTTAAAAATCATAAGTCGCCCGGAGCCGATGGAATTACAGCCGAATTGGTTAAGTAAATAACAAGTGGTTCACCAACTTGTGCTCAAGGTGTGGGACAGCGAATCAATGACTGACGATTGGCAAAGAGGCATTATCTGTCTCATACATTAAAAGGGAGATATCACACAGTGCAGCAACTATAGAGATATCACGTTGCTGAGTACCATCTATAAGATATTCGCCGCTATCTTGCTAGGCCGGATAGCCCCATACGCCCACAACATCAATGGCCCATATCAAAGAGGCTTCACTCCAGGCAAGTCAGCAACAGATCAGATTTTCTCTCTGCGGCAAGCGATGGAAAAACTGTTGGAATATGGACACCAGTTGCACCATCTCTTCATCGACTTTAAAGCCGCCTATGATAGCATAGCCATGGTAAAATTGTACACGGCCATGAGAGAATTCGGTATCCCGACCAAATTGATAAGACTGACTAGGCTGACCCTGACCAATGTGCGAGGCCAGATAAAAGCACCAGGATCATTCTCAAGGCCATTCCACATCAACAACGGTCTACGACAAGTTCACCCAAATACTGACCTATGCTGACAATATGGACATCATGGGAAGAACCACCCGAGACATACAAACTGCCTTCATCCAGATCGAGCAGGCGGAGCGAGATCTTGGGTTGCATATCAATGAAGGCAGGTTTTTTGACTCGCTACATGAGGATGGACGATTCCGTAGTCTACATAACGACGGAATCTATGAGCGATACCATGACCGTCAAGTTGTGGATAAAATCCGGCTCAATAGGTTGCGGTGGGCGGATCACTTAATCCGTATGGATGAGGATGAGCCAGCCAGAAAAGTCTATAGGGGCAATATCTATGATAGAAAAAGAAGACGAGGCAGACCCTGCCTAAGATGGAGCGATGGCGTAGGTCAGGACGCCAGACAGCTTTTAGGGATATCGAATTGGTGGACCTCGGTACAAAACCGTTCTGGAGTTCCTTGATAAGGCAGGCCTAGACCTGATACCGGTCGTTGCGCCGTTGATGATGAAAATGCTGGCCAATGGACAAATTTATAAAAAGGCCAACGGGAAGCAAAGAAAACTATCGCTGTCACCCGAGCTGTCCATTACAAAGATTTTTACGATAAACTGAATTCTCATGATGACGAGAGAGGTCTTTATCGCCTTCCCAAAGGCCGAAACGAACGTACACAGGGTATCGAACACATCTGTTGCGTTAATGACAAGAACAGTACTTTGCTTACCAACCGTCGAGCCACGACGGATGGATGGCGAGAATATTTCGAGAAGATTTCAACTGAAGAATTTGTTCATCCTCCACATTCACAATCATTGCCGACATTTGGAACAGTTCCACCTCTTACCGCAACTGGTGCTCAGATGTGGCGGTGAGAAAGACGCGGCGGCAACCCTGTCGGCCGAACCAAAACCAAGTGGCCGAGGAGAACCTCCATCGTGGTGTTACCGGAAGACGCTGTATCACATTGGTTTGCCGGCCGTAATGCAGTAGGCGAATGTTCCAAGGGCCTAGTTACGATAATCAGACGCAAGTCTGCACGGGGACTCATCTGAAATGGCAATAGCTCACGAAACCTCACCAGGGGTATACTGGTACCATGGGAACCGGGATAGCCCCTGAACTCATATACTTCAGGAGAATTCCTGTTGTATGTACTTTCAGCTCGGTTGTTGCGCTAGGGGGCCTCAATGAGGCTGTTGGTAAAGTTCACACGAACACAGACTTTCGGACCTCGACATGGTGTTACGTTTCAACATGGGTGCCGTCCTTCTTAGTTCGGTAGAGATTTAGGTAGGTCTTGCATCCACCAGTATGAACGCTGAGCTATGCACTCGTACCGTTGTAGCTTGTCGCAACGAGGCTCTGATTGCGGTCACAAAATCAATCCGGGTTTTAAGAAGACCGTGGGATTAAGTCCCCGAAACAGGTACCCACATAAAACCAGAAAGATATAACTGTCAACGCAACGGAAGTCGAAGAAGCAATAAAACGAATGAAATCGGGGAAAGCAACAGGACCTGACGACATTGCATCTGAGCTCTGGAAAGCGAAGAGCTGAGACCCAACATTGTGGCTCAGTGAATTTTTTAATCGGGTTATTCGGGAAGGTAGAACAACATCTGACTGGCAAGAAAGTACCACTGTTCCGATATGGAAAAAGACAGGTAGTCCAGCAGAGTGTTCAAATTGCCGTCCGATCCGGTTACTTTCCCATAACATGAAGATTTCTCAAAGCATTTTTAACAAACGTATTCGCGAAATCGATGAAATAACCGCGAATCAAGTAGGATTTGTCAAGAACTGCGGAACTACCGACGTAATACACGCTGCGCGGTTACTCATGGAGAAATACCGTGAGAATCATCGCCCTCTTCACATTGAATTTCTGGATCTGGAGAAAGCGTTTGACCGTGTACCACACGAACTCATCTGGTATGCTCTACGACAACACTTAGTTCCAGGAGAACTCGTGCGCTGGGTTCAATTGCTCTATCACGATCCGAAAAGTAAAGTTCGAACAGTGGCGGGTATATCAAAGCCGCTTCGTGTCTCTGTTGGTATTTATCAAGGAAGCGCCCTCTCACCACTCCTCTTTGTTCTTGTTACGGACACTGCCACACGGGACATTCAAGGTCCAGCGCCCTATACACTGCTTTATCCAGGTGATGGGTTTTTGACGACCGATCCCCATGAAACAGACACAATCACTGTCAGCGGCGGAGAGCTGCCCAGTAGTGAGCGATTTAAATATCTCGGGTCAACGCTATCAGCCATTATGCTGCATTATGATATTGCTTCTCGCATTAACGCAACCTAGATGAAGTGGCGTTCCACAACTGGTGTTCTTTGTGATCGACGAATCAACGAACGTCTCAAATCTGAAATTTACCGCAATGTTGTGGTTCTGAGTGTTGACCGACTATAAAAGACAATGAACGGCGTCTTGCGGTAATGGAGACGAAGAGGTTGCGTTGGATTAGTGGCGTGATACGTTTTGATCACATCCGAAATGAGGATATCCGCGATCGATATGGGGTTGCACCGATCTTGGAAAAACTGCGAGAGAGGCGTCTTCGATGGTATGGTCACGCAATTCGTGCAAACGAGAATTCACTTGCCAAGATTGGTCTGAACATCGTCGTCGATGGTAAGCGGCCGAAAGGCCGACTGAAATAACAATGCCTTCATACGCTGGGTGGGGATTTAAAAGCCTCACGATTGCATCCAAACCAGACATTTGATAAAATAAAATGCAAAATCGATCACGACGAACCGACCGCGCTTGTAAACGGGACAAAGGCTGAAGAAAAAGAAGAAGTCGAGGCTCTAAAGATATCAAAAGAACGTGTTGGACATATCGTGCATGATTGTTAGGGTAGACAACAACTCTGCTCAAAGTGGGCGCTGTGTGAGCTCACAATCAACCAGAAACAACAACGAGCTGACGATTCTAGGCAATGTTTGAAGCTCTTTCTCCTTAAAAACCCGAATTTATGCGTCGATATGTCACAATGAACGAAATAAGGCTCCATTATTTCATAACAGAATCTAAACGTCATCTGAGTGGGCTGCACGTGGTGAAACGACCCCAAAGCGTTCAAAGACACAAGAGTCAGCTGGCAAGACAGTGACATCAGTATTTTGGGATTTCATTGACAATCCATCAACAGCGACTGTTACGAAGCGTTATTGGAGCGTTTGAAGGATGAAATCGCGGAAAACAGCCCCATTTGAAGTAAAAGAAAGTGCCGTTTCATCAAGATAATGCACCGTGTCACAATTGGAATTGGAATTGCTTCCGCATCCACCGTATTCTCTAGATCTGGCCCTCAGCGACTTTTCCTGTTCCCAGATCTTAAGAGAAGGCTCGCTGGAAAGAGGAATACTCGCCAATGAAGAGGAAACCTCCGAAAGTGAAGCTTATTTAACGCTAAAGACAAATCGTAGTATAAAATGGTATCAAAAAATTGTATGAACGCTATAATCATTGTATCACCCTCGAGGGCACCTAATATTGAAAGATAAATTCACATTTTATCAAAATTTTTTCTTCGAACTTTTCAGCCCATTGTTATACTATTATTAACTTTATTTAAACAGGTTTCGTATAGAGACACCTTTGTGATTTTTTCAGATTTTTCGGTTGGGCAGGTTCTGAGAGTGGGTCCGTGAAAGAAATTTCCACTTTTCAGCCCCTGCCTCCCCCTTGTGCATTAAATGTCAGAAATTGAACTCAGCTTTGGAAAGTACTAATCGAGATCTTTTATTTGATACCCTACAAGACTACATTCGGTGACAAAAAAAAGTTCACTAGAAGCCGCTGGTCAGGCGCTCGCAGAGCATAAAACCGAGGTAGTTTTTATCACCAAGCAAAGGAAGCAAACGTCGAGAAAGATCAGGATTGGCAAACACATCATTCATTCGTAACCAACGCTGAAATACTTAGGAGTCATGATTGACCAAAAACTGAAATTCGAGACGCATCTCAAGAATTTAGCAACAAAGGATTCTGGGGTTGCTACATTGTTAGGAAAAATGCTATTGAATGTAGGTAACCCTAGGCGTAGTCGTAGGCTACATTCTGCTTTACGCAGCTCCAATATGGGTATCGATATTGAAAGTAGAAGCAAATGGAACAAAAATCGCAGCACCATACCGATTGAGTGTATTGTGAACGTCGTGCGTTTACTGTAACATCTGACGAAGCAACATTTGTCGTTCCCATCAACATCTTGGCGAACAAGGGTCATCGACTCTATGACCCAAGATATCGGCGAGTCCTGTACCTATCGTCGGCAATTAGCATGAAAGGAAGCTATTTGGAGTGGCAAAAAGATGTGATGAGTCACCTAAAGTACGCTGGACTTACAGAATTATACCAGACGCCTTTAAATGGATCAAACGAAAGCACGATGAAATTAGCTACGAGCTAACTCAATTCCTAAGCGGACCCAGGATACCTTGCACCTTTATCACTTCAGCCGGGACGCTTCTTCATATTGCCCGACATGCGAGACGACTCCGTAGATGCAGAGCATGTTGTTTTTAACTGCGCTGTTGTTACCCGAAAATATCGTGGACCACATGCTAGCCCGTTTCAGAGGCAGGCGATCTTAATAGTCATGTGAGTGAAAAAGCAGATGGTAACAGGTGCCATGGTGAGGGTATAGTTGAATACATGTTTCATCAAACGATTGTCTCATCTTCCTTCATTTTATAGTGAGAACAGTGAAACGCAAATCGACTATATTCTCATGAGGCGCCGACATTTTAATACCGTCTTTGTGAGCAAAGCCGTTCCCTATGCTGTTGTCGTGCGAATTAAGCCAGCGATAGAACAGAGTGAGGGACACACTGACCCGTCACGCATTAAATTGTGGCGATTTCATGAGAAGAAATGATCTCACTTACGCGATTACCAACCATTACGAATATGGAAGAACCATGGAACCAAGTTAAACACACGATCCACAAAGCGGCCTATGCAACCCTCGGTTTCATCAACCAAGATACTGGGCTTTGGAATGACTATGTTCAAATAATGGTCCGTGAAAAGAAACGCTTTGACCACAAGTTTTCCAACGATAAAACGCTCGCCAATTGCAAATTTACAAGAATGCCAACCGGGAAACATTACAAAGACCTTTACGATAAACTGTACACTCGGGACAGAGATATACATCGATGTGTCTCAAGCCGACACCAACGCGCACACGATATCGAACGCTTCTGTTGCGTTAATGACAAGAACGGTACTTTACTTACCGACCGACGAGCAGCGACGGATAGATGACGAAAATATTTCGAGCAGATTTCAACTGAAGAATTATTTTATCCTCCACTACAAGCATTGCCGACATTTGGATCAATTCCACCTGACAGAAGTCGAGGAAGCAGTAAAACAAATTAAATCGCATCTGAGCTCTGGGAAGCGAAGAATTGTGACCCAACACGATGGCTCAGTGAATTCTTCAATCGGGTTATTCAGGAAGGTAGAACACCGTCTGACTGGCAAGAAATTACCACAGTTCCAGTATAGAAATAGAAAGGTAGCCCAGCAGAATGTTCAAATTACCATCCGATCCGGTTTGTGTCCTATACCATGAAGACTTTGAATGCATTCTTGGCAACCGTATTCACGAAATCATGAATCAAGCTGGATTTATCAAGAACTGCAGAACTAATGACGCAATACACGAGGCGGGGTTACTCATGAAGAAACTCCATGAGAGGCATCTGGATGTAGAGGAAGCTCACATGAACTCATTTGGTATGCTCTACGACAACACTTAGTGCCGAAACAACTCGTGCGCTTGCCCAACTACTCTACCATAATCCGAAAAGTAAAGTGTTCCAAGTGTATCAAAACCGGTTCGTTTTTGTGTTGTTGTTCATCAAGGAAGCGCCCTCTCACCACTCCGCTTTGTTCTGGTTATGGACACTGTCACAAGAGGCATCCAACGTCCAGCACCCTATACCCTGCTTTATGCAGTGACCTGCCCAGAACTGAGCGATTTAACTATCTCGGGTCAATGATATCAGCTAATGGAGAACTGCGTTATGAATATGCTTCACGCACTAGCATAACCTGTAGTTCTTTATCAACGAACGAAATCCAAAATTTACCGCAGTGTCTTGTGCTCCTGTCGCCCTCTATAGTAATGATTATGAAAGACAATGAAGCGCACTTTACGGTAATGGAGACGAAGATGTTACTTTGGTCCAGTGGCATAGCACGCCATGATCATGCTGAGATTGGATGCGGAAACACTCCACTAATTAAGACAACGAAGTCCGCATCAAATTTGAAAATCATATTACCCATTCTTCAATTATCAATAAAATAAAAATTATTTGTAATATGACTCACCCCAGATTGGTTCCTGGTTTCTTGAAATTTCATATTTGTACTATGTTGATTGGTGGCTTGAACAAAGGAATTTATCGGGGCACATTCCATTATCCATCACACTCGCTCATCAAGTAAATGTTCATTCACATAACACGCCAAAATGACTAGAAAATTTTATGGCAAAGCTAACTTTAACTAATTTTAGGCAAATTTATTTTAAACAAGCACTAAAAATACATTCAACTTTATAGGTCAATAAAATAAAATCGCATATAAAAATATTGAACTACTTAATGCAATCGTCTTTCTTAAAAACTTATCATTAAACGTCTCTTTAAAACTTTAACAGATGTTCAATAAAAATAATACTACACTGAGCAAATCGATTACAAATGTCTTTTCGCGTATACAATCAACTGGATTTGTTGCTGCTTTTATGCTCCTCCGACCTACATTTCAGTTTCAAATGGGAGGCACTTAAAGCATCACAGTCTTGCAGACTTGGCTGCTGTTTAGGATGATTCGATCCTGAACTGAATCTCACTGATGATAAGGCACTCTCTCCAGAGAAGAGTTTCGTTGAATCAGGCGAAGACTTTGAGGAAGTCGACGATTTCTTCTGATGAACAGGCGTGGATGTGTGAGGTCTCTGACGATCCTGAATGTTAGTTTTTCGTTCTGACGAAGGAACCGGCGTGGAACTGGCTGAGCCGAGAAGGGATTTAATGAAATTGCTGGCTATCGAATCGTCTGTTGATGATAATGATATGGATGTGGTGGCTCGCTTTTGCAGCTCTTTTGTAAAGAACTCTTTTAAGTTGAATGGCTTTCCGTTACTATCTGATGGCGATTGAGGCAGTTGGTCTTTTCTTCGTTGCTCATCGATCTGCAAAAAGATTATAAAAGATTTCAATTGAACATTTTTCAAACAACAAGACCCCAAATGGCTTATTTTATTTTCTGACAAATTTGTGAAAAATTAATTTGGCATCCTGTACATTTTGGGAGAATTAACTAATATGACATGAAAAAGATTTTCTTCAAATCTTCGTATTGCTATCTACTCCTAAAATGGCCAATAAAAGTCCCTGAAATAATGGATGCGGTAGACGTATCGTGTAAACTAGTATTACGCTCTCAAATCATAGACACAATGATTTCTTAATAGATTGACTCCTAATCGCCATAATTCGGAATCTGCGAAGGCAGATTGAGCGTTGTGCAATCCATTCTATAAAAATTCTTTGGGGGATATGAGAAAATACCCTAAATAGTGACAACTAGTGTGTGAGAAGCTTTCAAAAAGAGCTGTTCACCCTGTACGCTAAAGCAGTAAAACAGTATAGTGACACATTTGTCAAAACAGAGGAGAGTGACCTCTCTTCAACCGAACTCTGAAGTCTAATTCAACTGTTGGAAGGAAAGAGGGTTTGGAAAGATGTGAAGAACATGACACAGCTATCTCACTTTGAAGCGGATCTTTGTAAACGAATGTAATTAGTGCTGGGTAACCTAGGTATACAAAGCGGGAGGTTCTGCCTACCTCAAGCAAGCAATGAATTAATTGCAAACTTCTGCTGCAAACGCACTTTCCAGGAAAAAACCGATGCCGACAGCCGCATACACCCCAAAACCGAGTTCAATATTCCATTGATATAAATTCGCAGGACCAGAGGACACCAGTCCTGCTCTAGTAATAAAACGTCCTGGGAATACATATACGGCGCATGTTTGGTACACGCTTATATTCCAATTACCTGGCGTAGTGTCAAAGTGATATTTATTCCCACACGAGGGCAATTCACATACACGGTGAGAACATTGCTGCTAAAAAAGCAAATCCTCGAATACAACACTCCACAACACGGTAAAACCTGGAAAGTCTATATCCGAAAAAGAATAAAATACATGTTAGGTCCATTCATGGACATCGAAGCTTCCTTCAACTATATCCTGTTCGCAGCAATTTGCATCGGAGCAAGACAGTCTGAAATCGATTGAATTCTTTTTATGGTAGTATAGGTCCAAGGATAAAAACGTGGGCTGGTACCCACGACGGAGAATAAAACCTGGAAAACCCCTTTTGAACCGACACAAACAACTCAACCACCAAACCCTATCTGCAACTCCATGTGGGGATTTGGGTTCCTTTCTTAATGAAAAACTGAGATTAGAAATCAAGACGAATCTCCCGCACGTTAAAACAGGACAAATTATACCAGCCAGGCCGATGGTTAGATAGGGCTGACAACCCTACATGAAAACTCAGATGTTACGAAGCCAAGAAAGGAGCCTCGGACTGGATGAACCTAACTCAAAGCCTGTCCCAGATATGATATCAAAACCATATTTGGAGATTTTATCAGCCAAGTTGGGAGGGAGGCCGCATTTAAAAGATACGTCGACCGAGTGACATCGGACTGCGGATTATTCAACTAGCAGTGTGACACAAGATGATCGTCTCCAGACGCAAACACTTTCCGCGAAATAGGATGAAGCCGTATACACTTCGATGCTCATCATGTCGAGACAAAGATGGAAATTTGATTTCCGACCGTACGACCATATTGAAGCAATGGGTTGAATATTTTGATGAACTGCTCAACAACCAGAATATTGGCGAGTTAGAGGTCCCGCCAGCTGAAGACGACGGACAAATGCTGCCACTACCAACCATGGAAGAAACAGTTCGTACAATTCATCTGCTTAAGAATCATAAATCTCCTGGAACCGATGGAATTATAGCCGAATTGGTTAAATATGGAGACGACCAACTACACCAAGCGGCTCATCAACTTATGATCAGGGTCTGGGACAGCGAATCAATGCGAGATGACTGGGAACGAGGCACTATCTGATAATAATAATGATAATAATCGTTGACGCAACAATCCATATTGGATCAGGGGCTTAAAGTGTGTTAAAGCACTTCATTCAAGATCGTAACGGTACACTACAGTACAGTATAGGAGGCAATGTGGTCAGCATTGCGCTCGCCCGAGATTATTACCTTGGTTTGACGCAGGTCCTCATTCACAGCTGAGTTGACTGGTATCAAACGTCAAATCACGATACAAATTCCACTGCTACCAGTCAGATTTGAACCGCGACCTTCCTTGTGCTCTAACCACTCAGCTATCCGGAGTACAACAACATTTTCTGATCCTTACATAAAAAGGGTAATATCACACAGGCTAGCAGTTATATATGTATTATTTTGGTGAGTTCCACCCTTAAGATATTCTCTCGCTATTTTACTAGCCCGGATAGCCCCATACGCTCGAATATCATTGGCCCATATCAAGGAGACTTCACTGCAGACAAATCGGTAACAGATTAGATTTTCTCTCCCCGACTAATGATGGAAAAACGGCTGGAATATGGCCATCAGTTGCACCATCTTTTAATCAATTTCAAGCCCGTCTACGATAGCAGGGCCATGAGAGAATTCATACTCTTAACTATTCCAGTCAACTGAGATCATTTCTTCTGTTTAGGGTAAAAAAATCACAACTAATAACAGCTACGACGATGAAATCCGCGCACAGTTATTGGCAACCAGGAGAGCTTACAAAACCTGTTCCGCTCCAAACGTCTCACCATAGAATCAAGACTATTATCTTGCTTGCCAGTCGTCATTTATTACTCGGGAACCTGGATTCTTAACCAGATAAATTTCGAACTCTTGGCCGCCTTCGAGAGAAGAATCCTTCGAGGAATTTTTGTCCTCCTACATGAGGATGTAACGATTCCGTAGACTATATAACGGCGAAACCGTTTTCAATAAGTTCGGTGGGTCACTTAAGCCGTATGGGTGAAGACGATCCAACCCGGAAAATCTATAAGAGCAATATATATTGCAGAAAAAGAAAACGTGGCAGAGCTTTTAGGGATAGTAAATTGGTGCACCCAAAATCGGGTTATCTGGAGTTCCTTACCTTAGACCTCGACCGGATACCAGTTGTTGCAACTTTGATGATGAAGGTGATTCTCCACTGCTGTGTGGTGGAATATCCAATACATTCTTCGACAACAGGTATGTTGATTGTCTTGAGAGTGTTCATAAGGAAGGGTTCTCTCTCCCTCGTTAATAGTCTCTGGCAACGGACAAGTTGTTATGGTTCCTGGAGAACATAAAAGATCTTGCGCAAGCATTTGTGAACGATCTAGTCGTAATAGGTATTGACAAGTTCGTGGTCACAGTATGTGGCTACTTCAGCACAATTCTATTCCCACTTGGTGCCTTCGTAACGGACTCATGCTGAGCACTAGGGAAACTAGGCTAGTTATGTTCACTAGGAGCATTAAGTGAAGTAACTACACACTTTATCTGGTTTGGAAATCCAGCTGAGACAGTCAAGTATCTTGAATTACATCCTGACTCCAAGCTAACGTGGAAGCAACATATCCAGAAACCTTATCAGAAATCCTGTAGCTTGCTCTAGGACTGCGATAGGTAAGAAATAGTCACTTTCAACATAGCAGATTCATTGGATATACCCATCCATAATAAAGCCCATTTTGATCTGAGCATACATCTTCTAGTGGCCGAGGTTAAATTTCGCTGGTAGCAGGAAGCTGTTGGCTCGGTTCCCTGAGTATTACAGGAGCGATGAATGCTACGCAGATCGGGGCACTCAAACCTAAACGCAATCATCCTAGCTGCAAAAAGGATTAGCAAAAATAAAGCCACAGACTTAGAGGACGTCGTTAATAAAGCGCTGTTAGTGGTCGCCAAAACTGTAAAAATTGATCGGTTGTATGGAAGTGACAGAAACTAGTATTGATTTCAACATAAACCTCTGGGCAAACTATTTGAATGCATTGTCTACAATAGGTTTATGCCGATCGCAGAAAAAAAAGGGGGGGGCGACATGTTTAGGTTCCGAAAGGAAAGATCTATGCGACCAGTACGGTAACGATAACCGCAGAGACAGCAATGGAGAGCAATAAATCTAGCTTGTTGGTTACTCTCGATGTGAGGAATACCTTAATTCTGCAAGATAGAGCAAAATAATTTGCACTTTAGTCAAATTAAGCACTCCAAAATATCTTATGCATATATTTATAGAGGCTGTTGTACTATGATTTGGATGATGGATTTATAAAGGTTCTTCCATAAAGGTTCGTTCTCATTGTGCTTGTGTTGATAATAATATATAACGGCATTGTGATTTTACAGCTCCCCAAAGGAGAGACTATTTGCAGATAATATCGTGGCAGAAAATATCAAGTAGATCGGAATCCTCACAATCGAGGCAATTTGGGAAATTAGACTCTGGCTTGAGAAAATTGGTCTTTTACTCCCAAAACACCATTTAAGTGGTTCTGATCATAAAATGGAGAAAGAAAACTTCCATAAAAACCAGGATCAACGAGGAAACCATGTATTTGCAACTACTGCTGAAATATTTGGAAGTCATGATTGACCAGAAACTAAACTTCAAGCCACATCTTGAAAATTTAGCTACAAAAGCCTTTGGAATGAGTACTTTGCTGACGAAAATATTGCCAAATATAGATTGCAACCATACAATATCTGACGTAACAGCAAGCATGGCGGACAATCTTACATGTGCAGTAGCGCACACCTATCGTTAGCATTTAGCAAGAGCACAAAAGAGATGGAACCTTTTAGCTAAAGGACGATAGACCTATAGAATTATCCCAGATTTTTCAAAACGCATTAAACGAGGATATGGCGGAGTTAGCTACAACCTAGCGTAAGTCCTAAGCGGATACAGAGAATATCGCGAATATCGATCCTGTGAGAAGTTGGAAGACCTCCCATCAAGCGGGACCCGAGGTGGCGGATAGGGGCACACCTGAAAGTGTGTCAATATTTGTTCGTCTACTTTCTTTCTAATGGGCATGTGTTTCCTCATCTCTAGTGCGTGGGCCAAAAGATGCCCAGAACATATGTTAAAATCAATAGGGAAGATGAGAAAAGTAGTAAAATTACGATGCAGGGGCTCGGAAACCCAGTACCGGTATGCTCCCGGCCCTTGATATACCCCGACAGCAGTGTCTCGGTGGTGGACAACTTGACCACCGTAGCATCCAATGCTATTAGTTTTGGTTGCCTAAGGGAAACATGAAACCTGTTTTCCTAACAGACCATCGACCGCCGACTACTGAACACTTCTTGGGATCAACAGGCCAACAAACGGAACTAAAAGTTCAGAAGAGAGAAAATATGTAGTGAACCAAGGACGTGAATAAAAAGAAGGGCAAGGAACCAAAGGGTAGTATAGGTCCTAAGGCGAAACGTGGATTGGTACCCACGATGGAGCATAAAACCTGGGAAACGCTCGCTGAACCAACACCAACAGCTCTACTACCAAATAAGGGGGGCCAATATAGACTCGGATCACTATCTCGTTGGCATGGTGTTCCGAGCTCGAATAACAACACCACCTAGAATCCCCGCTGACAATCAGGTGAGAGTTAATACTGAAGCCATCCACAATACAGCCCTCCGTGACACCTATAAGAGGGAAATGGGTGCTGCAATAACTGTAGCCAACAGAGGACCTGGAGATGAAGCATCAAAAAATGATCTTCACAATCACCTGAAGAACGGCCCCAAACATACTTGGCCCCAGCCGCAAAAGAAGTCGAAACGGCTGATTTGACGATGAATGTAAGCTAGCAACGGAACGGAAGAATACCGCATACCGAGTAATGTTGCATTCCCAAAGAACGCGGACACGTGCAGAGACTTGTCACGAACTCCGTCGAGCGGAGAAGCGACTTCACAGACGGAAAAAGAAAGCCTGGGAGAACCAACAAGTCTGTGAACTAGAAAAGTACAGGGAGCAACCGCACCAGGCGCGCAAGTTTTACCAACAAGTTAGCAGGATGAAACCTTATACACCTCGATGCTCATCCTGCCGAGACAAAGAGGGAAATCTGATTTCCGGCAGAATGGACATATTGGAGCGATGGGTTGAGTACTTTGATGAGCTACTGACCAACCAGAAAATCGGCGAGTTGGAGGTCTCGCCAACTGAAGACGACGGACAAATACTGCCACCACCAAGTTTAGGAGAAACAGTCCGTGCAATTCATCGGCTTAAAAATCATAAGTCGGCCGGAGCCGATCGAATTACAGCCGAATTGGTTAAATATGGAGGCGACCAATTACACCAAGTGGTTCATCAGCTTGTACTCAAGGTATGGGACAGCGAATCGATGCCTGACGATTGGCAACGAGGCATTATCTGTCTCATACATAAAAAGGAAGATATCACACAGTGCAGCAATTATAGAAGTATCACGTTGCTGAGTACCATCTATAAGATATTTTCCACTATCTTGCCCCATACGCCCAGAACATCATTGGCTTATATCAAAGACGCAATGGAAAAACTGTTAGAATATGGACATCAGTTGCACCATCTATTCATCGACTTTAAAGCCATCTATTATTCGGTATCCCGACGAAATTGATAAGACTGACTACGCTTACCCTGACCAATGTGCGAGGCCAGATAAAACCAGCAGGATCACTCTCAAGACCATTTGACATCAACAACGGTCTACGACAATAGGATGCCCTATCATGCGTCCTCTTTAGCCTGGCCCTCAAGAAAGTGATCCGTGATGCTGAGGTAAATGCAAGAAGTACGATCCTTTTTAAGTCCATCCATCTACCGGCCTATGCTGACGATATCGACATCATGGGAAGAACCACCCGAGACGTACAAACTGCCTTCAGCCAGATCGAGCAGGCGGCGCGAAATCTTGGGCTGCACATCAATGAAGGCAAGACAAAATATGTGGTGGCAACGTCAGCACCGAAAACCAACCAACCAACAACATCAAACCGAACTGGTCAAACGGGAAGAATAAAGATAGGAGTCTACAACTTTGAGGCCGTTGATAATTTCTCCTATCTAGGGTCGAAAATCACAACCGATAACAGCCACGACGATGAAATCCGCACGGTTGTTGTCAGCCAACAGAGCCTATTTCGGCTTACAAAAACTGTTCCGCTCGAAACGTCTCACCATAGGTCAAAGCTCTTACTGTACAAGATAGTGATCTTGCCAGTCCCTATATTCCTCGGAGACTTGGGTTCTTAGCAAGACAAAAACTTGGCCGCGTTCGAGAGAAGGATCCTCCGAAGAATTTTCGGCCCCCTACATGAGGATAAACGATTCCGTAGCCTACATAACAACGAAATCTATGAGTGATACCATGGCCGTTGTGATTAAACTCCGGCTCAATAGGTTACAGTAGGCGGGTCACTTAATCCGTATGGATGGCCTGGAAAGTCTATAAGGGCAATATCTATGGTAGAAAAGAAGACGAGGCAGACCCTGCCTAAGATGGAACCATGGCGTAGGTCAGGACGCCAGATAGCTTTTAGACCGGATACCAGTTGTTGCGCCGTTGATGATGATGAAGAAATCAAAGCTTCGAATTCGGCCAGAGGCAATTGTAATCTACAGTAAAAGAAATCTATTGTAATCGGAGATACTAAAAAAGGTCAAAGCTAAGCTGACCCCGATTTAAAAGAACTAGGAAATTTCTGCAAGATCCGAAAGACTGAGACAAGTTTTCCCACGTTTGAGCTGAAGTAATTGAGCAAAACTCCGAGCCTGGATGGAGTACCGAATAAGCCCCTTAAGCTTGCCGTGAAATCCAGACCGGACATGTTTACAGAGTTGTTTGAAGCGTCCATGACCGAGGGGAATATTTCCAGTAGCATATAAGCGGCATGTTAGATTAACAGTATGGATTCCGTAAAGCCAGATCAATCTTCGTTGTCATCAAATAGGTTATTGGCTTGGCTGAAAATACAGTACGCTTTCTGCGCGGGTGTCCACAGGGCTATGTATTAAGCCCACTGCTCTCCCCATCTCTCCTTTACCGCAAATGAAAAAAGCCGAAAGAGACAGATCTATAGGTAACAGCGATAGTACCAATCAAAAAAGGGTTCGATTCCTGTCATCGAGAGTGGCTGCAGAGTTCTCACGGTGCATGGACAATACCGTCAGTACCTCTACAGCCGTAAATTGGGCACCTCATCTGCTATCCAAATTGCGATAGGGTTTCCACACCCAGCGCACGTATTCTTCCCATGCCCAAGGTTGATGGAAGAAAGGAGAAACCTAAAGGAAAATTAGAACTCCACGACCGCGACGGTCCAATTTAATTGCAAAAAGCGGAAAATGTCAGGAAGGCGCCGTTATGAACGTCGCGCATAGTACGATGGAGACCTAGCTAAAGTGAGCTAGTCCCACGAGGCAATAAGGGGCTTTTCCACCTCAAAGACAGACAGATAGACAATAAACCGATTTTAATAAGATTTTGTGTTATACAATTTAAAATGTTGTGTTAAAGGAATCACGCGCCACAGGAAATCAAACCTATTTTGGATATAACCCAGTATTTCAGTAGAAGCGATCTTATCGTATTTTCAACGGCAATACCTAACGAGTTACTCTCCCGAAGGTAGAAAACCACTAACTAAACCTACAAATAATAGAAACAAGCATCCAACTCACCCGTGCAGAAACATCACCAAGTGCAGCTCCAGAAATCTTCATTTTCTCCGGTGTCTTCTTTGGTGATTTACGTCGCGGTTGTTCATACGTAAAGCTTGAGGACGTACTACCCAGCTCCATTGATTGCTGGGACTTTTTAAGCATCAAACTCGCCCATTTCAATCCCATCTTATCCAGCTCTTTTTCCAACGACTGAGATGTACTTTGAGATGATGACGTAGAGGTGGACGACGGCGGCAATAGTTCGATTCCAGTTAAATCAACTATTTTACTCTGTTCTGTACGTGAAGGTTTATCTAAAGATTTATATGATACAATTTGCATTTTCTTTTTCACTGGAGATTTAATATTTGATGCGGTTTTCGATGGACTTCTATGTTGTGGGGTCCTACTACTGCTGGAAACTACAGTTATTTCAACAGCCCTTTCATCACTACTTGTTGATGGTTTTCCTGAAGAGCCATCCGATTGGGGTGCAGCAATTTCATTCCGGAATGAATGTTCAATAATGTGACGCTTTTTCAGCTCAGCCACAACATCTGGTAGGCTCTCAGTCGATTCAGAATCTTCTATTGGATTTGAAGGAGTTGAACGATCTGAAACAGAAACCGCTGCAATGCTTTGTGAATCTAACAAGCCGCTAACATTGTGCTTTTCTACATAAGACTTATGTGAAGGGAAGCGTTTAAAACTAGGCACGTCGGCCTCCACAATTGACTGATAAGCTGAAATAGTGTGTTTGTGTTGAATACCGCTAGTATGTCCCTGATCACGCAAATACGTATTGAACGATGGAAACTCTTGGTATTGTAAATTACCTTTATTTGACGCATTTATGAAATCTTGAAAGTCACTCGGCATCTTCGAGCTTCTATCAATATCAATGAATTGACTCACGTCGATATTATGCTTCCTCACATACTCTTCATACGTCGGGAAATTGTGAATGGATTTAGCACTTGTGCTTCGCTCATGCATGGCCGGTGCATTTTCTTCCGGAGCCAAAGTATTTATTCTCGAAGTGATCGGGGTTTCGACTTCAAGTATAGTTGAAAGTTCGTGCGGAAGCTCCTCAATAAGTTGAGGAGAGTAGCGAGCAATAGTGGCAGGCGGCTTGTGCGGCTTCTTAGCATCAAAACTGGGGCCATCTGGTCGTTCAGATTGAATGGACACGGCTTCTTGCACTACATACTTTGACGAGTCTTTCAGAATAGGTTGAATGTGTTGAGTAGGTGATATTCTACCAAGAATACGGGCATCTGGGACGACTTCATGCGAATCTAAGGCTGTAACTGGACGCGAAAGTGAAATGCCACTATCACGACTAACTCCTGTTAGTTTGTTTCGTTCGAGGTTCATCCTTTCCGAATCTGCCTGTGCTTCCAGCACCTTTTTCAGTCCACTTACTTTACCCGAATCTTCGTCACTTTTGTTTATCCGACCTTCGGGCAAATCTAAATATTCAGTAGAATTTCGACCAGTCTCACTCCCAGACGTGAGCGTTATTTCCAATATTTTTTGCTTCTCTTTTCGCACTTTATTTATCATATCCGTAAGCTCAGCTATGCGTTTAGTGCAATTGTTTGTCAGTTGTGTGTATTGGTCCACCAGCTGGTTTGTGTCCAATGTTCCACTAACATGACTTGTTACAGGCGACTTTGGGGGAGGCATCAATTGCTCCGCAGGTATATCAACTTCAACAGACTTTTCGGATTTTGGAATCTCCTCGACTTGAGTTTCTACGGACTTTTTCGATACAGACCTTTCGACAGTTTCTGTTTTTATTTTGATTGAGCTAGACTTGCTTCGTGTTGCTTTCTTCTTGAGAATCGACTTGATTTGTTTTTCTAAATGTGATGGAGTAAGATCTTCTTGTTGTTGCTGTAAAGCCGTTCGCCATATTTTCTCCATTTCTTTGCTAGATGAACTTGCGGAAGACCCAGTCGATTTACTCGATTTGAACGATTCTTCCATTTCACTAATGAAACTATAATTCTCATTAATAAACGCTTGCAATCTGCGTATCCTCTCTTTCTCAGCCATGTCACTTCCACTTTCCGCTTGATTTGAGGGAACAGCAACTATGGAAGATGATGGGGTTCCAACTTCAGAGCTACTTACACCCAGCATGTCAATAGAACTTCTCGACATTCCAAGCAATCTTTGAATATAATGCATTAGGGCAGGATTGACTTTTTTATTCGTTTGATCGGTCGTGGCTTGTTGACGTGGTTCAAACGGTTTCGCCTGTTTCACACCCTCCGTATGATCACGTCCAACAGCCTCTGTTCGATCACGTTCAGCAGAATTTGCGCGTGTATCCTGCTGAACTGGAATTGATAATAATTCTCCTAGTTTTGTATGTATGGCCTCGGGCAGGCTTAAATACGATGTAGAACTCCTGCTTTTTGTAGGAGAAATCTCAACGGTCTTCTTTGCAGGGGTTTTCGGTAGGGATTTCTCCCCAACAACTGAATCTGAAGATTTGTGCTTTACTAACGTGACCTTCTTCCGTTTCGTGTGTTTAAAATCCGGGATAAGACTGGAACGCTTTCGTGGGCTCTTGTAAGGAGATTTTCCTGGTTGGGCACTGGTTTCATTTCGCAACTTAATTACAATTTCTATAGGAACGGTTGGTTGGGCTTTCCCGGTTTGCTCAGCAGTAGATTTTTTAGGCTCTTTTCTCTTCTCTTTAAGTTCGTTATCTTCTTTTGTACCTTTATCCTTAATATCGTCATCCAAATCCTTCTCTGCCTTCTCTTTCATCATTTGATTTTCAGCAATTTTCCTAAGCTTCCGTTCTAAATCTTTCTCTTTTTCCCTAATTAGTTTCTCGCGCTTATCTAAATGCGCTTTCATAAATTCGATATTCCTTTTTTCTTCAGACAAGATACTTTCACGCTCTCTTCGTAAATCATTCACCGATTGCGCGATACCCTTCAATTCATCGAGCGATTTTTTATCGTTTCTGGCCTTTTGCTTTTCTATTTCGGCTATAATTTGATCGCGTATGTCATTGATTTTCTTGAGTAAACCCTTCAATTCCTCTAGAGTATTAGAGTTTTCGCACGATCTGATATCTTGCGAAATTTGAGCAGATTGTTTGTTGACGTAATCTAAAAGAATGCTCGCGCAACTGTCCGAAGTACTAACGTTGTCAAAATCTCTACGGAAATCTTTTGGCTCAGTTATCCTCGCTACATTTATCGATGATGGCGCAACGTTCTCAGTATCTTTACCATGGTTAGGTCTTTTTCTCTCTATTTCAGGACAAGTAATTACCACTGATCTGTTAAGTATATCTTCGAACGCGCTAGTCATTTTTTTCTGACGTGAAACATTTTCTTTTTCCATTTTAGATTGCGTGAACACATTTATCTGAAAAATTATTGAATATTGACTGAGCTTCGCCAAATTGATGCTAACATCCAAACAGAATTACTTACCGCTCCTCGTCCATCGATTTCCCGTAATACTCCGATTTCGCGGTTTAAGGAATCAAGCTTCTGTGTCAACTGTTCACAATCTCTACGAACTTTTTCACGTTCAATTGCGTTTTGACAACGTTCGTCTGCTTTCCGCCTGAAAAGGAGAAGAAGAAAATTTTACCAAAGCAGAACGGTAGAGGAGAAAGTAAGTCCAATAAACCTTGTCGTGGTGGGGGAGCCTGTAGTAGTTTACTAAAGGTGTCTAAAATATGAATATGGAAACGAAGGATATAAACTCTTCAAGTGGTAAGAAGTCACAGACTTCGAATCCACCCGCGACCATGAGCAATCTTGTTGCGGCCGATGCGCGGATTTTGGAGGCCTCACCACATTCATACCCCCCTATAGATAAATCTATAGAAGGCATGCTTTCCGACTCATAGGAAAGCTTGCATTTAGTGCCCACGGCGAAGTTAGTCAGAAAGGAAGGTACGGTAACTCTCAACTTTGGAGAAATTGGAAACTGGCCGCAGTCGGATTACGGCCGGCCCGTTCGCGGTACTACAGCCCAAATCTACTCGCAAACGGAAGAAGAAGGCTCGGCAGAACAGAACTTCGGCCACTAAGGAGGGGGGGGGGGACTGCAGGCTGAATCCTGCCTGTCAAAACCTTCTCTTTCACCCTTACCGGAAAGAGCGGAAGAACGGGAAGCTGGTGACGTGCACACTACTGGTTTAACGCATGTGAAAATGGATCCAAGCGGCCCAGACACCGTAAACCTGGAAAAGCCCCCCGCCGGCGACAGAAGAGAGCACTACGAAGGAAGATGAAGCACCTTGGAAATGAGTACATGGACGTGGCTGTACCACTAGGCGCGGTAACGTCCAGAGAAATCGGACACAAGGAAGCGGAATCTCCGGCGGAAGGTGGAGATAAACTGGAAACGCCGGTAAGATCCACACTAAACGCACCAGACTCTTCTGTCAGCGGTAATGCGCGCAAGAAGCGTAAAACCAACACATCTGCTGTGGCCAACGCTTTATTGTGCTCCGCACCAGGGCTTACATCCACGCGTCTCGCGGGGATTTGGACCGGTGTGCCGGGAGGTGATCAGCGAGGGAGATCTCAATGAAGCTAGTCCTTCCCATAGGAATATGGACACGAAGGCGAGAAGCAAGAAGACGTATGCGCAACCTACAGCCTCTGTTCTGACTGCTGCCGTGGGAGTTTCCTCCAAGGGTGGCAAAATGTCAAAGGGACAATTTACCATCCTCCGGGAATGTCTGTGCGCGATGGGCTTCTCCATTTGGAGTGCACTGACGAGGCTGCCTTAAAGTGGCTCCAGCAGACAATCCCGGCTTTGATTTCCGGCGGTCGGCCCAAATTCACTATTGTGAACACTGAGCTACGCAGGACAGAACATGTCGGATGTTGGTTACCGGGCCCCCGAAGGAAGGCAGAGTACATCATCCGCATGCTGGGTGAACAGAACCCGAGCATGGACTTTGGAAACTGGAGGGTAAAGTTCATGTATGCCAGGAAGGACAAATCTACAAACGTGGAAGGTTTCAACTTGGTATTCGAACTGGACCAAAAGAGTCTGAATCTGCTCAGGGGAAGTTACCATATGGTTCTCCACTTTTTCCTAGATAGACTGAAATTCAGTCATATCAGGAAACTGTAGAGAATTATCTCCATTTTGAGAGCGAAGAACAATGATGGTCATCGACTCATACAATATAAAGCAAATTGCAACATCTTCGGTGCTCTCTCCCACAATGGAGCTGCGCGCGGAGGATAGTGCATACAAGGGGCGGAACTCCCGTGTGGGCGCTCGTACTGGTGAAGGGACTACAGAGTGAATCCTACCTGCTAGTAACATGCCAAAGCTCGTAGTGTTCCCAGGACTTCATCATAGTTGCCTCCGCTTATTTACCCTATGATTCTTTGTATCCTCCGCCGGCGCAAGAGCATAGGGATCTGGTGGCGTATGCAGAATCAAGTGGTCTCGAGCTCTTAATAGGTTGCGATACGAATGTTCAACATATTTGTTGGGGCAGTAGCAAATGAAATCCAAGAGGAGAGAACCTATTTGATTTCATCACTTCAGCTGGTCTTATGACTGCAAACGTAGGGTGCGTCCCTACCGATACCTAGAAATCAATCTGAATATTGCGGGCGAACAGTCTGCAGTACGAAGACGGAACCCTAGGAAAACGGACTGGGCAAAGTTCACTGAACTTCTTGGCAATAAAGTACAGTTCCCTAGGCGACTAAGGACTTCTTTGGCGCTGGAAGATGAATTGAAAACTCTGAACTGCACACTGCTTGTCCTATTTCCCGAGGCCAAAGCGGTAAAACGGTTCCTTGGTGGAACCGAGAACTGCAAAAACTCAGGAAATCAACCAGGCGACTTCTAGACCGTGCTTGCAAAAGTAACAAAAGCGAAGACTGGTTAAACTTTAGGAACTCACGGCGTGAATATAAGAGGCTCGTTAGGTGTTCGAAACGAGACTCCTTTAGAGCGTACTGTGAGGAACTGGAAGGCAAAAGAGAGACTTCAAGGCTGTGCAGAGTCCTCAAAAGGGATGAGTCGGCCAAGTTGGACTCTCTTAGAAAACCCGACGGTACTTTCACGAGCTCTAGACTGGATTCAGTACAAACCCTCCTGGAAGTACACCATCCGGGAGAACGGGTGAGAGAAGTGGCAGGGGGAGAGTTGACGGTTCTTGCAACCCCTTCAACACGCAAGTGCCGCAAGGGGAACTGGAACACTGCGAAAGCGGTTGTTAACCATGAAAAGGTGAGAGCTGCTATACTGTCCTTTGAACATTTCAAAGCACCTGGTATGCATGGCATCTATCCGGCAATGCTAAAGGAGGGTCTGGAGCACTTAGAGCGACCTCTAAGAAATATTTTTCGAGTATGTCTTGCTCTGGACTACATACCTTCCTCTTGGCAAAAGGTTAAGGTAGTCTTCATTCCGAAACCTGGGAAAGATGAATATTCTAATCCAAAGAACTTCAGACAGATCAGCTTGACTTCATTCTTGCTGAAAGGTTTGGAGAGACTGGTGGGCGTCACATTCGTGGAAACGCACTTAAATCGCACCCACTTAATAAAAACCCACATGCTTACCAGCGTGGAAAGTCCTGCGAGTCTGCTCTTCATTCTTTGGTCACAAAGGTAGAGGATGCAACTTTGAATGGTGAGTACGCAATGGGGGTGTTCGTGGACATTGAAGGGGCTTTTGACAGTGCGCCTTTTCAAAAACGGTGATGCTTTAATTAAGTGGATCCATGATATGCTAATGCAGAGATTGCTGTGCGCTGAGGTGGGTATCGATCGCTATCTGATTGCAGAAGCAACGAAGGGCTGCCCCCAAGGAGATGTGCTTTCGCTACTCCTGTGGAGTATGCTGATCGATTCACTACTATGCGAACTGCAAAATTTGCCAATGCACGCTATGGGCTGTGCAGACGGACCTTCGCCTCGACATGAGGACTCAGGCCTTATGTTGTACGTTGTATGTACGTTGCCATCATTAGGCCGATGTTCGTATATACATCCGTAATGTGATGGGTTAAGGTGAGACAAAAAGGTTTTCACCGTAAACTAGCCGCACTGCAAAGAGCTGTGTGTCTGATTATCACCGGTGCCATGAGCACGACATCCGGCGCAACTCTGAATGCACTACTCAATTTGCAGCCCCTGGATATATTTATTCAAAGCACTGCAATGAGAGCAGCTCATAGACTAATTCGATTAGATCTATGGGGAAACAAAGAATGTGGGGGGCACAGAGCATTGGAAGAGTTACTGAGAGGACTGAATCCAGTTCTTACAATACCTTCCGATTCTCGTGTCCCCATACATCTGTTTGGTAGAAGATATGAAGTTACCCTGAGCGTAGAGAGAACTGGGAAGTCCCAGAGGAATGCGTGACGGGATATACGGAAATCTTCTACACCAATGGCTCAAAAACAGAAGAGGGTTCTGGAGCCGGAGTCTAGCTCTCGAATAAAAACGAGAAGTGGGCTTTTCCTTTGGGACAATATGCAAGATTTTTCAAGCCGAAGTATATGCGATCCTATGGGCGGCAACTGGATGATAGACGAGCGGTTGAAGGCCAGGCGCATCGCAATCTGCAGTGATAGCCAAGCTGCATTGAGGGCGTTGAGTAGTCATTTGCATTGGCTAAGTCTGTTTTCAAAAACTGGGAACAAGCTTCCCACAATGACAGGTGGCAGAGCCTAAATGTTGCTCGACACACCAAACTTTTCCTGCCAGAACCGAACATGCGTACCGCAAAGTTTATCCTGTCGAAAAGCAAGAGGACTTGCAGGTGTATTGTGGGCATTCTGACAGACCATAATTCACTAGCTGGGCATATGTTCAGAATAGGAATTACTCAAGATGATACGTGTCCCTTCTGTAATGAGGAATCCACGGAGCATTTCCTATGCGAATGCCTCGCCTATGGACGCATCAGGCATCAGATCTTTGGTGCCGATGCTCTCCAGTTGCGACAGTAGCATCACATCCACATCCACTAACGGAAATTCTGCGATACGTTAACGAATCCGGAATTTTCCGTCAGACAGAGGTGGCGAGTACAACACGATCTGAGTGCTCAGAAGCTGTAGCTTCTCTCCCACCACACACGCACACAAGTCCAATAAGGCCTGAAGGAATAGTATAATGGCAATCATATTTGATTTTCAAGAAAATGTTGATCGGTAAATCACAGTGTGTTGTTAGCTTCTCTCCTTCATTTTTTGCCATAGATGTTGCAAATATTCGGTGGCAGTATCTGTGCCAATTAGACTGAGCCTTCATCCTAGCCCTAGAACAGCTTGTCGGCGGTTGCGCATGATGCTACACCAAGATTGACGTTTAGGCCTCGTCAATTCAAAACCCCAATGGAACCGGTTGATAGAAAAATCGTAGGGATAGCATGGTCAATAACGGAAATGAAAAGGATGGCGTTCAATGTCTTCCGAACTACGGAGTTTCTTGGATTTAAAAATGTTGGCTCAGTTACTTCCATAACAAAATATCTCTATGTAGACTTGATAATCGTGCTAATCAAGGGACAATTCCAGCATTCTCAGAAATCTACACCTAATAATCTACATTGAAATTGAATCTGAGGCCGCCCCGAATACCGTTCTGTGTTATCTTCCCAGAAACAACCGGCTGCAATTCACTTAAATAACATAGTTGTGTGGTGTAGTGTACGTTCCGGGGACGAATTCCGCTTCGGTCACGTTTTTCGCTCGTTGTGGGGCCTTAACGGCTCTTCGTTTTCTCTAAGTAAATCCGTCTATTTCGGAAATGGGGCTTGATAACAGCGCGGCAAACGCTTCCGGGTGCCACCGTTTTGGCGACGTCCTCCGGGTTGCGTCCTCGTTCCGACAATTGGAGACGCAGTTCGCACTCACGGGCGTCACTACTGATACCACGCGATTCAATCACGCACTCGTCGGCCTGGACAAGGTGTGGAGGAGTGTTCCTACTCGAAATTAAAGGACACCTCAAGCGCTGACCGAGCTCAACTTAGGCGAACGCTCCCCGGGCCAACTGCTGCGTAAGATGAAGCAGTTGAGTGGGGATAAATTCGGGGTTGAGCGACTTCAGAAAGTCGCTGTGTTTGCCACGACCAACACATAGGCCATCTTGGCCGGTACGGGCTCCAGATCCTTGGAGCTGTTAGCAGTGGTGAAATGTCGCGAGAAGCCACGGGCCAAATTTCTTCAGCAAACGGTGGCCATTCTCGCGGCTACCATCCTAAGCTAGCGGCAATAGTCGGAATTTTGCGTTCGGCTGGTAGGTCCCGAACTCGTTCACGGTCCGCCCACCGAAATGGGCGATCGGATAGTCGCGCGTCGGGGCCTCAACAAGTCGTGCAATTTACTGGTACCACTGCATCTTTGCCGACAAAGCAAAGAAGTGTACCAGCCCGTACACGTTCAAATCTTCAAAACACTGAACTCGTTGGGAGCTCCAGTGGTATCTACCCAGTGCGCAGCTCCACGCTGCCTAGCAATATATGATCCACGGAGCATGCACCATTACCTGGTCGACACAGGCGCAGACGTCTCAGTTCTACCGGTATCACGGAATCACAAACTGATTCCGGAACAACTCAAACTACCGGCGACAAAGTCCTCAACCATACACACTTACGGCTGCAGGCAAGTATACGTAAGTCTACAACTCCGACGAACGTTCTCATGGCGTTTTGTTATATATTATATCAACAGTCCCATATTAGGCGCAGAATTTTCAGGCCACTATGAATTGCTAGTGGATCTGCAGAATAAGTATTTTATAGTTCCCGTAACTTCGCTCCAGATAGCTGAGTGGTTAGAGCAAAAGGCTATCTTACGGAAGGTCGCGGTTCAAATCTCACTGGTGGCAGTGGAATTTGTATCGTGATTTGACGTCGGATACCAGTCGACTCAGCTGTGAATGAATACCTGAGTCAAATCGGGGTAATAATCTCGGGCGAGGGCAATGCTGACCACATTGCCCCCTACAGTGTACTGTAGTGTACCGTTTCGGTCTTGAATGAAGTGCTCTAACACACTTCAAAGCCCTGATCCTATATGGATTATTGCGCCAACGATTATTATTATTATTATTAACTTCGCTCAGGTCATCAGGGAAATCTTCCACCTGTTCTAAGTCTTTCAATCATTTTTGAAGCACCAGCCGAGCCTCGCATTCGCCCAACATAACTACCGAAAGTAGTCTCTCGTAGCCAGCTAAGCATGATGTGCAGCATCACATCTCCACTACCGGCTCCCTTAACTTCTCGAAGGTGTGCCCATTATCACCCCAGAAACTGGCTGTTGCTAAGAAAGAATTCGAGACACTTTTAAAGCAGGGAATTTGCAGACCATTAAATCGCTGCTAATCTTCTCCACTACACATGATTCCAAAGCCAAACGGCGAAAGGAGACCGTATAGCGATTACATTCGTCTGAATGCACAGACCATTCCAGGTCGCTATCCCACACAACTCATCCATGACTTGGCGCACAACCTCGCTCGCTGCCGTGTTTTCATGACCTTGCGCTTAGCCAAAGCGTGCCACCAAATCCCTGTATCTCCAGAAGACAATCCGAAAACGACAATGGGCACAACTTTTGGACTCTTTGAGTTCACACGGACGCCTTTTGGTCTATGCAATGCGGCGCAAACTTTTCTGTCCTGCGAAATCTTAACTTTTTTAAAAAAAGTCAAGCGACGACGGCTTTACGGTTTCTTACCATTCTCAAAACGAATCTTAACTTTTGTTTCGTGAACTTGAATGATGTGTTGGTCGCCTCTTCTTCAAAGTATGAACATTTGGAATATCTCGAATGCATTTTTCAACGTCTGGTCTTGTACTTATCGTTAAAAAGTGCAAATTCCTTCAACAGCAGATGACGTTTTTAGGCTACATGATTTCCACTGAGGGGATCCAGACAAAGCTCAGGCCATTATAGACATCCCACAACTTAAGATAGTCAAGTATCTGCGAAGGTTTTTGGGTATGTTGAACTTCTATCGTTGTATCATGCCCAAAACCGCACAACATTAAGCGAGCCTTAACGCTTACTAGTCTGGACCCAAGGCCAAGGACTCACGCGTGAATGCGTGGTCCAGGTAGGCTATCCAGGCATTTGAGCTAAACAAACGACAGCTGGCAAACGCTGCACTTCTGGCATTCCCTCAATCTGATGCACCCCTAACCGTATTCGTCGACTTCTCGAACATCGCAGTAGGTGCTGCCCTTCACCAAAAATTGAACCAAATCTAGCAGCCGTTGAGCTTCTTTTCCAAGAAATTGAATTCGGCTCAACAAAACTACAGCAGTGACGATCGTGAATTATTAGTCGCGTACATGGCAATATAATACTTACGTACAAAAAGAAGTACGCTTATTCCCTCGGTCTACACATACGATCCACATTGAAATCTTTGGCCCCTTCCGAGATTCGCATGGCTTCATCGATAGGTTCACGTGGTGTTCTGTAGCAGTTCAAGTCTACCCTGTTCTCGGAGTTAGTCAAACTCCTAGGCTTCAACGCCATCGGACGACTGCGTACCGCAATCCAATGGGATGCTGGAACGATGGAATCGGAGACTGAAGGCCGCTATAACGGTACACCATGACTCTTCATGGTTGCAAGTCCTGCCTTTTGTTCTACTTGCCCTACGTACAGCCCCTCGTGAAGAGTTTGCAAGGAGAATTTGAGACTCCCCAGAGCGGGTTCGATACCAGGTCAACCCTCTCCACCACTCGGCTTTTGCTCTTTTTCCGGGACACGGTGGCCAAATTAAAATCACCTCCGCCATCCCGTCATTCTTCGATGAAGGCTAACACCCCAAGGACCTGGACATCTGCACACACGTCTTGGTTCGCGTGGATGCTTCCCGGAAGGGCTTGGAACGACTATATAAGGGCCCATATGAAGTGTTGAACAGAGGCGAGCACTTCTTTAGGTTTCCATGACCAGGCTCCGGCTTTTGCGTCCGGGGCTGAGGCCTCGGCGCGTGAGATTCGATCTGCGCCCTTAAAATTGGCGGACCAGGAGTCGGGTTTTGACACAGAAACCCAGTATCAGCTGGAGGTGGGGTAGTGTGGAGGCACTATAGTGTGAAGTCGCTTAACGGAGATTCGTCCAAGCTGCACAGCAAAGTATCGCAACTCACCCACCTGAGTGGATTGCCTACCTGTCGAAAGCAGGTCGAAACCATGAGAAAAGATAGAGATCTCGAAAATCGTCACATTTTTTTAATTTATACTTTTGGTTGAGGTAATTAAAAATACAATAAATAAAGAAGAAATTAATATAGAATATAGAAAGTGCAATGTACTCTCAGAGTAGATCTGGTCATAGCTTCCATCTAGTGTCAACATTTTCTGATTTATTCTAGATTAATTTGTCCGTTCCGTTGAATATTAGTCTGCAAAAGTGCAATATTCTGCAATCCGGTTGGACATGGGAGTAGAACGATTCTCCATAGTTTTATTGTGTGGTCGAAGTAGAATATTGTTAGTAGTGGGTGGTGGTGCCAAATTTTGGTATTTGAGAGAATCTTTAAAAGGAAATGATCTGCACAGACCAAAAAGCTTCGTTGAAAGACCGTGCTGTTTGGCGTAGTTTCACCCGTTTACATGTTTGGAGACGCTGCATGGAATATGGACAAGCCAAATTCTTGCGAGATAATGAAAGGAGCTGATTTCTGGGATGAATTCCGATGGGAATTGCCTACGGGGCAGCGACTAGAGTATTCTCCTTGCTACGTCATTGTATTATGGTTATGAATAGGCCAAGTAATTGCTCTTGTTTCTAAATGCAAGTTGTAAATAAGCAAAAGCTCTACTTAAATAATATGTATTGCATTAGTAATGATATAGGCGGAAATATTATATAACAAGTCGGGATACCAGAAACTGGACGCTTCACGTATGAAAAGTTTTGTTATTTCTTTTATAAAAACATTTGGGTGGACATTCGTCCCATTAGCACCTAGCACGTAATACACATATGCATACATTATGTGAGAATATCCACTTTGGCGTGATACTAACATTCAAAGTCTCGAATTTGCACAGAAGCAGAACTTTGCCTATTATAACTTTGTTAATAATAGTGCGACTTGCACCAAACTTGGTAGGATCAGCCTACATTGCTTCAAGCCAATTTCGTGATAGATGGATGAGCTTAAGGAGTGTTTTACAGTCAATTACTAAAAATTATAGTAATGTACTTTTACTTACTTTATTTGAATAGATATGGCGTTAGTATAGGTCCCAGGGTGGATTGGTACCCACGATGGAGCATAAAACCTGGGAAACGCCTGCTGAACCAACACCAGCAGCTCTACTACCAAATCCTATCTCCACCTCCATGTGGTGATCGCTGGGAATTCTTTCTTTATGAAAAGCTGCAGAGGGAGAAGGATGAAGGCGAATCTCCCGCGTCTAAAAACGGGACAAAATGTATCAACTGGCCCTCCAGGTTGGGGATTGGGTAGGGCTGACAACCCTACACGGAAAACCGATGTTATAAAGCCACGAAAGGAGCCTCGGACAGGATGGATTTTACAACGACGAACCCGGCAACGACAACGGATTAACGATTTGCGCATTTTCTCATGGAACGTGCGCTCCCTATACAGACCGAATGCTGCTCAGCAGCTGGCCGATACCCTGTCCCAATATAAGGCTGATGTAACAGCGTTACAAGGGATGGGCCACCTCTCAGCCTTGATGAATGTCAGAATATATAGGGGTTCAATATAGACTCGGACCACTATCTCGTTGGCATGGTGCTTCGAGCTTGAATTACGACACCACCTACAATGCCCTCTGACAATCAGGTGAGAGTGAATTATACTGAAGCCATTCACAACACAGCCTTCCGCGGCACCTATAAGAGGGAAATGAATGTCGCAATAACCACAGTCAACAGCGGTCCTGGAGATGAAGCATCAACAAATGATCTTCACAACCACATGAAGAACGTTATCATTGATACGGTCACAAAGATACTTGGCTCCAGCTGCAAAAAAAAATCGGAACGGGTAGTTTAACGATGAATGTAAGCTAGCAACGGAACGGAAGAATGCCGCATACCGAGTAATGTTGCATTCTTAAAGAACGTGGGCACGCGCAGAGACTTATCACGAACTCCGGCGAGCGGAGAAGCGACTTCACAGAAGGAAAAAGGAAGCCTAGGAGAACCAACAAGTCTGTGAACTAGAAAAGTACAGGGAGCAACCGCACCAGACGCCGAAGTTTTACCAACAAGTCAGCAGGACACCACGATGCTCATCCTGCCGAAACAAAGAGGGCAATCCGATTTGCAACAGAATGGACATATTGGGGCGATGGGTTGAGTATTTTGAAGAACTACTCAACAACCAAAATATCGGCAAATTGGAGGTCCCGCCAACTCAAGACAACGGACAAATACTGCCACCACCAAGTATAGGAGAAACAGTCCGTGCAATTCATCGGCTAAAAAATCATAAGTGGCCAGGATCCGATGGAATTACAGCCGAATTGGTTAAATATGGAGGCAACCGGTTACACCAAGTGGTTCATCAACTTGTGCTCAAGGTATGGGACAGCGAATCAATGCCTGACGATTGGCAAAGAGGCATTATCTGTGTCATACATAAAAAGGGAGATATCACACAGTGCAGCAATTATAGAGGTATCACGTTGCTGAGTACCATCTATAAGATATTCTCCGCTATCTTGCTAGGCTCTAGGCTCATATGCCTAGAACATCATTGGCCCATAACAAAGAGGCTTCACTCCAGGCAAATCAATCACATATCAGATTTTCTCTCTTCGGCAAACGACGGACAAACCATTGGAAAATGGACACCAGTTGCACCATCTATTTATCGACTTTAAAGCCGTCTATGATAGCATAGCCAGGATAAAACTGTACACGGCCATGAGAGAATTCGGTATCCCGATGAAAATGATAAGACTGACTAGGCTGACCCTGACCAATGTGCGAGGCCAGATAAAAGCAGCAGAATCACTCTCAAGACCATTGGACATCAACAACGGTCTACGACAAGGGTCCTCTTTAACGTGGCCGTGGAGAAAGTGGTCCGTGATGCTGAGGTAAATGCTAGGGGTACGATCCTCTTTAAGTCCACCCAACTACTGGTCTATGCTGACGATATCGACATCATGGAAAGAACCACCCGCGAAGTACAAACTGCTTTGATCCAGATCGAACAGGCGGCGCGAGATCTTGGGCTGCACATCAATGAAGGCAAGACAAAGTATATGGTGGCAACGTCAGCACCGAAAACCAACCACCCAACAACATCAAACCGCACTGATCAAACGGAAAGAATAAAAATAGAAGACTACAACTTTGAGATCGTTAATAATTTCTCCTATCTAGGGTCGAAAATCACAACCGATAACAGCTACGATGATGAAATCCACGCACGGTTGTTGTCACCCAAAAGAGCCTATTTCAGCTTACAAAAACTGTTTCGCTCGAAACGTCTTACCATAGGGTTAAAGCTGTTACTGTACAAGACAATAATCTTGCCAGTCCTCATGTATTCCTCGGCGACTTGGGTTCTTAGCAAGAAGAATTGCGAACTCTTGGCCGCGTTCAAGAGAAAAATCCTCCGAAGAATTTTTGGCCCCCTACATGAGGATGGATGATTCCTTAGCCTACGAAATCTATGAGCGATACCATGACCAGGTTGTGCATAAAATCTGGCTCAATAGGTTACGGTGGGCGGGTCACTTAATCTGCCCGGAAAATCTATAAGGGCAATATCTATGGTAGAAAAAGAAGACGAATCAGACCCTGTCTGAGATGAAGCGATGGCGTAGGTCAGGATGCCAGACAGCTTTTAGGGATATCGAATTGGTGGACCTCTCTGCGCAAAATCGGGATGTCTGGAGTTCCTTATTAAGGCAAGCCTAGACCGGATACCGGTTGTTGCGCCGTTGGTGATGATGATGATGACATAAAATTGTGACACAATCGTATATCATCAATTAAGATTGGAGTTAAAGTTTCAAAAATGTTAACTCACATTGAAATGATCTTCACCATTTAAACCTGACTCCAAAGAAAATGGATTCTGTCGGGCGATGGCGATCCACTTCTTCCGAAATCTCCTTTCGGAACAGCCAAAAAAGCTTTCTGCGGGGTTTTGTGGAGTTATTTGTACAGCAAGACACGAAACAATATTCAATATTTTTTTTTTAAAAAAGTCTTTGAAAGTTTTGTTAGATTGCACCATAGAAGTGATTTCCGTCATTAGTGAAAATAAGGCGGGGAATCTATTGTGAAGGTCGCGGTTCAAATCTCGCTGGGGGCAGAGGAATTTGTTATCGTGATTGGATGTCGGACACCAGTCGACTCAGCTGTGAATGAGTACCTGAGTCAAATCAGGGTAATAATCTCGGGCGAGCGCAATGCTGACCACATTGCCTCCCACAGTGTACTGTGGTGTACCGTTACGGTCTTGAATGAAGTGCTCTAACACACTTCAAGGCCTTGATCCAATATGGATTGTTGCGCCAACGATTATTATTATTATTAATCTATTGTGATGCTCCTTAACCTGCACCGGAATCTGCAGTCAGAAATCTATCCGAAAACGGCTCCCAGGTCAGGAGAGCGCTTCTTGTGGTAGCCGCGAGAAACAACACGCGCAGCGAAGAATTTGAGTGTATTCTAAAGCCCCAACTCACGGGACTATGTCTTCGATCCACTACGTTGGCATTCAATTAAAAACGAAGCAAGCATATCTCAATGGGAGCGCGAAAAATGACAAATTTACTTTCTACTGTCATTCATTCTACGAAAAACTTACCTTGTTTCTTCCGCTTCTTTCTGTTGTTGCTTCTGCAGCTGCAGCTCCAACCGGGCACTCTCCATTGCATTGATTTGCCCTTGCGGTTTCGCCACCGGTTTAACAGTTCCTTCGCGTGGTTCGTAGGCCTTCGAAAACTTATTGTCATAATCGTAAAACTGCACCGTGTTCGACACTTCCGACCTCGGCTTTGTGGAAATTGAAGTTTTCTTCGACGTTGACGGTACTTGGGATTGTATTTTACTCGAAGGCGCCATTTCCGGTGGCGGCGGTTTGCTTTTCAGGCAGGACTTTGTCGGTGTTATGCTGGGCTCAGAATTTGGAGGTATGTCCAAAGTAGTCATACTTGTCTTGGACAGTCGTTTCTGAATTAGATCGGAAATTTTCGTGAACTGGCGTGGTTTGGGGTCTTCAATGGAATTGGATTTTTCTGAGGAGGTGTCCGACTGGCGGTAGTCGGAGCAGTTGTAGGCCGGTTTCGATAAAACCGTGCTTTGCGATTTTTCGCTTGTTCGGTAGAAATGCCGATTCGAATCCTCATGAGAATCCTCGAGGCTTACAGACGAACTGTCGTCCGTGTCCGTATTGATGTCCATTACGACGACTTTGTTTTCCTTCAAAGTCGACTTGGTTTCAGGCAGTTCTTCTTCAGAAAGGGAGGAATCAGTCGATTCACCTTCACTCTCCACAGTTTGCTTTTGCATCCTATTAGCATTTGCTGCCTTGGAGCTGTTTTCATCGTTTTTCCGCACCCGCACCCGGGGTAGTTGCACCTTCGGCTTTTCCACAGGCTTTTTCGTCGTTTTCGATTGCTTTTCCCTGAGCAATGCTTCCTTCCCACGTTGTTGTGCAAGAGCGTCCTTCTTGCGCTTTTCTTTCTGTACTTTCGCGGCATTTTCACGCTCAGCCAAGGCAGCACGATGTGCAGCCCCGAAAGCGTTCAGACTCTTTTTGCGTTGCTCTTCAGCCTCGGCAAGGGCTTTTTCCCGCCATTCCAATAGCTCCCTTTGCTTTTGCTCCTCAATCCGCCGCTCCTGCTTTTTGAGTTCCGCACCGACATTCTCACGAACGTGCTGAGCGACTTCTTTCGACTGTTGGCGGACCTACGAGCAAAATGCCAGGATAATTGTTTAAGTGCATTTGAAAGAGCGACCATTCGCGTTATTTACCTGCTCCAGACGTTGCTTTCGCCTCTCGGCCAATTGTTCTTTCCTTACAAACTCGGGGTCACGAAGGGCAGTCTTGCGGTTCACACTCTCCAATTGGTTGCCATGCACGGTAATGTTAATGGACATTTTCCAAATAAAAATTCCAAAACATTTCGCAAAGACGATGCAGGTCAACGACAAAAACAGTCAAAATCATAAACGACAGTTGAAGTGTCATCAGAAGTTGACAATTGGTAGGGACAGGTAGGGGTAAGGATTATGACGTTTTCCAATACAATTGGTTACAAAATGCTATTCTTGGGGATCGAATAATTTGAAATGAAAGAATTTCAAATAAACATTTCAAGGAATAAAAATACTTTTATTTTAAAATATACATATTTTTGGCAATTTTTTTAAATATTATATAACTTAAGTAAATTACATTATTTTTAAGGAAAAATTTGATGGTTGTATACTCACTCCATGCACTGTTGATAGTTGTCATTTAAATATAACCTCACTGGGCACAAGATGTTGAGGGTAAGTGTCGTATATTCCCCAATATTCCGGAGAATATCGTCGTTTTTCTAACTGAATCAAATCAGCTTTTCAGTAAATTTGTCCCGACTGTGCCTTCCATAAGGCCGGCAACATACGCGCAGCGCTTCCTTTCACAAGAAGCAACACCAGCCACTAAAGCTGAAAATGCCCCTCAACAGACGAACCGGGAAGACCTGGATAAACTCTACAGCCGCCTGGAAATCGAACTCCGGGGATACGACCCAGCCGTTCTGAAAAGTTACTCGTGGTTTGCGACAACAGCAGCAGGACATCTAGGCATCGAGGTTGGAAGATGGTAGTTATGCGCCTTTAACTTAAAATCCATCCCAGAGTATTCACTCCTTTCGTTTATTTCTAGCTTCGCGCCACGGAAAGCTCAACATGATCGGCTCACCCTCCTGAAATCTGTTCACATTTACAAGAAGCACCGGGTTCAGTACGAAATCAGGACATATTTCCGGTTTATGCACTTCCACAAGTTGACGGGCTCGACTTTGGATACTTTCCTAGAATACATTGAAAGGAATTTACCGGAGGGTGTTGCGTTGAAAGCGACAAAAGTAGAGCTTCAGGATCTACCGGAACATCTGAAAAGTCCGCCGGCTAGTGTGTAAGAGTTTTTATGTTAGATTTATGTATTAAATGTTGCCTCTTAGTTGAAAGCGTGGAGTTTGTTTTCCAACATATGCAGGAAAGGCTTAGATGAGAGTTACTAAGGTTAGCTACGGTGGGGAACCATCGTCAACTGCTTGCTTTATTAAAACATCGGTTTGTGGCCTGCCAAAGTTCTCTCCATGATTGTCGACTCCAAGTTCCAGTTCTACATTGTAAACATTAACCAAAACATGTACTCGAGTTTACGGTTTTTGTTTGCTCATATTAGAGATGGCTGCATCGACTCTTCAAGCTTTCTTTTTCCATGGCTCCTTCAACAACTCGTCCTGGAGCTAAACAATTGCGGAGCCAACTGCAAGCCAATTCTCCTTCAACTTGAACATTCCCACAATAACACTGTGAGGACTCGCGCGCACCTTTAGCGTCTTGTTCAGGTTCCTTTTCTTGTTTACCAGTTTCTGCTATGCATGTTCCGGTATGCTACTATATCCTAGACTGACTACTTGTAGCAACCATCGTGTCCTTTGAGGAACTAAATAATATGGTAGTTGGCCTCCTCGTGTCTCCGCTCAAGTCATCCTCTAAGGTTACGGACGAGCACATTAGCCAGTGATCATCCGTCGAATTCCTGTGTTCTGGAATCACTTCCATATGTCTTGTATGGTGTAGCTAAGACGGTATGATGGCGGAAGTAGGTATGCCGATCTCGGCTCTGAGCCTTGAATTCAAATTCCGGCTTTGATCATGGATATTCGCAGGGTAGTTGAATGCGTTTATGCAGAGTGTTGGATTCCCGTGGTTGTACGCCATCAGATGACCAACTAAACACCGTCCCGTCGTCAGAAAACTAGCCTGGAACCATTTGTCACATTACTTCGCCCCACTTTCCCGCCTTAGGGAGCCTTCAAGTGGAGGAATTCCCTGTGCAGGCAAGACTGAAAATCTCGATGCCGACTTAGAAGTTCGGTAAGAGAATAGTCATCTCATCATTGCCGATGAGCCGCGCAGTCCATCTGCCTCTTAACCTGCTTTGCCAAGACAGTTACCTTTTATTTAGTGCGTTGCTGTTCTGCACGAGCAACCATCTCGCTTGAGTTTTCTCCTTTGGGCTTGCACATGGCTTCACTCTTTAGCAAAAAAGGCAACGGGAATCACTCCCGCGAGACGGTACGATAAGAAAACGCCACCCACAAAGTTTTCCATCTCAAGATGCACGCGATACACTTTATTGGCAAGAACACCAACCAATATTCGCACCCTAGATCAGAACAGACTGCGTTGAACTGATTAGAAGACGATCATCATCATCATCAACGGCGCAACAACCGGAATCCAGTCTAGGCCTGGCTTAATAAGGAACTCCAGACATCCCGGTTTTGCGCCGAGGTCCACCAATTTGATATCCCTATAAGCTGTCTGGCATCCTGACCTACGCCATCGCTTCATCTTAGGCAGAGTCTGCTTCGTCTTCTTTTTCTACCATAGATATTGCCCTTATACGGATCATCCTCATCCATACGGATTTTATCCACAACCTGACGGGCATGTTATCGCTCGTAGATTTCGTCGTTATGTAGGCTACGGAATCGTCCATCCTTCCTCTCTCAAACGCGGCCAAGAGTTCGCAATTTTTCTTGCTTAGAACCTAAATCTCCGAGGAATACATGAGGACTGGCAAGATTATTGTCTTATACAGTAAGAGCTTTGACCCTATGGTGAGACGTTTCGAGCGGAACAGTTTTTGTAAGCTAAAAGAGGCTCTGTTGACTGTCAACAACCATGCGCGGATTTTATCATCGTAGCTGTTATCGGTTGTGATTTTCGACCCTAGATAGGAGAAATTATCAACGGTCTCAAAGTTGTATTCTCCTATCCTTATTCTTCCCGTTTGACCAGTGCGGTTCGATGTTGTTGATTGGTTGCGTTTCGGTGCTGACCATATACTTTGTCTTGCCTTCATTGATGTGAAGCCCAAGATCTCGCGCCGCCTGCTCGATCTGGATGAAGGCAGTTTGTACGTCTCGGGCGGTTCTTCCCATTACGTCGATATCGTCAGCATAGGCCAGTAGTTGGGTGGACTTAAAGAGGATCGTACCTCTTGCATTTACCTCAGCATCACGGATCACTTTCTCCAGGGCTAGCTTAAAGAGGATGCATGATATGGCATCCCCTTGTCGTAGACCGTTGTTGATGTCGAATAGTCTTGAGAGTGATCCTGCTGCTTTTATTTGGCCTCGCACATTGGTCAGAGTCAGCCTAGTCAGTCTTATCAATTTCATCGGGATACCGAATTCTCTCATGGCCGCGTACAGTTTTACCCTGGCTATGCTATCCTATGCGGCTTTAAAGTCGATGAAGAGATGGTGCAACTGTTGTCCATATTCCAACAGTTTTTCCATCGCTTGCCGCAGAGAGAAAATCTGATGTGTTGCTGATTTGCCTGGAGTGAAGCCTCTTTGGTATGGGTCAATGATGTTCTGACCCTATGGAGCTATCCGGCCTAGCAAGATAGCGGAGAATATCTTATAGATGGTACTCAGCAACGTGATACCTCTATAATTGCTGCACTGTGTGATATCTCCCTTTTTATGTATGAGACAGATAATGCCTCGTTGCCAATCGTCAGGCATTGATTCGCTGTCCCATACCTTGAGCACAAGTTGATGAACCACACCACAGTTACACAACTGGTCGCCTCCATCGGCTCCTGGCCACTTATGATTTTTTAACCGATGAATTGCACGGACTGTTTCTCCTAAACTTGGTAGTGGCAGTGCTTGTCCGTCATCTTCAGTTGGCGGGACCTCCAACTCGCCGATCTTTTGGTTGTTCAGTAGCTCGTCAAAGTGCTGAACCCATCGCTCCAATATGCCCATTCTGTCGGAAATCAGATTTCCCTCTTTGTCTCGACAGGATGAGCATCGAGGTGTATAAGGCTTCATCCTGCTGACTTGTTCGTTGCTCCCTGTACTTTTCTAGTTCACAAACTTGTTGGTTCTCCCAGGCTTCCTTTTTCTGTCTGTGAAGTCGCTTCTCCGCTCGACGGAGTTCGTGATAAGTCTCTGCGCGTGCCCCCGATCTTTAAGAATGCACCATTACTCGGTATGCGACACTCTTCCGTTCTGTTGCTAGCTTACATTCATCGTCAAACGAGCCGTTCCGTTTGTATGTTTGTGGTCGTGTCAATGATAACGTTCTTCATGTGGTTGTGAAGACCATTTGTTGATGCTTCATCGCTAGGTTTTCTGTTGACTACGGTAATTGCGGCATCCATTTCCCTCTTATAGGTGTCGCGGAGGGCTGTGTTGTGGATGGCTTCAGTGTTAACTCTCACCTGATTGTCAGAGGGGATTCTGGGTGGTGTTGTTATTCGAGCTCGGAACACCACGCCAACATAGTGGTCTGAGTCTATATTGGCCCCCCTTGTCTGGTAGTAGAGCTGTTGGTGTTGGTTCAGCAGGCATTTCCTAGGTTTTATGCTCCATCGTGGGCACCAATCCACGTTTCGCCCTACAAACTATATAAGACACCTATCCGACTGAGATTCCTCCTACCTCTGAGGTTCAGGTCTTGTACCTTCTTTGTCCACACAGGTGGATAAGACGGTGTACCTGAAATGGTGGACAATCCTTATACGCTAACTTGGCCACAATCGTGGGAAGGACAGTACTTTAATTTAGTAGCGCTTGTACCTTGCACAGAAGTAAAATTGAAGTCCTTGCGTTTGCGACTGTTTCCGTCTATCTTGTGCTACAACTCCTCCTGATTGTTGCTTTCTGCAAGTTTAGGATAAAGACCTTGCATCTACTGCACGTGCAATGTGAATGCCCATGCCTTTTGGCTAAACTTGTCCTCGGAAGAGACCGCGTTTTTCTGGCAAGCCAGATGGAAGATCTCTCAAAGGGTACGCCCTTACGAGACCTTCGTCGAGAGTCCAACTCTAGTTGACTTGTTCAACACCACAACCACCTCGAGTCCAACTCCACCGTTGAACGCATACGAGCATGTCTGAACCATTGCTCAACTCCGAGGCATGATTTCGCTAAAGATTAGTCCTAAGCCGGTACAATCGTCCCTTTAATTCCTTTAAGGATCTGCTGGATTCGGAACGCACTCCAAGCTTCAACACCTCATGCCGTCCCCTGTTAAAGCGTTGTGGCATGCTTGGATACCACATGTGTGTTATAGGTTACAAAACGACGATACCCAAGGCTTGTCAAAACTCACCTTTCTCCTTTCAACCCTCAGTTAAATCGCACTATTGGCCCAACATATTCGTACCAATGCTTGATTCGTGTTTACAGAACTAAATGAACCCAATAGGTAAAGTATAATAGTAAACTAATCTAGCACTTGACGACTTTACCAACAGTCTTGTGCCGGGTTGATGTTAGCTGTTGTGCGAGGCCTCAGGACGTCCGCCTAGTGCATCACGGCCAGCAAACTATAATGAATAGTGTTTCCCGGTACTACCCGTCGAGGTTTCCCTTTGGCCATTCAGCAGCCAAGGTTGCTGCCCCGTCTGATTTCTCACCACCTTAGAGCACCCAAGTTCAGGACAGTGGTATCCTTCCCTAGGTACAGAAAACATTTTTTCAACTTTTTCTCCTCTACATCTGAATTGGCGAGAAGCGTTATTTTCTTGGTCCTTCTTTTTGCTGATAGGATCCCTCGATTTGGGTCCTTCATTTTACCAATCTCAGCTGGCAGACATGATCCCGCATCGATCTTCCTAAAATTGTTCAATCTCGTTGATCTTGAAAGGTTGCTTCGAAAACTGCATTTTTCTCGTTGGGATAAAGCGAATGATTTGTTCTTACGCGTTGCGCTGGTTCTAAACAATCCCGACTCTCCGCTTATTTGAAGCATCATTAGATATCCTATTCCAGGGCGACCATATACCGGAACTCGGTTTGGAATTTCGCATATGGGCTAATGTCCTTACTGAATGTAGGTATATTTAAAATGCGTGGGGTGGGTGGAGTTCGAATCCTTTGAGTCTAAAAAGCAAGCATATCTAATCAGCACTGGCTGGGGATAAATTCATGACTAAGCGCCTCCAAACTAAATTCCATACCTATTGGGAGCTTCATTGCTTGCTATTTTCTCTTGGAATCTGTCGTTGCTCAATAGATCTCCCTGTATCTGATCGCTCTTTATTCTCCCAAGGTGTTGGAATAACCTCCATTTTATTCACCTTTTCCTTCCTCCATTTGTAATCTTCTCGTTGCTCCTTCCAGTATTTTCAAGCTGTCCTCAAGCTGACTTTCTTCAAGGATGAACGTAGTACGAACTTTACTAATAAACTTTTTGCATGAGCTTTAATTTATTGTCCTAGAAATTTGCTAAGTCTTCCACCGACAAGTTATGCTGTAGGTTACCTTCAAATTTTAGTCAATAGGTTTTTCCACTGATTCCGTTCTTCTCCTCGTCCAATATGACCGACAAAGATGCAATAAGTCTTCACGGGACCAGACTCAGGTCCACGAATGCAAAACAACATACATTTCGGTTACTAATGTGTATTTTAGTAAAATTAATTACAAAATTAAAGCGATATAAAGTACATTAACGGGCAAAATGCGATAATATATTATTAGTGACAGAAGAATGAAAGAGTCGTGTGTTTTTTTATTTATGATAATTTAATAAGAAACTCCTAGACCAAGCGGCATTTCCTATTCCATTCCGGCAGCTGCTTGTGATGGTGTCGGTATACCCTGTTCACCCTTCTTCTTTGATCCCGAAACAATATCGTCAATACGCAGCAGCAAAATAGCTGTTTCAACAGCAGTTTTGTACACTTGCATCTTCACCGAAAGCGGCTCCCATACACCTCTCACATGCATGTCAACAATCTCACCAGATTCACCGTCAATGCCCCAAGTGCAGACCCCAGCATCACCGGAATGTGAAGCGTGTTTAGCGCGTAGCGCAGTCAATGTACGAATTGTATTTGCACCGCAATTTTGTGCCAATGTGCGTGGAATAATTTCCAGAGCTTGAGCGACGGCACTGTATGGTCCTTTAACTTGTTTCTTAGTCAAAGCCTGTGAGAGTGCCATTTCAATGGCGCCACCGCCTGGAACTAGTCTTGGTTCGAGAACGAGATTTCTAGCTACATGAAGTGCATCTTGGAGATTTCTCTCTGTTTCGCTTAGGATATCCTTTGATGCACCACGAAGGAGGATAGTGCAAGCCTTTGGATCTTTGCATTCTGTGATGAAGGTGAAGTACTCGTCACCGATTTTCTTGATTTCGAAGAGACCAGCACCTGTTCCAACGTCTTTTTCTGTCAACTCTTCGGTACGGTTTACAATAGTTGCACCACACGCTCTGGCAATACGTAAATTATCGGTTTTCCGCAGACGACGGATTGCAGTGATTCCAGCCTTCAATAGGAAGTGTTGAGCCAAATCTGATACCCCCTTCTCGGTGAAAACAACATCAGGCTTAATAGCGATAATGTCGGCGCAAATCTTTTCAACGTGTTCCTCCTCAATTTGAAGCATGCGCGTGAAATCTTGTTCACCAACAATTTCTACGTTTGTTTGACTTTCACCTTTTTTGTATTCTAGAGGGCAATCTAGCAACACAATTCTTGGGTTTTTAATGTATCGTCGCATTTTAGGATGGGTGACGTCTTTATTGACCATAATACCCCTGAGAACGTACGATTCGTCGATAGATCCGCCAGGAATTTTTTCAACTTTAGCGTATCTGAAATTGGAGTGACAAATATTAGAGAATGAAAGCAAATAGTTACTAAAGAACTTTTAGATGCAATTTATAATCATTTTTAAATTTGGATTTCCATACTATGATATATACTGACCTCTTAATATCAACTTCTGTGCGTCCATGCTCGCTCAACGTAACCGTCTCGACAGCATCCAATGCAATCTTAACAGCCAACTCAGACCAACGTCCAATGAATTTCGTTCCGACGCAAGCCTTTACGACTTCAGCCATCTTTTTCTTATCCGATCTATCAATTGGAACGCTAAGGTCATTCTGCAAAAGTTTGATGATGTCCTCGAGCGCTTCCCTATAAGCCCGAATGATTTGTGTTGGATGCCATTGTTGTGCTAAGAAGGGTTCAGCGACGGCCAACATCTCTCCGGCAAGGACAATTACCGAAGTAGTTCCATCGCCAACCTCTTCATCTTGAGTACGAGCGATTTCAATCATACTCTTGGCGGCCGGATGCTGAACGGTGATTTCTCGGAGAATGGCATTACCATCGTTGGTCATTACGATGCCACCCATTGGGTCCATCAACATTTTCAACATAGCCTGGGGTCCGAGGCATGTTCGGATAACGTCAGCTATGGCCTGGAATGGGAAATATGTAAATTTAATTCTCGAGTTTTATTCATTTAGAAATAAATAATCGCGCCATAACTGGATCTGCTATCTAAATAAGATGAGCCTTGTTCTTTCATTATTTAACATACACTAACATTCAAATCCACACACCTTTCACCCAAATTTCCGAACCGGTTCCTGTTATTATCTGAACACTAAAAAGGTTAAAAGGGGTAAGGATTTATGGGCTAGCAACTACTAATAGCTTCGAATTACATTTACGCTACAAAACATTAACTGAAGTGGTTTGATTTTCTAACTACGACCTTTTGTTTTCAACAACGGATTAAGATTGAATTCTGGAATGCGTGAAAGCCCCTCGGCGACGGTATTGAAGCCACCCAAAGTGCTTGCTTGTTCTAACTTCAGAGGATATGCCGGCTGTACGGTCGATATTCTGGGGTTAAGAGAGGTAAGGAGGGAACACTCTTGTTTCCTTTGCGGTACTATCTTATTGTTCTCTAGTAAGCCTACTGGGAGTAAGCGTGAAACTGGTGTTAGGTTAATGCTAGCTGCTTGCCTGGGTATCAGGCAGAATATTGACAACGACTTTGCGGTCCAGTATGAGAAACTGAGTATTGCAGTACTATGCACTAACGAAGTCTGATCGGGTACAAAGGCGGGAGGCCTTATATAAGAGACTCTAACCGTTCCAGGAAAGGCTGATGTTGGAATATGATAAACGATCTGAATGTCAGGATGGGCTCTGATAACACCTTGCTCGGATACGTGATGGAGGAAGGCGTTCTTGAGAACCGTAACGACAACGGAGAGAAATTTATGACTTTGCGCTACTCTCACCATCTGTCAAAAGTCAGTTGAGTTGTAACCGACCGGCAATAAACACTTAATCAAATCAACCTTATTGCCATCAACAGGTAGTAAATTCAAGGGTTGTATTCGCGCAAGAAACTTACCGACATCCATTATCGATTATTACTTGATCGAATCTTGCCATCCCTTTCGTGTAGCGGCCTCACTTACTCGTAGAGGCAGAGAATTCCTACTACTCAGATTTAATATCGAACACTTACATGACCCAAGGGTCGACAAGGTGAGAACTGTCTTGCTGATCGGATGAACAATTTGTCACAAGTATTGATGAGTAGGGGCACGCCATCGCCAACCATCTCGCGCTACTAAAGTCATCGACCTCGTCCCGAAGAGGCGTCAGATGACCTAGCATTCTGCGGAAATATGAACGCGAATTGACAAGCGTGAGGCACTAAAAGCTCTAATGGTCACATGCGAATGGAAGCCAACGTGAGACACTTTAACTTCAATACTGTGATAAATCGCATGAAGTGCAGCATATGATGCAGCGTGTCAACAAGGAATTTATTTACTTATTTCCGGTGAAGCAGACACCGCTGCCAATAACGACTTCGTTACCGAATATCCCATTATGAAAGGACTTGTAAGTAGTCTTAAGCCATTCTGTGATCCGGTCGAGGATGCTAACGTGGTGATCGCTGGGAGTTCTTACTTAACAAAAAACTACAGACGGAGATGAATGAAGGCGAACGTTTTGAGAATACTCTTGACTTATAAGATATTCGCACTAGGAATCGCTGCACCTGCACCAACTAACACTGCAGATTAGATTGACAGACTTTATTTATTTGATCATAATTTTCACATTTCTATGATAGTTTAATAGGACACACAGGAGTCGAGAGTCGAGGCAGAAGAGACCGATCGATTTTTCCAAAACCCGTTTGTTACAAACCAACGGAATTTTCACTGTTGGCCTTCCCCTCTCGTGGCGAATTCCAATAAGCCACGGAGAGCGCCGGCGGCGTCATCTATCTGCTCGCATTAACAACATTCGAAATAAATTTCTAATGTTGTTAACCCCGCTGCGCTACATCACTTCGCCTCCAGATGAAACCTAGGGGTCGCGAACGAGGACGCGACGTTGTTTTGGGGCGCACAAGAGCTTCAGCTTAGATAAGGAGACCGTCTTTTTGTGTCCTCCGAAGAAATGCTCTCCCCGCTCGAGAACACGGTACGGACATTCTTATGGAGGCTGCAGCGGCATCCGTCCCGACCAAGATGTGCGTGCACGTGGCCAGTTCCTTGGGCGCGCAGGTAGGTGCAGACGAGTGTCGGGTGGGAATTGTGGTATTGATGCGTCGAAGATTGTCCCTCAGCAATCCCGATTTTGTGAGACCTGATCTCTCGAAGACCGGATCACTTGGGAGCCTTGGATTCTCCCCGTATAGCAGCTCGGCGGGGCTGGCAGTAAACTCCTCCCGGTGGATTGTTCGTAGGCCGAGTGGGACGAGAGGCAAGACTTGAGTCCAGAACGGATCGTCGCGAGCCATAATGGCGGCTTTCAGCGTCCGGTGCCAGCGTTCTGGCATCCCATTGGATTGCGGGTGGTATGAAGTAGTCCGCTGACGTTTGAAATCCAGGAGTTTGCCTAACTTCGAGAAAGGGGTGGACTCAAATTGCTTTCCCTGGTCAGTGATGACCACTGCAGGGACGCCAAAGCGTGAACACTATGAGCGGCCTTCTAGGGAGTATTTAAAGCTGAAGTACGTGGCGAGCAGTTCTCGATCGTAGGGGCTGTAGGCTCCGTCGAGCGGGGTTCAACTGCTTAGAGAAGAAGCTCAACGGCTGCCAGACCTGATTCACGTTTTGGTGAAGAGCAGCACCTATTGCAATGTCAGAGGCATCAACAAAAACGGCTGGGGGTGCATCTTGTAGAGGAAATGCCAAAAGTGTAGCGTCAGCCAGTTGTTGACGGGATTTATGGAACGCGCGGACAGCTTCTTCAGACCACACAATCTCTCGTGTGTTCTTTGTTTTAGGGCCAGACAAGTACACGTTGAAAACGGACTGATGTTGGGCGCCCTTGGGCAGGAAACGACGGCAGAAATTTACCATGCCCAAGAACCTCCGCAAATCCTTCACGGTTTTCGGACGCGGGAAGCTTGAGATCGCTTCCACCTTGTCTGCGTCGGGCTGTATTCCGTCAGGGGAAATGAAGTGGCCGAGGAATCTCACCTGTGTTTGAAAAAAATTACATTTCTCAACGTTTAGTACTAAACCGGCCTCAAGGAGACGTTGAAAAATGAACTCGAGGTGGGCTAAGTGCTCAGAATTAGTGGGAAAAGCGACCAAAACATCGTCTAAGTACATGAAACAGAAGTAAAGGTTTCGCAGGACCGAGTGAATGAGCCTTTGAAAGGTTTGCGCCGCATTGCACAACCCGAAGGCCATCTGGGTGAACTCAAAGAGTCTAAAGAGTGTGCATATTACCGTCTTTGGAATGTCTTCTGAAGCTACAGGGAGGGTTAAACCCAAGGTCGTAAAGATGTGGCAGTTTGCGAGATAATGCCCAAAGTCGTGGATGAGCGAAATGCTTCGGTCCGTATGTTGTCCTCTCGACCTGCTATCCGATCGCCCTTTTCGAGCAGTAGACCGCGAGCGAGCCCGCGACCTGCCACCCGAACGCTGAGCGTCCAGCGTCGCCCTCACCCCAGCCATACTGGCCACTAGCGCAGTCATCTCGCCAAATTCGTCAGAAGGCTGCTGAACGGCCGCTAATGTTGGACGCGCATGCACCTCGTGCACCCTATCGGCCGCAGCTGCCAGCGCCTCCAAAGAACCGGAGACGCACGCGAGGACCGCCTGGGTGCCCTCCGGGGGACGTCGCAACCAGAGCGTCTTCAACAAGTCGTCGTCGATCTTGCTCCCACCCAATTGCCTCATTTCTCGAAGCGATTGGCTGGGAGTTCGATCGACCAACGATCCCAAGAAGTATGTGAATTCAGGGGCTATACCGGTTCGCATGATACCAGTATACTCCTGGTAAGGTTTCGTGACCTATAGACACTTCAGAAGAGTCCTCGTGCAGACTCGGGGCTGATCGCCTGTATTAGGCCTTTGGAGCATTCGCCTACTGCATCACGGTCGGCAAACCAATGTGATACCGCGTCTCGCGGTGCCACTTGATTTTGGCTCGGCCGACAAGTTTTCCGCCCCATCTTCCTCACTGCCACCTCTGATCACCTACAATCATCGACAGATTTACGCGGTGGCCTGCAGCAATACCATGCCGCCATGGCGCAATAATATGCCGAGGCCCTCTGTCGAGAGTGGATTCCGCGCTTTGGTGTACTAGCCGTAATCATCATGTATCTGGGAATGCAATTCGAGTCTACTCTTTTCGCGGAGATAGGCAAGTTCCTTGGCTGCAAAACCCCTGGGACTACTTCATACCATCCACAGTGCAATGGTATGCTGGAACATTGGCATCGGACGCTAAAGGCCGCCTTAATGGCTTGCGGCGATCCTTCGTAATTGCGGTCTTGTCTTTCGTCCTCCGAGTTTACGGCCAGCCCCGCGGAGATGAGGTACGGGGATAATATGGACCTCCTCGCCGACCCTGTGCTGAACATCAGAGTAGGGTTAAGAGACTCTGGAATGCTGCGTCTGCTCAGAGACGCGCAACAGCTAACGTCAACACTCCCATGGACTTCGAGACGTGTACACAGGTCCTCATTAGGGTGGAATCTCCTCGGAGGCGAGCACTCGTTCAAGCTCGACGGTGGATGTCCCCAAGCAATATGCGAGGAAACTCCTTAACAGCGGGAGAATCAAAATCGGATGGGTAGTATGCCGGGTACGAATGCGGATAGTCCCCACCAAGTGCTACAGGTGTCTGGACTATGGACACACGTCAGCAGCTTGCAAGGGTCCGGACAGGAGGACAGCATGACGGAGATGCGGCCAAGTGGGTCATCAAGAGAAGACTTGCAAGGAAAGCGAGAGTTGTGTTCTCTGCAGGGATCGTGGCGCGTCTGGCGAAAGCGTCGCACACACTGCGGGCTCGGGACGGTGTCCAATCTTCAGGGCGGAATTGGAGAGGGCTAGGGTGCGAACGCCATGATCCGCATTTTGCAAATTAACATGCACCGGAGTGCAACCGCTCACCAGTTGATAGCACAGTTCGCTGCGGAAGTAAATGCTGATCTAGTGCTGATTAGCGAGCAATACCGAAACAAGGACCCGTCCTCATGGTATCTCGACTTATCGGGCACCGCTGCCATCTGGGTTCGGGACGACGTTCGACTTCGTGTTCTTGCCGAAGGCCGGGGGGACGGATTTGTCTGGATCCTGTGTGTAGGGATAACGTTTTTTAGCGTTTACCTGACGCCGAATGAGTCGATTCCGGACTTTCGGCGCCGGCTTGATGCTCTGGAGGACGCCGTTTCGAGCACGGAGGGACGAATCCTGGTTGGCGGTGATTTTAATGCCAGGGCTCTTGAATGGGGCATGCCTCAATCAGACTCCAGAGGGAAACGGATTCTGGAAATGGCGGCGAGAACCGGGCTCGTAATTTTAAACACCGGATCCACGCCAACATTTCGGCGCCCAGGTTGTGAAGGAAGCATTCCCGACATCACTTTTGCGTCGGAATCTCTGGCATCATCGATGAACGGGTGGCGAGTCCTAGAAGACTTCTCGGCAAGTGATCATCAGTACATTGCGTTCGAAGTGTTGACGCTACTTGCCAGCGAGCACCAACACGACGTTCCCCCTGCGTGTGGAATGTCGCGAAGGTGAACATCGGAAGGTTCGTCGAAGCTCTTGGAGCAGGTAGGGCCGCGCTAGGGGGCACTCCGGGGAGTGGTGGTGTCGCAGCTGACACCGTCGTAAATTCAATGATGACGTGACGGCGTGTGAGGCTTCCATGCCCCGGAGAGGCCCCAGGCGCGACAAGCCTTCTATGTACTGGTGGACGGCGGAAATTGCCGACCTACGGAAGGAGTGTCATAAGCTCCGCCGTTTGGCACAACGTTTGTCCGCCAACGAGGAGGCATGTGCCATAAAGGCACAATATAGATCACCAAAAAGGAGACTCCGCAGCGCTATAAATAAAAGCAAAGCTCGCGGCTGGCAAAAGCTTGTTAATGAGGTGAACGATGATCTGTGGGGACTTGGCTATAAGCTTATCACTCGGAAAATCGGGGCTCTGCGGAAGCCCTGCATATTGAGCACCGACCAGATGGGCCGCATTGTGCGGGCATTGTTTCCCAGACACCCTGTACGGGTTGATGTAAACAGCGCGGAAAGCGTCGTGGATTGCCCCCTTTTCACAATGGGAGAACTCGAAGAAGCGGTTCTCACTATGAAAAACAGGAAGGCGCCAGGTCCTGATGGCATCCCGGCGGAAGTTTACAAACTGGTGTTCCGCCAACGGCCAGAATTGCTGCTCGAAGCGTTCAATGCGTGCTTGAAGGAGGGCATTTTTCTTTGTCGCTGGAAAGTGGCCAGACTCGCGTTGATCAGTAAGGGTAAAGGAGACCCGGAGCTCCCGTCTGCATACCGATCGCTGTGTATGCTTGACACGGCCGGAAAAGTGCTCGAGAAGCTCATCAGGGGTAGACTCGCTGAAGCGATCCGTGCTGCCGGGGACTTATCCGCAAGGCAGTTCGGGTTTAGAACAGGGAAATCTACAGTGGATGCTGTTATGGAGGTCGTAGATGCGTTTAATCGAGCCGGAGCACACAGCCGCCGATCTCGACGGATAGTGCTCCTCATAACGCTTGATGTCAGAAATGCCTTCAATTCCGTAAGATGGACAGATATGCTAGGCACACTAGAGAACTCCTTTCACGTGCCAAGCTATCTCTTGCGGATATTGAGGGATTATCTGAAAGACCGCTCCCTGTTCTATGAGACGCTAGAGGGCCAGAGGAGGATGGAAATCACGTCGGGAGTAGCGCAGGGATCCATCCTAGGGCCGGACCTCTGGAACGCTTCCTACGATAGTCTGCTGAGACTCGATATGCCTGAAGAGTCGCGCCTGGTCGATTATGCAGACGACGGTGCGGCACTTGTTGCCGGACGCACTGTTGAACAGGCGCAAGGCAGACTTGGCATATTGATGCGACGGGTAAGCGGATGGATGACTGCTCACAGTTTCAACCTTGCGCTGGAAAAAACCGAAGTAGTCATCCTGACCAGAAGGAGAATCCCGACCTTGCGTCCCATATCGATCGGCGAGTTGACTATAGAGTCAAAACCAGTGATTAAATACCTTGGTTTAATGCTCGACTCGAAGATGAGCTTCTTCGAGCAAATCAAAGCAGCCGCGGACAGGGCTGCAGCAGGAGTCGCGGCCTTGAGTCGGCTAATGGCGACTGTCGGCGGCCCTATATCAACTAGGAGACGTCTCCTCATGGGAGCAACGCAGTCCGTCCTTCTCTATGGTGCGGAGGTATGGGCTGATGCCCTTGACAAGGAGGTGCATCGTAAACGCCTCGCTCAAGTGCAGAGGCGGGGAGCTTTGCGAGTGGCGTCTGCTTATCGCACCGTCTCCGAACCGGCTGTGATGGTGATTGCGGGAGTGATCCCCGTTGCCCTTCTTGCCAAGGAGCGCAAAGCTATCTACCGCCGTAAGAGCGAAAACTTAAGAGAAGTGGTTGCCCGTGAAGAACGTCAACGCACCCTTAACGAGTGGCAACTTTCTTGGCAAAATGAGCCAAGGGGCAAGTGGACTGCGCGACTCATCGACAAATTAGACCCGTGGTTGAACAGAAAGCACGGTGAGATTGATTACTTCCTTACCCAACTTCTAAGTGGGCATGAAGGTTTTCAGTCTTACCTGCACAGAGTTGGGAAGGCGCGATCTCCTGATTGTGTGTTCTGCAATAGAGTGGCGGATGACGCTGAACACACCTTTTTCTCTTGCGAGAGGTGGGACGGCCTCCGCCAGCAGCTTTATACAGACAGACGGGGGAGCTCTCTCCAGATAACATTGTGCGAGAGATGCTGAAGAGCGCTGGTAGCTGGAATCGTATTGCGCATTATGTTCGGGCTCTTCTTACTACGAAGAAGATTGAACTCGACCGGCAGAGGGATCGGACGGTAAGGGGTTCCCTGAACTAACAACTCCCTTCCCGTTGGTGAAGGGGATTCCCTGACTTGAAGGCTCCCAAAGCCGGGAGAGCGGGAGGGCTAGCCCGAAGTAATGTGTCAAACGGTTCCAGGCTAGGAGTCCAACACTCTGCGCGTAAACGCATTCACCCACCCTCCTCCCAAAAAAAAAAACAAACTCGACGTCCGAGGCGGGCCCAAGTGGGTCTCCTTGTCGAGGTTCAATACGGCGCACCCTATTTAGAACTTTCCGAGATTCCTCACGATATCAGGGCCCGAGCGACCCTTCAATCCCTTAAAACTAAGTGTTCTGACGTTCCGAACGTGGCCGGCCATTTGTATAACGCCGAAAAAAAGAATTTTTAATGTTGGCCCAAATCGAATAACACCTGGATCTTGCAAACGGTGTTGAGTTCTCCAACCCTGTAAGAAGGAGCAGATGCACACGCAAACAAAGGCGATCAACCAATAAATGATGAATCCTCTTTGAGCGCCATGTTACAATAACAAGTCGGGAAACCGGAAGCTAGACGCTTCAGGTACGAAAGGTTTGGTTTTGTGTATTTTTTTTATAAAGAGATTTGAGTGTGCATTTGTCCCATTAGCATGTAGCCCGTAAAATATGCATATATTATGTGAAAATATTCACTTTCAAGTGATATTGACATTTATAGTCTTGAATTTGCAGAGGAGCGACAGTTTTGACCTAGTATAACTTTGTTAGTAATATTGCGATTTTTACCATTTGGCAGGATCATGCTCTATACTGTAACCTACATTGCTGCAAAATTTTGTGATTCTAGGATGAACTTAAGGGGGGTTTTCCTTTCAATTACTAAAAATTATAGTAATATACTATTATTAACTTTATTTATGCAGATATCAGTATGGAAGGTATTTCGGAGCCCAGGCACCATATAGTGGCAGCCTCCTGATTTTTTTCAGATTTTTCGGTTGGGTAGTTTCTGAGAATGGGTTCATTAAAAAAAATTGTCACTTTCAGCCCCTCCGCATTCCGCACCTTGTCAAATGTCAAAACTAAGACCGGCTTTGAAAAGTACTAACCGAGACCTTTAATTTGATGCCCAACATGACTCTGTTTGATGGAAAAAAAATTTACACCCTCGTTTTGCATGTATGGGGACCCCCCTTAAATTCGTGGTAAAAGGATGTAACTCACTATATGCATGAGCGTTCACAGTTCCCACCTTTGTACCAAACTTGGTGTCAATCGCTATAACCGTCTCCGAGAAAAATGCGTGTGACGAACAGACAGACAGACAGTAAACCGATTTAAATAAGAGTTTGTGTTTACACAAAACCTTAAAAATGAATGGAAATAAAATAGAGGCGCATTAGACGTAACACAGGCAGTGGACTCCGTGGAAACTTTACACAGTTGACTGCATGGAAGTACCTACTGCCTAAGCCGAGTCGCTTGGGTAATAAAGGACCATTCAGACAGTGGTGACTCACCTACCCTCCTTTCTCAAATAGGCTTGGAACCGGATTTGTTGGTGCGGGCCTGGAAAAATTTTACTATTCAAGTGACATAAGCGGAATTCGTCTTGAGAACTATGTTGGCGTCGAGTATTATATATTAAATTATGATTTGCAGTGAACTAAAAAGAGTGGGACAATGTCCTGGACCAACGTGAACTGAGCCTAGATCTCAAAGCAGCATTCAGTAAAATTGACTTGATCCTTTCCTCGTTGAACATTTCTAAGTAGTTTTCATTGAACAATTGATTTTATCTCGCATTCATTTCAGATCAAAGATTTCACGCAGAGACGCACGGCGTAGGCAGCCCTCGGAAATCACCCACTCACTGCAAAGGGCAGGGCACAATTCATATTTCTAGACAAAGCCACTCAACAGAAATAAAACAATTTAGGAACTGAACTTTCAATAAGAAATCACTTTAGCACTCCTAACGAACCACATGACCAATCGCTGCACATTTGAACCACAAAATTCGCTCACCTTTCCGGCATTTATGTTCTCCAGCTGCACTTTCCGTCCGGACTCACGCTTTGTGTTTTGGCCTGGAATAAATGAAACATTGAAAATCCACACGCCACATAGCGAATTCACGACTTACTTAAAACCAGAATAGGTTGAGCACCGCCAAACATCTTTAAAATCTGATTTTTCGACTAATTTCTGGAGATCACAAATGACTCGTGCACAAACAACACGAAGAGGTTATGAAGTGAAGTTCTGAGCAGAATTGACTGAAACTTGCTGCGGTATGAGTGAGAAGAAAGGACAGTTTGCCGTTCCGGTGTGTGGATCTGAAGGGGACAGAAGATTAATTGACTGCAGGGAATGATTGCTCATACTTTTCTCTCGAACGTTCTTGACAATTGGGGAGAGTTGCCTACACTTCGCCGTAGCTCCAAAAGTTTCCGCCACTTTTAAGGCAAATGTGACAGCTGTCAATTGACCCTCAACTGTTGGTATCGCGGATTCTCGGGGTTATGTTTTGGTCGCTACTTTTTTGTCGCTTGTAAACGAAAATATACAAACTGAAAAAAATGGAGCCGAAGAAAATATCATTCGGTTTCAGCAAAATTCAGAAAAAACCCAACGTCCTTTCGGCAACATCAGTGAAAGAGGATAATAAAGTGGAACTGATCAAGTGCTTGGAAGGGCAGACGATCAAGCTTGTCGAGTATGTTTGCCGCGTTTTTTTGTTTTAGTACAAAATTCTAAAGATGTGTTTGTTTCTAGGGAGAAACCTAAGGAAGAAGCGAAACCTCTCGTCATTCCAATGAAAGAATCAACCAGGACCGCTGCCGCGCTCGCAAGCCTAAAAGCCCGCCATGATATATTGAACGGCATCATTGCACCCCAATCAGACGAAAACAACTCTGATTCGAAGCCGAAAGAAGTCTCACTTGAAAACGAAACTATCGAACAAAGAGCCGCACGAGAGCTATTACAATCTGTTACGAAAACCGAAGAAAATGGGACTGATGACGGCAAGTCTGCCATTGCAATTCCTAAGCCAGACGAACTTCCACTGGATGGTGCGAAGGAGTCTACCTTTGATGACTATGAGAGCACTCCAATAACGCAATTTGGATATGCGATGTTGAGGGGTATGGGATGGAAAGACGAACCGAAAAGTAAAGACGATAAGAAGGATTTGATGGAACCGTTCGTTCGACCGAAAGGAATGGGATTGGGTGCAGATAAAATCGCGAAGCCGAAACCGCTATTGATACCGCCGGATGCAAACGAAACGCTGGAAATCAAAAAGAATGCATGTGTTAAAATTTTGGCAGGAAAACACAAGGATTTATATGGGCAGGTGAGTACAACTTTCCTACAAACTTTAACTGTTCTTTAAAACCTAAATTCCTTAGCTGAGACTTTTTGAGTTAAGATTTTGCTGGGAAATTTACTAAAAAATTTGACGATATATCTCAGCACACCTTTTTATCGTCAGAGAGCTAGTCTGGAACCATTTGTCGCATTACTTCGGGCTGGCGGCGGAACTCTCCCGCCTTGGGGAGCCTTCAAATTCCTTTCGTCACTGCCAGGGGAGAAGAGGATGAGAACTGTTAATTCAAGGAACCCCCTGTCATCGCGTCCCTCAACCGGTCGAGCTCTCTCTCTTTGCAACGGGAAGAACCTGAACGTAATGCGCACTTCTTCCCTCAGCGCTTTTCAGTATCTCCCCTGTTGTTTGGAGAGAGCTAACCTGTGTGTAAATAAAGCTGTTGACTAATCCCATCCCACCTTCCACAAGAAAAAAAGGTGTGATGAGCGCCGTCCACAACCCATTGCCAAACACACAATCATGAGATTGTGCCTTCCCAATCTTGTGCAGATAAGGCTGGAAAACTCCACTTAGGAGCTGAGTAAGAAAAAAAGTCGGTCTCAGCATGCTTCTGATTCAGCCACGCACCTAAGTTGCCATTGAGGTGCGTAGCCCATCTAACTCTTATCTCTGCCAAGAGAGTGGCCACTCATTTCATCTACTTTGCCGATCTTTACAAGTAACCGCATCTCTTCTCCAAGGGCAACGGAAATCATTCCCAATCATAGCGCAGTTGTCAGATCCCACCGTCATCATCTCTGCACTTGCGCACCCTTCTTAAACACATCAACCCCGCGTCATAGAACAAGACAGATTGCGTTGCACATAACAATACCTGTCTTGCTAAATGTAGGGCCCCAATGTTTGCTAATAGTCGACGCCGAAACTTCAGCTGCAGATTTGCCCACTGCTGCTCTGATTTGCTTGAAAAAGCTCATCGAGTAGAGTGTCAATCCAAAGACCTTAACGTTGGTTTTGACTCTATAATTATCTTGTCGATAGACGCAGGACGCAGAGTCGGGTCCTTTTTTTAGTACGGATGACTGCTTGGTTTTTTTCTAGCGCAAAGCTGAAACTATGAACACTTACCCGTCGCATGGATATACCAAGTCTTCTTTGCGCCCATACCCTAGTATATCCAACAAGTTCCGCAACAACATCTGCATAACCGACCAGGCCGCTTCTTCTGGCATATCGAGTCGTAGCAGGCTGCCGAAGTAAGCGTTCCAAAGGTACAGCCCTAGGATGGGTCCCGGTGCTACTTTCAACGTGATCTCCGCACTCGTCTGGCACTCCAGCATTTCATAGAACAGGGAGCGTTCTCTCAGATAATTCCTCAACATGAAGACGAAGCCCGGTACATAGAATGAATTTCCTAGTGTACCGAGGAGTCCTACTTTTTGAGATCAACAGTTGCGGGCTTAAGCTCGATAAATTGTATGAATAACCTCCATGATAGCATCCACCGTGGATTTATCTGTTCTAAAACTGAACTATCTTGGGGAGATTGACAGAATGTATAGTTTCGGTGAGTCTGTGGCTTATTAGCCTTGAACATTTTCTCGGCTGTGTCAAAGCCTACAAAGTAAAACTCCTTTCAGATAAACGCTGAATCAACCCAGCTTGTGTAACTTTGCCGGGATGATGTGGGTGCTTTCTTATTAGTGAAAAATGGGCAAAAGAATCCAGAACTCACCACCTGAACATTGACGCGAACGTTCGGTGAGGAATGCTTCTTTCGTAGCCATTACTAGGATTTCTTTTTAATCTGGAATCCAAATGAAGCACGCCTCATTCAACAAACTTAAATTGGAAGTCATCCACAATCAAGATCCGCCGCTCCGCCTTGGGCACGGCAGTGTCCTTTAGAACATGATTCCTGCATTGAAAATCCGGCCTCGTCTTATTCGGTATTAGGTAGACGCTGAAAAACGTTGTTCCTAAACATCTAATCCAAGCAGGGCTATCTTCCCGGTTTTGGGCCCGAACCCGTTCCGCCGTTCCGAACCCAAATACCAGCGGTATCTAATAAGTCGGAACCCCGCTTTCATCAAGGGAAGGGGAGAGAAGGAAGAGTATTGTTAGTTCAAGGAGTCCCCTGATATCCGGCCCCTTCACGGGTGGAGTTCTATCTTCTTTGCTACGAGAAGAACGTATTACACAACGCAACTCCATGTGTCTCCTCAGCATTTCCGCGACACCTCAGCATTTCCACGACCATGTTGTCTGGGGAGAGATCCTCTTTGTTCAAATAGAGCTGCTGACGAATTCCATCCTACTTTCAACAAAAACCCGCAACCTCACTGCAAAACACACAATCAGTAGATCGTGCCTTTCCAGTCTTGTTTAGATAAGACTAAAATTCTCCATGCCCACTTAGGAGCTGGGTAAGGAAATAGTCCGTCTCGCCATGTTTCCGATTCAGCCACACTCCTAAGTTGCTAATAAGCTGCGCAGTCCATCTGCCTCTAATCTCATTTTGTCAAGAGAGTTGCCACTCATCTAGTGTACTTTGCCGTTCTTTGCGAGCAATCACCTACCTTGACTCTTCTCCCTTGCGCTTGTATATGGATTTACGCTCCTTAGCATGAAAGGCAACGGGAATCACTCCCGCGATTACCATCACGGCCGGTTAAAAGACAGTGCGGTAGGCAGATTATACCCGCAAAACTCTCCATTTCTGTACTTTAGCAAGACGCTTACGATATACCTCCTTTCCAACAGCGTTAATCCGCAGCAGGAGACGTCACCTGCTAGAGCTAGAACCTCCAATAACCCCCACAACAGTTGCAGCCTTGTTCGCTGCTGCTTCGATTTGCTCGGAAAAGTTCATCTTTGAGTCAAGAGTCACTCCAAGGTACTTTATCGTTGGTTTTGGTTCGATTATCGACTCGCCGATCGTTATCGGACGCAGGATCAGAATTCTCTTCTTAGTCAGGATGACTACTTCGGTTTTTTCCAGGGCAAGGCTGAAACCATCCGCTTACCCGTCGCATCAATATGCCAAATTTTCTTTTCGCCTGTTCGACAGTGCCTCCAGCAACAATCGCCGTGACATCATCATCTTCTGACATGCCGAGTCTAAACAAACTATGATAAGAAGTGTTCCAGAAGCCCAGATCTAAAATGGATCCCCGCGCTATCCCGATATGACCTGTCCTAGAATGTCTTAAAGGTTCTTCTGACGTCAAGCGTTACGAGGAGCGCCATTCGTCGAGCTCGGCGACTGTGTGCCTCCGAATTGCATGATAGCATCAACTGTGGATCTCCCTGCTGATGAGCTTTTCGAGCACTTTTCCGGCAGTTCCAAGCATACAAATTGGGGGTATGAAGACGGCAATCCAGAGTCCCTCGTTGCTATCAGTGTAAGCCCCGCCCCCTTCCAAAGAGTGGGGAAACTGCCCTCTCCAGGGAAGCGTTGAATATGCCGAGCAGTAGGTCTGGCCGATGTTGTAGCACTAGTTTGTATGCCTCTGCTGGGATGTCATTGGGTCCGGGCGCCTTCTTGTTTTTCATCGAGAGAAAACTGCCTCTTTCAACTCTTTTATAGAGGAAAGTGGGTAGTCCTCGGCGCTCTCCGCATTGCCGACGTCATCCCGTATGGGGTGCGCAGGGAATACCGCCCGGACAGTGAATTTTGCTCCTGCTTGTTGTGCTGTTGAATCTTTTGTTGGGTGATCTATAGTCTGTGATTACAATATATGCCGCTTCCCGGCCGTTTAGATATTGCTTCAAGCGGCGGAATTTGTGACATTCCTTCCACGCAACCGCTCCTTGCTCTATGAAATGCTAGAGGGTCAGAGTTCTTCAATTTCAGCCGTTCACCAATACAAGCTTAACACGCCTCGATGTCCTTATGGGTCGTTGTTATCAGGTCTATAACTGAATTTGCGACAGTGTCAGCTGTAGTGCCATCACCCCCGGCAATTTTAATTTTATTATTATTATTTAATGGCTTGCTCAGCTCTAGTAAGTAGAACTTTTCATTAGCATCATACAAAAACCGGGGTAAAACTTTACAGGGCCATGAGAAAAATCGGTATCCCGACGAAATTTCCAAGATTAACTAGGCTGATATTGACCAATGTGCGAGGCCAGATAAAAGCAGCCGGACCACTCTCGAGATCAACATTAGTAACGCTCTAAGACAGAAGGATGACCTATAATGCATCCTCTTTAACCTGGCCCTAGACAAAGTGATCCGCGATGCCGATATAAATGCGAGAGGCACCATGCTCTTCAAGTCCATCCAACTACTGGCCTAAGCTGTTGATATTGACATTATGGGAAGAACAACCCTAGATGTACAGTCTACTTTCATCCAGATCTAGCAGGCGCGCGAGATCTCAGGCTGCACACTAATGAAGGCAAGACGAACAACTTTGAGATCATTGATAATTTCTCCTATCTAGGACCGAAAATATCAACTGATAACAGCTACGGTGATGAAATCCATGCACGGTTGTTGGCAGGCGACAGCCTACTTCAGCTTGCAAAAACTGTTTCGCTCGAAACATCCCACATATATATATATATATTCCTCGAAGACCTGGGTTCATAGGACGAAAGACAGCTATTAGGGATATCGAATGGTGTACCTTGGCGCAAAAGCGAGATGTCTGGAGTTTCTTACTAAGGCAGGTCTAGACCAGATACCGGTTGTTGCACCATTGATGATGATGATGATTTGTAAACTACCATATATTTGGATGTTCCAAAAATGGCGCTCGTGAAAATTTTTTGTCTTCGATTCTCGAAAGATGTTTGGTACCCTAATATGTGTTAGAACATGAAAGTTTCTTCCAAAAGTCGTACACATGATCTCGTCGGAAATAGTCCAATTGTTGTCACACAGCTAGTTGGTTAATTTGCAGTTCATTGTTGTTGGTAATTTTATGCAAGCTATGGAAGCCGATGTATCGCTTGAGAACGAGCTCCGCTCCTCCAGGTAACATGATTGGGGGGGCGGGGGACATGTTTCAAGGGTTCGTTCTACTGCCTCGTAGAAGGTATCCGTCTTCAACTCTGCAGTCTGTAGGGACGTGAACGGCGTTCTTTTATATTTTCCTTAGTAGGTTTCATTGTTTGTCTGATTAGAAAACCTACTGCGTGCACGTGGTTCACTGGATGGTTGCTATGATATATAGTATGGAGGCTTCCTTTTAGGAAACCCATCCCTGTCCAGCGCATCTCTTGCGACGCGGGATCCTGTCTAGCTGCAAAACAGGTTTCGGTCTATACATGAAGTGCACGTTCCATGAGAAAATACGCAAATTTGTTTGTCCTTTTCCTTTGCTGAGTTCGTTATTGTCTTATCAGTTCAGTTGGAGGCTTCTTCCATAGCTTCGTATCAGATCGCTTTCCATGTAGAATTTTCTTCCCTAATTAACCTCCAACCTGAAGGACCAGTTGCAATAATTTATATCGTTTTTAGGCGCAGGAGACTTGTTTTTATACTTTTCTGCCTACAGCTTCTCGTTAAGCAAAAACTCCCAGTGGTCACCACGTGAAAATGGAGATAGGTTTTAGGAGCGGAGCTGTTGATGTTGTTTCAGTAGCTTTTTCCCTGGTTTTGTGTCTTATTTATATTTCTCGATTGTTCTCCGTCAGGTATGAAAATACAGTTAAATGATTACGTTTATTTATGAGGCGTACCAAATAGTATTTGTTGGACTATGTATATGTCGTTGGCGTCTTAGTAATTGATGACTCTTTCGTGGAGTCTTGTAGCCACCTTTTTCCTTGTTTACGTTTTCATTTAGACGAAAATTAACGTCATTGCTTCATAAGATGCAGTTCACAGCCACTCGCAGAAGGTTTTGTGTGAATTAGATTAAAATGCTTTCACTAATTGGAGTTTAAGTGGAAAATTCGTCATCGTTTCTTTATATTTTCATTACTGGTACTGTTTGATTTTGTCGAGCGATTATTCTTTTCCTACTTGTTTTGCTTGACTCTACTATGCTGAGATATTCAATACTAAAGAAATTTCATGTAACTTTTTTCTCGGTGATGAACTAATACCCTCTTCTTCGTCTTTCTTGCATTTCAGAACTTAAATCTGCCACAGAAAATGATTCAAATCCACTTGTCAGAGTGTAGAGTGTTAACATTTTTAATGAGACCATCTGAAGACTTGTTATCGCCTGCGAATTATTTCTTGGTGCTATATAGATAAAACGCCTGAATATATTAAGTTTATCAGAGGTCTAGTGCATATCACTTTCATGCAATTACAATGGACAGTTTGGTCCCTTTGTGCTCCCTTTCTCCATCAATCCGCCTCTTCGTTTTGAATTGAACGAGAGATCAAATCGTTTCCAATCACGACCGAGTGCACTTCCAAATATGCACTGGGAATCCATTTCAGCATTCAGTTTCAGGACTTGAAGCTAGAAAATCGCACTAGAAAGGGAGACAACTGTTTCCCGAAATGTTGCATTTACCAAATAATATACAGGGTGCGGCAGCATAACTTCCTTTTTTCAAAATTCAATAAAAACTATTGTATGCATCGAAAAATATTTATTTATTTTTTGTAATGTAGGTACATGTCTAAAGTTTTTATTTACATTGTTTTGAAGATCAAATCTGTTAGGTGACGTCCCCCATTCTCCATACATTGCGTAAACCGATTTCTGGCGTTTGTCATGACTCTTGTTAGCATAGCAGGTGTTATGTTGGCAATTTCTTCTTGGATGTTGGTCTTCAAATCTTGTAGGGTTCTTGGACGGTTCACATAAACACGGGATTTCAAAAAACCCCATAGAAAAAAATCACAAGGGGACAGATCGGGAGAGCGTGCCGGCCATTCGAAATCGCCTCTAATTGAGATAAGGCGCTCTGGAAACTGCTCCCTCAAAACAGCCATCGATGCTCTTGAAGTGTGTGCTGTTGCACCGTCTTGTTGGAACCAAGTGTCCCCCAAATCCAAATTTTCTAGCCGTGGGAAAAAAAATTCTGTAGCATGTTTACATACCGGTCCGAATTCACCGTCACTGTAACCTCATTTTCCTCAAAAAACCAGGGACCAATAATTCCAGCTGAGGAAATTGCACACCACACTGTGACTTTGGGTGAATGCAAAGGCTTTTGATGCAATTCTCGAGGGTTGGTGTCAGCCCAGTAGCGCATGTTTTGTTTGTTAACCGACCCACACAAATGAAAATGGGCTTCATCGCTAAAAAAAACAATAGCACCCTCGGGAACGACATAAAGAAGAAGCTCACACGCGTTCATCCGAGAATTGAAGTCACGTTCTGAAAGTTCCTGCACTATCGCCATCTTATAGGGATGAAAATGAAGATCATCACGAAGAATTCTTCTCACAGAACGATCGGATAGTCCAAGGGCAGATGCGTGGTTGCGCGCAGAACGCCGTGGCGATCGCAACATTGATGCTCTCACTGCTTCAATGTGCTTAGGTGATCTAACGGGTCGAGGGACTCCAGTTCTTCCTTTTGTCGCACTTGCAGTTTGTCTGAATGTAGTGACCCATGTAACAATTGATTTGCGGTCTGGGACGGGAGCCAACGGGGCTAAATTAAAGCGATTCCGAAATGCACGCTGTGTTGCAATCACCGAACATCCGCTTGAAAAGTAAACCTCAACGGCAAAGGCACGCTCCTCACTATTCCAACGCATGATGGCGACTGAACAATGTCGGGACAAAACTTTACAGTATCCCCTCTTGAACGAGACGACTAGCGGTCCGCTATGACATCAACTAACTGAGTGGCGCGCATTTTAAAAAAGGAAGTTATGCTGCCGCACCCTGTATTTATGTTTAACCAAAAACAGATTTATTTTTATCTAGTCAATCTTACTATTCTTATTTTTCTCAAGAAGATAATTTGAAGCAGAAAGTTGCTTCCTAAAGCCAAACAATTTTGACCAAAATTACAACACGAGCTTTTCGAAATATTCGTCAAGAATTCTAAAAGTATTCAAAAATATGTTCCCAGTACGTGCTTTTCAAAATCGAGAAATTTTCTTACAGAAATTAGACTCTATATGTTGGAGCATTTATTTGCAAGTAAAGTTGTGAGGCCCGGCCTTCAGTCGACTCCTCTTTGTCCATGAAGGTTAAATCCTCAGTGATTCTGTGGATTAACCAAAATTTCAAAACATTTTAGTGGATTGCTACGAGCTCGGCTTTTAACTTCAAAATGCTTTTTATTGAATTGACGTCATGGAGAAACAATAAAGACCTTTGGAACGACCTCTAGTCGTCGCCCATATTGGGTCTTTACAGTACATAACGAAGTTTCACGAAAGCGTGGAGGCCTCGATGAAGTTACAGTTAATTAAAGCAAGGTCGAACTACCTAAGATGGAACTACCTCTAGTCGTCGCCCATATTGGCTCTTTACAGTACATAACGAAGTTTCACGAAAGCGTGGAGGCCCCGATGAAGTTACAGTTAATTAAAGCAAGGTCGTTACGGAGTATTTAACTCGCAGAATACTCCACATGGGACAAGAAGTCAGTAAACACGACAATTCGGTTGTCTCAGTCTATTGTTTTACAGATATATGTTTCTGAACAAGAGTACAAAAATTCTAGATTGAAATTATAATTTCTCTAGTAATGTGGCACGTTGTCATGCCAGTTTCCAGGTTTAGCTGGTGGTAGCCAGTTCATGGTGTCAACCACTTTAAATCCCAATTTCTCGAACATGTTCAGTGACGGGTAGTTGTCAAACACTACGGGAGCAAAAACATCATATCCAGTTTCGCCAATAGCTTTCGCCATAGCACGAACTATCAAACTTCCAAATCCTTTTCGTTTATGTGATTCTGCAACTTGAAGAGTTCCAAGACTGCCTACTGGAATTCTATCAATTGAAAAAGACATTTTAGATTGAATATCTGAAGGTGGAAATATTCCGAATCTTATCTCACCTGAAACACCATGCAACTAACTCTCCATCAGATGTAAAAGCTCCAACACTAACATTATACTTTGCCAAACGTTGTAAGTATATTAAAGAGCCAGGACGTCTGAAGGGCCACAATGCATTCGCAGTTACTACATCTTCCGCAGTTAGGGGTCTAAGCGTAATACCGTCAGGAGGACTAAAAAGACGAAACTTAAAAATGTGTTCAGCGAATTCTGAATATTTTCATACTTTACGATAAGTTTCGCAGCTTCATCTTGGGGCATCCGAAACCATTTTGTACCCTTTATATAATTAACATCAACGTTGTTTTCCTTAACGAACTTATATATCAGATCGAGCAGTCTTGATCCAATGGAAGCAATGGTGTACCCTTTGCTCCAATCCACAAGAGACAGGGCTTTTACTAGACGAGTGAAATCGGTGCTTCGAGTGTTGGCGTAGAGCGAAATCCAGTCCTATAATGTGAAAATATAGATCGGATTATTTTAGTTATTTAATTCAATTATCGTTAAACAATAGAGAAAGTTTCCTTTTGTGGTTAAACTTTTTCTAGTGAATTGTCGCGTATTTCGGGAACCATTCCCTATTTCTCGCGGTGATTTTATACGGCAAAATGTTAGACCAAAAGGGAACTTTTTCTATGTATTTAATTCGATAGGTTTAAACCTTTCGAAATTTAGATTCCATTCAATGGCTACTCGAGGGTTTATATCTCACCTGCACTGGTGCCAACATTTACGTGTTTGAATTCATCTCTTTTTTTAGTGTCGTCTTATATGAAAAATCTGTAATTATGTACTTGGGGGTGTCAGTTGGGTCTCAAAATTCAAATTCATGGTTTAATTCGCTTCTTTAGTTTAGACTTCCATTTATTCTGCACCCAAATTAAATTCATTGATTCATGAAATAATCCCCCAAAATGCCAGATTAATCCCTCTTATCACAACTAAGGAAGTTGTATAACTAATTTTTCTTTATCTGAGAAATAATTGTGCGAGTTCTTTGTTAAAAGTACTTAATTTCCATGGAAATGGAAAAATCTTGAGATGAACCTTAATATTCGAGCTTAGACTTAAGAGTTCAAACATAATTCAGGTATACTTACCGTAATAATAAAAGTGCCATCGCTCCAGTCACCATTCAGTGATAAAATTCGAATATGAGGAATGTTAGGATCTTTATTGAGCCACCTTACGTATGTATCTACAGTGCCATATCCAATATTATACTTAGGCCAATCTTCACGATAAAGATCTCGCAAACTTGTCAAGTCTTGGATTGGTATATCAACTAATTTATCAGCCATGCTAATCAGTAATTTTTAATGGTTCAATTTATATCACGAAAGACTAACATGTCCACACTAGTGAACGACCGGTGAAATACTGTTGGAATACATCTTACGCTCCTCGAAAGACATCGATTGCAAATTATTGTGGAATAATCACTTCTAGTTTCTTACAAGATAAGTATATTCCCTAATGGAAGTGTGTGATATGCATTTTGGGGAGCTTAAAATATAGCTTTGGAACATATGTGGACTGCCATCAAACGAAGCTTGTAACCGTGGACACAGTGGCTCATTAAACTTTGAGAGATTTAAAGGCTGTGGAAAGATTCAGAAGAGGAATATGCTCAAACTACTCAATAATCACCGTTGTTTCGGCCTGCCTTTTGCTCCCTTACCATCGACTTCGATGTTCAGACCAATCTTGACAAGTGAAATCTCGTTAGCACGAATTGCGTGACCATACAATCGAAGACGCCTCTCTTGCAATTTTTCCACGATCGGTGCAACCTCATAACGATCGCGGATATCCTCATTTGGGATGTGATCAAAACGTGTGACGTCAATAATCCAACGTAACATCTTCGTCTCCTTTACCGGAAGACGCCGTTCATTGTCTTTTATAGTCGGGCAACACTTAGAACCATAAAGAGCAACAGGACGGACGACATTGCGGTAAATTTTAGATTTGAGACGTTTGTTGATACGTCGATCACAAAGAACACCACTTCATCCAGGTTGCGTTAATGCGTGAAGCAATTTCATAACGCATTTCATTGGCTGATATCGTTTACCCGAGGTATTTAAATCGCTCAGTTCTGGGCAGATTACTGCTGCTGATAGTGATTGTGCCTGTTTCATGGGGATCGGTTGTCAAAAATTCAGTTTTGTTTAAATTCAATCTGATACCGTGTTGCATGAGGCGATCATTCCATTTTTTGACAATTTGTTCGAGATCATTTTTGCTATTAGATGCTAGGAAAACACCATCTGCATAAAGCATTGTGTAAGGCGCGTGTAGGGACGTTGGATATCCTGCGTGACGGTGTCCATAACAAGAACAAAGAGGAGTGGTGAGTGGGTGCTTCCTTGATGAACACCAATAGAGAGACGAAGCGGTTTTTTACCCCCGCCATACTTCGAACTTTACTTTCCGGATCGTGGGAGAGCAATTGAATCCAGCGCACAAGTTCTTCTGGCACTAAGTGTTGTCGTATAGCATACCAGATGAGTTCTTGTGACACACGGTCAAATGCTTTCTCTAGATCCAGAAATGCAATGTAAAGAGGGCGATGCTTCTCACAGTGTTTCTCCATGAGTAACCGCGCAGCGTGTATTGCGTCAGTAGTTCCGCAGTTCTTGACAAATCCGGCTTGATTCACGGTTGTTTCAACGATTTCGCGAATACGGTCTTCAAGAATGCGTTCAAAAATCTTCATGGTATGGGAAAGTAACCGGATCGGACGGTAATTTGAACATTCTGCTGGGCTACCTTTCTTTTTCCATATTGGAACAGTGGTACTTTCTTGCCAGTCAGATGGTGTTCTTCCTTCCTGAATAACCCGGTTAAAGAATTCACTGAGCCACAGTGTTGGGTCCCAGCTCTTCGCTTTCCAGAGCTCAGATGCGATGTCGTCAGGTCCTGTGGCTTTTCTCGATTTCATTCGTTTTATTGCCTGCTCAACTTCAGTTGCGCTGACAGGTGGACCTGCTCCAAATGTCGGCAATGATTGTGGAAGTGGAGGATGAGCAAATTCTTCAGTTGAAATCTGTTCGAAGTATTCTCGCCATCTATCCGTTGCGGTTCGACGGTTGGTAAGCAAAGTACCGTTATTGTCATTAATACAACAGAAGTGTTCGATATCCTGTGTACGTTCGTTACGGCTTTTAGCAAGTCGATACAGATCTCTCTCGCCATCCCGAGTGTCCTGTTTATAGTAAAGATCTTTGTAATGGTTCGCTCGGGTGACAGTGATCGCTTTCTTTGCTTCCCGGTTGGCATTCTTGTAAATTCGCCAATTAGCAGGTGTTTTATCGTAGAGAAATTTGTGGTAGAGGCGTTTCTTTTCACGGACCTTCATTTCAACATTACCATTCCAAAGCCAAGTATTTTGGTTGATGTACCGCTTACCCGGCTTGGAGACCCCGAGGGTTGCAGAGGCCGCTTTGTGGATCGTGTCTTTCATTTGGTTCCACGATTCTTCCACATTCGTAATGGTCGGTAATCGTGTGAGTGAGATCATTTCTTCTTTGTGCTCACGAAATCTCCACCATTTAATGCGCCGCGGGCCAATGCGTTCTTCACGCTGTTTTATCGGTGGCTTAATTCGCAGGACGGTAATCAAAGGCCGATGTTGAGGTGCGATGTTCTCATAGGGAAAGGCTTTGCAATCAGTGACAGTGGTAAAATGTTGGCTGAGAATATAGTCGATTTGCGTTTTACTGCTCCCACTATAAAATATAGAGACAGATAGATGAGACAATCATTTGATGAACCATGTATTCATAAGTACAAGGTCATGGGTGTCCACAAAATCGATTATACGCTCGCCACCCTCACTGCGCGCTCCGAATCCCTTTCTCCCATGGAACCTGTTACCGTCTACCTTTTCAGCCACATGAAGGTCGCCGGCAATGATAATATAATGGTCAGCAGGCACGTGACAAGTCTTTTCATTGAGAAGTTGCCAGAAGGCATCTTTCTCGACATCAGGTCGACCTGTCTGTGGTGCGTACGCGGTGAAGAAGTGAATAGTGCGATCAGCTGTTATAATGGGGAGCTTCATCAGCCGATCGTCAAATCATCCGACTTCTTTAATAGTATCACGGAAACCCTCTGAGATGGCAATGCCAACACCATACTGAGTGTGTGGGCTACCAAAATAGAGAAGTTTAAGCCATTTTTACCGCGTTCGCATTGAACGCAGCTTTTGGCACCAGACCAGGGTTTCTTGCAGAGCGCAGATATCAGTACGCCTTTTCCGAAAGGCTCTTGCGAGTTTCTTGGTCTTTCCACTTAGGGTATCAACATTTAGCGTGCCGACACGTATTTGTTTTGTTCATTTTGTTCGGACTAATTTGCTTACGTCCTGACACCGTCCATTTCGCCCATTTCTTGACAGGACCGGGGCCCGCCCTGCCGCGTCAACTGAGGTGGACGTCCTAGCATTTCTAGGAGACTTATGACTCAATCCGATCAACATGTTTGCAACGACATTGTATGAATTTTCCTGGTCGGCCTGTCGTGGGACCTATCACCAAGAGAGATCAGGTAGGATTTAGTATAGTGGAATAACTCCAACCATACTCTATTTATCTCTTTCCCTGCTCTCAGCATTTTATTTTTGTTTTACTGAGGCTAGTACGGAATTCGTTGCCTCAAACCCTCCTCCTTTACCTGAGTTTTTGACCAGCATGATATGTTAATAGCATGGCGGAGTAAATAATGCTAATCTTAAGAATATATAAATCTACCTCTTACAATCATCGACTAATATTCCCTTAAGCAGTGTTATGGGAATCCTTTTCAGCATTCAGTTTCAGGACGGGAAGCTAGAAAATCGCACTAGGAAGGGAGACAACTGTTTCCCGAAATGTTGCATTTACCAAATAATATATTTATGTTTAACCAAAAAAAGATTCATTTTTATCTAGTCAATTTTACTATTCTTATTTTTCTCAAGAAGATAATTTGAAGCAGAAATCTGCCTCCTAAAGCCTAACAATTGTGACCAAAATTACAACACGAGCTTTTTGAAATATTCATCAAGAATTCTAAAAGTATTCAAAAACATGTTTCAAGTACGTGCTTTTCAAAATCGAGAAATTTTCTTACAGAAATTAGACTCTATATGTTGGAGCATTTATTTGCAAGTAAAGTTGTGAGGCCCGGCCTTCAGTCGACTCCTCTTTGTACATGAAGGTTAAATGAAGGATTCTATGGATTAACCAAAATTTCAAAACATTTTAGTGGATTGCTACGAGCTCGACTTTTAACTTCAAAATGCTTTTTATTGAATTGACGTCATGGAGAAATAATAAAGACCTTTGGAACTACCTCTAGTCGTCGCCCATATTGGCTCTTTACAATACATAACGAAGTTTCATGAAAGCGTGGAGGCCCCGATGAAGTTACAGTTAATTAAAGCAAGGTCGTTACGGAGTATCTAAATTTCAGACTACTCCACATGGAGAAAGAAGCTAGTCAACACGACAATTCGGTTGTCTCAGTCTATTGTTTTACTGATATATGTTTCTGAACAGGAGTAAAAAAAATCTAGATAGGAAGTTTTCCAAAATTATAATTTCTCTAGTAATGTGGCACGTTGTCGTGCCAGCATCCGGGTTTAGCTGGTGGTAGCCAGTTCATGGTGTCAACCACTTTAAATCCCAATTTCTCGAACATGTTCAGTGACGGGTAGTTGTCAACCACTACGGGAGCAAAAACATCATATCCAGTTTCGCCAATAGCTTTCGCCATAGCACGAACTATCAAACTTCCAAATCCTTTTCGTTTATGTGATTCGACAACTTGTAGAGTTCCAAGACTACCTACTGGAATTCTATCAATTGAAAAAGACATTTTAGATTCAATATCTGAAGATGTATTATAAATATTCCGAATCTTATCTCACCTGAAACACCATGCAGCCAACTCTCCATCAGTTGTAAAAGCTCCAACACTTATATTATATTTTGCCAAACGTTGCAAGAATATTAAAGAGCCAGGACGTCTGAAGGGCCACAATGCATTCGCAGTTACTACATCTTCCGCAGTTAGGGGTCTAAGTGTAATCGCATCAGGAGGACTGAAAAGACGAAACGTTAAAACGTGTTTAGCGACTTCATAATATTTTCACACTTTACGATAAGTTTCGCAGCTTCATCGTGGGGCATTCGAAACCATTTGGTACCCTTTATATATTTAACACCAATATTTTTTTCCTCAACAAATTTATATATCAGATCGAGCAGCCTTGATCCAATGGAAGCAATGGTGTACCCTTTGCTCCAATCCACCAGAGACAGGGCTTTTACTAGACGAGTGAAATCGGTGCTTCGAGTGTTGGCAAAGAGCGAACTCCAGTCCTATAATGTAAGAATATAGATCGGATTATTTTAGTTGTTAATTTAATTACCGTTAAACAATAGAGGAAGTTTTTTTTTGTGTTGTGAACCGTCTGAGCGGCACGCTCAAGGTCACTCTCCTCTGGGTTCCCGGGCATAGGAACATAGAGGGGAATGAGCGGGCTGACGGATTGGCCAGGCAAGGCTCTGCTCTTGGCAGTCCTTCGGCGAATACAGTCGGTGTTCCTTTGGCGGCTGTCGGGGGCCGAGTCTATTCGCACTACCTAGCAGTCGCGGGCCTGAGATGGCGAAGGCTTACGAGCTGTGCCAAGTCAAGGAGAATTTGGCCCGCTTACAAATAGCCCGATCACGAGAGCTCCTGTGCCAGACGCGTGCAAATGTATTTAAGGTTACGGCGGTCTGCACAGGGCACTGGCCCATAGGGGACCATGCCGCTAGGCTCGGCATACCCTACAACTCGCATTGCCGAAGCTGCGGAGAAGGAAGGGAAACCCTCATGCACTTTCTTTGCGATTGCTCAGCTCTGGCTAGAGTTAGGCTGCGGACACTGGGTAAACCATTCTTTGGGGACCTCAGAGAGATTTCTAGCTGCAGGGTGGGAGAGCTGCTTTCTTTCGTGAATGCTACGGGGTGGCTCTGAATATCCGAGCCGGCTGGACTCTGCTTCCTTGTTCCCATAACAACAGTCACGCTCTTAGGAGTTTGTCGCTTCAAAACGGCGCACCAAGGCGCTAATTGGACTCCTCGGAGCGGCCACTGATACCTGCCTACCTACCCTTCCTTTTGTGGTTAAATTTTTTCTAGTGAGTTGTAGTGTATACAATATTTCGGGAACCGTTCCCTCTTTTTCTCGGTGATTCAATACGATAAAATGTTAGCCCAAAAGGGAACTTTTTCTAAATTTGGATTCCATTCAATGGCTACTAAAGGGTTTATATCTCACCTGCACTGGTGCCAACATTTATGCGTTTTAATTGATCTCTTTTTTAGTCTTGTGTTATGTGAAAAATCTGTAATTATGTACTTGAGGATATCAGTTGGGTCTCAAAATTCGAATTCATCGTCTAATTCGCTTCTTTAGTTTAGACTTCCATTTATTCTGCACCCAAATTAAATTCATTGATTCATGAAATAATCCCCCAAAATGCCAGATTAATCCCTCTTATCACAACTAAGGAAGTTGTATAACTGATTTTTCTTTATCTAAGAAATAATTGTGCGAATTCTATGTTAAAAGTTCTCAACTTCCATGGAAATGGAAAAATCTTGAGATGAACCTTAATTAGTTTCTGAATATTCGAACTTAGACTTAAGAGTTCAAACATAATTTAGGTGTACTTACCGTAATAATAAAAGTGCCATCACTCCAGTCACCATTGAGTGATAAAATTCGAATATGAGGAATGTTAGGATCTTTATTCAGCCACCTTACGTACGTATCTACAGTGCCATATCCAATATTATACTTAGGCCAATCTTCACGATAAAGATCTCGCAAACTTGTCAAGTCTTGAATTGGTATATCAACTAATTTATCAGCCATGGTAATCAGCAACTTTTAATGGTTCAATTTATATCACGAAAGACTAACATGTCCACATTAGTGAACGATCGGCGAAATACTATTGGAACACACCTTACGCCCCTCGAAAGACATCGATTATTGTGGAATAACCACTTCTAGTTTCTTGTAATATGCGTTTCGGGGAGCTTAAAATATAGCTTTGGAGCATATGTGGACGACTATCAAATGAAGCTTATAACCGTGGACACAGTGGAAGATTAAACTTTGTGAGATTTGAATGCTGTGGAAAGATTCATATTGTATAATTTGAAGGACGCACTTGCAACGTTAGGTGAGAATTTCAGAAGAGGAATATACTCAAATAACTCAATAATCATATTAAGGTTCTCCACAGTACTTGCTTCTTTCAGACTGACTAAAAGACTGCCCACTCGCCATTCAAGTTTTTTATTATGTTAATTTCTACTGGTCTCACGGTATGCGAAACATCTTTGCTTTTATAGTATTCGGTGGTTAGGGAAAATTCATTTGGTTGTCTATAGAATTTCCTTTTCCCTATTCATAGTATTTTCATCATTTCCGTAATTCCAATTTTCAATTCTCCTTCCCGAATCCCCAATCCTTCACTTATCTAATTTAAATTGTTAAAGAGTAAAGTCGAAAACGGCATCTGAGCGAAGAAAAAATACGATCGTCTTATTTGCATTCAGATTTACTCCAAACTAAGATAAACAAAAAAGGGTATAATTCGCTGTCGCTTTCTGGTGATGCACTATGACTCTCTCCTTAATTTTCCGAGAAGCTTGCACTCCCGTCCACTGTTCTATGTTACATAGCTCTAGGGCGACCCACTCGTCCGCCGTCCTGGGGGGTTCATTATATTATATAACTAGCAATACAATTGCCACACTTCCTTAAGTTACCTCTGCACTGCCAGTTCCTCTTTCTTATTCAGCAAGCTCACGCGTATCTGGCTTGTAGGCCGACCAAGTTCTTCATTAATTATTGTTTGAATACCTCGTTGGCACGGTGGAGGCATGAATGAGCTAAAGCTTGGGGTTTTCAAGTGACAGTTGAGGTTACTTTTCATGTATTACTTCCATATTGTAGCACAGAGAGAACACTGGCGCAGAACAGATGTTAAATGTTAAGATGCTAAAGTTAAAATAGATGTATTTTCAGATTTTGATCAAAACAACGTTGTTAATGCGTCGAACAACATCAAGTTTGTTGTCGCCGTCCCCCAGTAGTATTTAGAACATGAAGCTGGACCTTGCTTTTTATGGCTAAAATTAATTCCAACTTTTTTTTGTTGCTATTGAGTGAAAAACAGATTATGACTCAAAATGTGTGTAAAGTGCCACGGATATCGCCCTGAAAACCTATCCAATCGAAAAATTAGACAAAAGTAACAAGGATGCAGCTGAACGTAGTGTTGTTCTCAGCTCCCTCCATATTTTTGACCATTTCTCAAAAACCGATCGACCGAATTGAATGAAATTTTGAAGTTCATCAAAACATTGATGAGAAGTATTTCCAAAGGAAATCAGCTTTATTGCCATTGACGGGCTTCAAGCAGATGAGTAGTCTAAACGCCACATTGCTAGAGTCAATTCGGCCGAAATCACAAGGTGGTCAACTACTATGTGAAAACCGTGACGTCTTCAATACAGGAAAGAAACGTGTCACGAAAAGCAAATTCTCGCCCACTGTCCTAAGTTAAATCTGTCGTTTGACAACTCAACGCGCACAGGTCTCTCCATCATAGAATATTTAAACATTACAGTCACGTCCGTTAAATAATTTTTACTCAGCTGCATATTTGTTCCGCATAACTGAAGTCCACACCGCTTCTAAAGGCAATTTATTAAAAAAAATTTTTTTCGCGCTTGTGATAAACAACAATGCATGAACGTGGAACATTGTAAGTGTAGTAGCTATTTTTTGATACGTTTTGTACTATGAATTGCTTCAGGTGTTATCCAGTGACCAAAAGAAGTTCTTACTAGACGGTTTAGGCGGCTTCAATCACTACTGGCGGGGTTTGAGAAATGATCCTCCGTATTTCTGGCGACGCAAATTTAGTGTTTGTTCGGTAGTTGTGTAAGCTTGTTTTGGGCAGATAATTAAGATAGAGTGAGTTTGCCCATCGACAAAAGTAGACTCAGCCGAATATAAAGGCATTTTTACGGATCGACTGTTGCTTTTTTTTTCAACGTATTAAACTTACCCAGGACAGTGTGTCGATCCATTTAAGACGGAGGATACATAGTCAGCTTAACGTGAATTGTAATGATACGCTCGACTGGGTTGCATGGTGCGATCTGTTCTAACTCTCTAGACTGACTCCGTAGGCGGTCCTCCGGCTCTTGTATGCCCTGCGGAACATTTCAGAAAGGCATGTAAACACTTTACTAGGAAACTACTTGGGTCTTTGACAAGATCTCCTTACTACCATTAGAGTCATCTGTTAATAATTATCCTAAGTAAATATTCGCCCTACTGTTATATAATTTTCCCAAAGTGATTTTTGTCACAATATTTAATAAATGTAATGAAACTTAGTTTTATTCTCTACCTACTAATCCAAAAATAATAGTACTACTCAAAATGTCCACCGTTTGCATTTACTCACTTCTCTTAATGTTCGGACCACTCGTCTATCGCCGCATGCACTACTTCTAGCAATACTGAGGCACCAGATCAGTCAGATGGAGATTGTTTGGTTTTGTTGGTGTTTATCTTCGGTTCAACTCTGTTTGCCTTCTTTTTTGGACCCAGGGCTTTTTGGCCAAGGTCCATGAATCAGTGAGAAATCAAGCAGATGTGGTCGGCATAGCCGCGTGTTCGAGGAAAGATTTCGTAGTGCATTGGCTCATTCAAAACGGATGCCCTTCGGAATCTTAACGATCACCTCACTGAAAAAGATGCCGTAGACTGTAGGGGCTTCACAGAATAGTTCCGCAGGGAAATCCTCAATACCGGCGACTTTACTTCGTTTGAGTGTGTTGACGGCAATGATGATTTCATTTCTGTTCGATGGAGCTGCCCACATTCGCATGTTACCAGATGTTTTATGATGCAGAATCGTGGTGAAGTGCTCTTTCCACCTTGTCAGCCGCACATCATCATAAATGAGAAGCCCACCGTTAATATCCCTCATAAGACAATCAAAATGCTTACGATCACTTGTAAGGTCTTTCGTTATACAGTATATGGGAGTGAAATCATTGTTATTTGCGGTAGACTGTGCTTCCCTCATCTGAGCAATAGTGGAATTCCTTTTGTCACGGTGCACACTACGTTAAACTTCTTGCCCTTCTTCATGTTAAAGGAGCTTAGTGTGTTGCACTAACCTCCGCTCCTAGCCAATAACAAACAAATGACGATTCGCCTCCACGTTTATGCGCTCAACCAGGTCTGGTAACGTCCATTGACAGGCTTATGCACTGGTAAGGTATTATCAGAACCCACCTTGACCTTCAAATCTCCCATCACGATCATAATGTTACCCTTAGGAAGCCTTCCCTAGAGTGGTAGTCTCTGTTTTACTATTATACTATTACTATAATATTGAGTCGTTTCTTATTCTGGGCCGAAATTTTGCAGTCAGTGTCCGGTCTGATTTCGGATTCACGATCACAATGGCACTTTCAGGAAGCCTTTGAACTGCATGTAATTGCTAATAGAAAGCTTCCCTCCGATTATATCCTTTGGTGCGTAGCTTTATGTAATTGTTATTCTTATGCGTTCTCTTGATCTGGCTTAACCTGGGCCAGATCAAGAGAACATCCCTTACGTTAGCCAAGAGTCAATCCGACACCGAATTGGCGTCTGCTACCATTTGGCTCAACAAACTTCGCATCACTCGCTATTTTGACAATCAAATCGCAGCCGAGGCATGCAATTATCTAATTTTTTACGACAGGGAGCCTGGGTCCTGATATCGAAATGAGGCAATAGTGAGACAATCCTGTTCCGAGGATCTAGTTGCGATGAACTTAAAATACCAGGTAAATGACAAGAGGAGAAACGTCATTGTTGCGTCTGCTTACTTATTCTATGAGTCTTTTTGTCCTCCGGCGACGCAAGAACTAGCGTATGCAGAAACAAGTAGCCTTGAACTCTCGATAGGTTGTGATGCAAATGATCAGCACATTTGTTGGCCCAGTAGCAAATGTAATCCTAGAGGAGAGAACCTTTGATTCGATCACTTCGACTGATGAAAAAATCAAGTAGTTGACCTAACAATCTGCACTTCAAAGTTGTAAGACTTGATTAGAGACTGTTACTTAAAATTTAGTCTGACTATTGCAGGCGAACAAAATCCAAGGAAAACGGACTGGATAAAGTTCAGTGAATTTCTTAGTAACAATGTGTAGCTTCCTAGGCGACTAAGGACTACTCATGGATGTGTTAATCAGAAAGAAGAAGTGCTAATCGGTTACTCACATATTGAAAAAAGGCGACGATGCCTTCATTGCGGGTTTCTGTCCCAAGATGGCCAACGAATAGATCACCCTAGAGTTAAATGGAGCAGAATTGTTGGGGGGAGCACGTTTCTGGGAAATTCTGATTTGAGCTGAAACACATTTTGGCGAATCGGGAGCATTGTGTGGTGGTTTCATTGTTTTCAAAGGGTCAGTATATCGTAAGATTTATGGTCATCTACAAGTCATCCCTTCTATAAAATTCCCCAATACGTTGGGCATTTTTGGATCTTTAATGTTGGTCTAGTGTGTCACATTTAGAACCATCATTTTGGTTTCCCATTGCTCTGTTTGATCATCCATCTGCCTCCTTGTATTGAAATGAATCAACCAATCCCAGCCGAGTGTCCTAATAATTATGCCTGGACAGGTGATTGCTCCTCAGGATAGGACAAGTTTTCGCCCTGTTGACTGGCAGCCACATAACTTACGCTTTCCGTTGAATGTTTTTTTTTATCTATGATAATATAAGCAAGTCAAAATATCTGATTATTAGATGATGTTAATCTTAAGAACATATAAATCTATTGGTGCTCACAATATAGTCGATTTGATTCCTTACAATCACCGACACATATCCCTTTAAATATGCAAACAAAATGTTGGGAGAATCCATTTTTACATTCAGTTTTATCAATACGGGAGGCTGGAAACTCGCAATCTTTTATCTTTTATTGTTCATAAGAGGAAAATCTGAAACGAAAAGCTGACTCCTATAACTAAATGATTGCGACCACAAACGCAACACGAGCTTTTCGAAGTATTCATCAAGAGTTCTAAAAATATGCAAAAAGAATTTATATTCGCAGTATGTGCTTTTCAAAATTAAATTTTTTTTTTAACAGATGCCATTATTAGACACTGTATATGCAAGTCAAAGTTGCGTGCTATGAGAGGCCCCGTCTTCAGTCGACTTCGCTCCTGCTTTGTCTATGAAGGCTAACTTCCTAATGATTCCATGGATTAATAAAATTTCAGAACCCAGGATCTATCTTTAATAAGCAGTAATCTCAGACAATCTAATGCAACCCCTACTGGCTCAGATGTCAGAAGCTAACTTGCAAATGCTTTTTATTGAATTGAGGTCATGCAGAAACAATAAAAACCTTTGGAATTATCTCCAGTTGCCGCACATACTGGCTCTGCATAGTGAGTAGTAAAGTTTCGGGAAGACGGGGAGGCCCCGATGAGATTACAATTAACTAAAGCAAGGTCGTTACGGAGTAACTAACTCACAGATTACTCCACATGGGGCATGAGCATTATGTAAATATATATACACAGAGTAAGTAAATAGATGCGATAAATCTGTTGTCTCAGTCTATTGTTCTACACATACACGTATTTGAACAGGGGTGCAAAAATTTCAGATAGATAATTCCTCTAAATAATAATAATTTTCTAGTAGTGTTGCTCGTTGTCGTCCCAGTCCCCGGGTGTAGTTGGCGGTAGCCAGTTCATGGTATCAACCACTTTGAATCCCAATTTCTCGAACATGTTCAGTGACGGATAATTGCCAACGACTACGGGCGCAAAGACATCATATCCAGTTTCGCCAATAGCTTTTGCCATAGCACGAACTATCAAACTGCCAAGTCCTTTTCGTTTATGTGATTCCACTACTTCAAGAGTTCCAAGACTACCTACTGGAATTCTATCAAATGAAGAGGAAATTTTAGATATTGAATATCTGCAGATACAAACATTTTAAGTTTTGTCTCACCTGAAACACCATGCAACTAACTCTCCATCCGATGTAAAGGCTCCAACACTAACATTATACTTTGCCATACGTTTTAAAAATATTGAAGAGCCAGGATATCTGAAGGGCCATAAGGCATTGGCAGTTGCTACATCCTCCGCAGTTAGGGGTCTAAGTATAATCCCATCAGGAGGACTGAAAAGACGAGACGTTAAAATGTGTTCAGCGAATTCTGAATATTTTCATACTTTACGATAAGTTTCGCAGCTTCATCGTGGGGCATCCGAAACCATTTTGTACCCTTTATATAATTAACATCAACGTTGTTTTCCTTAACGAACTTATATATCAGATCCAGTAGCCTTGATCCTATGGAAGCAATAGTGTACCCTTTGCTCCAATCTATAAGAGACAGGGCTTTTTCTAGACGAGTGAAATCGGTGCTACGTGTGTTGGCGAAGAGCATATTCCAGTCCTACAATGTAAAAGTATAGATCGGATTATTTTAGTTATTCAATTTGGTTATTCTTAAGTATAGAGTTTGTTAGCCAATTTTTCCTTTTTTGATCAAAATTTTCTAGCGAATTGTGGCGTACACACTCTTTCAGGAACAATTTCCTTTTTCTCACGGTGATTCATAAGATAAACACTTAACTCAAAAGGGAATCTTTTCTATTATTTAATTTGATTTATATATCTTTCAAAAATGATGCCTTTCAGCTGTACCTTACAATAAAATCTTATTCGTTTCCTTAGCTTAGATTTCCATTTATCAAGTACCCAAATTTGAATTAATTGATTCCCCCCACAACTCCCCAAAATGCCAGATTAATGCCTCTTATCACAATTAAGGAAATTGTATAACTGATTTTTCCTTATCTGAGAAGTAATTATGCGAATTCTATGTCAAAAGTATTCAGTTTCCATCGAAATGAAAAAATCTTGAGATGAACCTTAATTAGTCTCCGAATATATGAACTTAGACTTAAGAGTTCAAACATAATTCAGGTGTACTTACCGTAATAATAAAAGTGCCATCGCTCCAGTCACCATTCAATGATAAAATTCGAATATGAGGAATGTTAGGGTCTTTATTCAGCCACCTCACGTATGTGTCTACAGTGCCATATCCAATACTATACTTAGGCCAATCCTCACGATAAAGATCTCGCAGACTTGTCAAGTCTTGGATTGGTATATCAACTAATTTATCAGCCATGCTAATCAGCAATTTCTTATGGTTTAAATAATATCACGAAAGATAAACAGGTCCACACAAGTGAACGACCGGTGAAATACTAATGGAGCACATTTCATTCTTCTCGAAAGACGGCGATAGTAAATTATTTTGGAATAAGCCCATTTAGTTTGTTACGAGATAAGTCCATTCTCAGATGGAAGCTTGTGATATGAATTTCAGGGAGCTTGAAATATAGCTTTGGAATAGATATCGTCTGCTATTCATTCTAACAAATAGAGCTTGGGCACAGTAAAAAAGGCGAAGGAATGATGTGAAGAATCAAAAGCATTCATAAAATGAGCTTGAAAACACATAAGCACATTGAATAAATTCACACATTACGCGCACTGTGCCATTCTCAACTTTGTGAAATTCAAAGATCGCGGAAAGATTCATATAATTTGAAGAACGCACTCTCAACATTAGATACAGCGTTAGACAACGAGTAGTGAGCAGTTCAGAAGAGAATTGAAAATTTTCCAAAGCTCGATATTTTCTAATCAATGTGTTCATTTTGCTCAAATGGTCAACAATCAGTTAGACTTGCTACTTTCTAGTCTCTTCCAAATTCAGCAAGAATTTAAGGAGAATAAGCACGCGTTCGTAAGTTTTTTTTGGGAGGAGGGTAGGTGAATACGTTTACACATGGAATGTTGGTCTCCCGCAATAGTACGTGCTCAGACTACCAACTGAACACCTAACTGTCATCAGAGAACTAGCCTGGAACTGTTTGACACATTACTTTGGGCTAGCGCTCCCGTTCTGCCGGCTTAGGGAGCTTTCAAGTCAGGGAATTCTTTTCATCAACAGGAGAGGGGAAGAGAAAGGAAGTTTTCAGTTCAGGGAACTCCTTGCCATTCGGTCTTCGATCAAACATAATCCGCAACCAGGCACCATCTATTACCGCTACACAGCATGTCTCTGACAATGTTGTCTGGAGAAAGCTCCCCTATAGCTGCATAAAGTTACTGACGGAAGACGTCCCACCTTTCGCAAGAGAAAAAGGTGTGCACGATGTCGTCCACCACTCCATTGCGGAACACATAATCAGGAGACCGTACCTTCCCAATCTTATGCGGTTAAAAGTTGGGTAAGGAATTCGAGTCAACCACGGATCTTAATTGTCGATGAGCGGCGCAGTTTATTCGCCTCTTGCTCATTTTGCTAAGAGAGTGTTGACGTTCATCACGGACAACTTCTCCTCTTAAATTTTCGCCATTGCGGCTGTAGATAGCTTTACGTTCCTTACCAAGAAGGGCAATGGTGCGATAGACAGACCCCACTCGCAAAACTTCCCGTCTCGGCACTTGTCAAGGGCGTCAACTGATACCTCCGCGCCGTAGAGCAGAATGGACTGCGTTGAAGACGTTTCCTGGTAGATGTAGGACCCCCAACATTCGCCATTAGCCGACTCAAGGCCGAGACTCCAGCTGCAGCCTTGTCCGTTGCTACTTTGGTTTGCTCGAAGAAGCTGACCTTCGAGTCGAGCATTAAACCAAGGTATTTAGCCGCTGTTTTTGACTCTATAGTAAACCCGCCGATCGATATGAGACGCAGGGTCGGGATCTCCTTTTGGGTCAAGATGACTACTTCTGTTTTTTTCCATTCGCATTCCTTAACAACGTACAAGTTGTCCCATGTCTTGCTGTGTCCTTCCTCTATGATGTGCTGTGCTACCATCGATTTCAGCGAATCGCTCTTTCTCTTCCTTTTCCTGACCACTTCTGCTCTTCAAGTTTGTTTCAACTTCCGGTCCTTGTGGCCTAGTTTTGATTTGGTGGATCCTATTCGATGGCATCATGCCGATATTCAACCCTATGATCGTTCTTTCAAACTTTAACAAAGCCGCTGAGAGTGTGATCGCTGTTCTTCACTTCCGTGTAACTGTTTGAGGGATATCAGCGCCCGCATTTCGCAGTGTTTCACCTTTTTTCCCACGAGCATTTTGATGACCGATGGCCGTTCTTAACACATATTCTGTGTTTGTTTTTTTTCAGCCGACTTTAAACTCAACACAAAGTTATGCACTTCGCTGAATGTAAATTGTTTCACAGATCACACGTTCTTACCGAATTTCGCGACAATTGTTTTAGCAGTTTTTCGAGAAAATGCGATGGGACAGGGAGACACCGAACTAATTTTAATAGGGTTCTATTTTTCATCTCCAAAGCCAAACTATGATTCCTGTGATTAAGGAATATTGCCTCTTTTTAATATTTGAACAGCGTTAAAAGTGTATTTCATTGTATCTCATTTATGCATATGATGTTCTTCATGTTGCCTTGTTCATAGGGCGACGCATTAACAGCCCTAAATTCGCTTTTGCTGCCTTGTATAAAATCTGGAAATGCTATTATCTCAAACCAGGATCAAATTCTTTTCTAGTGAAAGGCGACCTCCACTTCTATTCAAAAGCTCGAAACGTTAATCAACATCTGTCTGCGTTGTATTATCGGAGTACGCTGGACTGACATTATTTCAAACGAATAATTTGGTCGGTGCGCAATGTGATCGAACACCCGAAGTGGCAGTGGATACTCAAGACATTAAGGAGGACCAACAATTGTATTGTTGGCTACACCATGCAGTCGAATCCACTCTCCTACGATAGCCGAAGAGTGAATCGCCCCAACGGTGCTTGGCGCAGGCTTCTCAGGAAGTCGTGGGGGAGCTGAAGCGCATTTCAGGTAACCGCTAACGATAGTGCGTGGACACCGACGCCACGTAAGGAAATCCAGACACCCCGGTTTTGCGCCGAGATCCACAAACTCGACATCCCTAAAAGTTGCCAGGCATCCTGAACTACGCCATCGCTCCATGTCATTCAGGGACTACTAGTCTTCTTTTTCTACCATATATATTGCCCTTATAGACTTTTCGGGCTGGATCATTTGAGGAATACATAAGGACTGGCAACCTATGATGTCACGTTTCGAGCTTTGTAAGCTGAAATAGGCTCTATTGACTGCCGACACCCGTGCGCGAATTTCACCGTCGTAGCTGTTATCGTTTGTAATTTTCGACCCTAGATAGGAGAAATTATCAACGGTCTCAAAGTTGTAGTCTCCTATCTTTATTCTTCCCGTTTAACCAGTGCAGTTTGACATTGTTGGTTTTTGGTACTGACGTTGCCACCATATTTTTTTTCTTGCCTTCATTGATGTGCAGCCCAAGATCTCGCACCGCCTGCTCGATCTGGATGAACGCAGTTTGTACGTCTCGGGTGGTTCTTCCCATGATGTCGATATCATCAGCATAGGCCAGTAGTTGGGTGGACTTAAAGAGGATCGTACCTCTTGCATTTATCCCAGCATCATGGATCACTTTCTCCAGGACCAGGTTAAAGAGGACGCATGAGAGAGCATCCCCTTGTCTTAGACCGTTGTTGATGTCGAATGGCCTCGATACTGACCCTGCTGCTTTTATTTAGCCTCGCACAATTTTTATAATTTCGTTGGGATACCGAATTCTCTGATGGCCGTGTACAGTTTTAGCCTGGCTATGCTATCATGGGCGGCTTCAAAGTCGATGAAAAGATGGTGCAAATGATTGTCATATTTTAGCAGTTTTTCCATCATTTGATGCAGAGAGAAAGTCTGATCTGTTGCTGATTTGCCTGGAGTGAAGCCTCTTTGGTATGGGTCAATGATGTTCTGAGCGTATGGGGCTAGCAAGATAGCGGAGAATATTTGATAGATAGTACTCAGTACTGCCAGCCGTTAGGCATTGATTCGTTGTCCCACACCTTGAGCATCAGTTGATGACCCGCTTGGTGTAGTTGGTCACCTCCATATTTAACCAATCGGCTCCTGCTGCCTTATGAATTTTAAGCCGATGAATTGCTGGGAACGTTTCCATCAGCAGCATTTGTCCCTCGTCTTCAGCTGGTGGGACCTATAATTCGCCGATATTTTGGTTGTTGAGCAGTTCATCAAAATAATTAACCTATCCCTCCAATCTGCCTATTCTCTCGGAAATCAGATTTCCTTTTTTGTCGAGGTGTATAAGCCTTCATTCTGTTGACTTGTTGGTAAAACTTCGGCGCCAGGTGCGGTTGCTCCCTGTATTTTTGGAGTTCACAGACTTGTTGGTTCTTCCAGGCTTCCTTTTTCCGTCTATGAAGCCGAAGTTTTGTTTTAAAGTCGGTAAAACGTTTACCGAAATGTTTCAATTGATGCAACACGTTTACGTTGATGATTGTCTATCCTGTGGAAGAGTTCATGAGTGGTACACGCGTTTTTAGAACTTTCGTGAAGACATCAATGACAACCCTCGTGTTGGCCAGGCGAAATTCATGATTACGCCAGCGAGCATCGAAAAAGTGCGTAATTTTCTCAAAATTCAGCTAAATCGTCGTTGCGTTTTATGGAAATGGAATTGGGAATGTCCAAAAATTCGACTCATGGTATTGTGATCGGAAAATTGGGCTATTGGAAGGTTTGTTCTTACTTTGTGCTGCACAAACTCATTGACGACGAAAATTGCTTAGAATCCAACATTGTAAGGATATATCGTTAAAGAGTCGATAAAGCACAAAAATTTCCTTTACAACCTTTTTAGTAGTGAGGAAAATTTGTGCTTCCAATACGATCCGGAAACAAAGTGTCAAAGTGCTGAATGGATGCCACAAAACGGGTCAGCAACTAAAAAATCTCGTTTTCAGAAGCCAAAAGTGAAAACAATGCTCATTTGGCGCGATCCGGCATCAAGTTGATGCGGACTTAGGACCCCACAATTCTCAAAAAAATATTTTCAGCTCTGGCCAAGCTTTGGTTAATAGAATTGGCGGATTTGCGCTCAATATAATTCGTAGTCCTGTTGTGTTCTGCGAATTATATAAAGGAGCACTTAACATCTGCGAACCGCTTCGGTCACGCTGCTCCCAGGGCAGAGGTGAGGCAGCGTCTGACGATTTGCCTCGGCCCTGGTAAGAAACCGTAAAGCGGTCATCGCCTGACATTTTTTTAAAGTTTGGGTCCGTTGACCAAAAAAAAAGAGGGAGTAAGTTGCTCCCCATTTGGTCCGGTCCGGCATCAAGTTGATGCAGACTTAAGACCCCACGACTCTCAAACAAGTAAATGCTCATTTGTTTTTACGATTCATAGGGTATTGTTCATCGTGAGTTCGTCCCACCGGGCCAAACGATTACTGCGCCATATTATCTTGGGGTCTTGAGGCTTTTATATAGTATTCGTCGCATTTGGCCAAAATATTACGAGGAAAGGAGTTGGTGTTGTATGATAATACGCCGTCTCATCGATCGCCACTCATCGCCGATTTTTCGAGCGAAAATCGCATTTTATCGGTCAATCATTTCCCGTATTCGCCTGATCTGGCACCTTGTAACTTTTATCTATGCGGAAAACTTCATTTGCCGATGAAAGGCAAGCGCTATGCTGACATTCCAGCCATTCAAAAGGCCTGTGCTGACATCCTCCAAGCCATGCAGGTCAACAACCTAAAATCGTCATTCGAAAATTGTTAAGTCGCGCAAATCAGTGTATGGAAGCGAAAGAAGACTATTTTGAATAAAATCGCCGAAGAAACCATTTGTTGTTTTTATTTTGAAAAAGTCCTGTTTACTTTGAGACAGACGGTGTATATACGTCGAAACAAAAAATTGTACTTTGGGTACAGTTACTCCTTTGTCTATTATTATAACCTTAGATTAAATTATTGCTAAGGTTTCTTAGGTTAAATATGCTTTAGATGGTGGCGTCCATTATTTATAAATAAAAATATTGCTTAGGAAAAATATTTTATCTAGCGTACCAGGTCATCACTCTGTCGGACCACTTTAGGTCATCCCCCATCGACTTGCATTTACAGGCTCATCTTCTGCTTCTCAACAGCGAGCTACATGACCATACTCTCGAAGACGCCTCTTCTTAAGAACTTGGGGAATCATGTGCGCCCCCAATGACCAAATTCAGTCCTATTTCAATGCCAAGCAGTTGAATAAGTTCATGTGTCAAAGGCGTCAGTTTTACTTCCAGGGGAGTGAGCGCCTATGGTTAGGAATATAGTGTTTAACATTGTGCATATACCCTGGGCGCTATAAACTGATTTAATCAGGATATCCGAGACGTCTTGTCCTTCGGGCACCAAGTCACTGTTTTGAATGTTTGTCGTTTGATGCAGGCAATAAATCTAGAATGGGGCGTTTACTTCTGCCGTATAAACCTGATCTTTGATCCATATGTGAAGCTTTTCTGAACTTCGGACATCTGCCATTGCGATTCACAATAAAGTTATTTTCAATGCCTATTTTTCCTGTTTCAAATCTGAATTACCAGGAATAGATATTGCATTCTAGCCAATAAGGAGTTTTTTAAAAGTCTTTCAATATTCTTTTGTTCATATTGCAGGTTGAAGGATTTGATGACCATGCGGGCAGAGTAATTGTTAAACTGGCACTTGGGGGACATTTCGAATCCTTGAATGAGTTTTTGGTGCAACCCGTATCAAAGAAAGAGTACGCCGAATACGGCAAAGTGATAAGTAATATTTACCATAACTTCGGGCTGAATAAGCTTTTGACTATTTTTTTTCTAAATTTAAGATTCTGCTAAATATGAAGAGTACAAGAAGCTAGAAAACGCACAAGGACAAATCGTGCTTAAAACTCCAAAAATTGAAAAGACTGCCGATAGTGAAATAGAAGACCGAAAAGTAGTCATAAAGCAAGAGAAAAATATTCCACAACCTACAAGCTCCAGAAGGTACTCAACCGATTCCGAGGAAGACGTGAGGCAACGTTACAGGTCAGATGGACACAGGCATGAGACGCATACAAAACGGAGTGAACAACGGGAACGGAGAAGATCACGAAGCTACAGTTCGTCAGGTCAATCCAGTGATGACTATCGACGAACAGAAAAGAAGAAATCCTCGAAATCTAAAAAACATAAAAATCGCAATCGTGAACGTAGTCGAGATCGCAGTCATCACAGATGCACTTCATCGGAAGATGAGAAACGACACAAAAAGAAAACCAAGAAAAGTAAACGTCCCAGATCACGATCAAGGGGCCGACGAAGGTAGAGATTTTATACGGATTCCTTAAGCTGTCCTGGAAAGTGATTAAGTGATTGATGTGACAAACGTAAAGTGAGATTTTTTTTTTTATTTTATTGTTGTTCAGTTGGTGTGCAAACTTGTAGCTTAGTTATAAGTAAAAATGAATGTTTACAAAAATATCTAAAGCATCTGATAAATATATCTTTGAGAGAAAAAGTAAATCTTACAAAAAAAGAGCGTTTTTTTTTATAGTGCAGATTCATTTTCCTGAACCGGAGCCCTATTTAGTTGGCAATCCTAGAAAAGGAAACCAAAAATTAATTTTCAGGAAATTAAAATTAACATTTTCCTTACCTTTGATTTTTCAGTGCGATGAAATTTGTTTCTTATGTAAGGCGTTAAAAGTTTGGGATCTACACTTGCGGGGTCATTTCCACCCCATATCCATGTACATAGGGAAGCCACGGCCACTGTCACAAATGCCCCAACGAATGTGTACCACATGTACGATATTCGATACAATCCAAAGGCACTTCTGTAATAAATTGAATGTCCTAAAACCTTTGTTTTGGTGCCATTTGAATCTGGGTCAGTGGATTTATTTATTTTCTATACTTAAAGTGTTTGTGATTTGTCAAAATAAAATGAATTTTTCTTACTCGTGCGTCTCACTCGATGTAGTATTACTTGCAGCAATTAAAGGATTCTCAAACTGATAATCACATTGGTCAATAGATGTCAGTTTATGTTCGAATTTCAACGAGCCCGATGCGATTGCCCACTGCGCATGCAAACTGATCCAAGACATGACGAAAACTCCGACCACGCCTCCACACAAAGCGGCCTGAAATAGAAATTATATCTGCATCTGTCTGCTGTTGTCTATTTATTTTGGCAAAACCATACTGAATTTCACCTACATTACCATTGATCCAAGGTAAGAGAATACCTATTGAGAAAATCCCTAGAAGTGGTCCATTTGTTATTGCTTCCAGACTCATCGTTAACTGAAGTACGGTCCCCATTTTTTCGACAACATAAACGAGTGCCACGCATAGTACACCTACACCGACTACGACGGTTCTCATGATCCAATCGACGGCTCGTGTGCTCAGAGGTTTTTTAGTGAATGGTTTGAAGAAATCTTCCAGAACGACGGCTGACATTGAGTTAAGACATGTCGATAGCGAACTTAATGCTGCACTGAAGACTCCCGCGATGAATAGCCCGGAGAGGCCAGGTAAGTCTTTAAGAATATCCATTACGAAAAGAGGTAGCAATTGATCCCGTGCCTTGGCAAGCTATAAGTGGACATTTTTTGTTTATTAATTTATTATTCAGGCAATTCATACGTAATACCTTTGTGGTTAGTGGATCGCAATGCTTATAAGTAGCATAAATAAGCAATCCATTGTAACTGCAAAGAAACATAAGAACGATAACACCCAAAACAAATATCCATAGAGCTTGTCTCCCAGCCCTGAGTGTAGGCAGCGCTAAATACCGCTGAATCATATTTTGACTCACAGCATTTGTTTGTAGCCAATAAAAGAAACCGCCAATTACTTGGGACCAGATCGTATGTCGAATTGTAGGATTTATATCAAACCTGAAAGTTTAAAATCAATTTGAGGATTATTTCTGGAGATCTTTCATTTACTCTGGTCCTTCTATACGGTCGGTATTCCAAGCATCTTCGAAGACTACTCTTGGGCCACCCAAATTGATGCTTCCCTTAATTGCAACCAGCACTAAGGCTCCGAACATGGAAAACGTTTGTACGACATCGGTCCATACGACGGCTTTTAAGCCACCCTAACAAGGCGCAAAATAACAAATCAAATGTTTCCTTAAGAACAGAGTAAGTTTCTCATACCACGCATGTATAAAATACACAAACTATGCATACGATTGGAGTGATCACATGAATGTTCATTCCAGTAACTGCGAATATATCGAAGATAATGCGAAATTTACGTTGCCAATGTCCTGTTGAATAGTTTTTATTCAGTTGAAAGCATTCTTACCTTGATTAAAAGCTAATGCCGGTACATAGATAACAATTGGCAGATATCCTACCTAGAAATAATCAAATTAAATTCTAGGACCATCTTAGTTGATATATTTCATACTTACATTCATTATAACGAACATGATTGAACCAAACATACGTAACCTTCGATCAAACCTATTTTCTAAATACTGAAATAATAAATTAAAACAATTTAAATATACGAAGAAAAATTATGAAAATGTGCTTGCGTGAAGTTGCAAATAAGTCCCAAATAATGCAAATGTGCGAATGGAATGCTTAGTCAGAAGAAGGAATTTTTTCAATGTGTGCTGGCAAATGTGAGATTGAATTTATTCGATCATTTGGACTTGAACTTCATCAATTTTAATGCAAATGAGAGTGCGAGTGATTACTCCGGCGGTTGGAGCAGAAGAGAGATGCGGTCCCTCTGTCTCCAAACAACGGGACTCCCTCAGTGCTGGCTCTCCACTCTCGTGGCGAGTTCTAGAAAAGCCGCGGAGAACGGCGGCGGCGTCATCCATCTGCTCGTAATCCTAATACTGCAGCGCCACATCACTCCACCCCCAGATGAAACCTAGGGGGTTTCAGCGAGAGAATCCGGAACTGCGTTCTCCATCATACCGCGAAGCGAACGCGACGTTGATTTGGGGCGCACACGGGCTTCAGCCTGGATAGGGAGACCGCCTTTTTGTGTCCTCCCATCTCGAGCTGGAAGAAATGCTCTCCCCGCTCGAGAACTCGGTACGGGCCTTCATATGGAGGCTGCAGTGGCTTCCGGACGGCATCCGCCCTGACCAGGACGTGTGTGGACCTGTCCAGTTCCTTGGGCGCACAGACAGGTGCGAAAGAGTGTCGCGTGGGAGGTGTGGCTTTGATGCGTCAAAGGTTGTCTCTTAGCAGGCGCAGCAATCCCGACTCTGTGAGACCCGATCTCTTGTCGAAGACCGGATCGTTTGGGAGCCTTGGGTTCTCCCCGTATACCAGCGCCGCGGGGCAGCAAAAGAAAAAAGGGTGGACTCAAATTGCATTCCCTGGTCAGTGATGATCACTGCAGGGACGCCAAAGCGAGGGATCCACTCTCGACAGAGGGCTTCGGCACAAGATTGCGCCATAATGTCCTTCAGACGTATTGCCTCAGGCTACCGCGTAAACCTGTCGATGATTGTAAGGCATTACTTGTAACCGTGCGAGTATCGCAAAGGTCCTACTATGTCGAGGTGTATGGTGTGAAACTGCTTGGTAGTGCGGGGGAATGAACCCACCTCTTTCCTTACATGCCTTGTGACTTTACACTTCTGGCATGCGATGTACTCTCTGGTCCAGGAGTTGACATCCTTGTTGTATTTCTCGGTTACTAACCGATTTGTTGTCCTGATGCCTGGATGTGCTAAGTCGTGAACCGCGTGGAACAATTCCTTGCGAAAGGTAACCGGAATGTATGGCCGGGGTCCTTTTTCCGAGTCTTCGCAGCAGAAAAAGAGGTTCGAGCCGAAGATGGGCAACTCCCGAAATTTGTATTTAGGGTTGGATTTGAGGCTCCGAAGTACTGCGTCATCCTCCTGCGCCTTGGCAGTAGCCGAGAAGTCGAGTGCGGCGCGGATGTTAACCTCGGAGACACGTGACAAAGCGTCAGCAACTATTGCTGGACATATGCTGGATGTCTGACGTAAACTGGCTTATAGAGTTCAGGTGTCGAAGCTGACGAGGAGACGCTTTGTCGGGCTTTTGTTTCAAAGCATGTATGAGAGGCTTATGGTCCGTGAACACTGTGAACGTTCTGCCTTCAAGGGAGAAGCGGAAGTACTTAATGTTCAAATACGCGGCGAGCAGTCCTCGATCGTAAGTGTTGTAGTTCCGTTGAGGGGGGTTTAACTGTCTGGGGAAAAAGCTCAACGGCTGCCAGACTTGATTCACCTCTTGGTGAAGAGCAGCAGCTACTGCGATGTCAGAGGCATCAACAAAAACGGCTAGGGGTGCATCTTGTCGAGGAAATGCCAAGAGTGTAGCATCAGCCAATTGTTGTCGGGATTCATCAAACGCGCGGACAGCCTCTTCAGACCACACAATCTCTCGTGTGTCCATTGTTTTGGGGCCAGACAACTACGCGTTCAAGACAGACTGGTGTTGGGCGATCTTGGGCAGGAAACGACGATAGAAGTTTAGCATGCCCAAGAACCTTCTCAACTCCTTCACGGTTTTCGGACGCGGGAAGCTTGAGATCGCTTGCACCTTGTCTGGGTCGGGTTGTATTCCTTCAGGGGAAAGGAAATGGCCGAGGAATCTCAACTTGCATTTATCAAAGTTTAGGACTAAACCGGCCTCAAGGAGACGTTGAAAAATGCACTCGAGATGGGCAAAGTGCTCAGACTCTGTGGAGGAAGCGACCAAAACATCATCCAAATACACGAAACAGAAGTCGAGGTTTGGTAGGGCCTTTGAAAGGTTTGCACCGCATTCCACAACCCGAAAGTCATCCGTGTGAACTCGAAGAATCCAAAGGGTGTGCATATTGCCGTCTTTTGAATGTCTTCTGGAGAGACGGATGTGGTGATACGCCTTGGTTAAATCCAAGAAAAGATGCGGCAGTTTGCGAGATGATGCGCAAAGTCGTGGATGAGTGGAATGGGATATCGGTCAGGAACAGTCTGTGCGTTTAGCCTTCTATAATCTCCACAGGGGCACCATTCGCCATTTGGCTTAGGGACCATATGGAGTGGAGAAGACTAACAGCTCCGAAGGTCTGCAGATACCCTATTGCATAAGTTGTTCGAATTCCTTTCGTGCAAAAGCCAGCTTCTGGGGTGGTAGAGGACGCACCTTCGAGAAGATAGGGGAACCAGTAGTGTTAATGTAATGCTGCACATTGTGCTTCACTGATTTAGACAGACTACATTCAGTAGTAATCTGGCTGAATTTTTTGAGGAGTGCCCGAACACGAATGTCACGAAAGTACGGAAAGATTGTTGGCCTGACGAATTAAGTTTTAGTCTTGGGGCTTATAAGGGACCTGTTCTGCAAGTCCACCAGCAACCCATAGTGACACAAGAAGTCCGCGCCTAAAATGAGGAAGCTGACATCGGCCAGGGTGAATCGCCACGGGAACGTCCTACGCAAGCCAAGAATCACGTCTACAGTATCTACAAGATAACTGCACTTGCTGAGAGGGTCATAAATTGTTAGGCGACGTGGCGCTGCGTTCTGGGTGGCCGTCGCCAGGACCTCCCGCGGACCTAGTTTTTTGAGGTAGGCGTTAATTTACACGGGAGCGAACATCTGGTAGCTTTTTCGCCGAATCTGCAATGGTACCAACAAATGCTTCGGTCCGTAGGTTGTCCTGACGACCTGCTACCCGATCACCCTTTTCGTCAGTCATTTTTGATTTTTTCAATTTTTAATGCTTGGGGTGCTACGCTCCAAACTAGGGTTCCATGGACTAAAAAACGTGGGAGTAAGTTGCTCCTCATTTAGTCCGGTTCACCATCATGTGGATGGGGACTTAGGATCCCGCAGATCCTAAACAACAACCTACCCTTTTCGTGGCGCCGGCCATCTCGCGCTTCAGCTTGCCAACTTCGTCCGAAAGCTGCTGAACGGCCGCTATTGTTGGACGCGTGTGCACCTCATGCAGCTTCCAGCGCCTCCAAAGAACCGGAGGCGCACACGAGGACCGCCTGAGTGCCCTCTGGAAGTCGTCGAAGCCAGAGCGACTTCAACAGATCGTCGTCGACCTTGCTCCCACCCAATTGCCTCATTTCGCGAAAAAATTGGCTGAAAGTTCGATCGCCCAGCCATACATTTCGGTCTTTTTATAGGCTATGGAATCGTTCATCCTCGTGGGGAGTCAAAAATTCTTCGCAGGATTCTTTTCGCGGACGCGGCTAAGAGTTCACAATGCTAACCACGTAAGTTTTTGAGCAATACGGGAATAAAAGCATTGACCCTGTGGTGAGACGTTTTTGAACAGATTTTGTAAGCTTAAATAGGCTACGTTGGCAGCCAGCAACTGTGTGCGGATGTCATAGTGGTAGCTGTTATCGGTTGTGAATTTTGACTCTAGGTGGGAGAAATTATCAACGGTTTTAAAGTTATATCCTCCTATATCTATCATTCTCAATCGACTAGTGCTATTTGTAGTTGTTTCGTTCGTTTTTGGTGCAGATATTGCCTTCATTAAAGTGCAGCCCGAATGCTTGCTAGATCTGGATAAAACCAGTTTGTACATCTCTGGTTGTTCTTTCCGTGATGAGGATATCATCAGCATAGGTCAGCAGTTGAGTGGACTTGAAGAGGATGGTGCTTCTCGCATTTACATCAGCATCACGGATCAGTTTTCCCCGGGGCAGCTTAAAAACGGTCTCAGACCGAAGGGGATGTTGGTCACTAGGGTGATCCTTCTGCTTTTATCTAGCCTCGCACATTGGCCAGGCTCAGCCTAGTCAGTCTTATCAATTTACTCGGAATACTGAATTCTCTCTTGGCCGGGTACAGTTGTATCCTTGCTATACTATCACAGGTGGCCTTGAAGTTCATGAAATTACAGTGCTGGTTATGTTCAACAGTTTTTTCCATCTCTTGCCGCAGAAAGAAAAGCATAGAAACACTCCAATTATCGCACTCAAGACTTGTACCCTTTTCGAAATTTTATAGTTAGATTTTGGCCCACTGCAGATTGTATAAATCTATATGTAAGCAAAGATTATGGTTGTACATAAAAGAAAAGATTAATAAAGAACTATCTTCTAGATAACTTTCTTCCTTTAATTTGGTCTAGTAACAGTGACTATACGGGGTAAAATCCACATGAGACTGGGGGTAAACGTACGAGGAGCTAGCAAAAAATCGTAAATGTATTGCTGCACTTTGGCAACGAGGTCCCAAGGTGGTAGTACAAAATATTAGCAATGTATTCACAGCAGAAAACTGAATTCTCGTGAAGGCGCTAACCCTGTAATGTTCATAACTTCTTGTAGTGTGGGTCTTATAGTAGAAGAAAAAATCGAACCACTTTTGCGGGACATTGCAGTTTTATGTGTTTTCTATCTATGCTGCCAACACAATTCGGTGAACCCCTGATGAAAAATTGTCCTCAGCTTTCTCTCACATCTGTTTCGTTGGAGGTAGCAAGCATATTGGCTGCATGTGATTGGAGCTCACGTTAATGACGATGGTATAATATTCTAGTAACTACTAATCGTAAGAGTCTGTAAATATTACATTGTTTCAATCTGCTGCAGTTGTTTCGCTAGAATCTGTAGCGACCACTTCAGTAGGTTCGCGTAGGCAGCGGATGAAATGGGTTGGGATCACTGAGCAAATCTCAACAGAGCGTCCACACAATACAGTTTTCGGTGACATAAGCGAAAAAATATTGGGATGGACTTTGGGGGTTACCCGCCCAGCATGCTGCCACTACACCGGGTGTAATGAATCGAAATTATTTAAATAGTCAAACAATCATCCTGCGTGACCGAAGACAATCTAGAGGAAGAGCTATCCCAAAGTCTAAACGAAATTGACTAAGTGACCGTGAAGGTCTGCCCGCAAATACTGAAGCTCCATCAAAGCGCTCAGTTGATACGTTCTTGCACGCCTCTGTGCTAGCTAGGCTCGGGAATGTGGACGAAGGGGGGTGGGTCCTTTGAGCTCTTCGATCACTGACCTGTCATTCTTACAAAATCAACGTGTCTTTTCCGATGCGTGGGTCCGCATCGGATCTGAAAATAATCAAACGAACAAGGGGATTCACGTCGACGAAAGAATATAAGTAATATTGAATATAAATAACCTAATTCTTCACCCGGAGCTCTGGTGATCACATATTTTGTCCAATTCAAATATTTCTAAATTTAAATTAAATTAAATCCAATTTAAATTTAATGGTTTTTAATTTAATTAATTTTTAATAAGTAAAACAAACTGCATAACATTGCTCACTTCCTCTTTATTTTACAAGGCAAAAAAATGTTACTACGGAAAGAAAAATGTATACTTGAAAAAAAAAACGTTATTTCACCTTCTTTTATAAGTTTCGCCCTCTATCATTGTTTTTACACAGTTCACTTTAATTCCGTCGTTCTCGTAGCTTATGGTCTGTGCAGGCCAACCTTTGCCTCGAAATGAGGATTTAAGCGCCCGTTAATTTGGAACGAAAGAGTTTTCCTGTACATTAGCCTCACTGCAAAGATTTCTATATCTGGGTTTTACTGGTGCTATGAGCAATTAATCCGGCGCAGCTCTAAATGCATTATTCAAATTCCATCTCTTGGATTTATATATTCAGAGCACTGTAATGAGAGCATTCATAGATAATTGGTTTAGGTCTATGAAGAAAGAACGGAAAACTTGGGGGTACACAGAATTAGGAGAGTTTCCTGGAGTGGTGAATCCAGTTTATTCTGATTTTCGGATCTCCATACATATGTTTGGTAGAAGAAATGAAGTTATCCTTAAACGTAGAGAAAACTGGGATGTACCAGAAGATTTTGTGGCAGGATATAGGGAGGTATTCTTCATTGATGACTCAAAAACCGAAGAGTGTTTTGGAGCAGGCATCTATGTTTCGAATAGAAACGAGAAGTGAGCCTTCCGCTTGGGACAGTATACAGCGGTCTTTCATTGACAAGCCGTTAAAGGGCAAGCACATCGCAATCTGCAGTGATAATCAAGCTACAGCGAGAGTGTTGAGTAGTCCTTTTATCACTTCAGAAATCGTTCAATAATATAGAAATCGTCTGAACTCTTTTACTATAATAGATCCAGTAGTGGAATCTGGGATACCTTAGCAGGGGTCAATTTCCCCCTGCCGGGACTCAAACTAGCAATTGGTGTTTAAGCAGAAACTGCTGCAATTGAAAAGAGCCATATAGATCCCACGTGGATTGGTTCCCACGATGGAGCATAAAACCCGGGAAGCGCTTGGTAAACTAACACCAAAAGCCCCACTGCCAAACCCTAACTCTACCTCTACGTGGTGATTGTTGGGGGTTATTTCTTAATGAAAAACTGCAGACGAAGAAGGAGAGCCTCCGGCGCCTGAAAACGGAACGAATAGTAACAAATTTGGAAATATAAGTTTCATTAACCATCACGCCGCTACAGAGGAGCCCCCAGAATCGGAGAAGGATACCTTCCACGAGGCAGTAAAACAAACCCTCGAAGCCTGACCCAGCTATGATATCAAAATCATACTTGCAGGTGTCAACAGTCAAGTAGGGACGGAGTGCGATACTTTGGCTCCCATAGCTTACATAAGGATACCAACAATAACTGAACTGGAAGTACCTGGTTTGTGCGGAAAGCGGTCCACAAACAAACATGGGCCTCCCCAGACGGGACCACTTGAGCACGTGCTAATTGAACGCCGTCACCTCTCAATCTTCATGAATGTCAGAAGATGTAAGGGGGCCAATATAGAATCGGATCATTATATCATTGTCATGAATGGACCGAGGTTGAATAACAACACCTCGTAGTATCCCCGCTGAGAATCTGATGAAAGTGAACACTGAAGCCATCCACAGAACAGTCCTTCGGGAAAATGGATGCAACAATAACCACAGTGAACAAATGTCTTGGAGATGAAGCATCAACAAATGATCTTCACAACCACCTGAAGAACGTTATCATTAATACAGCCACAAACATATTTGGCCCCAGTCGCAAAAAAAGTCGGAACGGCTGGTTCGACAATGAATGTAAGCTAGCAACGCAACGGGAGAATACTGCATACAACGAAGCCTGGGAGAACCAACAACAAGTCTGTGAACTTCAGAAATTAAGGAAAAAACCAGTTGTGGGACAGCGAATCAATGTCTGACGATTGGCAACGAGGCATTATCTGTCCCACACATAAAAAGGGAGATATCACGCAGTGCAGCAATTATAGAGATATCACGTTACTGAGTACCATCTATAAGATATTGTCCACTATATTGCTAGGTCGAATAGCGCCATATGCGCAGAACATCATTGACCCATACTAAAAAAGCTTCATTCCGGGCAAACCAGCAACAGATCAGATTTTCTCTCTGCGGCAAGCAATGGGAAAACTGCTAAAATATGACCATCAGTTGCACCATATTTTCATCAACTTCAAGGCCGCTTATGACAGCATAGCCAGGGTAAGGCTGTACACTGTCATTAGAGAATTCAGTATCCCGACGAAATAAATAAAATTGACTAGGCTGACATTGACCAATGTGTGAGGCCAGATAAAAGCAACAGGATCACTCTTCCACCATTCAGCACCAACAACGGTCTAAGACAAGGGGATGCTCTATCATGCATCCTCTTTAACCTGGCCATAGAAAAAGTGATCTGCGATGCAGATGTTAATGCAAGAGGCGCTATTCTCTTCAAGTCCACGCAGCCCCTGGCCTATTCTGACGGTATCGACATGGGAAGAACAAGTCAAGATGTAGGGTCTCGTCCAAATCGAGCAGACGGCGCGAGACTTGGGACTGCACATTAACAAAAGCAAGACAAAATATATGGGGGCAACGTCAGCGCCAAAAACGAGAACAATAAAGACAGGAGACTACAAGTTTGAGACATCTCCTAACCAGGATCAAAAATCACAACCGATAGTAGCTGTGACGATAAAATCGTCACACACAAAAACTGTTTCGCTCGAAACGTCTCACCATAGGGTCAAAGCTCTTACTGTATTCTTCGGAGACCTGGGTTTTTAGCAAGAAAAGTTGCGAACTCTTGGTCGCTTTCGAGTGAGGATACTCCTGCCCGGAAAAGTCTATAAGGACAATATCTATTATAGAAAAAGGAGACGAGGCAGACCCTGTCTAAGATGGAATGATGGCGTAGGTCAGGACGTCAGACAGCTTTTAGGAATATCGAATTGGTGGACCTCGGCGCAAAACCAGGGTGTCTGGAGTGGATAAAATCCGGCTCAATAGGTTACGGTGGGCGGGCCACTTAATCCGTATGGATGAAGATGATCCAGCCCGGAAAGTCTCTAAGGGCAACATCCGTGGTAGAAAAAGAAGACGAAGTAGACCTTGCCTGAGATGGAGCGATGGCGTAGGTCAGGACGTCAGACAGCTTTTAGGAATATCGAATTGGTGGACCTCAGCGCAAAACCAGGGTGTCTGGAGTTCCTTATTCAGGCAGGCATAGACTAGATATCGGTTGTTGCGTCGTTGATGATAATGATTATGAACTGAAAACTAGGATCAAGCTGCTAAACACACCAAACTTTCCTGTCAGAATCAATCGGACTGCTAAGTTTATCCCCTAGAAAAGCAGGAAGACTTTCAGTAGTATTGTGGACGTCATGACTGGCCATGATTCACTAGCTAAGCATATGTTCAGAATAGGAAATAATCTGCAAGATAATATTTGTCCATCCTGTAATGAGGATGTGAAATCCATTGAACATTTTCTGTGTGAGTGCCCCATATATGGATTCACCAGACAGTCGATAAAGAAATGAATTGTGTGATTAAGGTACATACATGCATCGGTATAACTCCGAATAATTTACTTATGTCCTGACGCCTCCCATGTGTCAAGAGCCCTTGCTCATTTCTCGACATGATCGGGGGCTTATCCTGGTGCGTTGGCTGAGGTGGGCGTCCTAAGATTTTTTGAGACTTGTTAAATGTCATTAACTTAACTTCGACTATATTTGATTTATCTCCTTCTCAGATCTCAGCATTTAATTTTGATTTTATTTACGATTAAATCCAACTTTTTACAAAATGTGCGAAACATTTCCTGAATGAAAGTGTTCGTTGGCACACTTCATTTCACAATCATAATCATAATTGAAATAAACTAAACTTTCAAATGGCTACTTTCCCTATCTTACTTCTTGTTATTTATGCGGTGAATTTTAAGTGAATCAGGTTTCTCTGACGCAAATTTATTCACGAAGACTCGTTCACTGATGTCGCGAGATCAGAAGTAAATAGTTTACTTTGATCTACATATACTGGAACAGGTGCAAATTTTGTGCACGAGAAAGGACTTAGTATTTTACCATTGAAGATTATTACTTGCCTTTAAGACAAGGATATAACAAATGGTCCTTCGTAAATGAAGGAGGAAAGGAGTAAAATTGTAGAAGCTTTGTCTACTCTATATGTTGTAGTCAAAAAATGAAACCTGCTGTTATCGGCTTTGAAAACATAAGCGAACGGCTATGCACTCTGCGCTTGCGAGGCAAGTTTAGAAATATAAGCCTCATAAACGCTCACGCCCCTACTGAGGAGACTGCAGAGTCGGAGAAGGATACCTTCTACGAGGCAGTAGAACGAACCCTCGAAGCCTGTCCCAGATATGATATCAAAATCATACTTGGGGATTTTAACAGCCAAGTAGGAAAGGAGCCCGTATTCAGGCGATACGTTGGCTCCAATAGCTTACACGAAAAAGCAAATGATAACGGACTGCGGACTATTCAATTAGCAGGGTCACACGAAATGGTTGTTGGAAGTACCTGGTTTGCGCGGAAAGCGGTCCACAAACATACGTGGGCCTCTCCAGACGGGACCACTTTCAACCAAATTGACCACGTGTTGATCGAACGCCGCCACCTCTCAGCCTTGATGAATGTCAGAACATATAGGGAGGCGAATATAGACTCGGATCACTATCTCGTTGGCATGGTGCTCCGAGCTCGAATAACAATACCACCTAGAATCCCCTCTGACAATCAGGTGAGAGTGAACACTGAAGCCATCCACATCACAACCCTCCGCGACACCTATAAGAGGGAAATGGATGCCGCAATAACCGCAGTCAACAGAGGACCTGGAGATGAAGCATCAACAAATGATCTTCACAATCACCTGAAGAACGTTATCATGGATACGGTCACAAGCATACTTGGCCCCAACCGCAAAAGGAGTCGGAACGGCTGGTTTGACGATGAATGTAAGCTAGCAAGGGAACAGAAGAATGCCGCACACCGAGTAATGTTGCATTCTCAAAGAACGCGGGCATGCGCAGAGACTTATCACGAACTCCGTCGAGCGGTGAAGCGACTTCACAGACGGAAAAAGGAAGCCTGGGAGAACCAACAAGTCTGTGAACTCGAAAAGTACAGGGAGCAACTGCAGCAGGCCCGAAGGCGGAAGTTTTACCAACAAGTCAGCAGGATGAAGCCTTATACACCTCGATGCTCATCCTGCCGAGACAAAGAGGGAAATCTGATTTCTGACAGAATGGGCATATTGGAACGATGGGTTGAATACTTTGATGAACTACTAAACAACCAGAACATCGGCGAGTTGGAGGTCCCGTCAACTGAAGACGACGGACAAATACTGCCACCACCAAGTTTAGGAGAAACAGTCTGTGCAATTCAACGGCTAAAAAATCATAAGTCGCCAGGAGCCTATGGAATTACAGCCGAATTGGTTAAATATGGATGCGACCAGTTACACCAAATGGTTCATCAACTTGTGCTCAAGGTATGGGACAGCGAATCAATGCCTGACGATTGGCAACGAGGCATTACCTGCCACATACATAAAAAGGGAGATATCACACAATGCAGCAATTATAGAGGTATCACGTTGATGAGTACCATCTATAAGATATTCTCCACTATGTTGCTAGGCCGGATAGCCCCATACGCCCAGAACATCATTGACCCATACCAAAGAGGCTTCACTCCAGGCAAATCAGCAACAGCAGCAGAGAGAAAATCTGCGATAAGCGATGGAAAAACTGTTGGAATATGGACAACAGTTGCACCATCTGTTCATCGACTTTAAAGCCGCGTATGATAGCATAGCCAGGGTGAAACTGTACACGGCCATGAGAGAACTCGGTATCCCAACGAAATTAATAAGACTGACTAGGCTGACCCTGACAAATGTGCGAGGCCAGATAAAAGCAACAGGATCGCTCTCAAGACCATTCGATATCAACAACGGTCTACGACAAGGGGATGCCCTATCATGCATCCTCTTTAAGCTGGCCCTGAAGATAGTGATCCGTGATGCTGAGGTAAATGCAAGAGGTACGATCCTCTTCAAGTCCACCCAACTACTGGCCTATGCTGACGATATCGACATGATGGGAAGAACGACCCGAGACGTACAAACTGCCTTCATCCAGATCGAGCAGGCGGCGCGAGATCTTGGGCTGCACATCAATGAAGGCAAGACAAAATATATGGTGGCAACGTCAGCACCGAAGACGAATCAACCAACAACATCAAACCGCACTGGTCAAACACGAAGAAGAATAAGGATAGGAGAATACAACTTTGGGACCATTGACAATTTCTCCTATCTAGGGTCGAAAATCACAACCGATAACAGCTACGATGATGAAATCCGCGCACGGTTGTTGTCAGCCAACAGAGCCTATTTCAGCTTACAAAGACTGTTCCGCTCGAAACGTCTCACCATAGGGTCAAAGCTCTTACTGTACAAGACTATTATCTTGCCAGTCCTCATGTATTCCTTGGAAACTTGAGTTCTTAGCAAGAAAAATTGCGAACTCTTGGCCGCGTTCGAGAGAAGAATTCGCCGAAGAATTTTTGGCCCCCTACATGAGGATGGACGATTCCGCAGCCTACACCATGACGAAATCTATGAGCGATACCATGACCGTCCGGTTGTGGACAAAATCCGGCTCAATAGGTTACGGTGGACGGGTCACTTAATCCGTATGGATGAGGATGACCCCACCCGGAAAGTCTATAAGGGCAATATCTATGGTAGAAAAAGAAGACAAGGCAGACCCTGCCTAAGATGGAGCGATGGTGTAGGTCAGGACGCCAGACAGCTTTTAGGGCTATCGAATTGGTGGACCTCGGCGCAAAACCGGGATGTCTGGAGTTTCTTATTAAGGCAGGCCTAGACCGGATACCGGTTGTTGCGCCGTTGATGATGATGATATGTCCCCTAAAACAGTAACGGCCAAGAAACCTCCACAAGCGATAAATATATAGTATTAACTATAGTCACTATAAGATTGCCATGGGGAAGACTCGGAAATAATCGCGCTAAGGAACACTTCCTTGGAAGAAGCTCTTTCACAAAGTCTTTTCACTGTTTGGTACCGCGCAGTCTGTTCAGAGACTTTGTAATTTAAATCACTGCAGAGTAATTTCTTAGATGTTCCAGTTTGATAACCTTTTGGATACTTGGGGGCGTCACCATCCAAATGCTCCGCTTGCGATAACTGCTGAAGGGCTTGACTATTGAGACTGTCTGGTTTCGATAAAGCTGCACAATTTTTTAATAATTCGGTTAGGAATCAATTGTTTCCAAAAATAAACAATGCCGCGAGTAAATTTTATAAATTACAATTTCACTATTCCAAGCAGCACTAAGGCGCTATTTGTTTTGTTTCCTCAAGATTCCTTCACCGTTTCATTCCTTTAGTAAACCTTGATTTCGAAATGATGTGTTCATATGCTAATATGTGATGTGATAATATGATGTAACCACTTTCATCATGCACTTGGCAACTTGTACTCTTCATGCAATAAATAGAGTTAACTAAGCACCTCATACGTCGAAGTAATACACAGATCATGGAAGACTGGGAGGTAGACCAAACCCATCACAAATCCCATCAGGATAACACCACCCGAAACATAAACATATTGTATTCCATACGAGTAAACTTCAGTGGGTAATCCAAGCAGCGTTATTCCGGATATGAAACTTTTACAAGAAGAAATATCGTTGTTAGCTTTCCCATGAGCACTTGATAGTTTAATTGAGAAATTACTGAGTCCAATTACCTAGCCACCAGGGACAACGCGATCGGAAACACCATCATATTTCGACCGCCCATTAAGTAATCCGATTCGGAAATGGTTTTTTGCATAAATCCGAAATAGATACCGATAAAAATGCATAGTAGAAGCATAGATACGAATACGAGATAGTCAGGCCACGAGAACCGTTGCAGATGCGATATAACATCTTGGATATTATCTGACATTGTTTTATTGGAAAGAAATCTACTTAAAGGGATACACTATAAATTAACGGAAGGATACTTGTCTTTTACGCGAACATCTACTCCGAAACCGTGGTGCTACTTGGTTAACGAGAGTGAGGACTGCTCTACGATCGGATACTATCTATTTGGTGATAGATAATAGAATTTTCACTTGGCAAACCTGATGTTAAGCGCTTTAGACTGAATCTAGAGGAGCACTTCATATCAGTGGTACTCTATCGTGACGAATTTACCCTCTCTCTCTCAGTACGGAAAACTTGGAAGGAGGAACAATTTCTTTCTAGCATATCCTCTCAATTGAAGCTTTTACAATGGAAAACCAAGACTATCATCCAAGCGTATTTTCTATTACTAAGGTACCCTGTGCCTCTTCATTCTGAAAAACGCGAAATTCTCGATAATCATAGCATCACTTCCCTTCCTCAACAATTTAGCCAAATTGATCCAGGTACGTGGGCCACAGTTTGGCCCACAATCTACCCAACATTTACCAAATCCATTTATGTAGGTTTACATTATTAAAGGTTGACAAAATAAGTAGCGCTTTTACTCCGCACCGGAAATGGGTGATTTGATTAATAAACTTCCAGCAGAGATTGGTCCTTGAATGCGCACTCCTAACGTTATATTTGCCTTAATTCCCCCAGTCATTGGGTTGCTTACGGGCACTTCTGATTTGGGATTATGTGAACAATTCAAATATAAATTTCGTCATCTTGCACTTGTTGATTTCAATTGCTTAAACGATGTGCAGCACGCGGACATGTTTATGTCGAATGTTTGGGCGCATGTGAGTATATTTAGATACGCGGTGGACATGTGCGCTTAGTACTATTTTGTGTAGTTCTATGGGTGCATTGTGCCATTCATTGTTAGCATATTTTTGCATAATTTTTCATCTTCATATAGGGGGTCCAGCAAACTTTAAGTGGTTAAATAAATGCCCTTCTTGTATCTAAAGTAGCATCATGTTTATCCATTCGGGTGATGATAAAAGACAATGTGTGCAAATGCTTATGTGTTTTCAATTATACGCCATCATTCAAATGATCAAATGATCAACTATTCATGTGCTTTACGTCCTCCCAACTTCTTTTGGGGCTAAGCCAGGATGTGGAATTTTTCCTTACACATCAGCAGAAACCGCACCCGTTCATCCCTCAATCGCTCACCCCTGGAACTGCTACGATTCCCGTCTGGCTATTTCTGTACTTCAGTTACGTTTGTCAGTAATTCCTGCCATTTGTTTTCCGACTGAAGCATGCGCTCCACCAGAAGATGCACGGTCAGAATGATGGTTCTCTACGTCGCGAGGCGACTGCAATATGCAATATTCCACGCTCTGCGTCTTCTTCCTTGCCTGGACAGATTGGGCATGCTGGCGAATCGTCATGTCCAAGCCTGTGTAGATATTTCCGATATCCACTGTCATTAGATAAAATTTGCCTTAGCTGGTAACTACTATAACTACGATTGACCCACATACGGATGATCGCATTCAGCTTACGCGTCCATCGGCCTTTCGTTGAGCTATCCAATCGGGCCTGTCATCTAACCATTGATGATGCCCTTTCTTCACTCTTGATCAATTTCACGGCGCCTTGAGTTGTCGTTCTCCTAATGTAGATTCATTTCATCTCTTCAGCCAAGATGTCTGCCGGCAACAGCCCGACTATAACTAACGCCGTGTAATCTGATATCGTTCGAAAGCCACAAATCACTCTCATCATTATCATCATCAACAGTGCAAAAACCGGAATTCGATCTAGGCCTACCTTTGTAAGGAACACCAGACATTCCGGTTTTGTGCCGACGTCCACCAATTCAATATCCCTTAAAGCTGTCTGGCGTCCTGGCCTACGCCATCGCTCCATTTTAGGCAGGGTCTGCCTGGTCTTCTTTTTCTACCATAGATATTGCCCTTATAGACTTTCCGATGAATACATAAGGACTGGCAGGATCATCTCTTGTACAGTAAGAGCTTTCTAGTGGAACAGTTTTTGTAAGCTGAAATAGGCTCTGTTGGCTGTTTACAACCGCTAGCTATTATCGGTTGTGATTTTCGACCCTAGATAGGAGAAATTAAAAGTTGTAGCCTCGTATCTTTATTATTCTCGTTTGACCAGTGCGATTTGATGTTGTTGGTCCTTTTGTTTTTGGTATTGACGTTGCAATCATATATTTCGCCTTGCCTTCATTGATGTGCAGGGCCCCCCTCCCCTAGCTCCCGAGCATACCTCTTTTGTTAGTTTCGAGTTCTCCTTTCTTCCCCTTTTGTTCGTTGTTGGAGTGTTTGGCAGAATATTGTCGCCTTCTGCTGTGGAGTAGGACGCCGGAAAATGAGTTCTGTACTTGATCCTCCTCATTCTCGGTAAATGTCCCATCTTTCTTCTTCAGACCGACAGAAGATATTGCCCTGTCTTTGACTATAGGTTTGTACAGCCTGATTGCTTCTATGGTTTGTTCGATCCCCTCACAGAATTCCCTAAAGCTGATCGCGTTGCTATATGCATTTTTTACCTTTGCCAGTCTCTGGTTTGTTTTGCGCGGTTGAAAAGTTTTTGTACCTGTGTTCTCATTCTGATTAGCCGGACAACTTGCCTCATATGCGTCATCGAAGACTTTGTTTTGGTCTTCCCCCACTGTTCCCAGTTCGAGTTTGCTCCGGATATCACGGCCCCTTTTTGGGTGAGCCATGTTGTTGCTCCGGTGCCTTGCATAACAGCTCTAATCCGTTCTCCCGAGATTGCTTATTATTCTTTTTATTTCGGAGCGACTAATGAAAGACATATTTTAAATTACGTTTAAGTATGATGCAAGTTCTTGGTTTTTTCACAAGGGGAGTTCCAAATTGCCTGCATGTTTACGCCTTGCAAACCGCGAATCTGCCCCCGGTACACACAGGGCTTCTGAACCAGCGCTATTCCAATGTTATCCTTGGAGCTTGCCTGTGGATGGGCACAGGTATGCTGCCAAATCTGTAGTTGATATGGCAACTTCGACGTTTGATTGTCTCCAGGGAATGGTCATCCATCCGATCGTGGGGAGTCCACCCTTGATCTCCGCGTTATTCTAAAGACTCTCGATAATCGCGTATGGCGGCAATTAGAAGGCCCATAAGATCTTTCGTCTCTAGTGCTGCGGCTTTAGGAAACACTGTCACCATGTGTGCTCCTGGTATATCATCCCCAGCACATATCGACAATTCTGCTCATTCCCAGCCTGGCAATTAAGGAACTATAGTCCTAAGCCACTCCGAAGTGTCCTCCGTCGCGGAGGCCACCACTGTGTGATCTGGTCGAAACCGCATCCTGATGATCACGAGTTTGGCACCCATCCCCTGCACATGTGCCTGACGATAAGGTCGTTGATAGCTTGCTGCTCCTCCGAGTGAGTATTTGCTTGGGAAACGTTTTTGGCAGTATGGCGAGTCGAATGCCCTTGATCGCACTAGCATAGTTAATAGCGGGCTTCCGGGCTCCTGCCCTCACCCCTGACCTACCCGGAATTTCCCCCATCTCGGTTTCAGGTTTGGGTTTTTTGGAAGCATTCCCCTCATGTGGGCTAATCTCCGCTGTTCGCCGCTTTCTTGGATCGGATGAAGATAAGTTAGGTTTGTCCTGAGCTTGCTTAAATGCCTCTTCTGGTTTCAGGCCTCGCTTCAGATAATGCAGGTACCATTAGCACCTGCGCCACTGAGGCCTGTCTCCTTCCTGACATCTTTATTGGTTGTAACTATTTCATTTTGTTCCCACGAGTGCCATAGCCCCTGGTCTTAGTAGATGAGAGGCTTGGCTTATGAAGAGCCATATAACACCATCGAATCATTACCAGTTGTCATCTTGGTCTCTCGTTAGGCTGTCGTCAAAAACTCTGAATTTTCCAGAAAAAATTGTCATCATTTTGGAATGCATTTTTATATTTATTTATAAAATTAGATTGTTTTACAAAAGATTATGCTCTACTACTATATTTACAGTTCCTCTTAAGAGGATGTCCACTGCACTCAGAATATCACACAGCAAGTTGGTTCTGTCTTAGAATTAGCATAGCTGCGCGTTTAGCTATCGCCACTAAAACTGAGTTTGGTGTTCCTGAGACAGGAGTAGGTAGAATGCTAGCGTCAACTACTCTCAGCTTGTTAATTCCACGGAACCTAAATAAAAAGAGAAATATTTGAAAGCTTTTAGGCAAGGTAGCCTGAACGGCAACAAAGTTTTACCTTAATCTATTGTCCACCACTGAATCAAGACGGGATCCCATACTGCATGTGCCACCTGGATGATGTCCGGTCAGACCAACTGTCCGTATTAAACATTCAAGATATTTGTCTGATGGTTCATTAATGAAAAAGTCTCGGTTCAACGGACCATATGCGGAACAATTCTTTATTTTAGGCCAGTGAATTTTTGCTTTAAGACTTTGGAATGGTTCAGACATGATAACTTTCACTCCGTTTCTCACAGATTTTATGATGCATTCAACATCGGATTGGTTCTGCGCATAGCGGGGGTCTATAAGAGGTGGGACTTCAATATCTGAGCTCCGTGCTCTGACGACTCCACGACTTTGAGGCTGTAGACAAGACGATAAGAGAACAAATCCTTCTTGTGATGAGTTGTGATATAAAGGAAATAGTGCCCGGAAATCCTACAAGAAACAAATTGATTAATTTATCTTCTTAATCCTTGAATAAGAGAACCATCATTACTTCCCGGTTGAAATTTGAAATTTTCATGAGAGCCTTTTCATCAACAGCGCCAGTTGCAAATATCGTCGAAGCAGTAGCATCGTTATCGGTTTTGATATCGCCTATTACTGCGAAGTTGGAGAAATGTCCTTCTCTGGTCTTCACATATTTCACGATTTCTCCCAAACTCAAGATTTTGCGGACTGTCAAGCTCGCCTTCGCATCAATCGATACGAACAGTGGCAAGTGGAAATGATCATGCAAATTCGAACCAACGTTTACTGAGTTATAAACCTGCTTGACTCCTATTCGGTCAAGTACTTTTTTCGGACCGACTCCAGATACGTGAAGTAGTTGCGGCGTTTGGAAGGCACCAGCCGACAGGATTACCTCTTTTGTAGCTGTTATTTGAAAGTACTTGTTCGTTTGTTCAGAGCTTTCGATTAATACCCCTTCGGCTATTCCATCCCTGATTATGATTTTTCTCGCCAGAGTATTTGATAAAATTTTCAAGTTAGTCCGCCCAAAGGATGGTCGAAGAAATGTTTCATAAGTACTATAACGTAATCCTTCTTTTATATTATACCGAGCAAGCTTAAATTTCAAACCTTCGCTCTCAAAAATGGGGGCTGCTTCTGTGAACGCTTCACTTAGTTTTGAGTAATTCTTGGGTACTGTCCATATTGTATCCTGTTTTCCAGTATGATTCTTCTTGTCGTAGATGGACTGATAACAAAATCCGTTCTCATTTGAATATCTATCTCCCGTTTCACATTCTAATAGATTTTTGCAAGCTAATCTAGAACAACTTTGAGGTTCAACTTCCGACTTTCTCTGTGAGCGGATTGACCATCCTTTGATACCCATTTTGGACCATGTTTCGAAATCCTTATGTGCACCACTGAAGTGCAACATATAATTTATTTGCGAAGAACCACCGAGACCCTTGCCACGTGGATGAGATTGCATCTGTGAAGAAAACTCTGAAATTATATTGTCTTTTAGCTAAGGGTAATTTTTAGGTGGAATTACCTGATTGGTCAGCCCGCTAGAAGAGTACTTCTGTGGCACCGACTTAAATTGCCAATCATTCTTTGAATGCTGAAGAACTGTTGCTAGTAATGGGATCTTTGATAGAGGGTTGAATAGATGACCAGCTTCGATTAGTAAAATGGAATGGTTGCTATTTCGACTTAGTTCATGTGCTAGTACTGACCCACATGTTCCGGCTCCAACTGAAAATAGTTTTGAATATTGCATAAGCAACAAGTTTCATGAAGTGCATATGTTTTAAGGCATAACGTTTGGGATCCTATGGTCTTATAGGGCTGTGTAACATCCAGGCGTCCAAGAGAGCACGTGGGGTCCTCAATAGTATTCACTGTTAATTTATTGCATCTTTACTCCACTGAGATAGTGACTTTCTTGTGAGGTTAGAGTTCAAAATTTACACAGTGTATTCGCTGCTTGTCATAAAAGGCAACGAACTTGGTGCATCCATAATGATAATGGTGGGAGGTTTGTAGACTTCTATAGCCTCCATCGCCTCATCATTGGTAGCACATTGTCCCGGCACAGAGGAGAGGAGGAGTTGCCTTCTGAATGTGCGTAACAAGCGAGGCACTGATATTGGCTTCGAAAAGGATCACGATCTAATGGTCGGTTGCCTTCGCTGCGTCTCACAAAGTGGGACGACCCCCAAGTTCAATATCGACCGCTTATATGATAATGGCGTTCGAGAATGAAAAAACTATCTTGCTGTCACTAGTCAGGTTTTCGGCCAGATCCCGAAGGGGCGTCACAAGATCTGGCTGGATTCATGGAAACAGATCGATGAATGGAAGGTATTGAAAGCGCGCTTGACCGCTCGAGGGATCGCGAGCGTGACGCGTTGGAGCTCCGATACCGTACGACATCCTGGGAAGTTCAGCGTGATGTGCGCTATGACGAAGGGAAATTTATCATTGCGCTGAGCAGACAGTGATTTCAAAACCGTATACGGCATCACAAAAGAACTTGCATGTGGTCACAAATCTACAGATGGTCCTATGAGGGACGTTAATGGTCATTCAGGGTGATGAGGAGGAAGGAACACTTCACCACGCTTCTCCACTATATCATATCTGGTAAAATTCTGTCTCTCATGGATGAAATAGCTTGCCCCCGTAACATGCGAATACGGACTATTCCTACAAATAAAAGTGAAATCCTCTCGGCTAGCAGTGTACTCGAGTAGAGTAAAGCGATTGTTTCTCCAGTTTCTGCAAAGCTGCTACTTGCACTTATATAGAAATGCTGGGAATCTTCCTCCTCTCTCACAGAGAGTGAAAGAAGGGTATGGTCGTTAAGATTTCGGAAAAGGACACTCGTCTTAAGACCGACAGTTGGAGGAGTGCTCCCTTCCGGGACAAAGATAATAACCGGAACAATCCTAGAACGCATTAAGGAACATCCTAAGAGCTTGATTGACTGAAAAGGGGCAGTTTCCGTTCTGGAGTCTCCTCCATTGGTTACATGAACACTCTGCATTTTGGAATAGAATTCGAAGTTCAGATCACCACTTTACTTGCTCTTTGTGGATTTCGAGAAAGCTAAACAGGAGCGGCATTTCGGACAAACTAATCAACATTAGAGCAATATATGATGGCCACGTGCTTCACCGAGGTAAAATCTCAGATAAATGCAGTGTCTAAAGCACGTTATCGGTTCCGCTCTTAATGCTGCCTTTTTCGGAGGACGTATAGGGCTTCAATTGGTTATGTGTCTTTCCTCAAACACCTCAACTACGTTGATGATAGCTGTTTGTTTTCTCACCGATTCATGGAAAGAGAAGCGGATAGGGTCGGACTTAAGATAAATACCATCAAAACTCTTAGAGGCCTTTCTAGGTTCTCAACATGATTGGTAATGGAACTTTTCCTAACTACATTTCGAAGCTATTGATCAATTTGTATATCTAGAATATGAAATTTTTGGCGACGGCGGCACCGAACTTGACGTCGCTTGACGCATTAACAGCGCTAGATCTGCAGCTTTGTCCAAAATCTGGAATGGCATGCTAATATACTTTCTGTGCTATTATATGACAATAGTAAATGAAAGGGGAGTTCCCTTATTACTCAAAAGTTTGAAGCCTTCATCAACACTTGTCTACGACGTGTAATTAGGATACTCTGGCCTAATATAATTTCAAATGAATGACTTTGCCGGTGCACGGGTCACGTAGACGTGTTGATCAGAAAGCGGAGGCGGAGGTGGTACTGAGTAGGTCACCCATTGATGGAGGGCGAAATTGCTGAATACACTTACAGTGGAATCCGGCAAGTGCAACACCCCGGAAATACATGGCCCAGAATTAGGGGGAAGTGCAAACCTCTCAGGAAGTTATCAAAAAAACAGACACGCATTTAAACAAACTTTCAACGATGGTGCGCAGGGGCGTTTGGCGTGCTATACCTAATTCGATGGTTAAAAGTAAAAATGTATATAGCCTTATTAAGAAAAGAAATATGAAAAAATAATAATTTCAGCGTAGCTATTTTCAAAACGGGATGAGAGAAAAAAAGAATGCGGGGTTTCAGTGTTCAAACCAGTCTTGACAAGTGAAATCTCGTTAGCGCGAATTACATGACCATACCATCCCATGGTTTGAAACAAACTGCGGATTAAAGCAAGGAGATGGATTCGCGCCCATGCTCTTTAACCTCGCCCTTGAATATGTTGTCCGCAAACTGGAGTTAGCTACCACGAGAAAATTCCTCTACAAATTTTCACAAATAGTAGGATTCGCTGACGACATAAAAAATCATGGCACGTTCAATTGCAGAACCCAAGGAAGTATTCCTACAAGCGCAAAAAGTCGACCTAAGGATTAATGAAAAGGAAACAAAATTTTTGACGCAATCAAGAAGACAGGCGCAATAGGACAAAATCTGACGATGGGCGATTTGTATTTTAAAAGCTAAAGTAAAAATAGGTTGGGTCCTTTGTCGACTCAGGGAGTAGGTGTCCCTCAAGCGCTGCGTAGGGGTGAAATGCACCGGAGCCTGTGACAGGTCAAAAAAGTAGCAGAGAAAGTGTGGGAAAATGTCATATGTTCAGGGAGGGCAACGCTGAACCTGAATGTATGCTTTGCAAGGGGGAAAAGGACATTGACTGTCGGCACGTTGCAGACAGCAGCAGATGCCCAGTGTTTAGGAGAGCCTTGAATGCAGTGAAGAAATGAGGTTGGTAGAAATCAACCCAAACCACTACGAGGCAGCGCAAGACCTTCTCTCGCAGACCATCTGTGAGAAGGAAATCGAAACTGCCATAATCAGGGAGCCTCATCGTAATAATAAGAGCAGTGCCTGGCGAGGAGAATGGCATGGTTTGCCAGTGAGCATTATACTTATAGCGACCATCAGGTAATTTTCCTCCAGATCAAATATGGGCCATGCGGCGATATGCATTCCCGCGGAGCTGGAAACCAGGACTGGTCCTTGGAAAAGTTTGAAGAGGATGCATTCATAGAAATGCTATCAGGAGGTCACAATCCCGGTGATGCGACTACAGAAAAGGTGCTTGATATCGTGATGGCGCTCTTTCCATCGGAAGCAGGGGAAACGCAAACAACACAAGCAAGCATTGAACATCTACACCATACCTGCGGTAACTGAGAAGGAACTTGCGCAAATTTGCCGGAGAATTGGTGATAACAAAGCACCCGGTCTGAATGCTGTTCCCAATAGAGCTTTTAAACTCACTGTTAAGACCAGAACCGACTAGTTTACCAGCATATTTGAAACATGCATGGTAGAGGGAGTTTTCTCCGATCGGTGGAAGGGGCAAAAACTAGTTTTGCTCCTAAAGCCGAATAAACACCCAGGACACCCTTCATCGTACCGACCGATTTGCATCATCGACACGGAAAGAAAAATACTCGAAAGGGCCATCTACAATAAACTGCTCCCTATCATTGAATATAAGTATGGATTATCGGAGGGACAATTTGGATTTCGACAAGCCCACTCAACGATCGACGGCGTAGACGTTGTTTTGAAGCTGACTCGAGACGCGGTGTCATCTAAAAAATGCTGTGCCGTGGTGACTTTGCACATCAAAAATGCATTCAATTCCGCTAGTTGGGAGTGAATAAAAAGCTCACTGGCTAAAACGGATGTTCCTAGGTATTTGACTAAGCTCCTCGCCAGTTACGTTTCGAAGAGGACAATTTGGTACGATACGGATAAGGGATCAAAGCAGTACACCGTCACCGCAGGAGTACCACAGTGCTCAGTATTGGGTCCTCTCCTGTGAAACGTCATGTACAACGGGGTCCTTCTCCTTCCCGTGCCAAAGCAGGCCACGATAATCGGTTCCGAAGATGATCTAGCTGTGGTTGTTGTCGCGAAGCAACCTGTAAATGTTGAAGTGTACGCTAACGAAACCAATAGCGCATAAAAGCATGGCTGGAGATGCTTCAGCTTGGCCTTGTGGAACAAAAGGCCGAGACGGTCTTGATTACCAACCGTAGAAAGAGGACTACGGTTAATATTCGTGTTGATGGTCACATCATCACTTCAGAACCGATTATCAAATAACTAGGGGTGATGATTGACGCTAAAATCAATTTCAAGGAACACCTGGACTATGTCTGTGAGAAAGCGACAAATACCAGCGTATCATTAGCGCGGATAATGCCTAACATTGGAGGCCCAAGTTACAGTCGCAGATTACTTGTGACCGGAGTGGTTCACTCCACACTATTATACGCGTCACCAGTTTGGGAGAAAGCACTAACGTGTGGGAGTAACCAGAGGAGGGTAAATATGACTTACCGCTTAGTGACGCTCAGGGTGTGCAGCGCCTTCAGAACAATATCAGGCGAGGCAGCATGTGTTATTGCGGGAATGATCCCGATGGACATTCTGGCAAATGAGATACGCTGCCTGTACGAGGAAAGGAAAATGAATCTTCCTGAAAAGGATGCAGAATACCGAAAGGCAGCAAGGCGAGATTCGCTGGAGAAGTGGCAGCCACGGTGGGGTGACTACTTTGATTTGGTTACGGGGGGTATCTGCACCAATTCAGGCTGGATGATTCTCCCTTTTGTCCTGAAAATCAACCTAAGCCCGCAGAGCATAGTTGGGGAAATGTTGAACTCGGAGGGAAACTGGTGTACGGTGGACTCCGCAATCAAAAGTATACAGGAGGAACTTAGAAAAAAATTTTCAATGAGAATGTGATTCACTTTCATTATCATCAAACTGGCTGCTATGCAAGTGGATAAGTACAGAGATGAACACACACAACTGGGGTTATGAAATCGAGAGCCTGACGGTCAGCTAATTTCTCCCTCAAGCCGCCAAGTGTAACTATAACTTAGGAAAAATATTTATTATACGAAGAGGGTTTTTCTTGAAGAGATGACAAAGTCCTCTTATACAGCACTTGCATACAACCTTATGTCTCCCATTTTTGAAGAAAGTTCCACCCAGATCAGCACTAACAACTTGCTTTTTTTTCGAAATATACTAAAGTCAATGCGTACCAATTATATAATCAAATGATAGTCCAGGCGAAGGAGATATCAAATTCGGTATATCCTCGTATGATAGCCAAATCCATGTAATCCCACACGTTGCAAATACCATCACCAGAACGGTCACGAGCACTAAAAGCACTGTAAGAAGATTAAGTTCAAAACCCACTATTAAATCATAAAAGAGTAGAATTTACATTTTCCGAAGAGCCGCATTTTCACAAAACTGTTCTGCTTACAAGAACGTTACGAACTGAACTGAAGACAAAAATTGAAGAGGAATAAACTAAACCTCTTGGGACTATACCTAATCCAATTATGAAAGACTGCACACTAAGGAAAGCGCACGTTTGGAAAGTGAAAATTATAGAGTGCACGTTTCTCAACTTATCGAGGGTGTCATGCGATATCGAAATCTAAACAATTGATTTATCTTTAAAGAAGTTTTTTTTTTATTCTAGGAACCCTATAAATATACAAGCGACATGTGAACTTGGATACAAAACTAAATTAAACTTAACACTTAAGCTTTCAACATTTCATAATCTTCATCCATTGTCGATTCTTCCAGTTTCTTCTCTAGTTCGCGAGCATCGACATAGGTGATTTCTTCCTCATCAGACTCAGCATCCATTTTCGCTGCTTCTTCCTTGGCTCGACGCTCCTTCAGACCGGCAGCCGGTGATCGAATCAGTGCAATATTTCTTTGTACGTCCTTAACGTCGCTCTCAATTTCATGTTCACGACCCTTACGTAATCGTTCCATGATAAATTGACCTTGTCGGCGTTCCTTTATCGTATTGATTCGTTTAATAGCATCTAAAGTCTTTGTCCAAATTTCACGATTGTATTTAACGGGCATATTACGACGTTTCTCGAATTCAAAGCTGGGATCGATGGAAAGTTCTTTTCCGGCAGCTTTGCGGAAGGCCTTGGTCCAGCGAACTTTACGTGGATTCTTCTTCTTTTTGAAGGCTCTGTGGCATTTTGAACGACAGAATTTGAATATCTGAAAAGAGAAATTAAAAGAAGGTCAATTAGATTGTCAGGATACATTACATTATATATGCAGTTAAAAGAGAATCGATTGGATCTATTTCAGAGAGGGTTACGTCTTGTTTTTCACTTAAGCAATATTTTCAACAGCTTGTGTGTGTGTGTATGTATTTGAGGTGGGGGAGAGCCAAAGCCTCCGAGCACTCAGACCTTGGTGGTATATTGTACTCGACTCACCCGTCTAACGAAATACCCCGGATTCGTTTATGTATCGCAGGATTTCCGTTACCCGCTGCAGTTGGAGCACATCAGCACCAAAAATCTGATGTCTGATGCGTCCGTAGGCGGTGCACTCACATAGAAAATGTTCCGTGGATTCCGCTTCCTCATTACAGGATGGACACGTATCATCTTGGATAATTCCTATTCTAAACATATGCCCAGTAAATTATGGCCAGTCAGAATGCCCTCAATATTTCTGCAAGCCTTCCTACTTTTCGACAGGATAAACTGTCCAGTATGTTTGTTTGGTCCTGACAGAAAGAGTTTGGTCTGTCTAGCAGCATTAAGGCTTCACCACCTGTCATTATGGGGAAGTTGTTTCTAGTTTTTGATAGCAGCAATAGCCAATGCTACCAACACCCAAATTGCTGGTTCCGGTCCGGAGATGAGGAAAGTTGAAACCTCTTTTGCTAAGGCATCCGAGATTTTATTTCCCTCTACTACAAAATGACCAGGTACCCAGAGTAAATCCACTGTATTGAATCTTGAAACAGAATTCAATCGGTTTCTACATTCCTGAACGATTTTTGAAGTGATCAAAATACTACTCAACGCCCTCAATGCAGCTTGACTATCGTTACAGATTGCGATGCGCCTGCCTTGCAATCTCTCGTCAATCATCCAAGTTGCCGCCCTTAGGATCGCATACACTTCAGTCTGAAAGACCGTTGTGTATTGTTTCAAAGTAAAAGCCCACATCTCGTTTTTATTCGAGAGGTAAACTCCTGCTCCAGAACCATTTTCTGTCTTTGAGCTATCGATGTAGAAGACGTCAGTATATCCTGACACGCATTCTTCTGGTTCATCCCAGGTGTCTCTTCGATATAAAATAACATCAGATCTTCTACCAAACAGATGTATGGAGATGTAAGAATCGAAAGGCATTGCGAAAACTAGATTCAGTTCTCCCAATGACTCTTCCAATGCTCTGTGCCCCCCACGTCCATTGTTTTACCATAGTTACGTGCTCTGAATAAACAAATCCAAGGGCTGCAAATTGAATAATACATTCACAGCTGCGCCGGATGTGGTGCTTATTGTACCGGTGATACCCAGACACACAGTTCTTTGAAATGTGGCTAGTTTACAGGGAAAACTCTTCTGTTTCACCTTAACCCACCACACTACGGATGGATAAGCGAACTTCGGCCTAATGATAACAGCATTACTACCTGAAGCCTAAGTCCCAAGTCGAGGCAAAGGTCCGCTTACACAGCCCATAAGCTGTGAGAGCTTGTTTCATCTTTACTTCTATATTTTTGTTCCAAAGAAGCTTCTTGTTTAGAATAACTCCCAAATATTTCACTCCTTCGGAGAGTTGAAGGGTTGTACTCCTCATTTCTGGAAGGCAAAGACCTTTCAATTTCCTCCTTTTTTGTAAATAATACCATTGCGGTTTTATTTGGATTTACTGAAAGTCCATGCCTGAGACACCAACTGTCAATTAAATCAACGGCACGTTTTGTATTTCTACACAACACTCCGAGATCTCGACCAACAGCCAACATAGCCACGTCGTCCGCATAAGCTTGAACTTGTATTGGGAGATTTTGCAATTCGCATAGTAATGAGTTGATCAGTATACTCCCTAGAAGTGGCGGTAGCACACATCCTTGAGGGCAGCCTTTTGTCGCTTCCGTTGTTAACTAACGACCAACACCCACCTAAGCACACAACAATCTCTGCGTTAGCATAGCGTAGATGCACTTTATTAGAGTTTCGTAAACACTATGCTCTCTGGCGGCATCACAGAGCCTTAGGAAGGGCGCACAGTCAAAAGCCCCTTCAAGGTCCACGAACACCCCCCCCCCCCCCCCCTCGCGTACTCACCCTTTGGAGTTGCATCTTCTATCATTGAAACCGGAGAATGAAGAGCACTCACAGGACTTTCTACGTTGGTAAGCATATTAGTTTCCTTTAAGGGGGTGCGACTTTAGCGTCTTCTCGCGAATGTGACATTCAGACATTTCAGCGAAAATGATGTTAGGCTGATTTGCCTGAAGTTCTTTGGATTTGAATAGTCATATTTCCCAGGCTTTGGTATGAAGACTACCTTCACCTTTTGCCAAGAGGAAGGCACGTAGCTCAGAGCAAGCAATTCTCAAAAAACACTTTTTAGAAGTTGCTCTAAATGCACTATACCCTCCTTTAGCATCGCTGCGTAAATGCCATCCATGAAAGGTGCTTTGAAGTTCAAATGATAGTATAGCAGTTGTCGCTTTTTCATTGGTAACAACCGCTCTCGCAGTGTCCCAATTCCCCTTGCAACACCTTCGTGTTGAAGGATTTGCAAAAATCGCCAATTTACTTCTTCCCGCTTCTGAGACCTGTTCTCCCGGGTGGTGTACTTCCAAGAGAGTCTGCACAGACTCAACACTAGAGTTCGTGAAAGTACCATCCGGTTTTCTAAGAGAGCCCAACTTGGCCGACTCATCCTTATTAAGGACACTGCACAAGCTGGAAGTCTCCATTTCACCTTCCAATTTCTCACAGTATACTCTCAAAGAGTCTCAATAGCTTAGTGAGACGATTTCCTCTGAAAAGATTGAATGGCCTTAAACTAGATACAATGTTGTCCACGAGATGGAAGTTGCAAAATTCCCAAGTGTGCGCTGAAATAAGGATGAAATCATTTCTTTTGAAGATTTCACAATGTCTAATATTCGTATCTACTCATTTCTCCTTCATGTCGGACACATATTTTATGTAATTCACTCGCAAATAAATCGTCTTAGCAAGCGAGAACGAAGAAAATAAAATTACCAACAACTGTTTGTGAAGAAAAGTAGAAGAAAAGAAACAAAACAAAGGAAACGAAAATACAAGCGAATTACAGCCATGGTTCACATCGAACAGCTCCAATTTGAATTTATCGTGTATGTAAACACAAATGGCTTTCCGAAGTGTAAATATTCAGTCGTTCATCCAATTAGCCCCTGCTATCACTTTGCTGAAGGACGAATTGCATCAGACAACCTAATTTATTTCTTAGGCAATTTCAGAGAACGACTGTTGTAAAGATAAGTGTCAAGTTCAAAGTCGACGGGAATTACAAAATTTCTTTTATGGTTGTGGCATAACATTTATCAGGAAGTCTACATATTAGAAAAAATGGTTCCTAGTTTACACAGAAAATAACTGAAAATTCACTTTCGTTCATAAGATGAAATTTTCTCACTTGGAACTATCTCAAATTTGATTGATTTGACTTTATATGAAGTCAAGTTATCAAATATGTGGCAAGCATCTGATGGAAGCGTAGAAAGCATTTAACGAAACAAAATTCACGCAATAAGGCGCAGCAGTATCCTTTGACAGGAAGAAAACTGATAGAACAAAGAAATTTCGGCATCTGTTCAACATCGAATCACCAATGACACCCCGAACAGTACATGCAGGTGCAATTAGATGAAGGCAAAGAGAATCTCAGCCTCAAAATCAACCACTGGACCAGTCAACGCGATTTCTGACGTGGTAAGATATGGTAAGCAAATAGCGCCTCACCCCCGAACCAACCACGTTGTCGTACGCCTGCTTTGGCAACATATATGTCGCCGAAGTCTTTAGTCGCTTTGAGTTAGTATTTGATTCACTGCCCTCCAACCACATGAAGATAGTAAAGATAGCAATTTCAAGAACGGAAAAGAGCTAGTGCACCGTGCAACTATTGACGGCGATAGTCTCCACAATATAACTAACAAGAAAGGAAGTAGGTTCATAAAATTCGGAATGCACAGAAAAATTACAATTTCATCGACTTGTTTTCCTCACCACAGGAACCACAAGAGAATATGAGCTTCACCAAATGAGAAGTGCAACCAAGTTGGTGACATTGAAAAACGAGCTTCCTCCAGTACCGTTGATTGCGTTCACACCGCGGGGCAAATTTCGACAGTGCCCATAACATTGATGTGGAGTCAGTTGAAAAACGCAATCAATACGGCTGCAGAGGAAACCATCCGGCAGCAATCTAGATGCAGAAGAAACGAATCATCATCATCAACGGCGCAACAACCGGTATCCTAGATATGACATCGACGGCGATCCCGGTGTCACATCATATCTAGCCTGAGCCGCCGTGCTAGAAGTTCCCTGTTGAGTGTCGTCTGTCGCCGGATAGGCGGGGTATTCGAAGGTTGCCGAAGTCCAACGCTGCTTTGTTCGCGCCCCCCGGTTATGGCTCGTCGCCCAAATTTTAAGAGAAATATGCAGCAGATAAAAGATTAGTGAGTCCAATATTTCGAGGAGGTACTCAATGCCACAACACAATTTCCGTACTTCGAAGGAACAGACACTCGAAGAAGTCAAGGATGGATTTAAACACCCAGAAACAACGAACCGCCGGGTGTGGATGGAATATCTGTGGAGCTTTTAAAGACAAAGAAGATTGGCTTAAAAATATCATTTGTCCTTTTTATAAAAAAAGCGACATGCTCTCCTGCGAGAACTATAGAGGGATATCATTGCTTTGTACATGTTACAAAATGATGTCAAAAATGATCAAGAGAAGGCTCGAACCTTTCTCAGAAATTATTATTGAAGTATACCAGGGAGGATTTCAAGGTGGAAAGCCAATGATCGACTAGATATTCTCAGTGGAGCAGATGTTGGAGAAGTGTTTGAAATATAGTATTGATGTGCATCAAATTTTCGTTGACTTCAAACAGACATATGTCTGTGTTGATCATTCCGTACTCTACAGAATATTGTCCAATTTCTAGTGAAATTGATTAGACTCATTAGAAGGAAAATGTATCCATCGTTGAAGTAAAGCTACAAAATCAGCCAACAAGCTGTGCTTCGACACAGATTATGATTTAAAGCAAGGCGATGGGCAATATTATTCAACATTGCTCTGGAGTATATGATCCGAAAGATTTCTGTTGTCTACGCGCATGATGTCATCATCGTAGTTGCGATTCAACGTTTATACCGACGATATTATTGGAAGATGTCAAACCGGTTTCGGAATTGGAAGATCAACTTAATGCTGGTAATATGAGCTCCCGAGCTACTCCCGAGTACTATTCAGTTCAAATTTCGCCTTTGTAATGCCCTGGAAAAAACAGCTCTGCTTTGCGGGTATGAAATCTGGCCGACAAACGATGAATTTTACTGAAGATACTTGAGTTCATAAACTAGGCAGATATTTGGCGAACTTGTACTTGTACGAACTTATTGAAAACCGAGCAGGAGTTTGATGATTCCCCGAAAATTGCAACGGGCTGGGTACATCGAATGAATGCTGAATATGAGAATACTTAAGAGAGTATCATCATCATAAACGGCGCAATAACCGGTATCCGGTCTAGGCTTGCTTTAATAAGGAACTCGGCTTTGCGAGGTCCACCAATTCTATATCCCTAAAAGCTGCCTGGCATCCTAGCCTACGCCATCGTTCCATCTCAGGCATCTGAGGATCTGCCTCGGGGGGCAGGATCAACCTCACCCAAGCGGATTAGGCGACCCGCCCACCACAACCTGTTGAACCGGATTTTATTCACAACCAGATGGTCGTGGTATCGCTCATAGCTTTCATCGTTATAGAGGCTGCGGAATCGTCCATTCTCATGCTTTGCTAAGAAACCAGGTCTCAGAGAAATGTACAAGAATTGGCAAGATCATATTCTTGTATAGTAAGAACTTTGACCTTTGGTGAGACGTTTCGAGCGAAACAGTTTTTATAAACTGAAATAGACTTTGTTGGCAGCCAAAAACAATGCGCAGATTGCTTGTGATTTTCGACCCTAGATAGGAGAAATCTTCAACAATCTCAAAGTTGTAGTCTCCTATCTTTATTCTTCTCGTTTGACCAGTGCGATTTAATGTTGTTGGTTCTTTGGTTTTTGGTGCTGACGTTGCCACTATGTACTTCGTCTTGCCTTCATTAATGTGCAGCCGGAGATATCGCACCGCCTGCTCGATCTGGATGAAGGTAAACTGTATATCTAAGGTTGTTCTTCCCATAATCTCAATATCGTCAACGTAGGCCAGTAGTGGGGTGGACTTGGAGAGGATAGTGTCTCTTGCATTAACATCTGCATTATAGATTACTTTTTCCAGGGCCCGGTTAAAGAGGACGCATGATAGGCCATCCCCTTGTCTTAGATCGTTGTTGATGTTCAATGGTCTCGAGAGTGATTCTACTGCTTTTATCTGGCCTCGCACATTGGTCAGGGTCAGCCTAATCAGTCTTATCAATTTCGTCGGGATACCGATTTCTCTCATGGCCATGTACAGTTTTACCCTGGCTATGCAATCATAGGCGGCTTTAAAGTCGAAGATGGTGCAACTAGTGTCCAAATTCTAACAGTTTTTCCATCACTTGCCGCAGATGATGTTCTGGGTATGTGGGTATGTGGGGCTATCTGGCCTAGCAAGATAGCGGAGAATATCTTATAGATGGTACTCAGTAACTATAATTGCTCCACTGCATGATATTTCCCTTTTTATATATAGGACGACTAATGCCACGTTGCCAGTCGTCAGGCATTGATTCGCTGTCCCACACCTTGAGCATAAGTTAATGAACCGGTTGATGTAGTTGATCGCCTCCATATTTAACCAATTCGGTATAACTCCATCGGCTCCTGGCGACTTATGGTTTTTAAGCTCCTTGAATTGCACGGACTGTTTCTTCCATGCTTGGTGGTGGCAGCATTTGTTCGTCATCTTCAATTGGCGGTACCTCCATCTTGCCGATATTTTGGTTGTTTTAACAGTTCATCAAAATATTCAACCCATCGATCCAATATGCCCATTCTTTGTCTCGGCAGAATGAGCATCGAGGTGTATAGGACTTGTGATTTGCGACTAGGATTAAGGATGTTTGTGATAACGTCCTTCAGATGGTTGTCAAGATCATTTGTTGATGTTCCATTCCATCTCATCAGTTTTTTTGGTGAACACAAATGTGTTATTATTTATCTTTCCGTGAGTGTACAGTACAGTGTCAGCGAATTATAAACACCGTTGATTTCAATGCAACTATGAATAGAAACTTATAAAACAGAATATCGTTGCGTGTCGTGGTTTGTAGCTTTATCGTACATTGGTAAAACGGGTGGTTTTTATTGTGAAAACGTTTGACATCATTGCAATGCGTTTGACATCATTAAAATCAATTATCAAATCAATACGAGTATATTTGAACAGTTTTACGGGCAAGGCTTAAAAGATGTGCACTTTCTTCAGGTTGTAGTAAAAAAGCTAATATTCCAGTAGCAAAAAAGGAGCCATCCCTTCTCCCATTTGTGGTTAAACAGCATAGTTATCGAGAAATTGCCTGATTAAAGGTGGTAAGTGTGAGTAGTTTCTACATATGCTAAAAATATCCATGAAGGAAAGAGCGGTCGTACTGTAAGGGCAAAAGCAAAATCGCGCGAAAGTAGGACGGTTTGTGGTTCGAAAATTGTTGGAGAGCCCCAAAGTCAATTTTAAATAAATCCAAAAAAAAAATGGAGACTCGTAGGGTCTTTTTATCCATTTGAACATTGAAACGTCGAGGTGGTGAAGCTGGTGTAAAATCATATCTTCCCATAACGAGTCCAAAATTCATCAGAAGCGTTGAAGAAAATCCGTTTGAATTTCGTAAAGCAATACAAAACATTCACTGCAGCTGACTAGAAAACGGCAAGACTTGGGTGAAAAGCAATTTCAAATTATTTGCTATTACAAAAACTTACTACGGCTAATTTTGGTTTTTTTAGCTCAAAGAAAACCTTATTCGAATCAGTTTACTGTCTGTCTGTCTGTCGCATTTTTCTCGGAGACGATTATAGCGATTGGCACCAAATTTTGTGGAAAGGTTGGAACTTTGAACGCTCACTCACGCATACAGTGAATTACATCTTTTTACGTTGAATTTAAGGGGGGGGCATACATGCAAAAGGGTAGTCATTTAAATGTCTTTATATAAGAAATACACAAAACCTTTCAAGTCTCCAGCCTCCGGTTTCCCAATTCGTTAGTGATGAATCCACTTTGGAAGCATTAGACAAGCTTACGCAGAAAAGTACCACCCTTCAAGAAACTGCTAAACACCCTACTTCAGTGTTGGTTTGGGGAGTGGTAGTGAACAAAAATTGTGGACTCTTGCACTCTATGGAAAGCAGCAAGAACCAACAGTAAGACTTAAAGATCTTAACCGACGATATTTTACCATTTAAGCAACGAATAGAAGCAAACGGACATTTCTGTCCAGTTGAAACATCGCCGCTCTCCCTTGGTCAGCTAAGTCTCCTGATATCAACCCAGTTGAAAATGGTTAGAGTGTTTCAAAACAAGAGGTTTTTAAATGATGCAAAACCCTACGGAGAAAGCTTTAACACAAAATATTCGCGAATTATGGATGGACAATCTCTTATCTCTTAATGTATAGAATCTTATGTTTAGAGTATACCGAGCAGAATTGAAAGCATATAATTTGGAGCAAAGGTGGATGGACAAAATATTTTAATAAATTCATTCCCTTCCCACCCTTTTATCAAAATTTTCTTAATGCTCTCAATTCGATAGCATTGCACTGTGTATGTATTTCCATTGCATGATTATCAGTCACAAGAAAAATGAATCTACAATCTCCAATCACTGCTTCATAAAATTTAAATATGAATCTTCTTTGGAAAAAAATCTATTTTTTTGCTATCTACTAAAATATAACACAAAAGACTTCAGCTGATATAAAAAAAATGTTCTACTCGTCATCTGACTGGTTTAAGAAGCTTCATTAGTTCTGAGATTTCTTTCTTCATGCAATGTTTACTGAATCAATGAAATTGTCGTTATAAATATAGAATTTCTGGTTCATATTCGAATACGCCATAATGCTAAACTGAACACATGTCCCGTATTGTCTAGTGGTTAGGATATCTGGCTCTCACCCAGAAGGCCCGGGTTCGATTCCCGGTACGGGAAGCTGTCATTCTTTTATTTTTCGTCTGTAAGCAAATTATGTACATCGCGATTTACATACATACATTGGCTTCAAACCGCTGGGGTTGAAATACCAAGCGGGCAGCAAAAAAGTGTTGCTGGTGCTTCTGGAAAACTTCACCCAATGCAATAGAAATAACAATAATGAACTGGAAATTCAAAATGCATCTAAAATATTAATTGTAGGTTTGCAAGTTTGGGCTATAATTGTAAGTAACATATTGCTCTTAATTGCTGCTTCCAACTAACAATATTCTGAGAACTTTTGAGGCGTAGCGACTCTAATTCGGTAAAGGTTTTGTTAGTTTTAAGTTTCTAAGGTTCAGCATGTCCACGTGATTGTCCGTTGGGTTTCTGCAGGGCGAAATATCTCTTGCTCGATGTGTTTCAAACATAAGAATTATTTTATGTCGATGTTCACATAAATTTGACACTTTTAATTAAAAATGTGACTCTTAATTTTCCACTTAACTATCATCATCATCAACGGCGCAACAACCGGAATCCGGTCTAGGTCTGCCTTAATAAGGAACTCCAGACATCCTGGTTTTAGGCCGAGGTCCACCAATTCGATTTCCCTAAAAGCTGCCTGGCGTCCTGGCCTACGCCATCGCTCCATCTCAGGCAAAGTCTACTTCGTCTTCTTTTTCTACCACAGATGTTGCCCTTAGAGACTTTCCGGGCTGGATCATCCTCATCCATACGGATTAAGTGGCCCGCCCACCGTAACCTATTGAGCCGGATTTTATCCACAACTTGACGGTCATGGTATCGGTCATAAATTCCGTCATTATGTAGGCTACGGAATCGTCCATCCTCATGTAGGGGGCCAAAAATTTTTCGGAGGATTCTTCTCTCGAACGCGGCCAAGAGTTCGCAATTTTTCTTTCTAAGAACCCAAGTCTCCGAGGAATACATGAGGACACCCAGCTAAGATATGATTTTCATGATTTGTCAGATGTTCAAGTTCGCAAGAGACGACATTTGCTTAAGTATACATGATTTTCTACAGAAGATTTGGAAAATGTGTAAGCTAAGCTATCTGTTAGGTCGAATTGTTAGTGTGTTCTACTTTGATCTGGTGCTAATTTGCAGAATTATTGATGCGATGCTTTACTGGGAATAGTTTGAAATAACTCAAAAACAGAATAGGTTGCCTTTATTAATCAGAATAATACAGTTTCTCAGGAAGACAAAGCTACTCTAATCATTTGAATTTCATAAAGCAAACATTTCAAGAATCAAAAAGAGTCCTAAGTCTAGATGCTAAATTCGAAGAAGTGATACCGAAGTTAAATTCAACTCCAAAGTGGCCGAAAATAACGATCTAAATTCCTAAGAAATTATAAGCTGTTTTTCGGCATGATCATATATATGTATAGCGTGAGAGAGAACCGAGAACGAAACCGCTGCGGTCCCGTCTAATCGATGCTTACCCGACGGGATATCCCCGATTCGTTTACGAACTGTACGATTTTTGTAAGTGCTACTCGCTGAAACCGAAGTGTGTCACACAAAATGGCTACAATACTTCTGCATATGCTTGGCTTTTTGCCCAGGCAAACTATGCGATAAGTTTATTTGTTGCCAAATGACAAGAATGTTTGATTTATTTAGCGACATTTGGTGCTGGTGGTAAGTCTTTTCCTAGTTAGTGATAGCCACATTTGCAAGTGCTATGGATCTTCCACTGGTGGCCCCGGGCGTGGATGTAAGAAAAATTTAATTTTCTTGTTAAGGCATTTGAAATTTAATTTCCCTCTATTCGGCACTAATCAGATATCTAGAGTACTTTCGCCGTATCGAATTTGGATATAGTACTTAGATAAGTTCTGCCTTTCTGAGCGACTTCTGTAGTGAACAACACCCTCATGGTCATGGTGTTTACAATATCCCGACAGAGATTTATTTGCATTGAAACTGCCTTACAGGGAAAATGCAATTGTTTCATGTTCACCTAATGATAGCTAGCATATCCACATAACACGTAGTTTGAGTCCTCATGGCGAGGTGAAGTTCTGCTTGCAGAGTCCATAAGTTATAAAAGCTCATTTCATCCTTTCTCGACAAGCAAACAAATGTCTGCTGATTTCCTTGAAAGATAGGATATCCAATATCTGACATGGTTTATCCTTCTCAGCTCAATGTACATCATAGATAATTTATGTGGGCCGCCAGAACTTATCAGTTATTAGTGCAACCCAAATGGTTCCTTATTAAATGCCTTTAGCATTTTTTTTATCACAAATATTTCCACAATATTGTAATTTGTCCCTGTGTCATTTTGACATCTTTAAAAGATACTCTCACGACCATGCGGGCCAGAGATACCTCAAAAACGAAGAAGTGCCAAAAGTTGATCGTTCTGGTCCGTCAGCATGTAGGGCCAGTTTGAACGACATGTCCCATCAAAGTTTGCACACCTCTTTGCTAGAGAATGTTAGAAAGGAGAACTTCTCGATCTTTCAATTCCCCACGTCATGTACAAAACTACACCTGTCTTATATATGGTTGACATTGTCGCAACCGTGTACGTGTAGCCAGAGAATTTGTACCTTGAGTGTCGCGATCGAGGAGACAAAATCTTCGAGGCTATCGTTTAGGTGAGGAAAGCGTAAGAACTTTATTGTCTTGTACTTACTTACCAGAAAGCTATCATCCGTCGAGCGTTCTGCACAACACGAGCACGTGACTGTGCAGCATGACCGCTTTATTACATGCACCGGCACAATTCTGCCTGCCGTCAAGGAATGTGTTCGATTTGTGGTCACAACTCCACGGCGCAGTGTGAGCAGCAGGTACAGTACTCGTCGAAACAATCTTCTTCATCGTCAGGCTCAAAACTCCACTTTGGTTCCGGAGGAATTCTGAAGAGAGTGTATAGAATTTTCGGAAATAGATCGATGGCTCAATGCATTTCAAGTTACTTCGAGAATTCTCGACTATTAGACAAGGGGTAGCTTTCTCCAAACCACAATTTTGGGTTTTAAACGTAAAAACCAAAAATTGTAGTTTGGAGAAAGCTATCCCTTGTCTATTAATTTTAGGCTGGACTACAAGTAGCAGACGAAAATCTAATCTCTTGAAAATACTTGCTCTTGAGTGATGGCTAACGCAAGACACGCTTTCTTGATCTGGGAGCCGATCTCTGACAAATCTGACTGCAAGATTCCGAACCAGGTTAAGGAGCACCGTAATTGTGGCGTGCTATACACCACCGGAAACTTCCGATATAGTGGAGGAGAATGTTTTCTACGAGCAATTCAGAGACGACTTTCTGGAGATGACATTGTGATCTTGATGGATGAACTCAATGGCAAGGTGGGCTCTGACAACACCTTTCTCAGATATATGATAGAAATCCATGGTCTTGCCGACCGTAACGATAATGTTGGGAGGATTGTGGATTTCTGCAATTTCCACAGCACATTGTTCGGGCACAGAGCCGGCCATAAAGTCAGTTGGGCTTTACGAACAGCAGTAAATTTAGGAGAGTTGCTGACATCGGTCTCGAAAAGGATTACCATCTCATGGTCGCTAACGTTCCCAGGAGACTTATCATCAAAAGCATCGTAGACGTAAAAAAGTTTGATTTTGCTCGCGTAAACGTGTTTTTTTTACAAGGGGGATTACTCCAATTCCTTGGTTGAAAACCCAAAAATCAATGCCCTGCTCCTAAAACCATTCATTCCCCAGAAGTTCCTATTCAGGTTCGGTATCATCAAAAGAGTGCCACTAGTTTTCATCGAAGTCGAGATTCTGAGTGGTGACGCCTCGGAACGCGAGAGAAGATACCCCGATAATCCCCAAGAGTTCATACCAAAGCACATCGTTCTTTTATACACTCGAACCAGGCAATGTTACAAATGCAAGCGCCTGGGCCACACCCCAAACCTCTGCAAATCAAAAGTGGAACGATACCCAAGTTATGGCAAAGAAGACAAATGTGAAGAAGCCTGCCATGAAGTAACTTGTCTCTTATGTGGAAGTCAGGGGCACAATTGTAGGGACCACTCCTGTCAGAAGTGGCAGGACTACCTTCGATTAGTCCATCACCACCATCCAAACCACGTCAATTCATAAAGTCAACAAGGCTTTCTCAAACTCATCGAAGGAGCACAACTCGGAACTCCCCCTCCTCCCAGAATCAAAACGTCTCAAAGCCGTTTTCAACAACCGCTCATACTTCATCGTTTCTGATTATCAGAGACTAGTTACCAAAGTTCTAAAAACCCTGAAACGAATCGGCTCCTCATCGGGCGGCCAGTAGACACACGACGCTGTTAACAACCTCAAGGGAGGCTTTGACACACTTAACATAAATAGTAATCTTCATTTCGTTAACCTGATTAATGGTCCGTATTATCCAATACAACGTCCAAAATCTTCTAAGAAATAAATCCCCCCTTGAGTTTTTTGCCAGCTGAAATAGTATTGATATCATCAAAATCAATCTTAACTCCTGTTACACTTGCCTATCCGGCTACAACTTTCCGTAAAGTTCACTATCAAACAGACATGAATATTACCATTGTTCAAAAAGCTAACGTAACATCTAATGTAACGATTGTATCGACATACTTTCAACGCTCCACAGACAGAAGAGATTATACAACGGAGCTCAACAAGCTGATCAACTTCTTCGTGAGCAGACATAAAGTTCTCGTTGCTTATGACCTTAACGCTCGCTCGAAGTTCTATGTCAAAGGCCGTATGTTTGAGGAGGTTGTCAGTAGCTCCAAGTTCTGTCTGCTCCACAACAGCAAAAAAACTTTTTAAAATCCCTTGCGAGCCAAACTCCACAGACTGTCCTCGATATCACAATATCAAATACGATCGCAATAAAATGACTGTAGGATACTCAGGAGGAGGGGATTTCCAACAGCCACCACCAAACTATCCTCATTCAAAACAACAGGATTTCTTAAAATTCTTCAACCAAAATTTGGCATACACACGTCCTTCTCAGACTCTCCACCATCACCTTCCTCTCAATCATTCAAAATATAACTGAAAACATCATAAACTAAGTCACTCTTTCCACCTTCAAATCAAACGGCAGGGATCAGTCCAAAGATACTGGAGGTCTGCTGATCTGCAACTTTTATTCTAGGCAAAACAATAAACCTCTAGGAACTTTAGAACGGCGAATCAGGGAAACTTCAAAACCCTTGGCAAGAAATGACTGGTTTCGAGCCTTGAGGTAGACCAAGAGAGACTGCAGCAGAGCACAACATGTGAATGAACATTTCCGACTGCCAATCTTTTAAAAAATTCTGGAATCAAATCAGGGGGCTTAAAATTCTTCAGGATCCAAAGGAACACTTCGGCGCATAGGCCGTTCCTCAAGTTTTTTGAACTTTGTAAGAGAACACTATAACAGTGGCTCCATCTCCTTCTTCTTGATCGAGGCAATCCCCTCCGCTTCTCAACTTTTCTCCCGCAAGAGTTTCAGGAGCTCCTTGAGAGGCATTGAAAGCGCTCTGTGCCAGCCACGGACGGAGCTTTTTATACCTATGTCCAATGGCTGAACCAAGCGACACGAGAAGTCCTCCAGTTTCTGCCAAAATCAACCTGAGGACTGTCGCAAGGTCAAACTGGTCCCCAAGAAGGGTACATCTCAAAGTGACCTCATCAAATTTGAGCCGATTTTCCTCTTTAACATTTTTTTCCAAATTAACGAACGCCATGGTTGAATCCAAGCTCTTGAGGATTACCGCCTGTTCCCGAAGAACATCTTTGCTTACAGAAAGCACAGTACCACTTTCTCGTGCTTCAATCACTTGCTATTTCAAAATCGCTATTGAGAACCTGTTCCTCATCATAATAATCATGGCTTACATAAATCCCCCCTGACATCATCCTCTGGATTTGGAACATTATACGCAATAAGAAGTCAACAGTGGCTTTCCCTAGGGATTTGTCCTCAGCCCGATAATGTTCAACATTTATGCTTCAGCAACGTGACAATTTTTTAAAATGCTGATAACTTCCTAATTATAACCTCTGAATAACACCCTCCGACTGCAGGCAGATGCAACTATCTGAAAGTTTCCGTCAACCTGGAGGAGGAGGAGTGATGCATAATTGGTTTAGATTGTTCTTGGCTCGATGTATTCAGGGTAAAGATGGGCACAAAAAGCCACTTTCTGCCACGTTGAATCTATCTCGGCCAAGGCCCGGAAGGCGGCCAGAATCATAAGTTTTGCCACGAGAGCCAGCTGGGAACTCCACCCTAGAGAGGCGCTCAAAGTATTTAGGGGGATTGCCAGACCAATCCTCGACTATGTCTCCTCCTCAATATTCGCTCCCCAAATACCATGAGAGGAAAATGAAATTCCTCACAGCAGCCTCCCTGAGACACTGTCTTGGCTTCATTAGGCCCACACCGACAAATGCCATCTTTGCTCTAGCCGGTGAACCACATTTCTTCTACAGAAAAATTTTGCTAGCGATAATGCCAAAATTACTCCTACCTACCTACTCAACCTCTCCTCTTACGGCCTTATCAGAAACAATTGCATCAGGTCCAACACACTATCGGCTGTTTTCAGCTTCCATCCCTTTCAAGCACTTTTCCATATTAAACCCCTACTCCCAATCCAGGGCTCAAAATGGGAAGCTCTTGGTGGAAAAACTCTGCTGCGCTGCGCTCTTCAGGACATTCACAACCGTGGTACTCTCAGATGAGCATGGGTTCCCTGGCATAGCGGCAACATTTACAACAACATGGCAAATGATGCCGCCTGACGAGCCAGGCTCCCATTCCTTATCCTTCCTTCGAAGTGTGGCACGTAACAACATTCGTTCTGAATGGAATGAAGCTTTCAACTCACTTCCATAGACAAAGGTAACTCAGCTCCGAAGATGTTAAGAGCATGAACAAAATAGTTTCCAAATTTTCCGTCTGTAAAGCCCTCCTTGCCAAGATCAGCCTTCCCGGTCTGTGATAGCTGCGGCATGGATGAGACGAATGATCACATTAACTTTCAGTGCGAGAACTTCTCTCGGTTTGGGGCAAATCTTGTTTAGACTGAGCGTTTCAAGGTCCTAGATAGATCTGACCAGTTTCGTAAGCGAGGCTGCAATCAGGCTCTAGCTTTGCTTCTCCCTCTCCTGCTTCTGCTTTTCCATATCCATCCCCATCCACGTCTAACCCAACTCCCCGTTTTTATTTTCTTTTTACGCTAGCTGGCGCGCAATTCCAGTTTGCTAGACTAATCACACACCTCGCGCCTGTTCCATCATTTTTCCTTTTCTTCAAGTCCGTGGAGATCCCATCAGTCCCTTATTCTTTTCCTGGCTTTTCAAAGTTCTGGACCTGGATCAACAGGACACCTTCACGAGATACGCTTTACTGCTGGTCTGGAAACACTACTCAAAACTAGTAAAAACATAGCTAATATGTTAAATAATAATACTTCAGACATACACATTACGCCACAACTTAATGCCCATTTTATTTCACAAATCGACACTACACACTTGTAAACAGTGCGGTTTGCACTTTTTATTGAAATACGCAACTTACCTTACAGTCGTTCCTCACAAATTGTATCCCATGACCTGGGTAAATTTTACTGGAACAGAAGTAACACGTTTCAATACGCATTTTTACGCGAATTCACTAACTATTCGCGGAAAAAATACGCAAAACGCACCAAACACAAATTTCACGTGTTTGAAGAGAAACGTCAAAGGACCGATGGGACCACGTTCTTTTTCTGCTTGTTCTGTCAGTTTATGAAAGTAGGTTTGACATTTCTGAGCAAATCAGATGGTTGAATATTAAAAGTGATGGTGTTTTGAGTATTTTTGAAGCGTATAGTACTGAATTATACTAGAATATCTGGCAGTATAGCTGTTTTCACTTAAAGAGGTCAGAAATCTTAAACTTTTTAATTCGCACGAGATAAGAAATTTATGTTTATCTGCATTTCACTCAATTTGTTTTGATTGCTCACATCAAGTGTCAGACATTCGTGATCTCCTTCAAACCCATTTCAAGTGTTCTAGTTCAAATTTAATCACCCAAGTAATGCCCCGCCAAAAGGACATGATCCCAGATATATTACTAACTCTGGCAGGTGCTGGTTTAATTTATGTTTTTGTCCGCCACCGAAAGGGGATTTACAACCGGCTGCAACGTGCCTTGGACTTCAGGAATCCCTTGCGTCATCAAAAAATTGAAGTGATTACAACTCCCGCTCGATGTCGTGAAATAGTCAGTGCGTTGAAACGGTAATTCCAATGCCTAGAATATGATTCAAGATTGCATGAGGTCATACTTATACATTTCATAGAGATTGTGAGAACTACAAAGTCCTTGGATTCGACTGCGAATGGGTAACTGTTGGCGGATCCCGACGACCCATCTCCCTACTCCAATTGGCTTCACAAAGCGGCCTATGCGGCTTGTTTCGACTCAATGCTCTTCGAAATATCCCAGCCGAATTAAGGGAGCTCTTACAGGACGAGGAAATCCTCAAAGTCGGCATAGTACCTCAAGAAGATGCTCGAGCCTTGGCCAAGGAGTATGGAGTCACCGTGGCAAGTACACTCGACCTACGACATTTAGCACTCAGAGCGGGTCGCAAGCCACTCGGCCTCAGCAAAATGGCTTACGATGTCCTGAACGTTGAAATGGATAAAGACTGGCGCATTCGATGCTCTGACTGGGAAGCAAACGAATTGACTGAGCGACAACTCAAATATGCCGCGAATGATGCGCACGTTGCAGTGGAAATTTTCAAATTTCTCATGGATGGATTGGTTCCTAGGTAGATATTGATGATGTCGAGAGTATTCTTATTAAAATGAATTCAGAGGGCTCTTGCAGAGCAATCGGAAGCGGTGGGAGAACATTTGGAGCTATTGCGAGCTATACCTGGACTGGAAGTTTACTGGAAATGGTGCAATTGGGTTGGGAAGCGTATCCTCACGAAATATGAAAGCGAAAAGTATGGACAAAGTGCAGTAAGTGTGTTGCTCCTTTTGCTGTTTTGCTTCTAAGATTGTTTCTATAATTAGAGGAGGAAATAAAACATCGACGAGGACATTGTATACACGATCCAGGATACTTTACGACAACTGCTTCCTACAAGCTCCAGATGGTGAACTGCTCTGTACTTGCGATAGGAAAAAGTCGAAGTGGTAAGTACAAGTTTGTTGATAGCAAGGTAGTACTCGAAATCTCCGCTTCTTAGGACCATGGAGAGAAAAACCTTTATTATCTTTCAACTATTTCGTTGTGTCCTATTCCGGTCCTCCGGGTTCCGGATATTTGTGCGGAATCAAATCCTACCCCGATAATCTCCTCAAGCCTGACCAATTTCAAAGTATAACGCATGTCTCCTGGGTTCGACACCATCCTCGTCTGGGCCGTGCATTGTAGCGAGTGTATTGTGGGGGCAGATTAAAATTTAACATTGCGCTTATCATCACTCCCAGCTATTGACCAGTTTAAAGGTGGTAATTCGACCCCAATCTTATCTTCGATGTCCGCTAGGGTCTTTTGCTGAAGGGTGGGTACATATTTGAAATGATGTTCCACATTAGCCGTCGGTCTCGACGGGTAGCGCTTCTTGTAACGCTCGACATCAGAAATGCCTTCAATTCTGTAAGTTGGGCACACTGCACACTGGAAAGTTCATTTCACATGCCGAGCTATATTTTGCTGGTATTGACGGATTATCTGAGAGACCATTCCCTGCTCTATGAAATGCTAGAGGGCCAGAGGAGGATGGAGATCACATTGGAGGTAGTACAGGGATTAATATTCTACCAAGGCGCGACATGCCAGAGGAGTTGTGCTTGGTGTGTTAGCAGATATGGCACTGAACGCGACCGGTACACGGATGAATGACTCATGGTTTCAGCCTTGTGCTGGAAAAAAACTGAAGTAGTCATCTTCACAGAAAAGAGAATCCCGATCCTGCGCGCCATATCGATCGGTCAGTTGACTGTATATTAGAAACTAACGATTAGATATCTTGCATCAAAGCCGTAAGCAAGGCTGCAGTTGGAATCTCGGCCGTAAATCGAATCTTGGGGGCCCTATACTTACCAGGAGGCATGAGCGTAACGCAGTCTTCTCTGCTCTACGGCGCAGAATGTATTTTATGGGTGGCTGTGATGGTAATCGCAAGAGAAGACCTATGGGAGGTGGTTGCTCGTGGGTAACGGCCTTAGAGTTCCGATCCCAGAGTAGTTTTCTGATGACGGCAGGGTGTTTCGTTGGTAGTTCGAAAGCGTATCTTTGCGGAAGTCCCAACATTCTGTGCGTAAATGCAATCCACCTACCCTATCCAAAAAATAAAAAATTAAACGCAATACAAAAGCCTAGTATAGCTTGCTAAATATATCAAGTCTTGTCCTTACCCCGAGCATGAAGGGCTTTTGATGTTTACCCTCTGGACCCGAAGTTTTGTTTGGCCATACCCTGCGGTAAATCTTCAGTAGCTCTACTGCGGGGAACCTAACAATGTACATCACGGAGGATTTTTGATAGTCATCGGCAATTACAGGCGTCGAAGAGAATCCTGCCGAAGAGTGTTGGAGGAGCATAGCAGCTATACGCGTTCACGCCACCTGCCATAGCTAATACAAACCTGTCTCATATAATTCTGTATGGTTTTGCCGCTACCAATCTAATCTGTGTGATCCATACATCATTGCCAACATCCTATCGGGTTTACTTCGAAGGTGGGCTGGAAATGCAACTCCTGAGCGACTCTTCAATGGTTGATGTTCTTTTTTTCGCCCTGAGTGAATTGGGGATGAAGAAGAAATCTTTCCTGCTTGCCATAAAAAGCAACTAAAGTAGAAATTAGTGGGCTGGTATCCTGTAAATTTTGAAACTTTATTGCTACCGAAGAGTCAACAAAGCTTCGGATAGGGACTGATCTCAAGTCTACGACCTTTGGCTATCGAAAACGGTTCTAGAATGTGGGCAAGGACCTCAACAACGAAAGGTTGACTCTTCAGAATGTTTGCTTTCTCTAACTGGTCATCCTCGGCCTAAGCGAAGTAGGATGGTGGGATTCTGGAGAGTATACCTGTCTCACGTTCCTGTCCACTTCCCGGCTTTCCTTTCGCTACGTCTCAACCGACTGGTCGCCTTGGAGCCCACTTACTGCAGGGACAGTTCCATTCCATTTAACTTCTTCAGGAATTAGTTTAGTTTCATTCAGAAAATCGCCGTATACTAGTGTCACTTTCGCTTTAGTGTCAGATTGTGTTCGAGGAGGTTTTCCGCCTGCATCACATAATGGACACTCAACTTCAGCACTCCAAGTCCATCTAGCGCGGCGTCGATCACTTTCCCTTCTGGGCAATGGATTGCAAACCTCTGGACTTGCTCATAACATGTATATCCAGTGGTTTTGTGGTTCCATTTTCACCAGAGATTTCCATTATCTGACTCATTGACCATTGCACACATCGTTCCCCTTCCTTAAGACTCGTCGTGCAAGCCTGGTTGGGGACAAAACTAAGCTATCACAAAAAAAGCGCACAGACTTACTGCTGATATTGTAACGTTGTCAAAATAACATTCCTGTCAGGTGTACTCTCGTTCCAGATCGTAAAAATAGAACCCTCCTTCCCCACTTGCTGGAATTGTGTAGGCTCGGTAAAGCTTGTACGATTGCTTCTCTACCCGGGGTACTTTAATTCAAAACAACGGCTTCCTGCACCCTCTTTCCACTGCCAGTTTACTTGCAGCTGCATCTCCAGAAAGTTCTGGTCCAGAGGGTCCTTATTTGGAAGCTGCCGAACAATTTGAAGCTTATTCTTATTGTGAAGTAATACTGGATGCGATCGACCAAAGTTTCTTTCGATATTATTTTATTACGATCGTTGCATTAACTTGAATGTCCAGAGCTGAACAAGGCTCCAACTCCGCTAGATACTTACAAGCAACACAGAAATTAAAATAAAGCCTATGTTCGTCCGATATGTGTCGGAAACCGCCCGCTCAGTTGGGTTTGACCGCCTTATCTGCTGGCGGACATGCATCTTCGTGTGCCTATTAATCGATGCTGCGATAACGGTGTGGGACTTCTCTGTCCAGATCATTTCATGACTGCTACGGCTTTGGCGGAGCAAACTGTAATGTTACATACATACATCAATAGGTATTTTATCTACATTCATGGAGGATGGTGCCTCTCGCATTAACCTCAGCATCAGGGATCAGTTTTTCCAAGGCCAGGTTAAAAACATAGAGCATCTCCTTCTCTTAGGACGATGTCGGTGTCGAATAGTCTCGAGAGTGATCCTGTTGCTTTTATCTGGCCTCGCACATTGGTCAGGGTGAGCCTAGTCAGTTTTACCAATTTCGTCGGGATATCGAATTCTCTCATGGCCGTGTACAGTTTTACTTTGGCTGTGCTATCATAGGCGAGCTTGAAGTCGATGAAACGATGGTAAACCGATGGCCAACAGTTTTTCCATCGCTTGTCGTAGAGAGAAAATCTGATCTGTTGCTGATTTGCCTGGAGTGAAGCCTCTTTGGTATGGGGTAATGATGTTCGGGGGCGTATTGGCCCAACCTAGGACTTTCGTTAACTGCTGTTATTGCAGTATATGTTAATTCTCACCTGATTGTCAGGGGGGAATCTAGGCAGTGTTGTTATTCGAGCCTGGAGCACCATGCCAACGAGAGAGTGCTTTGGGTCTATATTGGCTCCTCTATATATTTTGACATTCATCAAGGCTCAAAGGTGGCGGCGTTCAATCAACACGTGCTCAATATGGTTGAAAGTGGTGCCGTCTGGAGAGGTCCATATATGCTTGTGGATCGCTTTCCGCACCAACCAGATACTTCCAACAACCATTTTATGCCACACTGCTAATTAAATAGTCCGTAGTCTGCTACGATTGGTATCCTTATGTAAGCTACTAGAGCCAAAACTTCTCGTGCTCCGTTCTTAATTGGCTTTTAAAATCTCCGAGTATGATTTTGATATCATACCTGGGACAAGCTTCGAGGTTTCGTTTTACTGCCTCGTAGAAAGTATCTTTCTCCGAATCTGCAGTCTCCTCTGTAGGGGCGTGAACCTTAACGAGGTTATATTTCTAAATATGCCTCGCAAGCGCAGAGAACATAGCCTTTGGCTTATGTTTTCAAAGCCGATGACAGAATGTTTCTTTTTTTGGTTGACTAACGAACCTACTCGGAGCACATGGCTTAATAAATGGCTACTATAATATATGGTGTAGTGGTTCTTCTCCAGGAAACCGGTCCCGGTCCAGCGCATCTCTTGTAATTCGGTTACATCAGCCCTACATTGGGACAGGGTATTGGCTAGCAGCTTTACATCATTCGATGTGTACAGAGCGCGCATGTTCCATGAGCAAGTGCACAAATCGTTTGTCCGTTTTCGTTGCCGGATTCGTCGTTGTAACTTCCATCCAGTCCGAGGCTCCTTTTGTGGCTTCGTAACAAATTGTTTTCCATGTAGGATTGTCAGCCCTACTCAACCCCTAACCTGAAGGACCGGTTGGTATAATTTGTCCCGTTTTTAGGTACGGGAGACTTGCCTTCATCCTTCTCCGTCTGTAGCTTTTCGTTAAAAAAGATCTCTCAGCAGTCACCACTTGGAGGTGGAAATATGGTTTGGTAGTAGAACTGTTGGTGTTGGTTCAACAAGTGTTTTCTACGTTTTTCATGGGTACCAATCGACCTTTCTCCCTGGGACTTATACCACCCCTTTGACCACCAATTTTTTCCTTTTATTTATACCTAAAAGCACACAGTTTTATCTATATTTTTTGTTTGATTCTTACATACTATTCAATTACAACTTTTCACCATTAACAAGAGGTTCTCGGTAAATATGAAACAGGAGTGTTTTTCCTCCCATTTGTTTCTAATTTGGTTGTTATCTCCTTAAAGTTAAAATATCCACGACAGTGTACCTAGGCAAGTATCTCTTTAAACATTTGTATCTTAACAAATTATTCATCCTGAGCCATATTTGATTGAGAGTTATTTGAACTATTTTTAATTTTGGTCTACATTTTTTTTTGTTACCTTTGCAGGTACATTTCACAGAATCTAGGTACCCTCGTATCCGAAGACCCATATACAGTACGTCTAAATTTCGAACCAGCTGGACGTGCTGTCGGCGAAGTCGGTAAATATTACCAATTGGCGAAGGAGAATCAATGTGTTGTGTGCGGCCGAGCTGATGCATATATTCGTAAAAATGTTGTGCCAAGAGAGTACAGAAAGCATTTTCCAGGTAGGAGAATTGAAGATTTGCCAAAAGAAGTCTTCAGTATTAATAATATTTAAATCTATATCTCCTTTATTGCTGCATTCTTCCAAGGCTTATTATTTATGTCCCGTTTCAGTCGTAATGAAATCTCATACTTCCCACGATGTCTTACTGCTTTGTCCCAGTTGTCACCAGCGCAGTAACATGTCAGATTTGGCCGTTCGTCACAAGTTATCCAAAATGTGTGACGCTCCACTGTCGAATGAAGAGGGTGGAAAGAGGGCCAAGGAAGTGCCACAACTAAGGTGATATTTTTAATTTCAAAAAGGCAATTTCTCCGGAGCAAATACGTATTATAAAAAAGTCTTCAGTTTCCTGATTGCTTTTCAAATTATTTGTTTCGTTAAGGATTCAAAGTGGGAATTCCTTGCAGGTGAAACTTCTGATTATGAAACGTTCCCTCACTCACATTCCTAGAGTTAACACTTAAATTAATTCAAAAGGATTTATGTACAATTCACGATTAATTACTTTTTATGTGCTATTTTACAGGCAACTGAGATCGGCAGCTAGAGCGTTGCTTTATAATGTCGAAAAAATTCCAGAAGAAAAGAAAGAAATTTTACGGACCGTAGTGTTAGAAAATTATCCAAATGAGCTGGAAATTACTAATGAACTCCTAAATGAAGCTGCTGACATCGATATCATGTAAGTCATTTACTGAATTAATCTAAGTTTTAAAATACGCTCCCAATTTTTACGAATATTTTCCTCGGTTTAATCGCTGGGAAGAGACCTAAGCAGCAAATGTAGGGTACTCTCATCTAGGGCAATTCAATCGGTAGTGCTTTTGTCTAAATTTTCGAACACTGGGATTATAATTTAAAACATTGCAAATATTGACCAGGAGTACAGGAACGTCTATAGACGCATCGTGTTTACTCCTGATGTAATCCTCAACATTTCCGCAGCTCTATTATGTACATTGTTGTCTGCGAAAATTACTCTTATGCGTCACTTGATGGATTCGGGATCTTTATTACCCTTCCGCATCAAATCGAAATTGTTTGGAAGGTCAAGGATGGTGAAGGTGTTGATCGCCACCTTTTCTTGCGGACAACTTAGTTCCCAAAATGAGGTCGAAATATCGTTTAAATATAATTCGAATTTGCTGGTTGCAGTAGGTCATGTTGCTCGTAAGATATATCATCACAGATTGAATTTCACATTGCAGTTTTAAAGGCAAAGCTCAAGGAAACTGACCGCATAAAACGGTTCACAAAAGATTCAATTGAAGGGCAGGTTGCTATCAGTCTTCGGATTGGAGAATGCGCTTGTCAGACAGATAGCTGGAGAAAATATTTCCAAGACAACAAGGCTCAATATCCGTTGTAGCGGCATTGCAACAACTTACAATTCACTAACATTAAGTAACAATGTGTGATGGTGTTTAACCCATATTTAATTCATTAGCAAATTCTCAACGATCGGCGCAACGCAATGTCGGCTATGGATATCTTCATTATGGACGCGACCATAAGCAATTTGCTATCACATACAATATATACGTCTCCATAACCGCCTGTGCCTGTGGTTCCTAGTACTTATAGCTATAGTATGTGATTAGGTGAACGACGTAATGCGTTAATCTTTTTCCATTCCTCCGCCCATAGTTCTGAGCAGGAACTTCTCTAACAGTGATCATCCCGGTCCAGTTTCCCTCAGATTTAGCCATAAACCGTGTTTCCTGTTGCCTTCTTTGGACGAGTTTCCTCGATGGCCATAATAATGCAGTCGCATTAAATTGCTACTGTTTTATTTGTGGCGGGCCGGTGTGTTTTGCCCTGACAAGAATATTGAAGTCACCCGCAATATTTACAACTCAGCTATAATTTTTGAAATTTGTCCCAGGTTCGGGATTATAGTTCATCGTTTTCACATTCGTTTCCAGCAATTTTCTACACTTTTCTCTTTTCCCATACTTTTGGCGACTTTTCGAGATATGAACAAAACATAATTTCCATAAAATTGATAGACTTTGACGTTGAAATGTTATCTGGATCCTTAGATTTCAGCTTTTCCGTTATGATTTTAATAGTACTTGGCATTTAGAAAATTTACTTCCAAGAAAAGCAGAGCATACGACGATAGTCATCTCCAAACGAGGGAACAAATGGCGACATTCACCAAAAGGCTAAGGTAGACACGCAGTTTGTCCACCAAGAAAATGTCAGTTGCAATAGATATTTCAGAAAGTATACCTAATTTTGTAATTCAAAAAGCTCGAGAGAAGCAATTCGGTTTAACCGGATTGGGAAAATTATCAATAAAAGCCCTACTTAATGTCTAGGGAGCGACATAGACCACAAATATCACCTTACTGCTGGCTATGGATGGTTTATGATAGCAGCAGGAAGAATGGTGAATTAAACGCCAAATGCCAAATAGCGGTCCGCTGCAAAAGACCGAACGAATGCGGAGAAAATATTTGTGTGGCCATAATTAGCAAACCAAAGGGCGAACAGGTCATGCAGATGTGCGAAGAAAGATCTTTCAAGAAGTCTTGAAACACTCCAAGACCGAATTCGCAAGGACAACGGTGGAGAGAATTCCTGTTTACTCCGCAACGCTCACTGAACATGGGTTACCAGATCATGTGGTAGAACCAGATTTAGAAAAAGGAACCGGTAAGTTGTAACACAACTTCTGTAATTCAGAGGAAGTTGCGGTAGTATCAAAGAAGACGAAAAAGCATCTGCGAAACAATTTGAAATACATTATTTGAAGAACCAACGGGGATTGTTTCAAACGCAACGAAAGGTTCCGAAGAGGTCAGGGAGCGAACGATGGCGAGATTTGATGAATGTGCAGATTCTCGAACCACCGAGGTGTGGGACAACCGTAGACGAGAAATCTCCAGTTTTGGATTGAATTCCCAACAAAATTTAAAGCAGCTAGCCCAATCTATTTACGAAAACGTCCAAGGTGTGCTTGAAAGAAGGAATAAGCACATCCAAACCTAATAAGTTACCAGGATGTGCAGCATCATATCGCCCTATCTGTCTGTCAGACTTCTACGAAACGATTACAGCCTGGCCAAGCGAAAATATGGTTTCGACATGTAAACTGTGGTGCATACAAAGGCCTAGTAAGAGGCGTAGTTAGTGCCGTACTATGTTGACTTTGAATATTGACAGCGAATCCAAGACGCGCCGCTTGGAATGATATTTCCCTGTACTTGACTGAGCTACTTAAGAATGATTTATTGGTGAGTTCTCTTGTACGGGGCGGACACGGCACCTAAAGAGCACATTGTTGCAGCGGAGATAGCGTAAATTTCGTCAGTAATACAATCCCCAAATGTGAAAATTGGATAAGTATTCGAGGCTACGAACTCATCCCTAATATGACGGAATTATCTTTTTCGGGGAGCCACGGAGAAACAATACTCCACTTATTTCTTTGCAGAACATGAAGACTGTTATAGACCACGCCTTTACCACTTTATATATACAATCGCGGCCAATTGCAATTACATCGTTTTGTGGTCAAAATTGGGAATACAATAACCGTGGACTGTTATAGCGCTCCACGGTTCTTCGGTGTACATAAAGCATTCCATCGGAGCGAGAAATGATGAAATTCGATTTAACCGATAAGATCACATTCTCCCAATCATGAACAGTCTATCTTTAGTACTTGCTGACCCATTTGTTGTTTACATTTCATTGGGCGCGGCTATATATGTGGTTGTCGTTGTCCTCAACCACTCAACCATACCTACGCACTATTGCTGTTGGTTCGCTGAAATATGTTTCCGCTCCCTCAAAATCTGTTCTGCACTACGAGTCAAGTAACTTAAAGTTTGGTTCCATTGTCAGCAGAAGCAACGCTACCAAGGTAGAGAAATTGATCGACGTTTTCGGTATTTTACCCATTATTGCAGAATATTACGATGTGCTGTTAGATTGACAACCTTGATTTTGTTGGCATTTATTAGCCATATTCTTTTTCATTTGGCTAAAATGACTCAGTTTGAGAGGAAGTAGTTGTCATCAGCATAGTTGATGTGTTTCAGGAAACATTTTAGTCTTCTTCGAGCAAGGCAATTTAAAAGATGTCTCCGATGTTTAGAAGTACTACCATCGGCGGCAGAATACAATTTTATGGGACACCACTTGGGACTTTTAATTCCTTCGAAATTTTACTTCGATATAGCACGTGGCATTTGCGCCTTTTCATCTCATGAGCTGCTCGTCATGGTGTATAAGAAGCCTACTCTTTTCTTGATTCTACCGTCGAAATATTTGTTACCATGTGTAAGTTCTTTCTTGATGTGGTGTCAGTGCCCAAATTCTTATTTACGGTAGCTTCTGCGTCACTGAATAGCGTAATGGTAATTTCTGATTGTGCCGTACTTCCAGCTAGCAATCTTAGCGGCAAGAAGAACGCCAAAGCCCGACAAAGCGAACTTCGACATTTAACCTTTACTAGGCAGTTTAGTTCGGACATTCAACATGTGTCCGATAAAGACAATTTAGGAAAAAAGGTACTTCAGAGCCTGGAGTCGGAGTCCATATACAAGTTAAAGAATTTTCCTATTTTGGGCACACTTTTCATAAGGAAATTCTTCATTGGGGGCACGATCCTTCACGCCCCAGCATTCGGACAATGAACCGGCTAGCTTGTAATAACCTTTTCTAGCCGTCCATTACCAAGGACGTTAATTCTTGGGGTAGATAGTGCAACGCATGCCAGAAGTGTAAGGTCACTGCCATGCTAGCTAAAAATATTGCCTCACGGTCATTGGTCGGTGTAGGGCATTACAGCACAGTCATATGCTGAGGCCCTCTGTCGAGTGTGGATCCCGCGCTTTGGTGTCCCACCGTAATCATCACAGACCAAGGAACTCAATTCGAATCTATCCTCGCCTCAGAGGTCGGAAAGCTCCTTGGATTCAAACGCCAGTCCAATGGGATGCTAGAACGTTGGCATTGGACGCTGAAGGCAGTCGTTATGGTGCCCGATGAGTCTTCCTGATCGCTGCTCTTGCTTTTCGTTCTGCCTGAGTTCTTTGCAGCCGTCCGAGAATAGTTTGCTGCTAGCTCTGCTGATCTGGTGTATGCGGTGAATTTACGATTACCCGGCGACCTTGTCCTCGGCAAGGGAGTTCAACTGTTTCAATTGTGGGCGAGGTGTTGTGGCAGGGCGGTACTTAAAGCCCGCTTTATAACCCTGACTTCGCTGAGCAATGAGCGCGCTCGTCGAACACGCCGTTAACAGAATCTCGCAGCGAAGCAACTTTTTACGTTTAAACTGCCGTCGAACGAAATAAACCAAAATAATACAGTGCCTGCATACTGTTATTATAAAACCAGAGTCTTAAGCATAATTTAGCTTTTTCGTTTTCTTCTTCCTTTGGGGGGATATTTTTTCTGTTCGTACAAGGAGATGCAATATCTTAAAAAGACACGTCCGCTCCGCGGTTCGAACATCGTAGTTAGAGCGGGCCCGTGTGGGATTCGCACCCAGTAAAAACCACCCCCGGTCTCTCCAGCCCCAGCGCCACGAGACCACTACTAGGCACTTAAGACGTCAGCATCTCCGCAGCTATACTTTCCGGGTTCATATTCCTTCCCAGCGCTTGTTTCAGGCTCCCTTTCCATCGCGAATCTTGGGTAACGAAGTTACCACATGCTCTGCATCCTCCGGTGTGCCACTGCATGCATGACAATTCGGCGAATCATCCAGCCTAAAGCGGGGGTAAATACTACCACCGAATCCCGTGAGAAACTGGGTTTTTCCGTGTTTTCATATAAACCATTCCCCAAAGTTAGGTATGAGTCTGTGCGTCCCATCTGTTTGCCAGAGATAATGCAATCGTTACATTGCCGTATTCCTGCGTTCATGCCTAGTGTAGTGCACTCATTTCATTCGCCAGAATGTCAAGTGGGATAATACCCGTCGCTACAATCTTCCCTATTGTATTCAGCAGGCAGATCCATATGATGGTGAATCTCAAGGTGATTTATTTGGTTTAGGACGCGACACCAACTTTTGCTTTTTCCACTGGATAAAAAAACATTTCTTCTTTTAGGCTCCGCTGTTGTGCTGGTGAGGAAAAGGATTGGTAACAAATTCTTTCAGGGGGCGTAGACAGGTCACCTGGTGTGATCTTCGCAGTTTTTTCATTACCACCTTATAGACCCAACCCCAAGGGTTCATATGGGCATCTTCGCAAAATTATTTTCAGCGGTTCGTTTTACTTTTGCGAATCGCCTCCTTTAATAGGTCTTGTAGTTGTTTATACGTTTCCTCTTGATCGTCACTACTGGGTTTCCCCCTGAGCCTCTGCTAAAGTTTCCTTGTCCGCAAACATGCGGCTCGGAAAATTGTTTTTTCGTGTTCCACTAATAGTTGGACTGCATACTGGGGAAAAGTCACCCCTGGGCATAGTAACAATGAATCCTTTAGTCAGTCATTGGGTGATCTGAATGGCGCTTTTTATGGCCATACCATACACAAATATATCAAGCTCAAGCGCCGCAGAGAACCTGTCCCCCTCGAAAACGTTCATTCTATGGGTGATTCCAGGTCCTTTCCCCTGACAGTGTATGGTGTTTCAACATTCGCGGGTACCACGGCTAGCTCCGCGAATACTTCGAACCGAGCACGCCCTCACACAATAGTTTTCCGACTGACCAATCAAGAGCCCACACAATAAAATCACCTCCTGTGATTATCGTCCAATGTCCTCTTGAATCCAAAATCTAGGCGCTCAATATTTGCCTACACTCGTCAAAAGTAGTGCTGGGTGAAGCATAGCAGCTGTATATGTGAACTCAGTTCACATGCTCTGGTGAAGCCTTTTTTTGGGTGCTCCATTATTTCCTGGAAAGCCCATAGCGCTGCTTGCTCCGTTTGATCCTTGACCCAAGTGCCAGCACCTATATTCCGATATGGCTCACTAATTATGGCCTCATCAATATTTTTCTCGTGCATGGTTTGCGAGAGTAGATCCTGTGCCGCCTGGGAGTGGTTGAGGTTGATTTGTATCAACCTGATTTGCGACTGGTGTTGAGAACTCTCCTAAATTCTGAGCACCTCCTTTCCTTTGCACAATTGGCAATTTGCGTCTGTTTCAAAGTAGTGGCTTTTGTGAACCTCCACTCCACAGTTCCTGTATTGCTTCAACCTGTCATCGGCAGTGGAACATACCTTCACGATGTGACCGAAGCCAAGGCATCTACGGCATATTCTTACTCTCCTTGCTGCCAACAGTTTGAGGGCCGCCTCCACTGGTAGATTGATGATGGCAACTTACGTTCCACCGTAGGCTTTCCATAGCGTCTTTATCATTAACTCTAAAAGTCTAATAATGGCTTTTCCAAAGCCTCGTGAACCTTCTCCTTCATAGTGACCTCATCTATATCCTTGCAGAATATAGAGATCTCTTCCTGTTAGCCTGGATTTCGATTTCTCGTCCCAAAGACTTTCTAATTTGACTCAAGAATTTGTCCGTCGTTGTATCCTTGGACTTTTTGAGCTCCAACTTAAGGTCCTTCCTGAGATCATCTACTGCGGCTAACATTATCTCTCAAATTGGTAAGTTCTAGGTCCGTGTTCACTCTCCTGTCTGAATGTTAGCGTATGGCATTTCGCCTCGTTTGCAGATGATAATAACCTCCGGTCGTCTCTTCCTCCTATCTCTCTTTTTCCAAGGTGCCCCCTTTCTCCAGGCTTCCACATCATCCTTCGGGGGTTCACACTCTCCCCGGAATTGCGGCTACATGAGTTTCGCCAACAGCTTAAGCCGTCCTCCATACCTGCTCCACTTTTTGGGAATTAAGCCCTTTGTTCTCTTATTGTTGCGGGCCACTTGACACGTTCGACCGTTCGAATAGTCTTTTCCTCTCCCGACTTTTGAGTGGGCGCCACTTTTGTTGTCTGGCTTACTTCTTCGTTCGATGCCTTCACTCCAATTTCATCCTAGGTAGTGGTTAACGCCAATATGATGCCTCTTATCATGACCCTTATATTCTGATGACTATTCCAGCGTTCCTTGATAAATTCGCAAAACTCGCAAGATTTTATTACCCAGTGTGATAAAGGCAGCTCCCAGCTGTTCGGTGCAACCAACCTCGTTCGGGTAGCTACACGCAATTGTTTCCTCCTTCCCGTATCCCGCTACACTCCCCTTCTTCGGAATGCAAATTTGCGGGACCTTATGCCAGTAAGGGCGAGCTTCTTCTGAAGGGGCCGTAAAGGAACCAATTCTACTCTCCCAAAACGTTCGTAAGGTTCTCACTAATGAGACATTGTGGTCATAAGATATCGGCGGCCAAGAGCCCGCTTGTCCACGCCCAAAAACTACCAGTATTGAGATTCCGAAGCCCTGCACGGTAACTTTAAGTCTATTCTTCTCCTCCATGGTTGGTTGCATGGCTTGGTATCCTTCACATAGCTAATTTTTATCCACGGTTGGGTGTTTTTATTCTCACCTACTCGGCCTGAGCAAAAGCATGCCTATATGCGCCTAATTGCAGCACGCCCGCATCACATCCGCTGAGCGTTTCTTGATTCGCAAAAAGGGACGTGGCTAATGGAAGACTTTGCAACTCCCTTTATTGTCCCCATTCTTAATTAACTGTGCCGTTTATGATTGAATAACTTTCCGAATTGCCTTAGATGCGATAGTGACCCCGAAGACCCAAGACACGTACGTTCTGTTGTCCCAAGTCCGAAATTGAAAGAAAGAGATTGACTGACGCTCTGAAAGCGAACGTGAGAATATGAGCCAGTGGATGCAGTGTCGGGGTGACAAGGCTGGCTCTTGCACAAAGAAAAATGTGACGAAAATCCGCGCCCAAATCAAGAGGGACAAATGACGAAAAATCATACGAGTTTGCTGAGAAGCAAGGAGTGATCAACGAGATCAAAAGTGTCTCCGAAGCTTTTAAACATCTCTTCCTGCGTTCCGAGCTTCGCAACGAGAAGTTGCTGACTGTTGAGTCGTCAGTGAAACCCCTGTTGTTTGTTGTTGCCAGACAAATAAGGTGACGGGTCGGAAAAAGTGTAAGATGAAACGAATCCAAAATTTTCGAGGATAAAAATTAAAATCAATTCTCCACGGCTACCTTGATATTCTCCCAACGACCCCTTCCACGTAGGAAATCGCAAATGAATATCTATTGAAGAATTACTCGTTTCAGGGAACAAATCGACGGCTACGTGTCACACGGCGAGAAGGTTGTTGACGCTTTCAAAGACAAGTTCGGCGGCTTAATTGAATTAGAGAAGCTTTGGCGCGAGCATTTCGTCAACACAATGCATCCGAAATTCCTCCCCGAATTCTGGTCAATCAACCACAACGAGAATCGGTAAATTGGGATAAGCAAAAAAGTGTTGAATAAATTAAAGTGCAATCCACGCTTTTCCGTAGACTTGAAATACGCTTGAACGAGGGCCGAATCAAGGAGGATGACATCAAGGTCGCTGGCCTGAAACTGACTAACAAGGATTCGGACGAGATTGCAGTGGATCAGAAGGATACAGCCGGCGGTACATAGCCAACGTAGTGGACCGACAAAAGCAAACTTTCTTTTGGTGTAAATCACATATCAGCTTTATTTTGCCTATTGGAAACTGCTTTCTCGCTTATTTTCGTTACAGTACACGTACAAACTAACTACACACTTATTTGCGACAGTCAATCGAAATGTTATATTTACAAATACTTTCTTTGCCTATTTCCTCTCGTTTAAAAATTATTTACATTGTTCCGGTCCAGATTCTCACTCTGCGACGTTCATTTTGCTTCCATCACGACTTCCTACCGCAAAAACATATTTTTTCTAACTAAATAAATTCAATACCTTCGTATTTGAGATTTGTTGGAATTTTTTCTTCTTTCAGCAGAATTTCGCCGGATTGGGTGAAGGCGGTTATGTAGGTTGCCGTTTTGCCGTTCAATTCCTCAGTTTTTAGTGCCACAATGACGTTGTCATTGGTTCCCGGGATGAACTTGAAGCTGGAGAAGCCATGCGAGGGGATGATTTTCCCGACTTTCGAGGATTTTATGTCGACGAAATATTCGTCAGTACTTATTAGGTAGTTGCAGCCCATGAGCTCGTCACGGGTTTCGTTGTATCTGCAATGGAGGGAAGGGGTGGATGCGTTTATGTGGAAAGAGGCCCCAGGAACTTACTTTTCATGAGAGCACCTCCTTGGCAAGAAATACCACCGCCTGTGGTAATCGGACCACATCCCCGACTCGTGGATCATGTAACCAGGCCATTTGATGCCGATCACCTCGCGAATCGCTTTGTAGTTGTTGATCCAGTTGATGTGCTTGATCTGAACAGAAAAACAATTAAAAATTCTCCCTCAGGCTTCAAAGTGTTCGCGACATACTTCCCCAGTTGGCGACACAACTTTCACATGCATCGGATTCTCATTTTCGTATTCCCCCGCGCTTGTTGTCCACTCTTTCCCCATGGAGCCGACGTAAAGCTGCCTGTCTTTCACGGTCGCCCACTCCGCCTTGAATCCCTTGTTCAAATGTCCATCCCCATCGGTCATCAGCACCCACGGATAAGCCTTGTCCTGTTCGATTTCGTAAATGATCCCAGTGCGATCGTCGAACGAGAGGAGCTTCCCGTTGAAGACGATCAAATCCGACAATTCCATGCCGCGTCCTTTCAAAGAAAACCCAGACTTTAGTTCAACAGGTTCCACGCTGTCCCATGCAACCGATACCGTCCGTTTCGAGGGCGTGTAGCTCAGGTAACCTTTCTTCAGGTAACTTCGCCAAATATTCGGTTCCGTCTTGCTTTTGGAGTCAGTGTCCAAGTCTGCGATGATACCGATTCGGTACGTGTAAACGCCTACGGGGAGCAGATAAAACTTGTGAATTTCAGCGATAAAAAGTTCCAGGTTCGCTTACCATTCGTGACGATCGGCGGAGTCAGTGGATATGTTGCGTTGTAATACTGTGAGCTGGCGGCGTTCCTGGCAAGCCAATTGTCGGAATATGACGTGGAGTTCGGCCTCACGTAGAAGAATATGAAGAAAAGTGCGCCCAAGGCGAAGACCAGAAGCGCTGCGTGGAAATGAAAGCGAAAACTCCGGTTGCCGAGGCGGTACGTTGGGGGCGAGCGTAGCGCTTGCCGCCAATCCCGGATGTACATGTTATGGGAGCGCGACGGGTCGACGATTAGTGCGGATTTCATTTGTTCACTTATCGACACATGTTTCCTAAGGGCAGAATGTAACTCGTTTGACGCCGAATGTGTGGAAATCCAACGCTGCTGGTTGCTTCGCGCAGACGATCCACCGACGGAGAGGTGTAATGTGAAATGTCAATTACACGTCATTTACAAGTTTTCATTCATAACCTCTTGTCAGTGGATTGTTGACATAAGGCTCTAGCACATTTCGCTGGTGAGAATTCACCACTGCGGTGTGGTGAAATTTCGTAACGCTGATCTGCTGAAGAAATCGTCGTTACAATAAATCAAACGCTACTTCAATAATTAACCCTATTGAAAAGAACAGTCATGGATAGTTCGAATTCTTTCTGAGTTGTAAAAATGACAGAGGAAAATATCATCATCATCAACGGCGCAACAACCGGTATCCGTTCTAGGCCTGCCTTAATAAGGAACTCCAGGCCTTCCGGGAGCCGCGCCGAGGCCCATCAATTCGATATCCCTAAAAGCTGTCTGGCGTCCTGACCTACGCATCGCTCTACCTCAGGCAGGGTTTGGCTCGTCTTCTTTTTCTACCATAGATATTGTCATTATAGACTTTCCGGGTGGGATCATCTTCATCCATACGGATTAAGTGACCCGCCCACCGCAACCTGTTGAGCCGGATTTTATCCACAACCGGACGGTCATGTTATTGCTCATAGATTTCGTTATTATGTAGGGTACGGAATCGTCCATCCTCATGTAGGGGGCCAACAATTCTTCGGAGGATTCTTCTCTCGAACGCGGCCAAGAATTCGCAATTTTTCTTGCTAAGAACCCAAGTCTCCGAGAAATACATGAGAACTGGCAAGATCATAGTCTTGTACAGTAAGAGCTTTGACCCTATGGTGAGACGTTTTGAGCGGAACAGTTTTTGTAAGCTGAAATAGGCGCTGTTGGCTGCCAACAACCGTGCGCGAATTTCATCATCGTAGCTGTTATTGGTGATTTTCGACCCTAGATAGGAGATAGGAGGTCTCAAAGTTGCAGTCTCCTCTTCCTCTTCATTGTTTTCGTTTGACCAGTGCGATTCGATGTTATTCGTTTTTTTGGTTTTGGCGCTGACGTTCTGCAGCCCAAGATCTCGCGCCAATCGCTCGATCTGGATGAAGGCAGTTTCTACGTCTCTGGTCGTTCTTCCCATGACGTCGATACCGCCAGCAGCTGGACTTGAAGAGGATAGTACCTCTTGCATTTACATCAGCATCACGGATCACTTTCTCGAGGGCCGGGTTAAAGAGGACGCATGATAGGGCGTCCCCTTGTCGTAGACCGTTGTTGATGTCGAATGATCTTGAGAGTTATCCTGCTGCTTTTATCTGGTCTCGCATATTGGTCAGGGTCAGCCTAGTCAGTCTTATCAATTTCGTCGGAATACCGAATTCGCTCATGGTCGTGTACAATTTTACCCCGGCTATGCTATCATAAGCGGCTTTAAAGTCGATAAAGAGATGGTGCAACTGATGTCCATATTCCACCAGTTTTTCCATCGCTTGCCGCAGAGATAAAATCTCATTTGTTGCTGATTTGGCTGGAGTGAAGTCTCTTTGGTATGGGCCAATGGTGTTCTGGGCGTATGGGGCTATCCGGCCTAGCAAGCGGAAAATATCTTATAGATGGTACTCAGCAACGTGATACCTCTACGAGTATAATTGCTACACTGTGTGATGTCTCCCTTTTTATGCATGAGACGTCAGGCATTGATTCGCTGTCCCATACCTTGAGCACAAGTTGATGAACTACTTGGTGTAATTGGTCGCCTCCATATTTAACCAATTCTGGCTGTAATTCCATCGGCTCCTGGCGACTTATGATTTTTAAGCCGATGAATTGCACGGACTGTTTCTTCTATACTTGGTAGTGGCAGTATTTGTCCGTTGTCTTCAGTTGGCGGGACCTCCAACTCGCCGATGTTCTGGTTGTTCAGTAGCTCATCAAAGTACTCAACCCATCGCTCTAATATGTCCATTCTGTCGGAAATCAGATTTCGCTCTTTGTCTCGGCAGGATGAGCATCGAGATGTATAAGGGTTCATCCTGCTGATTTGTTGGTAAAACTTGCGCACCTGGTGCGGTTGCTCCCTGTACTTTTCTACTTCACAGACTTGTTGGTTCTCCTAGGCTTCCTTTTTCCATCTGTGAAGCCGCTTCCCCGCTCGGTGGAGTTCGTGATAAGTCTCCGCGCGTGCCCACGTCCTTTGGGAATGCAACATTATTCTGTATACAGCATCCTTACGTTCCGCTGCTTACATTCATCGTCAAACCAGTCGTTCCGACTCTTTTTACGGCTGGAGCCAACTATGTTTGTGGCCGTATTTATGATAACTTTCTTCAGGTGATTGTGAAGATCATTTGTTGATGCTTCATCTCCAAGATCTCCGTTGACTGCGGTTATTGCGGCATCCATTTGCCTCTTATAAGTGTAGCGGAGGGCTGTGTTGTGGATGGCTTCAGTGTTAACTCTCACCTGATTGTCAGAGGGGATTCTGGGTGGTGTTGTTATTCGAGCTCGGAGCAACATGCCAACAAGATGGTGATCTGAGTCTATATTGGCATACATATAGGGGGTTCTGACATTCAAGGCTGAGAGGTGGCGGGGTTCAATCAGCAATTTGGTTGAAAGTGGTCTCGTCTGGAGAAGCCCACGTATGTTTGTGGACCGCTTCCTGCGCAAACCAGGTACTTCCAACAACCATTTCCCTGCTAATTGGATAATCCGCAATCCGTTATCATTTGTATTTTCGTGTAAGCTATGGGAGCCAACGTATCGCCTGAATATGGGTTCCTTCCCTACTTGGCTGTTAAAATCCCCAAATATGATTTTGATATCATATCTGGGACAGGCTTTGAGGGTTCGTTCAACTGCCTCCTAGAAGGTATCCTTCTCCGACTCTGTAGTCTCCTCTGTAGGGGCGTGAACGTTAATGAGGCTTATATTTCTAAACTTGCCTCGCAAGCGCGAGTGCATAGCCGTTCGCTTATGTTTTCAAAGTCGATAACAGGTTTCATTTTTTGGCTGACTAAGAAAACCTACTCCGAGCACATGGTTTACCGGATGGCCACTATAATATCATATATGGTGCAGCAGCTCTTCTCCAGGAAACCGGTCCCTGTCCAACATATCTTCTGTAACGCTGTTACATCAGCCCTATATTGGGACAGGGTATCGACTAGCTGCTCATCAGCTTCATCTCTGTACAGGGAGCGCAAGCTCCATGAGAAAATGCGCAAATCATTATTCCGTTGTCATTGCCGGGTTCGTCGTTGTAAAATCCGTCCAGTCCGTTTGCGCCAGCTATTACCTCTTCATCTGATGAAAATTGATATCTACGTAAGAAGTTTTTGAGGTGTGGGAAGAACCAGAAGTTAGAGGAAGGTAAATCTGGCGAATAGGGTAAAGGTTGCAACAATTCTGATTTTAATTTCATGATTTTAGCTATGGTTTTGTGAGATGTGGGATCAGATGCGTTGTCTTCATGCAAAATTACTTTTTTCTTCTGCAAACCAGGTCTTTTCTCATGAATTTTCATATCCAGCTGATCCAAAATGTTACAGTAATAATCTCTTTATTTTTATTTTATTGTTTTCCCCAGTTTGGAGGTAATCCACTAACAAAATTCTTTTATGGGCTCCCCTAATTCTATCTGTGTCACTCGACGATTTTCCAAAATCACAGGATATGGTTTTGGTTGGTTTGGACGTTCAGCATGTGGATCTTCTTCAATGTTTGTATGACTTCCTTCAAATTCACCAGCCCATTTATAAACTGTAGTTTTCAAAAGAGCAGATTTACCTAACACATTTACCATTTCATTTAATTTTAAATCTCCATTGGCCTCAAAGGTTTTTCCAAAAAGACGCAATAAGACGAGCCCGAGCATAATGCGCAATACGATTCCAGCTGCCAGCGCTTTTCAGTATCTCTCTGACAATGTTGTTTGCAGAGAGTTCCCCTGTGTCTGCATAAAGTTGCTGACGAAAGCCATCCCATGTGTTCAGCGTCGTCCGCAACTCCATTGCAGAACACACAATCAGGAGGTCGCGCCTTCCCGATCGTGTGTAGGTAAGACTGAAAACCTCCATGCCCACTTAGAAGTTGGGTAAGGAAGTAATCAATCTCACCATGCGTTCGGTTCAACCACGGGTCTAATTTATCGATGAGCCCCGCAGTCCATCTGCCCCTTAGCTCATTTTGCAAAGAAAGTTGCCACTCGGCAAGGGTGCGTTGACGTTCTTCACGGGCAACAACCTCTCTTAAGCTTTCACCCTTACGACGGTAGATGTCTTTGCGCTCCTTGGTAAGGAGGGCAACGGGGATCACTCCCGCGATCACCATCACAGCCGGTTTGAAGACGGTGCGATAAGCGGATGCCACCCGCAAAGCTCCCCGTCTCTGCACTTTAGCAAGGCGTTTACGATGCACCTCCTTGTCAAGGGCATCAGCCCATACCTCCGCACCATAGAGCAGAACCGACTGCATTTCTCCCATAAGGAGACGTCAAGATGACTACTTCGGTTTTCCCAGCGCAAGGCTGAAACCGTGAGCAGTCATCCATCCGCTTACCCGTCGCAGCGATATGCCAAGTCTGATTTGCGCCTGTTCAACAGTGCAGAGTAGAGTGTTAAGACTGAGAATACATGCAACTAGAATGTATTCTCAACAGCATCTTTTAGGTCCTTGTTTTTTCTATTACAGAATGGAAAGTGAAACACTTTTATTTTCATAAAAATTATTATTATTATCCATAATTTAAATTTCAATAAATATAAAATCTCATAAGATATGAAATTTGAGTCTAAATAAAAACTAGATCATAATACAGATTTGGTATAAGACACCGTCCTGCTTACTGCACACACACGCAACACGCGATTGCCATTAAACATGCATCCATGAGTACAACATTTCGGTTTTGAATACTTTTTATTTCGGGCGTTTCGAATTTACCACCTTCAATTTGCATGGGTTTGATTGGGGGAGAAAAAACCTTACGTTTAACGTGCGGAAGGTATCCATAAAAGTCGTATTAAGAAAATTTTTATTACGTTCAATTTGTTCCGTATTTCACTTTATCTTACACTATTACAACATTATATTCAATCTAAAGCCAAAAATTGTAATTTTTTCCTAAGCATTGATTCGCGCGGCAATGATATCGCCCACTTCCTTAGCGCAGTCAAAATCACTGAGCTTACGACCAATAAAGCACCAACAAGTGAATAAATAGTTGGCGTCTCGCCAAAAAATATCATTTGCCAAATGAACGCAAAAACAATATCAGCACAGCGTGCAATGGCAATCGGCCCGGCCTGTTCCAATTGCAGTGAAATGGTCAATAAAATTTGACCGAGAAAGCTAAAAATCCCTAGTAAGACAACAAAAACCCGATCGATGCCACATTGCGGCCAGCATATCGCTCCGATCATCCAGCACACTATCAACGTGTAGACCAGGGCGAATGCGCCGAAATTTGTCATGATCACGGAAAAATGAAGACCCTTGAGCGCGCGCAATAGGACATAAACGTTGGCACCGAAAAGTGTAGATGACAGAGCGGCCACCGGGCCCCATACGTCGTACTGTTTTGTCAAAATGTTTTGGTCCGCAATGCTGGTTGACGATATGGCTGCATCATCGCCAAAAATAAATGGGGGCCGCGTTATGAGCACTACTCCGATTAGCGTAAGAATTATGGTGACGACGTTGAAGTAGCCGCATGGTTCCTTCAGGAAGAGTCGCGCAAAGATGGCAACGAATACTGGTGTTGAGAAGATAATCACGGACGCATCGGCAAGCGGCATGTGTCGAAATGCATAGAAGCTTAGCACTAGACCGGTTGTTCCCATGAAGCATCGTAGAATCAGGATGATTCGCTTTCCACGCGGAAAGATTGGCTCTCGTTTATATATCACAATTGGTATGGCTGGTAAAAGTACACCTACAAATCTGAAAAATAGAATGGAGAAAGTCCTATTTATTAAATATGTAATTTCAATAGATTATAGGAGTTGTTGATTCTCTAGAGAGGAAGTTAAGAGTGCACACTGCGACGAAACCGCAAATAGTTCCCAAAATATCGATTCTCAATTGCCAACGCTTTTTGAACAAAAAAAAAGGAAATTTCACTACTAACTTTTCTTTGGAGTTATCTTGAAATTCAATCAAGACAAGGCAACGAATGTCCTCAAGATGTTATTCGATGCATAAAAATGTACAAGAGGAAAATAGCGACATCCTCTCTCCTTCTTCAAGTTTTGTGGTTCAGCAGTGGGGTCGGCTCGTTGGCATTGGCTTTGTCCCTTCTCTCTGTTATAAGCTTGGTCTAAGTAAAATCGATAGATTCTCAAATTACCATTTACCGTATCATGCCAGTGGATAGGATTCTTAGGCTAATTTTACTTAGTGGGCTGTTATGAGCGCCGATCTGATGATTCTACCAATGAAGATGACTGTCTCGTCACTGTCTCTTAGAAGCACAAACGACGACAGGACGAACAGCGCTTGGCAACTTTGCTAAAAGAAGAATCAAAATCCTTCCAAGGACAATAGTAAAATGTTGCACTTTCAATGAAGCACATGTGACAGCAAGTGAGAATTGAAAAAAATATATATGCATGGGAGGAGGAAGGACTTGCTGGTCGTAATGCAGTAGGCGAACACTCCAAGGCCTTGGATGATCAGACTATCGGCCACGAAGCCTCATCAGGGGTTATCTGGTACTATGGACACCAGGATAGCACTACGAGTTCATATGTCTCAGGAGAATTCTTGGGGCATGTAATTCCGACCCGGTCATGTACGTTTGGGCCCCTCGTGGAAGTTTCATGGGGTTTGTGGTTACGTCCACATTGCGGACAATGTCCTTCGTGACTCAAGCGTGGAGTTGTGCTGCGAAACTCAGATGCCGTACTCCTCAGTTCGGTAGGGTCTTAGGTAGGTCTTGCATCCACCAGTATGAATGCTGTTTAAACTGGTACCGTTGGGTTTGTCACAACGTGGCTCTGATTGCGGCCACCAAATCAATCCGTGTTTACAGAAGACCGTGGGGTTAAGGGCGGCACGGAAGATACTCACGTTAAACCACCAGGTGGTAACTGTATAGTCCTAAGAATAAATTTAGTTCGTGGAATAAAACAATGGGCAATAATAGGAACGAAGATGAGGATCGAGCAAAAGAAACTCCGCCTAGGATAGAACGTTCCAAGAAAAGCAGGAGTAAATTGACATTTACCATTTTTTACCGTCGCCTTTTATATCTAATTGCACTGAGAAATTTAACATCTTTTTGGGAACCCTCAGTGTCTACCTTTTTACCATTGCAAAGAGCAAAGCGTGTCTATTTGGAGAAGAGAAAGAGGTAAAAGTTTATGGAGCGAAAGGGAAAAGTAGAATTAAAAACAAAATATGCAGAAGTGCTGGAAAAGGGGAGGGACATTCTATATCAGTTATGCTAGCAAGTCGTTGCTGTCGTATGGACTTCAACCTTTGCCAATACATCTCGGAACTTATATTTTCTTTCATCAGTTCTACATCTGCTATGCTGGGAAAATACTTCCCATTTCGGACAGTAGAATCGGTACAGCTCCTCAGATAGAGACTATGTTCATGACTACGATCTTTGTCTGCCGTAATTAGTTTCCGTGATGTGTTCAAGCTCCTCGACAACTGTATCACGGGTTCTACAATGCCCGTTTACACCAAGTTGAATGAGAATTCCGGCGATATCAATTGGATATTTTGGGAGTGCTCAGAGTAAGATGGTGGGACTCTCCAGAACACCTCTCTTTTTTTTCGGGCACTGTACTTTCGTACTCTGGAAAGCTCAATGATAATAGACGCGTATCCGATATCGAACTGTTGCCAGCAGCTGTCGAGGAGAAGGAGGCTTTCTATAAGCAATAGCACGCAGTTCAAGAGAACCTTCGTAAAGGTGACATTATGATCGTGATAGATGATCTGAATCCTAAGATAAGGTTCGACAACACCATAGCTGGGAATGTATTGGGGAGACATGACTCTGTTGACATTGTCATCGGCGTCAGGCCAGTGGGGTTTCGACTGTTCGGCAACGAACATCTAATAAACATCGCGCTCAGTAGTAGATTCCGTAGTTCTCTTCTAAATGCGCATAAGAAAATAGGCGCTGACATTGAGTTTCACTTGTGTATCGCAGCAGGACGTTCACATTCTAGAAGCAAATTAGTAAACTTGGCTGACTGCGGAAAGGTGGATCGATGAATATCAACCCCCAGGAGAGTAGAAAGGGGAGGGAGATTCCCCCGGGTCAGGAGTTTTCTAAGAGGTTCGAAATGGGAATTACAACGAAACAAGTCAGGCAACCGGAAGCTAGACACTTCAGGTATAAAAGTCCCTGAGTTTGCACAGAAGCGATAGCTTTGACCTAGTATAACTTTGTTAATAATAGTGAGATTTTCACCAAATTTGGCAGGATCATGTCCTATGCTGTAGCCTACATTGTTGCAAAATTTCATAATTCTAGGCTGTACTTAAGCGGGGTTTTTCTGTCAATTACTAAAAATTATAGTAATGTACTATTATTAACTTTATTTGAACAGGTATCGGTATGGAGGAGCCTAGGCACCATATGGTGGCAGCCCCCTGATTTTTCGGTTGGGTAGTTTCGGAGAATGCGTTCGTTAAAAAAATGATCATTTTGAACCCCCGCACTCTCCACCTTTCCAACAAATGGCAAAACTAAGACCGGCTTCGAAAAGTACTAACCTACCTTTAATTTGATACCCCACATGAATATATTTGATGAAAAAAATGTACACCCCCCTTTTGCATGTAAGGGGACCCCCCTTAAATTCGACGTAACAGGATGTAACTCACTACATGGGTGAGCGTTCACAGTTCCCACCTTTCAACCAAATTTGGTGTCAATCGGTACAACCCTCTCAGGCAGACAGACAGTAAACCGATTTTAATAAGGTTTTGTGTTTACACAAAATCTTAAAAAGAGGTAATTGCGAGGGGAGGGGTGATAGGAGTTAAGTCGTGGTGGTTAACGTGATTACTCGCCATCTCGACCTAAATCCACGATCCTCTTCGGACACGGATGGAGACCACAATCAAAGCTCCGTTGTAACTGACCCAACGGTCCCAGTTTATACTCGGTATTCGGTGGATACAGAGCCTACCTATAACATCTACCGCAACTAAGTGCGCACAACCGCCATGAAACTTCTAGCCTCTAGGAATTGTCTTGAGGCATATGAACTTAGAGGGATATCCCGATTCCTATGGTACCAGATAACCTTTGGTGAGGCTTCAAATGAGTCCCTGTGCAGACTCGGATTTGATCGCCGTAGCTGGGCTTTGGAACATTCGCTTACTGAATCATGACCAGCAAATAAATGTGAATATAGCGTTTCCCGGTGCCGCTACTTGGAGGTTCTCCTTGGCCACTTGATGTTGTTTGCCTCCTTTCAGCAGCAGAGGAAGGAGGTGGTGCCCTTTTTTTAGTCAGGACCCGATTCTGTACCGAATTGTGAGGAGCTGTGAGCAACAAAGTATTTGCGCCATCACAAAAACTATTTCACCATTGTGCGAATTAGGGAAACAGGAGTTGCTTCAAGAAGTGGAAGGAGCATTTCGCCACGATTCTAAACAGTACAACATCCGGGGAAATTTTATCACTTCTGAATGATATTCAGGGGGTGGAAGAAGAGATCGTTAATAACCCGAAGTGCTACAATTGGAGAGGTATTTACGTGTTTTCTGCCGTTCCAACGATAATAGCTAAAATAATCCTGAAATCTATCAAAGAACATCCCGAACGTTTGGTGAACAGAGAGTATGCTCTTGATCTATAGCGAACATATTAGGACTCTTTGGATTATTTGGAAATATTGCCCGAAATTCGTATCTTGGCCGGGATGGCTTTGGATTGATGTCACTTGATGCATTGATAGCGCTAAATCCTGTATTATCCTCAATGTAAAAATGTAGCTGCCTTAACACATTCGTCGGGGGGTTACTCTGGTTCGCGGCAATAGAAAACGAAGGACTTTGCCTGCGTGCGGGTTAGATACTCGAGGCTGTGTGAATCATAAGCGGAAAAGACAGTGGTTGGGTTTTACAATGAGAAAGGGCGAAAGCTCCATTCCGGTGATCTTATGCAATGGAACCCTTTATTTTATGGTGGCAGACGAGTGAGTCGCACTAGAGCCACATTGTCCAGAACAGTAAAGGAAGAGAGAGAGTTCCTCAAAAAGTCATGAAGGAGTTGAAGCATCGCCCTTAGGTCTAATTGACGCGATATACCTCAAACAGGGGTGCATTCTTACTTTCTCAGCAGTGTTTTCGAGATGCCTTTTGCGGAGTTTTTAGGTTACTTTCAGTTTCCAGCGCCTAGAACATTCTAGGCGCGATTAGAATCACTTACAGCTTGATATGCGAGACCTTTTCTGCCTTGTATTGCTGCACTAAGCTAAAAGCGAATCTGTGCCCTCCCACAATGATCCAACGAACGAAGTGGCGTCGTAGATATATGGGATTTTTTGGGATTGAGCAGAAGTCGAAGAATGCACAATTGGCTATTGCAATGGAATTTGGACATGTAAAAGGATTGCTTTTATTCTAGTTGTTGGTTTGGTATTGTTTACAAAAAAGGGTCGACGTAGCGAAAAAGGATCTATCTCTCAATTTCCTTTATTTTTTCCTTATAAATTACAAAACAGGTGATCTGTTACAGCTCCAATGTATTTAGAAAACGAGCGTATTAGAATTTAAACGTGTTTAGTAGATTATTTATTTTTCGAGTAAAGAAAATATATCAAAACGACAAAAGGAACTCTTAGAGTGACTTCTATGGTACGAGACAGATTAAGGGCTGAAAAAAGTAGTAAGTTTTATGGAATATGATATAGAATAGAGTAGTTTAGAAGCCGACCTGGCTGCAATTGATGGTTCTAGTTGAGAAATACAGTACTAAATCAGGATTATGAATGGAAAAATTGAATTTGGCTGGAGAAAAGTGAAAGCGTCAGAAAAACAATTCTGTTGATGCATGGTGACTGTGAGTTTTTTTTCAAGGTGCGCTTCGATTGTGCCTGAGAGAAGACAGTAAGGACCACCTCACATTTAGTAAAGATAATGTCTTACGTTAGAGGACCAAGTCGTAGTTACAATTTGCTCGTGGCCGGAGCGATGCTTCCCATTCTGTAATATGTGCCAGGCATGAGCATTGGCATTGGCATGTTGCAAACTGAAGTAGACTGGGCCAGACATTCGCGGCAAGCTTTAGCGCAGAAGATCAGCCTCCCGCATTGCAGTTAGCGTCAATCAGTGGGACTAGATTCCACCTTTTACAGTCGCTAACGGGACACCTACTGTGCTCGTCGAGCGATTGTCAAGAACGGGGTTCCATCTGGCCAGTCCATCAACTCGCTTATCTTCCTCTATGTTCCTATGACGAGAAATCCAAGGGAGAGTTACTTTCGACGTGCCGCCCAGATTGTTCAGCGTGTCTCTACACTGCGCTACCAGCCTGAAGAATTATGCCAAAGCATTAAGGGTCGCCTAGCTATCGGGTAAAATTGATATGTTATATTTGGGGTCCAGATCATGCCCCAACCATCGACAGATCTCCAGTATCAGCAGTATCTCTGCCTGAAATACACTGGCGAATTCCGGAAAACTGTATGACCCGGCTGCACTGTGCGTATTCGAGAATACGTCCGCACCGAACACGAAGACGAAATCGGTCACCCTTGTCTTGGTGGTATCAATTCGATTTTGGTTGGATTTATGTTGAGTCCACGTCTTGCAGGTCACCTTTCCCAATGCGCCCTCCATGATTTCATTCATAACGGAGGGAAACGTCCCTGGCACCAATATCACCAAGTTGGCGGCGTACGTCACCATCTTTAATTCGTTCCTGTTTAGCATTCGTAAAATTCACTATCAACGAAAGCACTGAGAGATGGTTCCATTCGGGAGCATCTTTTGTTCAGAGCTCAAGTGGCTTCCTCCCGGACTAGATTACATTATTTTGGTTCTTAACATGGATACTATTCAATGCATAAGATTCCCCTTGGCTTTGGTAGTCACGTTGTCGAACACTCACTCTATATCCAGGAAGGCAGCTGAGGTATTTTGCTTGTACTGTAACGACCGCTCAATTATGCTAATTTCTTCGTGAAGATACGTTTCTGTGGATTTGAGAAGTCCGTGCTGGGATTTAGAAAAGGTCAACCTCTTCATTAACATCTTTAGTGGATGTCCAGTACGCACTCTATGGTCTTCAGCACGAAAGGGGTCCCTCCTGATCGCTTTTAGTATGAAAACCACGCGCGCGCATTTCAAGAAGTGTAGTACATATCCGAACGAAATACAGCTCCCGCATCTCTACATGCTACTGCACAACCTTTTCTTGATCTTTCTGAAACATGACTCGCATTATGCCGCCTGCAACCAGAGATTTATATGCGGGAAAGCTGTTTACAAACCAGTCCCGATTCGGTAATCTCACCCAATTAGGCTGCAAAAATTCCATACGGGGTTCTAATTCGCAGTCCTCTCGTCGGCGAGGAAGTGCGTCTGGAATAGCGCTGCAGGGTCTCATCAGAAGATTCCCTCGAAAAGCCCTCAGAAAGTTCTATTACCGGTTGATAGGATTTTCTAACCGTCACAATTCTCGGAGTTGTAATATTTCGTCTGGAGTCCTTTGATGATTTGGCCAGGGACATTTGATCAATGCGATATCGATGTTTTCCCCTCGAAGGAAGACTACCAGGTTAGCTGAGGCATACTTGTAGTGTTACAGCTTTATCTGTGCCACTTTCAGTATGGTTTCCTTGCGTAGGGTAATCGTCGATTTTCGCCAGACCGTCGATCTTCATCTCCACCAAGAGCTCGGTGGCTAGGTCGACTGGGTTCAAATTGCTGTATGGTTTGGCGGAGCATAACACCTTTACCTTTGCGCTCCTGACTCTGAACCGTAGCTCGTCGTTTAACTGTTACATTGTCTCCAGTCACTCTCCATTTATTCGGAGTAGAAAAGTTTGGGCATTTGCCTGGGGTTCTGCCTTCTTGATCACTATCCAGTCGTCCTTGTTCTTATCTATGTGGATCTTCGGAACATAGATGCACGCACCCGGTTCCCTGGGAATCTCGTCGTATGAGACAATCTTGCACTTCACTTCCTCTCAGGCGTCGGGACACACGAACCTTGAGGGGGTGTGAGAGAGTGGATACAACGGTACGCGGACTATGAACTAAAACCCTCCCCTCATCCGAGAACGGGCCTTTATTGTATGTTACATTACTTCCAGCTAGCCTTCCGAGCTTTTCCGCGTTGGGCCATTTAACGGTTGCCCTCTTTCAGGCAAGTATTGAGTGCGCCCGGCAGTAGGTCTGGCTGATGTTGAAGCAACAGTTTGTATACCTCTGTCGGGATACCATCAGGTATCCCGACGCCTTCTTGTATTTGATATGGAGGACTGCTTCTTCCAACTCTTTTATAGAGAAAAGTGGGCAATCCTAAACGCCTTCCATGCTGCTGTCATCAACCCGTGCAGGATGTGAAGGGAGCAATTCCTGCCCGTACAACACGCACCATCGTAGTTTTCGTAGAGCCCTGATTTTACGAGACACCAGTTTATAACTGACTCCTCCATTCACCTCTGCGGCCAGGTCCTGCCAGTAGCAGGCTTTGTATATGTTTATCACGCTGTGGAGTCTCCTTTTGGTTGTCATTGTGCTACATACATCCTCCCGGTCGAGTTGAAATTCGGAGTTTGTGACACTCCTTCCGGAGCTCGGCAATTTCCGCCGTCCACCAATACATAGAAGGTTTGCCACGTTTTCATTTTCTTCTAGGCATGCCAGCTCCGCAGGCTGACGTTATCAAATGAATAACTGAATTTACGACTGTGTCAGTGCAGCGCCTCCATCCCCTGGAGTGCCCTCCAGTGCGGTTTCACCTGCCCCAAGAACCGAAAAATCTGCTGGTGTTTACCTTTGCGACGTGCCGCACACAAAAAGAGCAGCGGGATGATGCATACCGAGAGATTGCGATACCAGTAATTTCGATGCAAAGGTTACGTCGCAAGCTGGCCGCGGAAATGTTGGGGTTAATCTGTTTAAAACTACGACCCCGGGTCTCGACGCCATTTCGTGAATCCATTTCCTTCTGGAGTCTGAGTGGGCTAAGCCCCAGTCAAGTGCCCTGGCATTTAAGTCACCTCCAACCAGGATCCGCCCCTCCTTGTCCAAGACCGCGTCCAGTTTGACAACAGTAGTTTTCAGGCTGGAAGTCGCTACTCCGTTTACCACCTCGCTCCCCGGGGTCTCTGCAGTTGGTGTCAGAACAGTGGTGCAACGTATGGCACATGCTGCCCTGTCTTCGACGACTACTGTCTCCTAGTTGGACGACAGAAGCTCGTCCTCCGATCATGCATCAGGCATCAACACATCTTCTTCTATCGTTTACTTTTTCGAATTAGGATCCATGTTTTGGTCCCACGGGTAATCCATAGTTAGCCCGGCCACCAGAGTAAAAGCCTTAATTGAAACTGGAGATGCCCAAGATATACAAAACCCGTACACTAGCAACCAAGCTCCCCTGTGGCTACGCAGTCCTCGCCCTACACTTGTACACCTCGTTTGAGGTTCTGTTAGAAGCTTTTCCCCTGCACTGAGAACGATCTGCGGGCTGTTGCTTAGGTTCATCTCCCGCCAAATTCGTTTGCTTCTAAAACATGACTACCGGCCAAACAGATCCTCGTCAGTTGGATAACCCTACTCCAAGCCCGGTTCTTCCGAAGACAGTTGCCACTGTGGGAAGGTCGTGAGAGGACTGCTCTAATTATGGATCCACAACTGATCTATGTCTTCATCTAGGACATCGAGGTCAGTAACCGTCGTTATAGAAAAACTATTATTAAAAGCGAATGGAGGACGACCTATCCAGAATGGGCGATTTTGCGTTAGAAACGTTATCCCCATCTCAGGTTGGTTTCTACTATTAATTCTCCTGCATTTTGGATTTTTGCTTCACTTGCTCTTTATCGATATCAGAAGGATATCGACAGCGTCAATAGGAAGCATATCTGGAATATTTACACAGGGGAAGGGGCAACTAATAGCTATTAGCAGAGAGTGACCGTCGGTGTTACTCGAAAGATCCAAACCCTTGTTAATACTTGTCTTCGCCATGTCTTTCGGGTACTCTGGTCCAACACAATCCTGGATGATTAGCTTAGTCGATAGTTGTGTAAATCAGACGGCGGAAGGGGCAGTGAATAGGTCGCAGTTTACTAAAAGGCGGTAAACCCATTGCTAATTAAGCCATGCAACCCACTATTCCAAAGGCCACCGAGTAGGTAACTCTAGAAAAGCGTGGAGCAGAGCAGTAGAGGAGTGTAAACTTCTCGATGAGATCTGTAGGAAGTGAAGCACACACGAATTGATGACGATGGCGGACGAGTGTGGTTGCCGCGCTATGTTGTAAATCCCGCTGCGGCTAGTGGGAGGATTTGAACGGAGATTTTTCACTGCGACAACTCAATGTATCAATCACAATGTGGACGATTTACACAACATTGTCAAAGCTATTGCTCAAAAAGACTTTTATAGTGGACCCTACCTTCGTGTGGATTAATATTTTAGTATTATGATGGGCGCAGCCAAAAGACCGATACGAACTGATTTTTGTCAGTTGAGCTACGCTTCATAGAGCGGAATGACAAGGAACTGGAAGTCAAAGTCCATTAAGACTAGGTTTTTCAAGCAAGCGTGGGATTTTCACTTCTCTACTTCTCACTTAATCTTTTTATCTACGTTGGCTGTGTCCTACATTTTTTCGACATATTAGGCGGTTTTAGTGTTCAGGTGGATGACTGAGCTGTCGTAGCGGAAAGTCGGGGTTCTGATGGTAGAGGGATTTTTCTTCTACAGAGTACTATACCGTTACGGCCTTAAATGAAATGCTCTAATGCGCTCCAAGGCCGTGGTCCAATTAGATTGTCGCGCCAACGATTATTAGGCGGCTTGCAACTGTTTGAGGTAATCAACACACTTGGTTTGGTATCTTTCACAGTGATTGCCCAGTCCATAATTTAATTTTGTCATTAAAAATTAAGGGTGAGTCACGTTGGTACTTTGATGATGGGGTAGCTGCTTTGTTTTTATAACGGACGAAGAACTATGCACTGGCAACGGTCCGTGGCTGCAGAACTGTATTGGGGTCGATTTTAACGTCCCCAACTGATTTGATCCAATCACAATTTCCTTTGCCTTATTATCTACAACAAATGGAACGTTCCTTACCTAAATGAAGCTAATTCCATTGGATTTATATCGACTAGTCCTTTGACGATCACTGAGCATAGGGAGAAGAACAAGGATGACATGGTGGCAAGTATAATTCCCAGATAGGGACACGAGAAATTCAAGGTCAGCCACTTGCGGGTTGACACCCTTTGCGACAGCCCATCCACGAGCTGCCTCAGCTCCAGATGCTCCGACATTTTTTCAACCCCCCAATTTTCAATTGTCCGCTACTCTTGCGATATCGGCTATAAGTCGGTGGCGGTGTTCTCACTGAAACCCAATAAGCGACATCGATTTACGTAAGAATCTGCTGGTCGTGCGTCAAAACAAAGATATTTACCATTCTTCGCTGAAAAATCGATTCCAATCGATACGCTCGAACATGTGCATCCGTAACTCGAGTGTTTATCACAAAATTGCACGCCCGCTGACTGCAGATCCGCTATCAGAGCTTCATTTTGTCGGGTCTACGCGAGAATCACAAAAGTACAGGAAACGGAAAGTGAGCGGTAAGATTTCTGGTCGGCGGTGGAGTTTGTAACGAATATTACGCGGTTTCAGGGCTTATCCCATTATAAGGGGGAGTGGAAAACGTCAAGTGAAAAATGTCAGTATCAAATGATGCGGCTGACACCTGGCGGCATTTTTTCGTAGTGGCATCGTGCCGCAGTGGCGTACAAGGTCGTTTGCGTGGTTCTGGGGGCGTTTGTTATTTGTCAGTTTTCAAACATATGACGACCGGTTTTGCTTGTTTGTTTACGTGCGGGGGTTTAGCGCGCTCCAGATGTGTAGTTCGCGAATTGTTAATTTTTAGTGATAACTTTGGTGCAAATTTACAGTTCGCGGTGAACGTTTGGTGGAATTTCGAGGCCTTGAATTGAATCGACAAAAGGTAGGTGAATTCCTTATTCCAAAGGGAAATAAATTCAAGTTCTAAGCAACGGGGCCTGCTCCCAGTAAAGATGACCTACGAGCACCTGCTGTTTGTTGGCCCCGTTGGTAGTTATGGCGACGCTGATTCACTGCCAATTCTAGCAAAAACCCTCATTCTAATTAGGCTCGAAAATCTTTTGAGAAAAGGAGCTTCCATGCAATAATTTAACCTGCAATCATGAGGGAGTATTCCTAATATGATCTTAACGAAATTTTTGGGGAGGCTTAAATAATACTGCGAGCGATTGGGTTCGTATCCCTTATGAGCTGCTGAAAAATTCCAGTCCTTGTAAGTTCGGCCAGTATACTTCCCTCAGCAATTCTTTCTATTCCTTAGGGTAATAGCCATGAATCCCTTTCGGACTTCACAAACTGTGGTTCTAATAGCTGAGTTCATGTTCTTTTCGTGGCCAGTTCATCCGCTGCCTCATTGCCTTCTAATACACTATGGTCTGGAACCCCTGTATGCACAGGTTTTTGCGCGGGCCAAGCGTATTCAGTGCATTAAGGTATTAACAGCGAGATAGATGAGACATTTTTTCCTTGCACATGGAGGTGTACAAATCTTAGAAAGGAACGTCCGTTCTAGTTCAACCGCGCGGACATCGGATTTAGACCAAACGCGCATGGGGTTCGCAAAACTGCACGGTTTCTCTAGATCTTTAGCCAATTTCTGCTTCCTTCCTTTCTTTTTCCTTCAACAGCTTGTTCTGAATTTTTGAGATTGCAGGCAAAAGCCAATTCTCCTTCTACTTCAGAATCCCCGCAACTATAATCTCCGGCCCGACATTCCTTCTCAGCACTTGATTTTTTCTATCCATTGCGAATCTTGAGCAGCATATGCTCTGAATCCTCGGCTCTGCCTCCGGATCCAGGACAGCGAATCATCCAACTGTAATAATTCATTTATGAATTATCTCCAGATGAGGCAGAGGCCTTATATCCCAAGAGATTGGGATTCCTTATTATTCTTTCCATTTCAGAATTGTCCTCAATGTCGAGTCTTACTATTGTATGGTATCGACATGGAGGGTTCATCCGAAACCCTTCAATTCTAAACCACCCTATTCAAAACAGTACTCCCTAGAGTTATATCTAGCATCTCTAATATACTTGATTGGTGTCGGTGCTTCTCCAGATCGCATTGTAGGCGTTGGTGTTGCAACCGTGGTAGTGGTAGCGCCTTGCTCTCACAAAACTGCACCATTGTAATAACAGATTCCGGTGGGATCGGGGTGTTGTCTTCTGCGAAGTAACTCGGTGCCACGGCTGCCTCCCTTCTCCGCGGCTGCCTCCCTTCTTCTCGGTTTCCAATGAAGCTTCAACAGCAAAGGTGTTTCCAGTCGAAAACTCTGAAAGATATATACATATATTTTAAATACGGATTAAGAATGATGGAAGCTCTTGGTGTTTGGCAAATTACCTGCATACTTCCACATTGCAAATAACTAATCAGCCCCTGATACGTCCAGGGTCTTTGAACCAGCACTATTTCAATGTTGTCGTAGGAAATTGCTCTTGCAATTTTTCATGGTCGAGATTGGGCTAGGTTAGTGCTGGCTGTCCGCTTTGGACCCTAGAAGATCTAGGTTCAGATCGCCCAGCTTCTCCTCAGTGAGCAGCAGGTCCACTTCCCTACTCGATTTTGCCTTTTAGTCTGTATGACCTCTGTGATTCCTCCGGGGATTTCGGGAGGCTTTTCTCTCGATCCGAAGTATCTTTCTGCGATTTCTCCCGATGCACATGCATAGGGATGTTGCCAAATTTGTAGTTGATGTGGCAGTTACGACGTTTAATTGCCTCCAGGGATCGGTCATCTACCCTGGTTGTGAGTAGTTTGCCCTTGCCGTCGACTACTTTGGTGGCGTTGGTTGGATTGGTGTATAGCCCCGCACTCTTGAACCAGATAAATTCCATGTCATTAGCGTAATCCTGGACCTGCATTCCAGTATTTGTTAGCTCTCCTAAGAGTTCATTAACTGTCATACTCCACATTGGTGGTGATCCACCCTGTGGACAACCTTGAGTGATGTTCACGACAATATAGTTTGTACTTGTCGGTATTCCTATTTGCCTAAATTCTAGCATCTTGTCCATCCAGAAGAGCAGGGCATTGCCCACTCCCTTGCGGATCAGAACATACAGTATCTCTATATACGATGTGTTGCCGAAAATACTTTTGATATCCAAGAAGAAGTATCACTTATCGCTTTTGTCTACTTTGATGATCTTGGTATGTGTCCCAAGGAAACACTGCCCCTTACGACTCTCAGGAAAAACCCTACAATGGTTAAAGTTCCTTTGGAGTAGTAGCGCGCATTCTTCCGCAGTGCCGCACTAGTTTAGCTACTACTACTAACTACCGGATCCCACCGCGGTTGTCGTTATGATTGCTCACTTTCTCGTACGCTGGTTCCCAGTGGAACTGGGTAGCCGTGAGTTCTCCAGTCAGGAGTTTTGAAAGACAGACGTCTACTTCTTCTTTGCAGACAATGGACTACTAGGTTTCTTGAGTCAGGGCTATTTAAATATTATTCTGGTGAATTCTCCCCGCAATTATTGCAGTTGCGGCTTTGCATGGTAGAGCTCATAATACTGGTTATTGGCACCATAAATGATTGGAGCTGTTTTCCAGTAAATTAAAAGAGGGACGAAAACAGCTACGGTTTCGTGCCAGAGCAAGGGCAACTCATCAGACGCTGTCTCACCTCTGCCTTGGGAGCAACGTGACCGAAGTGGATCGCAGGTGTTATACGCTCCCTTTTATAATTCGCAAAACAACAAGGGTGCGAATTATATTCAATGTAAATCCACCCATAGTTCAAATCATGTCGACGAAGCTGTAGCCGCCTTCGCCCCTTTTTTTTTAATTTTTGAACTTTGGGTATTAAACCCAAAAAGAATAGCCCATGGACCATAAAAATTGAGAGGAAGTTGCTCTCCATTTGACCCGGTAGGACTCCTCAATCCCTAAACAAAAATTGTTTTCCAATGTCAAAGTATCATTCTCTTTCTCTACCTCCAGCCTTAGGAGATCCTCAATAGGCATCAAGTCTATCATCTTGCCTGCTCATGCCCTTTCAGCCTCCATAATCTTCTTGATTTCTTCAGCGATCTCGGCAGATTTTTTACCTGATCTATGCTCGGAAGTTTCCTTCGATTTCTCCTTTTGTCTCAGCCATGTGTGGAGATCCTCATTTTAGGAACTAAAGATGTTTAGAAGGAAATTCAAATGTAACATCATCTCCGTCGCTAGTAGTGATTATTTTATTGAGCAAATATCGATATTTCGAGAACAATTTGTTCCCTTCTTCAGAGCACGAGTGTATACCTGTAAACCTGTTCGCTAGAAACACCGCGAATCACACATTGAGGTTTAGAAGCTCTTCTGTGACTGACCTCACGGCTACAAGTGAGAGACCTCAAAATGCCCGCTTTTTCTAGCTCGAGCGAAACGGAGAGTATTCTTCTTCCTCTTGCGGCAACGCGCTTTTGTACTCTATAGAGCCGAGTGGTAGCAAACGCCAATCCGTTGTGGGATTATTTCTGATGGCTACCACAAGACGCACTCTCTTGAACTGGGAACCGGTTTCTGGCAGGATTCTGACTGCAAGATTCCTGTCCAGGTTAAGGAGCATCACAATCGTATAGTACTATACAGCAACGGAGACTTTCAATATAGTGGAAAAGGACGCTTTCTACGAGCAATTACATGCAGTTCAGGAGAGGCTTCCTAAAGGTGACATTGTAATTATGATGGGTGATCTAAATGGTTGGGTTTGACAACACCTGGTTTAGCCATGTGGTGGAGAAGTACGGTCTTGGCAACTGTGACGATAATGGTGAGAGGTTCATGGATCTCTGCAGCTTCCACCGTCATTGGTGGCACATAGCTCAGTCAGTTGTGTTTCAACTTACCGACATTGTACGATCAAATTGAGCACTTTGCGATCACCAGTAGCTTTAGGAATTATCTCTTGGAAATGCGTAACAAGAGAGGCGCTGACATGCGTGTTGCGTCCGCCACTTCCCACAGGGTTGGCGAGCTGCGATCCCGGAAGTTCAACATTGCGGGTTTGTATGATCCAGCTGTCGCTCGTCAGTGGGAGAGCTATTTTGCTGATCGGACGACAGATACACTGAGCAACCCAAAGAAATTGTGTTTTCTTGGGTGCTACCCACGTCGTCGGCCACGTTCCGAAAGGGCGTCATAAGATCTATCTGCCCGCGGAATCATGGGAGCGGATCGATAAAAGGAAGGCATCGAAGGGTCTATTGACAATTGCGAGTAATGACGGGCATGACGTCCTCGAACTCCGATGTCGAGCGAAATCGCGAAAAGTTGAACATATTGTGCACCGTTACAAAAATGCTATTGCACACAAGAGACTGCCTTATAGAGGAGCTTCCATGTGGTCGCAGAACTTTCGATTGTCCTGTGAAGGACGCTGACGGTATAGATCTTCGCTTCATCGATTTCGCGAAAGCTTTCAACAGCGTGAACGCAGGAAGGTAATTTCAGAGAAACTAATAGTTATTATCAGAGCGACATATGATGCCGCAAAGTGTTATATACTCCCCCGAGGTAATATCTCGGAAGGATTTAAGGTCCAGAATTGAATTCCCCAGGATAGCATTCTGTCAATCATCGGTGACGTTCTTCATGCTTTCCGGAGTCCGTGGATGGACAATGACATCGCCGACGCATTGGCAGCGCTAGATCTGCTTTCGTTGCTTTGTCTAAAATCTGGATATGCAGTTATTTCAATACCAACATCAAGTTGAGACTGTTCTGTGCTAGTGTCCTTTCTGTGTTGCTATATTGGGAGTCAACCGTAGGTTGCGTCATGTAATCGGCGTACGCTGGCCTGATACCAATACAAACTAGCACTCGTAAACAATGTGATCAGAAGGCGGAAGTGACAGTGAATAGGTCACACATTATCTAGCAGCGGCTTTTTTAAACAAAAGATAAGACTAATTCAGAGAAAAAAGTTTTATTTACCTTTAATTATGTGTGACATGTGTGAGTATAATTGAAAAAGCATTACGTAGTTCTTGACATACAACAATACCAGTACAGACAGCATGGATTAAGGCTCGAAAATATTGAAATCATAATTGAATGAAAAATTCAAATCGTTTTTATTATTGAGTCGATATCCAATCCGTCATATTCCTTCTCATTCGTGTTTCTGTATGTGTGTATTCTTGTGTGTGTTATAATAAAAGCATTCATATGTAAAGCTGATCAAACAGCTTACGATTACCATCAATATTTCGAATTAATTAAAATATGTATCTAAGAAATTTATAAAAAAGCTCCTAGCCTAGTTCCGAGAGAACTGAATCCAAATCCCTCTGTAGTTGTGCTGATTGTTCGCGCATCTTATTAACCTCGTCCAACAGACGATCGACGTTGGTTTGAAGAAGATAGTTACCCTTTTTGAGGGCGTTGAGTCGTCCTTCGTGTTTCTTAACTCGTGGTTCCAAATTGGATTTCTTATCTTCATTTGAGGCGTCCTGTTTGAAAGATAATGCGGAAATGTTAATTTTATTTTGATTTCTAGGTAATGGAAAGTTCGTTGAAGATACCTCATCTTCGGATTCGCTCTCCGTCTCCGATCCACTTTCTTCTTCAGACTCTTCAGTTTCGGTTTCTTCCTCAGTCTCTTCTTCCTCCTCTTCCTCTTCTTCGACTTCTTCCTCTTCGTCTTCATCCTTTTCTTCGGCATCTTCATCCTCTTCGTCGACATCCTTGAGCATTGCAGCCATTTTGTCGACTTCTTTTTGGAGTTTTTTGTATCGCTTGGTCTCTTCTCTGAAATAGAGAATCAAAGAGAATATCAGAGATAGCAGGGATTGCTCGTGGGAGTACTTACTTGAGGAGTGCTTGATTCTTCTTCATAGCCTCCTTGAGTGCTGTTCTTTCCTTTTGTGCGGCCGCTTGTTTGTCCTTAATTTTCTGTAATTTTGTTTGAAGCATTTTAACTTCTCGTCCAAGACGTCTCGCAGCGCGTTCAGCTTTCTTTTCTTCATCTTCGTCACTTTCACTTTCGGAGGATTCAATTTCGGGTTCAGGTGAGCTCTCCTTTCCTGTAACTGCTACGCTATCTCGCCTTGAGTCAGTAGCACCCTAAAATGTTTTGAAAAGTTTAGTGAGGTTGTGGTGGATGTTTGAGTCATACACTTTAGGTTCGGCTTAATTGGAATGATAACAAAAAAGGATTTTTTACTTAAAGTACTTAGGAGGATGTAGAAAATGTCATTAGTATAAGGTAGATATGAATAGTGTAATTCCGATGATTACTTATGAATTTAATTTATTATTATTGCATGTGCAATTGGAAACAAGCGGTCATGAAAATATACATATATGTTGTGAACAGTTTTTTACAAGGCTGCAGTCCTCTTTGAGATTTCTTTTTTCTTATTTTCCTGGAAGGCAATTTTAAAATTTTCGATCTACATGTAAATGGGTTCGAAATCAGTTCAATGTCCTTTTTCTATCATCAACAATAATACGAAGAAAATGGAAGATATCTAGCAACTCATTATATTATAAATCCTGAAACATTCAAGGATATTTCTACAATCTTCCATTATCAATTTCGGTTGCAGAATGTGACCAAGATAGGTGTGAAATTTCTATCTAAATGGAAATCAAATGAAAACATGTTGTGCTTCCTTGTAGGTTTTCCACGAAGAGAACCAATAATCGGTGAGGTCGTACTACTTAGACTACTTAGACTAGACGAGCCATACGTTTTTTGCTCCAATGGGTCCATGGAGTTTCCAACTAAATAGAATCTTCTGGTGTTTGTTGATATATCGACATAGGCTGCTTTTTTTTTTGTCCCGAGAAATTGGGTCGCTGATCTTATGGGTTTTTTCTGTATTCTGTATTTAAAGGACATAGAAGATAGCGATACTCAGTTACTTATCGTCTCCAGAGGGAGGAGAAAGTAAATCGTTTATTGTCGCAGCAGAGTAAACTGAGGATCAGGGTATGAAAGGAGCTACGGAGCTCTGCAAAGGGAACTTAGAAAATATCCGCGTTACGTTGTTATGAGAAGCAATGCGGAAGGTAATAATAATGGTGTCCTAGGAAATTGCACCGCGTCCTAAACAAACGATTGTGTCCCTTAGGTGGCTATAGTCCACCTGTTAACTATAGTATATTGATCAATCCTTTCCCATTTCCAGGTGTTTCAGCCTAGCAACTGGTATTAAGTATCCTCCCAGGTGTATTAACTTCATTTCCTAGTTTCCTTGTTCCTAGTTTGTACAAGTATCGGTCCCAGAATATGTATGGAGGTGTCATCACTCTCTCCACTGCAGATATGTCTGCAAATATCCCTGGCTTTCCCATGCGGTAGTGGAACTGCTCCCAGTATGATGCTAAGGCTCCTTATGAGGAGGTTTAAATAATCCTGTTAGTGCTTTGGTTTATGTCTCCTCAAGACTACCCTGGATTGTTTCATTCCTGGTAAGTTCGCCCAATATAGTTCCCCCAACCGTTCCTCTTCCTTCCTTAGTGTCATGGCCATGAACAGGGGTTCGACAGAAGAGTCCTGGTCCGTATATTGTCGTTTTTGTTGCTTTTCTGGCCAGCTCATCTCATAATCGCTTTCTACTCCTGGAACCCAGAGTGCCCGCGTCCTTTCGCTGGTGCAAAATAAATATATTGAATGCGGAAGATAATATTAGAGAGGGCGGAGTAGAGAAAAGAGTTCGCAGACCAAGCAAAATTCGGTGTTGTTTCGGGTAAGGGAGGTTGAGAGTACGAGAGGGATTGTCCATATGGACAAGGTTCCTTTTAAAGAAGAAGGACCAGGAGACAGCTTCAAGAACGAAGCAGCCACAATTGGGGACCAAATTACAGTTATAGCCATGTTTTGAAAGGAGCTCAGAAATGATAGAGGTTGTCCACAAAAAGGGTAGGAAAAGGAAATTGGGGAGGATTTGAGTGAGTAACATTTTGAGTGGCATTTGCTGGTGTTAAGTGTCAGTTAATTCAACGAACACTAAAGTAGTGGTGAATTCTTTGCTCGGAGGCAAATTCAGATGAGTCCTTTGGGGGCTTGGATCTTATCACATCAACTTCGAGTACGTGCGAGGGACGATAGAACTTGGACTTTTATATATAAAATATCTTAGAGCGCCTTTAAGGTAAGGTCGCAGAGCCGGTGACGAAAAAGAATGGTAGAGTTTTCCAAGAATAAGTGTGGATAAAGCGGTGTTTCGATTAATATTTCATAGTTGAAAACTGGTGAAATATATATTTAACTGAGTTCCATATATTGCCAACCGCTTGGCCGGTAATGATGATAGCACTCTATCTGCTCCCTTTACTCGGAATGTAATGTAGAATACATGAAATAAATATACAAGACCAAACTCAAAAGTGATCCTACACAAAACCTCCTTCATGTGAAAATAGCGATGTGAAATTAGATTAGGTAAGCAAATAAGTTGTATATATTAGGCTAAGGAATTAGAACAAAATACTCAGAAAAACTAAGGCTTCAAAAGCAAACACTTCATTTCATTGAAACTAAGCGTATGATAGAGGTACAGCTTTTGAGCTCCTCTGCGTATACGGAAAAAGGGCTTACGAGCTGTCTGTTTCTACGATTATGTGCAGGTCAGAGGTACAGCTCTTGAGCTCCTCTGGAAGAGCGGACAACAGCTTCCGAGCTATCCGCCCCTCAAGCTGTTTCCACGTCAAGACTCCTTTAAGTAGTGAGTCACACTACAGTAATTATAAGGGTGAGTTTGTTGACTGCACCTAACCTGGCCAGGAAGACCTTGTTCAAGGTGTAGTTGGTGACAAGGCGATTAATCAATTTGGTGGTTTCAGATTTAATGTTTGGAAAACCAAGATTTGGTTGGAATTCGTGGGAAGATATTGGCGAAGAACTTTCCTTTCGTCCTAGAGATTTGTTGATATTCCTCATTCCAGGCATGCGAGGACGTGAAAAGGTTTGTGAGTGGCTGCCTTGTGTTAGCTTATTAATTGGAACTCCGTTGATCGTTGGAGTTCAAATTAGTTGGTCTTTTTCAAGGAGATAATCCCCAACAATGGCATGAATTTCGACAGCTAAATAGTGGGTGGTATTTGAGATGCGATGTCTTTGGATCGCTGGAATAGCCAGCAATGCAATTGTCGTTCCTCCTTAATGTGTGACTTCCACTGTCACTTATGATCACATCGTGTCCGGGTGCCAGGACTGCGTGCCGACCAAATTCTTCGTTTGTAATAGTAGTCGTTTGCATTGCAGTAAGAATCATTGTTCGTGGTTTGGGGGAGGTTCGCCCGTAATGGTAATCATGGAATGTGTTGGGGTGGATTTTTCGGGTCCGACACAACGTCGCAATTGGGAGGCTGTAAATCTGTGTAGCTTTTTGTTAAAGTAACTCTGCCTGTTGACAGTGGACGCTGTACTATATTCAAGCCTGGCTCTAGAGCATTGAACTTTTAATATCGGACACTGTCCGTAAAGCGTTGGTTGCAGCTAAAGCACATGTTAAGATATCATTAAAATGAAGTTTAACAGGGAGTCAGCGGGTTATCGTTTTGTCAAGGAATTTTATATGACTGTTGTGTGAGATTAGCTGATTTCTCAACTTGATGTTGAGACTTCCCCTTTAATGTTTGGCAAATTTTAATGTGCTGAATTTGTTGATGTTAATGGGGAGGACTAATCTGTTGCATAGGTCCAAATTGATTGGTCTTCAATGGGAAGTTGCCGGTTGTGACAAACGGACAGACAGACGGTAAACCGATTTTAGTAATGTTTTGTTGTAAATCTTCTTCTTTTTTTTCAGCCTGGGAACACGAAGAACAGACACTCATAATTTCTGCAATTAAAATACTAATTTGAAAATTAAAAAGTATCCAGGAAAATAATGTCGTTGATCAAGTCTCACTAATGCAGAGAGTTTTGTACTCTGAATGAGTGCCTGAGTCTGAGATTCGTGCTTTCGGTAACCAATGGGACACCAGGTGCTACATATGGAGTCACCAACTTCACACTCAGCCGCGACCTTCGACGAGGTTTCGCTTGGGTTATAATGCCAGATGGTTTCTAAACTCATACTGAGAGTAGATTTTTTGGGCCACTATGGGTTTTTTCTCAGATCTTCAGAATAGTTGCCTCCGAGGTTCAACAATTAAGTTTATCTGCCAAGGAGAGGTGGTAGAGTGTACAATACTGACCCTCAGAAAAACTGTCTCTTTTCAACAATAGACTTCCTAAGAACATTTAGTCAGTCTATTCAGCCTACTGAGCTCAGAACAAACATTCTAAATCGATGACATTTTGGTCGTTTCATCATCATCTGAAAAGTATCCCATCCGCATACAAACTCTGCTCCAGGCTGGTGATGAATCCAATCAAATGCATTTTTGGTTAGCAAAAGGTTAGTTAGGTATCCTAATAACCTGGTCTCAAAAAAACGAAACATGACCCTTGCCAATCAAATTTAAAACGATCCATGTTTTAGACTAGCTTACAAAAACTGTTCCGTTCGAAACGTTTCACCATAGTGACCCTAAGCTCTTACTGTACAAGACAAGGATCTTGCCAGTCCTCATGTATTCGTCGTAGACTTTTTAGCAAGAAGAATTGCGAACTCTTGGCCGCGTTCGAGAGAGAAGAATCTTCCGAAGAATTTTTGGCTCCCTACATGAGGATGGACGATTCCGTAGCCTATATAACGATGGAATCTATGAGCGATACCATGCCCGTCAGGTTGTGGATAAAATCCAGCTCAATAGGTTACGGTGGGCGGGTCACTTAATCCGTATGGATGAGGATGATCCAGCCTGGAAAGTCTATAAGGGAAATATCTATGGTAGAAAAAGAAGATCAGGCAGACCCTGCCTAAGATGGAGGGATGGCGTATGTCAGGACGTCAGATAGCTTTTAGGGATATTGAATTGGTGGACTTCGGCGCAAAACCGAAATTGAGGGTTAATTCTTGGTTATACTAGGGTCTTGGTGGATATACATTGTTATGTTTGGTTAGGGTCCTAAATGTGCTAAGGAAGTTTGCGAATTGTTGACGAATTATCTGATATATTGAAACTAAAAGCTAAGTAAATGGTAATGGCAAGTGCTTATTTGAAGGATTGATTGGCAATAACCGATAGGCGGACACTCCCAGACACCTTCATGTAACCAAGACTAGTGCCGAAGTTATGTTTTAAATCATTGAATCCTTGATATGAATTAAACCCATTTGTAAGGCTGCTTGTGATATGTTTATAAGTTTTTTTGTTTGGGGAAAAAGAAATGCCGTATTTTGTCAATAGATGGCGACACTTAAACATATTTTGTGCTGTACTTATCGCATCGGGTCCTACTATACAGCGATTTGAAGACGTCAATCTGTGCTACAAGTGTCTCCTTGACTTGTGATCGTACGTTTCAGTCTCAAGTTATAGCGCGTCAAAGATGGAGTCCACCAAGCAAGAAATTCGTCATATTTTATGTTTTTACTATCTAAGAAGTAAAAATGCAACGAAGGCGGCTGAAAAAATTTGCGAAGTTTATGGGCCCGATACTGGAACGACTCCCACAGCAGAGCGTTGGTTCGATCGGTTTCGTTCTGGTGTAGCGGATGTCGAAGGTACAGCCCGTACTGGTAGGCCAATCGTCGTAGAAACCAATAAAATCATCGAAATCATCCAAGTAGACCAAGTAGCTCGATTGGCCAGGAACTGGGTATAGATCATAAAACTGTTTGGAACCATTTGCAGAAGATTGGATTCCAAAAAGAGCGGGATGTTGGGGTTCCACAACATGTCCAACAACCTCAAGCGAAAAAGATCGTGGTCGAAGCGCGGCGAGCCGGCCAAAACCATCTCCAAGCCGGGATTGACAGCCAGGAAGATTTTGCTGTGTGTTTGGAAGGGAATCATTCACTATGAGCTGCTCAACTATGACCAGACCCTCAATTCGGTCCTTTATTGTGAGCAACTCGGTCGTTTGAAGCAGGCGATTGACCAGAAGTGGTCAGAATTGGTCACTAGGAATAATGGTGTTGTGTTCCACCAGGACAACGCTCGGCCTCACGTATCTTTGATGACCCGCGAGAAGCTACGGGAGTTTGGATGGGATGTCCCGTCCCCCCCCCCGTCCCCCCTGGCACCAAGTGATTACCATCTCTTCCGCCCCATGCAAAACGCTCTTGGTGCTACTAAGTTTGCCTGAAAAGAGGCTTGCAAAAACTGGCTGTCTGAGGTTTTGTAAAAAAAAGGGGGGGGGGGAAATAAAGTTGCCTTTTAACTGGCAACAAGTTTGCGAACAAAACGGCGCATATTTGACTTACTGATTCAAAATTGACAAAACATAATTGGTTGAATTTATCTTCTATAGTCTATTCGAAAATTTCCTGATAATTTTTCTGGAAGTCTATAACAAGGGTTGTGGGTTGTGGAAAATTCAGATAGGACAAAAGTGATGAAAGTGTACTTTGTTAATTACAAATACAAACAAGTCAGATGGATTGAACTTAAACTTACTCGCAAGGTTTCGGTTACCTGTTCATAATAAATATCCGAATCATTTGAATCTTCATACGAGTAGCAAAAACCAAACTGGGACCTACTACTACTGCTATGCATGAAACCCTTAATAAGCGTTAAAATAAATAGTTAAGTAAGCGAAGCATTTTATCTTATTTGTTTCCAAGTTATTAAAAAGGAAAACAATCTTTTTAAATAGCAGCAATGTCATAGAACTCACATGTGCCAATTTCTTCTCCAGATTCGCAATTATCCTCTTGTGTTCTTCAATTTCCGCCCTTGCACCGTCCAATTGTTCGGCTGATTGTTGATATTTCTTCTCCAGTTCCTTGCACGTTTTTCTGGCTTCCTCGGCATCCTTTTTCAATGAATTAACTAGAGCATCATCAGCAACTGCAGAAGATTTCACGCTATCTGTTTTTGCTGTTGAATCTGTGTCAGATTTTGTTTTAGATTTTTCACGTTCCAATTCCGCCTCCAAATTAGCAATTTTCGCGAGAAGTAGTTTATTTTCACGCTCCTGGGCCTCTTTGTTTCTTAGTTCTAATGCAAGCATTTGTTTTGTACTTTGTAAGTCATCGCGAAGTTTATCAATATCATCCATTTCATCTTCACTCTCTTCAACATCCTTGGCGAGGGTGGATGAATGTAAGAAAAAGAAGGGAAAGTTGTTAGTTTGTTGGGTTTTCCGGATGTGGCTTTTATTGAATTCAATTTTACTTTGAAGTTTAATTTTTTGTATTCTGTATCTTTTTATAAAAGGCTAAAGTTTATCTCAAAGATTGGATTAGAGTTGAGTACTCGAAAATTCCTAGTTTGATTTTGTTAAAAAGACAGGCTCTTACCTCTACTTTTCCTTCATTCAGGACTGCTTTTGACTCTGATTTTTGAATTTGTTCTTCTATGGTCATTTGTCTACGGAATTTCCGTAGACCCTCCAAGAATGGTTTACTTCTATCATTGGTTTTTGTAGGTTTCAGGCAGATACCACCTTGGATTTGCTTAAGGAGTGCATTATGCACATTTGCTTTTTCTGTTTCGTAGACAAATTGTCCGCTGACTTTTGTCATGGACTTTGTGGTAAGAATGGGTTTTGATCTGTAAATGAAACAATGATTAATACAGTGAACATTAATATTGCGTTTCAGAAGAAATTGGATAAATCGGTTCAAAAGAGGAAGAAATTAATGAAGGTCTTGGTGCGGTATAATTCGTGCTAAAATATTGAACTAAAAATTGTTGGACTCTGTGACTGTCCTTATTTTTTATTATCTTTTTCTGTATTTATCTACCCCCTTCTTGTCGTTCATTGGAATTCATGATATACATTCTGCCAGAAAAGCACAAGACCTTATTAACTAAAACACATTTTTCGTTTATTAATCAAGATTTATTGGGCTCCTTTTGAAGCTACGTACAACCAAGTTTTCGTCGGATCAGAAGTGATCCAGCATATCTGCAAAAACCTGTTCACGATAGTTTCGTTGGCCATGCAAAATTCGAGGTAATCTGTAAAAATCGCACGTAATACTGACATTTGAAAATACACTACCTAACAGCCGCTGACTTTAGATGGCGAAGGCGCCCCTGCTTGCTCGAAGACTATGAGGAGTTGGCCCTGCTATGACAAGACCCGATCGCGAAAGCTTTTGGGCCAGACGCGAGCAAATGTGCACTAGATTGCAGTGGGCTGCTGGGGCTTATAGGGGACCATGCGTTCAGAGGATGAAGAAATCCTCAGGCACTTCCTTTGCGTTTGCGCAGTTCTAGCTTCAGCCAGGCTGTGGAAATTAGATAAACAATTCTTTGGGGAAATCAAAAAGATCTCTATTTGCAGGGTGCAGATTTGAGTCAGTAGCATTCTGCTTACTTTGACATTGTGATGGTGATGAATGGTCTGAATGTCAAGGCGAGCTTGGACAATACCTTGCTTGGTCCTTTGAAAGGGAAACATGGTCTTGGTGACCGTAAGAACAAGGTTAAAGATTTATCGATTTCTGCAACTTTCACCTCCTCGTCATCGGCTTCACATTGTTCGAACACAGGCGTGCCCCGGTGCCAGCTGGGTTTTCACTTACTGGCAAGGAATATCTAATCAGTTCGAATATCTTGTTGTTTTCTGAATGTGCTTAGCAAAAGGGGTCTGGCATTGGCCTTGGAAGGAACCGTAATCTAATATTCGCTAGATTTACTTGCGTGTCGCCACTGCCTTTCCTCCCTGTGGAAATAGCGCGTGCGGGCTAATTTCACAATCCAGTTGCCATCCAGAAGTGGGAAAATTCTCTTGCTAGTCAATTGACACAAACTGAAAACCTTGGCTCAAAATATAGAAGAGCACAGAACCATCAAAAGTCTCATTATCTTTGATACGGATGAAGTGGCCGTTCACGTACTAAAAGGACATTACAAGACCTGACCGACTGCGGAAAAGTGGAGGCGTGGAGGTGGATCGCTGAAAGTAAGGGGTTGAGAGTCTCGATTGATGGATGCGAGCGGGGATAAGTGTCGCGCTGTAGCCAGTCAAGATCTGGGTGGACTTAAAGAGAATCGTACTCCTCGCATTTACCTCAGCATCACGGATCACTTTTTCCAGGGCCAGGTTAAAGAGGACGCATGATAGGGCATCCCCTGGTCATAGACTGTTGTTGATGTCGAATGGTCTTGAGAGTGATCCTGCTGCTTCTATCTGGTCTCGCACATTGGTCAGGGTCAGCTTAGTCAGTCTTATCAATTTTGTCGGGATACCGAGTTCTCTCATGGCCTTGTACAGTTTTACCCTGGCTATGCTGTCATAGGCGGCCTTAAAATCGATGAAAAAATGGTGCAATTGATTCCATATTCCAACAGTTTTTCCATCGCTTTCCGCAGAGAGAAAATCTGATCTGTTACTGATTTGCCTGAAGTGAAGCCTCTTTGGTATGGACCAATGATGTTCTGGGCGTATGCGGCTATCCAGCCTAGCAAGATAGCGGAGAATATCTTATAGATAGTACTCAGCAACATGATACTTCTATAATTGCTGCGCTGCGTGATTTCCCCCTTGTTATGTATGAGACAGATAATGCCTCTTTGCCAATCGTTAGGCATTGATTCGCTGTCCTATACTTTGAACGTCGCTTGATGAACCACTTGGTGTAATTGGTCGCCTCCATATTTAACCAATTCAGCTTTAATTCCATCGGCTCCTGGCGACTTATGGTTTTTAACCCGATGAGTTGCACGGACTGTTTCTCCTGTATTTGGTGGTGGAAATATTTGTCCGTTGTTTTCAGTTGGCGGGATCTTCAACTCGCCGATGCTCTGGTTGCTCAGTAGCTCACCAAAGTACTCAATCCATCGCTCTAATATGCCCATTCTTTCGGAAATCAGATTTCCCTCTTTGTCTCGGCAGGATGAGCATCGAGGTATATAAGGCTTCCTCCTGCTGATTTGTTGGTAAAACTTGCGCGCCTGGTGCGGTTGCTCTCCGTACTTTCCTAGTTCACAGACTTGTTGGTTCTCCCAGGCTTCCTTTTTCCGTCTGTGAAGTCGCTTCTCCGCTCGACGGAGTTCGTGATAAGTCTCCGCGCGTGCCCGCGTTCTTTGAGAATGCAACATTACTCGGTATGCGGCATTCTTCCGTTCCGTTGCTAACTTACATTCATCGTTAAACCAGTATGTTTGTGGTCGTATCAATGATAACGTTCTTCAGGTGGTTGTGAAGATCATTTGTTGATGCTTCATCTCTAGGATCTCTGTTGACTGCGGTTATTGCGACATCTATTTCGCCCTTATAGGTGTTGCGGAGGGCTGTGTTGTCAATGGCTTCAGTATTCACTCTCACCTAATTGTCAGAGGGGATTGTAGGTGGTGTCGTAATTAGAGCTCTGAGCACCATGCCAACGAGATAAAGGTCCGAGTCTATATTCGCCCCTATATGTTCTGACATTCATCAAGGCTGAGAGGTGGCGGCCATCGATCAACACGTGGTCAATTTGGTTGAAAGTAGTCCTGTCTGGAGAGTCCCACGTATGTTTGTGAACCGGTTTCCGCGCAAACCAGGTACTTCCAACAAGCATTTCGTGCGATACTGCTAACTGAGTAATCTGCAGTCCGTTATCATTGGTATCCCTATATAAGCTATGGGAGCCGACGTATCGCCTGACTACGGGCGCCGTCCCTACTTGACTGTTGAAATCTCCAAGTATGATTTTGATATCATACTTGGGACAGGCTTCGAGGGTCCGTGCAACTGCCTCGTAGAAGATATCTTTCTCCGACTTTGCAGTCTCCTCTGTAGGGGCGTGAACGTTTATGAGGCTTATATTTCTAAATTTGCCTTGCAAACGCAGAGTGCATATCCTTTCACTTATATTTTCAAAGGCGATAACAGCAGGTTGCATTTTTTAGCTGACTAAGAAACCTACTCTGAGCAGATGGTTACTGGATGGCCGCTATAATATATGGTGTAGCGGCTCTTCTCCAGGAAACCGGTCCCTGTCCATCGTATCTCTTGCAACGTTGCTACATCAGCCTTATATTGGGACAAGGTATCGGGTAGCTGCTCAGCAGCATTCGGTCTGTCCAGGGAGCGCACGTTTCATGAGAAAATGCGCAAATCGTTAATCCGTTGTCGTTGGCGGGTTGTCGTTTTGAAATCCATCCTGTCCGAGGCTCCTTCCGCGGCTTCGTCACATCGGGTTTCCGTGTAGGGATGTCAGAATTACCCAACCCCCAACCTGCAGGACCAGTTGGTACATTTTGTCCCGTTTTTAGGCGCGGAAGACTCGCCTTCATTCTTTTCCGTCTGCAGTTTTTCATGAAGAAAGAACTCCTAGCGGTCACCACGTGGAGGTGGAGATAGGGTTTGGTAGTAGAGCTGTTGGTGTTGGTTCAGCAGGCGTTTCCCAGGTTTTATGCTCCATCGTGGATACCAATTCAGCTTTCGCACTGGAACCTGTACTACCCTTTGACCGCAGCTATCTTTTTGGGAGGCGACATAACCTGGAAATTTATTTTTGTAGTCTCGTCACAGTTCGGAGGCGTTGGGAAGCCGCTAAAAGTTTGCTAGAAGGCATCTGAAATGCGTACTCGGCGAAGCGAAAATAACTCCAACATTTAGAGATTTGCCACTGTGCGTCTGCGAGCAGTTCTGAAAGTTTCGGACCATTGACACCAGGAAATTTTTGCAACCACCATTGAGGTTGATAAGACTCGACGGAGCCTGTACCAGTAGTGGCAACAACTGAAGGCGATACATTACATTTTCTGGTAGAGGTGGACTAGAGAGTGTTTGCATTATTCATAGGCCAAATCAAAGTGGATTGTCGAAGCTTTTCACACAAGGACTGGACAGCTATTTCTTTTGCGAGAACCAGACATGCCGCCGGCGAAATGGTCGTTGGTACGTATCCACAGAGTCCGTCCAGGAGATGATGCGACAGTTGGGACCCAGAAAAGGCGGTTGACAGGGCCATCGAGTGCGGCGCGGAAAACCAACATACCTCAGGTAGTTTTCGCAGGCGTAGGTATCGAGGCAGAAATGCGGGAGTGGTACGAGTGATGGAGTGGAGAAGCATTCGGCGATGGCGTGGACATGAGTATTGCCAAATTTTACAATCCTGTCCCCGTCGGGCGGGGTATATATGAGCAAGTATGACATATTACGCCTCGTGCTGAGTACCACGTCGAAAAGCTGGTTTAGCCTACAATCATCCGAAGTAGCTGAGGATGCAGTTCAACTCGACAATTCTGGCTACGCTAAGGGAGTTGAATTCAAGGAGAATATCAGCCTTTTACTGGAAAACATAGGCTTTCGCGATATATGGAAATGGGGATCATAACACAAACACTCCTAAAATTCAGGATTATTACACCTTTTGCCGAAAATATACCGTCTGCTTCCAGATTAAAGCCCAATCGTTGTATAGCCCCGAAGCTCCTAACGTTTCGTGAATCGTTTCAGCTGAACAAAACCATTTAAGCATTAAATTTGGAGAAAATTGCAAAAATTATTCAAGCATAATAGCCTACAGTCAAGTCATCGAACTCTAAGATGTCGGAGCGTAACGTGGTAGCTATTGAACTGGAAACCACCAAAAAGCGCGTTGCGATATTTATTCCAATTTTTCCAAAACATCATTTTCTGAACCTGGTCCTTGTTCCTCTTATTCAAGAGTAACAAAACAAAGTCTGATAAAATAACATTTTCATGGAAATCAACTGGGCGCAATCATTGCTCATTGTTAACGAAAGAAAAACGCGAAAATATTTCTAAACGTTTCGACATCAATTAAATAAATGACGGATCTCCAGCCATGGATTTGAAAAAAATACCAAATGGCCGTAAATTGCAGAACTTTTTAGACAAATATTTCATTCAATTCATGGAAAATGTAATTCCTGCAATTGTTGAAAAATCGGGTCAAACACATTCCCACGGGCCGCTCTAAATGGATGAATATTATCACGACTATTCCCAAAAGTCCTGTTTTGAATTCTGAATGGAACATTTTCCGCTCCTGGCCAGGAGTGGAGCGACGACGTCCTTGGCTGGGGCATCCAGTCATGTTTTTTTCATATCTCAGCTCTCATTACTTTTATTCCAACTCACCTGTCGTTACATTCAACATGTCGTAATTTTTTACCATCTTCCACTTCTTTCATCATCTCAGACCAGTCGGGTCGCCTTCGGGGCCGTTGCCTATATTAAAATTTCATGAAGAAAAATTATTTGTAGTGAAAATGTTTTGTACATGACAATGCATTGTAGGAGACGTGACACGGGGTTGCTTTCACTTACTTTAGTTTATCCAGGACTTCCTTCTGTTTGTCGCTTAGAGGTTTCTTCTGGAAGTCTTGCGGGGCCTTGAGACCCGCCATTGGAGGTGGCGGTGGTGGTGCTCCATTCGGGGGTGGCGGTGGTGGCGGTACTGGAAATATGAAAGGGGAGAGAATGTTTTAGTGGAAAGTGTAAAGTAATTCAGTTGTTATTTCTCCTAGGATAACAAATGGTTGTGAGGATGATGAAATTTCAAGTTTCCAAATTAAAACTAGGAGAAAAGTTAATCAGAACTAGGAAATTGCGTAGTGTGAGAGAAAGGAAAGTTTTTATGCTCGAAGGCATGCAAAATTGTAATTACTTCTTGATTTGCAAGCAAACATGGATTTGGTGCATTCTGAGTACGAGTGGTCTACGATGCGAATGGAACTGCCACAGATCTACTCTATTCTGTCTGGTTTATGGTTGTGATTAAAATTTACGTGCCTGCGCTCTTACCTTAAAATTTGAATAGAAAATAGAGAGTGGAGTACACATCTTCCTTGGAGCTTATGCAAACTTCGAACAATACTCTATTCAGGTAACTTTCTATTGGGGTTTTAGATACCTGCAATTCGTGTTATAGATATTTCGAAAGACAATTTAAGTTCAAATTGTCCTGTTCCTCAAGGTCCATAATTCGTGACAAATTTCCACATTCATGATATTCCTCAATGTCTTCCTCCCTTCCATGAATGCCATACACTAGAGCATTACCTGCTATTCCGAATCCTTGGTTTTACTGTTTCATTTAGAACAGTTGGGAGTCGGGATGCATTGAACCCAGCAATTTGATGCGGAAGAGGCTTTGATCTATCCTAACTTTGTTAATAGTGGGAGGATTTTCAGTATACTGCTTCATACCTATATTACTGCAAAATTTTCCGGATTTAGGACCGTGACTTAATGAATGAACGTCTCAAATCCAAAATTTACCGTGGTGTAGTCCGCCCTGTCGCCATCTATGGTTCTGAGTGTTGGCCGACTATAAAAGATAATGAACTGGGCATCGTAGTAATGGAGACGAAGATGTTGCGTTGGACTAGTGGTCAGTGATCATATCCGAACTGAGGATACCTTCAATCGTATGGGGTTGCATCGATGGTGGCAAAATTGCGAGAGATGGATCTTCCATGGTATGGTCACGTAGTTGGCGGTAACGAGAATTTACTTGCCAAGATTGGTTCGAATATCAAAGCTGATGGGGAAAGACCAAAAGGTTGGCCGAAACATCGGTGGCCTGACACGCTGGTTGGCGATCTGAAAGCCTTGCAACTGCATCCAGGTGACACACAGAACAAAATGGCGTAACCGATCATGACGAGCCGATCCCGCTTGTGAACGGGGCAAAGGCCGAAGAACAAGGAGAATCTGAGATTCACACTCACAAAATTCGTTCCCACTTTCTGCTTCCTTTCCTCGTGGGGTGATTTTTTTGTGTTGTCATTATTAAGGAATTTATCGTAGTCCAGTTCAGCCCAGGAGTTACTTGTCGAATCATATGTTCACATTCACAGTATTCCTGAATGCCTTCATTTCCTTTTTGAATGTCATACAATGCAGTGCTATTTACCTCGAGTCCTCGATTTTACTGGTCAATTCAAGACAGTTTAGGTTCGAGATACTCTGAACCCAAAGCGATGTAAATACTCTCTATAGCTATCATGGTTCATAAACAATTGTTTTAGATGGTAATTTATGTAGCCCCGAAGACTTTGTGGTCACGAATTCCAATATTGTTACGGTTGATAATAAGGATCGTCTCGGTCTTTTCCTCTGATTGTTTGTAACCATAATTTGAGGATATGATTGATTTTACTTGCGTACAGCCCCATATCTATAATAATTATGTTATCAAACAGATTGATGATGGATAACCACGTGTGCAGAGCTATCCCGAAATGGAAAAAGGGGTCGAAAATGGTCCTGGAACTCAGCCATCATTTAGGTGCACTTCCACTGAAGTATCTTGTCGGCACCTCTTGCATGTCTCTATGCTGGCCAGACTTGGCAGAATGGTTGGGATTCTTTGGACACTTCAGTTTTGTGCACTTTATAAACAAAAATTCACGTGTTCTCAAAATGTAAAATCTACACCATCCTCCTCAATGGCTCAAGCTGAAAAAATACTCCGGGAACAGAGAGTGGGCAGATCTTTCTTTAAGAAAACCTTACCGAGATATCTTCATCGAAGGAAGCCGCACAGCTGCATGTGAAGTGCAGGGCCTCCTGCTCGCCACAATGGCTGCATATAGCTGAGATCACCGGTTCATGTTTTCTTCATGTTAGTTTAAGAAGCAATGTTCCATTAACAGCCCTACCAAGGTTTCCATCTCCTACTTCTTGAGTGATAATAAAAATGCCGCTCTAGAGCCCCCAGAATTTTTCAAAAATGTTTGCCTGCCTTTTTATTAAGGCAGGCCTAGAACGGATACCGGTTGTTGCGCCGTTAATGATGATGAGGATAAAGGTCTAAAATGAAGTCAAAGAAACGTAAGGTATTCGGAGTCCATATCGATTGGCAATTGTGCGCATTTTTTTGAGTTGGTAAGTTTAGAAGCGGTTGTTGTGACATTTTCAAAATACTGTTGAATATATTTGGTCTTTTCATTGTCATGTATGTGATAGGCCGTAGCCTGGTTTATCAAGAGATGAAGGTGGTATTAAAGTCTCTCATTGACTAGTATAAATGAGATGCGTACGCTTGGTGCCTTCATTTTGGCATAGTGCCCATGGCCACTTCCCATTTCATATTCTTTTTGGTAAGCACTTAGTCATTAGTTTGTCAGTTGGTATGTCGCAGACAGGATGTTTGACTGGATCTTGACTATTCCCTCGATGTGTCGATGTGGCCAGGAGAAAGACGGGACAGCGACCCTGTCGGCCGAACCAAAACCAAGTGGCCGATGACGATATGCAATCGAAAAACGCTGTATTCAGTTTAGTTTGCTGGTCGTGAAGCAGTAGGCGAATGCTCCGAATCTTATATAGGCGATCAAACCGGAGCCTGTACGGAGGCTTACTTGACGTGGATTCGGCCGCGAAACCTTAGCAGAGATATACCGGTACCATAGAAGCCGCAATAGCCCTCTGAATTTATATGTCTCAGGAGAATTCCTGGTTCATGTTTGGTTGGGACTCGTTGGGGGCTGGGAGTTGTGGTTACGTCCAAACGGGCAAAGAGATCTTCGGGCCTCAAACGTGGAGTTGTGTTTTAACTCCGGTGTCAGACTCGTTAGTAAGTTTAGTTTACTGGGGGGAGCCGCAGCTCCGAGCACTCAGGCTACCACTACCTCAATCTTTTCCCTATGGTAGTTTAAGGAGCAGTGTCCCGTTAAAGGCCCTACTAGGGTTTCCATGTCCCACTTCTTAAGGGGCAACAATAAAAACGCCAAAGATTTTCGCCTGCCGGCTGCGTGAATCATTGTAATTTCACCCTTCAGAGTAGACTTGACAGTAGATGGTCGGATTCCAAGAGCTGGTTCTGGCCCCATCATTGTGAATCCAGACCCTCGGCGAGCCCGTCTGTCAGCCTGCTCATTACCAGCGATGTCAGAGTGCTCCGGCACCCACATCAGGAATGTTTCGTTCAGTTGGCCAAGTTTCAGCAGCACCTGATGACAACTCCACACCAACTGGCTTCATATGTCGTTGCTATTTAGTGCTGATAATGCCGCCCGACTGTCGGAACAGATTCGAATGGTGCGACCCCTCCACTTTTGTCGCAGACATTCTTCTGCTGCCAATGAAATGGTATATATCTCCGCCTGGAATATGGTCGTCATTTTTTCGAGTGGTCGGGCTAGCTCTATAATCGGATTTTCCGAGAACACCCCTGCGCTCGATCCACCCTCCATGACTGACCCGTCGGTGAAGATTATTAAGTCTGTAATCTGAAAAGTTTCATGGCCGTTTGTCGACCGTTCTTCTCTTTTACGATTACGACAGTGTATGTCTTTTCAAGGACGAATTTGGAAATCATACGATCGGTCGGCATCAGGGATACCGAATGTTTTTCAACGAATTTCCAGATAGACGCATGACCGTGTGATTGGCCGCCTTTCCACGCCCCGTGGTATCGAGCCTATATGCGTCGTTGGCTGCTTTCCTTTTCATCTCCAAGTGAATGGGGGGTAAATTTAGGATAGCTTCAAGTGCCGCAGTCGGCGTAGTACTCATTGCTCCAGTAATACTTAGGCAACCAAGTCTCTGAAGTACTCCTAAGTACTTGACTGTTTGTGCCATTTGGATTTTCGCCCCTGGTAAGGTGGGTAGCGTATAGCTGCGTACCAAGAGCCATAACAGTGGAGAGAGAACCCCTCCCTGTGGGCCGTAAGTTCATGGGGTGCTGTCTTCGTGGATTTGCCTTTCTGGTAGGCGTGTTGCCTATGGTGCAGTGGCCATTTAGGAATGTGTGTATCCCTTATGAACCGATCTACTATTCTTCCTAGTCCTTTTAGCAGAAAGGACGTTAGACTGATCGGTCGGAAGCTTTTCGCGTCTGTATAGTTGGGCTTCTCTGGTTTGGGAATTAATTTCACCTTCACATTACGCCAGTTAATTGGAATATATGCATGTGTTAAGCATGCACGGTATATATTCCTCGTATGTAGACCCAGGGCATCCCCTCTATTACTAGCGCAGGAATGATGCCATCCGGACCTGCAGACTTGTATTTATGAAAGGAGTTATGTCTATTTTATTCGCTCCAGTGATACTACTTTGCATGCCAGATTCCAGTTCCTCGGTTGAGGGCTGTATGCATCTGTTGGCCCCGAGATGAGATTTTGGTTGCTGCCTGGGAAGTGTACTTCAAGCAAATGGTTTGCCGTTTGTTCATCGTTTTCTGTGTACCTCCCGTTCTGTAAATGTAAATAACCCAGTTTCTGGCTACGTTCTTTAACCAGAATCCGCTTCAGCTTTAAGGTTGCCTCAAGAGAGTTAGTCTCTTCGCAAAAGCGTCTCCAAGATGATGGTTTTGCCGATCTTATGCTCTTCTTTAGAGCCTTCTGTGCCTCTTTATAGCGATTCCAGCTAGCGCCTGAATCACACTTCAGAGCACGATTGTGAAGCATCCTTGTCGGTCTCCTCTGTTTTGCCAAATCCGAGTTCCACCATGGTGTTTTCCACTTCTTTGGCATCTTGATTGGACAGCTTTCTTCAAAAGCTTCTCTCATGCTAGTTGTGATCATCTGGGTTGTCTTCTCAATTCCAGCAATGAATTTGATGCCCTTCCCTGGGATCGTAACTCGAGCGCTAAATTCTATTTTATACATTACCCAATCTGGAGGTGGGTGGAGGTGGATCCATGCCCATTACGAAATCAATACGTCTGTGATCCGAGAGTGTGATATCGTTTGATACTCTCCGATCAGAGTCGCGATGTCAGGAGATGCCACCGTGATGTCGCTGACCTCTTGCCTGACCACGTTGAAGAAAATTAACGATCTCCAAATCGGTTCCTACTAGATACTCCAGTAGTCTCGATCCTCTTGCATTGATGTTCGAACTTCCCCAGCGTATGTGGTGAGCGTTGACATCACATCCTGCTATTACCCCCATGCCTCTATGGTTAGCTTAGCCGATGTGGTGTCGCCATCACATAGGTCGTTAACCAAATTAACTCCCGGACTTTTATGTCCCTTCGAAGAAAATTTTTTCGAAAGCCCTCTTTTGCTTCGGTTTCTTTCATGTGGGTCCGTACAAATATGGGATGTTGACTGGCGTATATATCGGAAGGAGGAATTAGCTCCTTTGGTACGCCTATATCTTAATTCTATCTTCCTTTTCCTCCCTTGCTTACAACACATAAGTTTTCCACAGCTGTTCATCGTAATTTCACTTGAAATTTGAAATTGTTCCTCTATTAACTGAAGTAATGACAAATTTTTCTCTCGTGAGCTATTTATTATTTCCGAGTTGAATAATATTTAATGTAGCGTTCTCTACATGCATATGTACATATACAAATATTGCTAAAAATAAAATTTCTTTTTCATTCATCCTCGACCTCTACAAATACTTTTCTTGACGAAACCAGTGAATTGCGTATTTTATTGAATATTTTGATGACAAAAGTACCTAGAACGTTTGTAGCCTGCAGAATTAGCTGTACAAGCCTAGAAACATAAATATGTGTGTACATATGTACTATATTTATAACCATTACATTCGAAGCTGTCGAACGCCCACTGTTTATGTATTCATTGCCAAAAAACAAAATTTTATGATAAAACGAATAAAATGAGAAAGTTTTGCTCCGGATCCTGATGATCGAAATACGAATATGTGTAAAATATTGAATTTTTTTCCCAACAATGTACGTAAGATGATATAAAATTATACACATATGTGGAGGATTTTATAGCTTTACTTTACTGAGAATGGAGTCCAGCTGATTTTTGAACGTTTATTTTAGAGAGAGATAGAGAGAGGCAAATATTGCTTCTGTAACTTAGTTTGATGTATCTTCTTTGTACTGCGATTGGATTTTTTTGAATGATTCTAGGTCTTATTAGGTAATTCTGATGCCTATTTGACCACAGTACACACAGTACACAGCCACACACTAACCGAAAAATCATAATAGCTGCGAAGTTCATAAGCTAGATTGAAAGGTTGTTCTTTCAAAGAAGTATCCTAATTATGAACATCTTCTTTGTTTATTTTTCAATGGTACATTTGAGAAGCCCCTTTAAAGTTACATAATGAATAAAGTCGAAAACGGCAAGGGACTTCCGTCAAAAAGTATAACATTGTCAAAGATCTTTCAAAAGTATGCACTTTTCCTGGCTCCCAGTGATGATGAGTCCGTTGTGCTAACTCCCAAAAGATATTTGATGTTCTGAGATGAATTCTCAATTAATTTTCTAATTAATACAAACCTCTTTATTTAAATATATTGAATATTATTAATCATTGAAGGCAATGTCTGGCAAGTAGCCATTAAAACTTTACCGGCCCACTTTGTTTATGTGGCGAAGTTTTTAATAGCATTTCACCAAAGTCATATTTAATTTGGATCTTAAACTGAAGATATGGCTACTTTGGCATTGACGGGACACTTGGACTTCACGTAGCCTTGAAAGGAGAATTTGAATGATGTCAAATTGAATCCTTTCGATTTAATTTAATGGTTTGTGGTTCTATATATACATCACATTGGAATAAGGTTCGCCCTACTCATATGGATACATAATACTAAGTATCTTAATGACGAATACGCTTCAATGCTCAATGATTCAGGCACATCATTTTCCGGTTGCATCATTGCTTCGAACTTTGGCTTTGGCAACCACTTTCAATAGTGTGACTTTAGTCATATTTAAAAGAGGTTGAAAACTGTAAGTTCGCCCTTCAGGGTAGATTTGCAAGGACGACAGTTGCTTCATTTATACGTAGCTCATAATGTTTATAAGTAGTGTTTAGTGTGATATTGGAAACTAATTTACACAAAACAGATCATTTTTACTTACTATAATTTTGCTAAAAATTGTAGGACTTCCATTAAATTTTTTGATTCTACTCTCCATTTTGTGATTTATGGTATTGCAGCGCAATCGGCTTTCCGGTAGTGACTCTGAAGGGAAGAAACTACTCGGACTATTTAACAACCGCTGATTTCAGATGGGTTATCACCTGCACCAAGTTGTGAGAGTTTTTGGTTCAGACCGGTGCAAATACACACAAGATTACGGCGGTTTGGGCGTCTAGTTCTGTAAAGATTGTATTTGTGGGGCGTGTCAGGAGTCAGCTCCTTCAAGACCTTTGTCGGGTAGTGCGCATTTAACCGAGAGTAGTATCGCGCCGCCTCGAGCGAGCGTTGATCCGTCCGTGAGTTCCGGGATCAGCTAAGCATACGGTCAGACCTTAGGGAAATGGGGTAGGGGCCTTGTCCTCGAGGGAACACTCATTTCTGACTATTGCGGTCCGCTCCCTTGTACACGATGCGCCGGTAGGATCTTTATGGAGAACAAAAATAATAAAATTGACAAGGAGGAATAATTTGTTGGATTTAGGCCTAGTACGAAAGTGTGTCGCTCACCGCAGCACCTAGCGAAAGGGTCTGCAAGGCGTGAGAAACGGGCTGATGAAAACGGAAGAACTCCTGATTCGTATTTCCTTCTTAAGTCGCGCGTCCCGCTGAGACCATCGTAGGCAAGAAACTGATCGCAAACAGTCCGTTGTAAAGCGAGCTGGGGAAGAAGGGGAAAAAGAAATGCATCTTGTGGAGTCGAATAGTCTGCGGGGTTAAAAAAAATAAGGTAATGAGGACAAAAGAAAACAACACCCTACGCTGTTAAAAAATTGCCTAAGGTCAAGACGGTTACGAATGATGGATCACCAAAAGAAAAGACGAGGAAATGAGGAAGGATCAGAGCGTCGGCTCTGTTCATTAAACCGACGGAAGTTAAAACAGTTGAGGAAATTCTCAGCGAGGTTCGTTATAAGACGAACCCCGAAGATAGCGGAGTAGAAGTGTCTTCCATAAGGAGAAGGAAGGGTGGCGAAGTCCTCGTTGAATTTGGCCTGTCCTCTGAGGCACAATAAAGGTCCTAGCGGAGGTAAAACTTGATCTTGGGCTAATCAGCGAACAGTGCCGGAACAAAAACCCAGCTTCATGACATCTCGACTTACCGAGTATAGCTGCCATCTGTGTTCGGGACGGCCAAAGGAATGGCTTTGTCTGGCGTTTAGATATATCGTTTTTTTGACGTTTATCTAATATCAAATAAGACGATGCCGGATTTTCGACGCAGGCCCTGCAGGACGTCCTTTCAGGCACTGGAGGGCGGACCCTGGTACGGGATAAGCTCATTGCCAGGGATTCTTGAAACCAGGTTCGTAGTTTTAAATACCATTCCGTTGCGTAGGTTGCGAAGATAACAGATATGCTTGATACAAATTCGAAGTAGTCATCATTCGACAAGTTGATTATAGAGTCAGGCTAATTACCTTGATGAGCTTTTTCGAGCAAATCAAAGCAGAAACGGACAGTTTATTCTGCTCTACGTTGCCGACGCTCCTGGTAAAGAGCAGTCGCAAAAGCCCTTGACCAAGTCTAGAGACGAAGAGTTTTGTGGTTCGCGTGAATCGCCTTTGATGATGATCGTAGGAAGGATGTCCGTGATCTACAAGCGGAAGGGAGAACACTCAAGGGAGGTGGCTCATGGAAGCGGTCATGTACACTAAGTGGAAGCTGTCTTAGCAAAATGAGTCAAGAGGCAGATGAACTGCCTGGCTCATCGGAAAGTTAGATCCGTGACTGAATCGAAAGCAAAGTTTGTATATAAATACTGCTGATACATATCCCATTCTCAAGATATGAATATTTTCGATCAAGTTAATATCGATTTTGGAGCAGCATTTCATTCGCTTTATCAATCTTTTCTTCTGTTGAAAGCATTACTATGTGACCAGAGCGGGGAAAATTATACTTGCCACTTGGTGGTCATCCTCGGATGACTTGAACTACCGTAAGTCTTCTGCAACATTTGAAAAAACTGTTAAGCATTCGTCTTTGAGAATTCTTTGTTCCACAAAACTATCCATGGCGAGACCTGCAGAAGGTTGATAAGAATGACTTAATAACAAGCTATTAAGTTAGAGGTGTCACTTGAACTCAGCATCATTTCAACAGACTCAGATTGGAATCATTTTCGCTGTTGACACATTCCACTAAATGAAGGTGGAGTAATGAGCAGTAGGACACTATTAACGTAGGTTTTATTCATCCATATAATTCGTTTGTTATTGACGCCCGGAAAGAGTGATTGCTTCCTACTTAACTAAAAGCAAACTTCTCTTTAGGGTTTCTGCCAATTTAAGTTTCCTTTTACAATCTCATGACACTGACAGGCCACCTTTAAATCCATTGAGGAACCATGCGTACTGTTGCAGATGATTTTTAAAAAATCAGGTAACTAACGATGTCATCATATTTCTGGTTTTCCTATCGACCGCTATTACCATCAACACTAATCGGCGACTTTATTGGTGGAAAGTGTTGTCTAAGTATTGCCGAATCAACTCCAACTCGCCTCACATGTGTACCAGAAACTATGTCCTCATCGGTGATGCCAATGAATTGACAGCTTATGCACATTTTTCAAAAGGTGCACTTTTAGATTTGTCAGTCACTTGTCCATAGCTTAGGTGTTGTGCTATCGGAGGTAACATCTTGGATTAGAACTCAAATGGGCCAACGAGATTAGTCCTGGAAGGTCCCCTTTAGGGAACTTCACTCAAAGGTTTGTGGTGCATGATAGGTTGAATATTTTTTGGCTACTTTGCTCCATTCAAGAGCGTTTTATGAACACGTTATTTATGGCGATTTCTAAACCAGACATGACTTTTCGTTCGGATAGGAGAATTCTGGACGGATGCGTATCAACTTGCATTTGGAGATATGCATAAATGGAAAGGAAAGGAACCAATGTGAGGAAGAAGATGAGGAAAATATTACGGTGTCCGTCTTCGGCAACTTGGTTTCGATGGTTTTTCAAATCGTCAAGTGAGCTCATCCACCAACGATTACCAACGGCAGTAATGACTCTTTGCTAGGAAACCTGGCTGTCGTGGAATCTAGTGTTACAAGAAATAATGGTGAAGGAGAACATAAATCCAAAATAGATCACTTCAAAATAGGTTCCAATCTCATTGACATTGGTTGGTTAAGCGCCAGCCTCTCGATCTCGTTGCCCCGAGTTCGAAGCCTGTTTCATCATGGATGTCTGTACTAGTCTTTGCACTGTCTTCTTGTGGGCTTATCACCTCCACAATATTAAATGTGATGATGATGAAAATGAGGTATAGTTTCGTTGAAAACTGGGGCGGTGTGGAATTACTATACTTAAAAACGGAGTGAAATTTAACATTATTTTCAGCGTTCGTAAAGAACGTTGAGAGTCATTTTTCATGTGTGGACAATTGCTTCAAAGTTAAAAAAGTAAATATGGATCCATTATGATAACTCCAAGCTTAGCTTGGACACAGTAAAACCAAGCATTCCAAGCTGAGGCTGTATGTATAATTCATATAATGTTGAAGACGACACAAAAGGTTCTTATGTATATAGGTTTCTTGTTTCTTCCTTTAAGGAGCGGAAGGAATCCACACAGTCTCTTTTTCTTATTTCAATTTCAGTGGTATTTTATTTGTATATTTCCTGTTCACTCCTTTTGGAGAGTATAGGGCATCCACACAGTGAGGCTGTGCTTTAGGTTCAGTATCACCACATTTAATGCTGTGCAAGTAAGAAGCTCATAGCAGCAAGACGAACACAAATATCCAGGATGACTGGGATTCGAACCCAGTGCACCTAGATCGAAAGGCCAGCGCTTTAACCCTCCAAGTCTTGCATCGCCTACATTCGCAGGATCCTCAGGATAAGCTGCCCTATCGTAATTTTGAGCGAAAAAGCCAAATTTGCTGGTGGAGGTTTTGATTAGGAGATGTCAGAGAGAGTATCAGGTCACATAACATATGACATATGTATCTCGATTCCTGATTATGGTATCCATAGCCAGGAGAGATGAGAGCTCTAGGTCCCTCGGTTGGCCCTGAAAGAAGTTGCAAGGCTATGTCAGAAACCAACAGCAGGGATTTCTTAAAAAAAAGTTTTTTAGTTTTATTGGAGTTATCACTCCATCTCTGTGATAACATCATGGACGAAGATTTTAGCGAATCTTCTCTATATCTCTGGGTCTTTTTCATAGGCCACAACTTAATTTTCAACTTTAGCCGATCACAAAAGTTGTGGAGGGAGTTGAAACATATTTCTAGAAACGCCAGTGGTGATACATAGTCGGGGTTGACGAACTATGCTCCATGTAGCGTTCTGTGGCAATCCTAAGAATTTTTGTTATTTGTTCAAGATTAAAGCAAGGATAATGGATCCTTCGTTGTGAGATTTGTCCTGTTCAATGAATCGAGTAAAAATATGAGCATATGTTTTGCTTATTATGATTTTGACTTCCCCGAAAAAATTTTCTTCGTTCGGAAAATTCTTATTTCTGCCTTTTGCGGCATGTACAGCGCGAATTACCACGTAAATCCATCATCTAGTGCATTTGTTGTATGCAGTTGAGATGGTTTCGGTTGATTTTGCTGTGACCCATGGCATTGATTTTGCCTAGTCCCTTTTGAAATGAATTTGAGGATTTTCAATATATCTCGTCGCCAGTTCCTCTAAGATGCATGCATGTGAAACAAACTGGTGTTCTTTGAGTTTTCTTCTTCTTTTTCTTCAGCCTTTGTCCCGTTCACAAGCGGGGTCGGCTCGTCGTGATCGGTTTCGCCATTTGGCTCTAACGAATGCCTGATTTGGGTGCAATGTTGAGGTTTTTAAATCCCCATCCAGCGTATCAAGCCACCGTTGTTTCGGCCTGCCTTTTGGTCGTTTACCATCAACTTCGATGTTCAGACCAATCTTGGTAAGTGAATTCTCGTTAGCACGAATTGCGTGATCATACCATCGAAGACGCCTCTCTCGCAAATTTTTCCACGATCGGTGCAACCTCCTAACGACCGCGGATATTCTCATTTCGGATGTGATCAAACCGTGTCACGCCACTAGTCCAACGCAACATCTTCGTCTCCATTACCGCAAGACGCCGTTCATTGTCTTTTATAGTCGGCCAATACTCAGAACCATAGAGGGCGACAGGACGGACGACATTGCGGTAAATTTTAGACTTGAGACGTTCGTTGATACGTCGATCACAAAGAACACCAGTTGTGGAACGCGACTTCATTCAGGTTGCGTTAATGCGTGAAGCAATTTCATAACGCAGTTCTGCATTGGCTGATAGCGTTGACCCGAGATGTTTAAACTGCTCAGTTCTAGGCAGATCACTGCCATTGAAAGTGATTATGTCTGTTTCATGGGGATTGGTCGTCAAAAATTCAGTTTTGTTTAAATTCAATCTGAAACCGTGTTGCATGAGACGATCATTCCATTTTGGAACTAGTTGCTCGAGATCATTTTTGCTGATGCTAGGAAAACATCATCTGCATAAAGCAGTGTGTAGGGAGCTGGACTTTGGTTATCCCGTGTGACGGTGTCCATAACAAGAACAAAGAGGAGTAGTGAGAAGGCGCTTCCTTGGTAAACACCAACAGAGACACGAAGCGGTTTTGATACACCCGCCATACTTCGAACTTTACTTTTCGGATCGTGGTAGAGCAATTAAACCCAGCACGGTGGGTGAGTATATCTGAACAATTGTCGATTCAAACGGGCGGGGCTTGATGTGTTGGCTGATTAGAACTGGTCGCAATTTCTCGGATTTATGCTAATCTCGCTGCTGGTGAAAGATTCTCCTATCCTTTGGAAGAATAATTATGTTAGGTTCACCCGATTGAATTTTCCATTCGGAACTTGAATGCTGTGGGGAATCGTTCTATGTGCTTCTGTATCCTGGCTGCTTGTCATGCTAAATATTGTCTAGCCTGTTGAAGAGTGTTTTCTTTTACTTTGGGACAGACTTTTTTGCCATAGTATGAGCAGTTATTTGCACTGGACATTCTGGCGCTAAGTAAGCGAGGTAATACTATGGGACCCTGGGGAAGACTCCTCTTCCTCCTGCGGTACCGTGATATTGTATTCTGGCAAGCCTACTGAAAGTAAGTGTAAATCAGCTGTCGGATTAGTGCTTAACACAGTTGCTTTCTTATCCTGGGAATTAGAATCTGACAGAATACTACTAAATTCCGATCCAGGATGAAAAACAATAGTGCGGTGTTGCACATCAATTGATTTGATGATTTCTATGAGCAACTCAACACAGTTCAGAAGAGGAGCCTACAGGCGACATTGCGATCATAATGAGAGGCCTGAATGCCAAGATGCGCTCTGATAACACCTTGCTTCGATATGTGATGGGGATAAATGATCTAAGAGACCGTAATCTTAATGGTAAGAAGTTTGCAGCAGTTTTCACCGCCCGATCATAAGTGGACAGTTGTTCGAGCACAGAGCCTGTCATAATCGCGATCAGCAGTTAATTTCCAATTTATCTTCTGGATGTGCGAAAGACCATCACTTAATGGCCGCCTGCCTTTCCTTGCGTATCGGGTCCGCATCTTTTTGTAGAAGTGGGAAGCACAATACGGTTCACTTGCGGGACACGGCTAGCGAGAAAAATATCTTCCTGATCGGATGGCAGACATCGGTCTGTCGCAAAATATCAATGTGCACTGGGCTGCCATTAAAAATACCCTTCTCTCCAGTGTAAATGAGGTTGTTGGCCACTTCTCGAAAGAGCGCGATAAGATCTGGCTGGCTGCCCGAAGATGGAGGCGGATCTTGGGTGTAGGGAACTGAACGCTCTTATTGTCACTACGAGTGGGGGTGAAGATGGTGCGCTTGAGCTTTGGTACCGAAGAAAATCTCGGGAAGTGAAACGGAACGTGCGCATGACAAAAAAAAATTTATTGTTACGCTGGTCATGGAAAAAAGGATTTTGCTACCGTATAACATCACATCAGTGCACACCAGTATCATGAAACAACTTGCAGATGGTCATAAGTCTCTCGATAGTCCTGTGGCGGTAGACTCCTCATTTATGACGACGAGCAGCTTAAGAGGCAGACAGGTGAAGCTCCACCTCCTATCGCTTAAATTTATAGTCGCCGCAGGATGCAGATACGGACTACTCGTCCAAATAAAAAGAGCAACGCCTTTGGGTTTGACGGCTTACCTGCGGGCCTGTTCATTGTGGCTTCCCCTGTATTGGCATCTCTAGTGCGGCATTTGCGGGGGTATTTGGGTGTGAATAATGACTAAAATTATCTTGGAATGCATTGAAGAACATCTCAAAAGTTTGATCGACATAGAACAGGTCGGTTTTCGCCTTGGTTCCATCTGCATTGACCACATTAACAGCTTTCGGATCATACTAGAACAGTACACGGAGTTTAGTTCTCCTCTTCACTTGTTTTTCATCGGTTTCGGAAAAGCTTTCGATAACGTGAACAAAGTGTGTATCGGAAATGCTCTACGCAGGATGGGTATTTTTGAAAAAATAATAGTCACTATTAAAGGAAGTTCTTTCTTGTTATCGGTGACGTTCTCTATGGTGTCTTCTCCGAAGGATATTGGACCATGAATTCCTTTAACATCTCGACTGCGCGATAATAGGTTTGTGTACGTCCTCCCAGAGAGTCATAAACTTTGAAAAAATGGCTACGTGATTTGGTAAGAAAGGCAAGTAGAATTAGACTGAAGATAAATACCGACAAATCTAAGATTCCCAATCTGTCGAGTCATTCGCGCGGGAGTGTCGATCAATTTGTCAACATCATGGTAGTGTTGTTTTTGTCGAAGGTGGTGTTCACTGCTTCGTGTATGGCCACCAATGTTATTCCAAGTCTCCAAGTTTTCATTAACACCTGTCTCCGTTACGTCATCGGTGCTCTCTAGGCTAAGACAGTAACTAATGAAGACCTTGATCTATGCATGGGCCAGTTATCGGTAGATGTGGTTATGCAATACAGAATGGAGCTAGCAAGGGATATATCACGCTTTCCTAGGGTCGCCGACGAATGGGTTGTCCTAGAATCACATGTCGCAGACCAGCATAAGAGGAATATAAACTTCTTGGGATGACCTGGGGAGAGGTAAAGTGCATTTCGTCGAACCAGAAGGCATGGTGGACACGATATATTCCATTGAGGTGATAGTGGTCTCTATATACTGATGTCTAAGATTTCGGTGAGGAGCTTAGATTTGATGTCTTTTTAGGTGTCTCCCGTGAAAGCTTTTTGTTAAATGTGTACAACATACGCTTCTAATCTGTTTGTACTTGAAGCAGATCTTGAAAAAATTTGGACTTTGCGAAAATTTAGAGTATCCTTTAGCATCCGGGAGGAAAATCTGATTGGTTGCCTAGGTGACTTGTACAAGGTTGCTTTGGCAATTCCCGATGGCTCTTTCTAACGCCAGTGTTCAAGCCACCTTACGTTTCTTGCAGTCTTCGATGAGGCTGTTTATTGGAGAGAGGGTACAGGAGGGTAAGATAGAAGTATACACATGTTCTGCTGGAAGTTGCTCGATTACCTCTGGTTTCTTGTATTCTGCGACGGTCTGCATTCTTTCTTAACGTGATTCGTATCTCTTGGCGTTCACTCCTAGTGTTGAAGGCGTAGAGATTTTCGCTGAGTATTCACAGCTAAGATTCGGCCGTTTTTGCCACGAGCACGTTCATTCCGGACACAGAATTGTTTGAAGGCGTTATTTTGCTATTGTACGTCTTTGTACTTGAGGAGAACAAATGGGCACGTGTTGGGTCACCTTGAAAGCTTAAGGAAAAGAAGAAATGCTTCGGTTTGAAAAGGGATTTCTATCTCTCTAGATTTGTTTATGCTGCACAAATGGTCCCGTATTTTCCAATAATAGTACGACCGTTGTGGGGTTGAATAAAACAAAACCCAACCACACCGAGGTTTAATTTTCTGTGCCCTTGTTTCTGTTGGGGTGTCAATCAATTGTTGGGTGTTGTTATATTTCGGCTATTTCCGTTTGATCTTTTTTGTTAATAATGCTAAGATTCGCACCAAACTTTACAGTTTAATAGTGCATTCCAAGTTTTATGGAGGTGGGAAGAGTTGGCTACCTTAAAGGAATATAAGAGTGTTCATGACCAAATGAATTTTAATAAAGTTTGCTTTATCCAAAGTCTTAAAAAAAGCGGATAGATTGGTTTTCAAGTATGGAAAAGGAAACTGATAAGGCAAGGCATGTCTTAGGGTTTATATAGCAGTGTCAAACTTTTACTAAGCAAAATTTGAGAATTCATGGTACAGGATCACAATTTGGTACTAGCTGATTTAAATTTAAGTTACTTTGCTAGGTCGTTTGTTCGGTAATGCTCTTGGGGTTCCGTGGATTTATTTTTCTTAAGAGGGGAGGAGGATTTTCATCTTTATGGTGATAACCCAGCAAGGGTACAATCTAGTGCTAAAATTGTAATAAAAAGCAGAGCCTTACGCTGTACTATTATTTGCATTCAGGACCATCTGAATAAGTCTAAAGCTAGTTTACTCAGAAGTATTTTAATTACTTTTCTGAATTTGTGACTAATTTGACACATCCATATCCTGGATCTTATTCCGCAGAAATAATCTTGATAATCTAAACAAACAGAAATATAAAACTTACCCTTCCTGTCAGCAACTGCTGATAGCTTTCTTTCGAATGGTGGCGGGGCTTTTTCCTCTACTTTTGGTGTTTTCTCAAGTACAGGCCTAAGTTTTGGTTGCTCTGGGAGTCTATTTGGGGTTTTTGTTTTCTCTTTTGGAGCCGCCTCGACATGTCGTAGTTTTGGTTTTTCCAGCTTTCCTTCCCGTTTGACTGGTGCATCTGCAACTGTGTCGCTATCACTTTTCTCACTTACGTTACTATCACGTCTTTCCTCCTTGGGTTTAAGTGGGGGTGGTACCGGCTTCAATTTTGTGGTCATTACAGGAACTTTGATTTCACGTGATTGCAGTTTGGCTTCTTTAACGGTTGGCTGACCATTTTCTTTGGAAGCCGCGGATGTGTCGGGCTTTTTCGCCCATGGTGCCTTGTTGGTAGCAGCCGGCGTGGACTGGGCACCTGTTTCCTTAACCCATGGTGGACGGAATGTGGTGCGGCCACCACCGCCCGGACCTTTTTCAGCGTTATTGGACCCTGTTACTGGCATGGTTTCTTCGGAAATTTATTCGTCGCTTTTATTTGTTTTTTTCGTTGTGTTTTCCACGACCTAATTTCTTATATTATGAGAAATAAATTTTGTGGGAACTGCGGATCATTTTTTACTGATCCGGCCGGAACGATCGTGGATCGTGTATTTTCACTCGGAAGTTTTGTCAAGAACATCCAAAAATACTATTTGGGACACAGACGATACGTTTTGGAACACTTTCAGACGATCGGGGAACACTTGAAGCACTGCTGATTCTCACTTATTTTTAGATAAGGAAATTTATTATTTCACAGCGATGAGCAGGGGTATTTCCAGGACGTGTCATTTAATTTAATTTCGAACTGAAGATGAGAGATGCGAATTTTTGGTGGATTTCATTGAAATTCCTGGGTCTAGTCAAGGGTGACTCTCTACCGCCTCTACGTTGCCGCTTCGGAACGTATATGTTGAGTGCAATTTTTCCAAATTTATTTATAATCGAGTGGAGCAGCTGCGGCTATTCGAATCGCTGAAGCGTCAAAATTTCTCGTCGAAGATAGATATTCCTTGGTTTGCGCGTCTCGAACAGAATATTCCGTAGATTCCACTCTCTTTCTGAAAATTTCGTCGTTTCGTTGTCGAATCAATGCCAAAAATAAAATATGTATAAATTCTGTCACGATTTTCTTGAATTGAATTCAATTTAGCGAGGAATTATTGAATTTATTGTGCACGTTTGAATAGCGAAAACGGTTAGTCACAATATGCAAGTGATTTGTGAGGGAAACAAACACAAAACCATTCGACAAATGTATCACATAAAGGCTGAAAGAATGTTGCAAACAGTGTGCTTTCGTTTGAGAAAAAAATTTCAAAATTCCTGTGGCACTATATCTGGTTTCTGATTACTTCTAGATTTCAGGAAGCTCATCAGTAATACGAATCTTGAACTGCAAAACGCGGTCGGGAAGTCTGAGTTACTCAAGCGTTGCGAGTACGACCGAGATGGGACGATTGTGTAGGCGCACGGCTTATTTTTCTTTCAGATTCAATTCGAATTCTAAAAATATTTGGAAAATACGAAATACCGCCACTAAAAAACGGCTGGGATAGTTTTCACTGGAAAGGTTTATGCACTTTCTCCCAAAGCACACTGGCAGGTTTATCTGGATAGTCACACTTTCTCGACCGATTTCAGGAAATATGCGAGAACTAATTAGCGTATTTCACACACTGATGTACGCAAGGAAGGCTATCAAAAAATTCTTCAGCCCCTCAGTGATCAGATTTTGTATTACACTGAATTTTCTCAGATCTGAGTTTTATTGTATTTTTGGCAAAGGTTATTTTTAGTTGTGCGACGTCAGGCTGTGAAAGAGCCATCGTGCAAATGGGAAGGAGCGAGATGCTCAGTGGTGTCATCGACGAGAGGAAAATGGAAAAGCGCTGTCTGCTCAGACTGCGGAGAGTCTCAACTGTAGGCTGGCTATGCGTTTCGAATAATTTTCTTGATGACGATGTGTTTCCGCGGCGTTTTTTACTTTCGCGTGATGCTTTCCGTATTACTTACATTTTGGGTGCATATTTTCTCAATAAAATTTACGTTGCCTACCTATTTCGCGGAGATAGAGGCTTTGGACGGAGAACGCGGAGAGAAATGAAAATAGAGGAAAATTTGTTTTCACCATTATTTTCCAAAAGTAATTGGCAAATTTGCGGTTTCCTCTGTGTGTTCTAATTGTTGACGCAAATACATATGTATGGGCCTTGTAGACGCGCAAAATGAATGGCAATAATAAAATTTGTTCATTATTTCCTCTCACTTGGGGGACTGAGAAACCTTAATTGAAAGAAGTCTAATTGAACCTCGAATATAAGAATTCAATAAATAAAATTGACTTGTTATAGTGAAATTTGTGAGGAAAGGCAGAACTAAAACGTAACCGTCACTAAGGGGCTAGAAAGTTTCGGAAATTTCTGGTTCGTTTTTGCCTCAAACTCGGGTTATAGACTTTTGGAAAAATGATCAGTTATCATGGAATCTTATTCCGTTTTTGATCAATATGTGTTGAAACCTCAACATATGCTGTCAATTTTTCTATTTTTTCCTGATTTTCTCTGCGCTTCAAATCAACTTTATATCTTCTGCCAAACAAATGTGTCAAGAATCTGCCCTATGCACATTTCACAGTGAGGTTAGCTTCTAGTGGAGACAAAGGTACACCTCTACAGTCCATAATATTGGGTTGGGGAAAAATAAATGTCGTATTTGTGATCGAAATTTGACGCTTTATTTAACATAGAACAAGAATTATCCGATTTAAGTCAAATATGTGCAATTTTGTTCGCCATCAACCCGGGCTTTGGGCCGGCTCGCCGTGCTTCGACCATGATCTTTTTCCCCCACCCAATATATACTTTTTGACGGCTGCATATCCCACTTCTTCTTTCCCTTTTCTGGCGTCCCGGAGGGATCTATCCCGGCTTCATTTTTTTTATCAACGACCTTCCCCTTTCCTTACTTGTCCCTCTATGCTGTATGTCGACGACTTTAAGCTGTTTTCCGCTATATGGTCGCCTATGGACTGTGTTTCCCTTCAGTCTAACCTAGATACTCTGGTTCGTTGGTGCTCTGCTAATGTTTAACGCTAAACGTGAGAGAGTGTCACTCTGTGTGCTATTCGCTTAAATGCTCACCCACTTCTTTCTCCTACTCTCTTAACGGACATTCCTTATCGTACCTAAATTTCACTCAAGACCTCGGAGTCACTTTCGACAATAAGCCCCGTTTCGACACCCATTCCCTCGAAGTCACCAATCGAGGAGCAACATTGTCAGGCTTTATATTTCACTCCTCCTCTGATTTTGCCTGCATCCAACTCTCCCTAGCTCTCTTTAATTCCTTCGTGAGGAATGCCCTCATGCAACACGGTCTTAGATTGAATCTGAATAAAACTGAATTTTTGACGACTGATCCCCACCTGCCTAGAACTGAGCGATTTAAATATCTCGGGTCAATGCTATCAGCCAATGGAGAACTGCGCTCTGAAATTGCTTCATGCATTAACGCAACCTGGATGAAGTAGCGTTCCACAACTGGCGTTCTTTGTGAACGACGTATCATCGAACTCTCAAATTTAAAATTTACCACAATGTCGTCCGTCCTGTTACTCTCTATGGTTCTGAGTGTTGGCCGACTATATAAAACAATGAACGACGTCTTGCGGCAATGGAGACGAAGGTGTTACATGATTTGATCACATCCGAAATGAGGATATCCGCGATCGTTATGGAGTTGCACCGATCGTGGAAAAACTGCGAGAGAAGCGTCTTCCATGATATGGTCACGTAATTCCCACCAACGAGAATTCACTTGCCAAGATTGGTCTGAACATCGAAGTCGATGGTAAACGACCAACAGGTGGACCTAAACAACGGTGGCTTGATATGCTGGATGGGGATTTAAAAGCTTCGAGATTCCATCCAGATCAGGCATTTGATAGGCCCAAATGGCGAAACCAATCACGACGAGCCGACCCCACTTGTGAATGGGACAAAGGCTGAAGACAAAGAAGAAGACGGCTCCGTGATCTGGTCACTTTCCCGTAACTGTGGTTGTCTTGTCGTTGAAAATGTGCAACGTAAATTCGCCCGTTCCCTCTTCCTTAAGAAAAATTTGCCTCGTGTGATCTACCCCTGCCGCTTCCGCTTTCTGAACCACCTCTTCCCACAACAGCGTTGATCCTATCTGAATTTATGCACATTTTTCAAACTTTACCCGGGGCTGATCGACTGCTCCGCCTGCGTCTTATAATACACGTAGCGCTGATATTTTCAACGTGCCCTTCTCAAAGCTCGAATTCTACTTCCATTCCCCGATTCCCAGACTTTGCTCAAGTTACAACGCACAACAGCTTGGTTCTTTAAACTTCTTTTCTTTAAGTAGTTTATGATTCAAACTTAAGATTATTCCTTTCTTCTCCTCCTGACCGTTAAATAAATAAGCTGTGAGAGCTAGTCCTTGCATATATAGGTTTCCTCCAAAGAAGCTTGTTGCTTCAAATATTTAAATATTTCACTTCTTTAGGAAGTTGAAGTGTTTTTGCTCTCATATTTGAAAGGTAATGTTTATTCAGTTTTGTCTTTTCTTTAACTAATACCACCGTGATTTTATGTGAATTTATTGAAACCCATGTCTGTGACACAAATTATCAATCAAATCTCCGTTTTCAACATCCTCAATCAAATCGGGGTTGTATATTTCTACACATACCTACTTTCGGGCTTTGATATCAGGATTATCCCATCCTTCTGCCAAGAGCTTGACACGTAGCCCAAATTTCACCAAATCTTTTACTGCATTTACGTCCGATAATATGGCAAACTTCTTAAGAGCACTCTAAAAGAGTTAGATTTGGAATTTTCAATTGAGCTTCTATGGTTGGAGAAACGGTAATATTGAGATACACTGCAATCCATTTTTTGATGCCTCCTCGAAGGCCTTCTCCTCCCCTTCACTTCTTTGTTCGTTCGAAATCGTTTCCCATTCATGTGCATCTTCAGGGAAGTAAACAGATGGCAATCCGAAGGTGTATAGTGATATGAATGATTAAAGACGTCCCATTCCGGTGAATCCAGGAGTTGCTTCGTGATATTGGTCGTATGAATTCTGGATTTATCAGGTAGCGGGCAGACCTCCTCCGTCAGTACTCTATTCCTTCTATTCTGAATCTTTTTTTTTTTTAAGATTTCGCAGTATCCTGCGTTGAGGGTCTCTCCTGAGCAAAATATTCAATCAGGCCTTTTTTGGTCCCAAAACACAGGTTCCACTTTTTGACTGAAATTGTCGTTTTGAATTTTTAGCGAATGTCTCAGACCGTTGAAAAATGTTCTCGAGAGTGATCCTGCTGTTTTTATCTGGCTTCACCCTTTGGTCAAGATCAGCTTACTCACTCTTATCAATCTAGTTGGAGTACAAAATTCTTTCATAGCCGTATACACTTTCACCTTGGCTGTTCTATCATAGACGGCCGTGAAGTCGATGAAAGAATGGTACAACTGATGACCATATTCCAACAGTTTTTCCATTGTAAGCCGCACAGAGAAAATCTGATTTGTTGCTGATTCGCCTGGAATGAAGCTTCCTTGGTATGGGCCGATGATATTGTGGGCATATGGGGTTATTTGACCTAGCAAGATAGGTATATAGTTATCTTATAAATGCAACGTGATAATTCTATAATTGCTGCACTGAGTTATACCTCTTTTTCATGTAGGGGTCGGATATAATGCCTTTTTGCCAATCATCAGATATTGATTCGCTGTTCCATACCTTAAGCATAAGTTGATGACTATACGGTCGTAGATCAGATTTCCTTTTGTCTCGACAGGATGAATATCGAGGAGTATATGGCTTCATCCCGTTGACTTGCGCGCCTGATGCGATTGATCTTTGTTTTTTTTCGAGTTGACAAAGCGGTTCTCTATGGCTGTCTTTCTCTATCTGTGAAGGCCATTTTCCGCTTGATGATGTTCGTGGTAGGTGTTTGCGCGTGTCCGCGTACTTTGAGAGTGCAGCATTGTCCGGTATGCAGTATCCTTCCGTTCCATTCATCGAAACAGCCGTTCCGACTTTTTTTTGCGGGGCTAAATATTTTTGTGAGCGCACCAATGTAAGTTGTTCAGGTAGTTGGGAAGATCATTTGATGATGGTTCATCTCCACGACCTCTGTTAACTGCAATTATTGCAGCATCCATTTCTCCATTGTAGATGTTATCTAGGGCTTTGTTAAGGATGGCTTCAGTATTCACTCGCACTTAATTGTCAGAGGGGATTCTAGGCGGTGTTGTCAGCCCGGAGCACCAAGGCAATGAGTATTGGTGTCTCTATAAGTTCGGACCTTCATCAAGGCTGATGGTGGACGTGGTCAATTTCGTTGAAAGAGATCCCGTCAGAAGGGGCTCATGTTTGGGGACCGCTTTCCAGGCGAACCGACGTATCGCCTGAATACGGACTCCGTCCCTACTCAGCTTTTAAAATCTCTCTTGGGGTAGGCTTCGAGGGTTCATTCCACTGTTTCGTAGAAGGTATCCTTTGACTCTGCAGTCTCTTCTGTAGGGGTGTGAATGTTAATCTCCCGAGATTATCGTTGTTTCCTAAATGACCTCTACATATCCATATTGTGTCGCTCCCTAATGTAACATGTTTTTCGCATAAGTAGCACCACATCTAATAATCTTGGTACGATTCCCAAATTACTGCTAGATTTTCATTACAATCTGGGATGGTTTGTTAGAGCCTAATACGGTTTACACTATCACCCAAATTTGCTAAGTTTGTCCAGATCCGTTTTCAACTATAGAAGGACATTGTCGTAGGACGTATCTCCTTCCTTGGAAATAATTATTATTTCCAGGCGGATCTTCTTTTCGTCGTTTTTCCTCTTTTTGCAGCTTATCTTTCTTCACGTTCAGACGTCCAATGTTAGATTGCTTTACTTTTGCAGGTTCTAAGGCCGTAATAGAAAAATTAGTAGCTTTCGCCAGTTGTATCAATTTGCTAAGTGAAAGAAACTATGAAACGCTCTTTCCGTTTGCACTCTTTCACATTCGCACTTTGCACGAAAAATTTCTTTCATTTCGATCCAGCGACTATCCGCCTTGCTTAAACAGCAATTTTAAGGTACTACGAACTCGAGTGCCGTGAACGTTATCGTCGGTATTGATCTACCAAGCTTGGAATTCTTCCGAAAGAGATTCTATTTGGATCTTGTTTCCAATCCACTATTATCTCTTGCACCATTAGTAGTTTCTCGTTAGTGAGACACTATGTTCGCTGTATATTGGTGGCTGCGGGTCGTCGTTCTTTTACTTCCAAATATTGTCAGTACTGGATTTTCGGTGCACTGTACCTTAGGGACATTTCCTTTCCCCATTTTTCTCTGTTTGTGGGCTAGAAAAGCAACATTAAGCTTTCTGAAGTACCACACCTTATTCGTAGGTAGTACACCTTCGGCAGTGAGAATTGTAGGGTAGGCCGATTCTGGCAACACTAGTAGTTCGTGCACGCGTTTGCATGGGTCTGGTCCAAAGTTCTTACGATCGGATCTTTGGCCATCCTATAGCCAAATTATCTACGATTCGACACAGGTGGTGAGGCTTCGCTATCTGATGTCGGCGCTTGTTCAGTAGAGCCCTGCTTGCTCAGCCCATCGGCCTAATCATTTCCTCCGTCTAGGACGTTATATGGCGGAATGTGCTGTAGAGCCCCGTAGCAACTGCACATGTGGTTGTTTGAATGCTATTAAGCTTTGTTCTATTGTACGTCTTGCTCAGCGCCTGCACTACACAATGGAACCATACGTTACGATGGAAAGAACCGCAGCTGCGTTCATTCAGAGAGCTGTCCTCGGTCGAAAATCCTATTTCTTTACAAAGGTTCTCTTGCAGGCATAGAACGCTAGTAAAATTCGGCTACTTTTATCTTGGTGGTGAATGGCGTCAGCTCCATTTTAGTAGAATTTATGCCGGGACCGCATCTCAGCGCATATGAACATCCTTTCTAACGCGCCCTCCAAAATTTCGCTTATAGCGAAGGGAAACGTAGCTGACACCAATGTCACCAAATCGTCGGTATCTGCCACTATCTTCACCTCGCTCCTGCCCAATATTCGTAGAATCTCATCCATCATTATCAAGTAGAGTCGCCCTAGGGAGTCCACCTACTGACAGTTCTGGTCAACCTCTTAAATCAGATTAGATTCTCCTGGTTGTTAGCATGGATACCATGCAAGCCTCCTTGATGAATTTGGTGTTTACGTTGTTGAATGCTCTCTCTCTAGCCGGAAAGCCAGCTAAGGTATATTGCTTGTATCGCCGTGTACAGTCGCCGACCGCTCAATCGTGCTAACTGCCTCGGGGAAAGCAGTTTCTGTGGGAGTATTGCGGGCTGAAATTTTTCCAGGATATATTCTTCAATATGAAAGAGATGCCTCTCCCAGAGCCCCGACCTTTGGCTCTAGTTCGTCTGTTGTGCCAATGTTACCATTCTGAGCACCAGAGAGTTTGTTCTTGATAACTTGACCAAACTTCCTCCAGTTGATGGTTTTCTGAAGGTACCTTTATAGTGAGATTTCGACTGAAAAGTATCCAACTGCGATCTAAGAAGAATCTTTGGTCAGATACTCTTCAGTTTTCCATCTTGAAAGTCCCTTTGCAGTTTAGTAGGGTTGTATTAAGGACGTTCTTCCAACCGTTATAGTTCTCCAAGGTAGATAAATGGAAGGTTGGTGTACTGGTCCGTGTTACACGCCCATGGGTTTGTGTTAATATTCAAGTCAAAGGGAGATTCACCTCTTTCGTTGATTTCCAAGCTGGACTAAAACGGATGCCTCGTTTTAGCGTCGATCTTATGAACAGGTTGGCTTTTCTGGCTCCTTTGCTACTCTTGTTTTGTTGTTCAACCTCATCCTGAGACTGATTGCGCTTGAAAGCGGTAGGTTTCGCCTTCTGTTGGTTTCCCAGGCATTCGTTATTGTATTTAGCGAAGTTTTTTCATCCCGCTCGTTCATTTTAGCTGTCTCTTTATTTTTCGCAATCTTACTTAGAATATAGATGACCTTCTAGTACAGGCTCTTGAGCAGGACTCCATTGGACGAGAGCTAGAAACTGCTAGTCCGTCTATCCCCTCGTACTCGTAGGTTCATTTTATTGATTCCAACATAGAGGTGCTAGGATTGGTATCGACGCTACTGTCATCCACGGCTGCTGTATCTTGGCTGGATCCTGAGTACAAGTTTTGGTTTCACGGTAACCCGGAAAAAAACTCGGCCGTAGCTAGCCCGGCCAACTGAGTAAGGTGTTATTTGAAACTGAAGGCGCGCTATGTATTCAAAGTTTTCATACTAGAAGCCAAGCTCCCGATTGGTCATGAATCCTTCGGCGTATGCTGTTCCACTTTGACTTGGTAACCTAATAACACATTTACCAACGAAGGGAGGACGGTCTCCGAACTCTTGTTTCAGTTCATCACCCTTCAGATTGGCACAACCAGCAGGCGAACAAATGCTGGTCGATTGGATGAATCTAGTCCCAGCCCGGCCTTGCTCGCCCGAAGACGATCTCTAGCGGCCAGGTCGTGTGAGGACTTGACAAATTAAGCAACCTTAACCTGAAGCAGCACCATCAGACCAGGCCTGCAAATTCTGGTGTTTGATTCAAAATTTTTGTCACAGCCCTGGTTCCAACTCCGACTTTGCCTTTGACAAGCCATGCGATTTTCTTTTTCTTTTCCGATAAGAGTATATAGGGTCTACCACTTTTATGAAGTTCCTCGAGCTGCACTTAGCCCCTTCGGTTTCAATTGCTTTAATGGCTCACTCTAGGATCATCTACATTTCCGCTATAATTTCCGTAATTATTGTGCTTCTTTGGGACAGGATGGGTTATTTGTAATGGATGTGTATTCTGTGGCAGACATGTTGGTTTGTAACCGGGCGCTGCTGTTTGAATTAGGTTTATATCGCAATTTGACGTACGTCAAATTTTTGTTGATTTTCAAAATGAAGCTACGACTAAGCTCCTTTCTTTGCTAACATGATAGGCGGAGGATGCACTCTTTCGTAGTATTTTGACGGAATGGTATTCTTGTTTCCTATGTGGACTTCCTGTTGTTCTTTGGCTTCTTCCCGCATTTCTGTCAATGGTTTTTTCTACGTCTACGCAGTTTCAGAATCTCTTGAAGCGTTTACTAAATTTAAATTGACATTCTAATTTATCACCAGAGTATTTACCAGTGCCTGCAAATTGGTAGTTCTTCCCAAAAGGATCTTGTACTTTCCAAACATTCCCTTCCCCCTTTTCTATCTAATTAATTGCCTGACACGAACTAACAACTGTTCTTTTTTCAGTGGAAAAGATTCATATACATAAGTTTGCAATAAATTTTCACATTTTTCGCCTTGAGAAATAAATAATTCTCGTATTTGTTTTTGTCTATGGCGTCACTTGAGCAATCCTCGTAAGAATGTTGGGAGCTGAGAAACGAAGATTTTTTCAAGCTCCTCCATTGTGCGATGTTGGTGATGCGACCCAGTTCAGTATTGTGTCATGGGAAATGCGGGAATGAATGGAGGAAATTGGGTGAGATGGATATTCTTTATATGCGAAAAATTATGTGGTGTGATATGTGGATTAGGTGAATGACTATAAACAATTTAGAATGAGACGTTTAGGATAGTTTAGGTTCCATTTAGATTGGTTGAGAGTGAAAGTATTTTTTGGTATTATGCGGGCTTATTTTTGGAATATTCGAGATTTTTCATCTCGATAAAGATGACTTTTTCATTGTTGGATTATTATCGGAAAACTATTCAAGAGCAATGATCAAAATAGATGTTGCTTTCGGTACCGAGCCAACAACCCTTGAAGTAAAAAGTGATGGCTTCACCTTAGATTACCTATATTTGGCGATATTTTCCCCAAGTATGGATCTAATTGTACACTTCTTTGCGGATGTAGTACTCTTTAATATGTTCAGGTTCTGATCGACCGTACGTCCTGGGTACCTGAGTGCTGTTTTTCTTCGTCTGGCCGTCCCGTTTGAAAAGTTGCAATTTCTAGTTTGATGGCCACTTTGATTTAATTTGTGAAGTCGATGACGGTCACCTCGTTATGGACTTGCAAATATATTACGCTATTAGCATTATCAAGAAGAGAAATTTAAGGGTTGATAGCCTTGTGTTGTAGTAAGTCGACCAGCATACTACCACTTCCACTGTATGTATGTTGTAGAATTGTTGATGATTTGAAGCCAGCTATTTGCTGTCGTAGACTCCTCCCAGATCGTATCGTTGTTCATGATCATCTGCATGTAACATCTCAGTTTGTTCGCATCAAGCACACAGTTGGGCACATCGTTCACTTTCTTTGTCACTTTAGGTATAGAGGTTTAATCTTGTTCAAGACTACGTGTCAGCGAGGCCTGGTCAGGTTTAATTCAAGTCGACTGCGAGTGTGGTGGCGTCGAATTGAGTCACCAGATACAAGAGCCACTCCTACATCAGGAGGGATGGCCATGGGGGTATAGTAAATTGTACTCGTATTTGTCGGTTATACATAAATATCGAATTTGGATTTGTTTTATTTCCTTCCGCAACGACATTTGTTCTGGTGGTAATCTCTGAATCTCATATAATGGGCTTATTTTCGTCAGGACATTCGTAATCACGCTTATCAGCGCTTCTTTGTCTACGACCCTCAATAGATAACTATGACCGTCCAATGCAGACGAAGCGATGCGTTGTGTTTATTTTGTTAGGCTTATCCTAGTGGACTTTTCCTTTTCCTCTTCACTTCTGGGAAGTCAAGAAACTCATCGACATTGCGAGTGGCATCCTTGCTTTTGAAATTTAGATGTTTTATCAGCACGTCAAAACGGATAGCGGCCTCTACTTTTGTAGCGTCCCTGCACATCGCCTGCGACTGGCATAGAACATCAGTCACATCTTGGCGATTCTTGAGTATATTGTATGGAAAATGCACTTCGATCTGTAATTCTCGTCGAATGAGTCTAGATCGTCATAATTTCGCCACGTGGTATCGAGCGCCTGGCTCATATTCATATGCCGAAATGATCTGTACAAACAGTTTTCGAAATGATAGAAACAGTATAGCTAGCTCGTCACTAAGACGACTAAGATAATCCATTAGCTATTGTTTCCGTTGCTTCGCATACCATACACAAATGAGACACCGATGTATCTCTTTGTATATTACTTTCTGATCATTCAGAATCCTGTACCTGCTGGGGCGCTTCCATGAACTGTGTGCATGGACGCTTCTTGAACGGCTGAGTGATGCAGTGATCCCGATCCTTAGCAGATCCTGATAATGAAGGAATGCTTGTATGTATGTTTCCCTTAACCACCTTGATTTCTTCCGCGAATGCTGACTGTTCGATACGTCGTAGCTCTCTTCATCGATTTTGCTACTATTCAACAGCGAAGATCGGTCCTTTCAATTTTGGTGAAAATCGGATGAGATGTTGTACTATCTTTACGGGTTTTCCCAAATTAGAATATTGTGTTAGCAAATTGAATACGTTTGATATCCCCAGGTAACAAGCGACTTCCATCATAAATTATATCTTCGTAATTTCCCTGGGCTGACGTCTCTTGAAGCATAATCAGCGGGGTTCTGTTTTGATTTGACGTGTCCCCAAGTCCAGATCTTTTTACCAATGTCCTGAATTTTTGCCACTCGAATGGCGAAGTAATTTTTCAGTTCCGCCGATTTCTTGTTCAACCAAGCTAGTATAATCGTGTAGTCATTCCAACAATATATAGGTGCTTTATCTAGCTGCAATGTTGGGATTACCGAGGCTATCAATTCCGCTAATAATAATACCCCGTTGAGTTTCAGTCATTTTTGCTTTCAAGGGCTTCACGAGAGTTTTTGATGCACATCAATATTCTCAGGATGGTTACCCAGGACATCTGCCTCGTGATTACCAAGATAGCTTTATCATTGTCGAACAATAACTGGATCATATAAGCGGTCGATATTGAACTTGGGGTTTGCAGCACTCCAATCCTGCGGGTGGTGGCGGATACAACACGCAAGCGGAGGCAAGCAACCATTTGAAAGTGGCTGAAATCAGGTACTCTCTTGACACGCGCATGCGCGAAGTGATCAGTCTGATTGTTCGTGGAGTGTCCGTCAGTCGGCAATGGAAGCTGGACAGATCCACACACTTTCCACCATTATCTTTACGGTCGCCAAGATCGTGTTTCCCAATCACATGTCCGAGAAAGGTGTTGTCAGAGCCCACGTTGGCATTAAAATCACCCATCACGGTCACAATGTCTACTTTAGGAATCTTCTCCTGAATTGTGTGTAATTGCTCATAGAAAGAACCCTTCCCTACTTAAGCCCTCTGAGGACCCCGGATATCGTTGTCGAGGGGTGTGGCAAAGCTCGCAGCCGAAAAGTTAGTCACTATTCGAGGCGTTGTTGATATTTTAGTCAAATTGAAGTTTCAAAATTTGCAGGTTGATAGCCCACAAGTTTTTATTCCCTCTAGTGGTTTTACGAGTAGTCTTAAGCCCCAACTTAGGAATCTGCCCTGGTACGCCCTGGGCTTCAGCACTACTCCAATGTTCTCTCTGAAAATTGCCCCTGCCGTTACTCCAGATTCAGCTTTTGCGTGGTGGAAGTGGTATCGAGCGCCAATCTTCTGTGGAAATCTTTATTGTGACCAATAACGAGGTGCAGAAGCTTTTCCGTTTCAATTGCTGCGCTGTCACCATGTGTGTCCCTGTTATATTGTCCCCAGCGTCTGTCGGCAGTTCTACTCCCTCTCACCCTGAAAATTTAAGTATTAGCTATTCCGCCGTGTCCTCCGTCACAAAGTCTAGCAGCATGAGACCTGGTCGAAAGTGTATGCCGGTGAACACGACCTCCGTACTTCATCCATCACACATCTGCTTGATGAAAAAGTCTTCTTTGCCATTGTCATAGAATGTCTTCAGAAACCATAATTGAAGCAATGCTGCATAGCGAGGACATGTGGAACAGAGTGGCACGTAATAGCCGAGGCATTCTTAAGTTGACAAGGATAGAAGGAGTAACTCCGCCGGGATTCAAAGAGCGCTTGCTTTAAGTGCTTCATGTTTGGGCATTTCGCGAAGGCGTCGAACGTCCGGTCGGTGCAGAAAGTGTGGGGGGAAAGGCCATATTGCCAGGGAGTGCAATAGCGAACACAAATGCCTATTGTTCGGCGGAAACTAGAGACGAGATGATTCGCCTATTCCCCGGAATTCAGGACTGGTCTGACTTTAATGATGTTTATTTAAATAATCGCCAATCATTGATGGGTCGCTCAGAATTTGCTTGTCATAATCGAACCTTACAGAAACCATTACGGTAGCGTATGGGTAACATATTCGACTGATGAGCGGCGGTGTGGGCATGCGTTAAGCCATAAAACATACTAGGAGCACAGGAGCCTGTGAGTTTGTGTGGCAGAAAATAAGTGCTGTATGTGTGTACAGCTGCTGCGCCCTAACAAGTCTGACATTGTCTGAATTTGAGGAACTGCTTGACAATCTTGTTCTCGACGCAAGGGAACGAAGTCGAAAGGTAATTGCCGGTGACTTCAACTGTTGGGACCACAAATGCCCATTAGAAGCTTTTGCACAGTTAGATATAATTTTTGCGAACGAAGGTCTTGTAAGGGCTTTTCGGAAAGGAGGATCTTCCTCAATGGTATACCTGACCTTTGTCTCGGGACCGAGAGAAATTTCAGGCTGATCTGTAAAAGTTTTGGATGATCTGACCTTCATAGAGATGTGGCTGGAGCAACCTGATAAAGAAGTTGGTCTATTTAACACAACGTAACGCCAAAGCATCTAACGTCTCCATGCCTAAGAGATGCAAATACTGGTGGAATAGTGAATTGGCCAACCAGACGAATAGCTCAGAGGGTGTTAGGTAGAATTGATCAGAGACAAAAAGGGCATGCCTATAGGGGAGTCCGCAAATCTTCAAGTTCGCAAGTAGAGCAAGCTGGAATGCTCCAAGGCACTCTTCTCAGAAATAGACGTAGATCCTTGGGAGAGTGCCTATAGAAACGCGATGGGACAATTTGGAGTTCGTCCATCTCTGCAGATCAAGTCCCAAGTCCTTTGCGAAAAATCATACATCCATTTACCTCTGAATGTGACGATAGAGGCGAATTGGTGAAGATCTGTAGAATAGGGGAAAATAAAGCACGAGCCTGGATGGCATACCGCCGTAATCGACGGCATACGGAATAGGGCCCTTAAGATCACCGTGAATTTCAGACCGGACATATTCGCTAAATTGTTCAAAACGTTCATTTCCGATGGGATATTTCCTTCAGCGTGGAGGTGACAGAAGTCAGTACTGCTGCTTAAGATTGGTAAAACTCCAGGGGAACCGTCCTCATATACGATATAAATTCATATAGCTTCTAGACACAGTGGGAAAATTATTGGAGCGGGTAATTTACTGTAGATTACTCGTTAATATTGCGTGATGGCGACCCTGGACGGGAGAAATGCATTCAGTGTGGCCAAATGGAACTTAAAATTGGTATTTCCGCTTATCGCGCTGCGACTGTCAACGGATATTTACAAGAGTGGAGGCTCTGGGATTACACTGATGATGGACTCCAAAAGTACGTTGTCTCCATCGGTGTTCCACAGGACTTTGTACTCTTCGGGTCCATTATCGGAGTAATCCCTGAACCTTCTCCGTCCTCCGTTGTCTCTGCGTGTGCTCCACAGGACTTCATACCAGGCCCTCTACTGTGGAACATTATGTACAACGATGTACGGTTGGCTAGAGAGTTATAGTGTGAAACTTGGTGCGGGAAAAAATGATGCGATCCCCATCACTAAGTGCCGTCTCATTTAGCGCTAATAAACTGGGTATAATTTACGGAAGAATAGCCCTAAGGGTACGTGTAAGGACGGTCTCAGATCTCTCCTTTATCGTAAACGAAGAATTGGGCCTGCCATCAAGAAGTGGTTAGAGAGACGGCTTGGTAAGGTCAATTATGATCTTATTCTGTTTCTCACGGGGCATGGAGGATATCACCAGTACAGGAACAGTACAGGCGATGGAGTCGCAGACGACCAAGACCACGTATTTTTCCACTGTTCAAGATTCGTGGAAGAAACGAGGAAGCTAAAGGAAATTCTAGGAGAGATGCTAACGTCAGAAAATCAGGTGCACGTCGAGAAGATTGGGATGCGATCAATCCATAATCGCCTCGCATAGGGGACTAGGAAAGTTATGGACGCCGCGTATAGAAGAAAGGAGACCAAACTATAGTGATCTAACTCCATGACGTGACGTAATAAATTCTGGTGGTTCCACGGGCTTCTGAGAAAAAAAGGTCTGTGTCTTCTCTTTTGTATTTATATTTATATACAGCTTAAGTGTATGCACATCATTTACTTGACTTTACATCTACCTGACATATGTATTTATTCTAAGCTAATAAATTAATTAAACTACGATAATTATATACACATCAGAGAGGGTTGATTGCATTGCTAATCATACGTTGATTTTTTTATTGCTCTGTGACGGGAACGCTGACCAATGTGGCCAAGTAGTAATTTCATCAAAAAGCCTGTCTCCCGGACACTCCGTATCCCTTACTTGTCGATGACCCAACAACTTAAAGTCCTTAGCTATGAATTCCTTTGAGACTCCGTAATCAATCAAATTATGAACAGCTTCCAGCATATTTGGCGGTGGGAGTTTGACTGCATGAGAGAGAAAAAGGAGAATTAATACGAAATTTCCATCCATTACCGCAATTGAATTAAATTGTCCATAAATAAGTTTTCATGTTTTGAATCTTTTTGGGGAGCCCCGAAATATGGTTGAAACGGTTAGCATATCCCGGGGCCCCAATTGAATATTTATAACTCCATTGAAGACCCTTTGTGAAAACTTATCCATGGAGCCAAGTTAAAATATGGAAATACGCTCATCACTAACTATAATAAATACATACATCGCCAATCGCCAATAACACATATGCCAACACTTCGATTATTATAGCCTGGGGCGTGTGCTCCAACCACATTGAATCCTCGTCCCTCATAAATATTTCCATCGCCTCCGATAGCAAATGTATATCCAATATCATTCCAACCCCTACCGATCTGATGGAATTCCTGCATGGATCGCATGGCAGCCTTACAGTCGTCCGTTGTGAAACATGCCCCGGGCTGATAGGAATGGTGAATTATAACGTATGGTGAGGGTCCTCTAAATTTTTCCACAAGCTTCGCTGGTTTCGCGCCCCATTCTTCACGTGTTACGTATGCCATCATGATGTTGGGCAGCAAAGCTATTAGTAGGAGAACGAAAATTGGAACTGAAAGAAATGGTCGCTTTCAGGTTTTCGGTTAGTCCTGGGTTAGTCAAATAACAGAGAACAGGAGGAAGAAAAGATAATGGTGAATGGATTACATTAATCGGGTTAGATTTGCGGTTAGACGTGTGTGGGTAATGTGTTAGAGATGAGAATGCCCTTTGACCTGTAAGGTTTTGTTGTTTTTCAACTGAGCTAAGCAGCAGAATCCTTTCTCCTCTGAATACATTTTTGTGTTCCCTTTTTTCGGTTCATTTCCTTCCTCGGGGAAAAATCATTAATCCTATTCCGGTCTTTGTGTGAAAATTCCAAAATCAACAAATACAAAAGCTTTTAACACAACAACAATTTATTCTTCTTTTACAGTTTACTGTTTGGTGAAATTTTGTTTATTAAAGTAGACCTGGGGAGAGCGGTCCAGTGAGACCAAGTGATTATCTCCCCGAAAAGTCTATCGCCAGGACATTCGGTCTCTTTCACTTGCCTGTGACCTAATAATTTGTAATCTTTCACAATATATCCACTGGATATACCGTACTCAATTAATTTATGGGTTGCTTCCAGCATCTTTTCCGTGGGTAGTTCCGCTGTAAAAAATTTAAAATCGAATAAATAATTGATAACCGACGGTTTTTTCACCGATGGTTCCCGAGTTGAGGGGGTATTCTTGGTACCGGTAGGATTTGAATCTTATATTTGGACAAAAGATACTGATTGTTATGTGATGAGTTAGTATTGATTTTACTGAAACAATATAAGAGGCTACATTTTGAAGTCAACCTTTGGCCTGTTGGTTTAATTCGTTTGTCAAACAAGCGTCAAAGTGAACCTAGTTATAGGCGCAGTGATTGAATACTAATTGACAACGAATTTAAGACTTCGATAATCAAAGACGACCAATTGAAGAATTCTCGACTAAATGCTGTATTATAACTTCACTATCGGTTTGGTCCTCTAGTTTCATGGGATACTTCTGCAAATTTCGTCCTTATTCAGCATATATGCGATTTGTTATAGCGGCTTGGTCTCACTTTCTGTTAGATATTCGAAAAAGCAGGCTTGATTATGGTGTTCACATTATTCGCAGCTGATCATTCTCTAAATCTGACAATATCGGAAGCGAAAACTTGTAAGGAGCGTCATCATAGGAGGTCTTCATTTTTGTTGTTTATTGTCGTCATTTCTAAACAAGTCTGCTCCCGTATTTTCATCCGGGTTTCGTTTCAGATTTTTTTCTATTCAGCTCAGGCTTTGACCTCTGCTCCCTCTCTTTTCGTAGCCGATGAAGATTGTAAGGGGTTGTGTTTTCCCCTTTGTTGTGCGGGTATGCAGAAAGTCAGACACTAGGAACATGAACGACCATCTCTCTAAGAAGTAGATTGATCGATTTTCGTCTGCAGATCTCCCTGAGGACGTTGTGTCTACTGTTTGTGATGTCTTGCCTAAATTTAGCAAACTAGAGGTACAACCAAGTTTCAGACGAAAGAGTCCATCAAATATCCGTTTATCCAACTTATGTGGGCAGGTATTTCCAAATATGCTCCAGTTTTTGGCAGACTTGCTTGGAAATTTTTCTAAGTGCGGCGTTGTATTTCCGACTTTCCGTAAAGGGGTGGGCTGCTTCCTCTTTTGTCTTCTTTAGTCTTAATAGAGGACGGAATTGCAATGCATATCGTCCGATCTAATCGTTATCTTATATCATGAACATTTTTGAACGCAGCCGAATAACTGTGACCCAGGCCGGGTTTGACAAGAACTGCAGAACTGCTGACGTAATGCGCGCTGCACGGTTTCTTACGGAGAAACACTATGAGAAACATAGTCCTCTTTACTTTGCATTCGTGGATCTAGATAAGGTTTTTGACCGTCTGGTACTCAAATTCATCTGGTATATGCTACGGCAACACCGGGCCTCAGTGGAACAGGTACTATCACTACCAATGACACTGATCTGCCGTGAACTCGAAGTACTAAGTAAGATTTCCATGTTGTTCGTTCTTGAGACTATCCATTGGAAAGCCTATCGGCCGCACCGTTACAGACCTACATTATATAAAAGACCTGCTCTTAAATTGAGGTATTAATATCCATGCAACTCGTCCGTATTTTTTAGGATCCCTTAATCCGTATGGGTCTGGATGAAACAGTCTGGCTACAGTAGAAGTTGAAGACGCGGCAGACCCTGTCTCAACTGAAGCTATGGCGTAGGCCAAGGCGCCAGACAGCTTTTAGTGATATCCAATTGATGGATTTCGGCGCAACCTCGGGATGTCTGGAGCTCCTCACTAAGGCAGGCCTAGACCGGTTGCTGTGCCGTTGATAATGAAGATGTTATTATATCTGACTAGTGGAATCTACAACATTGGAGAAGAGGACGAAATCAAGCGGTCTTTTTCAGAGCTATCTTATCATGGCTGCTATGTTAGGGACTTTTCAGACGCTTGCAGTCACATTAAATGGATATTTTTGCCTTCTCTTGTAATGATGGTCTGACTCATTCGATAGAATATTTATATGGATCATTCCATGTCTCTTGGTTATAGCGCTACGTTTTGAGGGATGATTTTCAATTACTCACCTGAGTAGATAAGGGAAACTCAATTTTACCAAAGTAGACTTAATACAACCCTAGCTGTCTAAATTAAACACATTTTTGATGTTGCCATCGTGCAGTACTTGCCGAAGAACACCGCATTCTAGACCACAACGACCAATATAGAACAATAATCCTCTGCTGAATCTTCTACTTGACGCACAATTCAAAACTGCAATTGATTAAAGTGCGTTTGGCTTCAATTGACAGTTGGGAAGCTCTGCTTCAAATTCTATTCAACCGCAGTCTCAGGTTCATGCTCTTTTGTGCAAGCAAAGGCTAAAGGGTTGTGTTTTCTTCTTCATTCTCGCCTCTCCCTTTAACACTATTTAGAAAGTTCCGCTATTATTGTTCTAGCTGTCGTCATTGGTTAGATCTTCTCGCTCGGAAGCGCCTCCTGGTACAGACACGCGTTGGTATAACTTTCCCGCTTTTTGAAATGTCCCTCGGGGTCTTGCTTGTTTCTAAAGCCAAGAGAATTATATTCTGCTCAAAAGTCACAGCGAACTAGCGGAGATGCTTTTGAAGGAAGCACCTCCTTTTGTCAATTTCTCCGTCTCCAATGTCGAGCAAGATACTCTGTCGGTTGGGAGTTTAGTGTACCCTCACTCGTTAGACAAATTCTGTCGTCAAGAAGGCACTCTGCTGTGAGCTTTTCACTGGCAGAGCACACTGAAAATGAAGGAAGAAAATAATAACAGACTGTATAGACAAAATACTGAACAGGAGATATTGGCTGATAGTCGGATCTAGCCCTATCCTTTGGAAGATTTTTTAACATTCGCTAGTTTCATGTCTAGTTTGAAAGAGCTTTGAATGGGATTGACTCTTCGACGTTTATCTACTTTATGTTTTACGTGTTGAATTTGCCACCAACAATGTGGGCCATCTCTGGTTCCAAACACAAACTTTAAGCTATTGAATCTAATCTGCTAAATTGTTCCTTGAAATGCTTATTCAGGACCCACTTTCTACGGCGTCTACGAAAGGTTTTTGAAGATATCTTCGTCTGACATTTGGAGAAGCCGAGCATATAAAATGAAAAATTGTTTCCTCTTTTCTCTACATTGGCCAAATCTAGCTTTTGAGATTTTATCTTTCAGAGTAGACTTAAAGTTTTAGGCCGGCTCAGGCTGCGCCATAGTGGATTCAAATTCTTGACGGGGTAACCTGTTAGCCTTCTCATTAACAGCGATATTTGAGTGCCCTATCACCCACATCATGACCGTTTCGTTCAGTTGCTCCGGTTTAAGGAGGAGTTGGTGGCAACTTCACATCAACTGGATAAGCATGGTGTAGCAGTGATATCAGCAATCACTGCTTGACTGTCGGAACAAATTCGAACAGTGCGAACTCGCTATTTTAGTCGCACACGTTATTCCTTTGGCATTCAAATGGCATATCCGTCTGGAATATGGTCGTCATTACGATCCTCTTTCTCAATGCTAAATTATCCGGCGCACATTTTGTCACCGTGTTCCGAAAATTGTCACCTGGTAGACGATGCTCTCCGCCGTCAGCGAAGGAAAATCCGTCGCCTAAAGAAGAGATCCTAAAGTGGGCGTCGCCGCGGTGCTGTTGATCATTTGTAGATGTTGACCAACTTACGTTCGTTCATAGGCAAGGTGTTTCATCCTCTAAAGGGTCGTTGAGACAGTCGAAGGAAGAAGATTGGGGGCATTTCGTCGATGAGAATAACGTGATCCTTGAAGAAAAGTCTACCAGATATGTAAAGGGAAACGAAATCACGACCTTGCCGGCATCAAGGTGAACGGAAAGTTTATGCTTATATGAAGTGATAGTGTTTGTGCCTTGCTGGGTAAACTGTTTCCGGGATTTGAGCCTTTACTTTCTCCTGGCGATCGTACTGAACGGAGAGGAAGGGGATTTATTCCTTCTGTGCGTTGTTGTGAGATCAAGGAGATCATGTCGAGCCTCGTGCCTCGGAAGTCACCACAAGTGAAATGACTGGCGAGTTGTGGGAAGCCATTTGGTGTGCCGTTTGATTGTTGTTCATGGGAGGGTTATTTCCCTGCTTTCTGGAAGACTGCCAGGATTGTTCCTAAAGTCACCAGAGAAGCATAAGAATGATCCTCGGTCGTACAGGGCCGTTTTCCTTCTTCCGGCCTTTGGTAAGATCCAGGAGGGGTTCTGCTTCATCGACTGGAATTGAAGACATCCAATCTGTCGTGGGAAACGCCTTCCGTACTGGTAGGCCCACTCACGGTGCGTTAATGCATTTGAAAACTTTGTTGTCCGTTGTGCTAACAGATAAGTACTTGGAATGTGACCGCCGGATATTACCTCTATGGAAGAGCTACTTCCATATTGGGAAAGCATGCGTCCAAGATGTCAATGAACGTGTATGGGTCAGCATCGAGCGCGGATGCCCACAGGAATCTATCGCAGGTCCATTTATATGGAACTTGATTTTGGATGAACTCCTCTCCTCTCCTCATTCTTGTTACACAACCAACTTGAGCTCGAGTAGTGGGGTACTGAGTGCATGTGCATCGTTACTGTGTGCTTGAAATATTTGTCTGCTTGAGGAAGTTTTATCGGGGACTTTGGGTTCGGGATTGACTTCGCTCTGATGGGGCATGGCAGCTTGAATCAGTTTTTCTTCTTGCGGAATCTGGCTCTTGTCACGTCGTCTCACCCGAGGTTGTCTGGTACTATGGAAAATGAGACGGCCTTCTATGAGCATATGATTTTGGGGAATTCCGGGAGGATTTGCTCTGGGCTCCCTTGTGAAAGTTTCATGGTGGTAATGGTTATGTTTATATTGCGGTCAGGGTCCTCTTTGGGCTGTATGCCTTAGTTGCGGTAAAGATGATGAATAGGCGTCGCATCCGCTGCTATGAATGAATGCACTCAGTGTAAACCGTGGTATTAATCACAGCGGGACTTTATTTGTTGTCTTCAAATGAATCGGTGTCCACATGGCAGATACTCTTGTTAGACCCTCTGGTCCCTCATGCCTTTCTCAATGCTAGAATTCGAAGTCTAGCATTGTGGAAGGCGTTAAATCGTTGCCGAAATATGGATTTTTTTCGTTAAAGAAATCTGGAACAGTTAATTATGGCGAAGTTCTCTTGAGGTCCTTTGGAAAACTATGTTTGCTTTTTAGCCCATATTCATAGACAAAAATACCAGATGCCACGAACAATATATTTAGCTTTCGCCAGAACATTGATGATTGATGATGATATAGCTCTTTCGTGCCTAATATTTAAGGCAATGTATGATGTACAGCATTTTTTGAAATGCATACTGTGTTCTTTACCTTACGTAATTGATGGTAAACTTCGGGATTTTCTTCATCATTCCTGCTCTGGTAACCTCATTTGGTCGACCAATGGATTTTACTTTTTGTCAATTTGTAAGTTCTTGTTGGAACTCTGGTTAGGTTTGATATGGTTGATATGACAATTGCCAGATATTTGGTTCAGTAGCGAGCCAGCAACAAGGCTCTTCTAGACCAACGCTCATAAACTAATTTTGTTGGTGATGCGAAAAAAATGTCACTGATGCATTTGAATTTTTTCCCATTCGAGCCTGAGATCACAAATCTTCTCCTGGCGAATTCAAACAAAGTAACTCGTGCCTTTTTTTCTAAAACAGCTCGGGGTCATTGCTGAACGAAATATGAATATTTGATTGTTGACTGGTTAAGCGAGACTTAATGTAAAAACGAACCTCAAACTGCTGAGGGCATTGTTTTGTTGCCCCTAGAGCAGAAGCGGACATGTGCATTTTGAAGACCTTTGTTCAAATTCTCAGCTGAAAAGTCAATCTATTCTTAGAAAGTAAGGCCAACAGGTAGTTGTTGAGGGGCTCCTTGATGTAACATAGCACCGTTGACTTTTAAAAACTTCGTTCAGTAAAAATAACTTTCCTGCATAATTTGAATCAGCGATGATAGGATTTAGTTACTACAAGAGGTAGAGGTGACTAGCTTCCAATTAAACCTTAAAATTATGTTTAAACTCCAGCGAGAACCAGAATACCCCCTTAACACCATCCATATTCATTCTTTCACACTTACTTCGCCAGTCTCCGATCAAACAAATGCCGACACTCTTATCATTATAGCCCGGTGCATGGGCTCCAACCACATTGAATCCTCTGCCCTCGTAAACATTCCCGTCGCCGCCAATGAGGAACGTGTATCCAACGTCACTCCACCCCCTCACTTCCTGATGCAACTCTTGAATAGACTGAACAGCTTCTTGGCATTCTTTTGCAGTGTAACATGCGCCCGGCTCATATGAATGGTGAATGATAACGTACGGCGAGGGTCCATTGAATAGTGTTGGGGTTTTTGGAGGCTTGGCGCCCCATTCTTCGCGTGTCACTATCGTCATCGACTCAGGTAAGAATACTATGAGTGGAATAACAACAATCGGCACTAGAACAAAGTTTTTTTTTTCGTTTCAGAAGCTCCTTATCGTTAATGGTTTACTTGGAAGTCAAAGCAAGTAAGTGTAGTTTTGTTAATTGTGTTCATTGGAATTGAGTGTTGCACTGTTTGTGTTGCACTGCGGCACTGTTGACTCATGTTGTTTTGATGGCGACTTTGATGATTGTTGCGATAAAGCGAATGGGTACACATACGGGGAGCACTCTTACACTGAATGGATGGTAAACATGCGAGTAAACAAAATGCGTGAATAATTCATGTTTTCTTATCAAAAGTTTTGGTTTGGAATTTCTTGATTCCCCTGGTTAGCTGGAAACGGAGGTCAAGCATAAGCGAATAGTAAAAAGTGTCGTCATTTCAATGGAATCAATGTTTTGTGTTCTACATAGTTGTTATGATTGTGATAAGGTGCCATTGTTCACTCAAAACCTACATTTAATCAATGTGATGCAATGAAGAAAAGGGTTGAATGCATGTTGAAAAAAAACTGGGAAGTTTGTAAAAGTTCGAGAGTTCGGTTGACGGCAGCGCATAAATTTGACAAGGAAGCTTGCATGCACAAAATGCTAACTGTCACTGGAGTGACCAAATTATGAGGGGTTGAAGTTGGAACAAAGGCGTTTCCTGATCATGTTAAAATAAAAAAATATGGAAAGGGGTGATGTCAAATAGGCAGCTAAGTAAACTTTTGTTCTGGCATCAACATGTTGAAAAGACTACATCAGCGTATTTTGAAGATTTTCACCTCTCTCAGCTGTTTCTTTGGCTACACCAGCCCTTGCTATCCTCTTATTTTCCATGTATGCAATGTCGGGAAAAATTATGTGAAATTGTAGTTTATTTCTCTGGGTTGCTTTTGCGTCCAGGCCTTGATGATTAATCCTTTTTCACCCGTTCCCCTCGTTGCTGTCTGCTTAGAGATTCTTCCCTTCCGGTATCTTTCACTGGCTGATCAAGGGTAGAACCGGGCTCAAAACACATAGATACGCGTTATCTCATTGACTGGAATACCAATCGACATCATTTTAGCTATTTTGTGTGCCGTATCGTCCAAGATGGTCCTAAAGTCACGGTACATTTTCAACGCGTTCCTCTTGTAAATAGCACCTATCTTTGGGCATCGTGACCCCCCGATATTTGGCATCATCCTCGCTGGGGCCATGTTGACGTTAGACGCCCTGAATGCCTAGTGTCTATCTTCACTCCAGGATATTTGATTAATCCCGGTGGGTGGCTCCCAAGCAATTGGAGCGTTGATGACACAGTGGTTCCAATACCGAAACCTGTGGAGCAGTCGCGCATTGTCCGTGCGATACTAAAATCTTTTTCCTATTAGAAAGCTATCGATAAGCGCGAATTAGGTTAGTAGCAATGCTAGTCGTTGCCGGGTGCCTTCTTACTAAATTTCACTTGGTTAAGTTGAATGCATTTAAAATCAAGGGTAATCACTGTGTAATACCAGCTAATACTACCCTTATCGGTTATTGGACTCTCAGTCAAGCCAGCAATCACTTTGGGTGTTGATGGTTAATGTAGCTTTACCGAAGCCAATTTGTCGGTCTGGTAAGCCTCTCAGATTCTCTACAGCAGGGAGCAATCTGTTATAGATTACTCACTTAAGGATTTTCGACACACTGTCCAATAAGCCCTTGGGTACGAGATTTGTTCATCAGGTGATATGATATTCTCGTCCATATATCTGCATAATGTTTACCTGATCTGTGGAACTGCTTGCCTGGTGGTCGTTGTGGGTGACGTTCCAGCACATATTCCCAGCTAGCGAAGGACGAACGAAAGTTAGGTCCACAGTTAAATCGTATATGTTGTTTATTTTTGGCCATACGAAGACAGTTGCAGGCTCCCCACGTTTTAATGTATAGCTTGGTCCCTGATGCTCACAACACAGCCCCACCCGTTGCATCGGCTATCCATACATTATTGGTAAGTTTTTTTGGGAATGGACGTATCATAACCACTTGAACCTCCAATTTGTGGGTGGTCTGAGAGACTTGAGTTAAGTGATCCAGAAACTGGTGTACAGGGTGGACTCTGCGGCTGAACTATTCTATCGTTCTTAGAAAAGTTATTCATAAAATACCTCTTTTCTCCCTAGTGGCAATATTTTTATTAAACAAGGAAAGGTTTTTATTCTATTCCCTACATAAGTTTTAACTCTGAGGTTAGTAAAGAAATATGAAATCTACCAACGCTCTTCTCAACTACTATCACAAACAGCAATTTTTGTCATTACATTTCTTAACATATTTTTTCATATCAGTTGACGTTCTAATTCTATCTTTCAGTGCTTGAACAAATGATGAAGTGTTAACATATTCCTCCATCTCAATTCGTAGTCCCAAAGAAAAAAATCGAATGATTGTAAATGGCACTATCGCTGTGGTGAATCAATCATCAATCAAGTGTCTCTATTTTCACCCAATGGGACTATTACGTCACAAGCCGCATAGCTAAAATCGCTGTGGCCGGCGTTCCCCCTCCTCGTGGAGGTCGTCGACATACGGAAGAAGTGTCAGAAGCTCTGCCGTTTGGGACAACGTTTACACGCCTGCAAGTAGGCATGTGCCACAAAGGCGTGATAATAAAAACCAAAGCCCGCGGCTGGTAGAACCTAGTCAATGAAGTAAGGGGTGACCTGTGGGGACTCGACTATCAACTTTCCACCCGGGAAATAGGCGCTCTGCGGAAACCATGCATACTTAAAAGCGGCCAGATGGACCGTATTGTATTATTCTCCAGACATCCCCTACGGATTGATGTCAACAGTGCGGAAGGCGTCGAGGACTGCCCTTTTTCACCTTGAAAAATATAGAAGCAGTTCTATGAAAAATATAAGGGCGGTAGGTCCTAACGGTAGCCCTGCGGAAGTTTACAAACTGGTGTTCTGCCAACGGTTAGACTTGTTGCTCGGGCGTTCAACATTTGCCTGAAGGAGGGCATTTTCCTTGGCGAGGGCCGCGCTAATCAGGAGTATAATAATAATAATCGTTGCCGCAACAATTGGATCAGGGCCTTGAAGTGTGTTAGATCACTTCATTCAAGACCGTAACGGTACACTACAGTAGTACACTGTAGGAGGCAATGTGGTCAGCATTGTGCTCGTCCGAGATTATTACCCTGATTTGACTCAGGTACTCATTCACAGCTGAGTCGATTGGTATCCGATGTCAAATCACGGTACAAATCCCACTGTCATCAGTGAGATTTGAACCGCAACCTTCCGTACGACATCCTTGTTCTCTAACCACTAACCAGGAAGGGAAGAGGAAACCTTAAGCTGCCGTCTGCATACCAGCCACTATGTATACTTGATGCGGCTGGGAAAGTACTCGAAAAGCTCATTAATAGGAGACTGGCTGGAGCGATCCGTGGTGCCGGGGACTTATCGCCAGGGCAGTTCGGGTTCAAAGCAGACGACGTTGCGACACTTTTTGCTAGTCGCGGGGTGTTTCGCGAGTGGTATCTGTTTATCTTAGAATTAGCCGTGATTGCGGGAGTGATCCTCGTTGCCATCGTTGCTAAGAAACGTACCTAAAGCCATCTACAGCAGCAAGGGCGAACACTTAATAGAGATGGTTGCTCGTGAAGAACAGCAACGCACATTTACCGAGTGGCAACTCTCTTGGTTAAATGAGTCAAGTGGCAGATGGACTACCCGGCTCATCGGTAATTTGGATTCGTGGTTGTATCGAAAGCAGATTTACTGTTTCCTTATCCAACTTCTAAGTGGGCATCCAGGTTTTCGATCTTACCTGAACAAGATTGAGAGGACACAATCTCTTGATTGTGGTCTGCAATAGAGTGTTGGATAATGCCGAACACATTTTTTTCTCTTGTGAAGGGTGTGATGAGTTTCGTCCGTAACTTCATGCAGATATAGAGGAGGTCTCTCCAGACAACGTTGTCAGAGAGATGAGGAGCGTTGGCTGATGAAGTGGTGTTGCTCATTATCTTCGGGTTCTTCTTAAGAAAAAGATTAAGCTCGACCAGTGGAGGGATCGAATGGCAAGAGGTTCCTTGAACTAACAAGTACCTTCCTCCTTTCCTCTCCGCCTGGTGAAAGGAATTCTCTAACTTGTAGGCTCCCGAAGCAGGGAAGAGGAGGGAATTAGCCCGAAGTAATGTGACAGTTCAGTGTTAGTTCTCTGATGACTGGAGGTCACCACCTCAAAGAAAAAATTATGCTTTGTTGCTGAAATTCAAGTCTGTATCTATATTGGCAATTTTAGTCAAGTCTGCCAAAATCGTTCAGTAATGCAATTTTGACCAAAGAGACCATCCGAATTAGTTACGACCAATTAACAAGGCAAATATAGTTCCACTGAAGGGTTTTGTATGCCTGTGCATCATATATAATATTTTTTGTTTGGGGTCCTGAGATTGAGACGCTCCTTCCAATTCTCCCATACTTATATGCGGAAAATTGGATTTTGGTTCAAAAATTAAAATTTTGCCCATCATTTTTTTGACCAAAAGGGAATTAGGCATCATGAATTTGTTCCTTCTGGTAGACAGTCTTCTTCTTTTTCTTCAGCCTTTGTCCCGTTCACAAGCGGGGTCGGCTCGTCGTGATCGGCTTCGCCATTTGGCTCTATCGAATGCCTGATCTGGGTGCAATCTCGAGGCTTTCAAATCCCCATCCAGCGTATCAAGCCACCGTTGCTTAGGTCTGCCTTTTGGTCGTTTACCATCGACTTCGATGTTCAGACCAATCTTGGCAAGTGAATTCTCGTTTGCACGAATTGCGTGACCATACCATCGAAGACGCCTCTCTCGCAACTTTTCCACGATCAGTGCAACCTCATAACGATCGCGGATATCTTCATTTCGGATGTGATCTAAACGTGTGACGCCACTAGTCCAACGTAGCATCTTCGTCTCCATTACCGCAAGACGCCGTTCATTGTCTTTTATGGTTGGCCAACACTCCGAACCATAGACAGCGACTGGACGGACGACATTGCGGTAAATTTTAGATTTAAGACGTTCGTTGATACGTCGATCACAAAGGACACCAGTTGTGGAACGCCACTTCATCCAGGTTGCGTTAATGCGTGAAGCAATTTCATAACGCAGCTCTCCATTGGCTGATAGCGTTGACCCGAGGTATTTAAATCGCTCAGTTCTGGGCAGATCACTGCCGCTGACAGTGATTGTGCCTGTTTCATGGGGATCGGTCGTCAAAAATTCAGTTTTGTTTAAATTCAATCTGAGACCGTGTTGCATGAGGCGATCATTCCATTTTTGAACAAGTTGCTTGAGATCATTTTTGCTATTGGATGCTAGGAAAACATCATCTGCATAAAGCAGTGTGTAGGGCGCTGGACGTTGGATATCCCGTGTGACGGTGTCCATAACAAGGACAAAGAGGAGTGGTGAGAGGGCACTTCCTTGATGAACTCCAACAGAGACACGAAGCGGTTTGGTAAACCCGCCATACTTCGAACCTCACTTTTCGGATCGTGGTAGAGCAATTGAACCCAGCGCACGAGTTCTTCTGGCACGAAGTGTTGTCGTAAAGCATACCAGATGAGTTCGTGTGGTACACGGTCAAACGCTTTCTCTAGATCCAGAAAGGCAATGTAAAGAGGGCGATGCTTCTCACGGTGTTTCTCCATGAGTAATCGCGCAGCGTGTATTGCGTCAGTAGTTCCGCAGTTCTTGACAAATCCGGCTTGATTCACGGTTATTTCAACGATTTCGCGAATACGGTTGTCAAGAATGCGTTCAAAAATCTTCATGGTATGGTAGACAGTCAATGTCGCATTCTATGTGGAAGCTCTGGACCCATGAGGAACGCCTATCATGGTGCTTGCTATATGACGTGCATCGTATTTGAACCCAAAGAAATTAGTTACTATCCATCTTTAGCGCTTTTTGTTGACGGTGATGTCCTCATCAACTTTGTTTTCGAAGAACTATGAACCAATGGCGCTGCCACCCAAAAATTCGCATTAAAAACTAACTTGTTTTCGATGCAAACTCCGTGTGGGTTGTCACCTTTCCATATATAACAACTTCACTTGCTTACGTGCCAATTCATCCGAAAGTGTGCTTCCTCACTAAGGATGCGTTTTTCGCTAAAAATTTCAATTGTTTCGTAGCCCAGTCAACGAACAAAGTTGGCCAACTCGATCCGGAATAATTGTATTTATTATTAAGATGGCAAGTCGGTGCCTCTCTAAAGTAGTGACCTCCTTTGAACTTGGGTTATAGAATTCGCTAGAAGTATTCCCTGCTTGTCGAAAAGGTGACTTAAACGGATAAAAATTCATTGTCTAAAAACCTGGATATCTCGAAATTATTCATGCTTGCGGAAACGGCTACTACGCCTCGGAATCAGAGTAATATTTCAAATACGAGCTTTTGTTTTTGTCAACGGTTTATGATTAGTTTTTGGAATGTGCGAGCGCTCCCCGGCGACGGTGCCGACGCTCTCCAGAATACTGGCTTTCTTCAACTTTAGCGATAGACTCTGCGCATTTTGGGCTGGTGGTCCTCCAAAGAGCACACTTCTCCCTGTTCTGGCGCTGTGCTGTTGTAGCGTTAATCCGGTATCGGATTGATGATACTTACTGCATCCGCTAGGCGCACCCATATGTCCTGGAAACCGGTTTCAGACATAATACTAACTGCGATTTTCCAGTCGATAATGAGAAACGTCTTAACAGTGCAGTGTTGAGCACCAACGGAGTGTTTCAATGCAGAGAAAAAGGTGGTTTTCTATGAGCAGTTCAGTGCGGTCGAGGAGAGACTTTCTAGCCTAACCGTGATGGTGATGATCAATGAAAAGGTGGACCCTGATAATACCTTGCGTGTACATGTGGTGGAGAAATTCAAGCTTATGGACGGGAAGTGACGCAAATAAAGTGTCTGGCCACGTCCCGACAGATTCGCCATAATTTTTGACTAAGATTCGAGACAAAGAAACGCATCGATGAGCATAATGATCAAAATGGAATTCGTTATGCGCTAGTCAATTACGTAAAAGACGTAAGGACTCTGCTATTCTTTGCTGTGTCACGACAGAACTTGTAGGTGGTCGCAAGACTCCTGATGGTTCTGCTACTACGTATAATATCTGGTGAAGTTTCACCTTCTCTGGATAAAATAGGTATACCCCCAAACATGAAATCTCGGCAACCAATGCACTCAGATTGAGCAAGGCTGTTGGGCTTGACAGAAAACTCCTTTTTTCACTCACCCGTAAATCCTGGGAATCTGATCATCAGGATTTCGAAAAAGGGAACCCGTCTTGAGTGCAACAATTGAAGGGATATTTGCGTGCTCCCTATCGTTGCGTAGATTGCATCCTAAAATGCATTAAAGAACATCTTGAAAACTTCATTGACAGAGAGGAGGCTGACTTTCGCTCTGGATCCTCTTGCATTGACCGCATCACTGCCCTGCCTCTCATCGATTTTAAGAAAGCTATCGACATCGTGAACAAAAAGGATTTTTGGAATACTCTAAGTAGGAAAATTATTCAGGGAAAATTAATAAATACCATCATCAGGGCGACATTTATTAAGGTTGTTTTTACCTGGTAAAATTGAGGAATTCCAAGCGAAATCCGACAATGTTTTATTCTGTCACTGATATTAATCCTTCTTTTTATCGTAAGACAAGAGCATTCTTGTCCGCAGGACATGAAGGACTTCAATGGAGCATAATAAATACTTCGAATACGCTGATAGCATCTATTTGCTTTATCACCGAATCATGGACCTTACCCAAATGGCTCTGGATTTGGAAATAGAGCAAGCTGAGTCGGCCCGAAGATAAACACCAACAAAACTAAGATTCTCAGTCTAACTGATCTGGGAGAAGCACATGGAAATTGACCACCGCTGTTACTTAAAGATTGCTAGCCTTCGCTGAAGCTGTCTTGGCCATGTCATCGGTGTACTGTCGCTCGAGAAGATCGCACGGATCGAGTACTGGTAGATGTGTTGATTACAGGCCAGAAGTGACAATGAGTAGGTCACACTTTAATAAGGGACGACAACTGCATTACTGGCTATACAAGCCAATAGTATCTGCTATCCCAAAATATCTTTGTTTGCGTGGTCGACAAAAGCAAAGTCTCGGCTTCGTTACAAACTATGATTCAGCATTATTATTACTACAGTTAATGCTATGCAAGTGATAAGCCTGAATGCGTAAGTGGGCCAAGTATGAAAGCAAATAAATGACGTCCATGACGAAGTCAAGATTTGGGTCCGGAGCTTAAAATCGAGAGGCTGACATTTGATTATTCAGTAATTATTATGTTATGATTAAGAATTTGGTTGATAGGAACGATTATTTGTCACTTTACTTCCATTCGTAAGGAGGCGAGTCATTTGCCCTATAGATTTGACTATAAAATCTGGGAGAGGCGAAAAGGAGCTTTTAGAACTATAAATTGTAGATTTGGTATTCAATTAATAGTTAGTCAGTTGGGTACATGCACGTAAATAGAATTGAAATAATATCTAAAGTTATTCTTTAATCTGAATTCGTCAAATGTCACCTATTCTAAGAATTTATTGCAATAAAAATAATATTACTCAGTTTGCACTTACTTGGCTTTAAAATATGTCTGGCGTTGATTAGACCACAATTAAAGTAAGAAAAAAAGGTTTAATTACTGATAAACTTCTCGTGAATTGTAAAACATGAAAAATAGACAACTTTGCATGGAAGCAAATGATTTAATTACATTTAAACTTGGAATAAAAATAAATTGAAGGGAGGATCTGTGTACGGTCGTTGCAGCTACTGCTGTTGCCTTATCACAACATATGAAATGTTGTAATCTTCAATAAATAGCGTCATGACGCTCGCGAGGAGGGCCTTAGATAATTAGGGTCGGTTATTTATGTTGGGATTTGTTAGTATCGAAGCATCGGTGAAGTGACTAAATTAATTAATTTGACCAGAAGATATTTGAGGGTTTTAGGGTTTCGTGAAGAAAAAATCTTATTGAAATCAATTCTGTGTTGTCAAGCATCTGTTTGTTTTCATCCCCCTTCGCTTGTAAGAAGTTATTTTGTGCTTATTAAATTTGTGGGAGCTATAAAATATCATGCAGCAACTAGAAAAGCTTGTTGCCAACAGGGCTTAAAGATGTTTCATTGCTAAATGGCGTTCTTTGTGCTGTCAAATGGAGAACCTGGAGTTGTTCCTTTTAATGAACCTTGCGTCTGTTATTAATTTGAAAATTGAAAATCTTCGAAAGATGAAAGTTTTGGAAGATACAAATCTTGCTCTACGGCCCAAATTTTTAAAGAAAGGCGGTTGTTATCTGCAGATAAAATCTAAGTTTGTTTGCATATCGTTTAAAAAATCCAATAATAGTATACATCTGTGTCCTCGAAGTTTATCAAAGGAATCTCTCCAACAACTTAAAGTTAAATTCATGTCCGCTATTCTGACCAGGGCATTATGAAAAGAGTAAAAGTGGATAGTTTGGTGCAACTCCTGCTTTAATTGCTAACTCCTTCAAAAGTATTTTCAGAATAAAATATTCAGAGTGGTGGCAATATATTATTAGATTATATTTGCATGATTACTAGCTAGATACATGCGGTCAAAGCTTTTACCGGGAATTTTTTCAATATGATAGAATCATAGAATTTGTTATACATGAAATGACTAACTTCCGGTCTTCCGCTCAATATTCACTGCTGTATCTTGTATGGTATTCAGAGCTATTAAAGTTTCTTCGAAAAATAATATTTTTCGGTACAATTTCCAGATAAAAACATTTGATTACTAATTCTGTTTCATTTTTGCACAGATGGTTTGAGCTTAGACCAATATGTCTATCTATTTATTGTGTTTTATTTTTTATATTATCACAGACGTTTGCCTGGGCAGCTTCGGCATTGTTAGGGAACCTCAAATATAAGTATCTACGACTGGGGGTATTTGTTCAAATCGGAATTAGATTCTCTGATAATGCCGAAATACGAAAAATTCAACCGATAAATTAAATTGAAAAAGGATGTGCCAAAAATGCGGTTGGCCCCTTGCCTTGTTTGAGCTATCTATCTGCTAAGTCCTATCTATAAAGGGTTGCAACATAACTTCCCTTGTTGTATGGGGGATGAGAGTATACTTGTATGGTATTGTTGAATTTATTGAACATTGTCGAAAGTATTTGTGCAGTGGCTACCAATGAACTGTTGCAAATTGGATCTAATTTACGAGGAAAGTCGATATTGGTCGAATGCATACACACGTGATGTCAGGTCGTCCCGAACCATCAAGAAAGGAAATGGAAGAAAGATTTCCTCTTCTCTCTTGCTTCACAGTGATCCCAAGAGTCTGGTCAGTTCAAGATGTAGAGTGAAAACCAGACCAGGTTTGTCCCAAGATAGTTTTTACGCCTTTGAATTTTAAGCTATTGTCTTCTGCAACAGCGGGAAAGGTATCTAATTCGGGTGGGGTGCATGGAGATTCTTCTCCTTTCCTTTTATTATGCGAAAGACGTCGATAACACGCCCATCAATTAGCAGTGTTAATCGAGTAAGTACCCTCTTTCCACTTCTCTTTGTTCTTGTCATGGAAATTGTCATAGGGAACACTTAGCGTCCAATACCCTACCTGCCCCTACGGCAAAGGGAATCATTCAGTCTTCTTCTCCAGCCTTTGTCTCGATTTGTTCTGTCAAAAGCCTGATCTGGATGCAGTTGAGAGGTTTTCAGATCACCATCCACCGTATCAAGCCACTACTATTTCGGCCGGTCTTTTGTTCTTTTCCCATTTACTTCGATGTTCATACCATTCTTGGCAAGTGAATTCTCTCCCTCGAAATTTATTCACGATCGATACAACCCCATATCGATGGCAAATATTCTCATTTCGGATGTGATGTAGCACTTTTCGTCGATGAAAGGTGTCAGGCTGTGAATCGGAGAAAACTGTGCCGGGCGCCGATTCTAAAAAATGCACCAGGAAGACCAGTTGCTTGGAGTGCAGGCCAATACTGCCAGTAAGCAATTAGCTGTCGGCATTCTTTTCGCCCTAGTTATAGTAAACACCACCAGGCAGGATGGAGGAAGCACTACATTTCGGGCTTTGATCGATCCTGGATTGCAACAATCGGTAGGATAGCCGGGCTATGAATTCTCGCTTCTAATCAATGTTAACGGTGAATCCTATGTTAGGGATTCTCTAGCCACTCTTCTACCAAAAGAGAATTCCATGATCGATATGCCTAAATGAGACTGACTGATTCCACATTTAATGTGAAGGTCGGCATTGATTTGATTCTAGGCGCCCAGGATTTTGACGAAATCATCGGGCGAGGCACAGGAAACGAGATTAGGCAAGGTGACGGCTATGTTAAACCAATATGGGACAATTCTATTGAATATATCAACAGTCGATTTTGAACACGGTCTTCAATGATTCTTTGATTTCGATAGTCGACCAGTTCGTTGATGCAACATGGAGACAGAAGACCTTACAGAGAGGGTGAAGCCATGGCTCTACTAGGAAACGTGTGGGACAGGGCGTTCGCTTGCTTCAAGCAATTCGAGAGAAGCCGGGAACAAGGATCCTGAATTACCCACAGAATATAAATTTATGAATGAATATGGGGAGGATAGGCGCGTTTATTACCATGGGCATCATCCAGTGATCAAGCTGGAGAGCTCCACGTCGAAAGTACCCTTGATTTTCAATGCTTTTGCCAAGATTATAACCGAAGTATACCTAAATGGCTAGATATGTAATGGACCTAAGGTACAGAACGATTTACCTCAGATCCTACTGAAGAAGAGGAAACTGGAGTTCGTGATGTCAGCGGAGGTCGAAAACATGTTCCCTGCCACAGAAGTTTAAGGGGAGGGGGCATTTGTATAGGTCAACCAAAAATAGGAAGCCTTCTACCTGTTAAGAAGCCCGAAATGACTAAAGGAACAAAAATCCTAATCGGGCAAATTATGGAGTTATTAAGATGAGGCCTTTTCAATTTATGGGCCCGCAACGAAGGGAGCCTTTTGGATAAGATCCCCGAGGATCCTAAGAAATCATGATCTCCCGAGATCATGCAGGAATCCGCAATTACCACACAAACAAAATGCTAATTATTGTCAAACATAGCTGGAACTTTCGATTCCCTGCAATGACTGGCACCAATGACCATAACTGTAAAGATATTGATGTAGCGGATTTGAAAATCAGAGATTAGCTGGAAGATGCACCTGTATATTGCTGGAGTGACCCAAAGATTGCGCTATCTTGGCTGGAGAAGAAACCGGTGCAAATAGTAAATGTCGCCAAGTGCTAAGATTCGGGACATTATCAAAAAGACCTGGACTTTGAGACGCGTCAAATCAAAGGAGAACTTCTTGTTGTTCTTCAAGAGGCATCATCTGATTTTCATCAAAATTCAAAGGATCGATCCCCGCCATTGAATACGAGCAAACGAAATAAACTAGCGAAATTACATCTATTCATTGAGGATCAGGGTCTTGTAGGAATCGGAGGTAGACTTCGAAACGTGATCGTTGCCGAAGATCATGAACATTCGACACTATTGCCTCAGGATCACTACGTTATTCAGCTAATCATTCAGGAAACTGACATGCAAACATTTCACGGATTCACCACGGCAGTCTGCAGTCTATTATGGATGCGGCATAGGATTCTGAATGATGATCATAATGAAAGTAATACAGAACGAGATACATCGGTGACTTACTTGAGTACAATATATGAGAACTATTGGAAAAAAACAGCTAATGGAGGAAATAATAGCCGTTCTTATCACACCAAGTACACTAGTCTTGCACTGTGACGTCGACAATGGACAAGGAGGTACAACAGGCGATAACAACCGCAGCCGGGAATGTCGCAACAATATCAGCGAAGGACGGTGCTACTTGGCACTTTATCCCAATCGCTACGTCACATTTTCGTGGATTGCGACAGGTAGCTGTGAAGTCAGCCAAACCACAATTGAAATGCGTTTTCGAGGAAGTTCGTTGGATACCAATATTCGCGAAGTTTACAGCAATATTGTGCCAGGTGGAGCGGGCTTAAATTCGACACCCCGGTACCACTCTCCAACAACCACGACAATTTGGAGACCTATCAAAAGCAGACAGGACCCGGCGCGTCCTCTTTGAATGATGGCAACAGTTAAGCGGTTTGCATCAAGTGTCCTCTCGCTAACTGCCAAATGGGTATCCCGACGAAATTGATAAGACTGGCTAGGCTAACCCTGGCCAATTGGGGAGGTCAGATAAAAGCAGCAGGATCATTTTCGAGACCATTCAACATCAACAACGGTCTAAGACAAGAGGATGCTCTATCGGGCCTCCTCTTTAAATTGGCGAAATTAACCATGCCTTTTAAGTCTACCCGACTACTGGCCAATGCTGACGATATCGGCATCATGGGAAGTGAGCAGTTATAGGTGTGGTCCATCACTAAACGAGTAGTATACCCAGTAGTATTTCCTGACATTTAGTGTCACCTTGTTGAGGTTGGATTGTAAGAGTTGAGCAGAGATGAAACAAAGGGAAAGAATTTAGGGTCGTCTGCGTAAAGCAAACACGATCATGTGAGGATGGAGACAAGCTCATTGATAAGGAATATGAGTATTAGCTAGACAATTATAGAGCCTTGGGGAACACCAGAGGAAGAAAGAAAGAGAAGAAACTCTGTAAGGACGGTTTGATAGGTAGGAAGAGAGCCATGAAATTATTGAGGTGAGGAAGTTGAGCACATAGAGTTTGGAGAGGAGAATATTGCGGTTAGTAGCATCAAAGGCTTTAGAAAAATCGGTGTAAATAGCGTTTATCAGCTGTGAATTAAGACAGGCAAAGAAGTTGGTAAAGTCCAGAAGGTTTGAAGATAATAGATCGACATTTCACAAAACTATACTGCTCTTTTGCTAGGAGGTGATCGAATTTCGCGGTAAACCAGTCGTTTAATTATCGCTTGAGGATTTTGGAGCAAGAAGAGACAAGAAAAACAGAAGGGTGGTTCCCAGCTAGAATATGGCCTTCGTTTTTCAGGATAGAGACAATAAGGGCCTCTTTTAAAAGATGAAGAAGATATCGAAATTCTCCATTGGACCGTAGCATTGTGCAATTGTGATGCTCGTCAATCTGGACCGTAATCTCGCAGTCAAGTGCCTGTCAGGAACCGTCTTCCTTGTTACGAGATCGTGTCTAGCGGTAACCGTCAGCAATTGCCCGATATCGGACTTGTGTTTTTTATCACAGAGTTTTCCAAGGTGCAAAAGCGCGATACCGCAAGAGGAGAACGCTCTCCAGAGTCCCACCGTCTGGCTTAATTTAGAGTCAATATGTCCCAGTCGAAGAAAAGCGAGCATTTTGGAGGCCTTCGATGTTGTTGCCGAGGAGAATATGTGCATTTTCGAAACAAAGTAAAAGCTGTTTTCGATAGAGAAGGGTCGTAGTCGTGGGGAAATTTCCTATTTCGTTCGTGTCGCAAATCGATTCTGTTGTAAAAAAACCAATGGTCACTGTTCGGCATGCCAGCAATAATTGTTACTATTTAAAATATTGTGTGAATTCGGGGAAAATCAATGAGCAAATAAGGTTTATTTTCAAAGAAAATTTTAATCCAAGAAACTTAATATTATCCGTCTGCACCATACGTCGATTCCCGATTTACTGGAGATGCTGAATGCTTTCGACTATTCAGACCCAACTTTGCCGTTGAAACCCTCGTTTACTTGAAGCAGCACTGAGGCAAGGATAACAACATTAAATGATGTCAAAGAAATTCTTTTATATTCAACGCATACAACCGAATATCTTGCTATCTAAATAATTGTTACCTCTTTCGGTCGTTTTCTAATGACGACTGGAAGTCTTTGTCAACAATGACGCCGATCTAAAAATTTGGCTCTGATAACTTTTATAATAGGAAACGTATCAACTGAATAAAACTGTAGAGATAATAATCGAGTAGACATTCATATCGCCATTCGTAGGGAATAACAAGGTAAATTGATTTTCACTCAAATTGAGTTAAATTGGTTTATGATTTGCTGAAGCGCTCTTACTGTGTGCGGGGGCTCTGTAACAATGAGTATATTAAATCTACCCATTGGTAATTTCAATTTGGAGACTTTTTCATCTTAGGTAGACCAAAGTTAATCATAAAAATGCCTAATCCATTTGAGTGAAAGTCTATTTACCTGGTATACCCGGTGGTGGCCAATATATAGGTTAGGGTTTACATAGGGTTAACATCACTCAAAATTAATTATCTTCAAATAAAGAATAAATATGTACCTGATATGCTATTCTGAAACGCTAATTTCTCTCGGTAATCAATTAACACTATTCACAAACCACTCAATCTTTTAGATGTACCACTCCAAATCACTAACTAGTCCCAGCACAGTCACTTTGTAGTAGTCTGCATAACCACCAATCTAGCAACCTATCCAGAAAGAAGATCTAAATAAAAGTATCGATTCACAGAGACCCGAGTATCTATACATTCCTCGTCGTCAAATTTGCTTCATCATCACCATTTGTAACACTCATAGATATTTTTCTCGTCGGGTCGACCTATGTTTAGGGGCCATGTGTAAAGTTTGCAGTGAGTCCCCCCGAAAGTGGAATTCATTGAGCAATTTTTTTTCCTTAGAATTATATGAAATGCAGATACAAAAATCACCGACGCTCTGGCGATGGAGTATGACCAGTTGAGGTTTTCAAGCTTTAACAGTTCTCAAGTGGTTCGTTTTCATTCAGTGAATGGAAACTTTTCAAAGTCAGGGCTACGATGGTCTGGGCTGGTTCGGCTTGATTACATCCGTCATCAGACAGGTTGATGAGTAATTGTGTTGAAATTTGCATATATCAATCCATGCGGACACTTACACTGGCGGTCAGTGTTCTACAAACTTTGGTTGCGATTCTTGCAGTTTGGATGAATGAACTCTTTCACTTTGTGGTACTTTTTCAAAGAGTTATCTCCGGGGCTCAATCTACTTTTATTTTATTTTCTATTATGCAAAGCGAGGATATCTTTTCACGCAGGATTTCTATTAAAGAAAGTGCTTATTACCTGCACAAAACACACAATCAATTGGAAGGAGCTCAAAGACCTACATAACGAGTGGGAGGCTCTACAGAGCGCCAAACCGTACTATTATAATTTACTCAATAAAAGCGTCAAAGAAGTCATAACATTACTGTTGCCGTACACCTGCTCCATGTTTGCGGGGTTTTGTCGTGGAACTTTATTCATTCTTCCTGCACAGGTGCTTGGCTGGGCTTTCTTTTTGTATCGTGTTGCTGTGGTGGTTTTGTTGCCTTGAGGGGATCCCCGCGACATGATAAGAGCGTGTGAATTTCTAGTGATCGTTATTCAATTTTGCCAATTATCGAGTGTACACGGTATATTGTTCAATTACAGGTGTTGGAGGGCTTTCGGCACAAATCATAATCGTTTTTTGCTTTTATTATTACACAATGGCAGCGTTTGAATTGCTTTGGATATTGTTTGCCATTGTTGGAATCAAGCTTTTGAGTTGGTTCGTGTTGTTGGCAATCATCAGCCATAATGAATCTATTTTAAAGTCTTTAGACACTTTTGATGATTGATATGAACTGTCGTAAGCAGATAATTTATGGAATAAGGTGTTATCAAATGTTTGTGACTATTTTTTCATGGTATTTTTTGATTGATGTGATGACACCACTTAGAGACATTTGTTTTCTGAGGTCAAGCATTAGATTAGGGGGATATTTTGGGGGATGCGATAACATATTTGAAATACATTTTTAAATTGATAGAACTATAGAGTACCCAATGAAGTGATCATATCGACTCTTGCGAAGTCTCTGTCAATTGGTTTAACAAGTTAGTAGTGTCGCCAGATATAGACAGGTAGCGGTCAGTGCCGAAAAGTTTACATTGTGATAAGACTAACAGCAAGTGCCACCAAAAAAAAAAAAATCGGGAGACTTTTGTCAATGCGGACTACATAGACCTTTAAAAAGGGGGAGGGGGCGTTAACTATGTTTGCTGTAAATTTCAAACCACACTATTCCTGTCCATATCTGACAATATGTTCCAGTCGCTCTTTTCTTGCATTTCTTCTCAAATATTTTGTGGCATGGATGCCCCACAGCCAAGGCCGACAAACTGATAAAAGAACAAGCGGATGTTATTTACGTAGTGGAAATATTTGACGAAAAAGTCATTGTTTACTGACCATTGCCCCCGAGATGTCATTTAATATAGAATCTGTGGATTCAACTTAGGATTTTTAGTTCAGAGATTTTATGTTGACGTAACATATCGCGCCTCCGTTCGTAACTTTGCCTCTTGCTTCGAGCAAAGAAATTCTTCTCCTGCGCGGATAGTTCCATGTATATTATTTGTTAATGCGGTTGGAGGTTTCAGTAAATAAATAAGAGGCAAGTAAAGTGGTCCCTGATATGGAGCATTATCTAAGGTAAGGGTTGGATGTGGTTAGACTTGACGGGTTGATGTTTCTCTTGGGTTTGGAATTTGCTTGGGCTTCCGGGCTGTGCCTGTGATATTTTAATATTGTAGATATATTCACCGAACCTGGACCGGGGCCTGGTTTAATAAAATCAGTTCCATGTCTGTCTATCTGTCACATGCAATTTTCTCACAAACGAAATTTGGGGTAAGAAGGTGGGAATTGTGAATGCCCCCACATGCAGTAAGTTACATCTTTCTACGTTAGGTTAAAAGGGGGTCTTCATACATGCAAAAGGGGGCTGTAATTTTTTTCACCGAATATAGTTATCTTGGGTACCAAATGAAAGGTATTCTTACACTCTGCCTCATAGGGCAGCTTCTGATAAGGGTGGGGGGAGTGCTCCACATCTTTTCCATTCCTCTCCTGTCAGGATAAGGCTGAAAATCTAAACTTCACCATGGTGATATGCAAAAAAAAATTTTGCATTGAGATTTCCCTCCGGAGGCACCGCGTTAATGGGTCGGATTGGTATTTTTTTTACTACTGACCTGAAGGTGGTCCAATTAGAAGAATCTCAAGGGAAAATCAGTTTATCAAGCGTTTTTGGGTTGTAAATATCTTTTGCATATATGTAATTCGCGCTGCCAAATCGAATTTTGCAGAGAAGGAACTGATGACAACAAAACAGACATGATCTGCGGAACGATTAGCAAGAGTAGACCGTCAGGTTCAGACGGTAATCCCTGTAGAGTACTTAAATTAATAGTTAGAACAATACTAAGATCCTTCGCTGAGACGTTTGAAGGGTGCGTGGGTGAAAGAAACCTGATAAGGGACCGAGCCTAATAAGAAACTAGTAGCCGTCTCCGTATCCGCCGATATGTTTCTTGAATGTAATAGGTTAAAACTGTGAAAGGCTATTCTACGATAGCTTACTCCCCAGCATCGAATCCTATGGATGTGATGGATTCGGTAGTTGGATTAGGTAGAGAAGTAATTTCCCTTAGCGAATGCTACACGGTGGTTGCTTTGAATACCTTTCGGAGAGGAATCTATTTTACGATAAGGACAATGGAGCTGACCAGGACATAATGATGAGAAGAGTATGACCGGACTTTGTAGGGAGGGCCCTTCTTGTAGAACTCTTACATAGCACTAGGTGTGATGATAGTTAAACTGAAGCATAGTTTAAAAAAAATATCAATACGAAAAAGAGATTGTGTAGATGGCCTATATTTCATAAAGTTGTCAAAAAAAAATTCGATGCTGGTGGAAAATACACAAAAACTAGAGCTCAGGGAAATCAAAGCAGCTACCAATTCTCTCTAAGTTCAATGGCTGGTAGAAAAGTTAATAGAGCTGCTGGAAACAACTATAATGCTTTAAACTAGGAGGAAGCAAATGGATTAAGGAAATCGGAGCTATTTCAGAAAGTCAGGTCATCAGTATTACTTCGAAGGAGACGAATTCAAACTTAATGAATCTTTGTAGCCCTTGAGGAATGGGTGAGACAATACATCGCTAGCAAACGTGTGTATGAAAGAGAACTATTTTACTTTTGGAAAAAGATGTATCATAAAACTATGTAAGTAGCGAAAGAGTAGAAATTCTCTCTCCTCTTTTATATGTGAGGTATTTTTAAGAGGGGTTGAAAAGCGTCTAGAGGAAAATAGACAACTCCCAAGCTTCCGGATACGATATTGTGAGCGAGCTTGGAGCTACTCTGAATATTTGGTAAGATAGTTTAATATGGAAGATATAAAGAAGTGTCTTATTGCTCTTCGGGTAAATGAATATTAATCTTATACCTATGATATGCTCTGGTTGTCGGGTAACCCTTCTCAGCGTGCTCCATTGATATCAGGACTTTGATAAAAGAAAATAGTGCAACCTATCACGACAAGCCAACCCCGCTTGTGAATGGGACAAAACCTAAAGAAAAAGAAGAAAGGAGGACCTATGCTTTTAGTTACTTTTTGGTTTGGCTCACAATTTACAATTCTGGTTTACCAAGCTTAACAAGTTTTTCCAACACCTGGGTCCTAGACTATTATAATTTATGGTTAGCAAGGGTTTTACCTTTGCGGAGTTTCTGTTTCCATTTCAGTATAACTCTACATCCTTAGGATGTTTCTTTTTTAACTACAACTAATGCTATGTTGGTCGTTATCCACTATAGTGGATTGTTGATGTATAATAGTGGTCGCAGAACAGAGAGTATCATCAGTGTTATATCAGAGGCTTCCTTCTGGCCAGTTCTCGGCAAATGCAAGGGACCACTGGGAATATATGAGTCGTTCGGCACATATTTTTAAGGAAATTGGTAGTCAAGTTTATGGTCTCACAATTGAGTGAGACCTCGTTAGGAAAATGAAATGCCATTTTGAAAGGCTTCTACGCTATCAACAACCCAGAGTAACCGCGTTAACACTATTTTCAACAGTGCCTAAAATATAGGGCAATAAAAAAACTCCTCTCCAATGGACGTTCGGCACACCAGACATGTCCGGCTTGAAAACGTTATTAGATTTCTACTCCGAGCTCGAAATTTGCCTTCCGCACATCCTATGGTTTTCCAATAGCTCTTGTTCAATTATTTTGAATATTATATCCCAAGTCTCTGGTAGCGGTCATAATCCCTCCTTGCTGAGGGAATACGCACTAAACAATTTTTAGCAAAAGATTAGAGCTCGTGATTCTTGGTAACGGATGGCTTTTGAGTTGCTTTATCGCAACCCTCAAGACACAAAGACTCATCTTCGTCTCGAGCAGTAGAGTCTGAACCAAGCAGCTAACTAGAGGTTGCTATTTAAGCTTCTTTATAGGCTTATTCTATCTTTACTAAGTTTCATCTATTTTAAGATTGGCAATTCACTAGTTTATCAATAGTTAGCTTTTTTGCTGGAAACAACACTGAGTTGTATTCTGTTGTGTACAAAACACTCTCTATGATTTAACCACGCCCAAAGCTAACCATAAACTACCGTCCGATAGGTCTTTTTTGGTCATCAGCCATAAGTTGGACATGGGAGAATAAGTTGTCGGAGAACGCTCTCAAGTTTTATCAAAGTAAGGCTTGGAGGAGCGTAGCAGCATATACCACATTTGTCTTAGGTACCACAAAGCTATCTTGTGCAATACCCTATGTTTTGGTCGCGGTGGTTCACCGGTCTAATTTGTAAAACATACATTATTGAAGAGATTCTTATAAGGTCCACTTCAAAAGTGATCTGGCAATGCAAATCTTTGGCGTCTGCTGCTTGAGGTTGAATAAGCTTTTTTCCATTTCAGTTAACACTCAGTTTAGTGCCTCTCTTCGTATCTCTTTCGCATAGCATGGGTTTCAGGCCCTGTTGAATTTCTTGCCAATGTGCCCCTTTATCCGCCAAACGGACCGGAGAGAGTCCATCGCAAGCGAACCGGGAAAAAGCGTTAAGTGGAAGACGCATCTACCAGGTAGTCCTCAGGGCAAAAAAAAGAATCGAAGAAGGGTAAGAAGAAACAACTCGCGGCGCTGGTAGAAAATCGTCTGCCTAAAGTAAATAATAATAATAATCGTTGGCGCAACAATCCATATGGGATCAGGGCCTTGAAGTGTCTTAGAGCACTTCATTCAAGATCGTAACGGTACACTACAGTACTCTGTAGGAGGTAATGCGGTCAGCATTGCGCTCGTCCAAGATTATTACCCTGATTTGACTCAGATACTTAGTCGACTGGTATCCGACGTCAAATCACGATACTAATCTGACTACCATCAGTGAGATTTCAACCGCAACATTCCGCACGACAGCCTTGTGCTCTAACCACTCAGCTATCCGGACACGCCTAAACTAAAGACGGATATTAATGTTGGAGCAACAAAGGAAAAGGTGAGGAATCTTAGGAGGACTAGTGCGCTAGCTGAGTTCATTCAACCGACCTAAGGGATGACCTTTCGTGTCACCCGCTATGAGATCAAGTCCGAAGACAGTGGAGCAAAAGTATCTTTAAAATGCAAACGAACGGCGGGGATGTTATTGTTCCGGCACGTTGAGGTCAGTGAAGTGATTACTGGGGAGGAAGACTCTGGCCTCTAGCCTAAAGGCTATTTGCTTGCTGAAACTCCGAGATTTCCGAGATGTGACTGCTGTGAATTTTCGAGGCTGAAGATCACTGTGGTGAAAGTCAGAATTCGTTGGGTACTATGTACGATACGAATACGGGTAGCTCTTACCAAATGTTATAGGATCTTTCAGAAAGGCAGCATGTTAAGGATGCGGCCAGATAGGCTACAAAGCGACGACTTGCAACGAAAAGGAATTGCATTGCAGGCATCGTGGCGCACCTGATAAGATGATTGGACCCTGTGTGGATTCGGATCTTTAGGGTGAAACTGCAAAAGAGGAGGAGGCTTTGTCTGGATTCTGTGTTTGTGGATAACGTCCTTCAGCGTTTAGCCGGCGTGGATGGAGTTCACGGGGACGTGGCTATAAATTGCTAACTTTGCTCATTTAATACCGTCAATACAGTCGAAAATATGGCACAGGATCCGACGGTATCCAGACAGAGGTATTATATATCAACTGGTGTTCTATCATTGGCTGGACCTACTGCTCAATACATTCAACATTTGCTTGAAAAGGGCGGTTTTTCGTGTCACTGGAAAGCGGTGAGGTTCGCACTTACCAGCAAAGGAAAAAGAGATCCTGAACTGTCATTTGCATATCCACTCCTCCGTATACTTGACACAACCGGGAAAATGTTCCAAGCGCTTACACAAACCACACGTGCTGGCTGGAACTACTCCCCAAGGCCTTCAATTCCGTAAGATGGACTCATATGTTAGTCACTTTAGCAAATTGTTGCCATGTGCCAGACTACCTCTTGCGAAAACCTGTATTCTGTGGCGATTTGTTATGAACTTTAAAAACTCACGGGGGAGCTATCTCCGGATGGGAAAAAAGGTTGACCTAGATAGGTAGAAGGACCACATGGCAAAGAAGTTGTTTGAGCTAACGTATCACATTCTCCTCTTCTCTCCCGTTGGCGAAAGCAATTCGCTGACTTGAAGGCTCCCTAAGGCGGGAGGGTCAGCCCGAAGAAATGTGTCAAAGTGTTAGAGGCCAGTAATCATTAAATATGCTATAGGGTATCGATCAATATTTGTGGGACTGCATCAATTTCTGTGAAATATACCCCAAATACATTAAAGTCTCAGGATGTCTTTAGTTATGCAGCATTAAATTAGCTTTAATTGACTTTATGTAACATATTGAAAGCGCCTAGTTGAAGGGGGAGGGAGAGAGTGGCATTTGTGATTGTAGCTGGAGGTATTTCTGTCGACCTATTGAAATTTCTGGTTACTTACTTGAATTACATCAGCGCAGGCATAGCAAGTGGAAATTAATTCGAGGCTCTTTATCATCATCGAGCCTTGCCCGCAAAATGGTTGAATCAACACCAATAAAACCCCAGGAAGCAGAGCAGTTGCAAATAATGTATATAAAACAATCAAGGCTGGGAGGCCACTTGTGCATAAAATTATGGCTGATGATGTATGTAACTCAACTAGTAGCCAGCAGTCTTTCCTGTAAACCCATTCAGACCTTTTATCTTTACATTATTAAACCTCTTCAATCCGATAATGGATTGCTGGAAACCGTAGTAATGCTGATGGAAAAATTCTGTGCAGTTGAGAATGGAATATCTGAGGCTAATTGGGTTTGTTACTATCAATTACAAATGAATAGCTCGTGGTGCATTTTCACAACAATCGAAATATCTTTGTTCCTTTTACTCGAGAATGATATTTCCACATTAAATTCCATTGCAATAACTGGTAGGCCGAAAAATTGGTGTTTTTTCGAAGTACCGTCGTCGTTATGGGGCTTAATGGAATTTTTAAGGTTTTTTTTTAAAAAAAATAATTAATTGTTTATTTGTGTGTTTGTCACAAATAATCTACCCGAAAATAATAGGATTATTACTGCGAAATTTTCTGGTATTGGGGGACTACGAAGCACAACTTGATTGATCGATTGTCTTTGCGTTGCGTTCAACGATTGAGGGCTTCGGATAATGGCAGAGGAAGGGGTCAATTTTGTTCTAAATATAATCATGTGATATATAAAGTAGAAGGTTTCCATTAGTTCTACTTATTTTGACATCATTTGAGAAGTAGAAGTGTAGATAGAAGATAGTAGATGTGCTATCCTGGCGGCGGCGGTGATTACGTATGGCAGATGTCGGTCGTGTTCAGAAGTTTCCAAATAAAAAATCTGAGTAAAAGTTGAATTTTCAACTTCGGAGGGGTCTCTTCTCTATTATCCCAACGAAAATTAGTGTCAATCGCCCCCTCAAAAGTTATGACATTTCAGAGTGGAATTTACTTTTAATTTTATGTTGGTTCAGGAAGGTGATCACCTTCACCCCTTAAAAAGTTATACCTCCTCAAAATAGGTCTGTTTTGGAAGAATTAGGGGGGATATTGAGGAAAATGGAAGCTGAACCACTTTGAAAATTGCGGCCGTCACTTTCTTCTCTCTTAAAAAGCTCTGACGCCTCAAAGGGAGGGATATACTTTGATATCATCACAACAATGTTAAATTTGCCAACTCTACCAACAGGGGAGGGTGGGTAAGCAGAATATACAAAAGGAAAAGCAGGGCTCCCTCTCTCTAATTCTTTTGAGAACTAAAGGCAGTCAGCTTACTTTAAAAAGTTAGAGCCTTAACCATATTACTAAGGCAATTATCATCGCAGTTTAGAAGAAGGTTTTAACGGCGACCATTCTTTTCTCCGCTCATTTCTCCTCACAGCTGCGGGTTTGTTAAAACTTTAACTTTATCAGAATCCGATCGATTAAATGCCTCCCATCAGAGTGCTAATTATCGAGCTCAGAGCAAAATATAATAAATTCGATGGAACCTGTTTAGTTTCAAATAAATCGTTGTATGTGATTTTGCTATAGGTACTAGATTCGAAAAGGCCTAACATTAAAATATAACGTACGTGAAGGGAACTTTCTACTTATTGACCTCCATGGGAAAATTCTAATTGTAAAGGTCCATAATCTCGGCAAGAACGACTAAACTTGCATGTTGGCTTTACGTCCGACACCTGTCGTGGATGGCAAAGGTGAGTGCTCTATAGCAAGAGACACCCTGCTGAGGTGACAGTTTGTCAGTATATGTTGGTCCTCTAATATTACTGCTTGAACCGAAGTCAGTGTAAACCTCTACCATGTCGAATATACCGCGAGTTTGTTGGAAATCGTCATAGCAGGAACTGTCCGCTTGGTCTTCAACACCAACCCCTATAAGGCCAACCTCACCATTCAATTCCCTTGCAAAACATAGAAGAAATATTTGGCAGTCCACTAATAAATTATTAGGTGAAGATGGCTTTACGGTTTCTTACGAGGGCAGAGGCAAATTGTCAGACGCTGCTCTCTGTATATCCGCCCATACTTTGGGCCAGAGCTGAACATATTTTGTTTAAGAATTGCGGGGTACTAAGTCCGCATCCACTTGATGTTGGACCGGACGCAATGGGAAGCAACTTACTCCCTCTTTTTTGATCCACGGAGCCCTAAACGAGGGGTCCATCAATAATTAAATAAAATAAGTCCATGTATGTTTCCTGTGCCCCAAAAAGAAGGTACAGGACATCTCCATAGTTTCCCCGTTTTTGTTTGCTATTTTGCCTCCACTTTTATCTTCAATTAGACTGTGCTTCAGTTTCATTATCATTAAACTTAATGTTGTAGAAGTAATAACCTTATGGCAGCAATCATAACGTCATACACAAACTTCCAGGATGGATCAGGATGGACCTGGATGAAGATCTGACGCTCAACTAACTTGAACCTGGCAGCCCATGGTACCCTGTCTTTACCCCTATACAGTGAGGTTGTGTTTTTCCGCTGGCGAAGCTTATTCGTGCTTGGTGGCACACCGATTAATGAGCGAGCGGGGGGCGGGGGGAGGGAGTATCACTCCAGCTTTCCATTTAACGCACTGCCCCTCATGTCATACCACCTTCGACTACCCATTCTGGCTAGGATACCGTGTGAATATCCGTTTCCCGGTGACATCAGAAGAAGTTGTTCTTTGACATACCATGAAGGATCCTTTTTCGTCCTCCTTCTCGAAACCAGGTAGTACTTTTCCCTTTTTAATGAGTACACAATTTTCTGTATTTCCCCGTCCTGGGCAGCCAGAGTACAATACCCCTTGTAATCCACTAATTTTAAAAGAGTTTTGGTTAGTAGGAACATTCGGCAGTTTTGGATCCTAAATCTCTTTATTCGAACGTTGACTTTTTTTGAAAATATTCCAAAACATTCAAGTGGCTATCGCCAATAATTTCACCATCTGAGTTGCACATCTGACATGAGGGCTAGAAGTAAGGTTTTCCAAGGAGTTAATATGCTTTCCGGGTAAAATAATAGATCAGCTTTTTTGGGATTCTGCAATCAAATTTATTTTCACCGCTTTTATGTGTTGCGTGTTCGTTTGTTCGGAGAGTCTGAATGTCCTCTGTGTCTTTTGATCGTAGTGCTGTATCGATATCCTGATTTAATTTGTAGTAAGATGGTTGGAGGGTTTGACGGATTCAGACTTAAAAATGTTAGAATATCAACATGAATATGTTTTGCTTCTTCATGCAATTTTGACACAAGTGAGCAGGTGGCTGGACATTTCAGCGCAGTTTGCTGGGGGAGGGGGCGCTCTATCGTTTGGTGATCGATGTGATGAGCTTTTGCTAAAATTAATGGTTCTGCGAACTAATTTCACAGTGTCTCTATCGTCTCTAAGCAGTTTCCGTTACCTACGCCCTGATCCTGACGCTTCTCAGAAACAGCATTTCGCTGTAAGGTGAACCTCGTCAGTCAAGGACCATCAGCACTAAAAGATTTAGGACAGTAGGAATTCATTATCTGTATGCATTACGAAAAGTAAAGTTCAAGTGTGGCAGGTATATTTAAACCGCTCCGTGTCGCTTCTGGTTTTATCAAGGAAAAAATCCCTTTTGTTCTTGTCATGGAGGTTGTGTGCGCAGATAATCTTTTCTTCTAGCATCTCGCAATATAGCTGATCTGCATTAACTTGTCCAAAAGTAGAAAGGCCGCCACGGGCTGCACGCTCTCCAACAGACTGTGTTTTAGACGAACGAACCTAATGAAATAGGCATTGTCATTGTCAGTGACGTTTTATATAAAAGCGGACAAATGGAATGTAGTAGTGATGGTGGAGAAAACATTACGTTTCGGTATATATCTATAGGAGCTTTGCTCAGGGGGTGTTTTCAATTAGAAAGGTGCAAAAACTCTTGAGGGAATGCCGCTGTGTCATCGAGATCCCAGTCAAGCTAAGAAAAACCAACCACGTGTGGCCAAGAAAAAAGGGTCTACCTATGATTCGCAAATCTGGCAATGAGTTTCAGGAACTATAGTGGCTAGCCAGGAGACTGCTGAGTAGATTCAACGAGCTATGTGAATTAGACTCTGGCAGATCCATTAGTAGTAGAAAGACCCCCATCGTGAAGCTAAAGGATGTAGAGCTTACGATTAATGCCATTCGATGCTTTGCTTGCAAGCAACCCGATAATGGACGCGGTGCTTTACCTGGAGAAGTGGTTATTAAAAGAAGTCTGCTTCAATGGATTGCAAACGGGAAACCAGTAATTTAATGAGACTTACCTGATATTCAGAGGACAATTTGACAAGGGAACACACACGAGAGGTGTCGAAATGGGGAACCGATCGCCTTTCTTAAATGGCATTTATAATAAGGATTGAGAGTGATCTACAGTCCAAATATCTACCTTGTGAAATCTGGACAAAATATGCAGCTGACATTTTTACCATTGCTCATAAATATAAAGTGAATGAGATGCTGTCAATTCACGATTTACGGCGGAAATTGAAGACCGTGAAGAACTCCCATTCTCTGCCTGTCCGACAAATTTTCTTAGAAGCAATTGCCAATATTGATACTAAATTTGGTGGAAAGGTGGGAATTGTGAACCTCTCGCCTGCAGTGAGTAACATCGTACTACGTTGAGTTTAAATGCAGTCCTCACTGACGCGAAAGAAAGGTGACATTTTTTTTCATCGAATATAGGGATGTTTTTGTAATGTGCATCCGGATATGTTTAGATAGGATATCACAAAGCCTTTCATATCTGAAGCGCCGAGCTTTAGTTTTCAATTTGTTGGACTCAAAACTTATTAGAGGCAAAAAAGTGGATTCTTTTTGACATTTATAAGAAACCCACCTACACACAATGTTCACAAAAAAAGGGGTGCCCTCTAGACAGCAGATAGATTAATTTGAGTACTTGGAAAAGGAGAAGGAATATATCATCGACGCTGGTCCGACGATTGGTTATTCAGAGAATCATAAGGGAAAAAGGAAAACACCAAGAGGGTCTGTTCTGCCGTCTCCCGTTAACCACGCCAAACGGAAAGAAAAATAGGAAACTCGAAGAACTGATAGGGGTACACCATACTAAAGACATACTAGGATCCCTGCCCCAAATTTAAATATAAGCCCAACGATATACATAGTATGTTCTGAAAATAGAAGAACGGGTTTTTCCGTACGCAGGATCAGTGGGAGGGGATCTCTTGAACGTTGGAAAGTCGGCTCTGGGTCGTTGAAAAGAGTAGGTCGCTTGTAGCGTGAACTCCTGTCAAAATGCTTCGTCACGGAGAATCGTGGAGTGTTCAGTGGTATAGCGATATGCGAGCAAATTTTCTATAAAGCTCGGTAAAAGAGCCACTCACGACATGATTAAGGAGGCAATGGCAATGTTTCCGTGGGTAGATTGGGTATTTTTGAGTGGCAAAGAGAAATGATCGCTGGATAAGTATCAGCATCCTTGAGCATACCTCAAACTCAAATTTTTAAGATCGTGACAGAAAACCATGGAGCGATGAGGAAAGTTTGTGCGAAGTTGGTGAGGCGAGTTTTACCAGAGGAACAAAAGGCCAACCGAAAAGAGATCTGCCAAGACTCTCTTTATCAAGAGCAAAGGGACCTAGAATTTTGGACATGACTCCGTCAGATTTTTTTTTATTCCTAAGAATAAAATCGACGCTCTAGGGAAGCATCACCGTTGGGTCGAGGCTAAACTTCATTTCGGTGCAGGCGTTCCTAGAGGCGCACGAAAACTGGAAAACTCATTGACAGCAGTCTGTAGATGCGGAAGTGTACTACTTTGCAAAATTTTAATCGTTTTTATTATTCTCATGATTTTTTTTTTAAGGAAACAGTCCTACTACTTTCTGATCAGACAATGTATTGTGCATAAAATAACATGCCCAGGCTGCGAGAAGGGTTACAAAGGACCACCCAAAAGACTAGTTTTGATGCATATGTACCTATGTAAAGTGTTTTTATTCTGTGAATAGTAGCCGCGGAAAAATCGACAACTTGATATTGAAGTGACCTGCTGAGAACTGATTGATTTAATTAAGATCAATGCTCTCAACCATTGGTGAACTGGGCCATGAAATTGTTCCACGTATCAACGCAACCTGATTGAATTGGCGGCCTAGAACTGGGCTCCAGATTCCACAGCAGTATGTTGTCCTTCATAGGCCACCAAAGACAGTGAACACTGCTTTCCGGTAATGAAGATGAAGATATTGCATTGGACCAGTGACATAACACGTTATGATCACATCGAAGCTTGATATGCGGTTGTACCCATTGTAGAAAATTGCAAATCGTCGTCGACGTCATGGTCATGTAATTTATCCTAACGAAAACTCACAAGCTGAATTGGCTTTAATGCTGGAGTCGATGGAAAACGACCCAAGGGTCGGCCGAAACAGCGATGGCTTGGTATGCTAAAAGACACTAGCCTCTCGATTCTATCTACACCAAATCTATATTCGAGAAAAATGGCAAATCCTGTCTAGACGAGCCGAAGACGTTGAAAAGCCCTGGGCGCCCCTTAGATGGTCAGGTGAAATTTTTTTCCAAGCTTATCTCGAACTTTTTCGATTCGTGAGCTCCAGTAAAGTGCAGTCCGTACTTAGGGAGGCGGAATCCCTATTCCCTCCCCTATTCCCTATTCCTCAGCCTATTCCCAGATCCGTCGGAACAAATAGGGTGAATGGCTGTTTTAAATACGTATCTTCCTAGTTTTGTTGATAAAATGGTTTATGATGGTAAGCCTGTTTAAGCGGGGTGCACTTTTTAATCCCTTTTCGAGGACTGTTGTTTTCTTTCTTTTTTTATCGTAAATTTTGGGCTATTTGCATTAGTTTACGATAGTGCAACGACCAAATTTGGGTGGAAGCCTTAGAGATTTGAATTTTGCGACATGTTGCGACACTTTAGTGCTGATCCCTTCTTTGAGTATTTGTATTAAACAAGAGCAAATTATCGCCTGCGTAAAATAATATGCTTACTCTGTTCGTACTTCTGGGAAGGCCAGGTCCGTGGCTTCCATTGGTATGTACGGAAATGAATGAATCCTCATGTATACTGTTTTTAAACTTATTTATTTATTTTTTTAATTTAACGGACAACAAACAGAGCAAACTTCAATTACTTATTGTCCTCAGGAGAAAAAGAAAGCAAAAGCAAAAACTTGTTTCTCTCACGTAGCATTACGTTAGTGAAAGTTGTGATCTCCCTTTGTTGATCATGGCGCATGACAGTGGTGAAAGAGCCCAAGCGTCTGGTGAAGTCTTAATCTTGTAACCATTTCTGAACTGATATTCACATACATCGGCGATCATTTTGGGATAGTGAATTCCACCCCCATGTCATATACAGCAAAGAGGTTCTCGCTCTTTCTTAATACATGACCTATCCACTGCTACTTTCGTCTTCTAATCAACATATCTACAGGCACTTGACTCATATGTCGACGCAGTGTTTCGTCCGTCATTTGTTGAACCAAAGTACCGCGAAAAGATGATGGACGTCTGTATTACCGAATACTTGGAGCTTGCGAGTATCAGTGACTGAGTAGCCTCAACTTGATATCGTTGTCGAGCTATCTACATTTCTAGACACTGACAGCAAACGGGGATCTATTGCTATTTATGTGTCGAGTGACAGAGAATTCGGTGCCATCGGCGGCATACCTTATACCTTCTTTGGCCTTATATCAATGGCTGCCTTCTAGTTGCCAGAGATTTATTTTGATCATACCAAAAATGCAAAAAATTATCAATTTTCAGGTAGCTAACTTAGGAAAAATCTTCTTTCTTTTCAAAATTTCATTATATGTTCAAATCTTTTTTCAAAAAAGTACAATATTATGCATTAGCGCTTCCATATCCAAAAATAATTTTTGAAATTTTTCACTTTCCAAATTTGCAAAATCTTTTATACGTCAAGCACAGACCGCCTGCGCTTTAGCTAGTTATATTATCTTATCGGGAAAATGTTCGACGTTTACGAAATCTCATTCAAGTTGGATTAAGTCGCATTTTGGTCTGCATCAAAATTCAATTAGGTTGTTATTGAAGGTTGCAATTTGTCGCCTGATAAATCTTTTTGACGGATTAAAAGTTTGCTTTCAGTGTAGAAATGTTTGCTTAGACGGATACGTGTTTGTTATGCGAGTAAACTTCGCCACTTTTTAAACCTAAAACCGTTGATAATGAAAAAGATTGGAAAAAAAATAAAATCTACTACGAAAAAGCGATTAATCTTATCTGGTCAAAAATTATCAAATGATTAATTGTATTGACACGTCGAGGTGTTTGCTTATCTTTAGGCATACTCCAATGTGTTTAGTATTTCGTATCTATGAATTATCTGGGAACGAGTATTCTTTACAATTCAATCCATCATACACACGGAAAAAACAAAGTATTCAGATACAAATTTTTATTAATCTTTCCACAGGGGGGATTTTTCTGCAATTTGGTGGAGGCTCGCAAATACGAGTAAGTAAAATTTGCAATTCGAATGTTGTTTACAGTTTTGATGAGTTTTTTATTCCGCTTTGATCTCTCATATTTTAGTATCTATTTATTTTTAATATGGAAAACTATTCGAGTGAATTTAATTCAGTTTGTTAAACAAAATGTGGGTCCATCTCTGCAAGTCTGAAACATATTATTCACACTGACCAATATGTCAATATACAAACTAGTAAAAAAATCTGAGCTATCTCCAGGGGCTTCAATTCATTGGCATATATTTTTGGTTCCTCTTTAGCTCAGAATACCGTGACTGGTACATAGTTCAAATTAGATTACGTAAATAGGGGAACGAATTCCACGCATTTAGTCATAGCATAATATATCCCCTGGCTCATATTCATATATTCAGATAGTTTCCCGGCTGTGACATCCTCGCGCAGATTCTTAGTTCAAGAGGACATTTCTGGAGTGGGTTTATTTTAGGCTTGAAGAAGCTCTACAGAAGCATGTGAAATGGAACACCAAAATGTCTTGTTCACATTGCCCAGGATACCGTAGCCTTCTTAGCTTCCTTCATAAAGACTTTCGCATACCAACAGGAGTTCAAATTACCTTTACGAAAATCTTTGCGACCTCGTTTTCCAGAAGAGTCCTGTAGTGATGCCAAAAACAGGCTTTGTCCCACTATTGTCGAGATAAACCGTTGCCGAGCTAATCTGTCGGCCGCTTCATTACCAATGATATCTCGGGTACCCTGGACCCACATCAAGAATGTTTGATTTAATTGACTGACTTCAAACAATACCTGGTTGCAGTTTCTGTTGAAACATAAGCTGCGCCTGAAATATGATCGATGGTATTCATCAGGAGTGAACCACTTCTATCTTGGCTTTTTTTGCGAAACTATTCCTATTCACAATCAAAAAGAACATGAGGCCGTCTTGTGACCATCCTCCTCTTTCGGTGAGCATGTTTTTCGAAGAAGTATTTGGAAATTATATGTCGCCTGTTTGCCGATAAACACAACGGACAAAGTGGTACGAAATTGTTTGCATGAAAACTCTCTTCCAAAAACAATAATAAGGTGTTTACTACTTGGAAATAGAACCCCCCGCTGTGGGCATTTTCTCTAATGGATATCCTTTTTTCAACGATGTGGTTCTACCTCCATTCAAGCAAGTAAAGAAACGGACAGATTAATTACTTGTCCTCTTTTTAAAGGTTTTGTGTAAAACAAAACCTTATTAGAATCGGGTTACTGTCTGCCTGTCCGCCTGAGAAATGCATGATGGCTCTGTAGAGGTAGGGAAAAATACTATATAAAGACCGTTTCCTGTCAGTTAGTGGAAACACACAAAGAGAACACTCGTGTCTCTTCGCGGTCCTCTTCGAGGAATTCCTCATAGTCTGCATGACCGCTAAACTCACTATGCCTTAAGACTAAACAACTTGTAGAAATGCTGGCAGAGCAGATTGAAACTTCCTCTAAGTGTGAAAAGAGCCAATGTTTCGACTTGCAACAAGGAGAGTTGTTCCGGGAGGGAGTCTCTTTGTCCTGGCAATTTCATGCATGATTGCGATCTCCACGGCTATCGTTAGCTAACATGGAACGGAAGCGTGGATGTGCCGCAGATAATGTAGGCAGCTAAGATGTGGAGACAAAGAGCACCAGTCGGTTATCTGACATGCCCGATACATTCAGTTTGGCTAATGACTTTCGCAGGCGATCTTGAACCAGCGTGTTGATGCGAGCCAGTACAATATGACTTTGAATGCATGGATTGTTTGCTTACGACCTGTAGTTGATGGTTGCGCGGTGATATGGAGGGTCATACCTTGATCAGTACATCAGAGCCGCAACAAGTTACTCCTTTGATTCTTGGGTCTGTGAAGACCCTAGAAACCATACTGGGATCGACAGGTTTCATACGTGTTTTGTGCGGGACATATTGCCTTAGAATGTAGTGTATCAAGCCAAATTTTTCTGCAGTCAAGACAGGAACTGCCTTCCGTTTTTCGTAGAGCCAGTGTGCGCTCGCTAAAAGATCTATAGGGATCATTCCCGCGATGACAAACACTGCCTCCGTCGACGCCGTCCTAAATGCGTTGCACACCCTTAGCGCAATTGACCAGTATGCCAAACTTATCTTCCTCCGGTTTACAGCGTGGTTTAACCCTCCCGCCCCGACAGGGGCCGCGTATAGCAGGATCGACTTCACCACTCCCGCGATGAGTAGCCTGCGACTATACTTCGGCCCTCTCACGTTAGGCGTCATCCTTGCAAGGGATGAGCTAGCATTTGCTGCCTTTCTTGCGCATAATCCAAGTGTCCCTTGAAACACAGCTTGGCATCGATCATCACCCCCAGGTATTTGGCAATTGATTTTGAGACGGCCCCACCCGGATGTTTCCCCCCCAAACAAACAATTGTAGTTTGGAGAAAGCTACTCCTTGTCTATGAATTTTAGGCAGCAATACAAGTAGCAGATGAAAATTTAATCTCTTCTGCGAGGTAGTTTTGAACATCTTGGGTGATCAATTGTGTGACCAATCTCGAGGTGGGAGTCACATCTCTCAAATTCAGAGGATTTAAACTGACCATTGTCATCCTCCTGTTGCTTCGCTGTTTTTCGGAGTTCACAACATAAAGATCGTGTGGACCATCAGCAGGATACGGAGAAAGGCAGGTGCCCAGGATCAGGGAAGGAGAGGGGTACTTCAAGTAACATGTGATGCGGCCTGATATTAAACTAAAACTTCCACGTTAATGCTGCCGGCTTTTCAGTTAAGTTCAGTGTCTGCAGGACTTCCTCTTCTAACGTTTCGAACTATTTCGAAGCCATTTCCTTATCCTGCTTTTCAATATTGAACCTCAGAACTGTGCCTAATATTTCCATTTTTTGCTATCCGACATAGTGTTTTGCTCTGACGAGATTGAGGTCACTGTCCAATCTGCCTCGCGTTACGGATGCATATCAGAGATACAAGACGTAATTCGTTTCTTAATAAGGGTGTAATAAATGTGGTTGCATGTTGTTCCATCTGGTGGGTGGGATCTCTTGTAGATGGTGAGGAATGCAAGTCGATGAGATTAGTTTCGTTAGCTACATCGTGGAGACTAGGCCTCCGGTAGCTAGTTCAATCAGATCTAACCTTAACAGTTAGCTTTAGAGATTTGTTCACAGTTCTATTCGACGCTTGTTGGACCCAATCAACACAACGATTTCTAGTGATTCTTCCACTATATCGCATGAATGAAAAAAATCCTCCTTTACTATTCTCCTTAACATTTTCGATAGAATGTTGTCTTTTCCACTTATGTGTAGACCCCCTCAATAAAATTTGTATAATTTTTGGTAAGATGTTGGCTCGGCTACCTTGATTTCTCATTTCCCTGTTTATTCCGAGCCCCGCTTGGGCTTGGTGTGTTTATAGAGTATGGAATACAATCCAGAACTCAGCATCCTATATAACGGCTACCCCTGATTCATTTGTGTAGCGTCTTTCTGCTTTTTACAGAATAAATTTGCCAATGTATGTGGTTCTCTTGCTCTGACAAAAAAGTCTGATGTGTCTGGCTGCATTTATGCTCTACTGCTTGTTCTTAGGAGAAGGTTATCTGCGTTTTTTAAGAGCATCAGTTGGAAAAACTAATGAGTAATGACGAAATTAAACTCCCCTTTGCGAGGATATAGAGTTCCCACGAGTTCTATATTTCTGAACGATTTTTGAGGTAATCACAGAGCATCTGGCAAGTGAAAAGATGATAATCTGGAGGAAGGGAGTCAAGGGAATGGGGCGGAAGGTTCAAAACGGGCCATCCAAACGATGCCAGGAGTTGCTTCGTGGCGTTGTCAGTGTAAAGCGTGAAATTGTTATGCAGCAGGCGGACTGCCTTCGTCAGTCCCCACACCTTTTATTCTGAATCGATCTCGGCAAGTTCTTTCAAATTCTCACAGTAACTTGAAACGACGCTGTTTGCAAGAGATAATTCTGGGTCAACAGTTTTCAACATACCCTCGTTCCCGTTTTGAAGAGGAGGCTACACCTCTACTGCGATGACCTCAGTACACTTAGTTTCTGGACGGGCCTCGTACTTCAGTCAAATTATATATATATATATCCAAAGAAAACGCCCTAATCTCGTTTTCACCCGTGAGGTAAACCCTACTCCGGAGACTTGTTTCATTTTAGGCCCGTCGGTGTAGAAGCCAGCCAGCATGCCATGCATTCTTTTGGTCTGTCCCACTTTTTTATGCGCTTGAGACTGATCTTATATCGCCTATCAACACCTGTACAAGGATCAATGCTGTGATACTGATTATTATCAATCTGGATCAGTCCGTTAAAAGTTTTAAAGTTTAATGTGGTCGGAGCATACTTAATATGATTTCTAAGTTTTGTTTAAGGATATGAGGCAGTCCTGAGCACTGAGAGCCAGTTGGTAAGAAACTTTCTTTCTCGGTTTTTGGTCCACGGGCCCCTCTACTCTGGACTAGAACCTAAATTTACAAGACGACTTGTGTTTTCATCTAGGGCAGAGGTAACTAACCAGGCGTTGCCTCACCTCTGCCTTGGAAGCAGCATGACCGAAGTGCTTACTAGGTGTTGTAGGCCCCCTTACATGGTCTGATAAATTCCCTCTACCTGGATGAAACCACAAGTCGCCTATTTATGATTCAGAAGGATTTGCGTAAAGCAAAATCTCATTAAAATCGATTTACTGGCTGTCATACAACATACACTCAGAAACGGTTACACCTATTGCTACAAAATTTTGTATTAAAGTGGGCCCTGTGAACTCCTATACAATGCAGTGAGTAAAATCGTCTACGTTGATTTTTAAGGAAAGTATTTTCCTTATCTAATATACATAGTTAAGTTGGGTATCAAATGAAAGGCCTCAACTTGTACTTTTGAAAACAGTTTCATGGGGAAACCCCGTTAAGCTGATCCTAGAACATAGAGTAATATAGCTCATAACTAACCGCACTATTGTTAACGGCTAACAGGTCAGCTTTGTAACTCTTGTGCAAATTAATTGCAATTTAAGACCTTGAATGTCAGCTTTACTCTAAAGTGAATATCCCAATTTAATGCAAATATGTGCATATATATTACGAGCTGAGATTTCTCTACTACAATAAATGGATGCCTCACGAAGTGCCTTGGTATATTGCTTGTCAATTTACTCTACTTTTGAGCCACTTCCTTTTAATTTGCCTACTTGTTCCCTTCTTACGTTTACAAGTCTCATTTCCTTATTTAGGTAAAACAATTATTTAGGGCAAATTCTTTTCTTATCTGCTTTCTCCTTTCAATGACTAATATCCCATGTTTAAAGATCTAATTACAGAATTTGTTTACTTCCGCTGTTGGGAGGCAAACACTTTTAACAACTAGATTGGGTTGAATTGACGAAATAAGCAGCCATAGTTCCAATTACCCAGGTACCTATGCATTATGCTCACTGTGCTGTCCCCTGAAATGAGCAGGTTCTACCTGCGATGTTCGTGACTCGTGAATTTCTCATTAAGGATGTTTTTCGTGTCAAGTCGAAGGGCGTTGGAGAGCGTCTTGTCTACTCTCAGTTTCACCAGATGCTAGTCTAAAGAGCTTTTCATATGCCCCTTCTTAAAGGAGAACAAACATTTCCATGGATCTCTACCCTTGGTAATCCTCTCGATCATCCTTTTTGTTACCAACAATATCTAACATCAGAAATATATCGCACAGTTCAATCAAAAATTTTGAAGATGCCGAACTGGACGCATTGCTCGACGAGGATGACACTCAAAAGCGACTCTCAGAACAATTGAATGTGACATGCGGGTTGGGAATCTCCTTACGTTTGAAAGTCATGGAAAAGGTTCAAAAGTGCGGAAAATGGGTGCCACATAAATTAATCGAAAGACGGCATGAAAAGTCGCTTGTGAAATTCTTCTTCAAAAAACAAAACAAAGCGTTCTTTTCATCGAATGGATCGATCTATTCCGAGAATCCTAAACGAAAAAAACCATGGTCGAGCCAGGCACCAAATTGCTTTGCAAAGAAGACAATGTTCTGTGTGTGGTGGGATCACCAGGGTGTGATCTATTATGAGCTTTTAAAACCAATTTGAAACCTGCATTGCTTGAAAAGCGATCCGAAGGGGACACCAGGCACGAAAGAGTAATTTTTCACCACAATAACACCCCATCACACATAAGAACTTGTCAGGGACATCACTTAGCTGGTATACCCTACCCCAACCGTTCTATTCATCAGACTTGGCCCCTTCTGACTTCCACTTGTTTGCATCAATAGTCCACGCGCTTGCTGAGTAGCACTTTGGTTTTTTCGAAGAAGTCAAAATGGCTTAATTCAAGAACAATGTTGCTACTGGCAAGGCATCCACAAATTGGTAGGATGATGGCAGAACTGTGTAGCTAGCTATGGCCAATATTTGGAATGAAATAAATTTAACATTTTTTTCTAAAAAGCACATCTTTTTTCAACTTAAAAAAGGCGGTTTGATATTTATTCACCTGGTACTCCCCCTCCGCTCCATCACACTGGACAGGGTTAAACTTTCAAACTTTACCATGATGATATGGAAGTCCTGGGGGTTTAACGTGAGTACCTGCCGTGTAGGCATAATCCCACCGTCCTCTTCGGACGGATTGATTTTGGAACCACAATCAGAGCCCCGCCATGACTAGCACAGCGGTACTGGTTTATACTGAGCGCAGGCTCAGCATTCATACCAGTGGATGCGAGGCCTATCTAATACCTCTGTCGCAACTAACTCCTAACTCCACGCTTGAGCTTCGAGGAGCTCTGCCGGTGATGTAGGCATAACCACAACCACCATGAAACTCCCACTAGGGGCCGGGTCGAGAACACATCCTCCAGGAATTCTCCTGGAGCATATGCTCTCAGAGGGCCATCCCAGTTCCCATGGACCAGATAACCTCCGGTGAGGTTTCGTGGCTTCGTGATTGCCCTCCTCGAGTACGTGGGGAATCTTGATGAAATAAAAAAAAAACTCACTTTTGGTGGTTTTTAACTTTTTAAAAGGATGACCGCCACGTATTTTCATCGGGTTTGAAAAGGAGGAACGTCGCCCTCACACTCCATAAACTTTCCATCCGCTCTGCGAATATGGTTGAAAATTCCACCTTCACCAAAATATTTTCTTGTGTTAGACTTTTTCTCGTGGATGTTGCATTAGTTAAGGGAGTAATCTACTCTACCCTATTCTCTCCCTATGCTACCAGGCACAGGCATAGTGAAATTGATTATTGTATAGCCCAGGTATTCAGGGGGTACATGTATTTTCGATCGATGCCCAAAGTCGGGGAAATCACGGTCGCCCGACTGTACTTACTACAAGGGGGTGATACCTACCGTACTTTTTTTCTGGAGTAGATGGGTTCGCCGTTGCTATCACCTCCTCACTGGAGGGAGTCAATTGTTTTCGGAAACCTTAATTGGGGCCATATTGCAGTGGAAGGACACCTGAAGCTTGGTGAGGGATATTTGTTGCTCTCTGGATTACGGATTGTATGCTACTAAACAGGGCAGACCTGGCTCAATGTTATGTATCAAACGGATCAAGAGTAGTGTCCTAGGAGAATGCCTAAGGCTGCCTAGTCGGTAGTCTGTCTGATAATAGTTGTCATAAATCGGTGTTGAATAACGCCTTGAAAGAGAGCCACAATTGGATTTACTCACAAGGATATTTCTTCAAAAGTTCACTTATCCTTTCACATTTCACCTGCTGTCTGATGTCATTGATTGCCCTTGCAACTCTAGATTTTCTTCTCATAGCCGGAAACAAGTTCCACTACTCGTAAACTTTCCACAAGATTTTCTAGAAAACACTCAACCCCTTACACAAGTGCTCAACTGCTCCTTTAAGGAAACTTCAGGATAATTATTATTGTAAGTTGAGCGAGTAGATGGTATCGTTTCCTATTAGTATTCCGGTGCCTTCCTATCCATCGAATGCAGTCAAGGATAGTATCTGGCTTTTTGGTTTGTTTGAGGAAATCATTACAAGACACGAATCAGACCTCATTTTGGCATTTTCCCACGTGCATCCTCAAGTACTCACTTTTTGATATTCTAAAACCATTTTGCATTAATATTTACTTTCGTCCAAGGGAAAGTTTTGTACTATTGAAAGTTTGTCGTTCTTCTACTTGTGAAATATCCCAGGATTCTGTGAAAGTGTATTTGCCATTTTTAGGGAAAATTCGAAATTTTCCAAGATTTTGGGAAAGTGTCATGGCCACTTTTCGGTTTTTCCTATTCATGAAGTTGTTCTTGGTTGTAGAAGTAAATGAAGTTCTTCAGTTTGATATACGTGAAGATACTTTTGAGGTTCGGATTGACGTAAGTTATCGAATATAAAGTTTCCCGTATAGAATCCAGATCAGATCCGGATAAGCGGGATTCCACCGTGTTTATTTCCATTAAATCTTATAATTTAATAATGAACAATAGGAAATTGTTATAAAATGATGCGTTTTTTTCGTGCGACGAGATTACACAATAAAATCGTGATAATGAAGATCGAAAAAGCATGGCAAGAAGTGCGAGTGTAATGAGATGGAAATATCTTTTTTAGAAAAGTAGCCAACAAACTTGCAATTTTTGTTTTTATTTACCACAAACCACGGCGATTATCCCAATTGTTTTATACATTTTGACGAGTATTTTCTATTAAATTCACTTCACATAAAATTAGAAAAAATTTCGGTAGTAGATTCTCAAGATGATTATGATTCTATAATCGATTCGCGGCCGTTATCGCACTTATCACTTATCACCCCGCGGTGGTGGGTACTACCTTGTATCCGTCGAAAATGAAAATGATAGTTGAACCGATTGATAAAACACATTTATACCACTATCTATCTGCAGCAGGCACACACATGGATTTTCGTATAAATCCAGCGATATCTGTATGAAAATCTAAATCATTTCGATTGCAAAACGGGCACTTTTTATTAAAAAATCTTTTTTGTGAAGGCACCATATATGCACGCTTGCTATATATATTTGGATAGATTTGGAAAGACACTTTTTCTCGACTTCTTTCCGCTTTTCGGAACGTTAAGGTTACCAGTAACTACCAACTCGGGGGCGGTCTATATACACATATGCTACACACTTGCATACGTATATGCGCGCAGTACGCCTAGTTATAGTACGGCCTTTGATGAGTTCGTAACAAACGTTGGAACAGCATGAGTGAAACTGTTTAGCGAAAAAACGGTTGGCTTGGCTAGTTAACTTTGTACATATGACGACTGTTGTTTAAGGTCATAGAGTTCCGATTGATTTATCTTCTTGCATAAAACCTGAAAAACGCAGATATCGTCATTCTATGGGAACACAGTGATTTTGTCACGTGTGTTCTTTCCCTTGGTGCTCGGAAATGATTGTTTAGTTTGTTTTTTAGGTGTGGATTATTGTTTAGAAAATTTTTGGGAGGTCTTAATTTAGATTTTTAACTGTCTGGCCCCAATTCAAATGTTAGTGGAAAACTTTTTTTTTGGCAGGTTTATTCGGCGTTTTGTCACATAACACAGAGTTGTAAGACTCTAAACTACGTCGCGGGTATGCGCTGATCTTGTTGGAAACTTTAAAAAAGGTTTTTTTACAGACTTTTTTGGTTGACCTACTTACAAGTTCAGCCTTCATGTCCATGCGGAAGCAGTAATTCTAATTTCTAGTCATTAAGATGATAATATTCCTTCTTTTTTATGATGGAAATATAATTCAAACTGTGAAGAGCATACTTAAGCATACTTCAACTTGATCAGGCGAGAGGTCATCGACATCACGGTGGCATCCCCTGACATCGCGGCTCTGATCGGAGTGTGGACCGTCCACTCCATTTCGGAATCCGAGGAAGACAGATTGGGTGATGTATAAAATAGAATTGAGCGCCCGAGTCACGATCCCTGGGAAGCGCATCAAATCCATTGCTGGAATTGAGAAGCAACCCAGATGATCAGAAAGGTAAAACACCATTGTGAACTCGGATTTGGCAAAACAGAGGAGAACGCCAAGGATGCTCTTCAATCGTGCTCTGAAGGGTGAATCAGGCACTAGCTGGAATCGCTATAAAGAGGCACAGAAGGCTCCTCTAAAGAAGAGCATAAGATCGGCTAAACGATCATCTTGGAGACGCTTTTGCGAAGAGACTAACTCTCTTGAGGCAACCTCAAAGCTGAAGCGGCTTCTGGTTAAAGAACGTAGCCAGAAACTGGGTTATTTACCTTTACAGAACGGGAGGTACACAGAAAGCGATGAAGAAACGGCAAACCATTTGCTTGAAGTTCATTTCCCAGGCAGCATCCAAACTCTAATCTCGGGGCCAACAGGTGCATACAACCCTCAACCGAGAGACTGGAATCTGGCATGCAAAGTAGTATCACTGGAGCGAGTGAAATGGACATTTAACTCGTTCCATAGATACAAGTATGCAGGTCCGGATGGCATTATCCCTGCGCTAGTAATAGAGGGAATGGATGCCCTGGGTCTACAAATTCGGAATATATATCGTGCATGCTTAGCACACGCTTATATTCCAATTAAATGGCGTGATGTGAAGGTGTTATTCATTCCCAAACCAGGAAAACCCACCTACACAGACGCAAAAAGCTTCCGACCGATCAGTCTAACGTCCTTTCTGCTAAAAGGACCAGAAAGACTAGTAGCTCGGTTTGTAAGAGATACACACATTCCTAAGTGGCCACTTCACCATAGGCAACACGCCTACCAGAAGGCAAATCCACGAAGACAGCACTCCATGAACTTACGGCAAAAGTTGAAAAGGCGATGTCCAAAAAAGAATACGCCTTAGGCGCATTCATGGACATCGAAAGTGCCGTCAATGATGCCTCATTCGCGGCAATTTGCAGATTGCTCTGGTGCTGCAGGAAGGCGATAGGTTAGACCTGGGGACCGAAACGGATATACTAGATGCATACATCCATAATAAAACCCATTTTGATGTATACATGCATCGTCTGGTGGCCAAGACTTAACTTTACTAACAGCAGGAAGCTGTTAACGCAGATTCAGAGACTTGATTCCCTAAGTATTACTGGAGCAATGAGTACTACACCGACTACGACACTTGAAGACAGGTGGCGGAGCCTAAATGCTGCTCGACACACCAAACTTTTCCTGCCAGAACCGAACATACGTACCGCAAAGTTTATCCTGTCGAAAAGCAGGAGGACTTGCAGGTGTATTGTGGGCATTCTGACAGGCCATAATTCACTAGCTGGGCATATGTTCAGAATAGGAATTACCGAAGATGATACGTGTCCTTCCTGTAATGAGGAAGCGGAATCCACGGAGCATTTCCTATGTGAATGCCCCGCCTATGGACGCATCAGGCATCAGATCTTTGGTGCCGATGTTCTCCAATTGCGACAATTCCACTAATGGAAATCCTGCGATACGTTAACGAATCCGGAATATTCCGTTAGACGGGGGAGGCGAGTACAATGGACCAACACGGCCTGAGTGCTCAGAAGCTGTAGCTTCTCCCCGACCATACGCACACACACACACACGGCACTTGAAGCTATCCTAAATTTATCCCTCATTCACTCACCTCCAAGTGAATGGGGGGAAAGGGCGGAAAGTAGCCAACGACGCATATAGACTCAATACCATTGGGGCTTGGAAAGGTAACCAATCAAACGGTCATGCGTCTATCTGGCCCTGATGCCGACCGATCATATGGTTTCCAGATTCATCTTTGAAAAGACATACACTGTCGTAATCACCGAAAGAGAAGAATGGTCGACAAGTGGCCATGAGTCTTTTCAGATTACAGACCTAATAATCTTCACCGAGGGATCAGTCATGGAGGATGGATCGGGCGCAGGGGTGTTCTCGGAGAATCCGATTATAGAACTGGTCCGACCCCTCGGAAAAATGACGACCATATTCCAGGTGGAGATATATGCCATTTCATTGGCAGCAGAAGAATGTCTGCGACAAAGATGGAGGCGTCGCACCATTCGAACCTGTTCCGACAGTCAGGCTGCATTATGAGAACTAAATGGCAACGACATGTCAAGCCAGTTGGTGTGGAGTTGTCATCAGGTGCTGCTGAAACTTGGCCGGCTGAACGAAACATTCCTGACGTGGGTGCCGGGGCACTCTAACATCGCCGGTAATTAGGAGACTGACAGACGGGCTCGCCGAGGGTCTGGATCCACAATGGTGGGGCCCCAGAACCAGCTCTTGGAATCCGACCGTTTACACTCAAGCCTACTCTGAAAGGTGAAATTGCAAGGATTCACGCAACCGAATGGAGAAATTTGGACTCTTGCCGGCAAGCGAAAATCCTTGTGAAAGAGCCTAGGCCCACTAGAGGGGCATTTTTGTTGTCCCTTAAGAAGTGGAACATGAAAACCCTAGTAGGGCTTTTAACGGGACACTTAAACTACCATATGGAAAAGATTGGGGTAGTGGTTTCAATTATGTGCAGCTAATGTGAGGAGGAGACGGCCCTGCACTTTTTATGCAGCTGCCCGGCATCCTCAGATCTCAGACGAAGACACCTTGGCAAGGTTTTCTTCAATGAAGAATCTGCACACTCTCTGCCTCTGGAGAATGTTCTCAGATTCGCTAAAGCCTGCGATCACCGTAGGCGGGAAGCCATTGAATAGGCAATTTACGGGGATAGTACAATGGCCTGAGTGCTCGGAGCTGCGGCTGCCCCCAGTAAACTAAACTAACTAAGGGTAAATGAATTAGAGAGGTTTCGGTGTACCACCATACTATGAAAGGCCATTTAGTATAAATCGGCGTTGTTCTATTTTTAACCAAGTTCTTTAAGGGGTTATTCAAGTGTTGCAAATCTAATAAGCCGATTTAAGCCAAATGTTTTTACAAAGTTATAGTATAATTAACGAGTACACTCTTTGAGGGTGATCTTAAACGTGTCACCAAGACTTTTCAACGCGTTTCTGCACTGCCCTCCAGCCTGAAGGATGTCCCCGTTGAGTAGAAGGCCTTAGTAACCGCTGGGTTGTCGATCATGGCTCTGTTACGCTCGGGGCTTGCATCATGCCCCATTTACAGATAAGCTTCCAGTACCTCCGCTTGAAATAGACCTGGAAGACAGTACGACCCGGATACGCTATGAGTATCTGAGAAAACTCTAGCACCGACGGAATACTATTTCATAGCCGGAGTGCTCATTTCTTTTCAAAAGTTGTCTTGCCTTATCTTGGTGGTGAATAGCATCAGTTCCATTTTGGTTGGATTTATGCCGAGTTGACATCTTGCTCCCGTAACCACATCTTTCCATGATGTCATTCATAATTTACTTTAATTTATTTAATCTCTGACACCAATATCATCAAGTCGTCAGCGTTCGCCACCATCTTCACCTCGCTCCTGTCCAATATATGAAAAATTTCGCCGATAATATCAACCAAAACACTGGGGCGTGTCTCTGCTCTCAGCTCTGGTCAGGTGGCTGCCTCCTAGAGCCGATTCCGATGCGCAAGTTACCAATCCAATCCAATAAGGGTCAAAGTTTCTTTGATGGCGTTAGCACTAACGTTTTTGAATGCTCCCTCTATATCCAAAAAGGCAGCTAGAGTACACTGCTTGTACTACAATGACCGCTCAACCATGCCAACTACCTCTGGGAGAGCGGTTTCTCTGGATTTACCTTTGAGATAGGCGTGCTGTGACTAAGAGAAAGACGTTCTTTCCACAATTGTTCTCAAGAGGATGTCCGGGACGCGTCTAGGGTCTTCAACACGTAAGTGGTGAGGCTGATTGGTCGAAAATCTGGACCCGCGGATTTATATGCGGAGAAGCTTCTTATCTCCCAGTCGATCTTATCTTCGCATACCCTCCAAACAAGGCTCTGACTCACAGTGCTCCATACTGGCGGGAAGGAACATCTAAACCAGCAGTTCCAAGGTTTCACTAGAAGATGCCGTTCAGGAACCTTTCAACTTTCTAAAAAAGGGTGAGCTTGTGTGCTCCTTGGACAGAGCAAGCTTCCGACTAACGATATCCTTTGATTGCAGTCACTCCAAAGATCTTGAGTTGAAATTGGTTTGCTGTCTGGGTTTACTAAGGGCAACCATTACATGTACAAATCAATTGAAGACGTGAAGAGTGCCCATTTTTACAGATAATAAGAGGGTGACCCATCAGACTAAGAACCTTGGTTTTGTTGGAGTTTACCAGAGTTCGACTCTGCTTGCCTGTTTCTTCAAATCCACAACTATTTGACCCAGGTGCATTACTCGATGAGAGAGTAAGCAGATGTCATCAGCGTCGTGGAGTTCTTTAGAGGAAGATGTCATGATCCATTGAATCTCTCATGATGATAAGAAGAAATGATATCAGTGATTAAATGCAACTCTGGTGGACTCCGCTTTGGATCTCTAATTCCTCTGAGATTTTACCTCGGTGCAGCACGTGATATTTTGCTGGACAACAGCGAGTGTGTTAACAATAAAAATATCATATGTTATGTGCAGCATCGTGGTAAAGTCGGTGATGAAGTCTAAAGCGGAGTCGGCCAGGGTTATATTCTGTCGCCCATATTTTTACCCTTATCGGTGACGATCCCCAGAGTGTCTTGTATAGAAAACGTAGAGGGCTTTAGTGCGACATGACTTCTTTCCTTAGACATCTCGACTAGATGATGTTACGACATCTGCTTGTTCTGTCATTGAGCCATGGACTTTGGCCAAAATGCTGAAACGTGATATCGGGGTACTCTGCCCTGAGCCAATAATAAACGAAGAACTTCGTCGGTGTAGGGGTCAGACAACCGTGAACGTTGAAAGAAGATGAAGGCTTCGTACCAGGGCATAGACAACTCATCAGACGCTGCATCACCACTGCCCCGAGAGTAGCGTGACCGAAGCGCATTATGTTATACGCTCCTTTTTACAAATCACAAAACACAATGTGGGTATCGAACGTAAATCCGCCCACACTTCAGATCAAGCTTAGCCTGGGTTGTAAATTTTTTGTCTTGGGATTCAGACAACATCTGATGAGTTGCTTATGCCTTGGTACGAAAGCGCAAGTCGTCTTCGTCTCCTTAATTTTTGATAATTAGGTGTTAGACCGGAAAAGAAAGAATCCATGAACTAAAAAATGTGGGGGTAAGTTACTCTCTGTTTGGTCCTAAATCAAATTGATACGGGTCTAGGATTCCTCAAACCCTAAATAAAACTGGGATGTGTCAGCGGCGGGGGGATAAGATACACAAAGAAAGGGCAACTCCACAGCGGGTTATTCCATATAATGAAACCAACAGAATTTGTGGGTGAAGTTTAATTTTTTTTTTAATTTTTCCATTCGTGCAATATTACGGTCATGGGGAGGCATGGTCTTGGTAACGCAGTTTAAGCTAGGAAACATTGGAATTCGCAGTGCCAAACATTAGAATATTAGCGCTGATGTCCTGTCACTTGGAGAGCCCATTCGATGCTCTATTGCCATAGGTTTTAGCGGATCTAAGAAAGTCGTACGAAGTAGATAGCGCGCAGATCCAGACCACAAGGTCTGCGGCAAAAGTGTTTAAACAAAAATTCTATAGCGAACCAAAAGCGCTAGTCTGATGCGATATTTGCTCGAAAAAATGACCGCGTCTTGATGATCTGGAGTTACTTTCAAAGTAACCCTCTTCCCGAAACTTTGATTTTTGTGGATGATCATTATGATTTAAAATGGCAAACCAACATGTGGCACATGAAGTCCACATACAGCGTACATCGTCAATGCTCATTGTCCTTTTTGATTCAAAATGTCAACGAGTTTGTGCGTAGGAACAAATCAGCGAAGAAAGTGAAACATGTCAGGATAGAAATAACAAACGATTGATTATCACGACATTACGTGATTTCGCGGAGATTTCTCGTTACGAATGGTGTGACAATGTAGTTCCATGCAGTGGCGATGTTTATGGGGGCTTCAACGACTTGTCCCACGGATGACCTTCTGACACGAAAGGACATTATGGAAAGTTCCATGAGTAGCCGCTTCTCTTCGCATCACATGATCACATCTAATTTTTCATCATTACGATCTAACTTCAATTCAGGATTTATTATTAACTGAAACAATTTCTAACCAACAATTAGGTATCGCGGGGACCCTGTTTGCCAATTGGTACTGCTGACGTTAAATAGTAACAATTGTGTAAAAATTATTTTTAAAAGTGTGACAAAGCAAAATCAACAACTGCACAATGTGTTGTATATTCTCATTACGTTCTGGTTAGGGTGGATAAGCGGAGTCATGTTCCGCAAAATAACTCCTAATAAAAATGTATTTTTCCATGCTTTCACTTAATTATTCTTATCATTAAAAAACAAACTATGATTATTCAATAGAGCTAGAATCCCCTAGCAGTGCTTATTGTTGTTGCCTGCAAATGTTGTCGCAGTAGTTTCTAATTGTGATGATAATAATGGATGCTGCTGCTTAGTTTTCCCAATAAAAATCTTTTATAACAGACTAGTCATAGTTTTCAGTTGTTTCTGGTGTTATTTATCATCATTTGCTGACGTTTTACGTTTTATTTACTTTTGTAAGATAATTACCTGGAAATAGAATCGTTTCCAACAGACTTCGTCCAATTAGCTGATAGTTTCTAGCAATATATCCATTTGCAACTCCGTTTTCCAGAAAGTTTTTGAGGATGTTGAACAACTTCGCTAATAATTTCAAATCTGAAAGGAAAAGGAAATGAAAAATAAAATTAATTTTTTAATTAATTTTATCAAAATCGCTATGTAGATTGAATTGAAACATCATCAACAAATGACCAGGAGATGAGGAGAGCATTCTCTATGCAAAGCAACTAGAAGTTTATCATTGCGATCCCAAGACCATGTTCCCTCATCACATATCCGAGCAAGGTATTGTCACTAGCATATTCCAGGCGGAAATATACGCCATAGACAAATGTGCCTCCTTTAATCTGCAAAGAAACTATAGGGGGCAGATCATAGCTATTCTCAACGATAGCCAAGCAGCGATCAAGGCACTTAGGTCCAACCAGGTGAACTCTAAACTGTTATGGGAATCCCTTGAGAGACTGAAGACACTCAACTCGTCCAACAAGGTCTGGATACTTTGGGTTCCAGGCCATGCTGGGTTGGAAGGCAACGAGGCAGGGTACAAACTAGCCAAGAAGGGAGCAGGGACGCCTTTACACGGGCCAGAACCCTTCTGTGGAATCGGTTTCATGACTATGAATCTAAGAAATGAAGAGGAACGGTTGAGGGAACTATACTGGGCGGGCCTACCAGGGATGGAGCAGTCCAGGGTGCTTATTGGGGGATACGAACCCATACGCACAAAGGATTGCTTAAACCTCACCAAAAAGAACCTCCGAAGCATAGTGGGAATTCTCACTGATCATTGTCGGCTGAACTATCACCTAGGGAAGCTAGGGATATCTACGGACACTGCCTGCAGGCTTTGTGAGGAGGATGACGAAACCTCTACACACGTCCTGGGACAGTGTACGGCACTTGTGCAAAGTAGGTCGAGGCATCTGGTAGAACACTTAATACCAGATGCAAAGTTGAAAGATCTGGAAGCAGGGAACATACTAAAGTTCCTAACGGTTATAGGCCTGCTTGAGATACTACGATCAATAGGTACACTATAATCAGTAAAAGGGGCGCAATAGTTCTTTAAGGACGCGGTGCGACTTTCTCTTAACAGAATAATAATAAGGTATTGTCAGAGCCCACATTGTCTTTTATATTACCCATCATCGTCGCAATATCTTCTTTAGGAAGACTCTTCTGGACTGCATTCATTTGCTTATAAAAAATCTCTTTCCCTGTTGTATCGAAGACTATCGCTGTTGCGTATCACTGCACTATTGAGATGTTTTGACTAAAGAGCTCGCAGTTCAAATTTTGCCTTATATCGGTTCCTAGGATATGCGGGCCCACGAGTGGATGCAGTAAGCATTAATCCTACACGAGATTCACGCGAGCTTTCGGCAAGCTTCCCAGAGCGAAATAGCACAGCGTTACAAAAAGGAGGAGAGCGCTTCCCAAAGTCCCAACATTTTACCTCTCTTAATCCCAGAATGTCCAGCCTGCATCCCTGACAGTCTCTCTGTAGCATTTTGGGAAGCCTCGACACCGTTTCTTCTTAGGGCGTAAACGGGCAATAATGCCCAATATTGAACTCAAAAGCCATTCATGAGTCATTGGTGCTTTAGGTTTGGTAGACAATCCGGAGAGTAGAGTGAAGGGCGTCTACCAACATTTGACCCCAACAACTGAATTTTCAATGAGGCGAAGTTCTCTGTCACTACTTTGTGCTGTTTTTTAGTCTGTCGCAATACTCAATTTCTCCCATTATAGTTTTAGTTTTGCTTCAAGAATACACGCAAAGCCTTTCTTGCTTGTTGGAAAAGGCCTCTAAAAGGTATAGATAGATAGATAGGGATAGAACAACGCCTCGGAAGGGAGTTCACCTGACGACTACGATATTTGACTACCGAAAACGGTTTATGACTGGTTTCTGGAATGTGCGTACGCTCCTCGACCATGGTAGCGAGGATATTCTGAATGGCCTCCCCTTTTCATCCTAGCGGAAATTCCAACGATATAAACTGGACATTCTGGGCCGAAATGAAGTAAGTTACTGGCACTTTGGAGAATATTCCTGCTCCTCTTGTGGTACTCTGCTCTTGTACTTAGGAAAGCCTAGTGGTAGCAGACGCGATTCCGGTGTCGAATTGTTACTGACAGCTACCGCAAGGCGCATTCTCTTGACCGGGCAACCTGTTTCTGACACGATTCTGGCTGCTAGATTCCGATCCAGGTCAAAGATCATCACAACTGTATAGTGCTATGCACCAACGGTAAATCCCGATATAGTAAAGAAAAATGTATTCTATGAGAAATTACACGTTCAGTTCATGAGAGGGTCCCTAAAGGTGACATTGTGGTCGCGATGGGCGGTCTGAACGCTAAGGTAAGCAATGACAAAATCTTCAGCATACCGTTGACATTCGCTTGTCCTCGTCTTTGCTAGGCAGGCTTGGAAATATAGGGGGTCCTTTGAACACTTGGCTCCCTCACGTGTCATTTCACAAAACTTCTCGCGTCCTTATTTGTACCCATGTTTGGGTTTGCATCGGAAACTGACAAGCCAATGACAAACGAAGGGATATTTCGCGTACCAAATGAAATTATATATGCAAGCTAAAGCTGGTAATGAAACTAAAACTCCAGACTCGCGATAGGGAGGGAAGATCTACGACGGATTACATCCTCAATCGATGCTTTCCCTGTCACAGATTTCTATGAGACACTGCCTTTCGGGTTCCAACATTGCCCTGGAATCCTTAGGTCATTATATGTTAGTATGTAGATCGATCTTCATCGATTTCGAAAAGGCTTTGGACAGGAAGTGTATCTGAAGTGCCCTATCAGGGCGACATATGATGTCGCAAAATGGGACCTGCCACACCGAGGTAAAATCTCAGCGAAATTTACCGGGTTGCAACTTGTCATCAATATCATTTCTTCTTGTTATTGGTACCTGCCTTATTCGGAGGGGTTGAAATGCCAAATGGCTCTGGATTTGGAAAGAGAGGCTAATTGAGTTGGGCTTTAGATAAACACCAGCAAAACTAAGTTTCTCAATTTGATATGTCATCGCACTTCCCTTATCTGCATTAATGGATCGAGTCTCGAGGGGATTTATCAACTTGCTTATCTAGAAAGCGTTGTTTCTGCCGACAACGTTGCCGCACTTGATGTTGCTCGACAAATTAAAGTCTAAAGTCGCCATTGTTGTTTTGGCTAAAATTCTGAAATTTAACTATCTTAACAAATTGAGGTTGTTCGCGCCACACATTCAGGAAGGGCAACAATTTCTTTGCTGGTTATTCCAGGATAACCAACCGATGGGTCCCCGCAGAAATACATGGCCCAGACCAGTGGAGGAGGATTGCAAGCTTTTTAAGTAGTCCTGGAAACAACTGCAACACATTTCAGCAAATCGGCAACGATAATACGTTGGTGTGGTTGACGCGCCATACCCCGTTAAGGATTAACTGTCGCAAGTAAGGGAAATCAAGAGTGTGAAAAGATAGTTCACCTGGGAGAAGCTCTTTTTAAAGAAGAAGGATTGTGTGAAAGCTTTGTGTAGCTTCAACAGCGAGGTGGTCACAATTGCGAAACAGAGGCCAAACCACGGGACAATATTCAATTACGTTCCTAACGAAGGAGTGTTAAGGACTGGATTGAGGTAAAGTTGAAAGCGGGACGCAGGATTAAACCAGATAAGATATTTTGGAAGTACAATTGACATTGTTAAGAAAGCGAAAATTAAAACAAAGCTTCTGTACATTTTCATTTGAGTAGTGTGAACTCATTCATTGAAGAAAGACGCATTAAAAAGGATCGCAAGAAAGTACAGTCCAGCGGAGATGAAATATAGGCGAACAGTTTAAGGCCTTATTCGTAGAGTAAGTTGAAGCAGGTGAGGAGAGAGAGAAGGTCAAAACAAAACAAAATATAGGAATCATTGGGGAATAAAAATGAGATAAATGAGAGAAGGAAGGGATGACCAATGATCAGTTATATGATAAATATAAGACGAACGGTTTCGTCCAAGGCAGATTCAACTCGCTATATGATAATTTATAAGGGAAGTTGAGAATAGAGAGTTTGGCGAGGAGTTGTTGCAGTTGGTCGAAACGAAAACTGTCGAGGAATTGATGTAAGTGACGTGTACCTCTTGCCGTGAACCAACATATTTACCAGCAAAGTTGTAAAGTCAAGTACGTTGCAGGCAATAGATTGGTGGCTCATGGAGCTACATTGCTCCTTCGCTATAGCTGTGACTGAAGTCGTTAATGTATCTTTTGGGAATTTTCGAACAAGAAGATAAAGTGGAATAGCGTGGTCGTTTACAACTAGAGCAGGCCGTCGCTTTTGAGTGGGGCATCAAGGCCATACTGCCACATGTGTGGAAAGTAGCTGGTTCAAAATTATCCGGGGAGGGAGTTAAGCGTGGGAAGCCCATCAGGACCATGTCTAACACTGACATCAAGTTTATTAATGAAGAACACAATAAAAGTGGAATTAGGAGGGGAATAGCGAACGATTCACAACAGTCTAACCTAGAACAGTCGTAGAGGAAGCATCGGGGCCTGTTGTGGGGAATCGGCAGTGTAGCCAGCAAATTCATGGAAAAGATTGGGTAGGGTCAAAGGAATTGGGAAGCTAAAAGCGCTTGAGTAGAGTTAGAGTAGCTGCGACCGTCATTAAATATCATCTATGTGTCTTTTTTAGCTTGGATTTGACGAAGGGTTCAGATACCCCAAATGAGCAATGTGGGCGTTATTTCGGAATGAAAGAATCAATATTCATGAAAGGAGAGGGTAGTGGAAAAATGTGGTAGCAGCTATTGAAAGGACTTTAAGGGAGGATGATAAAGCCAGTTCAGGGTGTATAGGTTGAATTTTTCACACGCAAAGAAAGGGAAAGAGGAGAAGGTGTTGGGTAGAAGTAGGATTTTACTACGCTTTGAGTCAATAGGTTTATACCGTCAAATGTTGCGGATAAACTTCCCCGAAGAAACCAGGAACTAGTGGCTCAGACAATATTGTTCTTCTTTCAACAATGTGTGGGGGGTATACGACTGACCCTGAAAAGAAGAGAGGAAAGCAACGTAATGGTGCTGAGATCCTGGAGGTCCTGTCCAGAATAACCTTAACACCTCTGTGTGGATTCTGTTAGGGAGCAGAGCGGGAGAAGGAGCCGATTGCCCGAAAACTTTCCTTACTATTGGCATTCCTGAACGGGATATAAAGAAGGTGCGGGAACAAACGCGATAGTGGGTCTAATAGTGACAGTATCAAACGATGTCACCCTCTCGGATCACCGGTGGATTGATTTTGTAATGGGAATGAACCACCCATTCTGTTTTGAAATCCAGCTAAAAGAGGTTCGGCGACTTACAAATTAGAATTGAGCGTCCGTTTTATGATCTCTGGGAGATACATCAAATCCATTGTTGGAAGATTTGGCGAAACAGAGGAGAACGACCAGGATGCTCCTCAACCGAGTTCTAAAGTCTTATTCAGTCACTGGCTGGAATCGTTACAAGTAGGCTCAAAGAGCTCTAAAGAAGAGCACAAGTTCGGCTAAACGATTATCATGGGGACGCTTTTGCGAAGAGGTCAACTCTCTTGAGGCAATCACAAAGCTGAAGCGGATCCTGGTCAAGATCCCAGCCAGCAGCTGGGTTATCTGCGTTTACAGAGCGGAAGGTACACAGAATGCAATGAAGTGTATTTTCCAGGCAGCATCCTCTTACCTCGTGGCCGACAGGTGTATACAGCCCTCAACCGAAAGATTGAACTCTGGCATGGAAAGTAGTATCAGTCGGACGAGTCAAATGGGCATTTTAACTCGCTTCACAGAAAAAAGTCTGCAGGTCTGCATGACATTATTCCTGCTCTAGTAATCAGGGAAATGGATGCCGTGGGTCTACATATTCGGATAATATACCGCGCTTGTCTAGCACATGTTTATATTCCAATTAATTGTCGTGATGTAAAGGTAATATTTACTCCTTCGCCAGAAAACTCACCTACATAGACGCAAAAACCTTCCCACCGATCAGTCTACCTTCTTCTTGCTAAAAGGACTGGAAGGTCTAATAGTTCGGTTCATACATCCCTAGGTGGCCACTTCAATGTAGGTAATATACCTACCAGAAAGGCAAATCCACGCGCCAAAAACCGAGAAGAAAATGTCTCCCTCGAATCATGGGTGCTGGTTTTGGACACCTTGCTATGGCTTCTTGGGGACCCAAAGGTTTTCACACAAGCGTTTGTGGACGATCTAGCCTTAATAATTATCGTCAAATTTTGCGGAGAGGGTACTTGGCCGCTTCAATGCGACACTGGTGGTGTTGGTGCCTCTACAAAGGACTCACAACGCTAGGAACTGGACTATTTGTGTTCACTAGGAACATCAGGGGGAAAATCCAGCTGGTACAAACAGTCCAGTATTTGGGAGTACATCGAGTGCAAGTTAACGTAGAAATATCATATACAGAAACAATACCAGAAATTCTGCGATTACTATGGTGGGGCAGGAATGCGGTTGGTAAGATCTGGGGGCTTTCACAAAAACGGAGTGATTGGATGTATTCATTCATAATAAAACCCATTTTGATGTATGAATGCAGGGTCTACTGACCAAGACTGAAGTTTGTTAACAACAGGAAGCTACTAACGTAGATTGAGAGGCTTGCCCGCAGTTCTCCAAGCTATCCTAAACTTTTTCCCCATTCATTTAGAGGTGAAACGGAAAGCAGTAACGACGCATATAGGTTTGATACTGTAGACGCGTGGAAAGGCAGTCATGTGTCCATCTGGAAATTCCTTCGGAAACATCAGGTGGCTCTGATGACCGCCGATCATATGGTTTCCAGGTTCGTCTTTGAAAATATATACTCCGTCGTAATTACCAAAAGAGAAAATTTGCCGATAAAAGGTCACGAGTCTTTTGGGATAACAGATTTAATAATCTTCACTGACGATTCAGTCATGGAAAACAGATCGGGTGCAGGATTATGGAGCAGGCTTGACCTCTCGGGGAAAATGACGACCATATTCCAGGCGCCAACAACAGCAAGAACCTATCAGGCCAGTTGGTGCTGCTGGAACTTGGTCGACTGAACATTCCTGATGTGAGTGCCATAGCGCTCAAACATCGCTAGTAATGAAGAAGCTGACAGACTGGCCCGCCAAGGTTTTGGGTCGGCAATGGTGGGGCCAGAACCCGTTCTTAGCATCTGGCCATCCACTGTCAAGTCCACTCTGAAGGGAGAAATTGAAAGGATTCACGCAGCCGAATGGAGAAATTTGAACTTCTGTCGGCAGGCGAGAATCTTTTTAAGGGAACCCGGGACCGCTAGAGCGACATTTTTGTTGTTGTTTAAGAAGTGGGACATGAGGAACTTAGTAGAGCTTTTAACGAGGCACCGCGCCTTAAACTATCATATGGAAAATGTAGGTGTGGTCTTGGCTATATGCAACCGATATGAGGAGGAAGTGACGGCCCTGCATTTTGTATGCAGTTACCCGGTCCCCTCAGGCCTCAAAGGAACATACCTTGGAAAGGTTTTTTTCAATGAAGGGTCTGCGCATTCTTTGTCTTTGGAGAATGTTCTTAGGTTTGCGAAAGCCTGTGAACGCCATAGGCGAGGGGCCGCTGAATAGGCGATCTCCGGGGATAGTACAAACAAAGAAAGGCCTGAGTGCTTGGAACTGCGGCTCCCTCCAATAAATTAAACTAACTAGGTAGAAGTCCAGACAAACTGTCAAACAATTCTTCGAATAAGGGAAGCTTAGGGGAGGGACACACAGAAACTATAAAAGGAGTATGGTTTATCGGGAGGGAAGCCAGAGTAGAAGATGGGTTCAATGCGGGAAGGATGCTGCGATTAGGACATCATCGCCAATAAATTCAGCCCGCTCCCTTTAACAGCGAAAAAGGGAGTATTCTTTAGGGTGCTCGGAGCTTAATATTTTATCATCAACCCAAATTTCCCAATGTCGACGATATAATGCTGTTTTGTCAACGTATACAAATTAAAATCCCCCCCATCCCCAGTTCTTAAATCTCTAACATTTTGGTAAAATAATTAAAGAGTGGAAATCAAACATGGGCTGACGGGAATGGACGGGTTTTGTTAAGTTGTTTTAACCTGATTCGGTATTTCGGCATTTTTTGATAAAGGACCTCTAGCGCAAGCCGGCTAGAAAATGTTGTTGTGAGTTGTGTTGATGCAGAGAGAAGAGAATTAGGTTGCAAAAACTGGTGAACCAGAGTACAAAATCGCGACTATTTGAGGACGGCCATATTGAAGCCTGAAAACTAATCAAAGGTGATGTGTTATTGATAATGATGTCAGTGTCACTGGAGCATCACGAAAATCATCCTCATTTACGTTCGAAATACATTTCGTTGCGTGAACCCAAACTTCCAAAGTCTGAACTGCAATAATGACTCACCTCAAAGTCAATGGTATTATGTATCTAAATATTAAGATACGTCATTCGCCAAACAAGACCTTGGGCTTTATTCATGACGCCAAGGAATCCATACATTCATCTGCGTCTCGAAAACGTTCTATGTCGAGAAATTTCATCCAAAGATTTCATTCGCATACAATGTCCTTGCAAGAGAACATTGAAATATTTTCTTTCTCAAGATTTATCGAATGTTTTCCCAAACGGGAAAACATGCAGATATTTCATCTCTGAATCAATGGAAAACATTGACCATTAGGTGGCTGGCTTCAAGGTGAATAACACCATAAACGCTATTATCCATTGTCTGCCAGTGAGAAATTATTAGCAATGTATCAACTTTTTTTCCTTCTCCTTGAAAATGGCCACTTATTGCTCAAGCTGAACATTCGAAGGACGAGATAACAGCTATCTTTAGTATCGCATAAAATGAAATAAAGTTTTTACAGGCGGTTTGGTGAACTGGTACATTTGAATTTCATCCTGTGGATCTATGAATCACATCAATCTATATATGTCGAATGACCTTGACCTATGTGTCTTATTCATGTACGTCTCGTATGTAGGATGAAATGATGTGAGAAAAAGAAATTGGATCCGCTCGTGTAGTGTCAGAACAAATTAACTCTCGTCAAATGTCTAGTACGTGACATTGTTTAACAAACAGAGGAGCTCGAAAATGGGCAGATGAGTCCATCTAGAGCCCTTAATATTGAATGTCAATCTTGGATTTCATAGGGACATGCTGGCAAAATGAAGTAATAACTCTGTGGCGTCTCCGCATTATGGGTTGGTTGCTGCAGTACTTAAGGGTGCAGGTTGGTGGGTATTTTTGGATTCCTTATGCAATGAATTTCAGGTACTTTTGTTTATGTTTTGTGTGACTGCTGAGGAGTGGTAAGTAATATCCTTGAACGAAATGGGTATTGTTTTCAGACAACATTGTTATGTGAAGCATTTTTCTTAGTTATAAAGCAGTTGAGTAAAATATTCTTTTATGAAAGATATTCGATATTTGATATAACATTTCCAAAGAAAAGATATCGGCTTCTGATGGACATGTAACACATTTCAAAAAGTCTCTGATGAAAAGGAGACTTGCAATAATAGAGCAGAGCAGACACAGCTCTTTGAAGCATCTTTTAGTATGTATATTGCGTCCCAGTTCTTTCTAACTTAAATGACTGCTTTTGAAAATGATATAAGCCACTGCCAACCTGTACGATGGTTTAAAGGACGAGATGATATCTAAAAAATGTCAAGTAGGACGTGTTTCGTAAATTTCGTATTTAGAAATATCGACTTCTAAGGTTTATGTTCTAGTTAAGAAGGTTAAATACGGCGCATTACTGGAGTTTGTATGGTAAAAGAAAAGCATTGCATATGTTCGACGTTTTTCAATTACTTGTACACATGAGTCCAGCTGTCCAATTAAGACCGTTATTTTATTAAGAAATGTACCAAAGGGAACAGGAATCTGGCCAATACGAGATCAAAGGTCCAAAAACTATACAAACGGGTGAAGCAAACCGGGCACTGGCCGAGATAAAAAAAAATGCTCTGACGATATGCAACAGCGCAATCAAAGGAGCAAAGCGAATTGGCTTCAGGAAATTTTGTGATCAAAAAACCCCATAAGAATCCAGGGGTTATAACCAAGGAGGACAAGCTACATTTGCTTCTCAAAACTCATTTCATGCAGTCCTATCTTACGGCTGAAGATAATAGCATTCTGCCTGCCACCTCAATAATAGACAATGGGAGGAAAAGGGAAAATTGAAAAATAGCAAAAGAGGTATGCTTGGAAGGGAGAGTAAAATGGGCGCTGAAATTATCCGGAATGGATGGCATTTTCATAGCACTATTTCAGAGGGCCCTGGAAATCAGTAGTAAAGGCATAAGAATAGCCTTATGATATATTCCAACAGCACTTCACCATTATCATCAATGGCGTAACAATCGGTGTCTGGTCAATTTAGACAATATAAAACTGGGTCTTCTCTTGATCGAGGTCCATCAATTCGATATCTTTAAAGGCTGTCTGGTGTCCTGGCCAATGTTATGTTTGCATCGGAGGCAGGGTATGCCACGTATTCTTTTGCGCTTATAAACTTTCCGGGGTAGATCGAAGGCGGCCAAAAGTTCTCTATTTTTTTTTTGCTAAGAACTCAAGTCTTCGAGGAATATACGAAGACTTGCAATACCTTTGTCTTGTATAGAAACAGTTTTGATTACTGATGGCCATATTTCAACAGTTTTTCCATCGCTTGCCGCAGAGAGAAAATCTGTTGCTGATTTGGTATAGAGCCATGATGTTGAGGGGTGTATAAGGCTATTCAGCAACGTGATATCGATATAATTGCTGCGATGTGTGATATTTCCCCTCTTATGTATGGGATTGCCAGTCGTCAGACATTGATTCGCTATCCCAGACTTTGAAGATAAGTTGATGAACTATTTGTACCATTTGTGAAGTACGTTGTCTCCGCGGATTTTCCACAGGACTTTGATGTGAAATATCATATACAACGATGTACCAAACCTTTCCCTTCTGGGCGACGGTGGGTTACGCCGACGGCATAGCACTGATTGTGGTCGAAAAGCTAAATAAAGTAGGTGCTGAGTTATACTCATGTAAAACAATTAGTGCTGTTAAGGGTTGGCTGGAGAATTTTGGTCTGACAGATGCGGATCTGATCACCAAGCACCGTAAAAGAAATTATGCCCGCACCAAATTGTAAATCATATTATCACATCCAACCCATCCATCAAAAAATTGGGAGCTCAGTTATAGGCAACAAAACCGGGGAGCTCAGTTATAGGTAACACGTGCAGTATGTTTGCGATAAAACATCCATTGGAAGTATGGCCCTAGCAAGGATGATTCCGAAAGTGGGAGAGCTATAGTATGCCTCTAATGTCGCAACAGTCGTTCTTTTACGGCTGGGGCCAAATAAGTTTGTGATGATGATAACTTTTTTCAGGTGGTTGTGGTTGCCGATACTCTATCTCCAGGACTTCTGTTAATTGCGGCTGTTGCGGCGTCCATTTCTTTTCTTATAGGTGTTACGTAGGACTCTGTTATGGATGGCTTCAGTGGTCATTCGCACCTGATTGTCAGAGGGGACTCGAGGCACGGGGCACCATTTCAACGAGATAGTTATCCGAGTCTATATTGGCCCCTCAATATGTTCTGACAATCAACGTTGGAGGGTGGCGCCATTCAATTAGCACGTTGTTAATTTGGTAGGAAGTGGTCTCGTCTGCAAAGGCCTATGTTTGGGATGGCTTTCCGTGCAAACCAGGTGCTTTCAGCAAACATTTCGTTCGACACTGCTAGTTGGATAATCCGCAGTCCGTTCTCATTGCTAGTTTTATGCAAGCTATGGGAGCTAACATATCGCCTGAAAGCGTGATTCGTTTCTACTTGGCTGCTAAAATCTTTATTATTATTCTGTTAAAGGAAGTTGCACTGCCTCCTAAAATAACTATTGTACTTCTTTTATTGGTTATAGTGGGCAATGATAAGTCTAGAGCGCATGACCATTCGTTTATGTTTTGAAAGTCGGTAACAACTGGTTTGATTTTTTTGTTCACTAGGAACCCTACTCCGAGTAGATGGTGTACTGAATGGCCATTGTAATATGTAGTGTAATATCTCTTCTCCAGGAAACCAGTCCCTGTTCAGACTATCTCTTGAAATGCTGTCACGTAGGCCGTATATTGTATTAAGACAGGATATCGGTTAGCTTCTTTTCTATACAAGGAGCGCATGTTCCTTGTGAAAATGCGCAAATAATTTGTCCGTTTTCGTTGCCGGGTCCTTCGTCATGGAATCCGTCCATCCGGAGCCACGAAAGGAGCCTTGGTTTCGTGGACCTCAGTTTGGTGGACCAGTTGATACAATTTGTCCCGTTTTTAGGCGTGGGAAACTCGCTTTTATATTCGTCTGTTGATATTCATTGAAAGTGATCATCACAATTCTGTAGCCATGAAAATAAACCGACGGGGTTCAGATTCCTTCTCTCCATCGCGAACCTTGACCAGAGAAACATCACTTGCTCTTCATCCTAAAGTGTCTCATCGCATACAGAACAATTCTTCGAATCATCCAACCAAAAGCGATAAAGATACTGCCTACCATCGTATCCCGTAGGGAACCAGGTAACGTAGTAGTTGATTCCCCCGTGTTTTTACTCAAGCCTTGCCCTTACGTTGAGAATAAACTTGTGCGTTCAGTGACTACCACTGCCAGTACTGCTTCATCTCATGTGGGTATAAAAACGCTGCTGACCCTGAAAGCCATCTGCCGGTAAACCGAATTTACGTGCTTTCTTCTCTGAGAGTTTACAAGCACCTTCTCCCACAAAGCCGACGTGTGAAGCAGAATGGATCACACCACTCCGGCTAGACTCAATCTCTGACAATGTTCCCGTCCGTCAAAATTTGCCATTTGTAAGTGCCGCGATGGTACTACTATAGCTCATAGCCGGTCTTGAGACGAGCATATGTCCATCGGCTTCCACTTTCCGAATCTTATTCTTTTGACGGTTCGTTATTAAGACCGCTTCCGTTTTCTTATCCATCAAGGTCAGCCCGGTTCTTTCTAGGCGGGAGTTTGGCTCTCTGATTGTCTCCATCGCGTAGATCCTCACATCCTTTGGGCGCTTTGCTGTAACAACTGCAGTCTAGTTTTCCGCAAGCGAATAATCGCAGGCTCTTCTGGGACGGGAAGAACAAGCACCTCATTATACGTACATTACATTCCACTGTAGGAGACCCAGCACCGAACCCTGTGATATACCCACTGTGTTGACGTACTCATCTGTCTCGTACCAGAGAGTCCATTATCGCTTCCGAAATGAGGATATCTGCGATAGATGTAGGGTTGCACCGACCGTGGGCGTTTTCGATGTTATGGACATGTAATTCACGCTAATGAGAACTGATTTGCCAAAATTGGTCTGTACATAAAAATCGATAGGAAATAACTAATAGGCCGACCGAAACAACGATTACTTGATGAATGAGGACTTGAGAGCACCCCTTCATCCTTAAACAAAGATACCAGAAAGCAATCTTCTCTTCGGGAGTGTCTGCGAGGCGGTGAGCTGGCTAAATAGAAGGAAGATTGAGATTCTTTCTAGCTGGTGTTCTGAATTAGTAATATCAGGGGTGATCGTGTTTCAGAGTTGGAAAGTTTAATTTCCAGAAGAAACGTGAATCATGATGGGGCAATAGGGCAAACTGCGAGAGGTGGCAGTTGCCTCCGACTTAAACCGGCAACCGAGTGGTTGATGTATAGACGGATCCCTCACAGCAGAGGCGACGGGCTGTGACATTCCTTCAAGAAGAGAAAACTACTTCAAACTAATGATAAACATGTCAGCATATTTCAGGGGTAAATATACACCATAGATAGCTGTCCTTACTTCAACCATCACAGTAACTGTAGGGACCAGAATATTGCGATCCTACTCAACTAATATGGGGATGCCTCAATAAATCGAATACATTTCCTAGCACAATAAGGTATGAATCCCATTGAGTTAGAAGGCGACGAGGCAGCAGATATAAATATATTAACATAGAACCGCTCTGTGGAATCGGGAAGGGGTACATGCCATTAACGATAAAAAGCAAAGAGAAACGGTTAAGGGTACTATACTGGGTGAGCTTATCGGGAATGGAATTACAGTCCAGGGTGTTCATTGAGGGATATGATCTGAATTGAGAAGCCCAGTTGTTAATATTTTGAAACTTTACATGAGCCGAATACAGCGGTAGCTTTGGGGATGATGCGTGCCCTTTTCCGAGCTAGGAAATGACCTCTTAGGATCTTGCACACTGAAAGGGAGGGAAATGCATCAATTTGTTCTTAGCTGAAATAGATAAAAAAGATCGTCGGGATTGAATGAAGCACTGGCATTGAGAGTGGTAATTAGGTATTCGACTAAGAAAGGGGTAATGAAGCGTTAACTGCCTCCACAAATATGGGACCAGGCAGAGAGGGAGGAAAAATGGGGAAGAGCAGCTATACACCGAGGAAAAGTAATTACAAAGTAAGTCACACGATAACTGATGTGAGCCAGCAGCGGAGCCCTGCAAACTTGATAAAAGTGACAGAGGCCTGGGAGGGGTTGCGGGAGTTGCAGAAATTTATTTGTACTAATGCGTATTTGACAGTTATCTACTACTACTATCTGCTATATACTGAGCACAGCAAGACTTTAAATTGAGCGAAATCAACGTGGTTACTGGAAAACTGACAATTTTTCCTTGTTGCGAGTTTCAGACGAAGTTATTTATGTTCAGTCAAACTGGCTTAATGAAGGTGCAGAAGGTTTCCTTACACCTTAAGGAAGTGAGGATAAGAGTCCAATTGATAGGTACAGCTCAGACCTTCGAAATTGGCCTTCCAATAGTTGGATTTATCGGGTTTGTAGATAACGTAGGAGTTGAGACGAGCAATTTGAGGGCCAAATTTAAATACAGGATGATGGGCGGCTGGAATGAAGTAGTTGATAAAAGTGACACCCCGGTTGGTTGAAGAGGACAAGATCGAGAGTGTGATTTAAATCATTTTCGGTGAGGTTGAGCTGAAGTGCGGCACAGGCGCTCATAGAGGGGGAAGGAAAGGATGCTGCGAGTTATAAGAAAAAGAAAGGAAGGCTGGATACGTCAGGCCAGGTCAGGTGACCTTAATTTACCCATGGCCATTGTAAAGAATAGAAGAGTGAAATATTATATATATAAGGTATGCGTGGTATATCACAACACCAACGGAAATATATAAGTTGGCATACACTAATCAAGGCGCCAGTTGGTGGAGTGGCAACAGTTGAGCTTGCTGTATTGCGGTAGCGGGTAGGAAGGAAGCGTGGTGAAACCGGTTCATCGACAACAGGATGGTCTGTGAAGATGCGTGGCGCGATCGCCGAGCTGAGGACGTGCTTCTCTTACCGTTGTTAGAAAAAACTTGGTTTGGAGAAGCTATTGCAATGGTAGCTCTGGGGTCTCATTGGAATAGTGTAACAGGGTGGAGGTTTGGGTGGCCAGGGCACCATTAAGTGTAACTTTCGGCAGGATGCTGAGGGCATATCAGTGATTGAGGAGAGGGGATAATTGAGGACCGGGGCTTCCAGACTCGAAGTCAATGTCTTATTACATTACAACTGCATGGATTCGAAAACATAATGCCGTAATATCTGCAGTAGCAAAAGGGAACATTCCATAAAAGTTTGGCACCAGTGTCAAGGGAAGTCGAACGACATCTCACAGTAGCCATTGCATGTCTAGAAATTTGTAGTGAGCCGAGGTTCCCTGCCGATTGTACAGCATTTGTCATAGATCGGTAAGGATATCGCCATACTATGATAATAGAAAAAGAAATCAGAGTTGAAATAATTTCATTGTTCACTATGTAGTGTTTAGTGCGAGCACATTTATTGAGTCGAGCGATAAATAAAACGTACGATTGTAGCACATGCACTCAGCGCACTTTCTATAGTATTTCCACTGTTTTTACTGCTTAATAGAATTTCAAGAAAAGTCCCAACCTTAGAGCCTTTTGGACTTTAGACGCACGCAACGTTACAAAATCTACGGGAAAATGGATGCGAGTACCGTGCTCGTAGTTTTAAACATAGAATCTACATCAACGTTCTGGCACCCAGGCTGTGAAGGAACTATTCCTGAGGTAACCTTTGCATCGGAATTACTGGCGACGTGTGAATGGGTGGCAAGTTCTGAAAGACTTCCTGACAAGTGACCCCCAATACATCACATTTGCAGTTATTGATGCTATTTGTTGGTGTGCACCAACCGACGCTCCCAGTGCGCGTGGAACGCCCGGAGGGCCAACATCGGGGGATTCGCAGGAAGCTCTTGGAACACGTGGAGTTGCACTGGAGGGCACTTCGGCGGGTGGTGACGTTGTAGCTGAGTCTTTCGTAAATTCAGTGATGAACCTGATAACAACGGAGGGGCCCCACTGGTGACCAACCCTCTATGTACGGCCTTAAGCTCCACCATTTGGCACATCGTTTGCACGTTCAGGAGGAGGCATGCACCACAATAGCCGAGTACAGACCAGCCAAAAGGATACTCCGCAGCGCGATAAAAGAAAGCAAAACTCACTGCTTTCAGGACCTAGTCAACCGGGTAAATGGAAATCCATGGAGTTCAATTGCAAATGGAAATTCAGGGCTCTGTGGAAATCCTGCATACTTAGTACCGAACAGATGGCCCGTATTGTACAGCAGGGAAGGCATCGAGGATTGCCTGCGTTTTACCATGAATGAGCTCAAAGAGGCCGTCCTTAACATGCAAAGAAGAACGCGCAAGGTCCTGATGATATCCTGGTAGAAGTATATAAACTGGGGTGCCACCAACGGTCAAACAAGCTGCCCGGTTTGCCTGAATTTGGACATTTTCCTTGTCGCTGGAAGCTTGGAAACTGCGAAGTTCACGTTGATTAGCAAAGGAAAGGAGTCCCTTACGAGCCGTCTGCATACCGACCCCTGTATATTTTAACACGGCCGGGAAAGTTCTCGAAAGATTTTTCAGGACTTATCCCCAAGGCAGTGCAGGTTCAGAATAGGGTGACCCAAGCTGGATGTTGAATTGAGGCACACAGCTGCCAATCTCGATGGATATTGTTCCTCATAACGTTTGATTTCAGATATGCCTTCGATTCCGTAAGATTGATAGATATACTGGGCACTTTAGAAAATTCATCACATTATTTGGGAGAACGCTCTCTGTTCTATGAGACCCTACAGGGCCAGAGGAGGATGTAGATCACGTTGCGGGATCCGTCCTGGGGTCGGACCTCTGGAACGATAGTCTGCTAAGACTCGACATGCTGGAAGAGTCGTGCCTGGTCGGTTATGCAAATCATGTTGCGGCACTTGTTGCTAGACGCGTCGTTGAACAGCCGTAAAACAGACTTGGCATATTAATGCGACGGGTAACGGGATGGATGATTTCTGATGGTCTCAGCTTTGCGGTGGAAAATAACCGGAGTAGTCATCTTGAGCAGAAAGAGAATCTCGACCCTGCGTCCTATATTGATCGGCGAATTGACTATAGAATCAAAACCAGTGGTTAAATACCTTGGTTTAATGCTCGGCTGGATGATGAGCTTTTGCGAGCAAGTCAAAACGCGGCTGGAGTCTCCCTATTAAGTGGGCTAATGGCAAATGTTGGCCCTATATCTACCAGAATACGTTTTCTTATGGGGGCAACGCAGTCTTTTCTGTTCTACGGGGCGGATGTGTGGGCTTATGCAACTTTCTTTGCAAAAAGAGTTAACAGGCGGATGGATTGTGCGGGTCAACAGCACTATAGATCCGTAACTGAATCGAAAGCATGGTGGGGTTGATTATTTTCTTACTCAACTTATAAGTGGACATGGGGGATTCCAGTCTTACCTACACAAGATAGCGAAGGCAAGACCACTTGATTGTGTGTTCTGCAATGAAGTAGTGGACGACGTTATGCTCGGTGGATCGGTGGAAAGACTCCAAGGGTTCTTCGAAATAACAATTCCCTGACTTGAAGGCTCTCTAAACTGGCAAAGCGGGAGGGCGAGGTCCCAAGTAATGTATCAAATGGTTCCAGGCTAGTTCTTTAATGACGGGGAAGTGTTTAGTTGGTAGTTGGACGGCGTGCCTTTGCGGGGGTCCAACACTTTGAGCTGAACAGCGTATGATGCAGGTTGTTCATCAAGGGAATAGTATGATGAAATTAAGAAGGATTTGTAGTAGATTTGAGTAGCGCATCAATTAGCGCTTAATGTTAGCATATTTCCGAACTGGGTACTTAAATTTCCTGAATTATCTAGCATAGTGTCGTTGGAGCACGGATACTTTTGCGGAACTGTGCTTAGGTTTGAACGAATCTGGGAGGATGCAATACACTTCACTCAGCAGCAAGCTAGAGTTTCACCTTCGTGGTTGCTAAAATTCACAATGACCTCATGATCACAAGCACGTTCCGAGGTTCATTGTGCATCCATCTGGTTGTTCCTTCTCGTAGAGTTCGAATAGGCAAGGCTGCGTAACCGGAATTACCAAGAAAACGTTCAATGTCACAGTGGAAACCGTTGGCAACCACCTGAAATGTCGAAGCTTCTTAGATATCCTTTGACGGATCCAAGGGAACACAAGTTTAATGCTAGGGTGAGTCCCGATGGAGTATCCATCCTTGATTTCGTTACAGAAAATGGTATTTTTGTGGATGTAAATACAATTTTTCATATGATTAGGGCGACAACCATAGAAAGGAGTGGTACAAGGATAATTTTTTTTGGATTTACCTAGCTTAGGCAAATTTGGATCCAATTTAGGATCATTCTACGGATCCGATTTTGGGCTCTATTGGTAATGGTAAAAAATCTAACATTTGAAAAGCCTGGTTTTTTTTTTCTAGGTGTCGCGCTTATAGGTGGCCTAGCCAGACCAGATCATAAAAAGCTATTAAAGGCTAGTAGAAAAAGGTGCTACGAAAAATGCGATTTGTTTAGTGGTTTCAGATGTCGGCGACTCAGCTAATATCATTTGTATTTAAACCTTCCTATTTTGCTGATTTACCCTCTTGCAATTAAATATAAAAGGGACGTAAACAAAAGCTAGGATAAGAATGACTAAAACGCGAAAAGACAACCCTTTAGGTTAGGGCCAACCCCAACTATTGCATCTAAACTCAATCATTAGTTGTGTCCTGAATGAATTCCCAATCAAATTACTTTAAATAGTGTTCAGATAGCTTCATAAACTTTTTCTGGCCCACTCGATAGAAACGGTTGCCTTAAGCTACTCTCAATTCGGTGCCAATATAGTCAATCAATTTGGTATTCAATCTACTCTGGTCCTCCAACTCAATTTGGGCTAACGTGTGGCTACATGCATACCACTTGGCCAATTATTTCTGCTAATAGCCATCACAAATCGTTTCTTATCAAATTACCTGACGAATCTCCAATCATGCAAATGCCAACACTTCGGGTGTTGTGCTGGAGGGTAGGTGACCCCATCGAGTTAAAGTCTCGAACTTGGTAAATGTTTCCATCGTCTCCGATTAGGAAATCGTAGCCGATATCGTCCCATCTATTATTTGACATATGCCCATTTTGTGCTGAATGGACCGTAGTAGCTTTACAGGATTCAGGGCTGTAATATGCTGCCTGGGGTGTTGTAGCTCCTTGTGCTGCTCCTCCTGATTTTGGCATGTGATGAATTACAACGTAATTTACTGGGTCCCGAGATGTAATACCTTCGAAAGGCAATTTTGTAGTATGGTCGAAACGAGTAACGATCTCTACACCGGCAACTGTTGATGCTGATATTGATGCTGTATCTGAAAGATGAGATGAGGTGGGTTAATAGATTGAGAAAAGGTTTTGCAACGTGTGGGATTACATGAGTAAGTGAGAATCACAAGAGTTATTAGGTTCGGTCCCATATTTTTTCAGTCACTGTGGGTTCGGTATTCCGCGGAAAGCTACTTTCTGTTTCAGCGGAAGCTAATCTCAGAATGGCTCTCGGTGGTGATAACTGTAATTTTTATACTTTTTTGAAATTGTAAGTCATCTTCTCCGGGATTCACAGATAACTCTCTCATAGTCTTCCCTGAGCGCCAGCCGACCCTTATTGTGGAATTCTGAGGTTTCACACTGTTTGTTATTTACAACTTTTTTGATTTCGGGAATCACCGTCTTAGAGTGCACAGGTACAGTGAGTGGAATTAGGAATTATAACCTCTCAATTAGCTTTCTATGCCATATTATAGAAGCAAATGCCGGTCCGCTGAAGTCATTTAGTACCGCTTCTTAAATCCCCTTTTGTTTCGTGAGAAAGCTGCATTATTTAAGCATCCGCCTCGGCTGCATTTCATCCAACTAAAAGAGGATTAGGATAACAAAACCGATTCGAAATTGAAGTATCTGAAGTGGGTCCTGAGTGAGATCATATTTCAGTGTCTCTTAATTATTTCGATGCACTGTCAATGGAATAAAAATTATCTTTGTTGTTATTTTTATTTCCCACAAGAGTTCGTTTTTGTAAATACTCGTACATGGAAAAAAATACATCTGAGGTCAGTGAAAGATTTATTGGCTCGTGGTACACATACCAGTCATCATTACATGCTTTTATGCGTTGTCTAGTGAAAAATGCTTGGTGCCATCTTAGACGGTGGTAATTATAAATGATTAGCATATTCTCAACCAACATAAACTGGTTAGATTTTACTGAATCTTAGAATGGATATTAATTAAAAGAACCTCAAGTGGTTGTGTTAATTTCTAATAATGGGAGTTTTTAGATAGTTTGAGTGGAAACTTTTCTATTACGATAAGAAAAAACTCGTTGACCCCGAAGGCCAGTGATGTGTGATCATAATGCTCTCTCAGTCATTGCTTCCGTAATGTGGACCCAGTGAGAGTTCTACAATTCGTTCAGGGTGAATTGGATGATTCATGTGAGAAGTCTACAGCTCGTCTACTTAAATCAATGAGATAATTGAAAAGCAATCGACTGTAAATAGGTTAGTGTGTCAGAACAAATCAGAAATCGGAGGTCATGCTTGACAGTCAACCGTTTTCGAGTTAATTGGCTGGGGCGAAGAAGGCAGAGCCCTAAGTGGTGGTTTTAGGTCCAATCATTGGCATGAGCCTAAAAAATTTGGTTAGGTCTCTTCGTTTTACTGCTGGCACCCAAGCAAGCCTAAAGGATTTGGTTCGGTCTCTTCATTTTACTGCTGGCACCCAAGGTTATTCAAACCTCCACCATGTCAAGTACACGGCAACCAGGAAGTTGAGTAGATTATTAAGGCTCCCCTCCGACATGACCTTGTCGTGGTGAGGCAACTTGTCGTAGTTTACTACTACATTAAAGGTGTCTAAAAGCATATGAAGATGGAAACAAAGGATTGTAACTCTCCAATTGGTAAGAAGTCACAGACTTCGAATCTACCCGCGACTTTGAGAACTCCGGTCGTGGCCAAAGCACGGATTTCGGAGGTCTCATCAAATCCATGTTTCCCACGAAGAAATCTGTGGAAGACAGTCTCTCCACTTCAGTGGAAAACCTACACCCGGTGTCTTCGGGCCGGTCAGCCAGAAAGGATAGTACAGCAACTCCCTTAATGAGAGGAATTAATGACTATGGCCGGCCTGTCGGTGACACAGTTGTCTAACTCTTCTAAAATACGGGAGAGGAAGGCTAAGCAGAAGGAAACTTTAGTCGCAAAGGAGAAAGGATTACAAGCTTGCCTGTTAGAACCTTCTCCTCCGCCTGTACCTGGAAAAACGGAAGAAAGGAAAACTAGTAATTTGGACGCAACTGGTCTAACACCGATGTGTGAAAGCAGATCCATACAGCCCGGACACAGTGAACCTTGGAGGGCTTCTGGCTAACGGCAACGGAAGGCACTGCGAAAGAAGGCGACGTTTCTTGGGAATGAGGACATGGACGTTACTACACCATCAAGTGTGGCGATATCCAGAGAAATCGGACACAAGAAAGCGGAACTTTCGGCTAAAAGTGAGGACAAGTTCTAACTCCGCTGAGATCCACATTAAACGCGGCAGACTTATGGCTACAAGATTTAGTCAAATTAACCTGCAGCATGCCAAAGCTTCTTCCTATCTACTAGTGACAAAGCTGGCAAAGTACTGTCCTTATATATTTCCGGTTCAAGAGCCATGGGTTCGTTTTAACAGAATCTTTGGATCGGCCAAGGGGACTAGGATCTTCTTCGATGAAAGATCCTCGAGACAGATGGCCTGCGAAGTAAAGTAATTGTCCCAACAATCTGCACTTCAAAGTTGTTAGATTTGATTGGAAACTGGCGAGTGCTAGATGAAGTCTCACTCTGAGATCATCGTTACTTAGAATTTAGTCTGACTATTGCAGGCGAACAGTATTGAATACAAAGATGGAATCCTAGGAAAACGGATTAGACAATGTTCAATGAACTTCTTGGCAAGAAAGTTGAGCTCCTTAAGCGACTAAGGACTCCTTTAGCGATAGAAGATCAATTGGAAACTCTGAATAGCACACTTTTAGGGTGCTTTGAAGAGGCTTGTCCTATTTCTCGAGGCCTACGTGGTAGAACGGTTCCATGTTGGAACTAAGAACTGCAAAGAGTCAGGAAATCAATCAGAGGACTTCTAAATCGTGCTTGCGAAAGCAACAAAGATGAAGACTGGCTAAACTTCCGCAACTCACAACGTGAATGTAAGAGGCTCGTAAAACAAGGAGGATGTGAGGAGCTGGTAGATGAAAGGGAAACTTGCACGCTGTGTAGAGTCCTTAATAAGGATGAGTCGGCCAAGCTGGACTCTCTTAGAAAATCGAAAGGTAGTTTCTTGAACTTCAGAGTTAAGTCTATACAGACTCTCTTGGAAGTACACCCACCGGGAGTAAAGGTCTCAGAACTGGGGAGAAGAGAATTGGCGGTTTGTACAACACGAAGATGTTGCAACGAGAATTGGGATACTGCGAGTGCGGTTGTTACCAATGAAAAGGCGAGAGCTGCTATACTATCATTTGAACACTTCAAAGCACCTGGCATGAATGGCATCTACTCAGCGATGCTAAAGGAATCTATAGAGCACTTAGAGCAACTTCTAAGAAATATTTTTCGAGGATGACTTGGTTTGGGCTACGTGCCTTCCTCTTGGTAGAAGGGTAAGGTAGTCTTCATACCAAAGCCTGGGAAAGATGACTATTCTAATCCAAAGAACTTGAGGCAAATCAGCTTAACATCATTTTCGCTGAAATATCTGGAGAGACTGGTTGAGCGTGACATTCGCGAAAAGGCGCTAAGGTTGCACACACTAAATGAAAACCAACATGCTTACCAACCTGGAAAGTTCTGTGAGTCTGCTCTTCATTTTTGGTGTCAAAGATGAAGGATGCAACTCTGAAGGGTAAGTACGCGATGGGGGTGTTCGTGGACATTGAAGGGACTTTTGACCGTGCGCCCTTCTAAAAGTTCTGTGATTGACGAGACTCTTATAAAGTGCACTATGCTAACGCAGAGATTGCTGTGTGCTGACGTGGGTGTTAATCGCTAGTTAACAACGGAAACGACGAAAGGCTGTCCTCAAGGAGGTGTGCTTTTGCTACTTTTGTGGAGCATGCTGATCAACTCACTACTATGCGAACTGCAGAATCTATCAATACACGTTCAAGCTTGCGTGGATGACATAGCTGTGCTGGGTGTTGGTCGAGATCTTGGAATGTTGTGTAGAAATACAAAACGCGCAATTGATTTGATTGACAGGCATGCACGTTCAGTAAATCCAAACAAAATCACTATGGTATTATTTACAAAAAGGAGGAAACTGGGAAACTGAATGGTCTTTGCCTTCCAGAGATGAGGGGTACAACCCTTCAACTCTCCGAAGAAGTGAAATATCTGGGAGATATTCTAGATAAGAAGCTTGTTTGGAACAATGTAGAGATAAAGATGAAAAGATCTCTCCGAGCTCATAGGCTGTGTAGCCGGGCCTCTACCTCGACATGGGTACTTAGGCCTCAAGTGAAACAGAAGAGTTTTCGCTGTGAACTAGCCACACTGCAAAGAACTGTGTGTCTGGGTATTACCCTTGCCATGAGCACAATATCCGGTGCGGCTCTGAATGCATTACTCTATTTGCAGCCCTTGGATTTGTTTATTCAGAGCACTACAATGAGAGCAGCTCACAGACTAATTCGATTAGAGCTTGTGCTGAGGACTTTCTTGTACTTGGGTTAAATGCTGATTCATAGCCACCCTCCCTTTACATGGTATCCAATTTAGGTCAGCTCGACAGTTCTTGCTGATATAACCGTTCGACTTGCCGCTCCCTCATTACTTCGTTTTGAGCTGGTGCACCACGAAGGCAGTGCTTGGCTTTATCTCCTCGATAAGCCGACACATAACCTAGCCTATTTTTCTCTCCCTGTTGTCAGTAGTTGTGCTGTTGTGCTGACTCTGCAGTTTACGTCCCACACCAGACTTATCGTAGCATTTTTGCCGTTGACTTTTTACCGTGCGTACTCCGTGATGATCTCAGCTATATCCTTGCAGACTTTAGCGGTCTTCAGTCTGCTAGCCCTTGCTTCGGCTTCCTGTCCTAAGGACTTTGAAATTTGTATGTGGTTACATCCTTACCATAATAGAGAGTTTCAAAAACTCCGAGGTGCGACCTTTCCCCAGGATTCCACATCTTCCTTGAACAATCCATTTTCTTTTTCCGGAATTGCGGTTACGTGAGTTTCGCCGTGGAGCTTCCGCTATCATCACCTGCTCTACTTTTTTGGGGAATGAGCCCTTTTTCTCTTTAGGAGTTTGCTGTCCTGTTGATTCGTTTAACCATTTGGCGCTTGGCTCATTTTTCGATCGACGTTTTCATTCGTTTTTCATCTTGGGTGTTGCAGTACGCCAACTGGTTGCGCCCATATCAGTAGGGACTTGCGGAGAATTGAGCTTCTTCTGATGAAGGCCGTTGATTGAGCCGGTTCTAGTTTCTCCCATATGCTTATAACATTAGGTTCTATAGTAGTCAAGGCTCCAAATACTGAAGTACTGCGACGATGTCGGTTCTGGGTTTCCGATGTCCTGAACGGTAATTTTTCTCTTCTCTTCCCCTCCATATTCGGTTTTATTTCTGGATGACCTCCCCGCAGCCAATTTTTATTTACGAATGTGCATTTTGCTCCCACCTCCCATTTCAGGTGATGTTAAAGCCAGAAAGCAGGAAATAATTGAATATGGGTACCTAGATTCTGTTGCTTCACGGATAGACATCTGTGCTGCATTGAAAGAGCAGAGGCACATAGGGCATTATAAAATGGATGAGGAGTCATATGGAGGTACCCGAGTTGCTATTATTAGTTGCCTCTCGAAGCAGCGATTGAATTGATTATATGTGCAGAATAAGGGAGCAAGTACCACTAAAGAGATGCTTCAGATATCTTAATTTTGGCCACCTTCAACCACTGCTTTGGAGCTAAAAATCTGCTATTCCAAACGATTTGAAGTCCCACGTAGACGTTCCAATATAGGCATGTGGAAAGCAAGATATTCAAGAAACGAGGTTATCCCGTGGAGTAGTGCTTTATAAGAGCAAATATCAGTAACGTCCCTACAGCGGTTACGCTCCCCTCAGTGCCAAAATAGCACAATATGAAGAGATGTTAGGTAATTTAGTGTTGGACGATGGAGAGTATAAAGGTATAAGATAATTGTTGGTAACTTCAAAGCGTGGGTCTTAGAATGGGGAAATCGAGTGAAGAACAACATCAAGTAGGTTAGGCACGATCGTCGGCCGGATATGGCTCAGTACTTAGTTGGTAAGAGGGATGCCTCAGCTGGTGGGTGAACAGTATAATTATAGTGATCACCATCCCATCTTTTTCAGTATTAGAATGAAAAGGATGCTTATCTGGTCTACGGAGAAGACATTACTCGCGGCTTAAGAGAAGTAAGAGAGTACGAAGCGAAGTGCGATGAAAAATGTAAGCCAGTTGTGTCACTGTTTAATCAAAGCATGTAGCGCTACAATGTTTCGGCAGCGTTTAAATCAGAGTAGGAACATCATTTATTGAACCTTGAACCTCGACGTTAAGATCAGTTTATCTGTAAGCGGTGGCAATCTGCCAAAAGGCAATCGGGAACTCGGAACATTGGGAGCTGGAAAAAAATACCGGGATCTCTGAAATAGTTCCAAAACTAATCTGAACCTGCATGGTTCTGTTTACAAAGTTGTGACTGAAACCAGTAGGTAAATATCGCCTTAAGTGACGTGTCCGCCACTCTTGTTGCAAGTTATTAAAATTCTTTACCGCATCTGCCTTGACAGATGGTGGTTCAAAAGGTTGCTGGTTGCTGGGGTGACTAAAGAGAAAGTATTAGAGGTAAAAAATCTTCGGTATTTAGCGAAATTCTGAATAAAGGTGTCAAGTTGGCTGCTAAGGCCATGTCGGATTGGTTCATAAGTGTATTTGAATCGTACATGATGGAAGATATGTTTTCCGCCTAGCGGAATTGAGGATGTTGCCACTGAATTCCCAAAAGCTTCTTCTTGTTGACCTATCTGTCTTTTAGACAATATAGGGAAATTGGTGGAGAAGGTGGTATACAAGATATTGCTCCCGTTTCTCCAGCTAGAATGTGGTCATTGAGGGCAAGAGTATGGATTTTGTCGAGCGCATTTCAAAGCCGAAATAGTAATAGTCATGGATCTAGCTCGCGAGGCTGATAAATGCTGTGCAGTGATCATCATCATCATCAACGGCGCAACAACCGGTATCCGGTCTAGGCCTGCCTTAATAAGGAACTCCAGACATCCCGGTTTTGCGCCGAGGTCCACCAATTCGATATCCCCAAAAGCTGTCTGGCGCCCTGACCTACGCCATCGAAATGGTGGTCTTCCTCGTCTTCTTTTATTGCAATCCTGATTTTCTTTTTATTGAAAGTTCGAAGGCACCGACCGTGATGGGTTAGGGAGTTAGTTTCGTCCGTGAATTGCGCTTCTCCGAAGTCATCACTTTTTCAATTGTTAAAAAATGCGTCCAATGAGAGTAGAAACTTCCTCATTGCGCTAGTATTGACGAAATAGAATTTAAATTGGCAATGAGTGCATTAGTCAAGCGGGAAGACCTAAATTAAATTTATGCGAAACGGCCGGGCCTGCATTAGGTTTGTTAACAAAATTTGAACTTCTCCTGCTTTACGATCCCCAAGATCGTGTTTCCTCATCACATGTCCGATCAAGGTGTTATCAGAGCTCACCTCGTTATTCAGACCACTCATCACGCCCTCTTTGGACTGCAATTGCTCATAGAAAGTCTCCTTCTTCTCTACATCGGAAATCTCCGTTGACACATATCATTGCCTTTTTGAGATGTTCTTTATCCTGAATTGAATCTCGCAGTTAAAAATCTGTTTTAGCGGTTCCCCAGACATGAGGGTGTATCTAGCTAATGCGGTAAGCATCAATCCGACGTCGAGCTCACGCTTACTTCCATCAGGTTTGCCAGAGTACAATAGCACAGTGCTCCAAGAAGCAGGGAAGTGCTTTCCAGAGTCTCACCATCTTACCTGGCTTAACCCCATGAAGCATCGCTGAAGTTGAAGCAAGCGAACATGCTGGTTAGTTTCGATACTGTCAACGAGGAGCGTTCGCACACTCCAAAACCAAACTACTGAAGGCGAACAGTGTTCATCACCATTTACGTTGTCGCCCCTTAGAGAAAAAAAAGTTTTCTGAAATTTAAAAATAGGTAGAAGCAACAGCACTGCTGCATTTGCTGCGCTTATTCTTGCCGCTCCCGCCTTGCAACTTTACGGTATCCTTTTCAACTAAATTCATTCTCCGTTTCTCGTACAAACAGGGTGCTTCATATCCCACAGTGTCCATCGCAACCATTCCCACAATAACACTCGCTATTTCACCTGAGATTGGCCTGAGGCGCTGTACACTCTTAGCGCCACTAAGTAGTAAGCCATGTTTCCCTAGATTGGTGCTGGCTATAATAGTGAAAAGCAAGCCACTCTGGCCACAAGTAATCTTCGCCAATATCTTGGGCCTCCAATGTAAGGCATTATCCGTGCTAACGATACGCTGGCAATTGCCATTTTCTCACAAGCATAGTCCAGGTATCTCTTGAAATTGATCAATACCTCGAGGTATTTGATAACCGGCTTTGGAGTGACGTGACCAATACGAATACTAGTCAGGTTGCTTCTTGACGACAACCATGACTAGATTATCCGTGAAACCGATTATCATGTGCTCCGTTGTCACGGAAAGGACGAGACACCACTTTACATCATGTTCCACAGGCGAGGACCTAATAATAAGCTCTGTGGTATTCCCACCGTGACGATATACTGCTTAGGTCACCCATCCATATTTTACCACAGTGTTTCTAGGAGCTTAGTCAAGTATCTAGGTACACCTAGTTTAGCCAGTGAGCTTTTTATCCATTCCCAACTGACTGGATTGAACGCATTTTTGAAGTCGAATTATACCACAGGACAGCATTTTTTGGGGGACACTTCGTCCCGAGTCGTTGAATGAGCTTGCCGAAAACCAAACTCTCGCTCCGATAGGCAATGCAGATGATCCATTCTAGCATCCATCCTACCGTATCGATAAGAAAAATCTGGCGATATGATGATGGATGTCCCGTTTGCTTATTGGGTTTCGGTAGCAAAACTAGTTGTTGCCTTTTCCATCAAGCGAAGAAAATTCCTTCTTACACGCATGGCTGAAATACGCTGATAAACTAGCCGGGTCTGGTCTAGACAGTGGGTTGAAGGGATTTATTGAGAGTCATGTCTCATCCGGGAGTCTTATCATCGATTCTCCGGCAAATCTTTGCAAGTTCCTCATTAGTTACCGCAAGTATGGTGAAGACGTCCAACTCTTGTTTATACTTTTTGCATTCTCCTTTATGCAGGGAGAAGAGCGCCATTACTATATCGAGAAAAAGATGAGGGCAGGTAAGTTGTGTTATCTTATTCATAACATCACTCTACGCTGTTCCCCGAAGGTTTTGGTCTACCTTCGCGTAAAGTTCCTTCAAGCATTGTCGCTTAGTGGCGCATATGGCCTACTTAAACCTATGTTAAAGATTCACGTATACTTCTTGTTTTTTTTTTTTTTTTTTTTTTTGATACCTTCGCAAATTTGTGGTCTTTGCGGACGGGGGATTGTTTTACGAATTCCCACAAGATTAACTGCTTGTAAAAGGCGACTAAACGGGATTGACAATCGAAGCGTTAACAATGCCCCACATAAGAACTGACCTCATGAATATCAGTTTCTGGAGTCTGCGCATTCTGGTCCGTCGAGAAGGAGGAGGGACCCGAATTTTCTCTCTAGGGTCTTGTCCATGTGTGAGCAGTATGCAAAAAGGTGTTGACCAGTCTGTTCATAAGGGTATAGGGAAAAGGCAAAACGCAGCAAGCGTTTCTCGAAATCGATTAAGAGTAAGGGCAGCGACGATCTAGACTCCGCGCACTCTCGAATTCTCCCCTCTACCAGTGGAAGAACCAGGTCTGCAGTGATTCGTTCAAGGACCACGGTGAAGTGCTCCTTCTTCAGCTCGGACGAGGAGTCATACGTAAACATCCCTCAGAGGACCATCGAAAGATTTACGTCCACATGCTAGTTGTTTCGTAATGTAGTATATATTTCCCTGATCAGCGTAATAATTAATTCCTTTCTTCACTGTGCACACTTCGTTTAACTTGCCGGAATTTCGTACGGTATCCAAGCTCAAGGATATTATGCTTACAATCGCTTTCAGCGTTCAGTAGAGCCTCCAATATCTTCGTCTATCGATTCGCTTCCAAGATGCGGAAGTCTGTCTAATCTTGTGACTCCTCCCATTGTCAACGTTAAATTTAATGTAAGTGGCCCTTGAATTATACTTGTTAGAAAACATCCAGTAACGGTATTACCCAGGCTAGGATGATACCGAACGCAGATGTGTGGTTTATTTCTTGGTGGTTCAGCCTCAGCCCTGAGAAGAGGGGAGAAGAAGAGGCCAGTTTTCCTGGGCCTTAAAATCTCGCAGAGGCCCGAAATGCACACCGGAATAGCTAAATTTGAAGGGATAACAAAGGGTTCCGCATAATTTTCAACCTGGGCCGGATTTTTCCTCTGAGGCCCTATGCAGACCTTCCTCGGCAACGGTCTTCTCCAAATCGAGCGCGAATTCTGGTTATATGAGCTGGACATTCTGGGCTCAGCGAAGTGAAATGGAGGGACCCTGGAAAGTATTCTTCTCCTGTGCTTTGATAGTCTGGAAAACCAAGCGGCAACAGACCCGAATCCGAAGTGGTATTGCGGCTGAAGACTATCAGAAGGTGCGTTCTCATAACCTGGGCCCCGTCTTCTGACATGCTTTTGACATTAAAATTCCGGTCCAGGTTAAAGAACACAACAATTGTGCAGTGCTGCACACAGTTCAGTGGTTCGATGAGTTACTTCTGCGTATGGGGGCCTCATTCTTGTTGAGTAGAACATCCAACTTGAGCTGAGCAGGGGGTACTGAGTTCATGGGCATCGTTAATGCGTTGTCTCTTAAAGTCGGTCTCACGGTTTCAACGGAGAAATCCATCACGATGTTGCTCAAAGACGATTTAAGTCGTTCGTCGCTTATCAAGTTGAATGGGGCTACCGGAGAAAAGTTTTATACTGAGGAGTCACAGTCGATCTCAGATGCTCAGATGCTGCTGAGATCTCAGGGCGAATGGAGTCTAAGCAGGAGAATTGCTAGATCTATATATGTCGGACTCTTTGACATGTGTTATGCGTGTGGGTCCCCTATGTTTTATGAGTTTGCGATGACCGTGGGCAGGAGACTGTTCTACGGCTGCTTGTGAGTGGTGTTGCTAGTGTGCCTTCGTATGTCATATTGTTTCAATTGATGCCATGCAAGTGTTGTTGGATGTTCCTCATCTTGATTTAGAGGTAGTCCAGCGCGGCATCGCCGACAGGATCACGAGTTTGTTAGATTACAGGGTTTTATATAAATGCCAGATTAGATGGAAGGAAAGTGCAATAGCTTGGTTCAGAGATGAGTACGTAAAATGTATGTCTCCTAGAGAAAGGTTTATAGTGGATTTCGAGTTTGGGATTTGTTGCCCTTTGACGAGTTATGGTCTACAGTATAATGGTTGAATGGCCATAGTGGCGGTGATGGACAGCCACCAGTTCCGCATAATTTATGTTGGTATTGTCTTTTGACATCTTTTGTGTTGTATTGTATGCAGAGTGATGGTTTACTGATGGAAAGGTTTCGTGGCAGTTCTCCACACCAGGCTAATTTCAGTCAAGTGGTTGAGCAGTGCCGTCCCCACGTAATCGAGGAGGCGGATCGGATCCGGATCTGCAAGGGACTGATCTGAGGTAGCTCTCGTCACGAAGCCTCGCGGGAGGTTATCTGATACTATGAAAATCGCGATGGTCTACTAAGAGTATATACTCCAGGAGAATTCCTAGAGGATGTATTCTTGGCCCGGCTATTTATGGTTGGACCCTTGTGGGAATTTCATGGTGGTTTTATGGTCGATATGGCGGGCAAAGCTCCTTGGGGGTTCAATCATGGGGTTGCATTGTACAACTCCGTGGCCGTACACCTTCGTTGCAGCAGGGATGTTAGATAAGTCCCGCATCCACTGGTATGATTACTGAGTCTGCGCTCAGTATGCTAGTTATGGCGGGGATCTGATTGGGTCGTCAAATCAATCCGTGTATTTATGTTAAACCACGATTAGCCAGGTACTTACGTTGAATCGCCCTCAGAAGCGATTTTCGATGTAGTGGGCAAGCAAGTATGCTTTCTATTAGTAATTACACGCAGTTCAGGAGAGGCTTCATAAATGTGACATTGTGATGTTGATAGTTAATTTGAATGCCAAGGGGGAGTCGACAATATCTTGCTCGGGCAACTGCAGGTAACTCACCCGAGACTATTGATGAGCATTGAACTACCATGAAAACTGCCTTTCCCTAAAAGGATATTACTAGTCCTCCTGACTTCGGAAGTTGATGCGGTTAGATGTACGTAAGGAGCTGAGAGCTTTGTTGATGGTTGCATTACTGGAGACAAGAAGTGCCTTAACTGAAGGAAGCTGCTCGGAATAACACCTATTTCGCCACAGTGTACAGTATCACTAAAGAACGCGCATTGTAAGCTTTTATGTGGTCCCATGAAGTATGTTAAGGGCTATTTAGGAGCAGCTGAAGAGATAGAAACAAGACTTCTCCGTGATTGTGAATTGTGTTACATCTAGTGATGTGGAACTCCAGATGCGTGACGTGAGAAAGGGGCAAGTTCTTAAGACCTCTTTACCTTCCTGAATTGACTAGGACAGCTGAACATACGTAGATGCTGGCAGATCCGAGTGATCAAAAGTTGTCAATTTTTCTAAAGTGAAGTGTACTTCTGCGCACCTGGTTGTCAGTAATGGCCCAAGATTTTACTCCGAATTCGGGCTCATCACAAAAAAGCGTTCCGTTTGAGTTTTCAATCTAATTTTCAAATTTGTTTAAATTTTAACCCCTAAATAACGCAGTTAGCATTCAATGAAAACAATGGTTTGCTAAACGAACAATTTTTTGGGATAATATTCGGAAATTTACATTTATCAAATCAAACTATTAATATTTTATCAATAAATGTACTTTTGCTATTTCTGCTTGTATAATCCAAACTAATTTGTTCCATTTAATTACTTTCCATGTGAACCAAAACAGGTTGCCTTTCGGAAATAATTGGACGAGCTCACACATGATTAACTTACGGGGATTTTTCACTATCTACGCACACATGTGCACTTGTGCTTCAAAGTATTAGATAGATTATAAGTTTTTTTCTACATACTTAGAATCAATTCGAAATTTGGGCCCATGATTGTTATCTTATAATTTTAGCAAGACACCGTGAACAGAAATTTCACTGAATAGCTAGAATTGCTTTGAAATTTAATCAATTAGGGCAGGGTTAATAGTGTGGGCAAGGTAAGGAAACTAAGTCACAGCATTTGATAGATATTTTATCAACGGTTTCCAGTAGTTTGGTGGTATAACGCCGTCTCTTATTTTAAGTTTCTAATTTTTCTCAATTCAATTAATAAATAACAATGCAGCTTCTGCCACTGAATAGTTCACGGAGCAATCACCTTGCTAAGTTTACAAACAAGTTTCCACTTAAGTAAGCCATACAGAAAGGGGATTTTTTCGGAACAAGGTAAACGCAATTCAAAAATAACCACAAAAAATCAATTGACCTTTAGAAAACGCAAATAAAAAATTATAGGGGAAGGCCATTTAGAAGGCTTTACAATCCCACGATTATCTTTTGAAACAACATCTTCACGAATTAGTATTATTGTGACTATCAAAAGAACTATTCGTCGTATTGTACTGTAAACTGGATCACAGAGTGTACTCAGCAAAAGCCTGAATATGCCGCACTCATGATCTGAAATAAGCCCAAATGCATACTATAAAGTAATTTAGCTTTTTTTATGGATGGAGGTGGAAATCTTGAAAAGACACTGCTGTGCCACGTTGCAGCAGTTTGTGGAATTCTCGCCTCTTAAAACAAACTCCACTTTTCCGCCCATACCCCGACGGGACCACGGGGAGGCTCTTCAGCAGCACCAGTAGAACACGCGTCCCTTGCATTACCCTTTTTCAGTCATAAATCTCGGACAATGAGGCATAATAGCTCCAGACGTCCAGGTGTAGTATCACATTTGGGAGAGTCGTGGGATTTTTTCGAATCGGGGGAATGGGAGAACGTTTCTGAGAGACTTCTAACTGCAAGTTTCCGGTTCAGGTTAAGAAGCATCACAATTGTACACTGCTACGCATCAACTAAACGTAGTTCAGAGGAGGCTTCCTAAAGGGGGTGACATTGTGATCGTGATGGGTGATTTGAATGCCAACGTGGGCTCTGGAAACAGCTTGCTCGGACAAATGATGCGGAAACACGATCTTGAGGACCGCAATGGTAATGATTGGAGGTTCGTGGATTTCTTCAACTTCCACCACCTCCTCGTTGGTGGCGCATTGTTCGAGCACAGAACCTGCTATAAGGTTTCAACTGATCGACACCGTACGATCAGATCGACTACTTCGCGATGGACAGTATATATTGGAGCTGCCTCCTGGATCTGCCAAACATCGACATTGGCCTCGAAAGGGATTACTTCTGATGGTCGTTTACGTTTGCTTGCGCTTTGCGTCTGCCACTTCTCTCAGGGTTAGAGAGCTGCCACTTCTCAAGTTCAACATCGACTATTTGTATGACCCAGCTGTCGCTTTTCGGCTTTTCATCCACGATGATGAATAACTGACGAGGTGGGAAGCAAACTTAACCACTATGTTTTTAACCGTATTACATCCGGTGAGTTCCTCCTCTTGTGGATGAATTGGCTAGTCACCGTAATATGCGGATACGGGTTGTTCCTCCAAGTTGAAGATAAACCATTTCCGCCATCAATGCACTCAAATGAAGTAAAGCCACTGGGCTTGACGTTATCCTCTCAGAATTATTTATCGTTGCACCTGCAGTTACTTCTGATCGGCTGCTTCCACTCGTACAGAAATCTTGGGAATCCGAGATCTTTCCCAAAGACTAGAAGAAGGGGATGTCCGTCAAGATCCCGAAGAAGAGCACCCATTTGGAGGGTGGTAGAATTTGGGAGGATTTAGAGGTCCAAAGCGGAGTGCGCCAGATTTTCATCCTTCAACCAAGACAGCATGAAAAATGTCACCGATAGCAAGAAGAAAAAATATCGGTGACATTTTTCATGCTGTTTTAGTTGAAGGACGTGGAGGAATTCAATGTAGGATGACATGTTTCCTCAAATACCTCGACTACACTGATGTCGCCTCTTTGTTCTCTCGTCTAGTCATGGGCCTTGGTCAAATGGATTTGGAAAGAGAGTCGAGTAGAGTTAAGATAAACACCAACAATGCCAAGGTTCTCAGTCTGACGGGTCATCGCACTCTCGCTATGTGCATTAACGAGCAGAGCATCGAAAGCGTCGATCAATTTGTAGAGGAAACGACGTTAGATCCGCTTTCGCTGCCTTATCCAAAATCTGGAAATGCAGTTATCTCAACGCTAAAATCAAGTTGAGACTGTTCTGTGCTAGTGTTCTTTCTGTGTTGTTATATGGTAGTAGCGCATGGAAAGTGACTCCACTGTTACCCACAAGCTCCAAGCTTTCGTCAATATTTGCCCGCGCCGTATCTTCGAAGTGCGCTCGCCTGATACTGTCTCAATCGAACAATTCGGTCAGCGTACACTAGTACCAACTGTGATAGGAAGTGGCAGTAGCTAACAGCTTAAGAGGGCGACAATTGCATTGCTGGCTACATCATGCAGTGGAATCCACTCTCTCAGGATGGCCGACACTTCTCCGGCTCATAGCTTTTTCCAGTACTCCCGCCTAGACGGACGTCGCATATAGCAGGATGGATTTGATCATCCCCGGAATAAGTAGCCAGAGAGTTTTTGAACTTAATATTGATTACGACTTTACTCGGACATTAACTAAATACCCCTTGAAGCTGAACTTGGCATCGATCATTATCCCCAAGTACCTAATGACCTCGTGATTACCTACGCGGATTTTGACAGTATTGTTTTTTCTACAATTGTTAACAAGGATCGCTTCCGTCTTTTCTTCCGCCCTTCTACGTCCTTGGGGTGTATCATCACCAACACCTCTGCAAAACTAATATACGTTGGCACGCGAGGGTCAAGTATTCCATCTTACGTTATTTTTCAAAGCAGGGACTCAGAGCCTTGGGGAATAAGTCCTATTATCCACAATTTGTCCACAGATTTTTCGTAGTTCCTTCTCCGTCACCTTGGGGATTGAGAGGATGTCCTGTTGAACCGTTGGCTGAGGTCCACTTTTTCTCTGCTCCACGATAAGGATTGCGATTCTTTTGAGCAAGATTCGTGGGTACATGACTTGGGGTTCACGCATATTGTCTATTATAACCTTGTACGCAGCGCCCCACGGATTCGTATTTGCCTCAAGGCACAACTGCTTATAGCAATTTCGCTTACTTTTCCGCGAAGCCTTCTTAAGGCTACTTCGAAGATCGCGGTATTCTTTCCGATTGCCAGTGTTATGGCTTCTTTCTTGTCCTTGTCCTTGTCTCCACGCTCGCAGACACGATGCTCTCTTCAGCGAATTTTCTTGGTTCCACCAATTGTTTGGTTTTCTGCTGTGGTGAAACTTCCGTTGCGGCATTTTCGCATGCCTCAGTTACCCGCTGATACAACTGGCTCAGTTTTTCCAGCACCGTGATCTCCTGCTAAATTCGCCAGGAATGTCTCTTCCTCTATTGGACCCCCAGCTATCCTGGTTTTTCCATTTCTGTTGATTGCCCGACCGTCGCCTCCCCTGTTTCTGATGTCGAGAGAAATGACCTGATGGTCACTGTGGGTGGCCAATGAGGTACTGAGGTGAGTCAGATCGATGATTGAGCCTTGTCCTCTACCTCGGAATGCAGGCTCGCATTCAACGTTGACTAGTAGGATGTCCTGCTTCTCGAAGGTTTCAAGTAAGATTTGACCCCCGGTGTTCGTCACTCGACTTCCCCTGTCTAAGGCCCACGCATTGAAATCGCCGGCAATGATTTTGTGGCTGTGGTCTCTAGCGTCTAACACCAAGCCGTCTAGATCTCCTCATATTGCGCTAATATTGGATTTGGAGGAGCGTAGCTGCTGTAGATATGGACGCCGTTGATTTTGTTGTTGTTGAATGCCCATATCGCCACGTTTCTAGATGAGTCCTTCACCCACGTAACGCTCCCGTAATTTCGGCAACATTCACAGATTACGCCACGTTCACATTCGACTCTCGAATGGTTTGCGGGAGCAAGTCTTGTGCTGCCTCGCAATGGTGGAGGTTGATTTGTATTAACCTCATTTAGCCCTACGATTCAGCCCCGTCTTATATGCCGGGCACTTGTCACCACCTCCACGACCACGTACTGGTCGGCCATTTCTCTTTTTAAGGTTTTGTTTGTAAAACAAAATCCTCTGTCTGTCTGCCTGCATCTTGATAAGGTGGCTTCTCCACACTTGCTTCACCTTCTCGATCTACCGTGCTCACTAGCCCATGTTGCTACAAAATGTCCGAAACCGAGGCATTATTCTTACCTTCCCCGCTGTCAACAGTTTAAACCCCTAATTCTACCGACAAGTTAATAATAGCGGTCTGTGTACCTCCATACGCCTTCTCCACCCTTTTGATCGCACTTGCTTCAGCTTCAACATAGATATCCTCTCGTGGTGTACCCTCGTTTAGGTCTTCGCACTCGATTAGTATCTGTGGCTTTCGAGCTTTCACTTCTGCTTGCTCACCTTGCACCTTTTGCACCTGACAGTGAAAACTCTCCTTCTGCTATTTTTGGGGCCGTAATCGAAGAACTACTCGTAACTTTCACTGGCTTAGATTTCTTCATACAAGAGGCTTTTTTCTTTTTGGCTTCCTGTAGGGCACCAAAGAGTTCATTTATTCCATCCCTAGGGCGTTTGCCTTTACGTTATGTTCAGAAAGCATCACCTATGTCTCTCGCGTGACTGTTACATGACGCTTTGTCGTTTATCTCCCCCACCGCCTTAATATAGTAGATATTCCGCCTCTTATTGATGAACTGACAGAATTCATTTATGCGTTTTCTCATTGAAAGTAAAACTGTTTCAGTTTGATGCCTTCTACGTTCGTCTTTTTCAATAACAGTATTACTGTGTATCATGGGACTATCTAAGTTCCCTTCCGTATCCCGCGATGAATCTCGACTACAGGTAATGTGGCCTTCTGTGGTGACCTTGAGCATTGAGCTCTTACAAAAAGAATCCGCTTTGCATCTCAGTCAAGTTTCCCACTACAAAGGCACTGCGGTCGTTGGATATCGACGGCCGCTTGCCCACTCCCTAAAATCGCCGGTACTGGGTTTTCGAAGCCCATTCTTAACTATTGTGGTCTGCTCCCTTGCGCAAGGTGCAGTGGTAAAAACTTACATGGTGAATACAGACAATACGAGTGAGGATAGTGGGAATAGAGACTGAGTTGGTTACGTTTGTGCTCAGCATCAAAATGCGTCACTCGCCCCAGCACCTACCGAAGGAGGCAGCAAAGGGCTGAAATGCCCGACGAGCCATCAGGATGCACACAGTCAAATAAAGAAGAAGACTCGCAAGGTGATGCGGCACCCGGCATGAAGATGGCAACCCAAATAGCACCACGCAATGCTGCTGTTCTGGAAGGAGGCACAGCGGAAACCGCTGAAACTGAGCAGATGACTTCTTTCGAAAGCCGAAGAGGAAAGACTTATCAAGAAATACGCGGCAGTTGTGAAGCGCATGCGGTCTGAAACATTTATAGAACTAGGGGAACTTCTTGATCGCATTTCCTTCTACAGGCGAACATGGAGAGCAACAGAAGATGTACAAAAAGCAGAAGGAACCGCTCGTTACAGAGTCCATTGGAGAAAAAACGAGTGGCAGAAGGGGCATTTGACAGAGACTTCATTCAGGTAGTGTCGAGGGCTCAAAAGCAGAAGGCGGAGGGGCAACAACCCCGCCGGAAATACTTTTGCCTAAAATTAAGATGGACACGAATCGTGTAGCACCAAAAGAAAAGTTGGGGAGACGACGGAGGCCTAGACCGCCACCTCTACCTATTAAGCCTTTAAGACCTTTGCAGCAAAATCCGTTCTAGGATCAAGCCTGATGATAGAGCTGCTCCTCCGAAGTCTTCCATTCGGAAAACAAAGGGTAGTGGTGTCCTCGTCGAATTAGATCCGAAAACAACAAACAAAGGTACGTTTTGTGAAGCTGTCAAGGGGCCACTGGGAAAGCAAACTCTTTGCAAATCCGAGATCTTGACTGCCTTACAAAAAGAAGGAAGTGCAAAAGACCACCAAGTGTGAATGTCCTGAGGTAACGAGGTAACTATGCCTGAATTGGTACCACCCCTGTGAACTTTCGACGCCAGAAACTCGTTATGGTTGAAGTTTTGGAGCAATATGCAAGAAAATTTCTTAAAAGTGGGACAATCAGAATTGATTGGGTAGCATGTAGGATACGAATTCGGACTGCCTCACCAGATGTTACAGGTTATGGGCACATGGAGTGCAACCGGTCATGAGTTGTTAGCGTAATTAATTGTCAAGATAAAAGCGGATCAAGTGCTCATCAGTGAACAGCACCAAGGACTCATCTTCAACGCACCCCGACATGTCAGGTATCGTTGCCATCTAGGTTCTAACACAATGCCGAGGGGATGATTTTGTCTGGATTCGGTATTTAGGGCTAAGGTTTCTCAGAGTCTATCTAACACCGAATGAGACTATGCCGGACTTTTGTTCGAAGTGGTTGACGCAACATTTCGTTGTACGCCGCCCTGGCGCTCATTCTGTACTTTCAACGTCACTAAGGTGAACACCGGGATATTTGTCGAAGTTCATGGAGCAGGTGTTGCCGCGCTAAAAGGTACTCTTGGGGGTGATGCCGCTGCAGCTGATTCTGTCGTAAATTCGCATAGCTATGTTTTAATGGACGGCGGAAATTGCCGAGCTCCGGAGGGAGTATGACAAACTCCACCACTTGACATAATGCTTAAAGGACTCAGAAGGAGGCATATACCACCTTGATAGAGTATAAATCAGCCAAAAGGAGATTCGGCAATAAACAGAAGCGAAGCTTGCTGCTGGTACGCTAGACAAGACTTTCCACCTGTTGAGCTATCTCTTATGGATTTTGGGGGATTATCTGACAAACCGCTCCCCACTCTATGAGACGCTGCAAGATCAAAGGAGGATGGAGGTCACGTGGGGGGTATCGCAGGGATCCATCCTAAGACGGGACCAATTTTAACCGGCGAGTCGATAATCGAGTCAAAACCAATGGTCAAGTACCTTGGAGTGATGCTCGACTCAAAAATGGCCTTTTTTCGAGCAAATCAAAACAGCAGCGGACAAGGCGCTATTTCGACTAATGTCAAACATGGGATGTCCTATGTTTAGCAGGCCACGTTTTCTAATGAGTACAACATAGTTGGTTTTGCTCTACGACGCGGAGGTATTGGCTGATGCTTTTGGCAAGGAGATATATTGTAAGCACTTTACGCAAGTATAGAGTCGCGGAGCTTCGTGGGTGGCGTTTACCAACCGCACTGTCTCTGGCTTTGATGGTGATTGTGGGAGTGATTTTCGTTGTCCTTTTTAATAAGGTGCGTAAAACCATATATAGGCGCTCCTGAAGGATGGCAACGTACACTAAATGAGTGGCGCCTCTCTTGGAGAAATAAGACAATAGGCAGATGGACTGCACGACAAATTGGCAACTTAGGGGCGTGTTGAATTGGAAGCATGCTGAGACTATTTCTTTATCCAGTTTCTAAGGGGTGCCGCGGCGGTTTTTAGTCTTACCTACATAAGATTGGGAATGCACGATCTCCTGATTGTTTGTTAAAGGGAAATCTTAGATGCTTTAAAAAAAGAACTTTCAGTCTTGCCTGGAATCAGCCTGTAACCAGCACTTTGACTGTCTATAGCATTTGGAAAAGCTGCTATCAAACCTGTAAACAAACTTCCCATAAAGACAAGTGGTAGAGGCTAAATACCGGTTGACACATCAAACTTTTCCTGCCAGTAAACAGATTACAAAATTTATCCTGTCGAAAAGCAGAAAGGCCTGGACATAATTCATTATTTTGTTTAGTGATTAAGGAGTTCTAAGTCCGTATCCACTTGATGTCGGGCTGGACCAAATGGAGAGCAACTTACTCCCACTCTTTATGGTCCACGAACGCCTCTTTTTGGGTTTAACACCCAAAGTTCAAAAATCAAAAGAGGGAGGAAGACGGCTACGGGTTCGTGCCAGGACAGAGACAACTCACCAGAGGCTGCCTCACCTCTGTACTGGGAGCAACATGACCGAAGCGGCTCGTAGGTGTTATACACTCTTTTTTTTTCGCAAAACACGACAAGTGAGATTTGAACCGCGGTCCTCCTGTAAAGCTATCCGGATACTCTATGAATATTATCTAGAAGTCAGGCGGACTAAATAAATTGTTCATGATAAAATGGCATCAAATTATCCTGGGACTAATATTCATGTACATGTCCAACTTCCTGATTTTAACATCTATTAATCAGCGGGAAAACTAACATGAAAAAGCTTTGTTTTCTCTTCGCATGAAGTGATTTTTCCAGAGTTTTCCTCTCAATCTATTATTAAATCGAGAATTTTATATTAAATTCCTCTTGAATAACATTATAATCCCTGATTCCTGGAAAAAGCGCTGCAGTCATGATGCAATTGTGTAATCTGGTTTAAAATAGATATAGCTCGGAGAACAATTTCATTGAGAACCCCATTTACATTACATCACACAAATCGTCCTCATGAAAGAAAGGAACAATCAAATTCAGAAAAATTGCAATTGCGTAGAGCAAACAAGGATTACAACATGCCCGAGGGGTACAAGTTGAAGTGTCCTTTTGCAGCTTTCAAAAGAACAAGCAATGAGCATAACTCCGCACTTTATTCCGGTCCGCTGAATAAAATATAGAATGAAATTGTATTAAAACTATGGTGGGAGCTGGAATATGCTGTTACATGCCGTTGGTGCTGTTTTTATTTAAACATGTGAAATAGTTAGGTTTGTCAATAGAATGCTTTTGAAGGGAGGAAGAAAACTAGGATGGAAGGCCAAGTGCTGGTAGTACGAGCTGGTTTTCAAAAATTCACGAATGAGTTGTTGGATAATGCTCCATATACATATGTATGACCTTGCAAGCACGGCCAGCACACATGTGTAGGCAAGTGAAAAGCCAGTTGAACGACATTAGATACGGTTGGTTATTTCAAGCGATTTCTTCACTTGTAGAATTAATTTTTACGGATTTACGGAAGCTATTACACTGAAACATCCTACTGAATGCTGTGACCCGCAAGCAACTTTTTTACTATTCACCTATTTCAATAATCAGGACACCAACGCAGTTCCTTCAGGAAATTCAGTCCTTAGAACTTGTTTCTGAAATGTGACCTAACGAACCAAAGAATGTGACAAGGAGTATCTGAGCTTTTGAGTCCTGTTTGTTTGCCTCAGGAGGCATTCTAACTACACCGTGTAAGATGCTCCTTTTCTATTCTTCAAAGAAAGGAGGAAGTGCATGCAGAGTAAGGCCCCATTTAGGTAGATGATTTTTTTTCAAGTCCCTTTTTCATTGCTTTGTTTTGTTTCAGTTTCATTATCACCACGCTTAATGCCGTGCAAGTGATAGGGCTGCAGGGCCGCGACAAATATAAAGATGAGTACAAGCATTCATGATGAATCGGGATACGAACCTGGGGCAACGAGACTGAGAGCATGATATTCAACCAACTCGGTCATTGCACCGTCAAATTTATGTAAACAGTCTGTTCAAACATTAACGATGGCCAGTTTTTCGGGCCTTTTGTTTCGCAGATAGTTCACCTGGTACTAAATGCTTGTCTCACTATCTTTTCTAGTGTCATTGTTATAGGATGAAAAAGGACCAATTAAAGAAAAGTATCGTATGGATTTTTTTTTACTCTTACGGTTCATGGAGGGGTCATGGGTTCCATGGTTTGAGACGACAGAAATAGATAAATAGTGTACAGATGGAGTTACCAGACTCATTAGCACTACTTTAGCATTCCCTTGTCAGTGATTGAATGGAACGAAATTACAATGATTCAGCTGTATGTGTCATGATATCGGTCGCAGAATCGGAGTGTTCTCGTGACCCCAGCTACAAATTTGTGATGTGATTATCGAACTGCTGGCGGTTTACGCAATTACTGAAGTTCTGCCTAGAAACGATTAGAAAATCCAACCCGTCTGTCAGATTTCATTGGGTTTGCCACAGCATGTTCTCGTGGGCGGACATTGTCAGTAAGGTCCCTTGCTGTTGGTTCGAGATCGAGTTCTTCTCTCGACAACGCAGTCTTAACTTATTTGTGACATTGGGCCTGTATACTTGCACTTTGTTAGTCAAAGAATTCGTCCGGGAGATGTAATAGCGAGCCATATACCATTGTGCTGAGGTCTTCCTTTCAAGCTATGTGAATCCCTAGTAGTACCTTAAATAATGCATTTGTCCAGTGGCTATTCTGACAGCATACTGCTGCTTTAAGAGAGGAAACGACATCAGAACGTCATTTTCACGTAATTTTTGAGATTTTTTTCGTGTGGCAAGAATTATTTGGGCTTGGTTTGATGAGTTCTTGAAGCAATCTGAATTTAAATTGTCTTCTCTGATCTGAAGTGGTTTAAAGTACTAATAATAATATTGTCAACGGAAGCCGCACTGCGTCCTAAAAGAGCTATTCTGCCCTTTTACTGGTTATAGTATACTTATAGACTACAAATATGGTTTAAACTTAAAATCGACAGAAACTTTATTAGGTTCCCTACTTCCACAAAATCTGTAGACAGTGCTTGTAAATGTCCCTAGCTTCCCGAGGTCATAGCTTAACATGCAATGATCAGTGTGTATTCCCACTATGATCGTCCTGGCGAAGTTTAAACAATCTTTAAAGCACTTGGGTCCCATACCCTCATGAGCACCATGGGCTTTTCCATTGCTGATAAGTTCGCCCAGTAAATTTCCCTCAATTATCCCTCTTTATTTTTCAATACCTTAACCTAATTCCACAGTTCGTCCGTTGTTTCATTGCTTTCTAACCAAAATTGGCCTAGAACCGAGAGCATTTGATCCTATTGAGCGAGCGGAGCGCCATACCAGTTTGGAATTTACCTGAAAGGACTTAACTGCTTTAATAGCCACTTGGCTTTCAGTTAAAATAGCAATATTCTGTCCCTTATAGTTGCTTACGAGTTTAAAGGTGGCACATCTGTCAAAGGTGTATATTTCCGCCCTAGATATGCAGCTATGCTTACCGATGGTTGCAAAGTGCGTTTCCCTTGAACCAATGACCCCAACGCTCATCCATCTGCCGTGTCGGCAGTTCCTGGCAGATTAAGGCAACCTTGTATCTCTGTGTGTGCGCTCTTACGATACCCAAAAACACACAGAGGGCTATTTCCTTTGATTTTACAGCATGCCGTACTAGTTCCATCAGTTGATGCAAGGTAGTTTCGGTTTACCATCCTACTCAGTAACGGTGCTGACATGGATGTGGAGTATTACGCATTAGAACGTTAGTTCTAATAGAGTTGTCTATGACCATCTGCACCGTTTTAAGTACCAATGATATTAGACAAATTGCTCTGAATGATTTAGGGTGAAAAGGATCGTTTTTACCCACTTTCAGAATAAAGACTACGTTTGCCTTGATATATATAACAAAGCTTTACTAACTCTTACCACTGTTAGGAGAGATCTTAAGATTACTTAACGGTCTCTCTGGAGTAGTATTGGGATAGTGCTATCTACTGTGGGTGATTTGAGTGGTTTAATGGTTTCCACTGCCCATCTTACTCTAGCTGCCGAGCATACCTTTTTCGCTAGTGTTTGATCGTCCTTCTTCCCCCTTCTATCCGTTCTTGGGTGTCAGGCAGAATGCTTTTTACTTCCGCCGTGCAGTAAGACGAAGTGATTCGAGTTCTGAGAAACAGATGTATCCTGTTCTCCCCATTTTCCTTCTTCAGAAGAGCAGATGCCTGGATGCTACTGCCACGATGCATCTAGTGCATCTTTTGATCCATTTTCCGACCCGGCTCTTGACGATTTCCTAAGATGGTGGGGTGCTTTTGCTCGTAAGGGGTCGAGGTTGGCTCAAACTTCCTCTCATTCGTAATACATTTGACCACGGGCGCCTTAGTTTTGCTTTGCACCGTCCTCTGACTGCATCGCTAGGCCAACAATTGAGGACACTTTTCCACCAGAAACTCCTCCCACTCCCGAGATTTCCACACTAGTGCTCTTCCTGTGGAGTCATGGCTGCTGGACAAGGTCTTCCCTATCTACGAAACAGCGGACAGTGAAAAAATGATCGCCCTTTGCCCTGACCTTTATTATAGCTGTTGGGAGCACTGTGCTGGAGTAAGCCAAAGAGAACGAATTTTCGGCGTGGTGAAAAGTGCTTTCTTCCACGTAAGCTTTCTTCTGCTGATTCCTGTTGCACTGTTTCGTGTTGACCGTAGCCGATCTCGCATTTGACATGTTTAAGCTTGAGGTTTCTCCCCTCCCTCCGGTATTTATGGGAGCCACAAAAAGTCCACAAACGGCAATGGAGTAACATATCAACTTTGTTTTCACTGTCCTTTAACTTCGGACATCGAAAAACACGGTGATTTTCCATGCATATGAAGCACGACAACTGCTTCTTTCGGTAGTTATTTGCAATCGCACTCGATCTGATGATGTGGGTCTTACGCTTCTTGCACCCATTACTATTAATTGAAGAGTCTGCTGCGTCCAGTGTGGGTCACTTGTGGTTATCAGTTTGTCTCCATCTTTTGCCGAAGATTCCGCTTCCTTGCGTCCGATTTCTCTTGACATTATTGCACCTGTTGATACAGACGTCCATATCCTCATTCCCAAGGAGCTTCACCTTCTTTCGCAGTGTTTTTCTCTGCCGTCGGCTGGAAGCCGTCCCAGGTTCACGGTGTCCAGGCCGGTTGCTTCCATTTTCCCGGTGAACGGTGAAGGATAAGGTTCTGACAGGCACGATTCAACTTGTAGTCCCCCCTCCTTAGTGGCTGAATTTTAGTGAGGCATGCAAGGTCCATCTCTCACAACCTGATTGCTTACGATCGCGGATGAATTCGAAGTCTGGGACTTCTTACCACTTGGAGTGTTCTTACCACTTGAAGTGTCCAAATTTAAAGTTTTCATATTCATGTTGTGGATAGCCTGAGTATAGTAGTAAACTACTACAGGCTCCCCCACCACGACAAACTTGTGTTCCAGGGAGAGGTGACGGTACGAATTATAATGTTCTTTAGCTGGTTGTGAAGTTCCTCATCCAGGACATCTGATAGCTACAGTTATTGTACATTCGTTTCCCACTTTTAGGTGCTACGTTGTGTTTTTTTTTAAAGTGGTCCTATCTGGAGAGACCCGTGCTTGTTTATGGACATCTCTCCGGACAAACTAGGTAGTGCCACCATCTGTTGCGTGTGACAATGCTAATTGAATACTCCACAGTCCATTGTCATTAGTAATTTGGTCCAAACGTACCGCCTAAATACAGACCCTGTCCTTATTTGGCGGGTAAAATTTCCAAGTATGATGATACCTGAGGTAGGCTTCGAGGGTTCTTTCCATTATTTCGTTGAAAGTATCCTTTTTGGACTCTACAGTCTCCTTTGTAGAGACATGTACATGTATAAAACACAACCTCATCAAAATCGGTTTACCCTTTGTTCCACGCACTTTTTCTACAATAGCTACATCGATTAAAATGAAATGCAGTTGGGAACTATAAAATCCCACGCAAGCAGTTAGTGGCACTTTGGCGAACTGATCTTATTTTCGAAATTGGTTACAAAAGTATGGGGTTAAAAAGTGCAAACTGAAATTTGGACAGGACTCATTTTCCGAATTATTGGTAGATTAGGGTTTTGAACAGTACTGTCCATACTGTTCTTGGAGGGTTGAAGAGTCGCATTTCTTAAGTTCAATATCGACCGCTTGTATAACCCAGCTGCCGCTCGACAGTGGGAAAGCTATTTTGCTGATCGGATGGCAGATGCCTGAGTAACCAACCCGCCTGAAAATGTTGATGAATATTGGGCTGGCATCAAAAATTCTATTTTCTGGGGCGCTACGCACGTCGTTGGTCTCGCAGGGCGCGTTCGAACTTCAATACCGAGTGAAATCCCGAGAAATTCACCGTTTACGAAGTGACAAGAGAGCATTTTCTATTACGCTTGTCAGGGAAGGGAAATTTGCCGCAAATCGCAATGATTTCAGGAATGTATACCGCAATGCAAGAGGTTGCATATGCTCGCAAATTTTTCGATAGTCCTGTGAAGGACGTCAATGGTCGACTTCTCTTCCACGATTATAAGCAACTGAAGAGATGAGAAGAACGCTTTGTCATGGTTCTTGATCGTATTACATCTGGTAAGGTTCCTCCTTTTGTGGATAAAATGACTATTCCTCCAAGCAGAAGAGAAATCATTTCGGCGATCAATGCACTCAAACGGGGTAAAGCCGCTGGGCTTGATGGTCTCCTCTCAGAGCTATTTATCGCTCCACTTACAGTTACAGCAGATTTGCTGCTTCCACTCGTACGTAAATCTTGAAGAATAAGAAACCTTTCCCAGAGAGTGGAAGAAAGAGATGATTGTTAAGAGCCCAAAGAAGGAGATTCATTTCGAGTGTGGCAATTGGAGAGGTATCTGCGTCTTGCCGTTGCAAAAATAATAGGCAAAGTAATTCTGGGACGCATTAAACAACATCTCGAAAGCTTGGTCGACAGAGAGCAGCCCGGTTTTCGCTCGGGATTCTCCTGCATTGACCACATCAACACCCTATGCATTATTTTGGAACAGTGCGCGGAGTTCAGATCTTCACTGCATCTGCTCTTCATCGATTTCCAGAAAGCTTTCGATAGCGTAACCAGCGAGTGTATCTGGGGTGCTCTACACAGGAGGGGCATTCCGAGGAAACTATAGCTATTATCAGAGCGACATATGTTAGCACATGTCATGTGCTGCACCGAGGTAAAATGTCGGAGGATTTTGATAATCAAAGCGGAGTTCGCCAGGGTTGCATCCTGTCACCAATATTATTCATCTTGTTATATGTGGGAAGGGTGGTTTCTGTAGACGGTAGCATCAAACTGGATGGTGCTCAACGCGTTAACAACGCTAGATTCGCTTTTGTTGCCTCGTTTAAAATCTGGAAATGCAGTTATCTCAACGCCAAAATCTAGGTGAGACTGTTCTATGCTAGTGTTGTTTCTGTGTTGCTATATAAGAGTAGCATATGGAAAGTCAACTGAACTGAAGTGAACACTGTCACCCAACAGCTTCAAGCTTTTGTCAATACCTGTCTACTTTGTATCATCGGAGTGCACTGGCCTGACACTATCCCAAACGAAGAACTTGGTCGGCGCACAGGCCTGCCATTTTTACTCACTGTAATCAGAAGGTGGAGGTAGCAGTGGATAGGTTATACATTAAGGGCATTTCATGTAATCGCGAGCGCTAGCGCGTAAGTATGGTTGACGCGTTGTACCCCACCAAGGACATACATATATATACATATATACTCCCGAAATGCCTGGTCCGCACGATTTTCCGGTGATATGCTGGCTTGTTCACGAATACGGCGGCAATGTCGACATCGCTGGTGGTTGCTGCCACTGTTATTCTCGTTTGTACCATGACAGACAGCGGCTGTCACGCAGTCAAAGTACATGCGATAAAACAAGGTAGGGGGTCCGACGTGCGGTAAGGCGGAGCAAGACGAGTACAATCAAGGAATTCATTGAACTGTAACGGTCTGGACGAATTATTTCTGGAAATTCCAGTAGGATGTCATGATATGGAGTTTTCCAGTAATTGTCTTGATGGGTGGCATTGTATATTCTGCCATCTCTCTTTGGTAAGTAAGCTGAGTCGTCGAATTTCAAAAACAATTTTGCTGGAAGTCCTGAAGAAATCTGTAATGTGATAAGAAATCTACTCCCAATATGGTTTTAGAAACGTTCAGTATTATAAATCTCCAAAAAAAATCCCGTTGAAGAGCGGCGTCGAGAGTGAGTTTGGCTATTCTAGATGTGGTAATTGGTGTCCTGCTGGCGGCCAAAAACTCGAACCAATATTTTTACATGATCCTTGGAATCCTTGGATCCTTGGAGGAGGAACTGTGTCTTCGTATTTTTGTCGCCTGTTTGTTTAGGTAGTCTGAAGAGAATGAAACGGGGTCATTTGAGCTCCCCGCTGTCCAGTCACATGGTTTCGTATATTTGATGGCTTCAGAAATAAATCTCAAGGGGCAACATGTACCCTGGGGATGAACACTTTTGAGCCTGCATTGTAAACGCGATCGGGATTGAGAACGCTGATGTTTATCTCTGCAAGAACTTATGGGGGGACCTTCTATTTGGACGCGTGTGGCTTCGTTGTCGCTTTTGAAATCGGATATTGGCATGGCTGGTTCAAAGATACAAGTTAGACACCAGCCAGAATTGACGGTTGCGATTGTTCAGGAAACGGATTCCAACGTAGGAATTACCCTTAAGACAAATGAAGGGAGAGCTGTTGCCATTTGTCAGCAAAAGGCAATTACTAACGCTTCGGCGATAGTTAAGTGGTAGACCGTCAACCTCTAGCTGTTCTGGGTTCGAATGACAGTCGCCATAGGTGTCTGTGTTCATTTTGTGTTTGTTTCGCTGCTGTGAGCTTATCACTGGCACAGCATTAAGTTTGGTGATAGTGAAACTGAAGTAAAGTCTGACTGTGTAGATACCCTAAACTCCAGTAAGGAGTGGATAGGAAAAACTAACTGTATGCACACGGAAAGGCGTAAAAACTTGGGACTTTACAGAAGCGGATAGAAGGATATTACAAAGTCAGGAGGTCAAAAACGCATTCGACACCGATAAGATCTAATGAATAAAGTGTGTTAAGTAAGCAGTAGTGTTACTAATATTTCCTTTATTTCTGTAAAAATAAACACGTCTTCCTTTTTTCCAGTTGAATCATGAAAACCCAACGTCTACAAGCAGCTTTCGCTCGACGTCGCGAAGCCGACATTGATCGTATCGAAAGGACATCGGCCGTTAATAAATATTTTGACCATTGGTCTAAAGTGACTTCCAGATTTGAGTCGTGGACTGATCCTGAATACTACCAACAAGCGGAGGAATCGTTGCGTAAAGAGAAAGAAAAGAAATTAAAGGAGGCGAAATTGGAAGAACGACGCTCGAAATTAAGACAACTCCTTAATAGTGAAAATGCAAAATATCAACAAGAGTTGCAGGAAGTGAATAAGCCAAAACCCCGGAAGCTTCCTAATGACCTACTAGAGAAGCTAGATCGGGATCAGAAGTATTTGAGCGAAGAGAAGAGAAGGCTTGAATTAGAATCGAAATTGTATGGCAAATGGAGATATGGAGTTAATGATGAGAACGTTCTGTTTGAATCAAAGACGAATAATGAAGCGTTGGCCAAGCTGAATTGGTTGGATAAGCAGGTACTTTACCTTTTTCAATATTTTATTAGTTCTGAATAAATCCCGTATATGAGATTCATTAAAAACGAACCTTTTGTGACTGGATCTCTCTTCAATTCGATTTCTTCGTGAAAATTTTTCCCCTTAATTGAAAAATCAAAAAGCAAACATATAACCATTTAAAACGTTCGCATGGCTAGCTCTCAACTATCGAGGATACTCCGTGCCTTTTGCAATACACAAGTGCAAATCTATTCGTCCCCCTAAAAGGATCATTCAATTTGTTACAAATTTGAGCCAATTTGAAAAAAATATTCATTCAAATTCGAATCCAAGTGAAATTCTCTGCCATCAATCTCTAACGAGCAACGTATTCAAATTATTTACCTTTCTAGAAAGCATATGGTAATATTTTCCATGAGAAAATGATTCGGGAGATACACATGTTCCATTTTTGCTGAGTTTATTGAATGGCGACTGGTGAAGTTACGGAAAGGCGTAGAAAGGGCGCAGCGACACATTTGCATTGAACATTTTTCATAGTGATTCCACTCTGTTGACCATGTGATGTATATCGAACGAGGCAATGAAGGAGCCTTCCTATGTGGGTATGGATTTTCATCATATCGAAATCCCCTTGCGACTTTTCACGTGAACTTTTCAATCTTTTTTCTTGTCAATGTAAAAAGTGTCAGTGATGTGGGAAAGTGTAATCCTGGATGAGGTCGTTCACACAGTTGTTGCATATGAGAGCACCCACCCGAAGTCTAGAAAATATGGGTTGATCCCACTTTCCATATTCGTCTAAACTAGCAAGTGAGTATATCTCAATGAATTTAAGGTAATCGGAGCCCTTCAGACGGCTTAAATGCTCCGTTGATGCCTTTAGGTATGCCATTGACGCCTACTCATATACATTCAAAACGACGAAATTTAAGTGCCATCATCATGAGGGATGGAAAGTATCTTATCCCTTTATGAGCTCATGTCTGCGGAGACATTTTTCAATGATACCATTTTGAAAGCCCAAACAGCTTGTTGATCCAAGCAAATACTAATGATGTGCCGTTGAGCTACATTCTAAAAGATATATTGCCGCCCACTATGCTTGTGTAATAAAAGCGGTTACTAGACTTCCTTCTTCCAGGAGAGAAATTTTATTTGCTCTAGATTTCAGTTCAACCAGGGATATTTTGACGCAGATAAAGTGCGCTAAAAGAATTCCACGGGGCTTCCTTGGCTTTAGAATGGATTATGATGTTGTGTGTTCAGTAAACTTTTGAATAACAAATGGATTTAGCTGGATGCGATATGTACAAATCGGTGGAGGGTCTTTAAATAAGAATATCTTGTAATGTAAATCAGTTAAGAAATTTTTACGTCAGGTACATCTAAAGCTTCAATAGCAAAATTTAAGAGTTGTCCTTTTCTTTTAAAAATAACTTCATTCACTTAGCGTCTCCCCATTGGCTTGCGAGTTACGAAGATTTGCGTAGGTTGAGCAATGAATCGATCGATGTTCTTCACCTTGCTATCCCCATGGGTATGTAAGCATCGCTGGCTTGTTGATCAAAACAAATGATCGAATCCTCAGACACCATGCAACCAAAATAAAGTATAATATCACGAAACGGAGTTAGCTCACTCTTGCTTGGTCTCCTTTCTTCTATTGGCGGTGTCCGTAACATCATTTTTTTCTCATCTCCTCTATCTTTTGTAGTTTTTTTGGTATTAGTATCCTCCTACTACTCCTAGTTTCATCTAGGTTCCTCCTTTTTGCCCAAGACTAGTGGGCAGTGGAGGAATCGCAATTGGACAAACCTGTACAGGCACTGGTAATATCCTCCCCATGAGAAAGGCTAAGATTATAATTGATCTTATTGTGCCATCTCTCTAACCACTTCTTCATGGTAGCGATTAGTCTATGTGTCCACCGATCCTCTCTCGAGTATTTCCAACGTTCTTGCGACCTGTTTACAGATCTCTCCCTTTCGGCGTTCTTCGACTGTGTTAAAAAGAGATTGATGTTGGGCTGTATATGTTTGTCATCTCATCTGCCAAGATATCAATCGACATCATTCCCGAGATGACGAACGCTGTATCATCTGAGACAGTCCTCAAGGCAGAACACAGCTTTAGGCCTATTATTCTGTAGATTGGACTCAGTTTATTAGCATTAAATGAGACCTACAATGTCTTTCCTCAAACTGGAGCTGTATAGAGCAAGATCGACCTCACCACCGTGGCTATAAGCAACCTAGAGGTACACCGTGGCGCTTTTACGTTCGGCATCATCCTTGCAAGGGTCATACTTTCAGTGGATGGCTTTCGCAATATGGTGAGTTTCGCGTCTGTCGTCACTCCAAAGTATTTGATGATCGGCTTGGAAGCGATGATATGATTCCTAATTTGAATACGGGCATAATTTCTGCACGGCACGGATTAGGACCGCTTTGGTTTTTCCTCCGCAATTGTCAAACTAGAACTCGCGTGAGTATAAGTCAACATCTTCGAGATGCTTTGTAACTATGGTGTAATTCACCACCGTGGCTTGCACCGAGACCGGAAGATTGAGTGCATTGTTATACATAATCTTCCACAGTATGGGGCCCAGCACGGAGCCCTGTGGGACACCCGCGGAAACAACGTACTCCTGGGGCTCATCATCGTAGCTTCCGTTTTTGTAAGTCTTTGTTGACAGTAACAGTGAGAGCGTATTAGGTTCCAATTGGCCGAATTGAATGCATTTCTCACATCCGAATTGCTCCTTCGGCCACGCCAGTAACCAATTTGATGGCATTAATGGTTGATTTGGCTTTATGAAACCCATAATATCGATCTGAAAGGCCTCCTTGACTCTCAACAGCAATCTATTGTAGCATTTTTCTACAGTGTCCAGACTGCAAGTGGTACGTGAAGGCTCGCCAACCTTGGGCAGAAGTATCAATTTCTGCGGCTTCTCTGCTGCCGGAAATATCATCTTTTAGAATGTCTGCTCATCCAAAGTCTTTATAGACAAGCTTGAAGTCTCTCTCGGTTTCGAGCAAGCTGACGCTCTGTCCTGTGGCTCCCCCCACAGTTAAAAGAATATCACCTGGTGATCACTGTGCGTGTACCCTTCGCTAATACACCAGTACATACCATGCGCCAGTGCAGGATTGTCTGAGATCAAGGTTACAATTGACGAAGTCTCCCCTTTCCGAAAGGTGTTTACATCACTTTCGTTGGCCAGAACTATATCCAACTTGGCAAAAGCCTATAGACTTGCATTTGCGTAGTAGCTGTACATATATACATCATTTATTTTCACTCACACAAAGCCACTTGGCTTGACGACTTCATGTCCATATCATCGTTTCATTATTGGAATCTGTGACCCACACGCCACCGCGACGGCAAGGTACACTTATTTTGGGAGATTCTATCTTAGGTAAACTGTAAACGACCCTGCAATGGTTAAGGTTTGTTTGAGCAAACCTCATTTTCTTTGCTTCTAACGCTTTTCTACATGCTGTTCCTCCCTTCCTTCGCACAATAGGTATTTGTGGTCCCTATTGCACTCCCTGGCTTTATGGCCTTTCTTTTCCCATCTCCTACATCGATTCGATCGATCAATGCCGCTAGTGCATGTCTTCTCGAGGTGTCCATATTCTACTCTTTAGTGAGATCTGTTCCTTTAAATGGCGGACTACCCATCCAACCCGAATTTTTCCAGTCGTCAACAACTTCTGCGTTGACTCCCCTGGAGGCGTTTGAGTAAATTAGGTTTTTCTTAGACTCACAATGGAATTTTCTCCAAATTCCTCAAACTTGAAATGGTCATTTAAGGCAGTACAGATTTATGCTTTCGATGACACTTCATCAAGATCCTTACACATTACGTAGATCCCATATTTTTGGGCACATACCGATAGGTTTGTAGTAATCATAAGATCAAAGAATGATTCACCTCTCTCGTTGATTTTCGAACTGCCCCAAAGCATAATCCTTGCATTGACGCCGCAGTCTATCAACAGGTTGACCTTCTTTGTTGCTAAGGTGCTCGTCAAATGTTGTACAAGTGGATTAGCCGAGGCGCATTTCGAGTGCTGCAGATGTATCTGCGTTCCCCTCAGCATGATCTGTTGCGTGGGGGGTCCTTCAGTCCCCGTCGGACCATCGATCCTCATCTCCTCCAACAGTTCGTTGGCGGCGTCTATTGGATCTAGGTCGTCGTCTGGTTTCGCAAAGCGGAACACTTTCACCTTTACCTTCCTGACTCCGAACCGCACTTTATAGTTGACCTTTTGCAGTGCCTCCAGGCACCCTCCGTTTATACTCCTTGATAAAAACCCAGTCGTCCATGCGAATTCTGGGATTTTGAAGGTGCAAGGATTGGATGAGCTTGTTCTTATCCAGATGCAAGCTATCGGTCTCCTAGGAATCTCGTTGTAGGGGATGACTTTGAGCTTTACGCCATCCCAGGTGTCGCTGATCTTAGCGACGGACGAACCGATAAAATCCCTGGAAAATTGGTTCTCCTAAGTTATAACGTGGAATCCATGGACTTCCTGAGAGGAATCAGAACATGGGATGGATCTCGTGTGTTTGCCTTTGTCGTCCAGGAGATGCTCAATGACCATCTTCGAAAGCCTGGCTTCAACACTGGTCCACATCTCCGGCGCTAGCGGAATTACCATCCGCCTCCTGGCCACATCACTGAATGGTTTCGCAGTTCGTGGCCCGTTTGACTGTTGCTGCGTACTTTTCTCCAGATGTTGCTAGCGTCCGAACTCTTGCCCACTCTGCTCCGCTTGTGATCTTGTTCGACCTCGTTTTGAGATCGCGGTATTTAGCGAGGTTTTTTCATCCCGCTCATCGATAGTACCGGTCTACTTATTTTTCGCAATCTTGCTGAGAATTTGTATGGCCTTCTGGTATTGATTTTTGAGCGGAACACCAATGGACCATCGGTTCTTAGTAGGTTTTCTGTGATCGACGTTCTTGTCGTTCTTTTGAGGGACACCTCGACGTCGAGGGTTTCAGTTTAGGAGTGCTATGTCTGTCCGTCTGCAGCTTCGCAACGGGAGGTCCTTGCTATTGGTTTCAGCACAGCGGTGCTATGGCTGGCACCTCTCGATGGATGGCTACTGCCTCTTAATGATGCACCTAACATCACCACCACTTCTTCTATCGTCGGTTTATTTCTTTTTTTTTTTAATAATAGTGTTCATGGGTCCCAGGAGTAGTCCGGGAAGAAAGTCCACCCTGGCTAGCCCGGGCATCAGGTTAAGGGTCTTATTTGAAACTGAAGGTGGTCAACGTATTCACCGTGCGTATATTAAATAACAAGCTCCTTGTTGGACACGCAGTCCTTGGCGTATGCTGTCCCTCCTTGGCTTGGGGTCTTATTAGCATCTTCTCCAGTGTATGGAGGACGATCTCCGGGCTGTTGCTTCGGTTCATCCCACCGCCAGATCCACTTGTTCCTAACACATAATCAGGAGAGAAGCAGATCCTGGACAGTTGGATGAGCTCCCAGCGCTGCTCTACACATTCTTAACGCGTCCGAAGACGGTTTCCAATGGCCACCGCGAGGAGGTCGTGTGAGGGCTTGTCGAATTATGCAACTTTAACCTGAAGCATAATCAGACCAGGTCGCCTGTTTCTGAATTCTCCTCATAATCGTATGTGAAGTCTACCATTTGGGGCAGTGAAAAGATTCAGAAACTCCTCGGCTTTCTTGCTCCGGCTTTGGGGAAGGAGATTGCCTTCATGTTTGCCTTTGGTATATGATCCCCAGCATATGTCTACGATTCGGCTCCCCTCCACTCTCGCAATTTAGGGGCTATGGTCCGGGTTCATTCTCCTGTGCTTTTCGTCGCGTAGTCAACAAGGATAACACCTGGTCGAAATCGTATTACTGTGAATACAAGGCCAGAACTCCATTTTTAACACATTTTCCTGACGATAAGGTCTTCAATAATTTCTTGCTCTTCAGGACTGAATATTTGCTTCGGATATGATCTATATAGTATGTCCAGTCGGATGCTCTTCATCGCACTAGCTCAACAAACATCTGGTCTTCCCCATTCTTAACCGAGATTTCCTCTTTCTTGAGTTCGGATTTGGTTTTCTTGGGAGCATTCCTCGCCTATGAGTGGAATTTCAGTTCCGCGATTGAAGGCTTACGTCTATCCTGAGCCTTCTTCCGTTTTCAGGCCATCTCTCAGTTAGCGAATATACTATTTAGCACCTGCGCCACTGAGACCTGTTTCCTTCCTGACGTTTGACATGTTAACCTCAGATGTACTCCTGCTGGTCCCTGGTTTCTGATCAAGGACTTTAATTGGTTGTGGTCTTCACACTAGGCTAATGTTGAGCCTGGCTGTAATACCTGACTCCTGATTTCTCAACTTCTCTCTCCTCGGGTGTAATCGCCTCGTTATGAGTATTGCGAAGACGTGCCAAGGTCTGTTTGTATGTGGTATGAAGTTCAGCTTGCCGGTTATCTTTTTTATGTTTCCAACTTTTTTACCCATTGATTCCCACGAGTATGGATTTAGGAGGTCCGTCGTGAGATTGTCTTGCGTAGTACTCATTGAGGCGACCAAGTATCAGGGGGGAGCCACATATTGACCCCTTGGATAGTGATATATTGGATCATAGATGGCTATTTTCCGCTTCAGTCTATCCTGCAGTCCCCTGCTTGATCCCCTGAAGTACAGTCGCTCCGAGTATGAAGATCCACCGCGGGTGTTCTCTTGATTATGACTGAGGTCTATGTAGGAGGAGCTCTGAACACCCTAAATCTTTAGTCTATTTCCCTTTTGTTCAAGTCATGTCAGTAGCTCAGCCAGTGCTTGACATTTGTAGGAAAATGTAGAGATCGTTCGCTCATTTTATTATTTTTTGATTTAATATTTTCTCTTTATAGATTGAGAAACGTATGCACCAAGAAGAGGAAGCTAAACAAGCAGAAGAGCGACGACTTAAAATATTAGAAGAGACCCGTAAACGAGAGGAAAATCTTAAAGAACAACAGAAACTACGCGAAGCTGAACTGAAAGAACTACGAGCTATGCAGGAGTCAAACCTTACTGAACTGAAAGGTCGCGAATTGCAAAGCATCCACCTTCGAGAAAAAGAGGTTGATCTCCGTGAAAAACTGGAAAAGATTGCTAACGAGCTTCATCAACTCAGATCCCGGAAACAGCAAAAACAAAATGCAGCCATTCCGCATAATATCAAACGTATCAAAATGTATATTCGTCAACGTTCAGAAGAAGTTCGTGAAGACCTCCAACAAGATATCCATGCCCTTAACCGCATTCTGAACTGCCACAGTTCAGAAGATGCTAAGCGTCTTAAGAGCCAATTCGAGGCTTTCTATAAAGCGGAGTTGCAGAAACAATCAACGATTGAAGCAATGTATGAGTCCGAAGCCAAACATAATCTTATCAAATGGGAGGCTGAATGGGCTGAGATGTCTAACGATCGTGAGGCACAAATTGCGTTAATTTTCAAGAAAATAAAAACCGTTCTTGAAGCAGAGCTTTCTGAAAATTTAGATGAGCAGAAACGTTTGGTGGAAATTCGTCAGCAACATGTCGCTTTGATTGAGAATTCCAACGAGAAATTGAAAGCTCTTGTTAGGGAGCAGAAGAGTTTTATTCAAGCCTATGATCAGGTGGATGCCAATAGCAGTGAGGTGGGTGGGGAAAATGTGAAAGACGAGGAGGTGCTGAAAATGGCTAACTGCAGCCTTGACGAGAGTTCACCGAGGAGGCCGAAATTCGGGAGGAAAAGAGTCGCTTGGACGTGAATGTTAACGAGCAGCTTTTCGAAATTATTGAGATTCGATTTAAATATCTTTTGAATTATGTTCAATTGTTTATTATTATTTCGCAATTCCTAGGATTAGTTCTTCGTCTTCAATATTTGCTTGCATTTAGGTTGTCAATGATTCATGTTTGTACCAAATTTATATGCTTGTTTGCGGCAACTCACCACGTGTTTTATTGCTATAATACTGTATCGATATGCATTGTTTTAATTACTTAATTAAATTAACGCGTGAAACTTGAAAAATAGAATTAAGCCTTGAAAATATTTGTCATTTATAAGAGAATACCATCAACTAATGAAAATTTAGATTTCAGTTAGGTGTTGGGCTCGCGGTCCAATGGTCCCAGGTTATAATTTCACTAAACAGTCTATCTCCAGGACATTCAGTAGCTTTGGCTTGTCGATGTCCAATTAATTTGTAATCAGGTGCTATAAGACCGGTGGTAACTCCAGCAGCAATGAAGTCTACGGCAGCCTTGAGCATTTTGAATGATGGTAAATCAGCTGAAAATGATATTGCATTAATTTTATTTGAATAAAATACTAAGTGAGCCATGCTGGCTTCCATACTTCTATAGTCCCCGATGAATACAATTCCTACGCTCTTTGAGTTGTATCCAGGGGCATGAGCTCCAACAACATTCCAGCCACGTCCCTCGTAGATTTCGCCATCTCCACCAACGGCAAAACTGTAACCAATATCGCCCCATCCATTTTGATCCATGTGTAAGTCCTGTATGTATTGCATGGCAGCTATGCAGTCCTCAGTTGTGAGACAAACCGCCGGCTCATACGTGTGATGGATAACCACATAAGGGATTTGTCCGGAAAATTTACTAACGGATTTCGATGTACGGGCTCCCCATTGGGCACGGGTGATTAGTGCCGAATTTTCCGAAACGAGGACTATAAAAAAGGAAAAAGTTTGCTTAATGCAAGATTAATGTGAAAGGGATTCGTTTCAACGAACCGCTGAGAATGAGGACGACTCCCGCAAGCTTAAACATTGTGATGAATTTTTTGAACGGGGGCCTTTGTTAATTTGACTTATATAGCTTTCGGGGAGTGGACATTGTGTTATCGTTATCTGATATAATATGCAAATAGAAATAATCTAAGATCTATTGTCGATAGAGTCATGCTTCACAGTCTGTAAGACAGTAAATCTGGAAATGTATTTTAACTAAATATTTTAATTGTTGCAAATTAAGGGGGAGATCTGCATCTATGTCAAAAAAAAAAATGCTTCACATTTGCTTCACGTGTATGTGGCAGTAAGCGGAGAATAGGTATCGTTTTAGTGACCTTGGAAACAATCCCAAATTTAAATCGAGAGCATAAAATCTTTTTTGTGTGAAGAGAACTTCTCTTTCCTTTCAGTGCAAACTGTACAATCTTAAAACGTACAATTTTACGCCAAAGACGATAATTTTTAGATTACTCTCCATAGAAACTTGAAATCAATTAAAAGTATTAATTGTCTATTGAACAGACATAATAAGTGAAACAAAAATTTCTGCAGAGTCCAGAATAATTGCTTTTTATCTCCTACAAATTTTTATCTCATTATCAGATATTGTTCATCAACTTTGCAGAAGAATGGTAGATGAGGACGAGAGAGGGACGCTCTGCGTTTCTATAATTGAAGATTACAGAATATGATAAACTGCTTAGCATTGTCAATTACGAATGCAGTCCAAAGTTGTTTCAGAGATCATACGGCATAATCTGTAATCGTCATTATGTATATATCACCTTTGGGGGCTGGTTTCTGTTTGATTATGATGATACATATCTATCAAAAATATTTATTGCTAAGTCATCATAATCTCGGTTGTTGTGGAATTTTACCTATAGTTAAGCTGTTGCGATTTTATGTTCTATAAAAGTGGCTTCGGCGAGGTTCCTATAAGATCCTCGAGTATGAGGGACATTCGTTCAGTTTGGGCATCGGTAGCAGGCCCAAGACGGTCTCTTTAGACAGCATAAAGCCTCTCTTCCAGAAGGCAGACGGCATTGGAGGGAAGCGTGAACTCTGCGGACATTTCGACGTCCGTCAGTCGGACGCGGAAGAGTTGCCCGCCGCGGGTTCTCTCGCCGAAACCCCTCGGTTTCAGCTGGGGCGGAATGAACGTACCGAGCATTAAGAATTGCGTTGGTCATCACATCGGAAAAATTGTCTTTCCGATATCAAAAGAAAAAATAAAAATAGTATGGACTGACCGTTAACCGGTTACCAAAGATATTAACTGAATTGATAAATTATTTAAGTAAAATATAATGTAATATTCACTTAATTAACAAATGAATTATTATATTAGTGTTTGAGGGAAGATATAGTCCACTGAATTCCTCCACGATCCCCAAACAATGAACCATGAAGAACGTCTTCTTTTTGGAGCAGCACTTCATTGATCACTTCATTGGGGGTGTCTCCATTTCTCGAATCTGTATCAACTGACCGTGTTTACTTTGTCCCATTTAGTCCGAACCTGTAAGTGGTGCAAATACTCCTGAGACCACCTTCTCCAAAACGTTTGGTGGTTCATAAAAGCCCCGTTGAGTGCGATCGACCTCCGGAAGCGTATTAATTGGCCCTTAAACTAAAAAGCCCCCAGGAATCAAGGCCTCAATATGATCTGGATTGTTAGAGAATGGAACAAGTCACCTAGAGTTTAGGTGTACCTCAATCTGGCAGAGAATCGTAGTAAACCCTTCGAAAGTCGACACAAGCTTCGTTTCGTCAAATACACGCTTTAAATCGCGTTTTGCAGATTTTATTGCTGCTTTCCAAAGGCCGCCAAAATGTGGTGTAGCGAGTTGTATAAATTTCCAAGTAATGTCCTCTTTAGCCGTTATGGCTGCGATTTTTTCTGATGCTGTCCTTCATTTCCTTGTTGATCTAGTATTTTGCTCCGATAAAATTAGCTCCGTGATCACTATAGATTTCAAAGCACAAGCTTCGCCTTGCAATGAACCTCTTAAATGCAGCCAGAAATGCTTCGATTTAAAGATCGTTCACCAATTCAAGATATGCAGCCTTCGTGACCATACATACGAAGACGCGAACTTAGCCCTTCAAAGTATTGAAAGCTCGGCCTTTCACATAAGTTCGGCCTTTCGCATAAGCTTGGCTTTTCGCATAAGCTCAGGCTTTTGCATAAGCCATTCCACAGTGCAAAATGGGTGACCTCAAACTACTGACTCCGCTGAATCGAATCTTTCACACATGTAAGGCATCTGTGCAGGTCGTTGCGAATCACCTTTGGATCGTGGATCCAATACCGCATCTTCAAATATCTTCGAACAGTGGAAAACCCATCATACAAAGTATTGCGATGAGCTTCCCGTATAATAAGGCAGGTGACATAATGGTCTCCCGGCAACAGAATCGGTTGTTTCCGCATTCCGCCTTCAACCTTGAGCAAGCCTTGATGGTCAAGGAAAGGATGATTCGTAACCTCTTGGTGATCGGACGATCCTCCTTCAAGTCGTCGATCGCCTTAGCTAACGCAATATTTTGGAGTAACCGCAGGATTTTGGGCCGACTTTACTCGTATTCCACGAAGCAGATTGACCCCTTCATTCGAGTGATGAAAGAGGACATGTAGGCCACGACCATTACACCTTGAAAACGTTGAATATCGCTCCAACAGATTTCCTTGGTTTGCAATGCCCGTGAAGCAACCACTTCCTCGGATACTCGAGCTTCCTGGAGCCATGGTGGATCCTGCCATCATAATCTACAACTCGATTGAGGAGATGCCTCTTGAAACGCGGTCCGCAGGATTATGATCTGATGTGATCCCAAACCCAGGATTGCTCACTGTGTTGGCGAATCTTAGCAACGAGTTTTGCGACTTAGGATGCTAGTCACGAGAGCTCCTTCCTTATCCACGCCAATGTGATTGTACGGTCGTGCCAGCAGTACACATCACCCATTGAAGTGAGTTGAAAATCCCTACAATACTTGATAGAAGTCATCGCTTTGTCAGCTTCCTTGAGAGGTTCTGCTTCAATAGGGTTCTATATCAGACCAAGGGTGTCAATCACTGAGCCTTGTATGTCGTGTAACCCTAGAATCCTCAGGAATATCGCACAACAGGCTGGGATCATTTGATGCCCACTTGCTTAGGTTGAATCCACTGGACCTTAACATGTCCGATATTTGTTTGATGAGAACCATCGCATCTTGTCTAGTGCTTGCATCCTTGCTATCCTTCGATTGCCTGTTCAGTACTCATTGTTATTGCAGAGGCGTTAAATACTGGACGAACCTCTGTGGTGGATCTCTGCATTGTTATAACTGGGTGATGGGGCAGATAATACACATCTCTATCTTCCTCAGTAAATGGTAGTAGTATTTTAGAAGCAAGATCAGTTTCGAAAACTACTAACTGAACCCTTTTAATTGATACTACACGTGACCATAATTTAGCGAAAGAAATTTACACAATCCTTTCATATATATCAGAGCCTTCCCCTAAATTGTGCAAAAAATTATGCTCTTCGTTGGATGTAAAAGGGAATCGCAGACCACGCATTCCAAGCAAATTTGGTAACAATAGGTCCAGCCGTTTTCAAGTAAATTGCGTGTGATAGGCAAACAGATAGCCAGACACACGTAGAATCGGTTTTAATACGGTTTACTTTTACATAAAACCTCAAAAAGAATGAAGGGAATGCAGAGAAAGTATGAGATAATTAATAAATATTTTTAATTTTAAGTTTAACGATTTGCTACATCAGAGTCTTACTCCAACAAGTTTTCAGGCGAATACCAAATTGAGGTTAGGTGACACATAGGAGTATTCACGTATAAGTTGGAGCGTCGTCGCCGGGCGGTGATTTTGGCTTTCCGGATTTTGGCCAGCGGGAAAAGGGTGGAAAGCGTGTTAAGAGACTAAGTTGTGACTTATTGAGTGCAGGGTATTTTCCATTTCCCGGAAAATCGGGCATAAAATCTAGTAGATTTGTTTGCAATCTAAGCTAAGCCCCAAGAGGAGAATCGGGGAAAACATTGAGATTGCCCAGAGGATTCTCGGCGCGACGGAGTTGTGGAAAAGCGCGCGTTTTCCGGCTAAGGAAGTTTAGAATTTTTCGTGGGTTTGTAACTGGGGCCGATCAAAATAACGCGCCGTGATTGATTCGCCAAGATTCGTAGTTTGGGAAACGATCGGAATGGCAGGTGATTGTGTGCGGGGGATGCAGTAAGGACCTTTTTTCCGCTTTTTTTGGTGCTTTCGTCATGAATCGTGCGGTCTAAGTGTGTGCCGAAGCGATAATATCCATCTAGGAAGGATTTGTCGAAGGGAAGGAGTGGTCTCCAGAAGAGTAAGTGAAATTAGTTTTAACGCTGTATGGCTTGAAGCGACACGGAATTCAATAGTTTGATGTCGGGCAAATACGCAAAAATTTAAGAGAGAAAGGGCGGCTTTGAGTTACTAACACGGCGGTGAATATCCATATATGCTGATAGATATGATGCTACCTTATATTTAACTGTGGTTGACTTCCTTCGCTGTATTTTACTTTACGTTTGTCGCCATGACATTATTCTTAAGCAACAATACAAGCGCGAGAGGGATCACAATTTCTTATCAAATTTGTTATGTTGTGCCAATTTATTAATTATACACAATCGTCATCAACGGCACAAAAACCGGTATCCGGTCTGGGGCTAAGGAACTCCAGACACCTCGGTTTTGCGTCAAGGTTCTTCTGAGGATTCTTCTCTCAAACGCAGAGAAGAGTTCGGACTTTTTCTTGCATTTCTGTTTAAATATAAACCTTTTAACCTTATTACGTTGTAATTGTATTCGTGCATGTTTGAGGTGGGGGAAAAGGCAAAGCCTCTGAGCACTCAGAACCTAGTGACCCATTGTACTCGCTTTATGTATCGCAGGATTTCCATCAGTGGTTGTGATGTTATCCGTTGTAAGTGGAGCACATCGGCACCAAAGATCTGATGTTTGATGCGTCCATTGGTGGGGTATTCATATAGAAAATGCACAGTGGATTACCCTTCTTCATTACAAGTGGGACACGTATCATCTTATCTCAGAGCATAGTTAGTTTAGTTTAGTAGGAGGAGCCGCAACTCTAAGCACTCAGAACTTTGTTAGACCTTGTACTGTCCCCGAAGATCGCCTATTCATCGGCCTCTTGTCGATGGCGTTCGCAGGCTTTCGCGTATCTGAGAACATTCTCCAGAGACGGAATGTGCGGACTCTTTGTTGAGGAAAACCGTACTAAGATATCTTCGTCTGAGGTCTGAAGAGTCCGGGCAGCTGCAGACGAAGTGCAGAGCCATCTCTTCTTCCACTTCACATTGGCTGTTTAGTTTAAGTTTAAGGGCCAGTGTCTCGTTCTCATGTCCGACCTGTAGCGGCCTAGGGTACCCTCACAAAGATTTTCGGCTGCTGGCGGAAGTTCAAATTTCTCCATTCGGCTGCGTGAATCCTTGCCATTGCCCCCTTTAAAGCAGAAGGGATAGTAGATGGCCGGATGCCAAAAGCTGGTTCTGTTCCTACCATTGTAGATTCAGAACTTGGGCGAGCCAGTTTGTCAGCTTCCTCATTACCAGCGATGTCTGAGTGCCCTGGCAGCCACATCAGGAATGGTTCGTCGGTCAAGTTTCAGCAGCATCTGATGACATTATCATCAACGGGGCAACGACCGGTATCCGGTTTAGGCCTGCCTTAATAAGGAACTCCAGACACCACGGTTTTGCGCCGAGCCGATATCCTCAAAAGCTGTTTAGCGTCCTGGCCTACGGCTCGCCCCATCTCGGGCCTCTCGCCCATGTTGAGCCAGATTTTATCCACAGCCTGACGGTCGTGGTATCGTTCATAGATTTCGTCGTTTTGTAGACTACGGAATCATCCATCCTCATGTAGGAGGTCAAACATTTTTGGAGGATTCTTCTCTCGAATGCGGCAAAGAGTTCGCAATTTTTTTTGCTAAGAATCCAAGTCTCCGAGGAATACATAAGGACTGGCAAAATCATAGTCTTGTACAGTAAGAGCTTTGACCCTATGGTGAGACGTTTCGAGCGGAACAGTTTTTGTAAGCTGAAATAGGCTCCCATCGGCATAGCTGTTATTGGTTGTGATTTTCGATAGGAGACATTTTCAACAGTCTCAAAGTTGTAGTCTCCTATCTTCATTGTTTTCGTTTGACCAGTACAATTCGATGTTGTTCTTTCGGTTTTGGTATTGGCGCTGATGTTGCCACCATGTACTTCGTCTTGCCTTCATTAATGTCCAGCTCAAGATCTCCCGCCGCGTGCTCGATCTGGATGAAGGTAGACTGTAGATCTCGGGTTGTTCTTCCCATGATGTCGATATCGTCAGCCAGGCCAGTAGTTGAGTGGACTTGAAAAGGATGGTGCCTCTCGTATTTAAACGGCATCGCGCCAGGGCCTACGTTGCAGAGGATGCATGATAGGGCATCACCTTGTCTTAGACCGTTGTTGATGTTGAATGGTCTCGAGAGTGATCCCGTTGCTTTTGTCTGGCCTCGCACATTGGTCAGGGTCTGCCTAGTCAGTCTTATCAATTGCGTTGGGATACCGAATCATCAGCATCTGATGACAACTCGACACCAATTGGCTTGATATGTTGTTGCTGTTTAGTGCTGATAATGCTGCCCTACTGTCGGAACAGATGCGAATGATGTGATCCCTTCATTTATCGACAATTCTTCTTTTTTGGTGATTACGAGGGAATGTGTCCTTTCGATGACGAATTTGGCAGGCATCAGAGCCATCTGATGTTTGCCAAGAAATTTCCAGATGGGCGCATAACCGTATGATTGCCCGCCTTTCCACGCGCCAATAGTATCAAGTCTACATGCGTCGTTTTACCTCCAAATGGATTGGGGGTAAATTTAGAATACTTCCGAGCGCCACGGTCGGCGTACTACTCATTACTGCAGTAATACTTAGGCAACCGAACCTCCGAAACTGCGCCAGCAACTTCCTGTTCTTAGCAAAGTTCAATCTCGTCCACCTGACGCACCAGATGCACGCATACATCAAAATGGGTTTTATTATTGATGTATACATCCAATGAATCCGTTTTGGTGAAAGTCCCCATGTCTTATATATCGCAGTCATACAGCACCAGAGCAATCTGAATGATTTTTGGTATTGTTCTTGAATATGCTGCTTCCACATCAACTTGGAATCCTAAATATTTAACTGTTTGTACCAGCTAAATTTCCGCCCCTGCTAAGGTGGGTAGCATGTAGCTGCCCCACCTAATGTTCCTAGTGAGCATAACTAGTCTAGTCTTTCTAGCGTTCACCGTGAGTCCATTATCGAGGCACCAACTGAGGATTATAGGATTATAGTGTTGCATTCATTCATTCATGTCATCGCAAACTTGCCGAAAATGATTACGGCTAGATCGTTTGCAAATGCTTGTGCAAAGAGCTTTGTGCTGTTCAGGAGCCATATTAAGGTGTCCATTACCAGGAGCCATAACAGAGGTGAGAGAAGCCCTCCCTGTGGGCAACACTACGACACCTTGTCTGAATAGACTTCTGTCCGATCAACATGTCGATTTTTTTCCATTCTAGCATGTGAAATATCTAATTGATTAACAGCGCATCGATTCGATGCTGTCTTGCCGCGTTACAAATCGCCGCGAATGAGGCATGATTGAAGGCGCCTTGGATGTCCATAAATGATATTGCCCTTTCAATTTTCTCGTAGGCATGCTGCATACAGTGAAGTGGCCACCGAGAGATATACTAGTCTCTCCAGTCCTTTTAGCAGAAAAGAAGTTAGACTGATCGGTGGGAAGCTTTTTGTGTGTATATCGGTGGGTTTCCCTAGATTCGGAACAAACATTACCTTCACATCACTCCAGCTGGTTGGAATATAAGCGTGTGTTAGCCAACCGCAGTATATATTCTGAATGTGTAGGCGTAGGGTTTCCATTCCTTTTATTACAAAAGCAGGAATCTCATCCGGACCTTCAGACTTGTATCTATAATAATAATAATAATCGTTGGCGCAACAATCCATGTTGGATCAGGGCCTTGAAGTGTGTTAGAGCACTTCATTCAAGACCGTAACGGTACACTAGGAGGTAATGTGGTCAGCATTGCGCTCGCCCGAGATTATTACCCTGATTTGACTCAGGTACTCATTCACAGCTGAGTCGACTGGTATCCGACGTCAAATCACGATACAAATTCCACTGCCACCAGTAAGATTTGAACCGCGACCTTCCGTACGACAGCCTTGTATCTACGGAACGAGTTAAATGCTCCCGTGAAACTAATTTGCATGCCAGAGTCCAATCTTCCGTCTGCTCGAATGCTTTTTGCCCGGAGGCATTGTTTTGCTCGAAGGCTGTTTACTGTCCGCAGGCAGATGCTTATCCGCATGTAAAACTTTAGTCTCAGCAGGTGGCCCCGATTGTGAGCCCGGGATCAGGGATGCTGACAAAAGAGGATTGCTTTGGCTGGTCCGTTAAAGGCTAGGTCCCAATTGGGTTGGTTCCCACTTGAATAAGTAGCGAATCTAAGTCTAGACTCAACTCGTCATGATCAAAGTGCTATTGAATTCTTTTGTTTTTGTTTTTTAAGTTGTTAGTTTCTTCGTAGTTGGCTGCCATGGCCTTTGTTCATCGTTCACGGCCACATCTTTACCTCTGTGACCCTCGGAACGCTAGTCGCATCTTGGCTTGCGGTTTTGATTACCGCTTAGCTTCAGGTGTCACCTCTGGTTTCCCGGAGGTCCTCCTTACTGAGTTTCCTCACCACGATAAGGTAGGTAATTGTCAAGGGAAAAATTTCAAGATTATTATAATTGCGCGTGTGCGTGTGAGTCTGAGGTGGGGAGAAGCAAAGCCTCTTAGTTCAGACCCTAATTATCCATTATACTCGATTTATGTATCGCAAGATTCCCGTTGGTGGATGTGATGTTGCCCTTTGCAATTGTATCATCGTTTTGATCTCAGAAAATCGGACAAGCATCTTCAAAGCAGAGTTTCCAATTGATTTTCTATCGCGAAAGGAGTTCATAGTCGCCTAGGGAACTTCACTTGCCGAGAAGTTCATTGAACTTTGTTCAGTTCGTTTTCCTAGGATTCCGTCTTTGTATTACGAACAGTTCGCCTGCAATAGCCAGACTAAATTCTAGTAACCTGCCTTAATAAACAGACGTCCCGGTTTTGCGCCGAGGTCCACCAATTCAATATCCCTAAAAGCTGTCTGGCGCCCTGGCCTACGCCATCGCTTCATCTCAGGCGGGGTCTGCCTCATCTTATTTTTCTACCATAAATAATTCCCTTATAGACTTTTCGGGCTGGATCTTCCTCATCCACACGGATTAAGTGACCCGCCCACCGCAGCCTATTGAGTCGGATTTTAACTCAAGTCTTCGAGGAATACATGAGGACTGGCAACATCATTGTCTTGTACAGTAAGAGCTTTGATCCTGTGGTGAGACGTTTCGAGCGGAACAGTTTTCGTAAGCTCAAATAGGCTCTGTGGGCTGCCAGCAACCGTGCACGGATTTCATCATTGTAGCTGTTATCGGTTTTGATTTTTGACTCTAGAAAGGAGAATTTTTCAACGGTCTCAAAGTTGTAGTCTCCTATCTTTATTCTTCTCGTTTGACCAGTGCGGTTTGATGTTGTTGGTTGATTGGTTTTTGGAGCTGACGTTGATCTTGTGCCGTCTGCTCGATCTGAAAAATGGATGTATGTTCTTCGCATAATGTCAATATCGTCAGCATAGGCCAGTAGTTGGGTGGACTTAAAGAGGATCGTACCCCTCGCATTTACCTCAGCATCACGGATCACTTTTTCCAGGACCAGGTTAAAGAGGATGCATGATAGGGCATCCCCTTGTCTTAGACCGTTGTTGATGTCGACTGATTTCGAGAGTGATCCTACTGCTTTTATCTGGCCTCGTACATTGGTCAGGGTCAGCCTAGTTAGTCTTATTAATTTCGTCGGGATATCGTGGCCGTGTACAGTTTCACCCTGGCTATGCTATCATAGGCGGCTTTAAAGTCGATGAAAAGTGGTGCAACTGATGTCCATATTCCAACAGTTTTTCCATCGCTTGCCACAGAGAGAAAATGTGATCTGTTGCTGATTTGCCTGGAGTGAAGCCTCTTTGGTATGGGCCAATGATGTCGATGATAGTGGAGAATATTTTATAGATGGTACTCGCAACGTGATATCTCTATAATTGCGGCATTGCGTGATATCTTACTTTTTATGTATGAGACAGATAACACCTCGTTGCCAGTCGTCAGGCATTCATTCGCTGTCCTACACCTTGAGCATAAGGTGTTGAACGGCTTGCTGTAATTGGTCGCCTCCATATTTAACAAATTCGGCTGTAATTCCACCGGCTCGTGGTGACTTTCGGCTTTATAGCCGATGAATTGCATGGAGTATTTCTTTTATATTTCGTGGTGGCAATATTTGTCCGTCGTCTTAAGTTGGCGGGACCTCCGACTCGCTGATGTTCTGGTTCTTGAGCAGTTCATCAAAGTACCCAACCCATCGCTCCAATATCCTTGCTCTGTTGGAAATTGGACTTCTCTCTTTGTCTCCGCAGGATGAGCATCGAGGTGTGTAAGGCTTCATCCTGCTGACTTGTTGGTAAAACTTCCGCGCTTGGTGCGGTTGCTCCCTGCACTTTTCGAGTTCAGAGACCTGTTAGTTCTCCACGGAGTTCGTGATAAGTCTCCGAGCGTGCCCATGCAGGGTTCATTTTCTGGCTGACTAAAAAGCCTACATCGAACACATATTTTACTGGATAGCCGCTATAATATATGGTGTAGCGACGCTTCTCCAGGAAACCAGTCCCTGTCCAACGCATCTCCTGTAACGTTGTTACATCAGCCCTATATTGGGACAGGGTATCGGCTAGCTGCTTGGCAGCTCTATTTCTGTACAGGGAGCGCACTTTCCATGAGAAAATGCGCAAATCTTTATTGCTTTGCCGTTGCCGGGTTTGTCGTTGTGTTATCTATCCAGTCCGAGGCTCCTGTTGCAGCTTCGTAACTACGATTTCCCGGTGCGATTTTTAGGCGTGGGAGACTCGTCTTCATCCTTCTCCGCCTGCAGCTTTTCGATAAGAAAGAGCTGCCAGCGGTCACCAAGTGGAGATGGGGATAGGTTTTGGTAGTAGAGCTGTTGGTGTTGGTTCAGCAGGCATTTCCCAAGTTTTATGGTCCATCGCGGGTACCAAACCCCGTTTCGCCCTGGGGCCTATACTACCCTTTGACCACCAATTGAAGTCTTGTTAATGCTTTATTATGAGTAATTAGCAAAATGACTTTTGTTTGATTTACTCTAATTCAGGGAAAGATATTGCTTTACATTATAACAATAGAACAAATACCACAAACTTTCCGATTTTTTTCCTTGTGTCAAAGACTTCGTTGTTGGCTCAAGTCACTAAAAGTAATTCAATCATTTTGATGAAATCATTTTTATATTTAATATCAAATTTAGAACGTTGACCTCATCTTGGGTGGTTTCCCGGGAACCAGAATAGTAGTCGACTAAACTTACCTGAAATATTGGATGCTATTGGCTAATCATTTGTTTGATAAATAAATGTGAAATATATCCGCATTTCCATTTTATGGAAGAAAAAGTCCCGGAAAGATACTTCTTCTTCTTTGGTAGGAATTCGTCTCTATCTGGATGTAAATTATTCCTTCCTTATTATATCTCGTATCTATTTTCTGCTATTTATGGTTAGAAACATGTTTGATTAAATTATGTATATCTAAAAATAAAATCTTTTATTCAATAAAAAAACGGTAATATTAATCGGATTTTGGCGTAGTTAAAAAGATAAACCGCTTTCTATTACTGAGATCAATAACTCCTACGCCTTAACTTCTTAAATATGCAAATATGCATTTGTAGCAAATTGAGTTTATTTATGTCTTCCATCAAATTTGCGAGTTAAATCTTTTATTGATGTTCAACCGATTTTAATAAAAAAAATCCTTGGCGCTGATAAAGATGTTTTAACACATCATAAATAACCGAAGCGCACAATTTGTGTATGTGAATGTATACATTTGTGGTTGATATTTAGATATTATGATAACAAAAGTGAAATTTAATTAGTGAAATGAGTCGCAATTTCAGATATTAGGTATTCTTGAAAAACAGAGCTTTGCAGTTTAGCTTATCATGTAATTCCATTTTTGTTACTTATAACAGATTAATGCATTTATTGGAGACTTGCGCAAAAAACCGTAGATTCCCAGGGGGCCTTCCTATATAAACCATGTTTGACTTGCCAGTTGCAATTAGATTGCAACAATCTATCAAGATGTTCAAACTAGCAGTTGTCCTTGTCCTCTCCGGTAAACCATTATTTTAAGAAATTATTCATTTCCTTATTTTAACTTTTAATTTAATACGATTTCGCGAACAGTTCTCGTACATGAGAATTCGGGAGCTCTTATCACCCGTGCTGCTTGGGGGGCCCGGGCACCAAACTTCGTCTCAAGATTCAGCGGAATTATTCCATATGTTGTGATTCATCATTCATACGAGCCAGGAATATGCTATACTACCGATGCTTGCAAAGCAGCCATGAGGTCCATGCAAAACTTCCACATGAACACCAATGGATGGCCCGATATTGGTTACAGTTTTGCCGTTGGTGGTGATGGTAACATCTACGAAGGTCGTGGCTATAACGTTGAAGGTGCTCATGCTCCAGGATACAATTCCCGAAGTGTTGGACTTTTGATGATTGGTGATTTCAGGAGTAAGTGTTGCGTTTCTTATGATTCTTCCTCATTCCCACCATTTCCCGACTATTCATATAAGTAAATTGGTTGGGTTTACTTCAAATTATTCTTATATGGAATTGAATCCTTTCAGCCGCCTTGCCACCAGCAAACATGCTGACTGCTGCCAAGAATTTCATCGCTCAAGGTGTTAACGAAGGAAAGGTTTCAGGAAGCTACAAATTGATTGGACACAGACAAGCTGTGGCTACTGAATGCCCTGGTGACAGGTTGTACAACGAAATCAAGACCTGGGCTCGCTGGACCGCAAATCCTTAAATGGAGTACTCTTCCAAGGTTTTCAAATTGCAGCAATGTTGTGAATAAATGAATGTGTAATGAGCAATTCCCTGCTTTTTGTATTAGTGGTTTTGAATTTACTTTAACTTTACTTTACTTTACTTTTTTTACTTTAACGAGGATTCACTGGTGTTCATTGCTATTCCATGATTCTGGCACATCGCTTGGCAAAAAAACAAAATATTGTATGGGGCTGTAACCTTACTATTAGCTACCTTATCATGGGCAACTTAGTGGAAGCTGTTTCTTTGGGAACTACGAGGAATCGCAAAACCATATTGTAATTGTGCAATTGTGGAAGAGCTCAAGAGATTTGAACCGCGGCCTTCCGTATGATAACCCAGTGCTCTAACCACTGAGCTATCCGGACACGGGGGGTAAATAAGACCAGGGGTAAATAGTGTTACTAGCGGAGGCTTCGGGTAGTGGGCGATCCCCAAAGTAACAAGTCTTGCTCTATATTGGGTGGGTGGGCCATCAAATAACACCGTACCGCGTATGAACCGCATTATGAAAAAGATTGTAAGGGTCGCAAGCCTTTTGTTGCTCTAAGAGCCGCATTAACGGTAGGTTCTCGGTGATGAGTAGTTGAAGAGGCGAAAGACCACTTCGCGAAGATTTTCTGCCTCCGCTTAAGCGGAGCAAAGCTTTTGGCCTTGACTCTATACTCGATTTTTTTCGATGCAACCTCTACAGTCTCTACAGAGTTACTACTTCCACTCATTGTAAAGCTTGGGAATATGAGATCTTAGTCAATGAGCGGTAAAAATGGAGGACTTTTAGAGTTCCATTTTGAATGCGATACATCAATTCGATATCTCTCCTACGCCATCTCTCCTTCTGAGCCAAGGTCTGTCATGTCGGTTTTTTTTATAATAGACACTTTCCTTATTGATTTTCCCGGCTGAATCATCCTCACAAATATGGATTAGGTGATCCACGCATCGAATCCTATTGAAGCGGAGTTTATCCACGACCAAACAATCCTGTTATCGCTCATAAATTTCATTGTTATATAGACTAGTGAATTGTCAACCATCCTGTAGAGTGCCAGAAATTCTTCGGAGGATTCTTTTCCTGACCGCGGCTAAGAGTTCGCAATTTTGTCTTGCTAAGAACCCGGCGCGAGATCTTGGGCTGCATATCAATGAAGGCAAGGCAAGGTATATGGTGGCAACGTCAGCATCGAAAACCAACCAACCAACAACATTAAACCGTACTGATCAAACGGGAAGAATAAAGATAGGAGACTATAACTTTGAGACCGTTGAAAAGTTCTCCTTTCTAGAGTCGAGCTACGATGATGAAATCCGCGCACGGCTGTTGGCAGCCAAAAGAGCCTATTTCAGCTTACGAAAACTGTTCCGCTCGAAACGTCTCACCATTTGGTCAAAGCTCTTACTGTACAAGACTATGATCTTGCCAGTCCTCATGTATTCCTCGGTGACTTGGGTTCTTAGCAAGAAGAACTGCGAACTCTTGGCTGCGTTCGAGAGAAGAATCCTCCGAAGAATTTTTAGCCCCCTACGTGAGGATGGACGATTCCGTAGCCTACACAGTGACGAAATCTATGAACGATACCGTGACCGTCAGGTTGTGGATAAAAGCCGGCTCAATAGGTTACGGTGGGCGGGTCACTTAATCCGTGTGGATGAGAATGATCCCACCCGGAAAGTCTATAAGGGCAATATCTATGGTAGAAAAAGAAGACGAGGCAGACCCTGCCTGAGATGGAGCGATGGCGTAGGTCAGGACGCCAGACAGCTTTTAGGGATATCGAATTGGTGAACCTCGGCGTAAAACCGGGATGTCTGGAGTTCCTTATTAAGACAGACCTAGACCGGTTTTTGCGTCGTTGATGATGATGACTATGTGAGTAATGTTTGAGTAGGTTGTTTTTGCTTTTGGTACTGATCTTGCGACCATGAATTATGTCTTTTCTAGACATGCTGCTGTATGTGTAAGGCAGTTCATGCATCTCGAGTTTTTCTTTCCATAATGTCAATATAGCCAGCTTAGGTTAGCAATTGGGTGGAGTTGAAGAGGATGGTATTGCTCGCATTTGTATCAGCGTATATGGTTTCTTTTTTCTTCCTTGGTGGGTTATTACTGTTATTATTCTGAATTATTATTAATCATAGTATCTCAAGTAAGCCTATAACCGTTAGGAATTTTAGTATATTCCCTACTTCCAGATCTTACAAGCTTTGCATCTGGTATTCTCCCTCTCGACCTACTTTGCACAAGATCCGGACGCTGTCCCAGAACGTGTATAGAGGTTTCAACACAGCCCGCACAGAACATGCCAGCAGTGTGCGTAGATATCCCTAGTTTCCCTAGGTGATATTTTGGCCGATAGTGACCAGTAAGGATTCCCACTATGATTCGGAGGTTCGGGGCACCCTGGACTGCTCCATTCCTGGTAGGCCCACCCAGTATCGTTCCTTCATTTTTTAATGTCATAGCCATGAAACCGTTTCTGATTCCACAGAAGCGTACTGGCCCATGTCCCTGCTCTCTTCTTGGCTAGTTCGTCCGCTGCCTCATTGCCTTCCAACCCAACATGGCTTGGAATCCAGAGTATCCAGACCTTGTTGCACGAGCCGAGCGTATTCAGACTCTCAAGGCATTCCTATACCAGTTTAGAGTTCACTTGGTTGGACCTAAGTGCCTTGATCGCTGCTTGGTTGTCGGTGAGAACAGCAATGTTCTGCGCCCTGTAGTTCCTTTGAAGATTAAAGGAGGAACATCTGTCTATGGGGTATATTTCCGCCTGGAATATGCTAGTGTACCTACCCATTGGCTCCAAGTACATTTTCCTTGGACCAATGACACCGGCTCCCGCTCCCTCTGCTCTAAGGGATACGTCAGTGTACTAAGTAATCAGTTGCTGGTTTAAGCCGTATGTCTCAGCCACGCTCTCCCAGTTTGCCCTGTTACTCCAACGTGTTTTAAACTTCTTATCAAAGTGAAACCTCGTTATCATGTTATCCCTTGGTATTAGTAATTCGAAATGGAATAGGTTTAAGCAGCTCCCCGCCTCACTAATACTTTCGGCTATCATGAATATTGCCCTCCTTGCCTACAACTGTATGTGCAGATGGAGAGAGTTTAATCCAAGACGGACCTCCAGGGATGTCGTTGGGCATGTCTTTTTTTGCCTCACTGATACACACGCAAGCCAGTCTTTGGAGTTTGTGTAACTGCCTGGCTTGTGTGTTGAGTTAGTTCTTTCTGCCCAGATTACCACCCCATAGGTAATCATTGGCCTTACTATTGCAGTGTATATCCAAAGTAGTATCTGCGGACCAGGAGTTCGTCCACTACTATACTCCACATAAGTGACGATAGTACCCCATCCTGTGGCAATAGAATTTGTACCTGTCGGTACTTCTATTTGCTTACTCCTTAGCATTTTGTCCATCCAGAAAGCCAGGGTTTTTTCCACTCCCTTGCGGCTCAGGGCATCTTGTATGTGTGCGATGTGTTGTCGAATGCTCCTTCGATATCCAAAAACGAACACAGTGCTATTTATTTTGCATCCCGTAGTACATCCGTCAGCTGATCTTCTTTTTCTTCAGCCTTTGTCCCGTCAGCTGATACAGAGTAGTTTCTGTTGATCGTCCTGCCCGGTAAGCGTGTTGACACTGATATAGGGGATTATACTTTAGAACGTTAGTTCTAATATAGTTGTCTATGATCTTCTCCACCATTTTGAGTACGAACGATATTAGGCAAATTTTTCTGAAAAATTTAAGGTAAAAAGTATCCTTTTTACTCGCTTTCAGAATAAACACCACTTTTGCCCGTCTCCATGTTCTTGGTATATATTCCAGGGTTATGCTGCCCCTTACCATCCTCAGAAGTGACTAAGATGGTTGCTAGGCATCTCTGGGTTTGTGCTGGGAAAATGCCATCTACTCCGGGTGATTTCAATGGTTTAAAAGTTCCCGCCCTACCCTATCTTCTGAACATACCTCTTTTGCTAGTTTCCGGTTATCCTCTTTTGTCTTCCCATTTATGTACTCCAGTTTGTTTGTTGAACAGCTGGCCTCATGTGCGTCAATGACGACTGTGTTGAGGTTTTTCACCACTGTTTCTAATTCCAGTTCGCTCCTGATATCACTGCCCCCTTGAAGGTGAGCCATATTGTTGCTCAGGTGCATTGCATAGAATTCCCAATCCGTTCTCCTGGGATTCCTTCTTATTCTTTTTATTTGGGAATCATTCTCAATTTCGAATCTGATTGTTCTGTGATCAGACATAGAGGGCTCATCCACCATCCCCAGACTTTGTGATGGGCGTTGGCATCACAGCCGGGGAGTAGGGGTAGCGCCCTCTTCTCACAAAACTTCATCAGTATAGCAAGTTGTTCCGGTGGAACGCGGATGTCGTCTCATGGGAAGTATCCCGATGCCACGACTGCCTCTCGAGTGCAGGTCCCCGGTCAGGAATTCTGAATGACATATATATTTTAAATTACGTTTAAGAGTTATGCAAGCTCTTGGTTTTTCACAACAGGAGTCTGAAATTGCCTGCATGCTTCCTTCTTGCAGATCGCGAATCTGCCCTCGGTATACCCAGGGCTCCTCAGCCAGCACTATTCCAACTATGGAACTTGCCCTTGCAATTACCGCAGATGCAGCTTTCGCATGGTGGATGTTTATCTGGTGCTGGACATTGGCTCCCTTATTGTTTGGCACTTTTTTCCACTGTCCGCGTATCGCCCTCCTCCTCCGACATAGCGCTTTCCTGCGTGTCGCTGTCCACCCTGAGCCCAATGAGTCCTAGGCCTAGGTCGTCCAGCTTCTGCTCTTCACTGAGCAGCACGTGTACTTCCCTTCCTTCTACTTCCCTTCCGCCTCTATGGCTTTCGAGACTTCTTCGGGGACCGCGGTATGCCTTTCATCCGGTGTCTCTTACGAGGTGTCTTTCCTTGGCTTTTCCCTGTGCACATGCACAGATATGTTCCCAAATCGATAGTTGATATGGCAACTCCGGCGTTTGATTTCCTCCAGGGATCGGCCATCTATCCCGATCGTTAGGAGTTCCACCTTGTTTCTGAAGACTCCATAATTGCGTGGAGATCCTCATTCTGAACGATTAGGAGGCCCATGAGATCTTCCGTCTCTATTGTCGCGGCTTTTCGGAGAAAAACTGTCACCATGTGTGGTATATCATCCCCAGCACATGTTGACAGTTCTACTCCTTCCCAGCCTGGCAATTTAGGAACTATGGTCCTAAGCCATTCTCCAGTATCTTACGTCGCGCAGCCCACCAGTACATGACCTGGTCAAAAGCGTATCCAGGTGAACACAAGTTTCGCAATCCATCCCTTGCACAGCATAGCTAATGGCGGGCTTCCTGCCTTCACTCCTGACTTGCCCGGGTTCTCTCCCCCCTTGGGTTCAGGTTTGTATTTTTTGGGAGCATTCCCTTCATGCGGACTAATCTCTGCTGCTCCTAGCTTTCTTGGCTCCGATAAAGATGGCTAAGATTGGTCATGAGCCTTCTTAAGGGATTCTTCTGGTTTCAGGCCTTTCTTTAGGTAGCGCAGGTACCACTTAACATCTGCACCATTGAGACCTGTCTCCTTTCTGACATCGGATATATTTATCTCAGACGTGCTTTTGCTGGTTCCTGCTTTTTGAGCAATGGTTTTCGTTGGTCAGCCTGACGTTGGCTGATTGGAAAACGGTAGCGGTTTTGATAGTGACTGTTGAAAGAACCGACCAGAGGGTGATCTTTTGCCAACGACATACCCTATCGCTGCAACACCTGCCATGGCTCCACGCTGTTGGATGCGATACAACTGCTTAATAAACAGTCTACGACCTTGGCAGCTGTTCAGCTTGTCGTTAAGGATTATACTTTGATATCGCAGTCGCATGGCATTCTCTACTGGCGATATCAATTATATCTTCTGCTACGACAACTGCGTCTGTTGCCACTTTTCCTTCCACCAATACCGATTTAACCAAACCCAGCAATTCAGCATAATCATTAAATACCCTTGAGAACGTAAATCGCAACACTAGTGCAGTGGCGAAAATGCCACGATCTACTAAGTTGTCGCTATCTACGTGTTCCCGGCGGCATAGGAATTCGTTCGACGAGAATTTGGCTTCTGAAAATGCGTCTCCTACTGTGCCTTACAATGTAGCCTCATCGTCTTCTCAGGGGTCTGTGCAACAGTCTGCTCAGTTTGAGTTGATTTCATCTACAATGCCTCCCCAAGCCTTTTATTGCCTTCGTCGCCAACGAAGTTCTGATTCCCGGCGTTGCTCTATACCCTGGTACTTCAACTACCCGTGCCCGCGGCCCCGTGTTAAAGGTGGCCTCCCCACCTAAACAACTATTTATCTCCAAGGTAGCGTACGCTACTACTACGGACGTTGCACTGGAGTACATAAAGAGCGAAGTTGGTCTACTTCCTGTGTCAAATTGACAAATGACAGCAACCTCGACCGAGTGAGCATCTTTCAAGGTCACTTATCCTCAAAAATTTTAAGTGATCGTCAATCCTTCTTTCTGGCTTGAAGGTGCCATACAAGCGTACCAATTTGCGGATAAATTTCAGGAAAACCCGCCTTCTCCACCAATATAGCTGCATCCGTGTTTATTGTTCATATGTTCTATCAAAATGTTTTGGGGTTTAAGACCCAACCTGGGCGGCCTTCAATTTATCCGCGCTGGATCAGCAACGCCATGCCATCTATATTTCTGAAAGCTGGCTGGACGATGCCATATTAAACTCGGAGTTCCTCGAAAGGAACTGTACTTTGTGCTGTGACAGGGACCGGAATGCATCACGGAAGTCCACCGGCGGTGGGGTCGTGATTGCATTAGAAGATACACTCCGCGTCAAACTCATCTTTTCCTCCTCCCCCCACTTGAATTTGAAATAAAACTCTTAATCTGCGCATAGATCTACTAAGTTCAACTTCCGCAAAGCCAATTTTAGTGTCTATCAACTTGGATCACATATTATGTGACTCAACGTATGATCAAGCTCTTAGCACCTTTTACAATGTTTTCTCCGATCTCCTCTCCTGTTATGTCCCTTCCCTATGTTTCGGGCTTGAAAGAATAACGCCGATCTTGTTCACTTTAAGGTTATGCGCTCCAATGTGAAGTCCATGGTTAAAAAAGCGTATAATAGGTATTTGTTGAGGGTACTATTCCCCGCGGTAACTTGAAGTCGTCCCACACTCGCCATTTTCGTAACCTCACCTAGTCTTTCCCTTCTTCCATCAGTTTTCCTGACTCCACTGCCAACTCTCCACAACAATCCTTTAATTTTGACACCAATGTCGAACTTGGTCCCGATGGGCTTCCTAACCTCTTCCGTTGCTCTTTTTCTTCAGCCTTTGTCCCGTTCACAAGCGGGGTCGGCTCAGTTTTCCATTGGCTGCCAGTGTTGAGGTTTTTAAATCGCTCAGTTCTGGCCAGGTCACTGCCACTGATAGTGATGTTGCCTGTTTCATGGGGATCAGTCGTCAAAAATTCAGTTTTATTCAGATTCAATCTGAGACCGTGTTGCTTGAGGCGATCATTTCATTTCTGGACAGGTTGCTCGAGATCATTTTTGCTATTTAATAGCTAGCTAGGAAAACATCATCTGCATAAAGCAGTCTGTAAGTCACTGGACGTTGGACGTCCCGTGTGACGGTGTCTATAACAAGAACAAAGAGGAGTGGTAAGCGGGTGCTTCCTTGATGAACACCAACAGAGACACGAAGCGGTTTTGATACACCCGCCACACTTCGAACTTTACTTTTCAGATCATGACAGAACAATTGAACCCAGCGCATGAGTTCTTCTGGTACTAAGTGCTGTCATAGAGCATACCAGATGAGTTCATGTGGCATACGGTCAAACGTTTTCCCTAAATCCAGAAATGCAATATAACGAGGGGAATGCTTCTCACGGTGTTTCTCCATGAGTAGCCACGCAGCGTGTATTGCATCAGTAGTTTCGCAGTTTTTGACAAATCCGGATTGATTCACTGTTATTTCAACGATTTCGCAAATACGGTTGCCAAGAATGCGTTCAAAAATCTTCATGGTATGGGAAAGTAACCGGATCAGAAGGTAATTTGAACATTCTGCTGGGCTACCTTTTCTTTTCCATATTGGAAATATGGTACTTTCTTGCCCACTTTGTCGTCGAGAAACTTGTAGTAGAGGCGTTTCTTTACACGGACCTTCATTACAACATTGTCATTGCAAAGCCAAGTATCTCGGCTGATGTACCGCTTACCTGGCTTGGTGACCCCGAGGGTTGCAGAGGGCGCTTGGTAGATCGTGTCTTTCATTTAGTTTCACGATTCTTCCACATTCGTAATGATTGTAATCGCATGAGTGAGATCATTTCTTCTTTCTTCTCACGAAATCGCCATCATTTAATGCGTCAGTGCGTTTTTCACATGGGTGGCTTAATTCGCAGGACGGCAATCAACGGCCGATGTTGAGGTGCGGTGGTCTCTTAGGGAACGGCTTTGCAAGCAGTGACGGTAGTTAAATATCGGCGTCACTATAAAATGTAGGAAGATGAGACAATCGTTTGATGGACCATGTATTCATAAGTACCACTTCAGTAGGCATGTGACAAGTCTTTACATCGATAAGTTGCCAGAAGGCATCTTTCTCGGCATTAGGTCGACTTGTCTGAGATGCGTACGCGGTGAAGAAGTGAATACTGCGATCAGTATCGAGTGTGTGGGCTACCAAAATAGAGATGTTTATAGGCATTTTTACCGCGTTTGGGTTCAATGTGGTAGCTTTCGACACCAGACCATCGAGTTTCTTGCAGAGCGCAGATATCAATGCGCTTTTCCAAAGGGCTCTTGCGAGTTCCTCGGTCTTTCCAGTTAGACACATTTACACACAACATTTAGCGTGCAGACACGTATTTGTGTTGTTCGGACTAACTTACTTATGTCCTGACGCCGTCCATGCATCAAGAACCCTTGCCCATTTCTCAAGAGGGGGCCCGTCCTGTCGCGCACTAGCATTTTTCCGAGGGTTGTTACTCTATGCGATCTAACGACACTGGCTGCATTTTCTTGGTCGGTCTGTTGCGGTACGTGTCACCAAGAGGGATCGGGTAGGATTTAGCATTTTTAGCAGTGGAATAACTCCAACTATACTTTATTTATCTTTTCCCCTGATTTCAGCACTTTATTTTTGTTTTACTGTGGATAGTACAAAGTATGTTGCCTCAAACTCCCTCCTTTACCTGGGCTTAGGACCAGTATACAATATTAATAGCATGATTAGAAAACGGTAGCGGCTGTCATAGCGGTGGACTCTGACTCGACTATCAAATACCCGGGGGTGATTATCTTGTGCATATGCCAAGAAATAGTTGGTGGCACTGCCCAAGCGCAATAATGACGTCGAAAGTTGGTGGGCAAAACATTGCAAGAGTGGTGTATTTTGCTGTGTTTCTCGCCTGTGTGGGCGATGGCATTTACAAACGTTGAGAGACGGAAAGTGGTGGGTTCGTTTTTCCGTCCGATGGTTGTAAGGTTCTTTAGTAGTTTTCGATATCCGCAAGAAGTAAGTTTCCTGCACCATGCATGGATGGGTACGCAAAAATCGAGGATACATCAGTGTAGAGGTCCAAGGAGGGTCTGGGGATATATGAACAAACAAGCACTCACCTAGCTATTTTGCTATTATATTCGAAGTAGCTGCAGCCATTATTGGTAGGTAAATGATTTCACCGATACACACTCTTCAAATTTGGCAAGTGATAAAAAAGAGGGGAGGTGATATAAAAGAGGAACTAGAAACGGAGGCCAATGAATCCTCGTTATCTTTAAAGCAAACCATACCCTGTTAAGACAAGAAAAACACCTAATTGCTCATAATTCATTTATTTATTCAAAACATTGCCGTAATTTAAAAACTTTGGAAGAGTATTTCATTTAAGGATTTGCGGTCCAGCGGGGCCAGGTCCTGATTTCATTGTACAACCTGGTTCCAGGGCATTCAGTAGCATAAGCTTGTCTGTGTCCAATCAACTTATAGCTTCCTGAAATCCTTCCTTCGTTAACTCCTTGAGAAATGAAGTTCTTGGTAGCAGTAAGCATGTTTGCTGGTGGCAAGGCGGCTGAAAGGATTTAATTTCATATAAGAATGATTTGAATTGAGTCTCACCGATGTCCTTATATAAACAACATGAAGTGGGGGATAATTATAAGAAACACAACACTTACTCCTGAAATCACCAATCAACAAAATTCCAACACTTCGGGAATTGTATCCTGGAGTATGAGCTCCTTCAACGTTCCAGCCACGACCTTCGTAGATGTTACCGTCACCACCAACGGCAAAACTGTAACCAATATCGGGCCATCCATTGGTGTTCATGTGGAAGTTTTGCATGGACCTCATGGCTGCCTTACAAGCGTCGGTGGAATAACATACTCCTGGCTCGTATGAGTGATGAATCACAACATATGGGATGACCCCGTTGAACCTTGAGACGAAATTGGGTGCACGAGCTCCCCAAGCGGCACGGCTGATTAAAGCTCCCAAATTCTCCTGAACGAGAACTGTTCGAGAAATCGTAAGGAGTTAACAGGTTTAGGGAAATGCAAAAAGAGTCACAGTAATGACTTACCGGAGAGAACAAGGACAATTCCCACTAGTTTGAACATTTTGCTAGATTGGTTGAATCTAATTTGCATTGACAAATCGACTGGGGTTTATATACGATGCCGATACTCCGGGAGTGGATTGTTTTTTACGCAAACCTCCAATAAAATATATTAATCAGTAATTATTACTAATAACAGAATTAGATACTATCGATAAGGTAATCTTAGCTAGTGTTTCCAAAAGTTTACTGGTAAATATTTTCAGAGCAGCTCTAAGCCATTTCACTAATTACACTTTTGTTATCACAACATCTACAAATTTGTTTAAATTATAATAAAAATCTTTAAAAACTTTAAAAAATTTAGTTTATTTATGATTTGTTCAAAAAAAGATTTTAATCCGATGAAATTTGTTTCAATGATCCCATTTTGATAGAAGCATCAAAAGGTAGTGTTATATAAGAGGTATGTACGCCGATAAATCAAATCAGTTGGATATATCGAGGGCAACTTATCTAGAATTTAATACGAAAAGAAGTTCATCGATCTACGAAATTGGCCAGTAATGAAAGAATGTGGATGTGAGGATGAAAATAGAAAAGAAAAAGGAAAAGGTGTGAAATCTCGAAAGCAGGTACTGTTGAACCTGTCCGCTTTTGAGAGTTTCGTCAAGAATTACCCAGGCTAAAGAGTCAACTGCAATGTCGGAAAATTATGCCTATGGTCTCCCTCAAAATGCATGCCTTTGAAGGCCATTCAACGATGTTCAAGATACCTTGTTTCATCAATGGCGCAACTACACTTCCGGTGGTTACGAACTTCATTTTATTATGGAAAAATAAATCGGATGCTTCCTTGCTAGCCTGAGCGCCGAAATTACGAGCCTGGTTGTCGCCGCCATTTCCAGGATTCGTTTCCCTTCGGAGTCTGGGGGCTCCCATTCAAGGGCCCTAGCATTAAAGTCACCGCCAACCGGGATTTGCCTCCTATGTCCTCCAGAGCATCAAGGCGACACCGAAAGTCCGGCATCGTCTCATTCGGTGTTAGGTAAACACTAAAAACGTTATCCCTTAACACCGAATCCATACAGAGGCATTTTCTCGGTCTTGGGCAAGAACACGAAATCGAACGATGGCGGCGATACCCGATAAGTCAAGATGTCATGAGGCCATGTTCTGGTATTGCTCGCTGATTAGCACTATATCAGTTTTGACCTCCTTAGTGAACTCCTTCAGCAACTGGTGAGGTTTGTACTTCATCGCATGTACATTTGTGGAATCCAGATAAAGGTTGAACATCGCCCCGAACCCGCAGTGCGTGCAATGCTTTGACTAGACACGACACGATCCTTGCGGATAAAGCAATTTTCGCTCTTATTGCTGGTCTTCGCTTGGTGACCTACCTGATCGCATCTGCGGCATGCAGTCCTCCCGTCGGGTCTCTTGCAAGATGCTGGCATGTGTCCATAGTCCAGACACCTGCAGCACTCGCTGGGGGTTATTCGCATTCGTATCTTACATACTATCCATCCAGTTTTGATTTTCCTGCTGTTAAGAAGTTTCCTCGTATATCGCTCAGCGACGCCCACCACAGCGAGTTTTTGATTTCGAGCATTCATCTATCGCACTCACCTATCCGGGTATTGGTTACCTCTCCATGTTCTCACTTTATGGCCTCCTCCACTTTGACCTTTTCTGTGAGGCAGTCAAAATCTTGGATTTCTAGAGAGGGCTTAGGCTCGAGACTAAAAACGAGTCCCCTTTCCTACAGTAACCCCTTGGACGCTTCACAGAACGTACTATTGCTAGCCGTCTTAGGGTGTAGCTTCGCCACCCTTCGTTTTCCGTATGGAAGACACTTTTCCATTTTCTTCGGGTTTCATCATCGGATTTCACTAAGGAAATGTTTTGCCTTCCATCAGCTTAATGAGTAGAGCCGATGGTCTAGTCCTTTTTCGCTTCCTCGTCTTCTCTCTTACTGGCTTTTGGTTTGTAGCCTCATTGTCTTTGGATAGACGGATTTCTAGCGGCGTTACGAGTTCCTTGCTTCCATCCTTCTTCGCTTTCTTTTTAAGAGGGTCCTGGAAACTATTTGGATAAAATCTGCTTGAGGCACGTCTTCTTCTTTTCGGGTTTTCTCCATTTTGCTTTGCAGTAGGCTATCTTCGATCCGTTTAGTAGCTCCTCCATTTTCATACGCCCATTTTTTAAGTCTTTGCTGACGTTTTTTTGGAGGAACGTTGCCAACCGTATACAATTAACTACTGTCGCGCATTGCTTGATGAGTTTCTCTTTTCGACTGCACTTCCACTCAATTCGTGTCCGAATCCACCTGCTCAGGACTAGCCATTCTGATTCATTTTTTCCGGAACAGGGACACTGTAGGATATTAGAGTTGCCATCCCTGCGTCTGGGTGTCACATAGGGTATTTCAGCCCTTGCTGCTTCTTTCACTGGTCGCTGCGGTGAACGACGCATTTTAGTGCTGCGCTCGAACGCTGTCAGCCGGTTCTCCTTCCCTGATATTTCGTCGTTTTTTTTTTTATTCTCCATGGGAATTCCACCAGCGCATCGTGTGTACCAGGTGTACACTCGGGGACAAAGTCCCTACCTGGTAATTGGTCCTGTTACCGCTATTTAGTGAGAACGGAAGACCTAGGCGCCGTATGGTTTGATTAAGTGAATTTAATAAATTTATCATCCACACATGTTACCGCACGATGGGTTTAGAAACGAATCCTACAGGGTGCCGACATCCTTCTATGATGTTTTCAGCACTCGTTTTCCCAGACGGTGTCAATGGCTGATCTTGGAAAATAATCAAGCTGCCTTTTCCACTAGGCAGTAAGTTTTCCAAATGATCAATTAATGGGGTAATTAAAGAAGTAACTCCAATACTCCACTTATAAGGCATTCTATGAGTGCAGTAGTAAGGAGGGAATTATTGACAGGAAATGCTGCGCCAATTTATGACGCTAGTTTGACAGTTCTTCGCGTGGCATTTATAAAATATTTACATACGTCGTAGCGGCCACCGTTATTTATTGGTCACGTCAAATAAGTAGGTCTTGGAAAACAATCAACAAGAGTGCATAGATATTTTGCTGACATTGCTGAAAACGACCATCTCTTTAATGGTATGTCATTCCAAATGTCAAAGCAGATTTTTCCAGGAGATACACAAGTTCTGGCTAAAGCGGTTTAGGAACCTTCACAAAGCATTCTTGTCTTTCTTCAGTCTTTGTTCCGATTAGTAGCAGGCTCGACTTGTCGATCGGTTGCGCCAGTTTGCTTGGTCATATGCTTGATCTGGATGAAGTTGAGAGACTGTCAAATCTAGCCTATCAAGTCAACGTGGTTTCGGTTGACTGTTTCGTTGCTTCCCATCGACTTTGATATCTAGATCAATATTTACAAGTGAATCATTTTAACTTAACGATTGCTGACCAAAGCTTGTTACCAGCATTTTTTACCGAGGCGATAGAAGAGATGAGAAGATTAAAGTAGTCCCAGTCATGATGCCAGCGCAAAATTTACATAGAGGGCGGGACTATTCATGGAAATGGAAAAATCTATTATCCTTGCAACTTGTGTCATAGCCCGAAAAGACCTGTTCGGTAAAGGCCTGACATAGTGGGCTCTATTTTAGGCTTGCACTGTTTTCCAACTAGCAGGGATATGTATCTGAAGCTAAGAACCACCGCGTTTTGGCTTGAAATGTTTTTCTGGCTGCTGGGAATGTAGCAGTACATTTTAGGGGGGGGGGATGTGTAGCTGCGCATACGCGCCAACGCTGCGATGCTGAGTCTTCGAGGTTTCCTTCAGCGCAACTTTAGATTGGTCCTAGATCCCGTCTGACGGAAGGAGGGGTGTGTATCCACTAAAAAATTTGCAGGTCAGATCGCAAAGATAAAGAACATTGCTTATCGCGATAATTGTTTCAAATGTTGGAACCAAGTCGAAGAGCACCTTCGTCTTGGGATAAATGCATCTTATGACCAATATGAAGAGATGAAAAGGAGTCTCTTCCTTTCAATATGTAACATGTTTGATAAGACAGCGTAATCTTAACATCATTGCATGACCTGTAAAGAGATACTTCGCAGGAGGCTACAGACGTACAATTTTCTTGTGTCAAAGATGGATTTTACTCCCGCAACTGAGAGTAAGGAGCAGTGCCTTCCTGCGGAACGATTTTGACTCCTTACAATTTTTTCTTCTACCATCTCCTTCCTGTATTTCCTCCTTTGTTTTTTGGTTAATTTTGTAGATCGATGAACTTCTCGCGTGAACTTCCATGTATGTCACCCCTACTGGATTAAGATGTTTTTTCCCGCATAATCCTGAAATACTCTAAATTCCAAAGTTTTTAAAGTATTTCATTATTATTTAAACAAATTTATAGATTCGGTGATAACGAAAGTGCAATTAGTGGATTGGTTCAGATTTGCTGATATTATTTCTGTGGTTATTGGCTAGTAAATTTTTAGGAAAACTAGCAGGGATTACCTTATCGCTGGTATTTAATTCTGTTATTAGTAATAATAACTGATTAATATGTTTTATTGGAGTTTAGTGCAAAAAACAATCGCTTGCCAAGGTATCGGCATCGTATATAAACCCCAGTCGATTTGTCAATGCAAATTAGATTGAAACAATCTGGCAAAATGTTCAAACTAGTTGGAATTGTCCTTGTTCTCTCCGGTAAGTCATTACTGTGACTCTTTTTGCATTTTCCTAAAATTGTTAACTCGTTACAAATTCTCGAACAGTTCTCGTTCATGAGAATTTGGGAGCTTTAATCAGCCGTGCCGCTTGGGGAGCTCGTGCCCCCAATTTCGTATCAAGGTTCAACGGGGTCATCCCATATGTTGTGATTCATCACTCATACGAACCAGGAGTATGTTATTCCACCGACGCTTGCAAGGCAGCCATGAGGTCCATGCAAAACTTCCACATGAACACCAATGGATGGCCCGATATTGGTTACAGTTTTGCCGTTGGTGGTGATGGTAACATCTACGAAGGTCGTGGCTGGAACGTTGAAGGAGCTCATACTCCAGGATACAATTCCCGAAGTGTTGGAATTTTGTTGATTGGTGATTTCAGAAGTAAGTTTTGTGTTTCTTATAATTCTTCCTGAATTGTCATCGTTTATATAAGGATATCGATTGGGCTGAATTCAAATCATTTTTATATAAAATTAAATCTTTTCAGCCGCCTTGCCACCAGCAAACATGCTTACTGCTACCAAGAACTTCATTTCTCAAGGAGTTAACGAAGGAAGGATTTCAGGAAGCTATAAGTTGATTGGACACAGACAAGCTTATGCTACTGAATGTCCTGGTACTAGGTTGTACAATGAAATCAGGACCTGGTCCCGCTGGACCGCAAATCCTTAAATGAAAGACTCTTCCAAGCTTTCTCGAATTACGATAATGTTTTGAATAAATAAATGAATAATGAGCAATTAAGTATTTTTTTGCCTTCACGGAGTCTGATTTGCTTCCAAAATAAATTTACGTTCCTTTCTAATTGGTGATTCTTTTGCATCCCTCAACAAATATGAAGATTACCTTTTGTAGGCTTGGTAGTATCGTAGCGGATATTTGATATTATTGATGGAGGTGGTGTTTGTCAGTGGGAAGTCAAGATACATTCCTAAATATTTGACTGTTTGGGGTAGCTAGATTTTCTCTTCGGATGGAGTGGGGCGTTGTGATGTTGATGTTGAAGTAGCTGCACTTCTAAGTAGCATTGTTCGGATGTGCAAAATACCAGTGAGGTCTTTCCTTGCGTTTCAATCTTGTGCTTTAGTCATCACCTCGATTACCGAGTGGAGTCTGTGGTAGTGCGTACCTGTAAGTACCTAGAGCTTTTTCCTTGCAAAGTTCTTGACTCTTTTGTTTTTTCATTAAATTATCATTTTACGAATTTGGCGATTCTTTTGGGTGCTTTCTGAGCGGATAAGGGAAACCTCAGTAGGAGGTCTTGTTATTTTTTGTTTGTCTGCCCGTGTATTTAGCGCAGGTTAAAGCCACAAATGTGAAAGCTATATAGAAGGGGATGTAACGGTACCACCTGCCAAGTTTTTGATAGCTGGGGACAACCCAGAAATGTCTGGTGTAGGCGTGGACATGTCGGATCCTGCACATGGCGACGCCGAAAATTTTAATTTGGCAACGGGCAAACTAGTAGTAAGAAAAGAGATGAGATCGCTTTGAAATGCGCCTGTGCCTCAAATGAAATAGGACCGTGCATGCTAACCAGGTGAACCTCTCATTGTGAAGAGAACCAATTTGGTTGAAAATATGTGTGATGTATCCAAGGCTTCCTTTCTTATGGGAAACGCTAAAACAACTTCCACCTTTATAAGCGAAGACACACCTCCAAAAGTCCCTCAAGTGGATCTGTTCGACAAAATATGGACAATATTCGGTTTTAGTCTACCGAATCCAGACAAATGAGGGCAATAGGGAGGGCATGGATCCGTTAGACCTATACATGCAGGCAGAAGTCCTCAACATCAGCAATGATATTGTCAACATCAAACGTGATAGTGTCGGTATTTTTCGAAAGAACTCGGCCTAGGCCCTTCATACCTTTTAGTGTGACGTGCCGCTATGACATCATTTAAGGTGTATCATTTAATTGGATGGAAGAAAGAATCATTCAAGCCTCCGAGTCCAACGTGATCAATACCCAGAGGTTCACAATAACGTACAGTGAATGCAAGGAGGTCAAAATACCCATGGGCACTGTAAAATTAACCTTTCTTCAAGGAATATGGACCGCCCTAAATGGATTGCCGCCGTAAGGAATATCACCACCAAAAAAGTCTCCAACGCGATCAGGAATTATTACAGGCCGATCGCCAATGACTTCGAATACAACATGGCTTTCCCCCTTTAAAAACCAGCAGCTCAAACCAGACAAACTCAAGAGATGGCATTGCAGATGTGAACAACATCCTCAGGGGCCAAGAATAGTACAGTACGGCTGTGAAGAAAAGGAACCCCGTTGCAATTTACATGACCTTTTGCTAGGTGAAGCAAATAACTACACATATAAACAAGGATCCAGTGTTTGAACATCCTACCTGCTTTATTGTATCTGAGTATCAAAAGCTATTAGATAAAATAATGCTGGTGTTGAACAAACTGTTTGAGGGCCACGGGCACTTAGGAATTTTAGACGAGATACAGTACATCAGAGTTATGACAGAAAAGTTGAACAACTCTAGCGACGTGCTATTCATGGAAAACTCCGATAGTAAGCATAGTTAGTTGTAAGAATGAGGCTACCAGATTTGACAGTTTAAACAACATCGGCATAGTGTCCCTGCAAGAAACCTATGACATTCACTTTTCTGCGGTTTCCAAAGTTATAACAGGATACTGTTTAGTGTCCAGATTGGGGGAATAATTTGTTACTAACTCTACAGGTTTTCTTGAAGTTCTTGTACATCGTTAAATTAGTTGTTCAATTACATGTTCCTAATCTTCTTCGATGGCGAGACAGCCTAAATCGAGCTTCGGCCTCCCGGATGCATCAGCTCCAATTATCTCGAACCAAAGACCGCGTCCTCCGGTTAGAAAATCTTAGAATTGATATGCAGTCTGCGTCTACTGAGTACTCCCAACGTTTCCTTGGGTTTCGTTTTTCTCCGCTAGCATCGGCGCTGCCTTTCAGCACTCCTTTCGGAATCCTTCCCCCATGCACTCCTTCGATGTGCCATACTGGTGGGTCGTTAAATAATTCATACAAATCATGATTGTATTTTCTTTTCTTTTCGGATCCAAAAATCTTTCGGAGGACTTTTCTTTTAAAGATATCGATCTGCCTTCCCGACATTTCCATATAGTAACCCGCGACAAATTGATGTCTTGTGGATGCGTAGTTTGTTGCGTGTGAATACTTTTCTTGATCTTATTATTGGGAGGACCGAATAAAATGCTTTATGTATGCAGTAGCGATCCACCTTTGGTTTTCGTTTTTTTTTCGTATCAGTTCTCCCCAGGTATACAAATTGAACCACCTGTTCGAAATTTTGCAGTATTGACCCTGAGCTTCACTTCACTCGTTTTTGACTCAAACCGCACGAACGCTTACTTCGCCCGAAGCGTTTATCGGGCAAAAATATCCACGCCGTCTGCGTACGCCATCCGTTGCGCGGATGTGACCAGTAAAATACCTTTGATATCAACTGAGGCCACCTTCCTGATGACTTATTCCAGCAGCAAGTTAGAAGGAGTGGGAGCGAGACCAGCGCCTTGCTTAAGTCCTGACACTATAGGAAAGCTTTATGTCAGATCCTTTTGGATTTTGACTTCGGACTGGTTGTTGATCATTGTGGCTTTTACTAGCCGCACTAGCTTCGGTGGAATTTTTAGCTCAACCATTATTCTGTATAGAGCACTTACCCCATCGTACGCCTGACAGAAGTCAACGAACAGTTCCCGTTATTCTCGTCTGCAGATCTTATCGTATCGGCTTATCGATTAGCAGTCGGTAAGCTTCATTTTTCTTGTTGATCGCTTCCACGCAGGCATCATTAAACCATTCGTTTCGGTTTCTCCGCTTTACACGCCCAAGGGTGTTGCTAGCTGCACTTTGGATACTATGCCTAATTTTGCGCCACATTTCGTCCCTACTTTCCTCAGGACCAGTATGAGGTAGTGCGTTGAAATGTGCCGTGATTGTGGACTCGTAAGTCACTTTTAACGTGTCGTCTTTCAACTTTTCCACATTGATTTTGGGACTCTAGCTCCTGTGGCTGTGGCCGTTTTTGGCTATTCGATTCCGGTATTTCCCTCTAGCGAGGAAATGGTCCGAGTTACAGTCAGTCCCTCGAAGCGTTCGCTCGTCCAATATGTTTGAGGCAGCTCCTTTCTCGATGAAGACGTGGTCGAATTCATTGAATGCCTGCCCGTCTGGTAGTGCACACGTCATTTTGTGCATTTTCTTATGGGGAAAGCAAGTGGAGTTTATGTCTAAATTTTTGCTGCTGGCGAAGGCGATGAGTCTTTGCCCATTATCGTTTGTTTCATTATGGAGGCTCTGCCCTCCTGCTATGCATTTATGGAACAGTTCTTTGCCAACTTTAGCGCTGAAGTCTCCCAATAATACTTTGATGTTATTGGAGAGCAACCCGTCAAAAATTATGTTCAGTTGGCTGTAGAATTCGTCTTTAATGAAATCAACCTTATCCTCCGTTGGGGCATGGCATTGCAGTGGATTAAGCATTAAGCAGATTCGTTCATTAAGTGGTTTAAAATTAGTTACCAGTTCTCTAAATATGTTTATGACAAAGGCGACACCGAAATCTCTGCCTCCTCGCCCTTGGTAAATATTGGGTAACGTCTGTAATCATTTATTTCGCCCCAGAGCCGTTTGTTGGAGAACGAGGATGCTAATCCCGAAACAGGGTTACTTCCTGGAGAAGCTCCCGCAATGGGCCCATTAGAGAAAAGGATTGCACACTCCAAGAACTAAAAGAGTAGTCCATTTTATACTACCCAAGTCGTTGCCCTTTGATCAGCCCAATACGAGGCTGTATCCTGGGTTCCTGGACATGTTGATATTTTCCCAAAAAGGGTTGTCAGCGCTTTGGTCAATCCCCTACCAGGAGGGTCGAGAAGGAGGGCCCTTCTGGATAATTTTTCTGTTTTAAGGCGCGGAAAGCTCGCTTCACTGTTTTCCGTTTGCTGTTTTGATGGTAAAACACCCAGTGGTCACCGCGTGGAGTTGGAGATCCTATAGCAGAGCTGTCAATATCAAAATATAGGAGGCATTTCACAGGATTTGTGGTAGTCGTGTACCAGATTACTATGTTGCCCTGTGATCCTTACTTTCATTTGACCTCCACATGTTCCTAATTACAAGCACTTAATTAACATTGCCACTTGCCTGCTGCATCTCTAATTAACCTTGTTCAGTGAAATTGATCCTAAAATCCTGGTGCTTTCAATGCACGTTTCTGTATCCCAAGACGGGAGGGGTAATTGGAAATCACTTTATAAACTCCATCGTGGTAGATCACAAATTTTCTAGGCCTCCTAAATAAACGCCATCGCGAAAAGCTAAACATGCTTCATCGTATTGTGATGCTGCCAAATTAGATTGACAGCAAGCCATCAAAAAATCACCAGAATTAGTGAAAATCAGCGGACATTGCACATAGTACACCTCGAACGTTTCGGAATTCACCGCGTTCGCCGTTTTTGACACTTATTTGAAGGTGCTGAAGGTGGTGAAAACTGATCATAAATTGTTTGAAAGGCGTAAGCCACAAAACTGATAAGGTTTCTCAAATGCAACGTAGGCAAATCTTATTGATTTTTCAATTTACAACGAGAATCGAGCACGTTTCCGGTGATTTGTCCAGAATAAAGTGGCTTTTCCTACCATTGGACAATGAGGCAAAGAAGCCAAGATTTTTTTTGGAGAATTCAACGTCGTCCTAGCTTCCGCCGGAGATACTGGATAATCATTTTGTCTAGTGCGACACATCTACCGCAGTAGTCACACCGTTTGTTGCCGAGACTGTTTTTGAACGTAGCATCGCTGCGCTCACCTCATTAGTGGAGTTACTTGCAAAATGATCAAAAAAAGATTGTTTGGCAAAATTTGTACAATTGTAGTCTCGTACGTGTATTAATTTGTCAGCATTCAAAAGCCGGACCGGGACAAAGGCTGAAGAAAAAGAAGATTCAAAAGTCGGAAGGCGTAGTAAAAAGAACTGCCAGCCGTTTGTGATGCAAATCAACGATTCCAGTACATTAACTTGGACATTGTTGACCGATATCTAAGGGTTTCAGATACTGTTTGACCATGTTAGACCAGTTCTTCCGTTGGCTAGAATCCAACATCTTATTGTGGATTAAGCAGCCGAGACAATGGTTCGCATATTACGAACGAATGAGGAATTTGTTATCAGTACTGACAGCTTTGTTCAAGGCATTGAGCAAATTAGTCGGGTGCAAGCAAACCCGCACGTCACCGTACTATTCAGGTTTAAATGGTGTGTAGTCAAAAGTCGGGAATTATGGGTCATGAGGCCAACGGTCATTGGGTCGACATTTCCCATTGTCTTGGTAGGACTACAATCCAGTTTCAAAGATGATCTCAATGCCTCACTAGGCGAACTAGTTTTTAAACAATGCGAATGCCGGGAAAGTGGTTCACCGACGCTAACTTTCTGGACTTGTAGTATTCGCCGCCGAACGTGAAGTAGTTCTCTTTCACAGAAATAAACTTTTAGTTTCGTACTTTGGTTTTGGGGTGGGTAGTCCTGAGCCTCCATCTAATAAATGCCGGGCCTCACTAATTTGGGCAAGTGAGTGAGTACTTTTTTGAAAATATGTGGCTGATCGGTTGATGATGCTAGATGGCGGGCTCAAGACCCCTCACCCCAAAACTTAAGTAGGTGTGTTAGCGACCAGTCAAGGTTGCAGACCTGGCAGTTTCAAATGATATAATTCACAAGCTTGTAGGGTTTTGAACTAATATAAAAATAATCCATATTGGATCAGGGCCTTGAAGTGTGTTAGAGCACTTCATTCAAGACCCTAACGGTACACTACAGTGAACTGTAGGAGGCAATATGGTCAGCATTGTGCTCGCCCGAGATTATTACCCTGATTTGACTCAGGTACTCATTCACAGCTGAGTCGACTGGTATTCGACGTCAAGTCACGATACAAATCCCACTGCCACCAGCGAGATTTGAACCGCGGCCTTCCGTATGACAACCCAGTGCTCTAACCACTGAGCTATTCGGTTTTGAGTTAAATATATATAAAGCAAACATGTTACCATATGTAACCGCTTTCAGTTACGCTGCTGTTGGGTAGGGGTACGAGGCATCATATAATGAGATCGCCTCTGCCTGGCGATGGAAATTTTTATTTTTTTTTCCCCTGTGGCATAGCCATAGTTAGCAGCAAAAACTATGACTTTACAGGTGTATTTGGAAAAAGTGTGTAAAACATGCTAGTATTTCGTTGCCTTGTATGTGTTGTAACTGCCAGTTTTTGGATGAGTTCAGAGGAGTTCTTTACGGCGTATTGGCTACATGGGCTACCATATCTATAAAATTCGTGACTAAACAATTTGTATTATTGTATGTGTGTGAGTTTGAAACAAGGATGATCTCTATTTGGAAGGAGAGCAACTTACTCTCTTACGTTTTATGGTCCGCAGACCCCTCGTTTGGGGCATAGGACTCACGCTTACAAAAAAACGACGAACAGTTTCGTCCAGGGCAGGTGCGACTCATCAGACGCTGCCTCACCTCTGCCCTGGGAGCAGCGTGACCGAAAGTGACAACAGGCCGAAAAAGCACCTGTCGTGTTTTTGGTATTATATGAAGGACTGTTTTCCACATGCTACCACTTTCGGTCAAGTTTCTCCCAGGGCAAAGGTTGCCTTTTTTTACCCTGCGTCTGATGAGTTGCCTCTGCCCTGGACGAAACCGATAGTCATCCTTTTTTATGATGATTTTTCTTAACTGATTATCTTCCTTGTGGATCTTAGGTTGGCATCCTGTCCGAAGCAAGTCCAACATCCTTAGTTTTGAGATGTTCTTGAAAACAGGAGCTGTTCCTTTCAAGGCTTCCTCTACCCGTTTAATTGAGTCCAGTAAGGGATCTTTTTGTAACGTGAAAAGATTCCCCTTTCATAGTTTATCGCGTACTGTAGAGTTGTAGTCTCCGTTATGCATAAACAAAACGTTGTTTTTTTGCCTGCCTTCAGGTAGTAAATGGGGTTTCGGTTTAGCTGGTGTAATGTGCATTAATCTTTTTGATTTGTTTTGCATTTATGTGGTGCCTCGTCTTGGGTGTTGTATTGAACCACCTTACTCCCACTTTGATATTCCCTATGGCTTCTTCTGTGCAGTTAAACCTATTCAGTTCTCTTTCTGTGAAATCTTATGATTGACTACGTAGTTGGGTATTATCGTCATTTGAATGACTTTTTCTGATAAGATAATTACTGGTGTTAATCTCTTCTTGAGAATATATCACTTTTTGACAAGTTGGCATTCGAATGCACTTCTTGGCATTTGTTCCACTGGGACGCCCGCTAATGTCACACATCAAAAATCCTTCTAATCATTGATTCTCCTAAGTTATCATCACTGAACCTACTGATCCATGGAAATTTTGAGTGAAGAACGAGAATGCGTGTGAATAGTTCACTAGCGAATGCGAATAAATTCTCACTATTCCACAGAAGCTAAAACTAATTTCCAATTAGACAAAAAACGGTGAGCTGCTGACTACTTATTCATTTATTCAAAACATTGCCGCGATCTAACAACCTTGGAAGAGTATTTCATTTAAGGATTTGCGGTCCAGCGAGGCCAGGTCTTGATTTCATTGTACAACCTGTCGCCAGGGCATTCAGTAGCTTTGGCTTGCCTGTGTCCAATCAATTTGTAGGTTCCTGAAATCTTTCCTTCGTTTACTCCTTGAGCAATGAAGTTCTTGGCAGCATTGAGCATGGTAGCCGATGGCAGGGCGGCTGAAATTATTTATTTAGATAGATATGCTTGGTGTGACTTGAGAAAGAATTATAAGAAACACAAAACTTACTCCTGAAATCACCAATCAACAAAAGTCCAACACTTTGGGAATTGTATCCTGGAGCATGAGCACCTTCAATGTTATATCCACGGCCTTCGTAGATGTTACCATCACCACCAACCGCAAAACTGTATCCAATATCGGGCCATCCATTGGTGTCCATGTGCATGTTTTGCATGGACCTCATGGCTGCCTTACAAGCATCGGTGGTATAACATGCTGCTGGCTCGTATGAGTGATGAATCACAACATATGGGATGATCCCGTTGAACCTTGATACGAAATTGGGTGCACGGGCCCCCCAAGCGGCACGGCTAATTAAAGCTCCCAAATTCTCATGAACGAGAACTGTTGGAGAAATTGTAAAAATTCAAAATTTTAGGGAAATGTAAAACGCTTCAATATAATAATTTACCACTTAGAACGAGGACAATTCCCACTAGTTTGAACATTTTGCCAGTTTGTTCCAATGTAATTTGCATTGAAAAGTCGGCTGGGGTTTATATACGGGGGTGATACCCTGCGAATCAAGTTTTGCGCAAAACTTCAAAAAAATACATTAATCACTTATTAATAACAATATTAGAATTAAATGCCGCTGATAAGGCAATCTTTGTAGTGTTTCCAAAAATCTATTAGTAAATATTTCCAAAAATAATATCTGAACCATGAGCCACACACACTAACTGCTCTTTTGTTATCACAGAATCTGCTTTGCTTAAGGGGGCGGCCTGGTGTCTTTTAACAAATTTGTATGATTTTTTTTCTGTCATGGGAAAATTAATTTATCCATTATTACGTAAATGAAATCCGCAAAAAGATTTTTTTTTTTAATTTTTTGCTTCGAAAACGGCGTTTGGTGGTTGACATTCTGGTTTGGAGATAAAAAGAAGTTGATATTGAAGTATACATAAGGTTACCGCTATAACCTGTACCAGACTCAAACATTTTTGGGGAAAAAATAATAAAAGGGCAGACTAGACTATCTCATTAAAAACTGGTTAAATGTGTGTGAAAATGATAGTACGAGCTATAACCATATATATATATATATGTGTACAACAACTCCTCAAAATGCAAATCTAATCGATCGAATACATTTTTCATTATCTTCAATAAATGTTCTTTCGAAAAAAACACGTCGTGATATGCGCGAGCTCACGAAATAAGCATAACGCACACAATTACTGAGCTCTTGGACATACTTTGCATTATTTCTGTCGGTTTACCATCAGAAAGATGTGTTTTTCGCAAGAAAAAAATTTAAAAAAATTGTGCCAGTCTTCCCCCTTAAATTATTAATATAAATCCTCAAAAGTTGGGGAATTTAGCTTCTCTTTGATGTATTAAGAACAAAATTTTCCCAATTTCGGCAAAATATATATGAAAGTAGGCTTGGATATTCTCAATTTGGTGAAAGTATGCTATGTATGTGTTTGCATGTTAAAGAAATGGACAGCAGATATGCACGAGAGGAAATCAATCAGTTTGCAAATAAAGTCTTAGTGAAAACCTCAATTTTCACCAACTTGGCCAGTATTTCTTGCGGTTGCCATCAGGAATCTCAGCATAATATCATATCCAATGCCATTCGGAAGGAGTCTCCCCGCCTATATTCCTTTAAATACTCCGAGTGAATATAAGGCATCCAGCGGGTTCAATGTACAACTCTTTTTAAATGCTAAATCCTATCCTGCCCAGATAAAATACCACCTCTAAATGCGTGCGTTAACGTTCTTAACGAGCAAGCATCTCTCTTAAGTTCTCGCCCTTACGGTGATAGATCGCTTTGCGCTCCTTGGCAAGGAGGGCAACGGGTATTACTCCCGCGATCACTATCACAGCCGGTTCGGAAATGGTGCGATAAGCAGACGCCACTCGCAAAGCTCTCCACCTCTGCAATTGAGCAAGGCGCTTACGATACGCCTCGTTGTCAAGGGTATCAGCTCATACCTCCGCGCCATATAGGGGAAACGACTGCTTTCCTCCCATAAGGAGACGTCTCCTAGTGGATATCGGGCCCCCGACATTCGCCATTAACCGACTCAAGGCCGCGACTCCAGCTGTAGCCCTGTCCGCTGCTGCTTTGATTTGCACGAAGAAGCTTATCTTCGAGTCGAGCATTAAGCAAAAGTATGTAACCGCTGGTTTTGACTCAATAGTCAACTCGCCGATCGATAGGTCGGGATCCTCTTCCTGGTCTAAATGACAACTTCGGTTTTTTCCAGCGCAAGGCTGAAACCGTGAGCAGTCATCCATCCGCTTACCCGTCGCGTCAATATACTAACTCTGCTCTGCGCCTGTTCAACAGTGCGTCCGGCAACAAGTGCTGCAACGTCGTCTGCATAACCGACCAGACGCGGGCATATGGAGTCTCTGCAGACTATCATAGGAAGCGGTCCACGGGTCCGGCCCCAGGATGGATCCCTGTGCTACTCCCGACGTGATTTTCATTCTCCTATGGCCATCTAGCGTCTCATAGAGCAGGGAGCGATCTTTCAGATAATCCAGCGACAAGGAAAAATGTCCTCCTTCAAGCAAGTGTTGAATTCTGTCCCTTGGCGGAACACCAATTTGTAAACTTCCACCGGGATGCCATCAGGGCCTGGCGCCTTCTTGTTTTTCATACTGAGAACCGCTTCCTCGAGCTCTCTCAAAGTAAGTCGAGGATTACCCCCTTTCCTCGACGCTTTCCGCGCTATTTACATCAACCCGTACAGGGTATCTGGGGAACAATGCCTGCAGAATGCGGTCCATCTGGTCGCTACTTGGTATCAGGGCCTCCGTAGAGTCCCGATTTTCCAGGTGACAAGCTTATAGCCAAGTTCCCACGGATACGCATTCACCACGGTGACAAGGTTCTTCCAGCCGCGAGCTTTGCTTTTATTTATCGCGCAGCGAAGTCCCCTTTTTGCTGATCTATGCTGTGCTTTTATGGCACATGCCTCCTCGTTGGCGTTCAATCTAGTGCCAAACGGCGGAGCTTATGTCACTCACACCGTAGGTCGGCAATTTCTGCCGTCCACTACTACATAGAATGCTTGTCGCGGCTGGGGCCCCTCCGGCGCATAGAAGCCTCACACGCCGTCGTTATCAGGTTCATTACTGAATTTACGACGGTGGCAGCTGCGATAATCCACCCCCCGAAGCATCCTCCAGCGCGGCCCTGCCTGCTCCAACAGCTTCTACGAACTTCCCGATGTTCACCCTCGCGACATTCCACAGGCATGTGGAGCGTCGCGTTGGTTCTCGCCGGCAAGTAGCGTGAACTACTTCGAACGCGATGTACTGGCGATCACTTGCCGAGAAGTCTTCTAGGACTCGATGTCAGGAATGCTTTCTTCACTGTCTGGGCGCCGTTGGCTTGGATCCGGTGTTTAAAATTACGAGCTCGGTTTTCGCCGCCACATCCAGAATTTGTTTCTCTCTGGAGTCTGACTGAGGCATGCCTCATTCAAGAGCCTTGGCATTAAAATCACTGCCTACCAGGATTCGTCCCTCCGTCTTCGAAACTACGTCCTCCAGAGTACCAAGCTGGCGATGAAAGTGCGGCATCGTCTCGTTCGACGTCAGGTAAACGCTAAACGTTATCCCGAAACACCGAGACCAGACAAACCCGTTCCCCGGCCTTGGGCAAAGACACGAAGTCGAACGTCGTCCCGAACCTAGATGGCAGCGGTGCCCGATAAGTCGAGATACCATGAGGACGGGTCCTTGTTTCGGTATTGCTCGCTAATCAGCACTAGATCAGCATTTACTTCCGCAGCGAACTGTGCTAGCAACTGGTGAGCGGTTGCACTCCGGTGCATGTTAATTTGCAAAATGCGGATCATGGCGTTCGCACCCTAGCCCTCTCCAATTCCGCCCTGAAGATTGGACACCGTCCCGAGCCCGCAGTGTGTGCGACGCTTTCGCCAGACGCGCCACGATCCCTGCAGAGAACACAACTCTCGCTTTCCTTGCAAGTCTTCGCTTTATGACCCGCTTGGCCGCATCTCCGGCATGCTGTCCTCCTGTCCGGACCCTTGCAAGCTGCTGACGTGTGTCCATAGTCCAGACACCTGTAGCACTTGGTGGGGACTATCTGCGTTCGCACCCATCCAATTTTTATTCTCCCATTGCTAGGGAGTTTCATCGCATATTGCCCGGGGACTTGCACCACGGCGTGCTTTTGGCTTTGAGCATTTAAAGAGGTGATACCTACCCGGGTATATGTTACCTCTGGACTGTTACCTCATGCACGCTTTATCACCTCCTCTACTGGGACCTTTTCTGTGAGGCAGTCAAGATCCCGGATTTTTGCTCTAGATAATAACAATAACGCAGAGGAAGTTGCACCGCATCTTAGAAGAACTATTGTGTCTTTTTAATGGTTGCAGTGTACATATTAACTGTAGTATGTTGTTCAAACCTATCATCAACAAAAATTTTAAAATCCTCTCTACTTCCAAGTATTCCAATCTACTTTGCGCATGTGCTGGTCACTGTCCCAGAACATGTATGGAAGTTTTGCCTTTCATGGTATTTACAGGCAGTGTCCGCAGATCTTCTTAGCTTCTCCAGGTAATAATTTAGCTTGTAATGATCATATTTCTACTATTATGCTAATTAATCAATCCTGCCAGTGCTTGCGTTGGTAATACCCTCATGAACATCCTGTACCGTTCCATTCTCGGTAAGTTCGCCTAATATAGTTCTCTCAGTCGTTCCTCTTCATTTTTAGCTTCGGAGCCATGGACCCTTTGCCGGTTTCACGTTGTTCCCCTAATAGCGGAATTCGTGCTCCTTTTCTAGCCAGTTCATCCACCGGATCATTGTCTTCTAACACAATGTGATATCCAGACCTTATTGAGAAAGCCCAGCGTGTTGAGTCTGTTAAGGCATTCCCATACCGGTTTGGAATTGACCTGGTAGGACATAAGTGCCTTAATAGCTGCTTGGCTGTCGGTTTGAATAGCAATGTTCTGCCCCTTACAGTTCCTCTGGAGGTTAAAGGCATTGATAGTTGTGTCTCTATCAATGCCGTTCATTTATATTTGAAGTGTGCTTACTCATTATTTCAGAGTAGGTTTCCATTGGATCAGTGAGCTGTGCGTCCGCTGCCCGTAATGTGAGGGACCCGTCAGTACTCCAGATCATCAGTTGATCGATTAAACTGTTGGTTAGTCCTACCCTCTTCCAGTTTAACTTATTGCCAATTATCTTTTCAATTTCTTATCGATGTGAAAACTCATTGTGATGGTATCAGTAATTCGGGATACCATCTAGAAAGTATTTCAAACTTCCTTCGATATAGGCAACTAAGGAGTCAATCCCTGAAAGACCCCCGTTGGGTATGTCTACATTGCCGCAGTTATATTAACACAGTCCAGTCTTCGAAGTTTGTGTTATTCCCTGATGATTGGGCTGAATTCGGTCCTAGCTGCCCAGATTAGCGTCCCATAGGAAATCATTGGCTTTGCTATTGCAGTGTATATCCAATACTATTGGATATGCCCGTCTCCATGTCCTTGGTATGTATCTCAAGGCTATGCTGCCCCTTCCCACTCTTAGGAGAGATCTGGAGTAGTCCTGGGAAAATGTCAGTTACTCTGAGTGATTTTAGTAACTTAAAGGTTTCCACTGCCCACTTTAATCTAGCTTCCGACCATACCTATTTTGCTAGTTTCCAATTCATTTTTCCTCCCTCTGTCTGTTGTTGGGGTGCCACACATAATGCTATTGCCTTCATCCGTGGGGTAGGACGGGAAATGCGTTCTGAGAAGCAGATGTACCGTATCCTCCTTATTCTGAATAAGCGTCTTATTTCTTCAGACGGACAGCAGGCATTCCCCTGCATTTAGGTATTGTTTTCTATAGCTTCGATGCTTCTGTGGTTTGTTTTATGCCCTCACATAACTCCTGAAGCTGTTTCGTTTTGCTTCCCGAATCGCGTTGTTATACGTCGTTACTGCTCTTTTATACATCTGTCAGTCCGGGGTTTATTTTGCACCTCCTTACTCATTCTGGCTAGCGTACGCCCCTTGATAGCTTGACTATTTTAGCCGGTCAGCTGACCTCATATGCGTCAGTGTCACCACTGTTTCTAGCTTTGTTTCGCTGTTGATGTGTCAAACAGGTATCTACTTTCTAGTGCTGATCACGAATATGGGATTGTTCCCTACGTTATGTATTTCAAACTTATTGTTGAGGATGAATTTCAGAAGGTAATCCCTTCTTCGATTAATGTCGCTTCTTCTCCAGACCTTACGGTTGGCGTTGACATCGCAGCCGAGAAGAAGTGGTAAAGCCTTTCTTTCGCAGAACTGCACCTGTCTAATGACTAATTCCGGCCGGGTCCGGATGTCGTATCTTAGGAAGTCTCCTGATGACGCGGCTGGTTCTCGAGTTTTTCCCCCGGCGTCTACTGAGACTTGGACAGTCACGAGGACTCCGGTTTGAAACTCTGAAAGACATATGTATCTTAAGTTTCTTTTGAAAATGATGCTGGCTCTCGCTTTTTCACAAGAGAAATCGCAAATTATCTGCGAACCTCCTATTTTAAGAGCTCGAATTGGCCCCCGGTGCACCCAGAGTTCTGGAGCCAACACCATTCCTCCGATGTTATTCTTGGAATCCATGTAATTACTGCTGATGCGACTTTTGGATGGTGACGGTTTACCTGTGTTATTTTAGTGCTGTCCATCGGCTCCATTAGTGCTCGGAGCTCTTCTCCAATCTCGGAATATTGTTCTCCTCCTTCGACATGGCACTTAGTTGCGCTTCGCCGCCCGATTTGAGCTCTAGTCTAGGCCAAGGTCGTTCAGCTTCTGTTCTGTGTGCAGCAGGTCCACTTCCCTGCTCGGTCCTACCCTTTTAGCCGCTTCGGCTTCCGCGATTCCTTTGGAGACCTCGGTAGGCTTTCCATCGGATGTACCGTCCGAAGTATCCTTCCATTGTATATCCCTGCAGGTATGCTACCAAATATGTAATTGATGAAGCAGCTACGACATTTAATTGCTTCTATGGGTTGTCTACTCTGATCGTGAGGAGTTTGCCTTAGTCTTCCTTCTTGCTTGAGTGCTTTGAGTGATGAGAAAGCGTAGAAGCTTCCCTGTCTCAATAGCTGCGGCTCTGGAAGGTAAACCATCAGCATGTGTGCCACTGGTATGTCATCCTCAGTACATGTCGAAAGTTCCCTTTCTTTCCATGCTGGCGGTTTGAAACTATAGTCCGCCGTGCCCTCCATCGTGCAGTCTAACAGTATTAGACCTGGTCGGAAGCGTATGTTGGTAAACACGAGCTGTTTGTTCCATTCCTTACACATCTTCATGACGATGACGACCTTAATTATTTCCTGCTCCACACGGATGTGTATTTGCTCTGGAAATATATGGCCAGCAAGAAGCGACCAGGTATCCGGTCTTGGCCGCACAGCTCAATTAGTCAATGACGACTAGGTGATCTTCCACCACTGTCTCCAGTTCCAAGTTCGCTACTGATATCGCTGCATGGTTGATGTAACCTGTAAGTTTTTCGCAAGGAGAATTCCAAATTAACTGCATACTTTCCCCTTTTAATCTGAATCTGCCCCAAGGGGTTTAGAGCTCTTTAGCCAACACTATTCTAATTTTTTTTTTGGATATTGCAATTGCTGCAGATGCTGGCTTTGCAGGTTTATTGGCGCTATCCTAGTGCCTACTATTGGTTTCAGTAATATTCGGAGCTCTTCTTCATTTTCAATGTCGTTGTATTGTTTTCCTTCGTCGACATGACACTTCCCTGTGTTTCGCTGTCCGTCTTGGGCACTAGAAAATTCAAGTGTAAGTCATTTTGCTTCTCCTGTTCAGTGGGCATCCTGCCCTTTCCATCTCTATGGCCTTCGTGATTCCATCCGGGATTTTAGTAGACTTGCTTCCCGATGCGTCTCTCGAAGTATTTTCTCTCGGTTTCTCCCTTGCACATGGATGTTGAGTAGATTTGTATTCTGAATAATTAAGAGATGCATATGTTCTTCATAACCTTCGTTGCGGCTTTGTGAAAGTAGACTGCGTGTGCTCCTTGTATATCGTCCCCAGCACATGCTACTAGCTCTACTCTCTTTTAGTCTTCCAATTTAGGGACTGTGTTTTGAGCCATTCCGCTGTGTTCTTCGCCGCACGTATGCCGGTGATAATGAGCTTTGTTTTTCATCCCTTGCACATCTGCATGACGATGATTTGCTGCTTCTCGCAAGAGAGTATTTGCTTCGGAAATGACATCTGTATTATGGTCAGTCGAATGCACTCGATGGCTCGTTAGGACGGTGGAGTGCACAGTTTTACCTCCCAACTTTTCTCTTCTTGAGTGTAGTAGCATTATTAAATATGCAGAGGGAAAGCTTACTTATTACGACGACCAGGCACCAGTGAGGCCCCGTCGTATACAGTCAGTTACCCCCGTTAGTCTGGGTTGGGGCAGGTGTCTTTCAACTTGCTAGTTTAGATCACCTCATACAGGGTGTGGCCATAAATACCCGTCTCAGTCCACAAACTACAATAGAAATGTCCAACGTTCATCTCAGAAGGATTGCGAAGAGGCTTAAGGCGTGGAGAAAGTGAACTAATCAAAAGTTCCAAAGTTATTGTTACATTTGATCGAGAAACGGGGCCATCCATTGTAGTAAAGATCGCTCTTTACGCTTTCTCTGGCCTTGTTCAACAATGTAAAGTACCTCGGAATGCGTTTAAAATTACGGTTCACTTCCCACATATCGAAAACAGAAAAATGGAACTAAATCTCAAAAATATTACGACGATAACCGGTTCTAAATTTTGTAAAAAAGTCAAAGATGCAGGAGGACCTAAAATTTGCAAATAAAAGCCTTCCTAATACCTTTTTGCTAAGACCAAATGATGCATGTTCCACCCTCTAATTTTGAACAAAAGCCTCGAAGGTTATTATTTTCCCTCATTATCCGTGTACACAAAAGTGCATGCCGAGAAATTCCGTCCTATTTCTCTGTCCTGTCGTGCCTCAAAATCCTACGAGGGCAGGGCTATCCCAAAAACGAATAAAGGCGCAGGAGACAGTGCAGATTCGGCAGCACCTATCTACAGTTTTACTAAAGTGTTTCGTCGACATCCTTTTGGACGCCACTATACTGTCTAGATTCAGGTATATGAGAAGGGGTATGTCACTTCCTCGGTTTTTGGTATAGCTCAGCCCTCATGGTTGAACGTAGACAATTTGTATGCTCGTTTTGGCCATCTGTAATATTTACACCTATTGTAAGCAACTTTCAACGTGGGACCAAACATTTGCAAGGCTCACGACCATTAACTTTTTGAAGGTAGCCAATTTGGAATTTAAACTTTGTTTTTGATTTGCTGAATAGAGATGACTTGCGTCTGTACTCGCAGCTACAGCTTCAGCCGTAGTAGGTAATTTGCAAATTTTACAGGCAGAGAAATAGGCGATACCGACGAATCCTAGTTTCTTTCGAAGCCAAATAGACCTATTAGGGCAAAACAGCGAATTAATCATTATTCACTTTTTATTCAAAACATTGTCGTGACCTTAAAACCTTGTAAGAGTATTTCATTTAAGGATTTGCGGTCCAGCGAGCCCAGGTCCTGATTTCATTGTACAACCTTTCACCAGGGCATTCAGTAGCGTAAGCTTGTCTGTGTCCAATCAACTTGTAGCTTCCTGAAATCCTTCCTTCGTTAACTCCTTGAGCAATGAAGTTCTTGGCAGCAGTAAGCATGTTTGCTGGTGGCAAGGCAGCTGAAAGGATTTAATTTCATATAAGAATGATTTATATTCAGCCCAATCGATATCCTTATATAAAAGATGACAACTCAGGAAGAATTATAAGAAAACAAAACTTACTCCTGAAATCACCAATCAACAAAAGTCCAACACTTCGGGAATTGTATCCTGGAGTGTGAGCTCCTTCAACGTTCCAGCCACGACCTTCGTAGATGTTACCATCACCACCAACGGCAAAACTGTAACCAATATCGGGCCATCCATTGGTGTTCATGTGGAAGTTTTGCATGGACCTCATGGCTGCCTTACAAGCGTCGGTGTTGTAACATACTCCTGGTTCGTATGAGTGATGAATCACAACATATGGGATGATTCCGTTGAACCTTGATACGAAATTGGGTGCGCGAGCTCCCCAAGCGGCACGGCTGATCAAAGCTCCCAAATTCTCATGAACGAGAACTGTTGGAGAAATCATAAAAATTTAAAATTTCCATAAAATACAAAACGTTTCAATTCAGTTATTTACCGGAGAGGACAAGGACAATTCCCACTAATTTGAACATTTTGCTAGATTGTTTCAATCTAATTTGCATTGGTAAATCGACTGGGGTTTATATAGGAGTGCGGTACCCTGTTTTCCTACCAAAACTCTACTAAAGTGCATTAATCAGTTACTAATAACAATAATAGGATTAGATAGCATTGATAAGATAATCTCTGCTAGTGTTTCTAAAAACCTGTTAGTAAATATTTCCAAAAATAACATCGGGAATCCTGAGCCATTTCGCTGATTGCTCTTTTCTTATCGCAACATCTACAAATTTGTGTAAGTTATAATAGAAATCTTTAAAAACTTTGGAGTTTAGTTTATTTATGATTTATTGGAAAATACATTTTAATCCAAAGAAATTGGTCCCAATTTCAATAAAGTATGATAAAAGGCTTAGACATTTCTATTTTGGTAGGGGTAAGAAAATGGAAGGCAATACACCGCCATGTTATTTACGTAAGATGCTGGCCCACCTGAAAACGCGTTAAATGTTGTTAAAAAGTTGATTACAGTATTTAACAATACTAAGGTGTCCATACCAGTCTAAGCGGCAGGATAAGTCGCAGTCCTGTTGCGAAGTAAGCAAGGGTTAGGCGGTTAGGCGTTAGGAGATAAGCAAATTCGTCCGAGCCATACAGATCCCTTTCTGCACGCTAAATGTTGGTAACCTGAATACGGACGGAGGGACTTGCATGGCCATTTTGGAAGAGGTGCATCAATATCTGCGCCCTTCAAGAAATTTTGGTGCCAAGAGCTACAACACAAAACACGAACGCGGCAAAAATGGCTATAAACTCAGCTAATTACATGGCAATTACGGGTGATTTTAACATGACATGTGACATGTGAACGAAATAGTAGGCAGCATCGAGGTGCCCAGGGTTAAAGCCAGTTAGTTAGCTTGAAGCAGTCGACCAAGAAGGCCACTTCTGATGTTATCTGCAAAGCAGTGAAGAAACGGTTTTTAGCTGTCATCACCAGAATTGCTCCTACGGGTTCTGTAATTTTTGGGTTCCTTGAAACTTCTTCTTGTTCTTCAGCCTTTGTTCCGTTCAGAAGTGGAGTCGGCTCGTCCTGATCCGTGCCGCCATTTTGCTAGGTCGTGTGCTTGGTCTTGATGGAGTAGAGATATTCTCAGATCTCAATCTTGTTTCGGCCAGCTTTTTGGTCGTTTTCCATCAACTTCGACGTTCCGACCAACCTTATTAACCTTTCATTAGCGCGAATTACATGTTCATAATATCAAAGATGCCTCTCCTGCAGTTTTTCCACGATTGGTGCAACAGCACATCGATCACAGATATCCTCATTTCGGAGGATTACTCCACTGGTCCAACCCAACATCCCCGTGTCCATTTGCGGAAGGCATCCAAGGATGGCGTCATTTCTCTGGTGACATTAGTGTCAGGGATGCTTTCCGCCATTATCACGGAGTGTCATCGGAGCAGCCACTCATACCTACCCTACTTACGCACATCTATTTTTCATTGAAAATCCAGAATAAAAATAAGAAATTATTAATGGAAATACATATTAATGCTTCGAATCAGATCCACCTCCCCCCCTCCGATACTTTCTGGGGGCCCAGAATAGAAAATTCAATGAAAAAGGGAATGATAGTAGGACCCGCATAACCTTCGGCGCTGATCCGTGTAATTCTCACCTGGGCCCCATTTTCTCGCATCCCATTTACTATTTGAGGTTCACCGATTGTCTGTCTGTCTGTCACACGCACTTTTGTCAGGAACAATTGCACCTTTTGACAATTTGGTAGGAAGGTTCAATTGGGAACCCCCACACATGCGGAAAACTACGTAGTTCCACGTCGAACTGAAGGGAGGGCCCAAAATTACAAAAGAGGGGTGCAACTTTTTTTTATCGAATATAGGCATGCGGGGTCTTGATCAGAGGTAAATTTTGACATTGGTTGGTATCTCGGCTTCGTAGGATTTTGTAATGTCCGGTCGGCCAATATGTCCGTATGAGACAGACAAGATAATAAAGATCGAGGTAATCGAAATAAAGAGCTGCTTCCCCTTTGGAGATGTGAGTCGAGAGCCCCAAGAGGGGTTACGCGTCGTGGCCTCCTGCAGTTATGAAGCGGACTATCGGCTTTTAAAAAAGTGTCAAATTGTGCTGCCCAAATTTTATGTTTTGGGTGACGGTAATCTACCGAAAGGGAATTGCTTGCAGACTAACGGATAGTATTTGATATTTTTTTTTCATAATTACGGCTGCTCCTCATTCGCCGTGAAGATGTTTTCCAATGTATTTAATGTATCCATCAATTTTAAAATTTTGTTTAGGGTGTCAATATTTCGCATCCTTAAGAACAGCTCGACTGCATTTTAATGGTTATTGATATCATTCTCGCTCTACTGAATTATTTTGAACTGCGTCTCGGTACTATAAAATGAGTTAGGATTTCCATTTGACGTTGCATTATCATTTGCATTTGATGCACTGTGGCAGTTAGCTGTTCTAGCTAGTAGGTCAGTAAAATTTTCATAATCTTTCCCACGAAGGTAGAGCCAGCGGGTGCTAGATTCGCACCACTAAAAACTACCCCCGATCTCACCAGCCCCAACCCCGCAGGGCCATCAGATATTACTTCGCAGTTTGGGTTTATCGTAAGGCATTCGCGCTTTTGATCCTTTCTGCTAACCTCCTTCTTTCTTTTTTCAGCAAGCACTGTATTTTTGCGATTGCGACGAAAACTGTAAGCCAGTTTTCTTTCGACCTTCGCAATTATATTCTCCTAGCTCACGCTCCTCCAAAAGCGTGTGGTTCAGATTCCTCTTCTCCATTGTGAACCTTGGGGAGTGAAACATTTCGTGCTTCGGATCCTTCGATATGCCACCGCATCTAGGACAGTTCGGTAAATCATTAAACCCAAAGCGATGCGTATGCTGCCTGCGGCAATTACTGTCCCGTGTTATTAGTTCACTCTTGTGTCTGTTCAAGCGATTTTTCGTAGACTCGTCCAATTTGCGTTGCTAGCGGTCATTCGATTTCGATCGTGTCGCGTTGCTGCATTCTATGTGTTCCTTCATGCGTCTTGCATGGCACAGCATATTCACTTCTTTCGCCAGAATGTCGACAGAAATCATGCCCGCCACCACCTCATCTGATGTGGTCCTAAGAACTCCTTATCTGCTTCTTTTTCTGAGAGCTCGCAAGCGTCTCTGCTCATACCTATATGATGACACTTTGGCTAGAAGCAACCTCCTACAGTGTTTCGGCCTGTCAATATTCCGCAACATTTTTGCAAATGCCATAGTAGCATTTTGACATGCCTTCTCTAGGTGTTCCCTAAAGTTGGCATCAATCAATTTTCCTCTCAGATATTTTATAGTTTGCTTTAATACGGCCGTGTATCCACCGACTTCCACTTTCCTGGTGTTTTTCTTTCCACGGTTCGTTATTAAGATCGCTTCCGTGTTCTCATTCGTCAAGGTCAGCTCGAATCTCTTTGGCTAGGACATTACCGCTTTCACTGTTTTCGTTATGTAGACCTCCACATCGTGCGTGCTTTGCTGTAACAACTGCAGCCAGGCCATCCATAAACCCCCCCAGGTACGATGTACGTTTAGGCGCCCTCGTCCGTTACGTACCAGAGAGTCCTCTTTGAGCGGTAATTTTCAGCCAAACTCGCTGAATATCCGGAACATCTATGTCAGCGGGGTGCTGGGTAAATTCTGTTCCAATCGGCCAAGTTGAATGCACGACACAGCAGTCGCCGGAAATGAGTGTGTCGTTTGCTATACTGGCACTCCGACAAGCCATTGCCGCTTTCGACATGGGCAGTGTGTTGTATATAACTCCCACCATTATCTTCCCCATTGTATTCAACAGGCGGATGTTGGATGTCTAGGTAGCTTGTCGCGTTTGAGAAGCAACACCAATTTTTGGTTCTTCCATTGGGCAGGGAATATTAGTACTATTAGGCGCGCGTCGAAGGTGTTAGTGGAAATATCGAGCCTAGTCTTCAATGCTGCTTTAAAGCTCTGTTACGGATGTCGTCCAAACCTGGGCCCTCTTTGTCGCTGATCCTCACACATATTTCCCGCATCTCCCCGGCAATTTCTGGAGGCATTATGTACTCGTTCAGCTGAGCCACTGTTTTTCACCCTCTGTTTTCGTGTTGAGGAGACAGATTTCTTTCAGGAGGCGCAGGTCACCTGCGGGGGTCTTCATAGCCTTTTCAATACCACCTTGTACGCTCCATCGCAAGGGTTTATTAGGGTATGGTCACACAACTGTTTAAAGCAGTTCTTTTAACTCCTACGAATGGCTTGTTTTAAGTGGCGATGCAGTTGTCTCTGTACCTGTACTCAACCGTCGACCAGACTTTGCCCTAAGCTTCTGGTAAGGGCTCCTTGCCCGAAAACGTTCAGCTTGCAAACGTGCGATTTCGTTGTTTCACTACCAGTTGGGTTGCCTAATGGAGCCAGTCGCCTTTTGGGCATAGTAGCATCACATGCTTTCGTCGGGTCATTTGGGTGACTTTTTCCCTAGAGGCACTATCCAAGGTTATATCGGGCTTCAGCGCCGCGGAAAACACGCCTCTTTCAAAAGCTTTCACCGTACACCCGGGCAAACTACCTGGCATTCCGCGCGAGCTCTTCTTGGAACTCGATTTGCTCTTGATTTCCATCCAAATTGCCTGGTGGTCGCGGTGAGGATAGTCCTCCCCAACATGCTAAGTTGGTAATTTCCTGAAAGGTTTGATTTCCTCAAGCCCAAGCTTATAGCGTTGTTTGGCTCGTTTGGCCGTTGATTCAAATACCACCGCCGTGATTGACTCATCAATTATGGCCATATAGATGTCTTTTGCGTAAATGGTTTGCGAGAGTTGGTCATGCCACCCGACAATTGTTGAGGTTGATTTGTATTAAGCTCATCTCTGATTTGCGTTGAAGCCTTTCGTATATTTTTAACATCTTTTGCTACCTGATATGTGCCGATGGTCTACATCCTTCTTCCCTTTGCATAGTAAGAAATTTGGGGCAGCTCCAGAGTTCTTGTTGGTATGGCTTTCCGTTACGCACCTCCTGCATTGCTTTGCCTTGTCATTTGAATTGCTGCCTTCACAATGTGATCCAAGTGAAACCATCCAAAGTATCCAAAGTATTTAGTGCCACCTCCTTCATAAGCTGATACATAACCCAATCTACTTTTACTATCAATAATCAAATTATTCTGCCTCCATTGTTACACTGACGATGGCGGTTTGCTTTCCGTCGTAGGGTTTCCTTATCGTTTTGGCCGCTGACTTTTTCATTTCGTTAGGATCGAATTGGTTTTCCAAGACTTTAGTGATCTCCCGCCTGCTAGTTCTTATGTGGATTTGCTGTCTTAAGTACTTTCCAATTTGGGGGTTTGTCTTCACTCTTCTGAGAATGTCACCTCGTTTGGAGATGAGGATAATCTCCGGTCTTCCCTCTTTCGAGTTCCACTTCCATATCTGCTTTGATAGATCCACTCCTTTTTTCCGGGGTAACGGCTACGTGAGTGTCGCCGGCATCTTTAGCCGTCCTCTTCACGTGCTCCACTTTTTCAGAAATTGAACCTTTTTCGTTTTCGGGGTTTCCTAGCCTATTTATTCGTTCAACAGTTCACGCAGCGTCTTCTCCAGTTTCTCCTCTAACGTGTTTTGAACAGGCCTTACTTGTGTCGCTTGGCTCACTTTCCCGCTCGATGTATTCCTTCTTCTTTCGACTTGGGCCTAGCCGTATGCCAACCGGGTACCTCTCATTATGGCCCTTAAATTCTGTTGAACATTCCAGGGCTCCTTGATGAATTCCCAAAATTCCATGGTCTTTTCTGCTCCTTCATGTTTCGTTTCATTTCTGAGTATCTTTCCTATAGCCAATTTTTATTCTCAGATGGGTGTTCTGTTCGCACCTATCTGACCTGCGCATTAGCATCTCCATATACGTATATCTTCGGATGCCTCTTCTATATTGTGTCATATATGTAATCACAATTGCAGTTGCTGCACCTTTAATTTTTGGAATTTTGTAACATACTAAACATCCTTCAAACGTTAGTTCATCCGAAGGTCCATTCAACACTGAGTCTATAGAATACAAGTGATCTGTAAAAATTCGAAAGGAGAATACAACCCCCTTAAAAGACACGTTCACACTCAGTCGGTCAATTGTAAGTTCTTTGATCACTATTCTCCTGTAATGTAAATCTAAATCTCTTTCTAATAAAAAACAATGAGTTGCTGATTACTGACTCATTTATTTAAAACATTGCCGTGATCTCAAAACCGCGAGAGAGTATTTCATTTAAGGATTTGCGGTCCAGCGAGCCCAGGTCCTGATTTCATTGTACAACCTTTCACCAGGGCATTCAGTAGCGTAAGCTTGTCTGTGTCCAATCAACTTGTAGCTTCCTGAAATCCTTCCTTCGTTAACTCCTTGAGCAATGAAGTTCTTGGCAGCAGTAAGCATGTTTGCTGGTGGCAAGGCAGCTGAAAGGATTTAATTTCATATAAGAATGATTTATATTCAGCCCAATCGATATCCTTATATAAAAGATGACAACTCAGGAAGAATTATAAGAAAACAAAACTTACTCCTGAAATCACCAATCAACAAAAGTCCAACACTTCGGGAATTGTATCCTGGAGTGTGAGCTCCTTCAACGTTCCAGCCACGACCTTCGTAGATGTTACCATCACCACCAACGGCAAAACTGTAACCAATATCGGGCCATCCATTGGTGTTCATGTGGAAGTTTTGCATGGACCTCATGGCTGCCTTACAAGCGTCGGTGTTGTAACATACTCCTGGTTCGTATGAGTGATGAATCACAACATATGGGATGATTCCGTTGAACCTTGATACGAAATTGGGTGTGCGAGCTCCCCAAGCGGCACGGCTGATCAAAGCTCCCAAATTCTCATGAACGAGAACTGTTGGAAAATTTTTGAAAAATTAAAAGTTTTATGCAAATTCAAAACTTTTTAATATAATAAATTACCGGAGAGAACAAGGGCAACTCCCACTAGTTTGAACATTTTGCTAGATTTTTGCAATCTAATGTGCACTGAAAATTCGGCTGGGGCTTATATACGAGGGCGGCACCCTGAGAACCTATTGTTTTTGCGCAAAACTGCAATTAAAATAACATACATTAATCACTTGTTAATAACAATAATAGAATTAGATACAATCGATAAACTAATCTCTACTGGTATTTCCTAAAGTAACATCAGGAACCGTGAGCCTTATCACTAATTAAATTTCATTTTCGTTATCGCAAAATCAACGAATTTACTTAAATTATTATGGAAATCTTTGAAAACTTTGGAATTTAGTTTCTTCGAGGTATATTGAGAGCATCTTAACAGACGTCTACGCAAAGATTTTTCTTATCAAAATCTTTGCAATTTCAATAATTTGTATATGAAGGGAGGCTTCGAAATTCTCAATTTGATTGAAATGTATTTGCATTTTGAGGAAATGGAAAACATTTACGAGTTTCAGATTGCCAAAAAGCGAATACAAATTTAGTCTTTGTCCTTTTCGATAGGTGACACAGATTGTCTTAATCGAGTTCGCCGGTAATTTGCTTAGTACGGGTGGTCGCGGAAGCTTTTTTAAATCTTTGTCGGTATGAAGCTATCCCCGGGTGTCGGCCTTTAAGTTGTTTTCCATCAATTTAGACGTTTAGGCTCATTTTAGTTGTTGAGTTCTCTTCAACATGGATTATATAGCCAGGAAAAGCTGAAACATCCGACGAGACACCAAGATCCGGATAAAAATCTAGAAATAAAGTGCTGAAACTGAGCAGGTGTATTCGGACAGAAGCGGATTGAAAGCGACTCTCATTGTTAGAACCGCAGAGGAAAGACTAATCAGGAAATGCCTGGCTGTTGTGGATTTCATGTGACACCATTCCTTAAAAAAAAGTCAGCTAACGCATGGAAAATGGGTTGGTGGAATTGGAAAGTCTCGTGGGTCGCATGGAAGACGCACGTAAAGCAGAAACAATCGCGCTTGCTGTTGAGAACATCGTAAGTGCCACAAAGAGCTAGCTAGGAAAAAGCGAAAGAGGAAGGTGCGTCTGAAGGAGACTTCCACCAAGTAGTCCCTAGTACTCAAAAAAAGAAGGCAAAGAAGTACAAAAGAAAACAAAACACCACTCCGTTAGAAAATCGTTTACCAAAAGCCAAGACGTATACAAATGATGCATTACCTAAGGAGAATACGAAGGAACGCGGGTACGGGCTAATAAGAGAGCACGTTTTGATTTATAGTTAAGAGCCTATGTGCTCACTTGAAATCCCAGATCTTGATTGTCTCAAAGAAAAAGTCAAAGTGGAGGAGGTTATCAAGTGTGAATAACCAGCAATCCGTCCGGCAGGTGTCATTTCTGCGAATCCTCGAGGCCAAAAAGTCGGTGTGGTGGAAGTTGCTGAGCAATACATAAGGAAACTCCTTAATAGCAGCAAAAAAAAGAATTGGTACCGAAATATGTTGCGCACGAATGCAGGTAGTCCCCATTAAGTGTTACTAGTACATAGACTGTGGGCATACGTCTAAAACATGCGGGGAATTGCCAAGAGGGCACCATGCCGCAGATGCCAGGTAGGTCGCTAAGGTCGTGTCTGGTGAGAGCGTGGCAACACTGCGGGTTTGAGACGATATCCAGTCTTCATGGCGGAGCTGGAAGGAGCTAGGACGCTTCATATATGATCCGCATCCTGCAAATCAACAACCAAATGCAACCGCTCAAAACTGATCTAGTGCTTATGAGTGAAAAGTATCGAAACAAGTGCCCAGATTCATGTTATCTTAGTTTATCTGGACCATTGCCATGTGGTTTCGGGACGGCACTCAACTTCGGGTTTTTGCTTAAAGCCGAGGGGATGGCTTTGTTTGGATTCAGTGTTTAGGGATAAGGTTTTTTAATGTTTATCTAACATCAAATGAGACGAAGGAAGCCTTTCTACGCAGGCTTGATGCTCTGCAGGACACCGCTTTGGGCAAGAAGGGGCGTATCCTGGTAGGGGGCAACTTCAATGCCAGGACACTTGAATGGAGCATGCGTCGCCCAGAATCCTGGAAATACTGACAACCAGGCTTGTAGGTTTAAACATCAGATCAATGCCAACGGTTCGGCGTCCAGGCAAATATTTGCGTCGAAATCACGGCGCCGTCGGTGGATGCATGGCAAGTTCTGAAGGACTTCTGGACCACTAATACATTGCATTCAATTTGGTTAACATTATTTGTTATCATACACCAGCTTGCTACACTGCCCTGTGCGTGAAACGTTGCGAAGGTGAACATCGAGAGATCCGTAGAACCTCTTGGAACAGGCAGAGTCATGCTGGAGGGCACTTTGGAAGTGTTGGCAATGTAGCTGGCACTGCCGTAATTTCAATTATGAACCTGGTAACGATAGTCTGCGGAACCGTGACACATCTTCTATAGATTGCTCAACGACGGAAATTGCCGACTTGTGGAGTGAGTTCAGCTAGCTTCATCGTTTGCACGAAGTTCAAACGTCGGGGATGGGGCCTGCACCACAATGGGAGAGTACATATTATTTAAACTCTGCAGCACAATAAAGATTTTGCGGGAATTCTTCCTTAGACAGCTCATACAGGTTGATGGCAACACCGCGGAAGGCGTCGAGGACTGCCTTTTTGTACCATGAAAGAGCTTGAAGAGGCAGTTCTCACTATAAAAATAGGAAGGTGAGAGGTATTGATGGTATTCTGACAGAAGTATATAAACCGGTGTTCCACCATCGACCAGACCTATTGCTATACGCATTTAACGCTTGCCTGAAGGAGTGCATATTTCCATGTCCCTAGAAGATACCGATGCTTGGGTTGATCACCAAAAAAGGAGATCCTGCGTTGCTTTCTTTCATATCGACCGTTGTGGATGCTTGACACGGTCGAGAAGGTGCTCGAAAAGCTCATCAGTAGTAGATATCTGCTGAGGACTTGTTCCAAAGCTAGTTGAGTTTTAGAACAAGGAGATCCACGGTGGATGTTGTTAAGCAGGTCGTGGATGTGGTTCATCGAGCTGAGGTACACAGCCATCGATCGATTAGAAATGCCTTCATATATGCTAGGTATACAAGAAAATTTATCCCACGTGCCGAGTTATCTCTTACGGATATTGAGTGATTACCTGAGAGACTTCTTCCTGCTTTATGGGATATTAAAGAGAGAGCTCACGTCGGGGGTAGCACAGAGATCTATCCTAGGGCCGGACCTCTGAAACGCTTCCTACGATAGTTTGTTAAGATTCGAAATGATAGAGGGGTTACGCTTGCTTGATTATGGGGATGGTGTTGCGGCCCTTGTGCCGAACACACTGTTGAACAGGAACAAATCACACTTGACACAGTGGAGCGATCGGTAAACGGGTAAATGACTGCGTCTTGCGCTGGATAAAACCGAACCAGCCTGTTTGACTATAGAATCAAAACCATCGATTAAATATTTTGGGCTCGAAAATGAGCTTTTACAAGCAATTTGAAACCGTAACGGACAATTTTGCAGCTACAGTATCGGTTAATGACGAACTTTGAGTGCTGGACATATACTTCTTATGAATGCAACGCAGTCCGTTCCACTCGTCGTGGAGATATGGACTTATGCCCTTGACAAGGAGCGTAGCGCTTAGTTAAAGAACGCAGAAGCCGAGCTTTGCGGGTGACGTCTGTCCATCGCACTGTCTCTGAATTGGCAGTGATCCCGTTGGAGAATGCCGTCTCCACGTACTTGAGGGGGGCAATCAGACCCAAGTCTGCGAAGGATTTATCTGAAATGGCTCTTCCTACCGGGCCACCGGAGGATATTTGGAAATCGGGATAGCCCTCTGAGTGCATATGGTCCACTAGAATTCCTTGAGGATGTGATGTCGGCTCGGTTATTTGCGGTTGGCCTGCTTGTGCGAGTTTCATGGCTGTTGTGCTTTTGCTCATATCCCGGGCAGGGGTCCTTGCGGGCTTAAGTGTACAGTTTCACTGTACATTTTTAGGCCCTCTTTCCTTACGCTACTTTGTCAAGCTTCACCAGGGTCTGTTTCGCGCTCTTTTTCGATCGTTCCAGGATATTTGTATTATCCGCATTGGCTACTATTTAGCTCTACTGGCTCTACTGGCATCTTTCGGGTTATGTACTGTATAGCGATGCTCAATAATGGTGAAGTGGCAGACCTTGCCTAAGATGGAGCGATGGCGTAGGTCAGGACGCCAGACAGCTTTTAGGGATATCGAATTGGTGGACCTCGGCGCAAAACCGGGAGGTCTGGAGTTCCTTATTAAGGCAGGCATAGACCGGATACTGGTTGTTGCGCCGTTAATGATGGTGATGATGCCCCTTGCTTTAATCCGGAGTCTGTGCCGAAACATATTGTTAGTTGGTTTCGAATCTTTACTTAGGTGCTAGGCTGACTTATTGTCATTCTGATGAATCTAACCAACTTTACTGGACTTCAGAGAATATTTTGTACAGTACCGATCGATTTATTTTGATTGAAGTTGACGAAATTGAAATATCCCTTGTATTCGCCCACAACTGAGAAGGGATGAAGCCCTCATATGACTATTTTTAAAAACACTGTGTACATGTTATAAGTAAACAATAACGATTTCCTCTACAGTTCTCTCAGCAGAGTTTGTTGCATTTTTTCCAAATAGGGCTTATGACATTTTTGCGCTTCGCTTCATCTTGACGTGAAGGGCACGCCGGCCACTTAAGAACTCTTAAAACAATATGGTGAACCCAAGCAAATGCGTTTTTGGTTACCACGGTTTCAGTTTCTTAGGATACCTTGTCTCAAAATGGGACAGATCCCTTGCCAATTAAACCATAGCCGCAACCAAGCATCGTGAAGCAGCTTAGCACATTCTTGGGTATCTAAAATTTTTCCTGAAGGTTCATACCCAGAGCAGCAGCAGTACAGGCACCACTCCACGATATCCTTCACAACGAAATTAAAGGAAATTCCCCAATCAACTGGACCAACCAATCTAATGTAGCTTTTGAAGCTTCCAAAACCGCATTGGTACAGGCGACGCTGCATGCACATCCAAAATTTGACACACCTTTGGACATTTTCTGCGATGCATCTGACATCGCGATTGGAGCAGTCCCTCAACAGCGGATGAATTGTTGCTGGCAACCATTGGCTTTCTTTTCAAAAAAGCTCGGTCCAGCGGAACGTAAATACAGAGCGTACGACCAGAAACTACTGGTTAGGTACCTAGCGATGAAACACTTTTGTCATATGGTTGAGGCAGAGGAGTTCATCACCTTTAAGGATCACAAGCCGCTAACCTTCGCCTTCCACGAGAAGAACGAGTGCTCATTATGTCAATTTCGCCATCTAGATTATATTGGGCAGTTTAGCACCGATACCCACCGCGCATCCGGTTACGATATCGTTGTCGGGCATTTAGGAGTTGCAATCAATTATAGATTTCGCAAAGCTTGCAGCGCCTCAGTCCGCGGATGAAGGACAACACATGGCTTCGACTAAAGCGATTCCAGGTTCCGGGGGTCAGCTGCAAGCTATGGTGTGATGTATCTACTGGTATCATCCGACCTTACATCACTCATCCATTCCGAAGAACAATTTTTAACAGTTATTAGTACCCAGAAAGAAACACCACCGTTAAACTGGTAACACAAAGGTATGTTTGGCCATCGGTCAAAACCGATTGCAGGAATTAGACGCGTGGTTGCAACAATTGCAATAATAAAGTGATTCGTCATGTGACTGCACCAGTCGGGATTTTTGCGCCACTATTCATCTGGATCTTACCGTTATGCCTTATTGTGAGCGGTAACTCTGTTGCCTGACCATGGAAGACTACTTCACACGTTGACCAGAAGTAGCACCAATCTCTGGTCAAGAAACCAGCACCGTTGCCCGAGCATTCCTTGACACATGGATCTCCAGGTATGGCATACCACTTCGGGTCACCACAGATCAAGGAAAGCAGTTTTCAAATGCAAAGGTCTAGCGACAACATGCCATGTCTTCATCTGTAACGATTGGCCAGAGAAAATACTCCAACATTCGTACCAGGGCCCATGTCGATTGATCAGTAGAACTGATAAGTTGCTGGACGTATCATTAGTGCCCATCTATCGGCTTAAGCCGCTTGGTAGTGAAGTTGTAGGTGTTAAATTAGCGTGTGTTATCCATTCATTTGTTGAGAATTGCAGTGTGGCCCCCTTGAGACACATATTACCCTTTACTCACCCATTTCATTAAACATCTCATTAACGTTGTCAGCCAATGGTGAACAGAGTACGTACGTACGTACATGTACGTCCGCTAGGCGATTCCCCACGGGTTCTCAGATAGAGAATAGGCCGAAATAGAGAAACTTGAATAAAACTGCATTAATTAGAATATTTTTCATTATCTGAGGACCTTCATGGACCGATGGGGGCTTGAAACCATTGTGCAGAATCGTGAGGCGTCTTCAGTGGTTTGGCCTTACGTGGCCTAAACGTCTAAATCGATGGAAAACGATTTAAGGGCGGATCGAAACAAATATGATTTGATATGGAGGCGGAGATTTAAAAACCTCCCAATTTCATCCGTGCAAAACCCATAAAAGAAAAAAGTGGGTCGGTCGAAACAATAATGGTTATATAAGAGGTTATTTAACTATCTCTCGCGGCGTATGACCGAGGAAAATGGCGCAATTCATCAAAACGAGCTGACCCCGCTTCTGAACGGGATAAACGCTGAAGAAGAAGATTTAAGAAACTGTCGAGCCCATCTGTACTAAGAAGATTACCGAAGCATTGGCGAAGTCAAGATGAGCCGTGTTTGCTATCGAAAAGGACAAAGGCTAAACAAGAAGACGAAGGTTTTATTCGCTTTATGGGGACCTGAAAGTCTTTTATTGCTTCCCATTTCTTCAAAATGCAAATCATCTTTCGATCCAATTGAAAATATCTAAGCCTCCTTTTATTTAAACTTGATTTAAATTGGAAAGGTGTTGATAAAATAAATATCGTTGCGTAGATGCTCAATAAGACGCTCTTAATACATCACAGGTGAAACTAAATTCAAGAGCTTTAAAAGATTTCTATTATAATTTAAGCAAGTTTGTAGATTTTGTGATAACGAGAGTGAAATTTAATTAGTGCGAGTGTTCATGCTCCTCGACATTATTTTTGAAGATATTTACCAACAGACTTTTCGAAATACTAGTAGAGCTTAGCTTATCGATGGTATCTATTTCTATTATTGTTATTAATAATTGATTAATGCATTTTGTCGGAGTTTTGTGACCGACAACCTATTCCCAGGGTATCGCGATCGTATATAAACTCTAGCCGATTTGCCAATGCAAATTAGATTCGAGCAATCTAGCAAAATGTTCAAACTAGTGGGAATTGTCCTTGTTCTCTCTGGTAATTCTTTATATAGAAAGATCTTTGACCTCCTTATTCCAATTTTTAAATCAATACCATTTTCTGAATAGTTCTCGTTCATGAGAATTTGGGAGCTTTGATCACCCGTGCTGCTTGGGGGGCTCGTGCACCCAATTTCGTGTCAAGGTTCAACGGAATTATTCCATATGTTGTGATTCATCACTCATACGAACCAGGAGTATGTTACAACACCGACGCTTGTAAGGCAGCCATGAGGTCCATGCAAAACTTCCACATGAACACCAATGGATGGCCCGATATTGGTTACAGTTTTGCTGTTGGTGGTGATGGTAATATCTACGAAGGTCGTGGCTGGAACGTAGAAGGTGCTCACACTCCAGGATACAATTCCCGAAGTGTTGGACTTTTGTTGATTGGTGATTTCAGGAGTAAGTTTTGTGTTTCTTATAATTATCCTGCAATTCACATCGTTTATACGAGGATATCGGTTAGACTCAATTCAAATTATTCTTATATTAAATTAAATCCTTTCAGCTGCCTTGCCACCAGCAAACATGCTTACTGCTGCCAAGAACTTCATTGCTCAAGGAGTTAACGAAGGAAGGATTTCAGGAAGCTACAAGTTGATTGGACACAGACAAGCTTACGCTACTGAATGCCCTGGTGAAAGGTTGTACAATGAAATCAGGACCTGGGCTCGCTGGACCGCAAATCCTTAAATGACATACTCAGTCATGGTTTTTAGATCGCAGCAATGCTTTGAATAAATGAATAAGTAATTAGCAACTCATCGTCTTTAATGTGAATGGAACTTAAGCTTAATTTAGAGAGGAAGAGTGAGGATTTGCCCGCGTTCTTTTACTATTCACATCAATGAATACCCTTTTCAAACTAGCTGTCTTCCCTGCCTCGGGTAGAATTCTCCTCGGTCGCTTGTATTCTGTAGGTTCAGTTGGAACGATGTCCGCTATTCCACAGGTTGATTTAGATATATTTTCAAAAGTAAAAAGGTGAACCTGGCCATTTTCTTTCTTGTTTCAGGAATAGAAAAATTTTGCGGAAAGGTTGGTTTTTTAGCAAACCGGATTGACAAAAGAACTAAATATGGTTACTATTCACCACTTGGTGGGGTACAGCGTGTTAACCACAACTACGCGCCATCGCTCGTGGTTACCTAAAATGTGCTTCAGCTATCCCCACACCTTCCCGAGACGTTCGCGCTCCTTCTCTCCTGTTCTGCACCAAGTACCCACTTGTCGGCCATCTTGGAAGAGTGGATACCATTACATGGCATAGTCCGCAATGCAGTTGTCATCCGTCCTTAAAATATGACCTATCCACTGCTACTTCTGTCTTCCGATCACAGTGTGCACGAATGGCAGGCCAGCGCGACGACCAAGTTATTCGTTTGAGATAGTATTAGGCCAGCGCGATCCGATGACATGTCGCAGACAGGTATTCACGAAAGCTTAGGACTTGTGAGTAACAGTGGAGTTCACTTTCCATGTGCTGCTCTAATATAGCAATACAGAAAGAACAATAGCAAAGAACAGTCCCAACTTGATCTTGGTGATGAGATACCTGCATTTCAAGATTTTAGACAGGACAACGAAAGCGGATCTTGTGCTGTTAATGAATCGGGCATCATCCAGTTCGGTGCCACCGTCGGCAGAAACCACGCTTCCTAGACATAGAAAGTGATCGACGCTTTTAATGCTCTGCCGATTAATGCAGATAGGAAGAGTGCGTTGATTTGTTAGACCGAGAATTTTGGTCCAACTCTACTTGCAACTTTTTCTAAATTCAGAGCTATTTGGCCAAATTCCATGACCCGTTGATAGAGCAAAAAGATGTCATCAGCGCAGTCGAGGTGTTTAAGGAAAGATGTTACAGTTTATTGAATTCTCGATGTTCTCTGGATAAGCTAGCATTCCAACAGGTGACAGGATGCAACTCTGGCGGACTCCACTTTGGACCTAAAAATCCTCAAAGATTTTACCTCGGTGGAGCTCTGCTGGGAGACCCTCAAGCCCAGCGGTTCTCCTCCGTTTGATTGGATTGATGGCCGAAATTATTTTCTTCTTAGAGAAACAGTGCGTATCCTCATGTTACGACGACTAGCCATTTCATCCACGATAGGAGGAATCGTGGTGAAGTGTTCTTTCTACCTCTTCAGTTGTTCATCATCGTGGATGAGAAGTCGAGCGTTGGAAGCTCTTTCGTGATGCGGTACACACTCCTGAAGTTACTGCGATCTGCGGCATCTTCCGCTTCTCTGATCAGCGCAATAGCATATTCTCTCTCATCATGGCGTATATTATTTCCGACGTACATTATTTCCGACGATCTGTGTAGCACCTGAGAAAAAAGATTTTTAATGGCGGCCCAATGGTCGTCTATATTCTCAGGCGGGTTACTTGGTATATGTGCTGTTCGATCAGTAAGATAGCTCCCTCCTGTCGAGCGACAGCTTGGCCATACTGGTCGGCTGGTCGATGTTGAACTTAGGGAGTTGCAGTTCTCGAATCCTGCGGGAAGTAGCGGTCGCAAGACGTAAGCAAACGTAAGCGACCCTCAGACGGTCATCCTTTTCGAGACTGATGTCAGCGCCTCCCTTGTTACGCAACAACAACTCCTAACTCCTCCTTCAACAGACAGCTCCTAAATTTACTGGTGATCGCGAAGTAGTCGACTGATTGCTTGTATGGTGCGGATCAGTTGAGATCCAGCTGACTTTATGGTAGGCTCTGTGCTCAGACAATATGCCACCAATAACGGGGAGGTAAAAGTTTCAGAAATCCACGAACCTCCGTCGCCGAGATCGTGTTTCCCCATCACATGTCCGAGCAAGTTGTTGTCGAATCCCACCTTGGCATTTAGATCACCCATCACGATCACAATATGACGTTTGGGAAGCCTCCCCTGAAGTGGACTTAATCCTTCTTCATTCCTTGTACAATTGTGATGCTCCCTAACCTGGACCAGAATCTTGCAGTTAAAAGTCCGCCAGAAACCGGCTCCTAGATCAAGAGCGTGTGTCTTACGCTAGAAGGCAGAAGCAACCCGAGACCCGCTTCGCGCCTGCTACCACTTGGCTTTCCATAATTCAAAAGCACGTTTGTTGCAAAAGGGGGGGGGGGTTCTCTCCACAGTCTCACCATCTTACTTCCCGTAGGCGCAGAATGTGCAGTCTATATATCGTTGAAATTTTTCGCTCAAGTTGGAGAAAGCAAGCATTTTGGAGACCTTCACTACTGTTATCGGAAAGGGTGTGCATATTTCGCAGCCGTGAGGTCAGTCTCTATCCGAGGCGTTGTGGTTGCTTCGGTAGCAGCGAAGTTTCAAAATGTGCAGTTTGCTAGTCCACAAATTTTCGTCCCTTTTGCCTCTTAGGACAAGGTTGGAAGTTTCAGTGTATTCTTAGGCACCCACACAAACACTATCACTGTTGATTTTTGGTGGTTAGCCTGTTTTTCATTATATCAGTGATTTGTTACTATTTTTTGCCTCTAAAGCTTTCAACGGATCCTTGTTGCTCCTTAACTATCAATCTACAAATGTCAAGAAGTTTATGGCAGCTGCACAGAGAAATGAATTGAGATCCCTGTAGATGGTGGTAACATAAAATATAATCGCCTAATATTTTGAAACGCGGGAAAAATTCTGTTCCTTAAGTGTGAGATAAGTTATCTCCATGGTGAAGAATGGTGGAACTAAGTTTGAAGTTGTGTATATTAGTAGTTCCTTTGGTCTTCCAATTACCTGCATTTCCAAGGGCTACATCAATCTTTTCAGTTATATGAGACGTAGTCATCTCGGATGGTTGGTTATCGCGGGAAGTAGGGAACCATGCTACTTCTAATTCGCAGTAGTCGGGTTGGCTGCAAACACTTTTCCAGAAATCTCCTCCCTAATATCAATTGAGATTGCTCCGACTATAGTCGAGAACGTCAGATGTTGTTGTTCTCTGGACGAGTTAGTCGATCATGAGCCATATAAACCCAGTGGATGTATGAGCTTTGATGGTTCAGCCACCCAATGATACTGTATTAATGGGGCGTTGTTGTCTTCCCTCCGGAGCACAACCAGTAGATTTACTTAGGTGTAGTTCGAGTGCCACAGATAAATCTACGGTACCGTCAGTATGATCTGTTTACGTAAGGAGGTCTTCAGTGTTCGTCGGACCGTGGGTCTCCATATCCTCTAAGAGCTCGTTGGCAACGTCAGTTGGAGCAAGGTGGTTGTCCGGTTTTGGGGAACGGAGCATTTTCATCGTTACTTACTTCGAACCGCAGTTTACAGTCCGCTTTTTCCAGTGCATGTAGGCACTCTTGATTTATGCGGAAAGTGGCTGTTCACTTAGGGTTCCTCTTGCATGTCGTCTTCGTCCCCTCCCAAACTATGCGTGAGCCGAAAACGCTGTTGCTGAAGTGGCCCTCGCATGCTATGTCTTGAATTTAACGGATATCTGGGATGAATCAAAGCAGGCGATACAACCCTCTGTCCTCCCTTGCCATTCGGGAGATGCTCAATGAGTTATCATTTGCCAGCGCTAAGTAATTCATAGCCACGCCGCTGAGGGGTTTCGTTATGCGTGCTTCATCGGCGGTTGCTGTTTAGTTGCCTACGGCGATTGTTTGTCGTTCGGTCCCTTGCACACACTGCTCTTCTTTCTTTGTTGCTCGACTTCATCCTGAGATTAACTGTACTAGAAAGCGGCAGGTTTCGCCTACTGCTGGTTTTCTAGGTCTTTGTTCCTGTTTTCCTCGACAATGGCCTGATATTTAGCAAGACCTTTCCAACCCCTTCGCCGATAGTATCGACCTCCTTGATCTTTTTAATGGTGCTCACAGTATGGATGGCGTCTGGTACTGGCAGGATTCCAGCAGTTTTCTGCTTCTTCGCTGACTTCCAATCGCCGAAAATTTTTGTCCATAGTCCATTGTTTCGTGGATGGTTTCTGACATCGATGTCTCGGAGTAGGAGTATTGTGGCTGTTGCTTGATACGTTCCTTTCTCGGCGATAATGGTTTCCAGAATTGAAATTATTCAGAGATCGCATACTAGAGACCAAGCACCGCATTGGCTACGCAGTGTTTGGTGCACGTTGTTCCAACTTAGCTTGGGGTACTGTTAGCATCTTCTCCAGTGCAAGGAGGACGGTCCCCGAACTGTTGCTTTGGTCCATCCCCTGCCAATCCGCATGCTTTTGAAATATGGGCACAAGTCCCCGTTGCTGGTTGAATCTACTTCCAACCCGGCCGTTCACACTTTTGACCCGCCCGAAGTTGGTTTCTCGCGGCAACCGCAAAGAAGTCGTGTGAGGACTTACCCAGTTGCAATACAATCTTAACATGCAGCCTAATGAGACCAGGATTTAATAATTCTCTAAAGAAAACAAAAGGTTTCCAGAACGAAAATAACAAAGGTTTCAGTAACTTATCATTGAAGCGGAGAGGGCCAATTTGGTGACAAGTTGTGAAGCATATGCCTGGGGCACCTCTGAAATCAACGAAGCTTGTGAGCCTCTCATTGATTTTTTGATTACTTTTTCCTCTGTTCGGAGAACTGGGACGATTGGGTGGAGTTCCTTGATATCGCTCTACTTACAAATAAGAAATTGTTCAGGATTGAGGAGTGATCTTTCTGAAATCAAAGTTCGAAACTTTTCAGTCTAAATTTCGCTGCAGAGGTCTTTTACGCTTCCAGAGATGCCAGAAAGTTTGATCAAGTTATTAACAACAACCTCTCCGTTGTCCGGACGAAACCTTGTCGTATTGGACCGTTTTCCACCTGTTGCCACTTTTGGTCACGCTACTTCCAGGGCAGCGGTGAGGCAGCGTCTGATGAGTTTCCTCTGCCCTCGACGAAACCGTTAATTTCCTTTTTAACAAGAAAGGTTTGTGCTGCGGTTTGCAACCTAGAGCCTCCTAGTCCTGGATTAGGACGATTATAGAGAGGCTGCTTTTCATTAAATCTTGGCAGTCCAACTTTAGGGGCGTATCCAAAGAAACCGTCCTTCATGAGGTAATTAGCTCATTTGAACGCTTGCTACTCTAAAAGTAATATAGCCCACCTGTCTTCCTGGATATATTGGGAGGTTCCAAAAAGGTTACTACTAAGGCTATCAAGGGGGCACCAGCCAACCACGAGTTATGGTAATCCAATCTGATCTGGGAGGTAGCCACATGACCGTAGTTATGATGAGAGGAGCACTTGAGGGTGACGACGTCCCTCCGGTGTTCTGGGTGATAGTAATTGAAGAATTTCTACGGATATTGGATAGGAGCGGGGTGGAGGTGGTGCTGTATGCCGATGACCTGGTGATATCTATGTCAAGGATATTTCCCTACGTTATGAGTAAAATCATCGAGGCCTTGATGGAAAAGGTTTTCGTATGCTGACTCATCATAAATCCAACCATAACGAAGCTGATGCTTTTTACCATCAAGATAAGGGTGTCCAAGTTTCACTTTTCGTGGCTAATTGGACAAAGGTTGGTACTTTCCTCCAATGTAAAGTATCTGAGTGTGATCCTGGATCTTAAGTTAAATTGGAAACTAAATACGGAACTGAGGGTTAAGTCGCCTTCTACGTCTGGAAGAAGGGTTTTGTGAGGAAATGGGGGTTTCGGCCGAGGATTGTTCTCTGGATGTATACAATCGTGGTACGTCTGGATATTTCCTCACTCTGGATATTTCCAGCATACCACATCACACGTAGGCCAAGCTTCAAGAGTAACCTTGCTGTGGGCTTTCCGACTAGGGTAGATGTTTTGGCGTTACTGGAAGCCTGTCGATGGCTGGGACATGTTTCGAAAATCAAGCATAACATAGATAGTCGGAGCGGCAATGAAGTGACAATTAAAGCTTGCAATCAGTGACGATATTCCCCAGGCTGGTTAAACAGTGCATGAACGTTCTGAATAGGCTGGGGGCATGCTCAATGTCACTTTTCGTTGGGTTTCCCGTCATAGAAACATAGAAGGGAATGAGAGGGTCGATGGCGGTGGGCGCAGCCGGCGTCCAGTTGGCGATTGTCAAGGGTAAAATCTATCACCTGGTCCAGGGCGAGCAAAAAATCGAACTCGGGGATCATATTGTCAGACTTGGCTCACCGTACAATTCGCATTGCCAAAGTTGTGAAGAGAAGAGAAAAATCTTAAGGCACTTCCTTAGCGATTGCCTACATAGCTCTTGCCAGAGTTAAGCTGAGGACACTAGTATAAATAAATCTTTTGGGGTGGGAGAGCTACTATCGTACGTAAATGCTATGGGATTTAGGCGGGGTCGATTTTGCTCCTTTTCCTTTCCAACGGAGTTTGTAGCATTAAAACGGCGGACCACAACGCTTATTGGGTTCCTCGCCAGTGATACTTATCTACTTAAATATATTATTTTTTGTTATGCTGCGACTACAATACAGTGACGACATTCGTAAGCTTTTCTTAAAATGACGTTTTCTTTATCTCGTAGGATTTGGGGTATTATATTATTTATATATGCTTACTGTCTCAGAAAATATGGAGACTTTATTTTTAAGTAAAATAAATTTTAATTTGAACACATGATAAGAGGGTTACTATCTTTCAAATTATGCACAATCCGATAACAATAAACCTATGTCTGGGAAACTATTTCTCTTTAAGATTTGGTTTATCAGTGGGTTAAGTGGGTTAAAGTCTAAATGAATTTTCAATGATGTAAAAGGGGCACTCTATTATAATGATCGAATGTAGCAAGACATCGACTTTTGATTTTATTTAATTTTGTTTTTTTCTTCTTTTTAGGGAATGGACATCACGTCCACCACGGTAAGTCCTCACTTATCTTCATGTTAAGACAATTTCCTAAAATGATGGACATTTAGCGATAGATTGTATCATGTCCATTTTGTATTTATGTTCGTTTAGATGAATTACTCAGTTCTTCATGAATTTAACAGTTTAGAAAGGACTACATGTGGGTATGAGGTCGACCTGAAAGGATGCCGTTGGGCATGTTCTCATATATATGTTATATTTGACTATTGTGCTAAGAATAATTCTGTGTGTCCAATACACCTTAGGTAATGGTCCATCACACAAAAGCAGTGTATATGCATCGTAATAATTTTGAGATTTAGTCCAACTATTTATCTGCAATGGATGTGCAAAATCATGAATCACTACTAGTTTGCTGATATGCAATTTCCAGAGTAATATTTGGTCTGAAAATATTCCCAAATATTTGATCTTTTTTTCGTGTTTCACGATCGTACTTTGTAGCCGAATGCCCTTCAAGTATTTTCTGGTTTTAGCGCCTTAGTGAACGATCTATGGTCATCTTCGACTGGACTAATTATGTTCACTAGGAACGTCAGGTGGGGCAGCTATACGCTAACTGCCTTAGCAGGGGCGGAAATCCAGCTGCCACAAACAGGAGTACATTTCGACTCCAAGTTAACTTCGAAGCACCACATCCAGGAATAATATCAGAAATCCTGCAGATTGCTCTGGTGCTGTAGGAATGCGATAAGTAAGACCTGGGAACCAAAACGGATACAATGGATATATATATCTCTAATGAAACCCATTTTGATATATACATATATCATTTGGAGGCTGAAATTGCAGGGGAAGTAGAAAGCAGTCAACGATGCGTAGACTCGATACCATTGCAGTTGGTGAGGAGTTGTCATCAGGTGCTTTTGAAACTTGGCCGTGAGGCTAGAACCGGGTTTTGGAATCCGGCCATCCACTGTCAAGTCTACTCTGAAGAGTGAAATTGCAAAGATTCATGCAGCCGAGTGGCTGAACTGAAAGAACCTGGGGTCGTCAGAGCGGCATTTTTGCCGTCTCTTAAGAAGTGGGACATGAAAACCTTAGTAGGGCTTTTAACGGGACACTGCTCCTAAAGCTACAATATTGGGGCGGTAGTTTCGGCTATGTGGAGCCAATGTGAGAAGGAGACGGCCTTGCAGTTGAAGAATGTTCCCAGATTCTCTAAAATCTGCGAACACCGTAGCCGAAAAGCCATTGAATAGGCGATTACGCGGATAATACAATGGGCCCAATAATGGTCTAAGTGCTCGGAGCTGCGGCTACCCCCAGTAAACTAAACTAACTAAGTGTTGATTGAGTCTTGTTGAATGTATTTTTGAACTACTGTCCACTTTGTTTGTCCATTATTCAGCCTGGATTATCTTTTCTTCATAGTTGTCAATAATGGTTTTCATTATTGACAACTGAGATATATGACATCAGCTATCTTTATCTGGTCAGCATGTAAGTTTTTCGCTGGACAACCAGTGCCATTTGATGTTGTTGATTCTTTTTCTGCTGCTGACGTTACCACCATATACTTTCTATTGCCTTGATTAATATTCAGGAAAAGATCTCGTGCCGTGTGCTCGATCCGGATGGAGGTTGCATACTGTGTTGTTCGTCCCATAATGTCAGTATCGTCAGCATAGGGCCGTAGTTGGGTGGATTTTAAGATGATAGTGCCTCTCAGCATTTAACTCTGCGAATTCTCAAGGCAAAAAACTCGCTGTGAAGTTGCCTACAAACTTCTTAATAGCGGGAAAATCAGAATTGGCTTAGTAATTTACAGGAGAAGTATTACTGGTTCTTAGACTATGGGCGCTGTAGGGTAGGATGCGGTTAACATGATCCACATCCTACAAATCAACAAGGAGCGGAGTGCGGCAGCTCACGAGTCGTTAGCGTAGAGTTAAAAGTTGATCTAGCTTTAATCAGCAAATAGTACTGCAAGAAGGACATGCATAACGCACTTAGCTGCCATCTAGGTTCGGGATGGCGCCCGTCTTCAAGTTCGGGCTTGAGGCCGAGGAGATGCCTTTGTTTGGATTTAGTATTTAGGGATAAGGTTTTTCAGGATCTATCTAACACCGAATAAGGGGATGCCGGATTTTCAATGCAGGATTGATGTTCTGAAAGACGCTTTCTTGGCAAGAGGGGACTACGCCCTGATTAGGATGGCTTTGATGTTAGTGCACTTGAAGGGCGTATGCGTCATCTACACTCTATGGGGAATCGGATCCGCTAAATGGCGGCAAGAGCAGGGCACATAGCTTTGAAGATCGAAACCACGCCGACCTTCCGTCGGACATGCTGCAAATGATGCATCTTCGACGTAAATTCCACGTCGAAATCAGAAATGTCGTTGGTGAACAGGTGACGAATTCTGGTGGCAGAGCCGCGTTGAAGAACAACTCGAGTGCTGTAGGGGTTACAAGTTACAAGCCAGAAAATCATAGCCTATGGAGCTGCCATGCCCCGGAAATACAAACCCGTGACAAACCTTCCGTAAATTGGTAGACGGCAGAAATTGCAGACCTACGGAAGGAGTGTCGTAAGCTCCGTTGTTTGTTGCAATGTCTAAACGTCAGGAGGGGCAAACACCGGAATGGCAGAGTAGAGATCAGTTAAAACGAGGCTCTGCCCACGATAAATAGCATCAACCTTGCTAGTGGCAATACTGACACAGCGGGGTGGATGTCGATCCCTGAGTACCTGGTTATTAATTGATTATCCGACAAATTGAGGTTCAATGGAAACCCTGTTCGTTTAGTACCGAACAAATGGTCCGTATTGTGCTGGAATTATTCGAATCCGAATATTGCCTTCTTTTCATCATGAAAGAGTCGAAAGAGACATAACAAACCGCCGGGTCCTGTCATATAGTTCGGAACTACTGCTCGACCTATAAAACCCTTATCTAAAGGGAGGCATTTTTCCCGGCCGCTAGAAGGTAGCCAGGCTCGAGCTGATCAACAAATGTTACATGCTGTCCACTCTGTCTCTGTCAAGCAGGGGACGGAGTAAACTCGCCTAAATGAAACATTTTGCCGAAGACTTATTCTTAAAGTAGTTCCGTTTTAAAACAAGGATATTTACATTGGATCCTGCTGTGGTTTATCGAGCTGAGATGCACTGCTCTTGGAGTAATGCTTTTAGTAACGCTTGATATTAGAAATACCTTCAATTCCGTGAGATGTGCAGACATGCTTCTTCTTTTTCTTCAACCTTTGTCGGGTTCTCAAGTGGGTTGGGCACATCGTGATCGGTTTCACCACTTTCTTTATCTGGATGTAATGGCGAGGCTTTCAAATCCCCATCTAGTGTATCAAGCCGCCGTTGTTTCTGCCGGCCTTTTGGTCGCTTATCATCGTCTTCGATGTTTAATCTTGGCGACTGAATTCTTGTTAGGGCAAATTACGTGACCATACCACCAGACACCTCTTTTGCAATTTTTCCACGACCGGTACAGCCCTATATCGATTGCGGATATCTTCATTTCCGGTGTGATAAAAGCTTGTCACGCCACTAGTTCAACGCAACATCTTCATCTCAATTACCGCAAAACGCCGTTCATTGTCTTTTATAATCGGCGAATACTCAGAACCACAGAAAGCGACAGGACGGACGACATTGCGGTAAATTTTAGATTTGAGACGTTCGTTGACATCTTGATCACAAAGAACGTCAGTTGTGGAACGTCACTTCATCCCGGTTGCGTTAATGCTTGAAGCAATTTCACAACGCAGCTCTCCGTTGCCAAACATGCTAGGCACACTAAAAAGAAATCATTCCATGTGAGGGATAGCTTTTGTGGATATTATCCAGCTGCATCCACATAATTCGATTAATGGTAGGCGTTGGGGCTCCTACATCTAGCGAAATATATTTTCTCAAAAGTGCAACACAGTCACGCTCTTGGCAATGAGGTGTGTTGGAAGCATCTTGCGCAAGTACAAAGAAGGGGAGCTTTGTAGGTAGCGTCTTCCTGCTGCACTGTTTCAGAAGCGGCTTTCATGGCCACCAGCAAGAACAAGGAAGGGACTCAAGGAAGGTAGCCGCTCGCCAAGTGGCAATTCTCTTGCGAAAACGAGTGATAGATTATTTTCTTACTCAGCTTCTAAGCGGATATGGAGGTTTTCAGTCTTATCTGCACAAAATTGAGAAAGCACGATCCCATGACTGTGTGTTTTGTAATAGGGTGTTAAATGACCCGGATCACAACTTTTTTCTTGTGAAAGAGGACAGGGGAGCTCCTTCCTGAGCTGAGGGGTGCTGACAAATGCCGTGGCGTGGATTATGTTCGGATTCTTCTTGTTTTGGTTGGTGTTGTAAAAAGAGTCCACTTACTTGAAGGATCCTTACACTTACTTGAGTATCAGTCCTGGTCCGAAGCTTATGCCGTTCAACATTATCTTCTCCTTTCACCAATCTCAAATTTGCTCGACGATAAGGTTCTCCATTAATCCTTGATCAAGACTAGAGAGTGTGTACCGTGAATACCTCCTAGAACCAGAAAGTCCTCATCATTTAAAATAAAATTCTACAGAAATTTGAATAATATATAGGTCTGAAAAGTTTGGTAGAAATCTTATCATTGACGCATCCATAATTTATTAATATAGAGCCATCAAAGCGACCTTTTTCGTAACCCATCTTTTGTGTGTCCTTGTTATATGATGCTTTACTCTCACCGTAAGTCTCGGAATTAATTCGAGGAAGTATTACAAAAGTGAACTTGTGCTTATTCTGCCTCCATTCGCAAAAGGGATTCCTCGACTTGGAGGCTTCTAAGGTGTGGGACCGGGAGGATAATCCGAAGTGATCTGTTTCAGACTAGTTTTCAGATGGCGGGGAGATATTTAGTTCGTAGTTCGACGGCATACCAATGCGGGAGCACTGCACTTTGTGTGTAAAAACATTTTCCTACCCCCCCATAAAAAAAGAAAAAAGAGCCCGATTCGTATCTAATGACGTAGTTATTCGTTTTACTTCCTTCCACTGGCTTCTCCTTGCATGCTATCTCTCCATAGACCCTTACCTACCCATGTAAATTTCTAGTCATATTAGAAAGCCACAAAACCTTTCCTACCTGTGGCGTCCTGTTTTCGGCTTCCGACTTGTTTCCAAGCAGCATGAAAACATGAAGAAAATCATGCATGAATTAATCATTCATGCGTCCCGATGCCTTCATTTTCCTCCATCTTTTGTCAATGGTTTCCAATTTCATGCCAGTTAGCACCACGCATACATATCATTTGCCAAAAATCATCCCTTTCTATTTCACATATTTCTTCGACCCAATCCGATTTAGTTAATTATTCATTTTAGATGGCACATCATCATCACCAAAAGCCATTATCAATTTTCCGATGGACAGTTCCGAAACGAATTCTGGGAATAAATTCACCTTCCTTTTGTGTACGTATGCGTATAAATCTTCGTTGCGGCCTCCTTGTATAAATGATTGCTTTGTTCTCGGCCTCGATAAGACGACCCAGGACTAAGAGGATAACGTTTCCCGTCCATTCAAAATCAAATATCTACTAGACTTCCTGGAGCATGTAACGGCGAATTGTTTGCAGAAGAACCAGCAGATATATTGCCGAGCCTGCATGCAAGTACAAAAGGAGAATCAACCAACGAACGGATGGACGTTAACGGAATGTATCTAATGATCCGTTAAGGATATCTTTACTTCTGAAATCTCAACGAGATGATTTACGTCTCGGAGTCGGGTTTCGGTGCTTATCCTTTTCTAGAAGCTAAACTGGCTCCGCTAAATTATGAAGCTAATGAACTAGAAGATGTGCAATAATGCAAAACTTTTGGGTGATTTTTCGATAACGAATGCAGTCTCGGGCGAATTGGAAGTGTCGGGGGGTGAAAAGTTTAGTTTTTAACTTTTGGGGGTGAGGGGTTTGTTCCAGGCGGTAGGTGTGAATTTTATAGGGATACGGAGTCGAAAAACCAACATGGGGAAAGAGGATGGTGGTGGCACTTCCCTCGTTTGGCCTTTTTTGATGGCGCGTCCTGGAAAATTCATCTACGGACTTAATGGGACATCATAAATTCTAGGCATCTATTGCTTTTTTAATTAATATGAAAATGCAATTTATGTATTTTGCGGAATTGATTCAATGATACGCAAAAGTGATAAATGCGAAAATTGGCTATTAATGAGCAACTGAAAAGTAGGTGAAACCAGATGACCATCAATTTTTGCGGTAGTTTATTGAAAAATGACTGCATTTCGCGGGTAATTACGATTGCAAGCCACTAAAATAATTACTCCTTTCTAATTTCCAATTCAAATCAATTGCTGATTGCTTCATACCGAGCTGGCAATAGTCCTTTACGTAATAAAATCTGAAATCAATTTCCTGTAGTTGAAGTTTAACAGAGCCTGATATTACCATTCATGTTTCAAAAAAATCGAATATCCTTTTTTGAACTGCGTTTTGTCACATTAAATTTTAATTGTGAGGTTTCTGGTTTGGTTTCCCCCAACATATGCTTCTGAGCATAAATGAGTCGCTGGATGGTTGCAGGATGCATCACTACCGTTGCCGCTATTTGCCTTTACGTGATTCTTCTGCATTTTCCATATGTCCATGATGAATTTCATTGGGGCGTAATCTACATTGATTTATCCAGTGAATGCTCAGAATTATAAAAGTTTATTGAAACAAGAAATTTATCACCCAAAGAAGTAATTATGATTGTAATTCACTCATGTAGAAATGTGCATAATCCCGTCCAATTTTAAGCCTGATAAATTCGGGGTCGAAAAACAGATATTTTAAATTTGTTTTTGGAAAAATACTTTTTATTTGTTTTTTGTTTTTCATCTTTTTTTTTCAATTGAGTTTTAATTTTTCGATTAATTTGTTGTGGCGAATTTTTTGATAAGGTGCAGGCATGTGAATACTATGAAAATTAATGCCACCAAATGAGGTCTCAACATGCACTTCATTGAATTATTTAACATATTTCGATAACATGACACTACAGAACGTGCATTTTTAATGTTTCATTAAAAAATGTTTACTGAAGGATGAAATTTACGGGAAAGTGCAATTACTTTCTCTTTATATCTTGAAATTTCCAATTTGCCTATGTCAATTTTCGATAACCGTATCGAAAGCTTAGATTAATGTGAAAATTTTAATTAATTTTTTAATATTGAAGGCGTTATTACTTACGTTACTATCAACCTCCATGTGAACGTCGAGGTGAGGCAATTGGAGAAGTTGTCGGGGAAAGTGAAATTATCTTTGGCCAAAAGATAAAATCTATATTCCGGGGGGGGTTTGGGGTTGAAGAATACACTCAAAGAATGCCCTGCTTATCGTAGAAGATGACTAAAAGGGACAGACATTTGTGGGCAACCAACTTGTAATTCGAATCTTTTATGCTACAAAAAGGGCAATTACGGCTAGGATAGGCATTGATCTACGGCCTCTGGCCTCTGGAAAACGACAAATGATTCTTTTCTGGAATGACAACGGTGTCGACGCCTTTTCCCAAGAATGCTCGCTTTCTTCAACTCAAGCCAGCATTCCAGGAATGAGATGATGTGACTCTGGAGAATATTCCCCTCCTTCTTTGGGCACTGCACTTTTGTGCCCTCTCTTTAGGAACCTATTTCTGCCAGAAATTGACAGCAAGATGTTGGTCCATGTAAGGTGCCAATTAGGGCTTAGAGTATACTTTTAAATTATAGCGTGTCGTTTAAATTGATCACCGACAGAAACTTTATTACGTTCCCTACTTTCAAGTGTCTCACCCTGGTATCTGGTATTAAATATTCCCACAGGTGCCGAACACTGTCCCAGAAGATGTATGGAGGTTTCATCACTCTCTTCACAGAATCTATTGACAGTGTCCGTAGCTATCCCTAGATTTTCCAGGCGTTAGTTTAGCCAGCAGTGAGCAGTGAGTATTAAACAATCTTTCGATCGCTTGGGTTCGTATCTCTCCGAATCTCTGGTCATTCCTCTCCTTACGCCTTCTTTGGTAGAGTTCCTCATTGGTAATCTTGCGCCAAGTCGGACTTTTTCCTCCTTAACTGTAGAAAACATATTTCCCTCCTCCTGAGTATAATCTACAACAAAAGTCTAGATGAATGTTACTTTCCCCGTCTCTGGGCAGAGGCCCTTATCATTCCTATCCTCAAGAGCGGAGACCCTTCTCTTGCTATGAACTAAAGCCTCATTTCTCTTCTCTGCTCCAAAATCCTGGAAAGATATGTCAATGACTGGTTGACCGTGCACTTGGGCCAACTCGTTGTCAAAGAGCAGCATGGTTTCGTGAAAGATAGATCTTCTGGTCTTTACCAACTTTGTTGCTAAATGCTTGAATTCACGACAGGATGACAGGTATATGCTATTTATACGGATTTCTCCAAAGCCTTTGATACCGTTGCCCATAACATTCTCCTCTCTAAACTTTCATTACTAGACTTCCCTCCCTCAGTCATCTCCTGGCTTTCCTCCTATCTCTAATATCGTTCCTGCAAAGTTTCTTTTCATGGTTATTCATCTCGTTCCTTCTCTCCTTCCTCTGGTGTTCCCCAAGGCTCTATACTTGGCCCGCTACTATTCCTGTTTTTTATCAATGACCTCGCCTCGAACCTCACCTGCCCATGTTTTCTTTACACAGACGACATTAAATTGTTTGCTTCTGTTTCGTCTGCGTTGGACTGTGCTCGCTTACAGTCCAACCTTGATAATTTAGGCGGTTGGTGTTCGGTCAACAAGCTAACACTGAATGTCAACAAATGCCATTGGATGTGCTATTGGCTTAAACCCTCCCCAATACCCTTTTCCTATTTTCTCAGTGGACAACTCCTTTCACTACTGACCTCCTTTAAAGATCTGGGTGTAATATTCAACGACAAACTTCGTTTCAATTCTCACTTCGTTGGCATCATCAATAGAGCTTCCAAAATGTCAGGTTTTATCCTACATTCCTCCTCCGACTCAATCCAGCCCTTCTTAACACTCTTCAATTCCCTTGTCATAAACATCCTTGAATATTGCTATGTAGTCTGGTCCCCCTTTCGCATTCGGGACTGTCGCGCTCTTGAAGTTGTACAACGCAAATTCACTTGGACCCTCTTTTACAAAAAGAACCTTCCACGGGTTGATTATCCATCACGATTCCGCACCCTCAATCTCCCCTCCCTACAGCAACGCCGTTCCTTGATATATGTTCTCTTTTCAAATTCTGCAATTGTCTGATGGACTGCTCCGCCAACTCGGATATTACTTCCTGTATCGCCTCGTCTCATAACACACGTAGTGCGGTCATTTTTTATGTACCCTTCGCGGAGCTCGAGATTTACTTCCACTCTCCGATCCCGAGGCTATGCCGGTCCTACAATGCCCTACAGCTTGGGTCCTTCGACTCCATTTCCTTTTCTAGTTTTAAGCGTAAAATAAGTCATTCACTTGCTCCTCCCTCTAAGGACAATATGTAATAAGGAATTTGTTTTCTGTGTATTGTCCTCATTAAATAAATAAATAAATAAACCCATTTGCGACTCCATGCAACGGCTCTGGTACATACAGCGGGTCGGTACTCTGTTCTTGGCCAACTTGTCCGCTGTCTCATTACCTTCTAACCCAATGTGACCTGGAATCTAGAGTACTCAGACGTTGTTGAGCGAGCCGAGCGTGTTCAATCTGTTAAGATATTCCCATACCAGTTGGGAATTTACTTGATAGGACCTAAGCGCCTTAATAGCGGCTTGGCTGTCAGTTAGAAAAGCAATGTTTTGCCCCTATAGTTCCTAACGAGGTTAAAGGCGTATATTTCCGCCTAGAATATGCTGGTATGCTTAGCCATTGGTTCAAAATGTGCTTTTCTTGGAACAATGACCCCTGCGTCTGCTCTTTCTGCCTGAATGGATCCGTCAGTATACCAGGTAATCGATTGCTCGTTTAAGTCGTATGACAATGCCAACTCCCAGTTTGCCCTGTTACTTAAATGTGTTTGAAACTTCTTACCAAGTGAAAGCGTTGCCATGTTATCCCTTGATATCAGTAATTCGGGATGTCAGCTAGAAACAATAGCAATTTTCCTCCGATTTAGGCAGCTCTCCGTCTCACTGGTAGTCCCGGATATTCTCATCGTTGCTCTCCTTGCTTGCATCTGTATATACAGATGGAGAGTAGTCAATCCCAGAAGGACCTGTAGAGATACCGTCGCGTAAGTTTTCAATTTCCTACTGATACACATGCGAGCCAGTTTTTGAAGTTAGCGTATCATCCTAGCTGTTATATTGAGTTTTATTGTGTCTGCCCTTCATAGGCATAATTGGCCTTATTATTGCAGCGTATATCCAGTGCATTTCCGGATAGCTGAATGGTTAGAGCACAAGGCTGTCCTACGGAAGGTCGCGGTTCAAGTCTCACGGGCGGCAGTGGGAGTGGTATCGTGATTTGACGTCGGATACCAGTCGTCTCAGCTGTGAATTTGTGCCTGACTCAAATCAGGGTAATAATCTCGGACGAGGGCAATGCTGACTAGATTGCCTCCTATAGAGTACATTACTCCTGTAGTGTTTTGAAGAAGTGCTCTAACACACTTCAAGGCCCTGATCCAATTGGATTGTTGCGCCCACGATTATTTATATATCCAGTGCAGGATTTTCGGGGTGCACCACGATTTTTTCGCTGCTATTGACCTGTAAGTCATCAGCGCCCTTTGTTATTCGTTGCACTTCCATGCTAATCTGATGGCTTTTAGGTGATCAAGCTTGCGTTCCGCAGGCTCGCCTTTCTGCACCAGTTACTAGTGATTCACGATCCGGTTTGGATTCTGTCACATAGGGTACCCTCACATTTGCCCCTACTGATTAACACAATATCATGAGCGTAATCCTGACCTGTATTCCAGTGTTTGTTAGCTCTCCAGGGAATTCGTCAACAACAATGCTTCACATTGACAGTGACAATACTCCACCTTGTGGCAAACCTTGAGTAGTATTCCTGACAATAGGTTTTGTATCCGTTGGTACTTCTATTTGCCTACTCTCTAGGATTCTGCCATCCAGAAGGATAGTGTGTTTCCCACTCCGTTGCGGATTAAGGCATCTCGGTTGACGTCCTGCCCGGTAAGCGTGCTGACATGGATGTAGGGGATTATGTAGTTGAATGTTAATTCGAATATAGTTGTCTGTGACCTTTCCTTCCCTTTTAAGTACAAACGATACCAGGCAGATTAGTCTGACAGATTTAGGGTGCAAAGGATCCTTGTTACCTGCTTTTGGAATAAAGACTACTCTTGTCCGTCTCCATACCCTTGGTATATATCCCGAGGCTATGCTGCCCCTTACCACTATTAGGAGAGATCATCAGATGATTTCAAGGCCTTTCTGGAATAGTGCTGGGAAAATGCCATATAATTCGCGTAATTTCAATCGTTTAATGGTTTCCAGTGCCCATCTCACTCTAGCTTCCGAGCATATCTCTTTCATCATCATCATCATTAACGGCGCAATAACCGGTATCCGGTCTAGGCTTGCCTTAGTAAGGAACTCCAGACACCGATGTTTTACGTTGAGGTCCACCAATTCGATATCCTTAAAAGCTTTCTAGCGTCCTGATCTACGCCATCGCTCCATCTCAAGCAGGGTATGCCTCGTCTTGCGTTTTTACCATGGAGTATCCTAGGTCAGGTTGTCTGACCCCGCACATTTGTCAGGGTCAGCCCAGTCATTCTTATCAATTTCTTCGGGATACCGATTTCTCTCATGGCCTTACTCTGCATATGCTGTCTTGGAGTCGATGAAAAGATAGTGCAACTGATGTCCATATTCCAACGCTCCAGAGAGAAAATCTGATCCGTTGCTGATTTGCCCAGAGTGGAGTCTCTTTGGGACGAGTCGATGATATTCTGGGCATATGGGGCTATCCGGCCTAGCAAGATAGAGGAGAATATCTTATAGATGGTACTCAGCAACGTGATACCTCTATAATTGCTTCTCTGTGTGATATCCTCCTTTTTATGTATGGACAGATAATCCTTTGTTGCCAATCGTGAAGCATTGATTCGCTGTCCCACACATTGAGTATCAATTGACGAACCGCTATGTGTAATTGGTCGCCTTCATATTTACCCAATTCGGCTGTAATTCCATCGGCTCCTGGCGAATTATGGTTTTTGCGCCGATGAATTGCACAGACTGTTCCTCCTATATTCGGTAGTGGCAGTATTTGTGTGTCGTCTTCAGTTGGCGGGATCTGCAACTCTCCGATATTTTGGTTGTTGAGCAGTTCATAAAAATACTTAATCTATGGCTCCAATATGCCCATTCTGCCGGAAATCAGATTTGCCTCCTCTTTCGCTACTTTACAATTCATCTTTCCCTCTTTCTATCCGGTGTCGGGATGTCAAGCAGAATATTGCTGCTTTTTACCGCGGGTAGGGCCGCGGGAAATGAGGTGTGAGAAACAAATGTATCCTGTCATCCTCCTTCTAGGTAAATGTCCGATCGTCCTTCTTCAAGCAGACATAAGATATTGCCTTGTCTTTGGCTATAGCTTTATATAATCTGGAAGCTTTTGTGGTTTGCTCTATCGCCTCACAGAATTACCTGAAGCTCTTTCGATTTGCTTGCCGAATCGTGTTGGTATACGTCGTCAGCACTCTTTTGTACCTTTGCCAGTTCCCGGTTTGCTTCGCCTGGTTTAAAAGTTTTGGCACCAGGATTCGTTCCTTGATGAGTTAAATGTGTTGGCCGCACAGCTGGCCTCATATGCGTCAATGACGACTTTGTGTAGGCCTTTCATCACTGCTTTTAGTTCTCTCATCTGTAGATGAGCCATGATGTTGTGACCCAGGTATTTTGTGTAGGAGTCCCAGTCTGTTTCCCTGGAGCTCCTTATTATTCTATCTACTGTTTGATCCAACATAGAGGGGTCATTCGTCACCTTCCAATCCATCCAACCGCTCATCAGAGAGTTCCCTAGACATATGTCTAATACCTGTGTTGCCTGGTGCTGGTCACGAATGTTGACGTATTTCCTATGTTATGAATTTCTAACTTGTTACCGAGGATGATTCCAGAAGGCAATCACCCCAGACCTCATTATGGGCGTTGGCATCGCAGCCGAGAAGAAGTGGTAGCGTCTTCCTCCGGCAGAACTTCGCCAGTCGAACGAGTAAGTCCGGTGGAATCTGGGTGTCGTCTCCCTTCCTGCGGAGTCCAGTGAGACTTAAACAACAGGTCTCCAGTTAGAAACTCTGGAAGATAAAGACAGAGAAATCCCAAATTACCGTCGTGTCATCTCCTGGAAAGTATTCTGATGCTACGACTGCCTCTCGAGTTCTTCTTTCGGCTTCTTTTTAGACTTGGACAGCTACGATGTCCCCAGTTAGAAACTCTGAAAGACAAATATATCTTTTCTTTTGAGAAGTTCTTGGTTTTCCACAAGTGGAATCGCAAATTACCAGCATACTTCCTCTTTGTAGACCACGAATCTGCCCCCAATACACCCAGGGTTCTGGAGGCAGCACTATTTGAATGTTATTCTTGGACTTTGCCCTTGTTATTACTACAGATGCAGCTTTTACATGGTGGAGGTTTTACTGGGCTATTTTGGTGCTAGCCATCGGCTCCGTTAGCTCTTGCAGCTATTCTTCAATGTCGGAGTATTGTCCTCCTCCTCCAACATGGCGTGTGTGTGTTTGTATGCTTGAGAAGTGGGAGAGTCAAAGTCTCTATGCACTGAGACCCTAGGGGTCCATTGTATTAGATTCTCCCATGACTCCAATAAAGCACTTCTTTGTGTTTCGCTGTCCGACTTGAGCAATGGAAGATCTAGGTCAAAATCGTTAGCTTATTCTCTTCTGTGGGTAGCAGGTCCACCTCCCTGGCTTGGTCCTGGTCTTTCAGCCTTTATGGCCTCTACGATTTTTTCAGTAATTTCGGTAGGATTTCCATCCGAAGTGTCTTCCGAAGTATCTATGCTACCAAATTTGTAATTGATGAGGCAGTTGCAGCGTCTAATTGGCTCCAGGGATCGGTTGTCTTCCCCGATCGTAAGGAGTTTGCTTTTGGCGTAAAAACTCACTGCCTCACTGCCTGTGGCTTTGCCATCATGTGTGCCTAAGGTATGTCATCCTTAGCACACGTTGATAGTTCCGTTTTCTTCTATACTGGTAGTTTAGGAGTTATAGCCCTAAGCCAGTCCCCGTGTCTTCCGTCGCGCAGTCTTCCAGTATAAGACCTGGTCGAAAACGCATGTCGGTAAACACGAGCTCCTTATTCCATCCCTCACACATCTCTATGACGATGAGTCCACATTATTTCCTCCTCACGAGTGAGAATTTGCTCCGGGAATACTCTCGTCAATATGGCCAGTCGAATGCCCTTTACTGCATTAGTATAGGTAATGGGGGATCCCTCGGTTCCTGCCTTCACATCTGACCGCCCCGAGTTTTCTCCTCTTTTAGGCTCGGGTTGGGTCTCTTGGGAGCCCCTGGCTTTCTTGGCTTTGACGCTGAAGGCTTAGGTCCTGGGGCTTCTTAAGGACTTCTTCTTTTTCGACTGTTCGATCTAGATCCGTAGCGTTTTATTAATAGTAGGGTCACCTTGTAAAGGGTGTGGCGATCATCACCTGGTTCCTGGGGATCCACATAACAATCCCAGAGAGATATAGGTTGGTTCCGAGAAGGCTGTATTCCGCATTAGTCTATCCTGCAGTCCACTGCTTCACCTCCCCCCTCCTCAAGCATAACATAGTCATTTTGAACGACAGGTAAAATGCTAGTAAAGCTTAATGGTGGCACTCTACCGGCTGGATGGGCAGTTTGGTACAGTCAAAGTTAGATTCTTTTGAGTACTCGGTCGTAGGAACAGAAGGGAGAATGAGGGGCTCGGCAGACTGATCTGGCCGGGCTCCGCTTGTTATGATGCCTCAGTGGATTAAGTCGCCGTGTGATGGGTGCAATCTGCTCACAATACTTGACAGCCGCTGACTCCGTATGGTGAAGACGAACAGCACTTAGTCAAACACTTTCGTGAGAGCTTTTGGGCTAGACCTGCTGGAATGCGGAGAATATTACGGCGTTTTGCACGAGCATTAGTCGATTAGGGTCTACGCTGCCAAACTGGGCGTATCCGACAATTTCCATTATCGCAATTGCGCAGAAGATGGAGAAACCCGCAGGCACTTCTTTTGCGATTGCCTAACTATAGCTAGGCCAGGCTGCAAACACTAAGTAAAAAACTATTTGAGGACCGCAAAGAGATTGGTGGCCCTTACTCTTCCCACTGCAGCCAAGGTATTAAGAGTTTGTGACAACTAAACTACGCGTCTCTGCACTAATTGGGCTCCTCGAAGCGGGTACTGATAGTTACCATTGGGCACCCACAGCGTCTTTTTTTGTGTTTTTATCCTTTTCCTGTGTGTTCAATGGAAGCTGTGCTGCAGTTTCATTATCGTTTTTAAAGCTGCACCTTTTCCCCCAATATGGGATATTACACATATTAGCCTATGTGCAATATACACAGAAGCTTCGTTATTAACCCTGAATTGGGTCATCTAAGTCTCTCAATGATAACCATCTATATCCTTCCTAGTCTCACAGTGTAAATGCGGGGCTATATCAACCAAGCGACAAAAATTTGACTTGAAACCGATAATACACTTTCAAAATTCTGAAATCATCCCATTGTCCATTGCCTAAGGATAGTCAGCACTCAGCAATAAACGTCTCCCCCAAATCCCATTTAAATCTCACACTTCATTATGAATTCATTTTTCTGCTTTTGAAATTGACCTCAGGAGGCGAATTACGCCGAGCCGTTAGACCAGATAAAAAATTGTATGTTTACGAGCGAATTTTAATTACTATAATATTTATCCTAATTAGACATCCCCAAAGAGCCTTCCAGTTCATTTCCCGCTTTTTCAGGAGCCATCATAAATTACGGTGATAAAAGCAACTAATTTTATTCATGCTCCGGCATAATTCGAATTTATACAGACACACGAATTACCTTAATGAGAGAGCGAAAAGCAGCGCAGGAATTATCGGTGGAATTCGCGAACTTTGCTCCTGCAGTCGCGACAATATTTCATTTAAATTTGTTGAAATCCAGCTGACTTTAAGCGTAAAATTGCTCCATTTGCGGGCGAACGAACCGAGTGGATTCTCAGCTCAGACTTCGCCAGGACCTGATTCGCTTCGTTTATGTTCTAATTCAGATTTGTTGCAGAACAATTTCTTATTGAATTAGGCATGACTTTGATGTTTTTGCTGTTTGAGGACTGGATGACGGAGAAAATAATAAATTTATGACCAGACTACAAAAGGACAAAAACACGCAATGTCGGCGCCTTAGGAAAACACAATGTAGAGAATTTTCCGAGGGTGGAAAAACAGGCTGTCCCGCAAATAACACGTCTGCATTTTAAATCAATGAAGACTAGCTAAAAGTCGAAGTCGGTTCAAGGTCGTCCGTCGTTACTTAAACTGGCTGTCAATATTTTTCGACCTGCGTTAGACCAATTCAATCTCCAATAAGAGACTGAGTACAAACATAAGCCTATAACAATCGGACCACGATTCAGCATGTATTCTCATATGCATGCCCATGTTCACTTCACATCCTCCGGTGAAACAACTTTCCCGTTGTTCAATGAAGGCTTGAATTTCTGCGTTAAATCCTGGCTTTTTTCAAAAACTTCTAAAAGTTACCGTATTTCCGGAAGCTTTACAAGTTCGGTATGTCAGTTCATAGCATCCATTGTTCAACAACTTCGAACCATGAAGTGCAGGATTGTTATGTCCCAGTTACGTCCTTTCGTTATTAAACATCTCCAGGCATTCCGGGAAACAGTTTTCTGTTCTAAACGCGCGTGGTCTATGACTGGCAGATTGTGTCAATCTGAGATTCATTAATCGAGATTGAAAAGATGGAAACTTCCGGGAATGGGGAGTTTATACATATTCTTGTACTGCTATGGTAGTACTCAGTTTTGTGCTCCTTAGCAAATGCAATATTTTCAGAAACCTCCCGGGATGGTTCATAATGGATTTCAATGAGAAAAGGACTATGTATGCTTTGGCTAAAATGTATCTTTGACACTATAATTGCAGTCTAATGGATCCTTCTATTGTATTGATTTAGTGCGAGTGTGAACGTTTTATTTTCATCTGGGAAGAAAGCCTTTTAGTGAATGCTCTGCTCTATAAATTTAACATTTACTGGGAAGCGAACTAATTTCCTTTATTTTCTCCATTGAATGAGAAAGCACTTATCTTTCCTCTCCACCCCGACTTCCTTTTCTCAAATTTTTAATCACTGAGCGAATCCTTCTTGTTTTTGTTTGGGCATTGACTGGTGAACTCACACTACAGGACACTCGGGTGTGATTTCCTATTTACCTAAATTTTAACCTGGCTGGCTAGTGACACCGTTTTTCTTTTTTTTCTTGTCCCTCTTGTTTGCCCTCAACTGGATATTCCGGTGCATTTTTCTATTCCTTAACTCCATCATAAATAGTCTCATACTCGATTGGGATTGGAGTGGAGAAGACACTACAACCTAAATGACCGTGTAATTCCTAAGCGTCTAAGGGTGTATTTAGGGTAAACCTCCCTTGTGCGCATAGTATTTAGAAAAGTTGAAGTCCTGTCGAGATAGTGATTTTCCAGTGAGTTGTTAGCTATAGGCAGTGAAATTCTCTGCCTATAGCGGAGCGGGCCAGAAACTTGTCGGTTAACATAATGTTAATCCCGAATTACATTTATGCCTTGTAAAGGGAGGAGAACTAGTCCCCTTATAAGAGCTTTTGCTTTTGTTAACGGTCATAACTAGATTTTAAAATGTGTAAACGCTCCTCGATGATGGCGTTGAAGGTCTCACAATGCTCACTTGCTTCATCGGGAATTTTGGTTATATCGATTGGACATTCCGGGGTTAGGCGGGGTAAGATAATGGAACTCTGAAGAACACTCCTCTCCCTCTTGCGGCATCGCATTATCGTGCCGTGATGTCCCGGTGTCGGTTTAATGTTTACTGGATTTACAAGGCACGTCCTCATATCCTGGGAACCGATATAAAGGCAGAGAATGCATATCTATTATTCAGTCCCTTGTGAAACCACAGTTTTCAGTGACAGCGTTTCAGTTTCATTGTAATCACACTTAATGTTGTGCAAATGATAAGGTTACAGGATAAATATCTATGATGTTCAGGATTCGAACCCGGGGTAATGAGATTGCAGATATTATAGCTAGCACTGCTGCAGATATCACCCCTTCGGATATCACCCCCAAACGGATGAACTCATTGCAAAAACCTTGATACAGGTCTTAAACCTGGAAAAGCTCCCAGCCGACGCCCGAGGAAGGCACACTAAAAGGAGGCGAAGGCTCTTTTGAACGATGATATTGGCGTTGCTGCACCACGATGGCAATAGTCAGAGAAAGTGGACACAAAGAAGCGTACATTTTGGTAAAAACTGTCGAAAAAGCTTGTGGTCATTTTGAGACCGGCACAGGGTACATCAGACTCTTCTTCTCTCATCAGTAATTCACACAAGAAGTATCAGGCCAAGATATCTGTGGTAGGTAGCGTTTTGTTGTACTCGTCTACTTTCACGTTCTGCATGGTGACTAGGACCGGTATGTCTGGAGGTCAAATCAGCGAGAGAGATATCAACGAAACTGGTCTCTCTTGTAGGAATACTAAAACAAAGTCGGGAAAGACGCAACTTCAAGGGGACTCGTAGCGGAAATCAGCTTGGTCTCTGTCGGTCAAGCTTTTAAGGTGTTATTAGATCTGTTCCAGAATTATTTTAGCTATTCTCTTTATAACGGCAGGGAGTACGCAAATATCCCTCCAATTGTCACACTCAAAACCGATGTAACGATACTTAAGTCGGGAGACCGTCAAGCTCAGCAGCTTTACTTCGTTTGAGTCCACTAATGGGCCAGATGATTTTTTCCTGGTGGAACAGTCCATATCCGCATTACTTTATGCGGCACATTCCACTTCCGCGACCAGTGTTATGGCAAATTCACTTTTGTCATCGCCCACGGACTTTGAGCGCGTCACGCATTCCATCACTGCTAGCCGTCAACAGAACTTTTCGTTCATCGAACCACTTCCACGATTTTATAGTCAGCGCGATTTTATGATGCATCTTCGGGTCGTGGCCGATAACCTGCATAGCACCCGGGAAAAGAGCATTTTTGATGGTGGCCTCATAGTCATCGACATTCTCTAATGGCTTACTCAGTGTATCTGTCGTCCGTTCCGCAAGATAGCTTTCACATTTTCGAGTGACAATTGAATCATACATGCGGTTGATATTGAACTTGGAGGGACGCAGCTCTCCAACTCTGCAAGAAGTCACCGAAGCAACTCGCAAGCGAACAGTGATCCGTTTCAGTATAAAAATACATTGCCACAAGAGGACCCTCCTGAGTCCCACCATTTTAATTCGCTTAGACCTGGGTTGTCTGACTTTTGGAATTCTCGCTCGAGGTAGAGAAAGCGAGCGTTCTTGATATCGTCGTCGAGAAATTTGCGGATATTACCTACTGCCTTAATGGAGAAGAAAATACGAGCAAGTCAGTTGTGGTGTCCACCCTCTCATCTTCTTCATCACAACCCTGTACATTATTCCTTAGAGGCTTGGGTTGGCCTTGGCGCAAAGTTCCTTAAAGCACTCTCGCTTGTTGGTACATATAGTCTGCTTAACCATACCTCGAAAGATCGCATGATAACATCACGTCTTATCATTTCTACTATCTTTTGTGAAGCCGCACGATTAGGATCGTAGCCACCACGGATTGGGTCTGACTTCCAGCTTCGTTTGAACGCACTTCGTCGCATGGTCCATGATCTGGAGGAAAATTACCTGATTGTACCTATGACCACTGACAAATCAGACCATTCTCTTCGCGAATGTGGTACTCATATGTCAAATCGACTATTGAGCCCGAATCTGTCCCTTAAAATGTGGATAGAGAGATAGAGTTTGTAAGCACCAAGTCTACCTCCGCTAAATCTTCAATCTACAACCTGCGCGGTGAAATCACCCGCTATGATTTTTGGGTTCGTTTTCTTGCATGCGAAATACCCATTGTTATTGTTGCGATAAAGCTCGCTGATTATGGCTACTTCGACTCCGTTCTCATTGGTCATATATGAGAGTAGGTCCTTCGCTTCCTCGCAACGGCTGATTGATAAAAATTGGGTATCTGCTGCTGCCTGCAACATGCCAACAGTCGGCGTCCTTTTGCAGCCTTGCACTCCTCGAATCTATGACTTTCTGCTCCACATTTTCTGTGCCTCATTTATCTTTCACAGATAAATCGATAGTTGCCGTTTATATGCGGTCTGAACTCTTTTTAAATTCTATATTAAAATGCTGTTTTTTGGCCCTTATTTTGCCTTTTCCACTAACTTTTAGCCGTCTTGGCCGGAGAATTCTTCAGCTCCAGCATCAAATCTACTTTTTGGTAGCGTCTAATTCGACTGACGCTTTCTCCGAGGTTCATCAGTTCCGAATCGGATTTTATCTTTCTGAGAATATCGGCGTATGTCATGCCATCCTTTTAGAAATGATGATCCGGACTGTAATCTTCTTTTGCGTATCGGTCATTTCCTTCCGCTAACCTTAGTCCATGCTCCGCTGGTTCTTTTTGGGGCTTAAGTTCGATTGAGTTCATTGAAGCTGGTGCCGTTGTTTCTAAAACTTTGATGATTTGGTTAGATTTTCCCTTTTCCAGTAAGAGGTTTTTGCCTTTCAGTATCATGCAACGGTCAAAAGTTTCCATCTTCTCTACTCCTCTTTTTGTTTTTTCGTCCTTGGGTTTGTTCTTTATGAGTTCGGACAACTCTATTATTTTCGCTACGAGTAGGGCGATCTATGATTCGTGTGTCTTCTGACAGTAGCTTGATTTTTGTGCATTTCCGATATTGACTTTGGGGGAGATCGCAGGGTCGTCGAGTTTCTTCTAAGCGGGTCTATCATTAGTTCCTGTGACACCTCCTGGCCAGATATAGTCACCCCACTGTGAACTGAAGAATGCCCAGTTTGTGAAGCATCTTTCCGTATTTTTGCAATGGGCGTTGCCGGGAGCAATGTGCTGTTTTCAAACTCCTTTTTCTCCAGACTAATTGTTATTAGATCAACAGTGTCCAAGTAATCCAACATTGACGTATTGCTTGCCCATTTCCAACACAGCTGACGCAAGGTTTCTGAGCATCTCCAAGTGCATGTTGATACGCATTCGCCGAGCATTCCCTAATCCGAAGCGACGCGCCTGATGGGAGATCTGGCAACTCTGTACAGGACTCTGTTTAATCTGTCTGTTTGTCTTTTTGTGGCTTTGTATAAAACAAAAATTTATTAAAATCGGTCCATTGTCTGCTACCCATACACACTTCAAAAACGGCCGTGCCGATTGACGTCAAATTTGATGGGAAGGTGGGAACTGTGAACGTCCACGGATGCAGTGAGTATGTTCTACGCTCAGTTTAAGGGGGGAGTGGGTCCCTACACATGCAAATGGGAGATGTAACATTTTTCCATCGAATATAGTCATGTTACATATTAAATGAAAGGTCTCGATTAATACTTTCCGACGCGGGTATTAATTTTGGCACCGCGGAGCGTGGGAGCTACGAGATTAGTTGTAAAGGGATGGAGCATGGGAGCTGCGAGCTAAATACAAGTAGGACAAATGTTCGCTCAAATATTTAAGAAAGACACAAAACCTTGCATACCTGAAGCGTCTGGTTTCCCGTTCTCGGACTTCTGATGTTCTGTGATTAGATCGGGAATTTCAACGGGATCTATCTGAACAGTGGGTAGGCTCGATTCAATTGAAACTTGTGAGAAGAGCATACTAATGCTATTCCGCAGTAAATCCAGGTTTGTGATCGGCGGTGAGCGTTTAGCCTTAATCGATGCCATGACTGGATGCACAACCCCATGGGTGGGAGTCCGCTTTCTTGTATAAACTCTTGAAGTATTCAGTTTAACTCCTCGAAAGTGCTGCGTGGCATAGAAGCGTCACATGCTTTCTGCATCTTTTTAATAACCTCCGTGACTTTTTCGTATGCGTTTCCCATCGGCATCGTCTCTTGCAATAATATCTCTTCGAACATTTCTGATCAAGTTTCTTGGATGTCCAAACCGCTACTTATTTTCTTGTTGTTCTGATCTCGTCCCACGTTCCATTTGGAAATGATAACCTGATGGTCACTGTTCGTATATTTAAACATGTAAAAGGAGGTGTACAATTATTTTTCCACCAAATATAGGAATGTGCGGTATCAAATAAAAGCTCTCAATCAGTACTTTCCGAAGCCGTTATTAACTTTGACATCAGGCTCAACGGTTGGGAGCGAGAGGGATAGAAAGGGGTCATTTCTTTCAAGAATTTCATTCTTAGAAATTCCTCAATCCAAAAATCTGGAAAAGTCAATTAGCTACCCTTATAAGATATCTGGTCCTCAAGTTTATTTTTAAGGTTTTGCTGAAGACAAAACCTTATTAAAATCAGTACCAGGTTAGGCAACAACACTGGCCTTTACATTTTCTATGTCTCAGAAAAGATTCCATCCTGCAAGCATGCTTCAAACAATTCTTAGAATATGTCTGGCTTCGACTTAACTGCCAGCATAAGGGCTTTGTTTGGTATGCCGCTGAGCTCCGGTGCTTTGTTGTCTCCCTGCCTATCGTAAATCTCTAGTACTTCTTTCGTCGTTACTGGGGGTATCATAGCCACATCTAAAGATGTCTGCAGACTGTAGCCACTCGTTCTTGCTCGAGGAAGCAAACCCTAAAAAATGTTCAGTGGGGGGATCTCCCTCCCGGCCCTGTAAGCGCTTTCACATGGGTTTATATCCGCCTCTGTGCAGAGTTGTTTGAAGCAGTCCCTCTTGCTTCGCTGTATAACTATGATAGCTTCAGGTTTCATGCTTCACCTATTCGTTTTGGTCAATACTACCGATTGTCCTCTTCCGATGACACGCAGACCGAAGATTAGACAATTCACTAGTCTGCCAGCAGTTGGGCCTACTACGGAGGAAAGTATAACGTCTCGACATCAATGAGCCGCATGCCGTCCCGATTCGCTTATGGTAGATTGATGAAATACTAAATGGTAGGATGTTCCTTTGGAGAGTCCCGCTATTCCTACCCCGGGTTATATCAAATCGCAACCCTGGGTTGCACCAAACGTTGGGTTGGGATTTTTCGGTGACTGCTTGAATTTGGAGTGACTTGTGGTTTCTCAGGAGAGAGCTCCTAGTAAACCCCTTGACACTATAGCGTAAGTAATTGGCGAAGCAGGGGCGGTCGCGAGACGCTTCAAATATTAGCAATCAATATCATGGGAAAAATGCATTCAGGAAGTTAGCGGCAGAAATCGGTGGTAGCATGTTCCACGAAGCTAGGTATTTTCTAGTTTCTAGTTGATATTTGCTTTCGAGGGGTTGAAATATGTAGTTTCAATAAATTCAATAAGTAATTTCATCCTTTATATCAGATGAGTGTAAATGCGAGTGTAAGTACTGTATTGTTCCGGATTGGTAATCAACTGCCCGGCCTGCTACCCCGTCCATTTTAACGATTGCCAATAATCTCCAAAATTATCTCGCTAAAATCAAAACATGTTTTTTGTTGTTAGCTTACCTTATCTATCTTGAAATTTTGAGGAATTTGTTGATAATCTAGGGCTTTTCTTTAGTATTTCGATTAAAAATAGGAAAACGGGTAAAAACAAACATCGTACGATTTTACAATTGCAATACGCATTATGACGTGTATCAAGAAAAACAAATATTTTAATCACCGGCAAATGCAAAATATGTTTTTGCCGTCTTTGATGTGCCTCCTTTGGACGCATGATTCATGGCTACTTTTTTTTTGCATTTTGGAGGGTATTGAACACACAAGAATGCTTGGTTTGCAAATCTTCGGCAGTAGATAAAGACGTGAATCAAAAGGCGATTGCGGTGATAGATTTGCTGAGATTTTGATTGTTTGTTGATAGCTGACTATGATGTGGCGTGATGTATTTCTATTTTTGGAGGCAGGCACCAGTCATTGCTATCAAATCTGGAATTAAAGTTGGAGAAACTTCATTTAAATTGAGAACAACCTTGGATGGCGGATCATAATCTTGTCAGCTGATGTGTATGCTAATGCCAGTGCATTAGTACGTGGTGGAGTTCAAGAAAGGATACTTTGGATGCAATGTGCATTCTACAATAGAAAGTTCGCAGCGAGGAGGATGTAACTTTTTTTTTCTGCCATGACAATCTCTACTTTAGTGCCATATAGTATCAAACTTCCACTTCGCCGTAGGCAACTTATCCGCAATCCTTCCTCCTCCTGTCTGTACTTAATCCAAGTCAAGCCACAACTAAATGCACTTGTGAACAACACTTTCATGGACATTAAAAACTCTTTACGAGCGTAACTTTTCAGCTGGATATTTCCCTCCTTCCTTGGATTCTCCTCGGCATATGTTCAGTAATGTTTAGGTATAAGTAATGGGTGCGTTTGGAAGGAAGTTTCATCCAGTAATTATGGAGCGAAAAAAATTGAAAGACAGAATATGAAATGTGAAAGGATCTCGGAGAGAATGTACGCTAGCGCTCGAAAGTATTTGCCTTTCTTAGTGAAGGGAGTGCTTTTGATAGTTCAGAAATGCTTTTAATTTGAATGCCGTGATAATGGGTCTGGAATGTTGAATTAAGCGTTCAAACACACAAGAAGTTTACGATACAAACGATTCAGAGATGTTTTCGAGTTTGTTTACGCAGATGATTGCTGTCTTTACTTACAGAAGATTCCCTAGCTTCGTCGACTAGACTAATAACTCTCAAAAGCTACAAGAAGCGACATGTGCGCTTGTTACTGAGTCTGTCCTATTTTATATACCTTGAAAACAAAACCTTCTCAAAATCGATTCAGTATATGTCTGTCTGTCTTTTTTTCTGCATGGTAGGTGGAAAACTTCAAAAGCTACCGCCGACTTCAGCATATGAATATGTGGGACTTTAACTCACTAAAAGCACCTCTTTCTCTATACACTCTGCCCGCCTGACTGCCGTATGGTATTACGTAACGGGGCTGGATCAGTATTTAACTGTTAACCGTGATGGTGATTCTCTTCCTCTCTTTCATCATCAACACCGCAACAAGCGGTATCCGGTCTAGCCCTGCCTTAGTAAGGTACTTCAGATATCCTGGTTTTGCACCGAGATCAATCAATTCGATATCCTTAAAATCTGTCTGCGTCCTGGCCTATGTCTTAGCACCAGCTCAGGCAGGGTTTGTCACGCCTTCTTTTTCTACCATAGATATTGCCCTTATAGACTTTCCGGGCTGGACCACCTTCACCCATATGGACTAGGTGACTCGCCCACCGTAACCTATTGAGCTGGATTTTATCCACAACTAGGCGGCCTTAGTATCGCTCATAAATTTCGTCGTTATGTCGGTTACGGAATCGTCCATCCTCATGTAGGGGGCCACAAATTCTTCGGAGGATTCTTCTCTGAAATGCGGCCAACAGTCTTCGAGCAATACACAAGGACTGGCAAGATCATTGTCTTGTACAGTAAGAGCTTTGGCCATATGGTAAGACGTTTCGAGTGGCAATACTCAAACGGCCACATTGCGATTACCAGTAGACGCAGGGCAGAAGTTATTGGCGGCCGGGAAGGTTCGAATTGGTTGGGTTGTTTGCCGTCTGAGAGAGTGGATTTCTCTAAAGAGGTGCTTCAGGTGCCTCGCATTTGGTCATTTCGCGAAGGCATGCAACAGCGACATTGATCGGTCCGATCGATGTAGAAGATGTGGAAGAACAGCCATATTGCCAAAGCGTGCAATAAAGACCCCAAATGCTTATTGTGCGACGGAAGTGATGGACGGGATTACCGGCATATTACCGGAAGTGCTAAATGCCCGGAATTTAGGAAGGCGCTGACGTCACTGAAAAAATGAGGTTTATTCAAATACACCGAATTCGAGGAAATGCTTGATACTCCTGTTCTCGACGTAAGGGGTCGTAGTCCAAGGGTGATTGCTGGTGACTTCAAAGCATGGGCCCGTTAATGGGGTAGAAGGGAGACAAATGCAAAGGGCTGGAGTCTATTAGACGCTTTTGCACAGTTGGATCTAATTCTGACCAACGAACGGAACGAACGGTTATGTAAATACCTTTCAGAAAGGGGGTCTGCATCAATCGTAGACCTAACTTTTGTTAGTCCTGCACTGGCACGTGGTATGTTCTGGTGCGTCAGCAAGGACTACACCCACTGCGATCACCAGTGGGCTATGGGTGGAGTCACGGGGCGGAAGATCCGAGAAAGATGTCAGGATGATCTGCTAAAGTTATGGATCAGCAGACCTTCATAGAAGTGTAATTTGACCAACCTAATAAAGCAGACGTCTCTACGGAAAGAGCTGTCTATGTAGGCCAATGTATTGCCAAAGCGTGTGACGCGTCCATGCCTAGGAAGTGTTCATTCCCCGGTAGAAGGCCAAAATATGTGTGGAATACTGAACTCACCAGCTACAAGAGCAGTAGGCAGAATTGACCATGGCCAAAATGAGCGCGCTTTGAGGAACTCTATTAGGAGCGGCCGTAAACCCGGGGGAGGGGGGCTATAGATTCGTGATGGAACGATTTAGAAGCCGATCATCTCCGCAGATCACGTGCCCTTCACTCTTGTTAGAAATTATCCAGGGGTTATTCCCCCGGCAAGAGGATGGCACACACACTTCCAGCGACCTCCACGGTGATTCCGACAGTCACCAGTGAGGAGCTGCTGGGGATCTGCGCTAGGATACGAGATAGCAGAGCTCCGGGTCTGGATGGCGTGCCGAATAAGGCCCTTAAGCTTAGCGTAAAATCCAGGCCGGACATGTTCCCTGAGTTGTTCGAAGCGTGCAATTGCTGCATTGCGTGATGTCTCCTTTTTTTGGTGTAATTCGTGGCCCCCATTTTAACTAGATCGACTGTAATTCCACCGACTCCTGCCAACTTATGATTTTTAAGCCGATGGATTGCGCGGACAATTGCTTCCATGCTTGGTGGTGGAAACATTTTCTGGTCGTCTTCAGTCGGCGGGACCTCATTTTGGTTGTTAAGCAGTTCATCAAAATACTCAACCCGTCGCTTCAATATGCCCAAACTGGGCTCAAGTATGTTTCTGGCCGTACCAATAATAACGTTCTTCAGATGATTGTGGAGATCATTTGTTGATGCTCATCTCCAGAACCTCTGTTAGTTACGGTTATTGCGGCATTTACTTCCCATTATAGGCGTTAAGGACGACTGTGTTATGGATGGTTTCAGTGTTCATCTTCATCTGATTGTCAGTTGGGATTTGAGCGAGATATTCTATATTCTGACATCTCCCAAAGCTTGAAAGTGGTCCCGTCTAGAGGGGCCCACGTTTGTTTGTGAATGAGAAAACGCGCAAATCGTTAGTCCCTTCTCGCTACTGGGTTTGTCGTTGTGCTATCAATCCGAGGCTCCTTTCGTGGCTTTGGTTTTCAGTGCAGGTTTGTCAGCTGTATCCATCCCCCAACTTGGAGGACCACTTGTTTGTCTCGTTTTTGGCGCAGGAGACTCGCCTTCCTTCTTCTCCTTCTGCAGTTTTTCACGAAGACAGAACTCCCAGCGATCACCACATGGAGGTGGAGATAGCGTTTGGTAGTAGAACTGTTAGTGTTGGTTTAGCACGCGTTTTTCAGATTTTATGCTCCATCGTGTGTATCAATTAACATTTTGCCCTGGGAGCTGCACTATCATTTGACCGCCCTCCCTCTCTTTCTTCCTTGTAAACTCATCGATATTAGCTGGACATTCTGGGGTGCTGGGGCCCTGGAGGGTACTTCTCCCCCTTTGCAACAATGTTCTTTTAAAATTTGGGAATTTATGTGGAGTACATTTCGTAGGAGTGGCATTTCGAAGAAATTATCAGCTATTATCAGAACAAAATATCATCATCATCAACGGCGCAACAACCGGTATCCGGTCTAGGCCTGCCTTAATAACCAATTCGATATCCCTAAAAGCTGTCTGGCGTCCTGGCCCACGCCATCTTAGGCAGGGTCTGCCTCGTCTTCTTTTCCTACCATAGATATTGCCCTTATAGACTTTCCGGGTGGGGTCATCTTCATCCATACGGATTAAGTGACCCGCCCACCGTAACCTATTGAGCCGGATTTTATCCACAACCGGACGGTCATGGTATCGCTCATAGATTTCGTCATTGTGTAGGCTACGGAATCGTCCATCCTCATGTAGGGGGCCAAAAATTCTTCGGAGGATTCTTCTCTCGAACGCGGCCAAGAGTTCGCAATTTTTCTTGCTAAGAACCCAAGTTTCCGAGGTATACATGAGGACTGGCAAGATCATAGTCTTGTACAGTAAGAGCTTTGACCCTATGGTGAGACGTTTCGAGCGGAACAGTCTTTGTAAGCTGAAATAGGCTCTGTTGGCTGACAACAACCGTGCGCGGATTTCATCATCGTAGTTGTTATCGGTTGTGATTTTCGACCCTAGATAGGAGAAATTGTCAACGGTCTCAAAGTTGTATTCCCCTATCCTTATTCTTGTTCGTGCTTGTGTTTGACCGGTGCGGTTTGATGTTATTGGTTGATTCGTCTTCGGTGCTGACGTTGCCACCATGTATTTTGTCTTGCCTTCATTGATGTGCAGCCCAAGATCTCGCGCCGCCTGCTCGATCTGGATGAAGGCAGTTTGAACGTCTCGGGTGGTTCTTCCCATGATGTCGATATCGTCAGCATAGGCCAGTAGTTGGGTGGACTTGAAGAGGATCGTAACTCTTGCATTCACCTCAGCATCACGGATCACCTTCTCGAGGGCCAGGTTAAAGAGGACGCATGAGAGCGCATCCCCTTGTCGTAGACCGTTGTTGATGTCGAATGGTCTTGAGAGTGATCCTGCTGCTTTTATCTGGCCTCGCACATTGGTCGGGGTCAGCCTAGTCAGTCTTATTAATTTCGTCGGGATACCGAATCCTCTCATGGCCGTGTACAGTTTTACCCTGGCTATGCTATCATAGGCGGCTTTAAAGTCGATGAACAGATGGTGCAACTGTTGTCCATATTCCAACAGTTTTTCCATCGCCTGCCGCAGAGAGAAAATCTGATCTGTTGCTGATTTGCCTGGAGTGAAGCCTCTTTGGTATGGGCCAATGATGTTCTGGGCGTATGGGGCTATCCGGCCTAGCAAGATAGTGGAGAATATCTTATAGATGGTACTCAGCAACGTGATACCTCTATAATTGCTGCACTGTGTGATATCTCCCTTTTTATGTATGAGACAGTTATGCCTCGCTGCCAATCGTCAGGCATTGATTCGCTGTCCCATACCTTGAGCACAAGTTGATGAACCACTTGGTGTAACTGGTCGCCTTCATATTTAACCAATTCGGCTGTAATTCCATCGTCTCCTGGCAACTTATGATTTTTTATCCGATGAATTGCACGGACTGTTTCTCCTAAACTTGGTGGTGGCAGTATTTGTCCGTCGTCTTCAGTTGGCGGGACCTCCAACTCGCCGATTTTCTGGTTGTTCAGTAGCTCATCAAAGTACTCAACCCATCGCTCTAATATGCCCATTCTGTCGGAAATCAGATTTCCCTCTTTGTCTCGGCAGGATGAGCATCGAGGTGTATAAGGCTTCATCCTGCTGACTTGTTGGTAAAACTTCCGCGCCTGGTGTGGTTGCTCCCTGTACTTTTCTAGTTCACAGACTTGTTGGTTCTCCCAGACTTCCTTTTTCCGTCTGTGAAATCGCTTCTCCGCTCGACGGAGTTCGTGATAAGTCTCTGCGCGTGCCCGCGTTCTTTGAGAATGCAACATTACTCGGTATGCGGCATTCTTCCGTTCCGTTGCTAGCTTACATTCATCGTCAAACCAGCCGTTCCGACTCCTTTTGCGGCTGGGGCCAAGTATATTTGTGGCCGTATTCATGATAACGTTCTTCAGGTGGTTGTGAATATCATTAGTTGATGCTTCATCTCCAGGTCCTCTATTGACTGCGGTTATTGCGGCATCCATTTGCCTCTTATAGGTGTCGCGGAGGGTTGTGTTCTGGATGGCTTCAGTGTTCACTCTCACCTGATTGTCAGAGGGGATTCTAGGTGGTATTGTTATTCGAGCTCGGAGCACCATGCCAACGAGATAGAAGTACTTGGAACTGGTTAATATATTAATTATCCTGACGTTTATACGCTTGCTTGACGAACTATAATTAATAAGTACACTATAACCAGTGAAGGGGCGCAATAGTTCCAAAAGGAGACAACGCAATTTCCTTTAACAGGATAATTCTAATCATCCAGGAGCAAATGCATGGAATTTATTGAAACTATAGGGCTGGGCATATGACAGTTTTTTTGGGGTATGCCAACGGTCAGTAGTAGAGGGGAGGATTGTGCTAGCAAACTAAAAGGACCGAGATGTTTGCTATTACAACTGTTTCGAGTACATATCATGAAAGTCGTCATCAACCCATGGTTATGATTGCAACTAATTAAAAACAGGAAGCAAACAACGCTCAACTTGAAAGCCAACCATATTGGGTTTCACCAGGAGCATAAATCACAATCGAAACTTGAGAGTCTATCAATTAGCATGTACTAGAGAAAAACATTATTTTCTATCTACCAAATTGGAATTATTATATCTAATAATTAGTATATTCATTCTGAACGAGTAAAAAAGCCTGGACCTGCGTGGAAGAAAGCCCCCCAGGACGAGCTCTGTTTATAGCTTTGTGAACTAAATTGTTTTCGCAAGTGGTGTCAATGCTTCAGCTATCTGAGAATGATCTGAAAGTACGCTAACATCTTAGAATGCTTGAATTTACAGCGAAATTAACGTAAGAATTTGATCTCATTTACTACTTGAGTCCTCATTTGTCCCCTAAATTTTATCCCACTGGAATAACATTCACGAGTGTCAACGTTCCTCTGATAATGCCATGCCGTTATGCTCATCTTTGCCACTATATCACATTTCCTTAAAGACAAAGAGCCTTACTACAAAATGTCGGTATATCTTTCAAAGTGTTCAGGTTCTTACCGGAACTTATATTTATATGGGACTTGTACCAGGAAAAGTTTTTCCACCATAATCTTACAGGTAACAGGTGTTATGTTGAAACTTACTGTAAGGGTAGAATGAGATCCTTCAAAATGAAGTTTGTAGTGTTATAAGGCGAACAGGGAAAAGGTTGCCAACAAATTACACTCTTTTTCGAAATTATAGGGTTCTTTTTGCTCTTTTCATTGTGTTGTTGATGTAAATTGTTGGGTAATGAACGGAAGGCGGATTTGTGTATCTTATGTAGGTGCCGCTATTGGATATAGATTATGTAGAATTGTGACAATAGTTATAAAGACCCAACCTCAATTAGGTTAGTCACGTGAATGGCGTAGCTAGTTTAAAATGTATCAAGTTGCTGTGACGGGTATCTCCAGAAAATGACTTTTCGCTGTTCTTTTCCTATTTTAAATAAGCAAGTTAACAAGACTTTCGGTTGGATAATTTCTGACTTACACTTTTCAACCTCACTGCGACCCTTTCGTTATATCTTATGCCTACTTTCTACGTTTCTGTTCTGCTTCTCCAGGCGAATGTTTTTTTAGTTTGTTGTCCTGTCTTTTGTCCTTTGTTGAGACTTCAATAAACTTTCAATTAAGTGGCCTTATTTTCCTGGCTTACCCTTGCTCTCTAACCACATTACTCTCCCGTGCTTTCCTCTCATAGCGCTCTTAATGATTCGGCTTAAATATTAACTTAAAATTGATCTTATTTCAAATAACCCTCCAACCCCCCCCCCCTCTTTCAGCTTCTCTGCGATCATTTTTTCTCAATTGTTGTCCCTATCTTTCCGTCCCACTCCTCTCATACAGCTAACTCTATTTCAAGCTGTGTCCTGGCACTTATCTCGTAGGTGATTTCCTTGCAGAAGTCTCTGGACTTATGTTACTGAGGAGTGTTCTTTGCAGCCTGTGAGTTAAGTGGTAATGTTCTTGTTTAATCAGTTCTTTCTTTTTTTCTTTTTTCTTTTTAATTTTTTCTCGTTCGTCCGGAATGACAACTGAGATGAAACTTTGATTAAATATGAAAACAGTCAGTTGAAGCTGTGCCAATTCCGTCCTCAATGTTGCATCCTTTTGATTCTAAACGAAGAAAATTGGATTCCCGCGATTCTTGTTCAAGTTGTCAAGTTATGTTTTTGGAATTTTATGACGCGGAGGAACTAGTCGTATTCTTCCTCAGTTAAGGGATAGCGTACGCCACTGTTAAGGCATCCATTGTCAATATTTTGTGGTTGGGGTGGTGATTTTGTTTTACCTTGGGACCATTCAAAAGTTCCTGCGCAGTTGAAAATGTTGGGAGAAGAGTTCTCCATAAACATTATTTCCTTTTTCTTTTCTCGTTTGATTGACGTATTAATTTTTCCTTTCATTTAAACTCCTAGAAATTATCAGCTTTTAAAAGAGACTCAGAAGGCCTATTATATGACCTTTGGCCTTCTTTGCTTGTTGCTCTGTTTATTGGTGAAAAAATGTACGACGTGTATCTACTTCATCTGCAGCACATTACGTCTAGTTAGGCGCACGCTTGCTGTCTTGATTCAGCGTAATATTGAGTGAAGGTCTGAAGTTGAAGCAGTGCTCTTTCGCTTTACTAGGACTTCTCACAGTGTCTCCTAGGCCTAGTTAGAGTCTAACTACCTCATCAATCAATCTTTGCGTCATTGTCAACTGACGGATTCATGCGTCGCACTACATTGTTTGTTAGACGAATATGTGCATATGATGTTTGCCTGGGATTCATCTCATTGGTTTTCGGAGTTTTATCAGCTTTACGAAACCGTTCTAGTATCAACTGTCCAACATCTGTTTGAAAATGCGTCAGTAGCCGAGCATAAAAGAAACAAGATGAATTTCGGACTATTACCTTGATATCTGCTCGTTGGTGGTAAAACTACAAACTCCTACATCATCGCGGACAAGTGGAAGCGCTTGAAATGCTTATGATACAGCTTGCGGTCGCTTGACCAGCGCAGATTTCACACTAGTGTTCCTTGCAAACCTAATCCCTACACTCCAAAAGCTCTAACATTACATATCTGTCCCTGTTTCTTATCATTTTTAACAGAGGTTTATCCGCAGGTACCCTTCCAAATAGGTTGGAAAAGGCTCATACCATGCACTCTAGCTGAAAACTACCATCCGACAGCCGGACGTCGTTCGTATACCCCCTCTCTCAGTGTCACTAGATGGTAGAATAATGCGAAGTATAGATCTGCGAGGGCCTCGGCCTTTCGTCTTCGTCAACCATCGTTAGTACTTGGTGATAAACCACATCCTGTATGCGGTTAGTTTGCCTTTATCAAAAGGCTAGAGGTTAAGGCCGTGTTCACTATATTAAGTATTCTCAAGTGCTGGATCATTGCGACATGAAGTATATTACATCAACGTAATGCTTCCGACGCTCGGAAGAGTTGCCTTAATTGCAATCATCTTAAAACGCCAGAACTGTGGGGGCGAGTAGCTGCGGATAAGTAAATTAAAACTTTATATTTCTCTTTCACAATATCGCGTGCTTCGTCGACTCCTGGTACCATAAAGACCACAGTTCCAGTGAAGACATCCAAAACCGAAGTAAGGTGTGCTGGTAAGTGGAAAAAAAGCTCCCATTAGCCAATGAGAACAGTGTTTGCTTTCGGGTTGAATTGATTACATTTGAATTAATTGATGCTTTAGTGACTAAATTCGACCCGATTGTGCTACTGATCCCCATGCCTTAATGAAAACAACAACAAAGAGGTTAGCGCGTCAGGTAGAGGCATATTTCCCCAGCACTGATAATAAGGAACGAAAACATATGAACGAAGAAGGTGAGGAAGCAGGCTTGCCAAACTTAATTTTCCTCTGCCGCGAAGACCACAATCAACAACGATCTGTAATTAAACGTAAGGGACAGGTGAGAGTGTTTCTAAGGTTGATATACGAGACGACGAGAAGAAAACAGGCTTCAGTAGAGCTGCAACGAAATGGTGTCTGCGCTTTCTATAGAAAGCTGAAAAAGGGTTAGGAGAGGTCTAAGCCTCTGATAGAGTAAAGGAAGAGAGCAGCAGGAATCGACTCGAAAAAGAAGAATATTTCCAACAAACCCAGGTCGATGCCCAGAAGGATAAAATCTCAGCTAGGTTAGAAGTTAAAATAACAATCAGGAAAGCTGGCGGTAGGACAGAGTAATATAAAATCTGGAGGACAATGATCACTTACTTCTCAAAACTTTTTCCTTGGTGCTCTATTCCACGGTGGAGGACAACACCATTTTGTTGAACATCCCAATAAGAGACAGAGGGAGGAAGAAAGAAAGCTGGGAAATAGCTAAAGAGGTATGCTGGGAAGCTAGAAATTTCCCGGAATGGATAGCATTTTGTCTGAGTCCATGATGGAGTACTTTTCAAAGCTACACTTTGAATTTTTCTTATATGTAGTTCTTGTAGTTTCTGAGATTGGGCCGGTGAAATAAGTGATCTGCTACACTAACAATAACCGAAAAATCGAAAGAGAAATCTCGTATTTGCCCCTATACCACATCTGATTTAAAATTCATTGAATGTTTTTATTTATTACCTACGAGAAAATTCAGGACGCGATTCCGCCAATGGAGTTACAGGGCGAACCTGGTGTTTCGCGAACGCTTTGTTGGAGCATCCCCCGTTTCAGCGAATGGTTTCAGTTTCCATTTCCAGTCCAGTTCCATTTGGGCCCGGCTCGCATATCTAGTTTGTAGGTGTGCTCCAGGAGTGTAAAGGGGTCCTCACATGGTGCTTGCAGGGGTTTTCGAGAGTCGTTCTCCCTAATGAGGACACGCAACCATGTCTGGAGGTCCAACGTGATGTCGACGTCCGGCACCGTATGTCGGGAAGGTGTAGTCGGGCGTAATTTTGAAACCACATCCCTGAACACAGGCAGCATGCTGAAGTCGCTTAACCCTGATCAGATATCCAGTGCAGAATCTGCTGGGAGCCACAGACTCTCCACGTATTACCGCGAAGCTGGCTGCAAATTCCTCTTGGTGGGCTGTGCGAAGGTCGTACAGGACAAAAGGCTAAGACTGCGACCAACACGGATCGTTGCGAGTACGGTGCCAACGCTCCAGTATTGGTTACGGGTGGTATGGTCTTGGGGCCATCCATGGACCCATTCTCAAGAGAGGGCCTCGGCACATGATTTACTTTTTACGTGCTTGTTGATTTTACACTTCTGGCACGCGGTGCACTGTCTGGCCCAAGAGTTAACGTCCTTGTTCATGGACAGCCAGAATTATTTTCGGTACAGGTGTGTAAACTGGTGTTTTACTGCTTGGTGCATTTAATGTCTGTCTGAAGGGGAGTTTTTCTCTCCGGCTGAAAAGTAGCGAAGCTTGCATTTATTAGCGAGGGGAGAGAATTCTGATCTGCCGTCTGCATTCCCGCCACTGTGTATACTTGACACAGCCGTGAAAGCCTTGAACAGCTCGGTAGGAGTAGACCCGCTGAAGCGATACGTGCCGCCGGGAACTTATTCCCAAGGTAGTTCGGCTCTAGAGCAGAGGGATTTACGGTGGATGCTGTCATGGAGGTGATGAATGCCGTTTTTCAAACTGAGGCGGTAGTTCTCCTCGTAATGCTTGTTGTCAGAAACGCCTTCAATTCCGTTAGGCTATTCAAGACAGATTTGCAAATTTATCCTTCATTCCAGGCTACCTCTTATGGATATTGGGGGATAATTTGAAAGACCGCTCTCTACTCTGGAAGACATTAGAAGCATATACTGGGATGGAGATCATTGGGTAGTACAAGGACTCATCCTAGGGCCGGACCTCTCGAACTTTTATTGCGAAAATCGCGCCTGCACGGTTCTGCTGATGATGTTGCTGTTGCTGCTTGAAGTTTCTTGCGAAAATACACAGACGGGGTGCATTACGGGTGGCGTCTGCCTGCCGCACTGCCACAGAACCGGCTGTGATGATGATCGACGGAATGATTCAAGCTACACTCCTTGTTTAGTAAAATAAAATCATTTACAAGCACAGGGGAGAAGACTCAAGAGAGATGGTTGCTGCGTGAAGGACGCAACATACACTAGACGGGTAGCAGGAAACGAGTCAAGAGGCAGATGAACTTCGTGGCAACTAAGGTGTTGACTGTCCAGTCTTTCCTGGACAAGATTGGAAGACTGCATCCTCTGACTGTGTGTTTTGGAATGGGATGGTGGACGGCGCCGATCACCACTTTTTCCCTGTTGAAACTGGAATCGGTGCTTTGTGGGATTTGTCGGCAGTTTTATGTGTCTGAGTTGTCTCCGGAGAAGAGAGATGATGAGGAGCGCAGCAAGATGGAGCCGTGTTGCATTTTACGTTCAGGTTTAAGCTCGACCGATTAAGGGATCGGATGGAAAGGGGTTCTTTGATCTAACAATTCCCTTCCTCTTCTTTTCAGCCGTTGGTGAAAGGAGGTCTCTGACTTGAAATTTTCCTAAGGCGGCATGGGGACGAGGCGCTAGCCGGGTTTTTGGGTTTCTGATAAAGCAGAGGTGTCCAACACTCATAAAACTTCTGCATAAAGCACTGCATAAAAAGTTCACTTATCTTATTCAAAAAAGAAAAAAAACTATTATACGGTCTTGGATGACCTAGAGCGCGTATCCTTCCAGTGTCTGAGATACGTGGCTGAGAGAGTAGGTACTGGTTCCGCAAAATCTGGTGTGGAGAATGCTAGCATGCCAACAGAGCCGGGGGTGATTTTAGTGGACGAAAATTTCACGTGCTGGCGTGTTCAGGTCCTTGTCATTTGATGATTACCACCTCACGGAAAAAGACAGACAAAAAAAGCGGGAAAGTGGACGGTAAACTGATTTTAGCAATTTTTGTTTAGGGATCCAGCTTCGACCAAGCTTTTGTCTGAAGTGTAGGCGAATTTATATTCGATATAATTAGTACCCATATTGAGTTTTGCGAGTTATAAAAAGGAGCGCATAACACCGCGTCGGTTACGACGCTCTCAGGGTAGATGCGAGGCAGCGTTAGATGAGTTGTCTTTGTCTTGGCACGAAACTGTAAGCTATCTTCGTCCTCTTTTAATTTGAGTAAGGCTGTGAATCATAACATGAACCTTCTACACTGACCCTCATTTAACTATATAAACTGTAGTGGAATGCCACAAACAACACACTAAATGAACGTGTTGTTCTTCCTGCAGTTGGCAATGAGGATCGCCTCTGTCTTTTCGCCCACCAGGTCTAGCTTAGCAATTCGTAACCATGACTTAATGGCATGAATGGCTTCATTTGCATACAGCTCACATCCTCGGGATGCTTTGCAATTACAACTACCGTCAGGCCGTCCGCAAAATCAATTAGCGTTGCCTCCTCCGGCACGCGTAGGTCAAGCACTCCGTCGTACATCATGTTCCACAGCAGTGGTCCCAATACAGAACCTTGAGGCACACCTGCTCCTTCGGCCCGTCGTCCGTCTCGTACCAGAGAAGTCTGTCCGAAAGGTAACTCTAGATTAGCCAAGCCAAGTAACTAGGAACACCCAATTTGGCCAAAGCGCCTTTTATTCAGCCCCAGTTGGCTGAGTTGGAAGCATTTTTGACGTCCAGCGTCACCCAAGCACAGCATTTGCCCATGGTCATTGCATTTCGAGCCAATTCCAGAGTCTTGTTCGAAATTCCGTCCAATCCCGGAGCCTTGTTACGTCCGCAGATTTCTCGCAGTTCCTCTTCGGTAACACCAGGGATCGAGAAGACGTCCTGCTGAGCTGCCAGTTGTGGTTCACTTTCATCCTGCTCCTGCTGTGGGAAAGAGTTGTAATTATTTGCAACAAGAGCCGTGGGCATGTTATTTGAGGTGATGTTTGCCCGCGGATCTTATTCAACTTGGTAGCCTGTACTCCACGGATTTGTATTGGCTTCCATCCAGAGCTTCTGGTAGCATTCCCGCTTGTTTCTCCGTATGGCCTTCTTAAGATTGCTTCGCAGATCCCTGTATTCCTCCTGACGCTCTTGGTGGTCTGGTGGTCACTGTGGGTGTAGTGCACAGTCACTTGCCAAGTCATCTCTTTCACTAGTGAAGTGCTAACAAATGTTAGCTGTCAACGATCGAACCCGACCCTCTACTTGGATAGGTGGGCACGCATCCAACGTTGGCCAGGACGAGGTCCAACTCCGCAAAAGACTCCTGCAGAATTTGACCTCTGATGTTCGTCGATCGTCTTCCCACTCGAGGGCTCACGCGCTGAAATCGCCCGCAATGATTTTAGGGCTGCGGTCTCTAGCGTCCAACACCACACTGTCTAACATCTCCTCATATTGCGTTAAGGTTGCACTAGGAGGAGCGTAGCAACTGTAAATATGGACACCGTTGACCTTCGCCCTTATAAAACCGGCTGGCTTCCCCACTTTTCCTGCAAATTCTCGACCTATCATGCTGGCTAGTGCATGCCGCCGCAAAATGGCCGCTATATATATAAAAGGGCAGAGTCCCGGAACAACGGCCTAGGAGAACACAACAGAAAAGGATAAGAAATCAGTTGACGTAGATGACCTTAGACACTTTCTAACTTCATGCATCGTTATTGTGCAAAGGAGATTGGAGCAAAGCTATTTTGGGGACCAGATAGAAAGATGCCTCTCGGATGTTAATAAGACTTTCAATACATGCAGATGAACGCCGTCTGTAGTAATCTATTTTTATAACAAATGAATCACATCTTCGCTCATGTATCTGTCTATATTTACATAAAATCTTTTTCGCAAAACAAGGTAAGCCTGCAAACAGCCAAAAAGTGAATGATGATTTGCATGTCTGGCTTGCTAATCTTATTCCCGATTTCAAACCGCAATACTCCTTTCAACGTTCATTCAGCAGACTGTACAAAGGGTACATGACAATGGTATTATCTCGAATATTCCACAAGCCTCCCTTTCTTATCCCATGTTAGAATTGCAAAACTCAGCAAACGATTATTTGCAAACCAAATTTCCGTCAAAATCTTAACGTTATATCCATGGAGCTTCCAAGATGATCTGTAAAACCAAAATAAGTATTCCATCAAACGCTCAACACTCCATTTATCATATAGAAATATTCTAGTATTCTGTTTTTATTTCCCCAGCAACCCTTTTACCGGGAATCTCCCAGAACAAGGACGTATCTTTTGCTCGCTCTCATTACAGATTATATTGCATTATTTATTCAAAGATTTGAGAGTCGGAGAAGGGTCTATGCATACTAATCGTATCTTGAAATTTAATTAAAAAACAACTTTAAACACGAACCAACGAACTGATGCCAGAAGCATAATTAATTTAGCTTAATCGGAATAAATGCGGGTTTAATAGATACATAGTACGGATGGTATTCTCGCAAGGGTGGCCTAGCATTCTAGGAAACGCCTCCTGCGCAAAGAGGCGAATTCTAACTATATGGAAATTTATTCGATGTACGGCTGATAAATAACAAATCCAATGTTGATGTTTGACGAGAAATCAACTCTTTTCGGTTTTAATTAAAATCTTTAGGATATCTTCGTGTAATAGTTTTTGAGAGAGAGAGAGTGACGCTCTGCCGGAAAGGCAATCGATGCTCCAGACAGTGCGGTTGAATGGATTCATTCCATTGAGACAAGAGGAATTCATTATTTGAAATTCCGGACCGAAACATTCCTGGTTGAAGCCCGGGGATGGAAGCTGAATGAATCAAATACGCTGCAGAATACGAAAATTCAGGAAATGTGTACTCAATGGTATTCTGCTGGAGTTGCTGGCACGTTACTGAATCTACAAGGCAAGCACTTCGTTCAGAAGTTGAATTTGTATTTACTCGTTTTCTTGACAATTCGCATTCAGGGGGTAATCGCCTTTACCTCTTTCGTTTACGCATAGAAGGTGCGGGAGGTAAGCATGTGGTGCATTGATTTGTATGGTTCATGGAGCTCCTTTTAGTTTCAATAGTAGTTGCTTCTGCTGCAACTATTGAAAATGGAAACGATCCACAGCATAAAGGCACGTTAACTGCACACTGCACACTTCTACTCAAAGTAACACCAGTTCAGCAAAAATCCTATTGTGCGACACTTCGAAACATCCTCTTCGTTGTAACATCCTGACTACAACTGGGAATCAAAACCCCAACCAATTTGTTCGCACATTCTCCACCACACTTTTTCCCACTTCAATTTGAAACAATAACGTTCACACCCTTGTTCCTGAGGGAGAATGTTTTTGTGATTATTTCAAAGTCTGAAGTGGTACCTCTACGTTTGTTGCATGCTAAACTGACCTAAATTTTCAACGGTGCCTCGAAAAATCGCGTTTGAAAAGCTACAATGGAAAACCGGTAAAAAATTAGATACTTTTCTGTATTATTCTCTTATTTATGTGTACCTCAAACACTGAATCCATTCGCTTCCCTTCGTGCCTGGCTGGATTAATCGCTTTCTTCGGTTATTTACAACATGGGAGAGTAGAGTTCGGGCTCAGATACAACCACTTACAACATATTGCCATTCGTAAATCCTTTCTGCACGAATTCAACAACTGAATGCATTTTAAGTAATTAAATATTCGTGATGGTCTCTCCTCTCCTATCAGCTTTGGCTTACTTCGTACACACATATAGTCATGGATAAGGCCAGTGGGAAATTTTATGTGTTACAATTTTATAGCCTGAATTCCGGAATTCATTGAATCAAATTATTCCGCTCTATTGAGCGATTCTTTTATTTTACATTAAGCATTAACTTGCTGCTCGTTTAATCCTTTGTAAAAGATAATATTTTCTGCAGGATTATGGGTGTCAAGATGGAGAAATTATAGTTTGAGGCTCTCATTCTGCATTCGCCCCCTGGCACGACTATTCAGGCCGTTTCCTAAAGGCACAGAGTGTGAAGATCCTTTCACGGTATCTCTGTGTTAATGATATTCATAATAGTGTCAAGGGAAGTTAACCTGCACACTAGAAGAACTATTGTGTACCTTTAATGTTTCAGCCCCAAGCTTCCCCAGGTGATAATTTAGCCTGGAATGACCAGTGAGTATTCTATTCTACTATGATCCTAGGGCTCTTCTTGGTGAGGTTTAAATAGTCTTTCGGGTGCTTGGGCTCCTATTCCCCTGCGAGCATCCTGGACTGTTCCATTCCTGGTAGGTTCGTTCAGTATAGTTCCGTCAGTCGTTTCTTTTCACTCCGTACGGCTGCAGCCATGAACTTTTCTCCGATTTTACAAAAAGAATCTGGTTCATATAGCCAGGTTTCTGCTCCTTTCCTGGCCAGCCCGTTCGCTTGCTCACTAGAAACCCAATATGACCTGGAATTCAGGTCAACCAGACATTATTGTATGAGCCATGTGTATTGAATTTAGGAACAGATTCTCATACCAGTCTCAGGTTCACCTGAATGAATTTGCTTTAATTGCCGCTAGCTTCTTTCGAGGTTGAAGGAGGTACATCTATGACGTATTTTTGGCCTGAAATATACTTGTGTGCTTACTCATTGATTCAGAGTATATTTGTCTTCGACCGAAAGCCCCGGCGCCAGCTCCCTCTGTTGTGAGGGACCCGTCAGTGTACCAGCTAATAAGTTGCTGGTTATTATCTAATAGGCCACGTTTTACTCTGAACTACACACTTTTAGAGTGTTATGAAGAGGCTTGTCCTATTTCCCGAGGCCAAAGCGGTAAAACAGTTCCTTGGTGGAACCGAGAACTGCAAAAACTCAGGAAATCAACCAGGCGACTTCTAAATCGTGCTTGCAAAAGTAACAAGAACGAAGACTGGTTAAATTTCAGGAACTCACAACGTGAATATAAGAGGCTCGTGAGGTGCTCGAAACGAGACTCCTTTAGAGCGTACTGTGAGGAACTGGAAGGCGAAAGGGAGACTTCAAGGCTGTGCAGAGTCCTCAAAAGGGATGAGTCGGCCAAGTTGGATTCTCTTAGAAAACCCGACGGTACTTTCACGAGCTCCAGACTGGACTCAGTACAGACCCTCCTGGAAGTACACCACCCGGGGGAACGGGTGAGAGAAGTGGTAGGGGGAGAGTTGACGGTTCTTGCAATCCCTTCAACACGCAAGTGTTGCAAGAGGAACTGGAACACTGCGAAAGCGGTTGTTACCCTTGAAAAGGTGAGAGCTGCCATACTGTCCTTTGAAGATTTCAAAGCACCTGGCATGGATGGCATCTATCCGGCAATGCTAAAGGAGGGTATGGAGCATTTAGAGCGACCTCTAAGAAATATCTTTCGAGGATGTCTTGCTCTGGGCTACGTGCCTTCCTCTTGGCAACAGGTTAAAGTAGTTTTCATTCCGAAACCTGGGAAAGATGACTATTTTAATCCAAAGAACTTCAGACAGATCAGCTTGACGTCATTCTTGCTGAAAGGTTTGGAGAGACTGGTGGAGCGTCACATTCGTGGAAACGCACTTAGGTCACACCCACTTAGTGAAAACCAACATGCTTACCAACGTGGAAAGTCCTGTGAGTCTGCTCTTCATTCTCTGGTCACAAAGATAGAGGATGCAACTTTGAATGGTGAGTACGCGATGGGGGTGTTCGTGGACATTGAAGGGGCTTTTGACTGTGCGCCTTTTCAAAAACTTTGTGATGCCGCCAGAGCGCATGGTGTTGATGATGCTTTAATTAAGTGGATCCATGCTATGCTAACGCAAAGATTGCTGTGCGCTGAGGTAGGGGTCGATCGCTACCTGACTACGGAGGCAACGAAGGGCTGCCCCCAAGGAGGTGTGCTTTCGCCGCTTCTGTGGAGTATGCTGATCGACTCACTGCTATGCGAACTGCAAAACTTGCCAATACACGCTCAAGCTTATGCTGATGACGTGGCTGTACTTGCTGTTGATCGGGATCTTGGAACGGTGCGTAGGAATATACAGCGTGCCGTTGATTTGATAGACAGCTGGTGCCTTAGACATGGTTTGTCAGTTAATCCAAATAAAACCACAATGGTTTTATTCACAAAAAGGAGAAAACTGGATGGACTTTGCCTCCCTGAGATGAGGGGTACTACCCTTCAACTCTCCGAAGAAGTGAAATACCTGGGGGTTACTCTAGATAAAAAACTTCTTTGGAACAAACATGTAGAGGTAAAGATAAAACGAGCTCTCACAGCTTATGAGCTGTGCAGACGGACCTTTGCCTCGACATGGGGACTCAGGCCTCATGTGGTAATGTGGATATACGTTGCCATCATTAGGCCGATGTTCGTATATGCATCCGTAGTGTGGTGGGTTAAGGTGAGACAAAAAGGTTTTCACCGTAAACTAGCTGCACTGCAAAGAACTGTTTGTCTGGGTATCACTGGTGCCATGAGCACGACATCCGGCGCAGCTCTGAATGCATTACTCAATTTGCAGCCCCTGGATATATTTATTCAAAGCGCTGCAATGAGAGCAGCTCATAGGCTAATTCGATTAGATCTATGGGAAAACAACGGATGTGGGGGGCACAGAGCATTGGAAGAGTTACTGGGAGGACTGAATCCACATTACAATGCCTTCCGATTCTCGGGTCCCCATACATCTGTTTGGTAGAAGATATGTAGTTACCTTGAAGCGTAGAGAGGACTGGGAAGACCTAGAGGAACGCGTGGAGGGATATACGGAAGTCTTCTACACCGATGGCTCAAAAACAGAAGAAGGTTCTGGAGCCGGAGTCTACCTCTCAAATCAAAACGAGAAGTGGGCTTTTCCTTTGGGACAATATGCAACGGTTTTTCAAGCCGAAGTTTATGCGATCCTAAGGGTGGCAAACTGGGTGATTGATGAGCGGTTGAAGGGCAGGCGCATCGCAATCTGCAGTGACAGTCAAGCTGCACTGGGGGCATTGAGCAGCCCTTTGATCACCTCGAAAATCGTTCAGGAATGCAGAAACCGTTTGAACTCTATGTCTAGATTCAATACGGTGGAACTACTCTGGGTACCTGGTCACTGTGGCATAGAGGGAAATGAAATCTCGGACGCTTTAGCGAAAGAGGGGTCAATCTCCCCTATGCCGGGACCGGAGCCAGCAATTGGGGTATCAGTAGCATTGGCTAAATCTGTTTTCAAAAACTGGGAACAAGTTTCCCATAATGACAGGTGGCAGAGCCTAAATGCTGCTCGACACACCAAACTTTTCCTGCCAGAACCCAACATACGTACCGCAAAGTTTATCCTGTCGAAAAGCAGGAGGACTTGCAGGGGGCAAGTCTGTGGGACTGTCTGGGACTGTATTGTGGGCATTCTGACAGGCCATAATTCACTAGCTGGGCATATGTTCAGAATAGGAATTACCGAAGATGATACGTGTCCCTCCTGTAATGAGGAAGCGGAATCCACGGAGCATTTCCTATGTGAATGTCCCGCCTATGGACGCATCAGGCATCAGATCTTTGGTGCCGATGTTCTCCAATTACGACGGGTAGCATCACATCCACTAACGGAAATCCTACGATACGTTAACGAATCCGGAATATTCCGTTAGACGGGGGACGCGAGTACAATGGGTCAACACGGCCTGAGTGCTCAGAAGCTGTAGCTTCTCCCCCACCATACACACACACACACACACACACAGGCCACGTTTTCCCAGTTTGTTTTGTTATTCCAACGTGTTTCCAATTTCTTGCCGAAATGGAACCTCATTGTCATCCTATCTTCATCATCAGCAACGACGCAACAACCGGTATCTGGTCTAGGCCTGCCTTAATAAGAAACTCCAGACATCTCGGTTTTGCGCCGACGTCCACCAATTCGATATCTCTAAAAGCAGTCTGGCGTCCTAGCCTACGTTACCATTCCGTCTCAGACAGGGTCTGTCTCGTCTTCTTTTTCTACCATTGATATTGCCCTTATTGACTTTTCGGGATGGACCGTCCTCATCTATACGGATTAAGTGATACACCCATCGTAATCTGGTGAGCCGAATTTTAACCAAAACCAGAGGGGCATGGTATTGCTCATAGATTTCGTGGTTACGTAGACTACAGAATCGTCCATCCTCATATAGGGGGCCAAAAATTCTTTGGAGGATTCTTCCCTTGAACACGGCCAAGAGTTCGCAATTTTTCTGGGGACTGGCACATCATTGTCTTGAGACGTTATGAGCGGCACAGTTTTCGTAAGCCGAAATTGGCTCTGTTGGTTGCCAACAACCATGCGTGGATTTCGTCGTCGTAGCTGTTACCGGTTGTGATTTTCGACCCTACATAGGAGAAATTATAAACGGTCTCAAAGTTGTAGTCTCCTGTTTTTATTCTTCCTGATTGACCAGTGCGATTCGATGTTGTTGGTTGATGGCTTGGTGCTGACGGTGTCACCATATACTTTGTCTTGCCTTCATTGATGTGCAGCCCAAGATCTCGTGCCGATTACAGCCTGCTCGATCTGGATGAAGGCAGTTTGTACGTCTCGGTTGGTTCTTCCCATGATGTCGATATTGTCAGCATAGGCCAGCAGCTTGGTTGACTTAAAGAGGATCGTATCTTTTTCAGTTACCTCGGCATCTCCGATCACTTTCTTGAGGGCCAGGTTAAAGAGGGCGCATGATAGGGCATCCCCTTGTCTTAGACCGTTGTTGATGGCGAATGGTCTCCAGAGGGATCCTGCTGCTTTTATCTGGACTCGCACATTGGTCAGTATCAGCCTAGTCAGTCTTATTAATTTCGTCGGGATACCGAATTCTCTCATGACCGTGTACAATTTTACCCTGGCTATGCTATCATAGGCGGCCTTAAATTCGACGAAAAGATGGTGCAACTGATGTCCATATTCCAATTATTTTTCCATCGCTTGCCGTAGAGAGAAAATCTGATCCGCTGCTGAACTGCCTCTTTGGTATGGGCCAATGATGTTCTAAGCGTATGGGGCTATCCGGCCTAGCAAGATATCTTACAGATGGTATTCAGCAACGTGATACCTCTATAATTGCTGCACTGCGTGAAATCTCCCTTTTTACGTATGAGACAGATAATGCCTCTTTGCCAGTCATCACGCATTGATTCGCTGTCCTACACCTTGAGCACAAGTTGATGAACCACTTGGTGTAATTGGTCGCCTCCATATTTAACCAATTCGGCTGTAATTCCATCGGCTTCTGGCGACTTATGATTTTTAAGCCGATGAGTTGCCCGGACTTTTTCTTCTACATTTGGTGGTGGCAGTATTTGCCCATCGTCTTCAGTTGGATCTCATACTCGCCGATGTTCTCGTTGTTCTGTAGTTCATCAAAGTACTCAACCCATCGCTCCAATATGCCCATTCTGCCGGAAATCAGATTTCCCTCCTTGTCTCGGCAGGATGAGCATCGAGGTGTATAAGGCTTCATCCTGCTGACTTGTTGGTAAAACTTCCGCGCCTGGTGCGGTTGCTCCCTTTACTTTTCGAGTTCACAGACTATATGGTTCTCCCAGGCTTCCTTTTTCCGTCTGTGAAGTTGCTTCTCCGCTCGACGGAGTTCGTGATAAGTCTCTGCGCGTGCCCGCGTTCTTTGAGAATGCAACATTACTCGGTATGCGGCATTCTTCCGTTCCGTTGCTAGCTTACATTAATCGTCAAACCAGCCGTTCCGACTCCTTTTGCGGCTGGGGCCAAGTATGGTTGTGGTCGTATCCATGATAACGTTCTGCAGGTGGTTGTGAAGATCATTTGTTGATGCTTCATCTCCAGGTCCTCTGTTGACTGCTGTTATTGCGGCATCAATTTCCCTCTTATAGGTGTTGCGGTGGCCTATGTTGTGGATGGCTTCAGTGTTAACTCTCACCTGATTGTCAGAGGGGATTCTGGGTGGTGTTGTTATTCGCGCTCGGAGCACCATGGCAACGAGATAGTGATACGAGTTCGTTTTGACCCCCCTCTATGTTCTGACATTCATCAAGGCTGAGAGGTGGCGGCGTTCAATCAACACGTGGTCAATTTGGTTGAAAGTGGTCCCATCTGGAGAAGCCCACGTATGTTTGTGGACCGCTTTCCGCGCAAACCAGGTACTTCCAACAACCATTTCGTGTCGGCCTGCTAATTGAATAATTCGCTGTCCGTTATCATTTGTATTTTCGTGTAAGCTATGGGAGCCAACGTATCGCCTGAATACGGTCTTTTTCCCTACTTGGCTGTTAAAATTCCTAAGTATGATTTTAATATCATATCTGGGACAGGCTTCGAGGGTTCGTTCTACTGCTTCGTTGAAGGTATCCTTCTCTGACTCTGCAGTCTCCTCTGTAGGGGCGTGAACGTTAATGAGGCTTATATTTGTAAACTTGCCTCGCAAGCGCAGAATGCATAGTCGTTCGCCTGTGTTTTCAAAGCTGATAACAGCAGGTTTCATTTTTTGGCTGACTAAGAAACCTACTCCGAGCACATGGTTTACTGAATGGTCACTATAATATATGGTGTAGCGGCTCTTCTCCAGGAAACCGGTCCCTGTCCAACGCATCCCCTGTAAAGCTGTTACATCAGGCCTATATTGGGACAGGGTATCGGCTAACTGCTCATCAGCTGCATCTCTGTACAGGGAGCGCACGTTTCATGAGAAAATGCGCAATCGTTATTCCGTTGTCGTTGCCGGGTTCGTCGTTGTATAATCCGTCCAGTCCGAGGCTCCTGTTATGGCTTCGTAACAAGTTGTTTTCCGTGTAGGGTTGTCAGCCCAACCCAACCCCCAACCTGGAGGACCAGTTGGTACAATTTGTCCCGTTTTTAGGCGCGGGAGACTCGCCTTCATCCTTCTCCGTCTGCAGCTTTTCGTTAAGAAAGAACTCCAAGCGGTCACCACGTGGAGGTGGAGATAGGGTTTGGTAGTAGAGCTGTTGGTATTAGCTCTGCAGGCATTTCCCAGGTTTTATGCTCCATCGTGGGTACCAATCCATGTTTCGCCCTGGGACCTATACTACCCTTCGTCCACCTGTCATCCTATCCCTTTGTATCGATAAGTCGAGATACCGTCTAGGAAGAATGTCAACCTTCCTTTATCTAGGCAGCTCTATCCCTCGCTAATACTGCTCAAATTCTGGAGATTGGTCTTGTTGCATCTGTATTTGAAGATGGAGAGAAGCTAATCTCAGAAGCACATCCAGTGATGCCGTTGAGCACGTATTTATTGCCTGAGTGAGACACACAGAAGCCAGTTTTTGAATTTTTGCGTAACTTCCTTACTGTTGCGCTGAGTTCAGTTTTTTCTGCCCAGATTACCGCCCCATAGGTAATCTTAGGCCCTGTTGTTGCAATATAAATCCAAAGTAGTATCTTCGGGGTGCTTCTTCAATTCTTCCCTGGCATGGATCTTCTAGTCATCAAAGGCTTTGTAAAGTATGTTCACAATTATGTTTTCCAGCGTATTTTTTGATTTGGTGTAATCCTAAAAAATTGACCTCTATTTCTCGTTTAACTTCCATGCCATGTAATCTAACGGCTCTCCGGTGAGCAAGCTTGCGCTTCCAACTTAATGCTACTATGGTGGCTTCGGCTGGATTTGTGTGCAGTTATGTCCTCTTGCACCAGGTAATAGTAGTTCCCGGTCTAGCTTGGAATCTATCAAATAGGGTATCTTCATTTTCGTCCCGACAGATGAATACAATGTTGTTGACGTGATCCCGGATCTGTGTTAGCTTTCCTAGGAGTTCATGGCCTGCTATAGTGCACATTAGCGATGATAGCATCTCACCTTGATTAGTGTTCATGATAAAAGGAGTAGTGTGTGTTGGGAATTCGACTTGCCTGCTCTCTAATATCCTACCCATCCAGAAGACCAGGAATATCTTGACATCGATATGACGAATTATGTGTTAGAACCTGAGTTGAAATATAATTGCATAAGGCCTCCCCCACTGTTTAGAAATCAACTGAAGTCAGGCAAATTGTAGTGATTTATTGTTGAAGTGATTCCCACTTTTGGAATAAAGACTGCTTTTTGCCCTTCCATGCCCTTGGTATATATTCAAAAGTAATATTGCCTCTTACCACCCTTAACAAGGATCCTAAAATTATCTTTAGGCCTCTCTGAATTAATGGGAAAATGTCATCCAGTCCGGGTTATTTCAATGGTTTAAAGGCTCTCACTGGCCCGTTTCACGTTTCTCTTTGAAAGTGAGTACAGTCGTGGCTGCTGAACGTTTTGCCGTCCTTCAGGCTATCAATGGGGCCTTCAGAATGGGTGCAGAGAAAGTTTCTATCATTACAGACTCGTAAGGCTCGGGAAAATTGCTATAAAGAATGGGAGGATAACTTTCTGACAAAATAACGTGTCAAAGGACCATTTTTCTCTATCATTCACACAACTCTACCTACAATTAAACTTCTGAAGAAAAAATTACTGAATCGTTTTTAGACCAATCAACTTACAATAAAGTCTTTCTCAAGAGGTTTGAAAACATGCACTCGGATAAATGTAATACTTGCAAGGTTAGGGAAACTAACGATCACATCATTTTTTGGTGTGAGGAACATGCCCGGGTTCTGGTTAAGTGTAGATGGCAAAAAAAGTTTTTTAACCTTAAATAACCCTTCTTGAGCATAGATCCCTGCATTTTGATGATCTTTTATATTTTTTTAAGGAAACTAAAATTAGATTATAACACAAATTTACATTTAGCGGCACAGCATTTCCTACCTTATTCGGAAACGCGGATGTCACAAAATGGGTGGATTAATGGATTGCAATCCAAAGATGTCTAGTTCTTTCACAAAGGAATCTGTAACATCCCGTAAGCTTCTTGTAAAACCTCCTTGCCCGGAAACATCCGGCTCGCGAAGTTTCTATTCCTTATTCCCTATTTCTATTCAATAGTTGGGTGACCTTCAGGGCGTAGTTGAATTCCATGTTTGCGTGACTTTTTCTTTGACCGTACCATGCAGGGATATGTCGGGCCTGAGTGTCGTAGAAAACATGTCATGTCATGTCCTACTACCGTGATTTCGATATGGCTTACTATGTAATTGTGGCCACATCGATGTTTTTCTCGAGGATGGTTTGCGAGATTAGGTCTTGCGCGTCAGTTCTGGGTCTGCCTTTTTTGGGAGGTGGAAATCTTCAAAAGACTCTGGCCTGCGCACGGCAGAGTGTGGGATTTTTACCCACGAAAACCACCCCCTATCCCGTGGAACCTTTAAGTATTACACCACGGGGCGGAGTTAGCTTACTTTAGCTAGGCCTCCTTCCGTCTACCCACGGGGTTCGTAACCGCGTCTTCCTCACTTCTGCTTTTCTCAGTTTAGCCTGGATTACAGGGATCATGGAATTGATCGCATCCCAGTCTTCCTGACAAGCTACCATTCTCCGGACAAAATTTTCCGGTAAAAGAACTTCACCTACAGTTTCCTCTAGGTTCCTCCTTTCCTGCACGAACCTAGGACACTGGAAGAATACGTGTGCTAAATCCTCTGGGTCCCTGTCGCAATTTGGACAACTAGGCGAGGTGTCCAATTTAAACCTGTACTGGTATTGACGGTATCCTCCATGGCCGGTGAGAAACTGCAAGTCCAACGACCCTTTTCTGACTGGTCCTTTCTGCTTTTTTCATCTGAGATAAGGGAGAGAGGAACCTGGTGTTATAAATGTTCATCATTTCGGTTGTCAGGATGTCAATCGGCATCATTCCCGACGAACGCTGCATCGCCTGAGACGGTCCTGAATGCAGAACACACCTTTAAGAATGTTCTTCTGTAAGCCGTAAACAGTTTATGTGTATTCCCTAAAACCTGCAGCGCTTTTCCCCAAACTGGGACTGCATACAGCATGATACAGCTCACCACCCTGGCTATGAGCAGCCTGCAAGTATGCCGCGGGCCTCCAACGTTCGGCATAATCCTTGCTCTATGTGCTGCTTAAAATTAAGTCCTCCGTCTTATCATCACTCCCAGAGGAGTTCGGGGTCTGCCTTCATGCTCCGGAGAATGTGTGTGTAGGATCCTTCACCTCCTTGATGATAATCTTTGGAATTTGTTTCCTCCGATCTCTTCTTTTCTAAGGTCCGACCTTTCCCCAGGCTTTCATATCCTCCATGCAGAACGTGAGTTTTTTCACATAAACTGGGGGCTTCCGGTCGCCGTTTCGATTGACACTGGTAGATTTCCATATCATGTCTGGGACATTCTTCGAGAGTCACCCTGTTTCGCCGTCAATCGGTACATGTCTCTTCAGAGTTTGGTTATTCAGATATGCCTAGTCTGCCATTAGTTTATTGAGCTAACGAGTAGACAAAGCCAGCTCGACTTTTGTGGAAGGAGCGATTATAGTGTATTAAGGAATTTTGTCGGGAAAGTTGATCCTAATTGTGGTTGAATAGTATGTTCACGGGGAGTTGGTGTGTCGTGGGAAATTAGAGGCCGGGGTAGGTTGGTCTGACACGCACCGACAAACTAGCTCATTGGGATGTGTTTGGGCTTGGGATAAGAATTTTATTAGGAAGATGTCCATGCGGATGGTTGTCAGCGCGTCGTAAACATCTTGGTTATGTAGAGGGTGGTCGCGATTCACGGCTATGCGGAAGAATCTCCTCTCTCTTGTTCTAGGGTGTTCCATTTGGTGCGATGAAAGGTAACGTCAAGCGACAAACCCATAAGCGATCATAAGAGAGATAAGATGGCCATTCAGGGTCGTCTTTCGCTTTGCTGGTCAGCGCAAGCCTCACCACCTTCCAAGGGAAAATGTTCTCTTTCAGGCAAACGTCGAATACACCAAGCAGTAGGTCTGGCCGATGTTGGAACACCAGTTTGTATGCCTCTGCTGCAATCCCATCGGTTCCTGGCACTTTCTTGTTTTTCATAGAGAAAAGTGGGCAGTCCTCGGCACCCTCCACGTCGACGTCATCATTCCGTACGGGGTCTGCGGAAAAAAGTGGCCGTACAATGTCGTCCATCTGCTCGGCCTTAAATGAACAGGGCTTCTGCAGAGCTTCGATTTTTCGAGTTACCAGTTTGTAACCGAGCTTTCACGGCTCCTGTGGGCTGGTCTGTACTTTGTTATTATGGTATGTATGTGACGCTCCTTCCGGAGCTCTCTAATTTCCGTCGTCCAAGAATACATAGCAGGTCTGCCACGTCTCGATGCGCTCCTGGGCAAGGAAGCTCTACAGGCTGTCGTTATCAGGTAAATAACTGAATTTATGACAGTGTCAGCTTCAGCGCCACCACCCCCAGGAATACCCTTCAGCACGCTTCCCTTCCTCGTTCCGTTAGTTTCGACAAACTTCCTAGTGTTCACCTTCGCGGCACCGAGAATTTGTGTCAAGGCAATGTATTGATGGTCGCTTGCCGATAAGTCTTCCAGAGAATACCCGCCTAACTGGTGGACTCCGACGCGAAGTTTACGTCAGAAATGCTTCCCTCGGAGCCTGGCCGTCATTTCGCGAATTCGTTTCCCTCTGGAGTCTGGGTGTAGGATATCCAATTCAAATGCCGTGGCATTGAAGTCACCCCGACCAGGATCCGCACCTCTGTGCCCAAGGTAGCGTCTTCCAGAATATCAAGCTTGCGTCGAAATTCCGGCATCGTATCATTCGGTGTTGGTTAGACACTGAAAAATGTTATCCCAAAACACCGAATCCAGACAAACCCGTATCCTCGACCTTGGGTAAGAACGTTAGGGAGGGTACCGTCCCGAACCCAGATGACATCCGCATATGCTCACTCATGACCACTAAATCAGCTTTGGTCTCCGCAGCAAATTGGGCTAGCAACTCGTAAGCGGTTGCACTGCGGTGCATATAGATTTGTAGGATGCGGATCATGTAGAACGCGCCCTAGCTCTTTCCAATTCTGCACTGAAGACTGGACACTGCGACTAGCCTGTAGTGTGCGTACTATTCTCATCAGACGCGCCACGGTCCCTGCATAGGATGCAACTCTCCTTTTCGTTGCAGGTGTTCGCCTTATGATCTGCCTGACCACATTTGAGGCATGTTGCCCTTCTGCCAGGTTCCCTGCAGGTTGCGTGTGCCCATAATCCAAACATCTATAACTTTTGGTTGGGGCGGTCCGGATTCGTATTCTGTACATTACCCAACCAATTCTGATTTTAGGAGGTTCCTCGCGTATTGCTCCGCAAATTCCACCATAGCGCGTTTTTGACCTCGGGAGTTCGCAGAGCTGATACCAACGTAACTTTATTTGTTGTCCTCGGGCCTAATTCGACTCGAACCCTTCGTTTTTCGAATGGAAGACACTTCTGCTCAGCTATCTTTGGGCTTGATCCTGTAACGGATTTCACTGAGGACTTCCGGAAAAGTCTTGCCTTCGGCCGTTTAGCATTTGCGGTGTTCTCGTCGGGAGGCGCGCTTGTTTCTGCTTCCCGCGGATTTTCTCTTACTCTCCACATGCGCCTATAGTACGAAATTCTGTCCAGGAGCTCCTCCAGTTCCATCTTAATAAGCGTTTCCTCTTTAATTTAGAGAGTAGTCAACAATGCTCTAGCTCGGCTTATATTTGAAATTGTTTGGTTGGTTTTAGCAGTTTTCCCTGTGCCTCTCTCCGCAACTATAGGACCTCGTGGCACTGTCTAGGTTGCCGTCTCCGTTGTAGGTGCCGCATCACTTTGCAAGCCTTCTTTTCTGTTTACGCATCCCGATGTCTCGTCGGGTATTTCAGCCTTGCTATGTTCAATCAATTAAGCGACGCATTTTCGTGATGCGTGTCAACGCAGCCAACTCTCCATTCCCACCGTTTTCTCGTTCTTATTGTTTGTATTCGCTATTTAAGATTTTACCAACGCATCGCGTGCTAGGGAGCGGGCGCCAATGGTGAGGAACCCTCGGGGACGAAGCTCCTACCCCACTTTTCTGAGGCCTGACGTACGACTAGCTGATCCTGGAACTTACGGACGGATCAGCGCTCGCTCAGAGCAACGCGGCCTAATAATACCGGTTCAATGCACAGCACCCGACCAGGGTCCCGAAGGGGCTGGCCCCTGATACACGCCACAACTATCACCTTGGCAGAACTAGGCTCACATTACCCCATCGACGTAGGACGCAGATATTATGCCAACTAAGGGGTCAGAACTACTTACTCAGGCACCTCGCGGACGCCGTCCCGGATCGTAAGCGACGCGTTAAGGATCGTTGACGACCCCTACAAAACATTTGCCAAGGTACAATTGAACGTATGTTTCAAAGTAACGAGTCTCCTTTCATGTTGTAATACCGAAATATTCTGGGCTATTATCCTGTTTACACTTATGATATTGCTTAAGACATTTTCACTTCTACCGTATTACTTTGTATCAAGTTAACTTTGCTTCACACGAAAACCAGACAAAATTGACTTTTCACTCGTGAGAGTCTCTGTGGCCGACTCCACTACTTAGTATTTTAATTGTTTCTAATTCTGTGTAAATTTGCTTGGTGTGTTCCTACCATGTTTATTCTGTTTACTTCAAAGTGCTGTGCTCCTCAAAAACGGAGAGGGAAGCTATTTCCATGCTGGGTGTTTCCAATGCTGTGTTAGCCGAAGTAAGTCCTGATAAGTCGTGCATATTCCGAGTGGTCCCTTGGTCTCGTTTCGATTGCATTACACACCGTTGGCTGAACTGCACTAAGTATCTTGCACCTTTCGACACATATATGTTTGTCTATAAACGTATGTACACACAAACATGGAATTACAGGCGATAAAGGCCAACTAAGCTCTTGCTAAATTTGGTGAACCAGTTCCCTGGGCAGGTGAAAAGATTACTTTCTCTCCCACTTCCCTTCCGCTCATACGTACTATTTTGCAGTTAAATGAATGGTAAATATAAATGAAATTAAAAGGAATGTACACTGCACGGAAACGTAATCCTGGTGAAGGCAAAAAGTAAAAACTTTTGCAACTTGTTCTCCTTTCTGGTTCGCGGAGAATTAGGTTAGATTCCGTTGTACGAAGAGCGAGCGTTATGAAATTACCATTTGCAAACAATGGTGGAAGTATCCGGCGATTGGTGCTTGACAAAGGGGGTTTTAAGCCGAGCGATAATTTGATAAGGCAGGATTAATGTTGATGTTGGATTTTTCACCAGTGTAATCTTCCGTTTACTGTGGAGGAAGTAGGAGTTGATATCTGATGATGGTTAACTCAATTCACTCATATGATTGTAGTTTGTAGTCCCATTGTACTCGACGCCCTCATCTAACGGAATATCCTACCTTCGTTAATGTATCGCAGGATTTCCGTATGCAGATGTGATGCTCCCCGTCGAAACTGGAGAACATCGGCACTGAAGATCTGATGTCTAATACGTCCATAGGTGGGGTATTTACATAGAAAATGCTCAGTGGATCTCGCTTCCTCATTACAGGAGGGGCACGTATCAAATTGAATAATTCCTGTTCTGAACATATGTCCAGCTAGTGAATTATGACCTGTCAGAATACTTAAAATACTCCTGCAAGTCCTTCTGCTTTCTGACAGGATAGACTTTGAGTTACGCATATTCAATTGTGACAGGAAAAGTTTGGTGTGTCTAGCAGCATTTAGGTTCTGCCACCTGTCATTGTGGGAAGCTTGTTCCCAGTTTTTGAAGACAAGCCGTAGTCAATGCTACTGACACCGCAATTGCTGGTTCCGGCCCCGATTGAACCCTTGTTAAAGCATCCGAGATTTCATTTCCCTCTACGCCACAGCGACCAGGTACCCAGAGTAGTTTCACCGTATTGAGTCTCTATCCCTAGATAGAGTTGGTTTCGAGGTGATCAAAGGACTACTCAACGCCCTCAATGCAGCCTGGCTATCGCTGCAGATTGCGATGCGCCTGCCCTTTAACTGCTCGTCAATCACCCAGTTTGTCGCCCTTAGGAAATACCACTTCTCGTTTTTATTCGCGGGGTAGACTCCGGTTCCAGAACCCTAGTCTGTTTTTGAACGATCGGTGTAGAAGACTTCCGTATATCCCACCACGCATTCCTCTGGGACTCCCTAGCTCTCTCTACGTTTCAGTGTAACTTCATAACTTCTACCAAACAGATGTATGAGGACCCGAGAACTACCCGAGAGTACTCCCAATAACCCTTCCACTGCTCTGTGCCCCCCCCCCCCCGTCCGTTGTTTCCCCATAGATATTATCGAATTAGTCTATGAGCTGCTCTCATTGCAGTGCTTTTAATAAATATATCTAGGGTCTGCAAACTGAGTAATGCATTTAGAACTGCGTCGGATATCGTGCACATGGCACCGTTTATATAATACCTAGACACACAGTTCTTTGCGGGGCGGGTAGTTTACCGTGAAAACCTTTTTGTCTCACCTTAACCCACGATACTATGGCCTAATGATAGCAACGTATATTTTACCATATGAGACCTGAGTCCCCATGTTGAGGCAAAAGTCCGTCTGCACAGCCCATAAGCTGTGGGAGCTCGTTTCCACTTTACCTCTACATTTTGTTGCAAAGACGCTTTTTATCTAGGGAGGCTCTCAGATATTTCACTTCTTGGGAGAGTTGAAAGATTGCACCCGTCATCTCTGGAAGGCAAAGCACATCCAGTTTTCTCCTTTTTGTGAACAGCATAGTTGTCGTTTTATTTGGATGTCCATGTCTGAGGCACCAGCTGTCAATTAGTTCAGAAATACACAAGGTGCCATTTCTACACATCGTTCCGAGATCTCCACTAACAACCAGCACAGCGACGTCATTCGCGTAAGATTGAGGCAGATTTTGCAGTTCGCATAGTAGTGAATTCATCAACATACTCTACAGAAGTGGCGATAGCGCACCACCTTGAGGACAGCCTTTCGTCGCTTCTGTTATTAAGTAGTGATCAACGCCCACTTCACCACACAGGAATCTCTGTGTTAGCATATCGTAGATCCATTTAATCAAAGCTTCTTCAATACCATGCTCTCTTTCGGCATTACAAAGCTTTTGAAAAGCGGACAGTGAAACCTCATCGCGTACTCACCCTTCAGAGTTGCATCGTCTATCTTTGAAACCAATGAATGAAGAGCAGATTCACCGTACTTTCCACGCTGGTTTTCAGTTAGTGGATGCGCCCTAAGTGTCTTCTCACGAATGTGACGCTCAACCAGTTTCTCCAAACGTCTCAGCATAAATGAAGGCAAATTGAGTTGTGTGAAGTTCTTTGGATTAGAATAGTCATCTTTCCCTGGCTTCGGTATGAAGACTACTTTAACATTCTGCCAAGTGGAAGGCACCTACCCCAGAGCAAAACAACCTCGAAAAATATTTCTTAGCAATTGCTCTAAGTGCACTTTCCTTCAGCATTGCTGGATAGATCCCGTCCATGCCACATTCAGAGGACAGTATGGCAGGTCCCACTTCACACTTGTATATTGAAGGAGCTGTAAGAACCGTCAATTCTCCCGCTATCACTTCTCTCACCCGTTCTCGCACATGGTGAACTTCCGGGAGGGTCTGTACTGATTCTAGCCTGGAGGTCGTCAAAGTAACATCGGGTTTTCTGACAGAGTCTAACTTTACCGACTAATCCCTTTTAAGTATTCTGCACAACTTTGAAGTCTCTCTTTTCCTTTTCAGTTCCTCACAGTATACTCTAAAGGAGTCTTGTTTCGAATACATAATTCGCCTCTTATATTCACGCTGTCAGTTCCGGAAGTTTAATCAGTCTTTGTTCTTACTATCTTTACAAACACGATTCAAAAGTCACCCCGTTGATTTCCTGAGTTTTTGCAGTTCGCGGTTCTACCAAAGAACCGCTTCACCGCTTTGGCCTCGGGAAATAGGACAAGCCTCTTCATAGCACTCTAAAAGTGTGCAATTCAGAGTTTTCAATTCAACTTGAAGCGCCAAACGAGTCTTTAATCGCCTAGGGAATTGTGCTTTATTGCCAGAAAGTTCATAAAACTTTGCCCAATTCGTTTTCTTATTGTTCCGTCTTTGTATTACAGACTGTTCGCCTGTAATAGCCAGATTCAATTCCAGGTATCGTTGATCTGGCAGTGAGACTTTGTCTAGCACCCACCAGTGTGTGATCAACTCCAACTCTCTTTTGAAGTGCAGATTGTTAGGTCAATTACTTCACTTCTTCTCGGTCCCGCGAACGTAGGGGCGCACTCTACGTTCGCGGTCATCAGACCAGCTGAGGTGATCAAATCAAATAACTTTTCTCCTTTAGGATTGCATTTTCTACTGCCCCAACAAATATGTTGAGGGTTCGCGTCACAACCTATTAAGAGTTTAAGACCACTTGATTCTGCATACACTACTAGATCCCTTAGTTCTTGCATCGGTGGGGGACACAAAGAATCACAGGGTAAATAAGCACAAGCAACAATGATGATCCTCCTCTTACCATTAACCTGGTATTGTAAATTGACTGTAACAAGGTCCTGAGAACAGAATTGTCTCAGCATGGTTGCCTCTAACAAGTTTGGCATTAGAACGCAGGCCCTCAGTCTCGAGGATCTTCCACCGAAGACGATCCTAGCCCCCTTTACTGATCCAATACCACAGATTTTGTTGAAACGAACCCATGGCTCTTGAACCAGAAATATATAAGGACAGTCCTGCAACTTTGCCAGCCTTGCTGCCAGTAGATAGGAAGAGGCTTTGCCATACTGTAGGTTAATTTGACTAACTCTTATGTTTGTAGAAATAAGTGTAGTCTAATATGAAATTCACCTGGGTTACCAGCTTATCCTCACTTCCGCCGAAAGTTCTTCCTCCTACGTCCGATTTCTCTGGATATCGCCACACTTGGTGGTGTTCCAACGCCTATGTCCTCATTCCCAAGAAACTTCGCCTTCTTTGACAGTGCCTTCCGTTGTCATCGACTGGGTGCCCTCCCAGGTTCACGGTGTCCGTGTTAGGGGAGTTAGGTTTGCGGTTGAAGGAGAGGTCTACAAAGAGAATTTTTCTGAGGGAATGAAAGAAAGGGAGAAGCTGATAGGTGCCATTTTAAAAAAATGGCAGAAGGGATGGGACAGCGAAAAGGGGGGCATAATGAAATGTTTCTCCCCAGATGAGAGAGTGAGAATCAAATGGCTTTATATTAACCATTATGGGAGTCAATTCCTTACGGGACGCGCGGACTTCAGGAGTAAATTTGGACCAGGAAATAACTTAGGTCTCATAGACTCAGCAGAAACAGTGACTGCGAGGAGAAGGAGACTGCACTACAACTGCTTTTCGAATATCCCACATGCGCGAGAATGAGCGGCACAGCGTTGAAAATAGATGTGTAAGGGAGCTTGAGAAATGGTCTGTTTCCCCTGAGGAGTTGGTGGAGGAAAATATTCTTCCTGCATTTAATGATTTCTGCAGGGAAGTGCTTAAAACAAAGGTTCTACATTCAAGGGAACTGGAAGTTGTGGATAAATGAGAAAGGGATGGATGAGTACGTAAAAGGGTAAATAGATTTATGGAAGACATTAATAAGCGGTAATTCTAAAAGTTAGAAGAGAGTATTGTAACCGAACGAATGGACCAACCGGGGGCGCAGGGTGTCAGAATGAGGAATGGATGAGATAGAATAAGGATGTCGAGGTCAACGAAGTGAAAGAGCATTGCCTGCAACTGGTGTTTGAAAGCGATGAGCCCAGGTAGAGTTCGGAAGTGTGTTTCCTTAATCTACGAGAAGAGCCTACAGGGTGTCGACCGGGTGATCGCACCGGATGTAGAGGAATCTACATCAAACGTGTACCTCGGGGTTGAGTGTGGCTCATTCACCCCTTGCGCGGAACTTAATATTGGCGCCATTCTGAAAGGAAGGGGGTACGCCCGAAACTCTCAGGTACTCCTACAGCACCATGCACCAAGTGTCTAGGTCATCGTAGAGATCGTTGTAATGGATTGCTCGCTTACTTGGCTTGGTGATCCCGAGGGTTGCTTTCACGATTCTTGCACATTGTTAATAGTTGGTAATCGCCAAAGTCAGCTCATTTCTTCTTCCTTCTCACGTAATCGCCACCATGGATGATCATCTTTTGATGGTGAGAACGTGGTATATCTCATGTCCGGTGAATGCAATTGCTTCGGAAGGATGCTGCTTCTATAATTAAGTTTCTGCTACTTGTTAAAACAATGAAGCGTTATCAATTGCCATTTAATATATCATGGAGACCGTAGCCATTGGTCGTTCTTGGATGTGATTTCTCGCTCCTAGCATTCGCATTGAAATCACCGAGGAATATATTGACGCTATTAGGAGGCAATGAGTCGTATTGCATGCCTTACTTTTTGACTTCGCCATCTTTTTCTTCAGTTGGACTTCTATATTGACAAGCCATATTTTACAAAACTTTGTTTTGATTCGGAACGAACACAATCTCTCATAATCTTCTGTGTAAGTTTGAAGTCAATAACATTTGCTTCAAAGTACCTATCCACGATGAAAGCGAATCCTAACTCACGTTTCTCTGGTAGCTTCCCACTTTTGAATATTGTGTGCGACCTTACGCCAGCTATCTCGCAATCGCTTCAATTGAAGTAGATCGTTGACAATGCCAAATTTCTTCGAAGAGCGGAATCATTCACTCGTTTGCGTGGTCTCTTTTAGTGATGTAGATCCTGCCCGAGACTGTTCATTCAGTTTCTGCACTTGTTGTATAATAACCTTTAACCTGGAGGATCTTTTCTTTTACCTGGGCTTGCGACTAACATATCATTTACATAACATGGCGGAGATTTTGCCTTATATAACCATGCTATCATATTATGCATCAAAATTGAAAAATTTGCTAGAAATTATGTTAATACTAAGGCAATTTTTAACGGGAAATTGGTAAAATAACATACATATGTTGCTTTTCTAAAGCCGAATTAACAATTTAATCTTAATTATTTTAGCAATAATTTCAATAAAAGTTGGAGTCTTTCTTTCGACAATTATCTGGTGAATCACTAAATTAAGTTATTTATAGCTACATATGGTAAATGTACATTTATCTTTAGCGAGAATCTAAAAGAAGTTGCTTTTATAATCTGAACACCTGTACTATTAGCAAAAAACTATCCCGGTAATTATATGTTTTCATCATATTTCGAATCTTTATCTAAATCAGGCTCTTCAACAGTAAGTACAACTTAATTCGATTAACTATTAGCTAGATTTTTGAAAACATCTAAAATCCCTGATAACGTTGACGACAAACATGAATTCAAATTAAATAAGAGGGTGCGGCATAATTGTTGATATTTTTGTAAATATAAAAACATATTTTTGCTAAAGCTCCTCGATCAATTGATCAACTTGATAGACTCACCTGATTAAGATGAGGCTTAATCTTTAGGCTGTGATTATATGGAGATGGTTATGATTGTTTACGTAGTATGACTATTTACGTAGAAGTAGATTTTCGGTGATGCTATTTTTGTCTGCAAATCTTCAGCCGATAAGATTGCCGAGAAGTAGTAATTTTTAGCAAAACTTTTTTGGAGCTTGGTCTTAGCTTTCAACTAATTTCCGGTTCCAATAGATCGCCAGGAAATAGCTTAGGTCTTATAGATTTTTAAAGAAATTAAAAAAATTAAAGTTATAATAAATTATCTAAAAGTTGCTTCCGGGGAACGGGTCATCAGTTAACTGCATCCGTACCAGTAATACCTTGGAATCTGGAGAGGTGCTCCGAAGACCTATATTTTGTTTGTCAGCCACGGCTCTTTTGTAGGAGTTCAATGGCGAGTTTGGAGTATACATACATTGTATGTTTCTCTGTGGCTGGAATTCTATCTCGGTCCAATGGGCTTACTCACATTTTACCTTTTCGGCCGTTTTCTTTCCAACAACAACAGAAATGTTAGAGGGGCATCACGTTGGCTTTTATAATTGTGGGGTTGCTCTCGGAATAGCTCGAAACTAACATGACACACTTACACACTGAAACTTTGATTTGATTGTAGATTCATGAAACTATTTGAGCTCTGCTAATTCATCAGTTAGAGGTGGTCTTAAAGAGCAAGCACTGTGTTTGGGTGCTACTAATTTTGAGCAGCTCTTTTTTATTCGCAATAAGATACGGTCTTAAGAGTTTTCGAATGGTGGTTACATGAAAAGAAGATTTGTTATTATTATAAATAAAAGAGCCTGAATTATTTAATGTTCCAGATAATATGCCTGAAAAACTCGTCTAGGAAGTTCGAGTCATTTCAGAGACTCTTAGACTTTGTAAACTATACGTTGTTTAGGTAAAGTTCGCAAATGTTTAGAGCAATCAATTTCTTGGGATATTTGTCCCAGCTAAAGTTTACTGCAATATCGTCCGCCCTGTTGCCCTCTATGGTTCTGGGGTTTGGTCGACTATAAAAGGCAATGAACCGCGTTTTGTGGTAATGCAGCCGAAGATGTTGCATTGGAAAAGTAGCGTACCCCGCCTTGATAACATTCGAAATAAAGATATTCGCGATCGACATCACAAATCGGCACAAATCATGGAAAAAATTGCAAGAGAGGTGTCTTCGATGAAAAGGTTGCCAAGATTACCTCTAAACATCGGAGCCGATGGTAAGTGACCAAAAAGCCGACCGAAACGACGGTGTCTCGAGACCCTGGGTGGTGATTTGAAAGCGTCACAACTGCATCCACATCAGGCCTTTGATAGAATAAAATGGTGCAACCAATCACGACGAGTCGACCCCTTTTGTTAACGGGACAAAGACTAAAGAAAAAGAAGAAAAGGTGAAATCGAGAAGAGGCTGATCTGTTGAACCCCTCAGCTATAACTCATCATCATCATCAACGGCGCAATAACCGGTATCCAGTCTAGGTTTGCCTTAGCAAGGAATTCCACACATCCCACGTTTGCGCCAAGGTACACCAAGGCTGTCTGGCATCCTGACCTACGCCATCACTCCATCTGAGCCGGCATCTGCCGCGTCTTCTTTTTCTACTATAGATAGCCTTTATAGACTTTCCGGGTTGAATCATCCTCACCCACACGAATTAACTGACCCGCTGCGCAATCGTTCATCATCACGTAGGAGGCCAAAAATTCTTCGGAAGGCTTTTCTCTCGAACGCGGCCTAGAGTTGGCAATTTTTTTGCTAAGAACAGAGACCTGGGTTCTACATAAAGACCGGCAAGATCAGAATCTTGTACAGTAAGAGCTTTAGTCTTATGGTGAGACGATTCGAGTGAAACAGTTTTTGCAAACTGAAGTAGGCTCTGTTGGTAACACCATGCACACATGTTATCGGTTGTGACTTTCGACTCTCGATAGGAGAAATTTTGAACGGTTTCAAAGTTGTAGTCACTTATTTTTATTATTCTCGTTTGACCAGTGAGATTCGCTGCTGCTGGTTCTTTGGATTTTGGCGCTGAGATTGCCACCATCTACTTCGTCTTGCCTTCATCAATGTGCAGAAGATCTCGCGCCGCCTATTCGATCTGGATGAAGGTAGACTGTACATCTCGGGTTGTTCTTCCCATAATGTCAATATCGTCAGCGTTGGGCAGTAGTTGGGCGGACTTGAAGAGAATGATGCTTCCTGCATTAAAATCTGCGTCGCGGATCACTTTTTCCATGGCCAAGTTGAGGAGGATGCATGATAGAGCATCCCCTTCTCTTAAACCGTTGTTGATGCCGAATGCTCTCGAAAGTGATCCTGCTGTTTTTATCTGGTCTCGCATGTTTGTCTGGGTCACCCTAGTCAGTCTTATAATTCTCCTATGGCTGTGTACAATTTTACTCTGGCTATGCTATCATAGATTGCCTTAATCAATCAAAGAAAATATGGCGCAACTTATGACCATATTCTAATAGTTTTTCCATCGCAGGCCGTAAATAGAAAATCTGATTTCTTGCTGATTTGTTTGGAGTGAAGCCTTTTTGGTATGGGTCGATGATGCTCTGGGTGTATGGGGCTATCTAACCTAGCGAGATAGCGAAGAATATCTTATAGATAGTACTCAGCAACTTCATACCTCTCTAATTGCTGCAGTGCGTGATATCCCCCTTTTATGTACGGGACAGATAATGCCTCGTTGCCAGTCGTCAGGCATTGATTCGCCGTCCCACACCTTGAGCATAAGTTGATGAACCGTTTGTTGTAATTTGTCACCTCCATATTTAACCAATACGGCCGTAATTTCGTTGGCTCCTGGCGATTTATGATTTTTCCACGACAAATTGCACGGACTCGTTCTTCCATGCTTGGTGATGGCAGCATTTTTCCGTCGTCTTTATGTGGCGGCATCTCCAACTCGCCGATATTCAGAGCTCATCAAAGTACGCAACCCATCGCTCCAATGTGCCCATTCTGTCGAAAATCAAATTTGCCTCTTAGTCTCGGCAGGATGAGATGTATAAGGTTTCCCCCTGCTGACTTGTTGATAAAACTTCCGTGCCTGGTGCGGTTGTTTCCTGTACTTCTCGAGTTTACAGACTTTTTGATTCTCCCAGGGTTCCTGATAGCCCATTTATTTCCCCTCTCTAGCTGATACGAGGGCTATGTTGTGGATGGCTTCGGCATTCATTCTCACCTGGTTGTCAGAGGGGATTCTATACGGTGTTGTAATTCGAAGCGCTATGTCAACGAGATAGTGGTCCGGGTTTATATTGGCCCCCCTATATTTTCTGGCATTCATCAAGGCTGAGAGGTGGCGGCGCTCAATCAACACGTGGTCACTTTGGTTGAAAATATATGTTTGTGGACTGCTTTCTGCGCAAACCAACCATTTCCTGCGATACTGCTAACTGAATTATCCGCGGATACATACTCTGGTATATACTCCTACTCTGGTTTAATGGATGGCCGCTATAAAATATGGTGTAGTGGCTCTAACCCTGTAAACCGGTCCTTGTCCAGCGCATCTCTTGGAACGCTGTTACATCAGCCTTATATTGGGGCAGGGTATTGGCTATTTACTGAGCAGCATTCGGTCGTTTTCGTTGCCGGGTTCGTCGTCGTAAAGTCTATCCTGTCCGAGGCTCTTTTTGTGGTTTTGTAGCGTCAATTTTCCGTGTGGGACCAATTGGTACAATTTGTTCCGTTGTTAGGCGCTGGAGACTCGGCAGAATAGAGTGTGGTACGGTGGCTGTAAGAAGGGTCCTGGCAATGCTATTTGGATAGTCTTTGGGAGGGATGTTCCGCGAAAGCGAGTTAGCTGATTGGGGTTTGGTTAGGTGGCAACATGTACATCATAGTTATATGCATGTTGAACACTGATGTGCTTGACATCTAGGGAATGGATTTTGGATCCGATATGAGGTGGCTCAACAAGGAGGAGTATATGTCACGGCGGTGCTGTCGACGCAGGGTGCCTTCCTCTTTGATGAGGTTATGTGTCTGGTGAGGGAGGGTGTTTAATCCTAGGTAGTTTAGGGATCTTGAAGGGATGGTACGGCAAGAAACATCTTGATTAATCTCTTTGTACTTTTGCACAGTTGAAACAATCTGGGATGGGACAGGATAAGTGGGGAGGTTTATGGTAGCGTAGTTAGGAAGTGGCTTGCGTTGGGCCCTTCTGAAGTGTTAATGAGGAGCACTACACCATCGAGGACCTTGAGACGTGAGATGGTTGTTAGGTCTAGAAGAATGAAAAGGTTATTGTATACCAGGAAGAGATTATTGTAGGATAGTATGTTCGGATGGTGAAAAGACGGTCGGTTCGTAGGAAGGAGGGTTAGTTGGGGACAAAGGGAGTTTTAGCCGTATTTATTGCTGTTCGGGTTCATGGCGGCATTGTACCATGAATTACTTTTGGTGCTTGAGGTAGTCATTCGAGGGAGGAACGTTTGATGTAGGTTACTGAGAGGGTTTGGTCTAGGGATTTTCAGGACAATGTCAATTGGAGCGGAATGTGGTATAATTGGGGATATAAAATTTATGTCTGGGATTAAGTTTGTTTTCGCTATGGAGGAGGAAGTCTGGTTTGTGTGTGGAGAGGAAGTTGGTTAATTCATGTCGCTTCTCTCTGCTTTATTGGTATTCAGCAGTAAACCTTAGCAGCCAATGTCCGGGGAGACTTGACAGAGGAAAAACAGTAACGTTAAGCGTTTCTCCATTGGTGAAGAAAGGGGGTTGTAAGTGGGGAGTCCTTGAGGGTTTTACGTGAGTACCTGTCTGGACGACTTAATCCACTGGCTTCTTAAGACACGGATTGATGTGCGTGGCTTAGCATTCGTATTGGTGGATGCAAGACCTACCTAAATCTCTACCGAACTAAGAAGTACGGCACCCATGTTGAAACGCAACACCACGCCGAGGCCCGAAGGTCTCTTCTCGCTTGAGCATAACCAACAACCCCCATGAAGCTCCCACTAGGGGGCCAATCGCAAATAACCGAGCTGTACTCATATACAACGGGAGTTCACCCAAAGTATGAGAGTCCACGGGCTATATCGGTTCCTATGGTACCAGTATACCCCTGGTGAGGTTTCGTGACCAATTGCCACTTCAGATGAGTGCCCGTGCAGACTCGGGTCTGATCGCCCTGATTAGGCCTTTGGAGCATTCGCCTACAACATCACGGCCGGCAAGCCAAAGTGGGTACAGCGTCTCCCGGTGCCACCACAATTGAGTTTCTCCTCGGCCACTTGGTTTTGGTTTGGCCGACAGGGTTGCCGCCCCGTCTTCCTCACCGCCACCCCTGAGCACCTGTAGGTGGGGAGGGAGAAACTGAGTTGTGCCGCAAATTGGCTACTGAACATTTTGGAGACGGCTTGGATCGGGCATCGGGCAATTGCCATAACTCGACCTATGCGTGCTTGATCCGTAGTTGATGCAGATGGGATTATCTCCCATTTCCGTTTTGAATTTCACTACACAGTGAAACATCGTTCTGGCCTTTGAGACATGTGGATTATTGGAATCTGAGAGAGAAGGTGACTAAGAGCAAAAGTGGTGTAACATTTCGACGGGATGCACGGGGCGACGTTAGTTGTCTCAGTAACTGCTAGAGGATGAGTTCGTCCATGATCTCCTGAGGGGCAAAGTGTCGATTTCGTAGTTGGTGGATCTGCGCTAAAAATGAGGCTAGGAAATTTTTCCTGACTTACTTTGGATACTTTTCTTGTTGTCGATTTATTGCAAGGAATATTGAAATTTGCTGTTCGGGCTTTTGAATCTGTTGAAATTGTTGGTCGAGGGAGCGGGGAGGATGGAGGGGGGGAGCTGATTTGCAAATAGTTGAACATATGCGTTTGTTGAATGTTTGTAATGCTTATACGAGCATTGTTGACTCAGGCAGATTGTAAGCTAATTTGGGCGAAGAGCCAGTCCTGCGCACCGTGACAATATTTGTTGCGACAAAATGGAAGGGTTGGGAATTCTTCTGAAGGGTTGTATGGAGAGGTTTTTCTAGATTGGGTGCAGTGGAAAGATCGTACGTGTAGGGTGTGATGGGGTGGTTGGAACAAGTATTTTGCCAGGGTTATGTTAGGATTTGGGTTCATTTGGTTGTTTTGTCCAGGTGAGAACAAGAGTTCCTGATTTCTCTGAACGTACCAAAGGTTCAACACGATGTTTGAGAGCCGTTTGTGAAGGTATAGACAATTCCTCGATGAATTGATCTGTCGGAGTTGCGTATTTCTTCAGTGAGGTACGAGGACTGCGGAGACTATCTATTTCTAAAAACTTTAAGCTGGAGGGTGTTTTAATACTGAATCACGTCGGAGATATCATTGGGAAGAGAAATAAAGTTACGGTAATGTCGGATTATGGACAATATTCTACTATTTTTAGAATATGCCGCAATGCCTTTTATAGTTTCATTCAGATTCATTTTCTTGTCCGCAAAAGGCCGCTGAATCCTACTTTGGTAAACTTTCCTATATCTGATAAATCCTATCTGTCTGCCAAGTTCATTTAGAAAATTGGATCAACCAAATTTTATTTATTCGAGAAGATACAGCCTTCAACTTGTTCAAGCATTTAGTTCCGTATTTTGACTGTGGATATATTTATAATAATAATATATTTATAAGTTTAACACTTCGACTGCGGGCCGTCCAGTACAGTTCCGTATGATAGTGCCAGCCTTTTTTGTTGAAATTTCCTCAAATGCGGAGGTTGTGCTTATTTCCAAGTTATATATAAGAACATATTTGATCTTCAGGGAGGGATACATAAGTAATTGTACTTAGTTCTTTAAACTCATAGATAGTTTGATACACAGGTCAATAGACCGACTTGTGAATAGGATAGCTTCTTACTCAATGCTCGGAACGTGTTAAAAAAGAGTATCCAATTCAGCGAATTTATGTTCATCAAAAATCGAAATATTGACGCCAGGAATTGACTAGAGAGTAGTAGGTGGATATTTATGTACTTATAACACGCAAATAAAAGCAGGTTTTGAATTTTATCGTTGATCATGTCATTTTCGAAATGTTCGACAAATGATATGAACAAAAGAAGAATATACGCCCGAACTCGCTTTTAAAAATTTTTCAATCATGTTCATTGTTTTCGGATACCATGTCATTCCGGATTCCTAACGCAGGTTTCGGAATTTCCGATAACGTGGGAGATAAGTGTGAATTCCGGGTTCTTGGGTAAGTACGACATTGTTGAGGGTCGTGCGCAATAGTTCCGACTATATAAAGAGAATTTTTTCCTAAAGTTTCCACATGATCTGACAAATTCGATAAATTCATGTGTTCGAGATGAATTTCATTGCTCTGGTCGTAATTTTGGCAGGTAAGTTTCTATTTGATTACCTTTATATGCCGCTGACCTTCACACTGCGTTATAGTCCTTCTTCAAGGAGTTTTTGGTAGTTTTATAAGCCGTTCTCAATGGGGTGCTAAGTCATCGAAAGGATCTACAAAATTCTCTGGAGTCATTCGTTATGTTGTTATTCACCACACTGACTCGCCTGGGGTTTGTACTACCACTGATCCCTGTAAGGCAGCTATGAGATCCATACAGAATTATCACATGAAAAGCAATGGCTGGAAAGATATTGGATACAGTTTCGCAGTTGGTGGCGATGGCAACATTTACGAAGGTCGTGGTTACAATGTTGTTGGAGCTCATGCTCCAGGTTACAACAGCAGAAGTATTGGACTTGTCCTTATCGGAAACTTTATGAGTGAGTTTTGACCGACTGAACAGTAACTTGTAATTTAGTTTTACATTTTCATAGAAAGCAGTCCTCCAGATGAAATGATTGCGGCTGCCAAAAACTTTATTGCTTCCGCTATTTCCGCTGGAAAACTTTCTAAGGACTATAAGTTAATTGGACACAGGCAAGCCACCTCCACAAGCTGCCCTGGTAACAAATTGTATGCTGAGATTAAGACCTGGTCACATTGGACCTCTAAACCTTGATTGGCTCGATTGTAAAAGTTGCTGAATTTGAAAAAACCAAAATTATTAACAGCTGCGATTTGAATTCTAGACTTGAAATCCTACTTAGTTTATGTGAATACCTGACTGTGATACTGTTATGTAAATAAAAAAGAAGCAGCACTTAATATTAAACCTTTTTCGTTTAAGGATTGAGTACTCTTGAGTCCCACATTTACTTGATGGCGGGGCACGCTAATTTGGAGCAGCAACTGGTCCATTGAGTGTCTGGATATCTGAGTGGTTAGAGCATAAGGCTGTCATACGGAAGCTCGCGGTTAAAATCTCACTGATGGCAGTAGGATTTGGATCGTGATTTGACGACTCAGCTGTGAATGAGTACCTGAGTCAGATCAGGGTAATAATCTCGGGTGAACGCAATGCTGCCTCCTACAGTGTACTGTAGCGTACCGTTACGGTCTTGAACGAAGTGCTCTAACATACTTCAAGGCCCTGATCCAGTATGGATTGTTGCACCAACGATTATTATTATTAACTGGCGCATCGACCGCCCTGTTTTTGCAGGTCGTTGCAGATCTGTAAACCTTCTCTAGAGGCAAAGAGTGTGCAGATTCTTAGTTAAAAAAAACCTTATCGAGGGAGGTATCTTTATCTAAGATCTAACGAGGCCTCTCATTGATTGTATATAGTCGAGACCTTTACCCCAATGTTTTTCATTTTGTCTTTCAGTGTCTCGTTAAAACCCATACTAAACTTTTCACACTAACCCATACTATAATAGACTAATACGCTAAAAATGCCGTTCTAGCGGCCTCCAGTTCTTTCACAAAGATTTTCGCCTGCTAGCAAGAGTTCAAATTTTTCTATTTGCTTGCGTGAATACCTGCAATTTCAACCTTCAGAGAAGACTTGATATTGGACGGCTCGCTGGCTCTGGCCTCACCATTGTGGAACCAGACCCTTGGCGCGCCTGTCTGTCAGCTTTCTCATTGCCAGCGATGTTTGAGTGCTCCGCCACCCACGTTAGGAATGTTTCGATCAGTCCGGCAAGTTTCAGCAGTACCTGGTGGCAACTCCACACAAACTGGATATGTCATGTCAGATTCGAGTGGTCACGTCACGTCATATTTTCGGCGCAAACATTGTTCTACTGCCAATAAAATGGGGTATATCTCCGCTTGCAATATTTTGGACATTTTTCCGAGAGGTCCCGCCAGTTCTATAATCGAATTTTTCGCGAACGCCCCTGCGCCCGTTTCATTTTTCATAACTTATTTGTCGATATTTGCAATCCCCAAAAAACCGTGGCCATTTATTGAATATTTTTCTCTTTTGGTGATTACGCCGGAATATGTCTTTTTAAAGATAAATCTGGAAATCATGTGATCGGCGAGCATCAGAATCATCTGATAGTTGCCAAGGTTTTTCCATGATCGAATGATTGGTCATCTATCCACGTGTTAGTGGCGTCGAGCCTATATGGATCGTCAGCTGATTCGAGTGTCGTTATCGGCGTAGTACTAATTGTTCCGTTAATAATTAGACAACCGATCCTTTGAATGCGCCAAATTCAGTCTCGGCCATCCGATCATGCATCATCATCATCAACGGCGCAACAACCGGTATCCGGTCTAGGTCTGCCTTAATAAGGAACTCCAGACATCCCAGTTTTGCGCCGAGGTCCACCAATTCGATATCCCTAAAAGCTGTCTGGCGTCCTGACCCACGCCATCGCTCCATCTTAAGCAGGGTCTGCCTCGTCTTCTTTTTCTACCATAGATATTGCCCTTATAGACTTTCCGGGTGGGATCATCCTCATCCATACGGATTAAGTGACCCGCCCACCGTAACCAATTGAGCCGGATTTTATCCACAACCGGACGGTCATGGTATCGCTCATAGATTTCGTCATTGTGTAGGCTACGGAATCGTCCATCCTCATGTAGGAGGCCAAAAATTCTTCGGAGGATTTTTCAATCGAACGCGGCCAAGAGTTTGCAATTTTTCTTGCTAAGAACCCAAGTTTCCGAGGAATACATGAGGACTGGCAAGATCATAGTCTTGTACAGTAAGAGCTTTGACCCTATGGTGAGACGTTTCGAGCGGAACAGTCTTTGTAAGCTGAAGTAGGCTCTGTTGGCTGACAACAACCGTGCGCGGATTTCATCATCGTAGTTGTTATCGGTTGTGATTTTCGACCCTAGATAGGAGAAATTGTCAACGGTCTCAAAGTTGTATTCTCCTATCCTTATTCTTCTTCGTGTTTGACCAGTGCGGTTTGATGTTGTTGGTTGATTCGTCTTCGGTTCTGACGTTGCCACCATATATTTGGTATTGCCTTCATTGATGTGCAGCCCAAGATCTCGCGCCAATTGCCGCCTGCTCGATCTGTATGAAGGCAGTTTGTACATCTCGGGTGGTTCTTCCCATGATGTCGATATCGTCAGCATAGGCCAGTAGTTGAGTGGACTTGAAGAGGATCGTACCTATTTACCTCAGCATCACGGATCACTTTCTCGAGGGCCAAGTTAAAGAGGACGCATGATAGCGCATCCCCTTGTCGTAGACCGTTGTTGATGTCGAATGGTCTTGAGAGTGATCCTGCTGCTTTTATCTGGTCTTGCACATTGGTCAGGGTCAGCCTAGTCAGTCTTATTAATTTCGTCGGGATACCGAATTTTCTCATGGCCGTGTACAGTTTTACCCTGGCTATGCTATCATAGGCGACTTTAAAGTCGATGAACAGATGGTGCAACTGTTGTTCATATTCCAACAGTTTTTCCATCGCTTGCCGCAGAGAGAAAATCTGATCTGTTGCTGATTTGCCTGGAGTGAAGCCTCTTTGGTATGGGCCAATGATGTTCTGGGCGTATGGGGCTATCCGCCCTAGCACGATAGTGGAGAATATCTTATAAATGGTACTCAGTAACGTGATACCTCTATAATTGCTGCACTGTGTGATATCTCCCTTTTTATGTATGAGACAGATAATGCCTCGTTGCCAATCGTCAGGCATTGATTCGCTGTCCCATACCTTGAGCACAAGTTGATGAACCATTTGGTGTAACTGGTCGCCTCCATATTAAACCAATTCGGCTGTAATTCCATCGGCTCCTGGCGACTTATGATTTTTTAGCCGATGAATTGCACAGACTGTTTCTCCTAAACTTGGTGGTGGCAGTATTTGTCCGTCGTTTTCAGTTGGCGGAACCTCCAACTTGCCGATGTTCTGGTTGTTCAGTAGTTCATCAAAGTACTCAACCCATCGCTCTAATATGCCCATTCTGTCGGAAATCAGATTTCCCTCTTTGTCGCGGCCTGATGAGCATCGAGGTGTATAAGGCTTCATCCTGTTGACTTGTTGGTAAAACTTCCGCGCCTGGTGCGGTTGCTCCCTGTACTTTTCTAGTTCATAGACTTGTTGGTTCTCCCAGGCTTCCTTTTTCCGTCTGTGAAGTCGCTTCTCCACTCGACGGAGTTCGTGATAAGTCTCTGCGTGTGCCCGCGTTCTTTGAGAATGCAACATTACTCGGTATGCGGCATCCTTCCGTTCCGTTGCTAGCTTACATTCATCGTCAAACCAGCCGTTCCGACTCCTTTTGCGGCTGGGGTCAAGTATGTTTGAAGCCGTATCCATGAGAACGTTCTTCAGGTGATTGTGAAAATCATTTGTTGATGCTTCATCTCCAGGTCCTCTGTTGACTACGGTTATTGCGGCATCCATTTCCCTCTTATAGGTGTCGCGGAGGGTTGTGTTGTGGATGGCTTCAGTGTTCACAATCACCTGATTGTCAGAGGGGATTCTAGGTGGTATTGTTATTCGAGCTCGAAGCACCATGTCAACGAGATAGTGATCCGAGTCTATATTGGCCCCCCTATATGTTCTGACATTCATCAAGGCTGAGAGGTGGCGGCGTTCGATCAACACGTGGTCAATTTGGTTGAAAGTGGTCCCGTCTGGAGAGGCCCACGTATGTTTGTGGACCGCTTTCCGCGCAAACCACGTACTTCCAACAACTGTTTCGTGTGGCCCTGCTAATTGAATAGTCCGCAGTCCGTTATCATTTGTTTTTTCGTGTAAGATATGGGAGCCAACGTATCGCCTGAATACGGGCTCCTTCTCTACTTGGCTGTTAAAATCCCCAAGTATGATTTTGATATCATATCTGGGACAGGCTTCGAGGGTTCGTTCTACTGTCTCGTAGAAGGTATCCTTCTTCGACTCTGCAGTCTCCTCTGTAGGGGCGTGAAGTTTCATGCATGCATACATTAAAATCAAAATTCGATTGATTGATCGAACGAGGTTCGAGTCAAGGTGTACTCTTAGACCCTTGACTATTTATACCACCTGGATTTTCGCTCCTGATGAGATGGGAAGCGTGTAGCTGTCCCACCTAATGTTCCTAGTGAACACCACTAGTTCAGTCTACCTAGCCGCCATCGTGGATCCGTTAGGGAGGCACTAATTGTAGGTTATTTGCAGAGTTGCATTCATGGGGGTCCCCAAATTTGCCGATAATTGTTGTGTTGTTGTGTCCTCCAGGAGCCATAGCAAGGTGTAGAGAACCCCTCTCTTTGGACAACCTCTTACACGTCTTACCTCAATAGATTTCTGTCCGACCAATATAAGGATGTTCCTCCATTCCAGCAGGTTAAGGATGCATACTATATTGCCGCATCACAAATCGCGGCGTATGAGGTGTAATTGAAGGCACCTTCGATATTCATGAACGCGCCTGCAGTGTATTTACTTTCGGCACCTGTCGGCATGAAATGAGATGGATACTGCCTAAGAAGTGCACTTGAAGCGAATGGTTACGTACGCCTTCCTCTCTGCAAGCCCAGCTGGCTACATTTTCTGACAACGATACCACTTCAGCTTTGAGGTTACGTCAAGGAAGTTAAGCTCTCCATGGTGATCGTTTAGCCTACCTTATTCTCTTCTTAATGTTTCTAAAGCTAGTTGTCATCATCTGGGTTGGTTTCTTTATTCCAGCAACCGATTTTATGGGCATCTCAGCGATCATAACTCGTACGCTCAGTTTTATTTTGTACCTTACCCAATGTGTTCTCTGGGGATTCCGAAATGGAGTATTTGGAGCTAGATCCATGCCCATTACAAAAGCAGCGCTTCTGTGATCGTTTAATACTCTCCACTCTCCGACAAAAGCCGCAGTGTCAGGGAATGCCATCCTGATATCGATGAATTCTGCTCAAACTGAGGATCTGTGGATCGGTTTCTAAAAGATACTCTAGTTTCGATCCTCTCGTGTCGATGTTGGAACTTCCACAGCATATACGGTAGGCGTTAACGACACAACCTGCTATTATACCCATACCTTTACTTTTGGCATATTGGGTAGCTTTGAGAAATGTTCCACTGGGAAATAGTTCAACGTCAGGGGAAATTAGTTAAGCACTAAAGGACTTTATTATCTCTCTGTCGATAAGTCGTTAACCAGGTTAGTCTCGAGAGCGAGGTCATCATTTCCATTAGCATACAACAGATTAGTATGTTGGAAGTGTGAACCCCTGACTTCCCCACCATCAACCCATGGTTGTTGTATGAAGTATATGTATATATATTACTGGGATGAATACGCACTTACAGAAAATGTTAACGATGTGAAAATGTGCAATTGGATGGATATCTCATCAAAATGCTTCGGAAGCTCGACTAACATGGAGCAGGGCAAAGCGGGTCAAGCAAGGTAATATACAACGATGTCTTCCCGCAAATCTCTCGACTATGCTCATAATATCTGCTATTTCTGTTTCCGAGTGATAAACCTTGGTCAAATGGTTCTGCATTTAAAGAAGGAGGCAGGCGGAATCAGTCTGAAGGTAAACACCAACAAGACGAGTATAGACAGTCTGATTGGTCATCGCACTCTGCTAAGTTCCACTTTGTCTGTCTAGTTAGTAGTTCCTTAAATTTTCTGACGTTCATGAAGTCTGTCTGGTGGCAGCGTCCCGTCCATGTTTGTATGTAGTATAAGGGTACAGGTCGTAAGTTGGCAATCGCTCGCACTAATAATAGTTTGAAAGTGTCCGGTTTCTCGCAGTCATAGTGCAAACCCTCCTTCAAATCGGCCTTTGCGATTATTGTAACTGGCTTTGGTTCAGGAAGGATCAGAGCCTTAATGTATATCATCTTCTATAGTAGTTCCTGACAGATCAGTGGTTAGGTCAGCTTTGGTATTCGTCCCCACAGTTTCTTCATAATAATCCTTTGAATTGACTCCAGTAGTATAGAGCGGTCTCCGCGTAACTTTTTGGAAGCATCCTTGCTGGCTGGTGGGTTCCACCAGCTTAAGCCTACTTATAAAGGTCACGCATGGAGGCATCTGGAGCAAAATGGCTTAATGATCGCTGAGAGAGCAATTCTGACTAATAAACTATGCGATTCCCCTCGATTATGCGGTACTCACATACGTCAGACCGACTATTGAGCCCGAGCCTGTCTCAGGGAAAGTGGTTATATTCCCTGCTTTTTCAAAATTACCCTTCGCTCTCATTGTACTCTAACTCTACTACTCAATTGATCTTCTATCACCAAAGGAGTTCCTAGTCGCCTAGTGGGCTACACTCCGTTGCCAAAAAGTTAACTGGAATTTGCCTAATCCGTTTTCCTAGGATTCCGTCTCTGTATTACAGTCTGTTCGCCTGTAATTGTCAAATTATTATACATTGTAGGTTACGGTGGCCTGATAGTGAGACTTTCTCTAGTGCCCATCGGTCTTTCATCTATTCTAACAACTTTAGAGACTGGCATATTGTTAGGTAATTTAGTTCAGTTCTTCTTGGCCCCATTCCCCCCATTTCGTTCCTCTTCATTTTTTAATATCATATCCATGAACCCACAGAAGGATTCTGGCACGTGTAGATGCATTCCTGCTTCCTTACTGGCGAGTTTGTCCTGCGTCCTGGGACGCAGAGTATTTGGAGTTTATTGTCTGAGGCGCGCGTATTTAGTCTCTGAAGGCATGCCATACCATACCATCTCCCCATACCAGTTTAAAGTTCACCTCGTTGGACTTAAATGCCTTGATCCTCGCTTGGCTGCCAGAATAGCAACGTTCTGCCCCCTATTGCTTCTTTGCGGGTTCAAAGAGGCATATTTGTCTATGGCGGTTATAGTATTTCCACTTGGAATATAGTATGCTAGTGTGCTTACCCATTGATTCCAAGTATATTTTCCTTGAACCAATGACCCCGACACCTGCTTCCTCTGCTGTGAGGGATCCGTCAGTGTACGGAGTAATCAATTGCTAGTTTGAACCGTATCACACAGCCATGCTCTCCCAGTTTACCCTATTACTCCAACGTCTTTCAAAATTACTATATTATCGAAGTGAAACTTCGGTGTCATATTATCTCTTAGTATCAATAATTCGAAGTACCTTTTAGAAAGAATATCAATCTTCCCTCGATCTAATCAACTACCTGCCGTCCTTGTCTGTATCGGTATGTACAGATAGAGAGGGGTTACTCCCAGAAGGACCCCCAACGATGCCGTTGGGCATGTATTCATTGCACCACTGATACACACGCAAGCCACTCTTCCTCATTTTTCCTGCTATGGGCTTGCAAGTCATCAGAGCCCTCGTAGTTTTCCGACAATTGTTTTCGTCATGGATCTTCCAGAGTAATTTTTGCTCTAGCGTAATTCCCAAATATTAGACCTCTGTTTCTCGTTTCATCCCAGTGCCATGTAACCTGGCTCTCAGGTAATCAAGCTTACGTTTCGTAATGAATGGTACTGTGGTGGTTTTGGCTGGATTGATGCGCGGTCTCGCTTCTTGCACCAGGCACTAGTAACTCCTTAGTTCAGTTTAGATTTTAGTACATAGGGTATGCTTCTGTTTGCCTAAACAATGTCGTCCGCGTAACCCTGGAGCTGTGCTCCATTGTTAGTTCGTCCAGGAATTCACACCTGTCGGTACTTCTGTTTGTCTACTCTCTAACATTCTGCCCATCCTGAAAGCCAGGATGTTTCCCACTCTCTTGCGAACTGGGGTAACTTGTGTGCGATGTGTTATCCAACGCTCCTTCGATGCCCAAAAACACAGACAGTGCTATTTCTTTTCTTTGTATGACATCCCGTAATACATCCGTAAGCTGATACAGAGCAGATTCGGTAGACCGTCGTACCTGGTAAGCTTGTTAGCCCTAATTGTAGGGGACTATGCGTTAGAACATTAGTTGATACAAAAAATGTTAGGTAAATTGGTCTGAAAAATTCATGATGAAAAGGATTCTTTTTACCCACTTTCGGAATAAAGACCACTTTTACCCGCTTCTATGCCCTGGGTACATATCCCAGGATTAAGCTACCCCTTGTCACCCTTAGAGGAGACTCTAAGATGATTCTAGGCCTCTCTGGAGTAGTGCCGGAAAGGTACCATCTACTGTGGGTGATTTCATTGGTTTAAAGAGTTCTGTTCACCTTACCTTAGCTTTTCAGCATACCTTCCAGTTCTCCTTTATTCCCCTTGATTTATTTATTCATTGTTGGTATGTTAGGCAGAATGTTTTCGCCTTCCGCCATGAGATAGGACACCGAAAAATGAATTCTGAGAGCAGATGTACTCTGTCATCTTCATTCTCGGTAAATGTCCCTTCTTTGTTCTTCAGAGAGACTGAAGAGAGTACCCTGTCTTTAGTTATAGCTTTCTATAGCTTGGCTGCTTCTGTGGTTTGCTCGATCCTTTCCCAGAATTTCCTAAAGCTGTTCCTTTTTGTTTTTTTGTACTTCCTAGGTTCCTGTCCTACCAGTGTACATTCTTTGATGACTTAACTGTCTTAGCCAGACAGCTGGCCTCATATCCGTCAATAATGACTTGGTGAGGTCTTCCCCGACCGCACACTATTCATTCGGCACGGTTCGCATGGCACCCCGGATTGAGGAGATGTTTTTCAACTCGCCAGTTTAAATCCTTAGCCTTTTATTAATAATAGGGTCACCTCGTAAGGGGTGTTGCCACTCACTAATGATCTTGGTAGGCGAGAGGCTTGACTCCTGGAGAACCACATATCACCCTTGAGGAGAGACAGATCATTCTCTCTCAGAGAGAGACAGGTTGGTCCCAGTCTATGCTGCGGTGCGCTGCTTGACGCAGAGACAACTATGACGTTTCTCCTGTCTGTAGCGTCCCGTGTGGGTCACACCGAGTTTACCAGCTTGCACCCACTTTCGACTGCGTCCGATTTCTTTAGATATTGATTTTCCTGTAAAGTGGAAGTTCTCATAGGTAAAATCATCTTCTATTTTCTTCTTCATAGTGGCTGAAGTTTCTTTCTGCAGAGCTTTCCTTTCCCGTTTTCTGGAAGAATTGCACAACTCTGTCAGCCGCGGATGGGCATGGCAAGCACAGAGTGCCTGTATCCCTGTGTGCCTGTGCCTGTGCCTGTTGGAACGTCATGGCATTAGCGTTGTATTGCGGCCGGGTATCGGCTAGCTGTTGAAAAGATTTCGTTCCGTACAGGGAACGCAGTTTCCATGTGAAAATGCAGAAATCAATCCGCCAAGTCAATCCAGTCCAAATTTCTTCTGCGGCTTCTCAACAATCGTTTTCAGGGTAGGTTTTCAGCCCAATAAAATGACTAACCTGGAAGACCAGTTGACGTAGTTTGTCCTGTTTTTGGTCCCGGAAGACTCGCCTGCATTCTTCTCCGTCCATGTTTTCGGTCTGGGTCCTATACACACATCGAATTTAAGGGCTCCGTTGAGAATGGCATCCAAATTGAGAGCTTTATTATCCCTGATTCTTTAGCAATTCTCAATAAGTTCACCCTCAGTTACCGAGGTATAATAAAGACGGTGCTGCATTGCAAATTCTATCTAGGGGAATGATGATCGGCGGGACTCTAGTGCTCACTAACAAACTAGATCATTCTCCTTGCTAATGTTGTTTATCAGATCGACTATTATACAGAAGCCATTTTTTGGAAATAAAGTGAAGAAGGTGTCTGCAGATAGTTTCGGTAAACCCGTGAGTCTGAGCTTTGATTGTGGTTTCTACAGCTGATATCTATTATTTTGGCTATAGCTGTACGAGCACCTAAGGGCTGGAACCCAAGGACATCGGGGTGTTTCGCGTATTCTCTCTCTCTCTAGGTTACGCAAATATAAGCCACTTCAAATTGAAAGCCCTTTTACCAGTTTGACAGATGATTCCAACCAAATTGTGAGTTTTACTGCAGGTAATTTTGTAATAGCCACTGAAAGCCCTGCCTGAGGGTTTGTGGTCATAGCGCCCGGACTCAAACGTTGGACACTTTTTCAGAAACTTCCTCAATGCTTCTGGGCAGTAATCAAAAAGGTAGCAGGAGGAGCAAAGTGGCAGATCTTGTATTATTCTTTTGAAATGGCATCAATGAAGCCAGGTAGTCCTTTTATATTTTGGAGCCGATACCGTAAAGCGCACTGCATTTGAACTGCATGGGTTCATTGCTCATTGGAAATCCAGCTAAAAAATAACGCAAACCAGCAGGATTAGGAAGCTAGATCAGTAGATTCAGTTAGTTTGAATAAAATTTACCAGTCGTGGATACTAAAAGGGAGGAATGTTCCTGATCTGTCAGATAATGTTTCTGAACAATGAGGATAAGAGAAAACTAGTTTCCAAAAACTAACAAAATTCCCTTCACTTTGCAGTCTGCACTAGTAAGAGCCCAATTTATGAGCGGCCGCCTTTCACTTTGACTTCATCCTCTGAACTGTTTGATGTAGATCAATATCGAATCGTTGTACATATCTTTATCGTAATATTTGATATTTGCCGATAAATTCGAGATACTGGAGAGTAATTGCACGTGGTCTTAAATCAATTAACCAAATTGAATTAAGCGGATCAAGTGGGCTATTTCCAATCTCTATTTGACAGTAAAGTTATCCAGGTTTTCTCGGGTAAAGCCCATGATAAATTTTGCTATCTTTTAGTTTTTTATTACATTCATTGTCTTTGAAGTCGAGTATGCCTGGATTTATTTTTATCGATTCTTTGAACAATGAGTTAGGGTTTTGTAGGAAGCATAAGCTTATTCTGGTCACGATTTGATGTTGTTTAAAAAACAGAGCATGCCAGTTAATAAGGTTCAATAAAAGATTAGGACAATCAGCTCAGTTCACGCGGTAGGCGAATCCCGGTTTTGTCCAGAAATGGGCAAGGATTCTTGACGTAAAGACGGAATCCAAACGTATGTAAATTAGTCCGAGCCATACTAGCCCTAGTCGGTACATTAAATATAAGTGCCGGTGAGACAAGAAGCTTGACAGAGGTCTTCGATAGAAGCGCATAAATATTTGCATTCTACAAAAAACTAAATAATGTGATATCAAGAGCTACGACATAAAATCTGAATGAGGCCTATAAAAATTCATGAAATTGGCAGCCCAGCACTCAATACACTCTATCATTAATCACTGCCTCCTAAACGCCCACTTCCCCACCGAATGGAAGAGTGCTCGCATTGTACCCATCCCAAAACAATACCTTAACCCACTTAATCGTGATAGCTACTGGCCTATCTCTATTCTGTCTTCCTCCACCAAAATTTTCAAGCGGATCATTATATCCCTCATAGACGAGCACTGTGTTTCCAACAACACTCTTCAACAGTTTCAATTCGCCAACCGAACTAAACACTCGGCGGAGCACGCACTTCTTGCCCTCAAGACTGACATCCTTCTAGGTATCGATCGGGTATGGTAATACGGACTCGCGTATAAGCTTTCCGAAATCCTCAATTTCCATCCGCACTTCTGTAAGTTTGTGGCGCGGCAGGATTCGCAACATTCGAAATTTATTTCGAATGTTGCGAGCGAATAGATGGCGCGGATCTATCCACTTTGCGTGGCACACCAGGGGAGTGGGAGATCGCAGTAATTATGTTTTTCAGACCTGTCACTGAATTTAATTATTAAGTTGAAAATTGCTAAAGAATATGGAAGTCCTTTTTGAAAATAGAATTTGAGTTGAGTTTACTGTATAGAATTCGCGTTGAGTTTGCTGTATAAAATTCGCATTGAGTTCGCTTAAATATTTCAATAAAAATAATAAGTAATCGCAAGTTTGAGCGATTGAGGGAAAATCTCCGGCGCATCAAGGCGACACCACCCACTCGACACTCGTCCATACCTGCTTGTTCGCCCAAGGAACTGGACACATGCACGCATGTACTGATCAGGACGGATGCCGTCCGGAAGCCGCTGCAGCCTCCATATGAGGGCCCGTACCGCGTTCTCGAGCGGGGAGAACATTTCTTCCAGCTCGAGATCGGTGGTCACAAAAAGGCGGTCTCTTTGTCCAGGCTGAAACCCGCGTGCGCCCCGAAGCAACGTCGTGTCCGCTTTGCAGATTAACGGCGAACGAAGTTCGGGGATCAGTCGCTGAAACCCCCTAGGTTTCATCTGGGGGCGGAGTGATGTGGCGCGGCAGGATTCGCAACATTCGAAATTTATTTCGAATGTTGCGAGCGAATAGATGGCGCGGATCTATCCACTTTGCGTGGCACACCAGGGGAGTGGAAGATCGCAGTAATTATGTTTTTCAGACCTGTCACTGAATTTAATTATTAAGTTGAAAATTGCTAAAGAATATGGAAGTCCTTTTTGAAAATAGAATTTGAGTTGAGTTTACTGTATAGAATTCGCGTTGAGTTTGCTGTATAAAATTCGCATTGAGTTCGCTTAAATATTTCAATAAAAATAATAAGTAATCATAATTACTTAATTGGATTACTTAAAGTTAATCATTAGCTTTCTAGATAGGCGGAAATCCTTAGTCAACACCCAACCGCACCTTTCCTCGTCCTATTCTTGCCCCGCCGGCGTTTCTCAGGGTTCAGTCCTTTCTGCAACTCTCTTCTTCCTGTTCACATGACATCCCCAAACTAACTCCACACCCATGTCCTATCTGAATTCCTCAATACACGGAAGACCTAATCCTTTATACCGCCACCAAAGACATCTCCCACGGTGAAGCTCGTCTGAATTCTTATTTAGACGAGCTTTACCATTATTTCACCCGTTGAAAACTTTCCTTAAATCCCTGAAAAACGCGAGACCATCGCATTCTATGGAATCATGAGAATGCCACCGAAAATGTGGACTGACATCAGATCCTTGTCACTCAAAGTCCACGAGTCAATCCCTATTGTAAAAGAAGTCACATATCCCGGAGTGACAATGAAATCTCGCCTCTCCCACGTCCCTCATATAACGAAGGCACTAGGCAGCGCAACTGGTGCCTTTAGGTCATTGTATCCTGTCCTTAAATACAATATCCCTACTTCGAAAAGGGTTAAGCTGTTTTGTTATAAGCAGTTTATCCGACCACTCCTCATTCTCGGCTTCATTTTCTGGTTCGATTGCTCCCTATCCCAAATGGAACGACTGCGCCTTAAAGAGCGCAGAATTTTTCGCAACTGCGCCAACGTTTTTAAAAACGAATCCCGGTCCAAATACAATTCCAAATCCTGCCAAACCCCACGTATCGATGCCTTCCTTGCTCATCATGCCCTCAATTTTCTGGTCAAGTGTCAATCCCATCCCAATCCTTTTGTCTCCAAAGCCATGCAGATCGAGATCGTTGAAGATAACCTTCTTCGGATTCATCTGTTTAACCATATCCTCTTATCCCCTTCAATCACAGAACCGTCTTTTTGATCCCCAAGGTAGAGTAGTCTTCTACATAGGCAATCACTCCGACTCCCAATTTTTTAAACTTACCCATCATTAATGCCCCTGCTAGCTTCTGATTAAATGTGCATAAATTGAGTTTTGGTCGTCGACTCCAATGAAACGTGCAATGATTCTCTCCGTGATCGCGAAGCTGTTGAGAACTGAGAGATTAAAATATCCCTGACATACGCTCTCAGCTAAGATAGATATTCTCTCATTACAAAGAAATTCCGAGAGAGTCGTCTTCGATGATATGGCTATGAAGTTCGTTGTGCTGAGCTTCATTAGCTTGGGCTGAATAAGGAAGTTGATGAAAACGAGGCTAAGATCGACCGAAATATTTGACACGCTAGATAGTGATTTGAGATCCACTCGGTTCGATCCAGACCAAGCCTATGGTCGAGCAGGACATACTCTGAAAAGGAGAACAAGAGTTTTGGTCAATCATCGTCTTGCCTTGCTTATTACAGGAACTCATATTTGGAGTATCAGAGGTACAAGTTGACTCAGTACCTACTTGGAAACAGAAACAAAAGTAATTTCCAATTAAGTGAAAGGTTGGAATCGAATCAGTGGCTTATTTAAAAAGCTGGGCTTGGATATATTTACCGCATCTACGTATATCTATATCTTTCCAATTTTTCGTTTGGCATTTTATATTGATACAATTATCCTACTTACAACTAGCAAATTTTCCTACGGCTTTTTAATTAAAAGAACCACAAAACCCTCCATGTTAGGGTTTCAATTCTGTTTTTCGCTGTAATTATATTTTGGGTTCAAAATATTTAAAGATTTGTTGATAAGAGGTTCATTCAAGATGGAATTGGAATCGTTCGTGGGATCGAGCAAAAGCGGGCCGTGCGCATTTTCACGGACTATAAAATCAAGGTTTCAAGTGGAACTTCTCATAAGAATTCGATCAACTCAGTAGATTGAATCAATTGTTACAATGAAGGCTGCAGTTCTTGTTCTGATTTTCGGAGGTAAATTACAAAAGACGGTCTAGACTCGGGAAAGGATACAATTTACTTAATATTCTCGCTTCTCAGTTGTACTCCATCAAACCTACGGTGCTTTGATCACCCGTGCCCAATGGGGAGCTAGGGCACCAACTGGAACTAGCAAGTTCTCAGGAGTCATTCCATACGTTGTTATCCATCACTCTGAATCACCTGGAGTTTGTACCACCACCGATGCTTGCAAGGCTGCCATGAGGTCCATGCAGAACTACCACATGAACACCAACGGATGGGCAGATATTGGATACAGTTTCGCAATTGGTGGTGATGGCAATACCTACGAAGGTCGTGGATACAACGTTGTTGGAGCTCACGCCCCAGGTTACAACAGCCAAAGTATTGGTCTTCTTTTGATTGGTGACTTCAGGAGTAAGTAGAGCAGATTTTTTGGAAAATTGAACAAGCATTGACGAAACTTTCCATTTTTTCTTGAAGAGGCTAATGCTCCAGCTAACATGATCACTGCTGCCAAGAACTTCATTGCCTCTGCTGTTTCTGCTGGAAAGCTTTCCTCATCTTACAAATTGATTGGACATAGGCAAGCCGTATCCACCGACTGTCCTGGAGACAAATTGTACGCTGAAATCAAAACCTGGGCTCGTTACACTGCTAACCCTTAAATCGTTTGGCTATATCCAAATGAATAAACTGTGGAAATAATCATTTATTACTGTTTTGATTTTGAAAAGAATTTAGGGAAAGTTATCTACCGAGCGCAATGCTGACCACATTGCCTCCTAGTGTACCGTTACGGTCTTGAATGAAGTGCTCTAACACACTTCAAGGCCCTGATCCAATATGGATTGTTGCGCCAACGATTATTATTATTATTATCTACCTAACCCTGAAAATGACGTTGTTTTCCAACATTTTTCAATTATTTTCGTCTTATTAACTCTTGTAAACTGGATAGAAGTATACATATTATTGAGGAAACACCAATCATACTTAACTGAGAGAGACCGTGGTTGTTGAAGTACATTTGGGAAGGGCTTCTTGAGACCCTGATCGTCCTCGATACCAACAGCTCCTAGAAGTGGATGCTTTGAGAAAACTGGTAGGATAATGAAGTGACACAAACGTCCTTTGTGATATGAAATGTTCTTACAATAGATTCTGTAGTAGCAGGCATCTACGGATTCGGCGGTGAAAGGATTATCACATGATCTACCCGAGTTGGCAACTAGGACGGCAGACTATACCTTGAACTGGCGACAGTTGACCATTCAATAATAATCGCTTTATTTGTGGCCACTGGGCGAGGTCAGTAAGCGGAAGCTTAATGTAAAATTGACAGTTGCTAGTTTCAGTAATTTTTAATACTAATAATCGTTGGTGCGATAATCCAATTAGATCAGGGCCTTGAAGTCTGTTAGAGGACTTCAGGATTATAGTACCCTGTAGGAGAGAATGTGGTTGATTTGACCCAGGTACTCGTTGAAAATGAAATCCCATTGCCACCACTGAGATTTGAATTGCAACTTCCATCCTCTAACCACTGAGCTATCCAGACACAAAGTAGTTATTTTTAGTCATACATAAGTAAGGCATCTTTTTGCCAAAGAAAGAAGCAGCAGGAAGTTGGGTTATCTTTTCTACTCATCACGAGGGAGCAGGGTGCTGCTATCGAAAGCGCGATGCGAATTTATAACATATGTTTGTTGTAATGCGCTAACAGTATTTCGATTAGAAGGGTTGATTTTGCCTGCTTTCTTTTTGGTGGTTGGTATATTTTAGGTGTTCCTTGTTCTTCTATTTCTATCAACGCCAATTTTGCACATTCGACGGAGATAATCGGGATATACGATCTACTTTGTTACTTTGGAGGGACTTCTATATGGGGATAAAAGAATTTTTTCCCTCTCTGGCTCACAAGGGCACTTGCATGCAGGTGTTCAACGTTACCCTAGTAGTTTTACAATCGTGCTGCATATCTTCTTGTCTGCTTCTTTTTCTTCAGGTTTTGTCCCGTTCACAAGCGGGGTCGGCTCGTCTTGATCGGATTCACCATTTGGCCTTATCGAATGCTTGATCTGGGTGCAATCTCGAGGCTTTTAAATTTCCATCCAGCGTATCAAACCACCGTTGTTTTCGTCGTTTAGCATCGACTTCGATGTTCAGACCAATCTTGGCAAGTGAATTCTCGTTAGCGATCGGTATAACTCCATATTGATCTCGGATATCCTCATTTCGGATGTGATCAAAACGTGTCACGTTACTCGTCCATCGCAACATCTTCGTCTTCATTACCGCAAGACGCCGTTCATTGTCTTTTCTAGTCCGCCAATACTCTGAACCATAGAGAGTGACAGGACAGATGACATTGCGGTAAATTTTAGATTTGAGATATGCATTGATATGTCGGTGACAAAGAACACCAGTTGTGGGACGCCACTTCATCCAGGCTGATAGCGTTGACGCGAGGTATTTAAATCGCTCAGTTCTGGGCAGATCACTGCCGCTGACAGTGGTTGTGCCTGTTTCATGGGGATCAGTCGTCGAAAATGTTGTTTTATTCAGATTCAATCTGAGACCCAGTTGCATGAGGCGATAATTCCATTTTTGCTATTAGATGCTAGGAAAACATCATCTTTATAAAGCAGTGTATAGGGCACTGGACATTGGATGTCCCTTGTGAAAGTGTCCATAACAAGAGCAAAGAGGAGTGGTGAGAGGGCGCTTTCTTGAGGAACACCACCAGTGACACGAAGCGGGTTTGATACACTCGCCACACTTTGAATTTTACTTTTCGGATCGTGGTAGAGCAATTAAACCCTCGCACGAGTTGTTCTGGCACTAAGTGTTGTCGTGTGGGCAAACTCTTCTCAAGATCCAAAAATGCAATGTTAAAAAGGCGACTCTTTGAAACTGGAACATAATTCGTGTAGAATGGTGATGGGTTCGCCGACATTGTCGGATCTGTGTTCCACTCGTCAGGTTTTCTGGGGCAGTGGGTTCCAATTCTTAGCGTGGCCAGCAGTTGAATTACCGCTCCCTTTAATGTATGACCTATTTATTGCCACCTCCGTCTTCTAATCACATCGCCTACGAGTAACAGATAATGATAAGTCGCAGATAAGTCTTCAAGAAGGTTTGGGCGATAGCTGGGATCACTCCCACATAGCAACTCATAAAAAACACTAGTACAGAACAGTCTCAACTCGGTCTTGGTGTTGAGATAAGGCAATGAAAGTGGATCAAGTACTGTTAGTGCTTCGGCCAATATCTAGTCTGGTGCCATCGCCGACATAAACCACGGTTTACGGTGCAAATTTATCATGGACTTCGATGCTCTGCACATTAATGCAGCTAAGGAGACTTCGATAACCCGTCAGGCTGAGAATCTTTCGAAATCCAGAGCCATTTCGAAAAGGACCATGACCCAGAGAGAACGCAAACAAATGTTATCAGCGTAGTCGTGGTATTTAAGGAAAGATGCCATGGTCCGTTGAACTCCTTCGGGTCCTCCGTACAAGGCAGCATGAAGCACCGATAAAACAAGAATCGTTTACAGGGGGCAATCTTGGTGGACTCCGCTTTGGACCTCAAATTCTTCCGAGATTTTACATCGATACAGATGGTGACTTGTGTGCCATCATATGTCACTCTCATAATAACTATCATTTTTTTTTAAATGCCCCTCCTGCATAGAGCACTTCATTTCACGCTGTCAATAGTGCGGGGAGGCCATCGAGGCCAACGGCTTTACTCCGTTTGAGTTCATTGATAGTCGAGGTGACGAACTGCGTGAAGGGGACTTCAAAAATGTCTCCGCCTGCAGGTTGATCTTCGAGAGTTCGAAAAGGTTACACATATGAAAGAAGATTACACATTGTTGCCGGGAAGAGAGATTGAGAATGCGAAGCCGGGATAGTTTACTGCAGAAAATTCTTTCTGAAAAAAAAAGCGGGTGAATCTGCGCTGCGTATATTAGACTGAATAATAATATGCAAGGATGTTTCTAACAATGGAGTTGAAATGTGCTAAGGAGGGCTGCATTGAAGCAAAGTCGGTGGAGGAACGTAGGATAGAAGCAGATGTTTTGGACGCGCGATTGATGCTGTCAGCGGAATGAGAATTGGAATGAAGTTTGCCATCGAAGATTACACCCTTTAAGGGTTTAAGGGTTTAAGTATTGTTTAAAGTTATGTAGGAAGAGGTTAGGAACCCTATCGGGACAAGGTCCAACATTTGTGCCAAGATTACCAATGAGAAATTCAGTCAAGGAAGGGGTAAGAAATGGTGATGGATTTGAAGCAGCCTGCACCTAGAACAGGCTTATAGGGGGCAATGGTCGAGGAAGCAAACACGGAAGAGCAGTAAGAACGGAGTAGGTGATTGATTTGCCTGGGGAGTTCGTAGTGGAGTCATCAAAATTAATGAAAGTGGGAAGGGATTTGGGGAAGCTATGGGAATAGTAAGTGTGTTTTAAATCCCCCCGTAGACTTAACGTCATTTTTAGAAATAGGAAACTTCTTCATCGGCGGGTGCTTCAGGCGGACATTTTTATATATCTTTGTGGTGAACCACGTAAGGAACGTCTATAAAAATTCAATATTTCCACGGAGCTGTGAAGCTCAGTTTTTGAAAGTCCTTTGTGGTCGAAACTCGCTCATTTGGATATATTAGCGCGAAAACCAATTTTCGCTGTCAAATTGGAGTGGTAGCCACAGTGATTCTCACTTCCGACACGGAAGTTTTTAGCTCCGCTATCCTCGTACTTTGGCTCATTACCTTTTCTACTAGCAGCCTTCGAGGTAGCTAACTTGATTACATATTTGTCAATATGACATGCAGTCTGACTTCTCTTTAAAACCATTCCTAGATACTTGTCATGCTGTTTTTCTTCCTCTGAAAAGCGGAGTGCTACATTTGGCAGACTGAGGGTCATCATGTCATGGATTGAAATAATCGAAAAGATATTATTCCGAAGGTTTTAGGACAATATTTTTGAGGCGATGGGTATTTGGTGATCTGCCCGCACAAGATAAGATATGCTCCCTTACACAAAAATCGCGGGGATTTGATTGTGTGGTATTGCGTTCGGATTCGAGGAGATGACAGGGTGAAGCCTTCGGAAATAATTCGGAGTTTTTTTAGTACTTTGGTTTTTGCCGAGTTTGAGTTTTTTCCTCTTTGTCTTTGCTTATAGAGCCCGTCATTGATTTACACGTTCTTGGTGATTTGGAGTCCATCTATACTCCCTACCCACGGTTACCGGTTGCTTGGTTGTGGTGCCACCTTCTATTTGATAAAAAGTCACTTCTAGATCGTACCTTAGAACAGCCCACGTTGGGCGCCGATTTAAAATAAAACCCCATCGTTTTCTTTAATAAGTATTTATTAAGCTGCGAAACAGCTAAAGTGAAAATTAAGACTAAATAGAACTTGGTTCACTGGATTATAATAATTAATGCTGTAAAATTAGTTCCTGATGCAGATATTGATCGATTTTCAACATAGGTGGTCACCCGCAGGTAGTGTGCTGATGTCAGCGTTTGGTTTGGTCGGTGTCGATAACTTGGTCTGCTCGTATTTAAAATTGAAGTTTATATAGGTAGCGCTTTACATTATCCTTGTGCTCATGGTAAATTTTGCGTTACTTGAAGAATTTAAGGGGTTTTTCGTATTTTTAAAATTTAGTAAAGTTTTCTATTGCATTTAAAAAGACTCACAGAGCAAACGATGTCATCATTTGATTTTCGAGACAATAGGTTCAGCCGTTTCGTAGTAAGTAGGGTTTGGCAGACAGACGGGCATAGAACTCATTTTTATAAGATTTTCTCTTATACAAAATTGGAAAATGGGGAATATCGCGTAACACTGGGACTCGAGGCCCGAGTGTCGCGTTCGAGAGAGAAGATCCACAATGGATAACAGCCCTAATTGATGTTTCCTTTCCACGTATTGATCGTTGGGAGTTATTTCTTGTGGAGAAATTGCAGATAGAGGAGGGTGGTGACGACACTCCGAGTTTAGAAACGGGGCAAATTGAGTGGATAAAGCTAACAACTCTATTCCGAAAACTACCGATTACGGAGCTGAATTGATATTACAATGACGAAGCTGGCAACGGAAAGGAACAAACGATTTGTAGGTTTTCTCATGGTACGTCCCTGTACTGAACAGGACCTGCCAAGAAGCTGGCCGATACCCTATCCCAATATAAGGCTGATTTCACATCCTTACAAGAGATGCGGTGGTCATGGAGAGCAGTCATCGCATAATATATTATAGTCAATTAAAAGAACTGAAAGTGTCGTTTTTGTTTTGAAAACAATCGAACGGCTATTCACTCTGCGCTTGCGAGCCAAATATCAAAACGTAACCATCATTATATTCACATTTCTCGAAGACTTCGGTTCTTAGCAAAAAAAGAAATTGCCAGCTTTTATTCGCGTCGGAGATAACAATCCCCCGATGAATTTTTGGTGCCCTACAAGAGGATGGGCAATTTCGGAGTGTACATAAATTTACGATAGCGTAAGTCAGGACGCTGAATAGCTTTTAGGTATCTAAATTTGAGAACAATTAATTGTACTCCAGTTAAATAATTTTCCCAGACTTTAACAGATAGAAAATTCGGTTTTGTGTTGTCTTATTTTTTTCTTGTCGGAACGTTGTCCCGCATTCGAGAGCGATGGTGACGAAAAGAACAAATAATAAAAATTTAGCAAAACACTTCAAACAAGGACCAGGCAGACTGATTTTTGTGCGGACTTTATCTCAGTTATTTTCTTCCTCCATCTCCGCAATTCAAAAACTACTCACTGGTGAACTAATGTTCATGATATTTCACTTCATCTTGTGCTTGCTCTCAACTCCAAACTCCCGGTTAGATGATTTACCGGGTCTCCTTCGATCAACTACGCAATGTCCCGCTAATTTTACCTCGAACAGTGAGTTCGGAATTCATCACCCGCTGAGACACTTCACAGCCGTGCCTAGGTTTTGGAGATGCGAGGCGCATAATGAGAAGACAAGTTGCGGTCATTCAGCCAGAAGACGGTAACCGTCGAGGGCAGAGTGATCGGCGCCAGCCGTGGCACCGCCATTTTGAAACCAACAACATGCAGTTCTGGCAGCGAGGTGACGTCTCGTCTAGCGATTTCCAGTTTTGAAACCATTGTCATCGACTGCAAGCCACCGTACTCCTTACCTCAAGAAAGTGACCACTGCCATCTGGGTCCCGAAGATCCGCAGGGATAAGGACAAGCTTATTCAATTCTGGGGTCTTCCAAACAGCAGGATCCCAATCGACGATGGGGGTTATCAAAGAAAAAAAATCCTTACAGAACAGCTAACCTTTTCTGCCCGTCATAAGTGGGGAGTTCCTGGAGGCAGTGGAAAATGCGGAATATGAAGTGCAATTCTGAGTCAGAGGCAAGGTGAAAAAGTTCCGCTTGGCGAAACTGGACGAAAATCCAGTCCAATCCACTTATGAACTGTTGAAATTTATGAGTAGTTGGAAGAGATGAAGGAATTGACCAATCCTTAAGCAAACAAATCATGCTGGGGGTACGGTAGATAAATTTGCAGCACTTGAAGTGTGTCTCATTTAATCTGCTGTGAAGGAATATAGGAGCCCATTCTTTTTTAAAAAAAGGACGGAACCCTCTGATGGGAGATTGGAACTGTTAGTTCAGAAGCACTTCACGGTAACGAGAAGGTCGTATAAGATTATCAAATAAGTAATTACAGAGGATAAAATCGATTGGACTTCATTCTCCGCATATGAGCCACCGGTGCTACTGTAGCTCTGCTGTCCTGTCCGACAGATGCCCCGAATGTATTCCTTCACCTCTTCCCACGGGACTTCTACAGTAAATACGTTGTAGTGTGCTATCAGACTACATAAATGTCGATTTTGGACAGCAAAGCCCTATGGCCACAGTAACATCCTAGATGAAGTGGCCTCGGGTAGTTCCTAACGAACTACACTTCACGCAAGCCGAGCAATTAAGCTGTGCCTTACCATCCGGTCCCTCCACAGGTCGAGTTGAATATTTTTCGCAATAAGAAGAGCCTGAACATTGTACACAACACACTGCCAGCGCTCCGCAGCATATCATCCTCAGGAGAAAGATTCCCTGTGTCTGCGTAAACCTTCTTACGAAACAATAGGAAAAGGTGTGTTCTGCGTTATTCACCACTACATTGCCGAACACGCAATCAGGAGATCGTGCCTTCCTACTCTTGTGTAGGCTAAGGAAGTTATCCTCACAATGCGCTCGGTTTAGTCATGGATATGATTGTCGCAGTCCATCTGCTTCTGGGCTCATTTTGTCAAGGAAGTTGCCACTCGGCAAGTATGTGTTGATGTTTATTATATGCATGCACCTGTTCTTAATTTTCGCCCTTGCGGCTATAACTTAGCAAGGAGGGTAACGAGGTCACTCCCGCGATCACCATCACGACCTGTTCTAAGACAGTGCGAGAAGTAGACGCCACTTGCAAAGCTCTCCGTTTCTGCTCTTTGGCAAGGCGGTTACGATGTATCTCCTCGTTAAGCCCATACCTTTGCGCCCTAGAGGGGAACGGATAACGTTACTCCCATAAGAAAACGCTTGCTGTTGAATATAAGGCCTTCAATATTTGACTAAAGATGGAGACTCCAGCTACAGTTTTGAGTTGCTGGAAGAAGCTCGTCTTCGGGTATTAAACCAAGGTATTTAACTGCTCTATAGTCAACTCGTAGATTGATATGGGGCTCAGGATTAGAATTCTCTTTTTAATCTAGATGACGACTTCGGGTTTTTCAGTGCAAGACTGTACCCATGAGCTTACTCGTCGCATCAATATGCCAAAGCACGGAAACGGCAACTGTCAGGTTATCGGTAGAAGTAGCGTTCCCACTGCTGGTAGGCAAGTATAACTTTGAATGTATACTTTAAAAGGAGAAAAGGGGTTTCGGCTGTCGGCGCGTTGCAGGTGATTTTAATGCGTGAACTGTGGATTTGTACCCACTTTTCGAGAGATAATCTCGGACTCAGTACTTTGTTCGACATATGTGAGTGCGAGAAGAGTAGCCTGATTTGCTTGTGAATGCTATACTCAAAGCGACCACGGGGCAATTTTCCTTAAAATCGCAAATGAGCTATGTGGTGATGTACGAAGAAACAAATCGTGGAGTTGCGTTCTGCATGCCTTCGAGCAAGAAGGATCTGCGTGCAACGAAAAGTATACGCGAAGCTTTAAGGTATATTTATTTAAGCTATACGCACCTCGCGGAGAATGCCTTAAGGAACTTTTCTCAGAGGCAGACCAAAACTTCTGGGGAACAGCGTTATTAAAATATAATGCAGATCTGACGCACCCGGCCTGTCGGCATCGTCATTTCAATATAGTGATGGCACTTTATCCCCTCGTAAAGAGAAGCGCAAAAACTGTAAGTACTTGTTGGAAATTTGTCGAAGAATCGGTAATAATAAAGTTTCCGGTTTACATGCTGTTAAACTCGCTCTTAAAACTAGAAACGACTAGTTAGTTTGCCAGCGTATTTGAGGCATGCATGGTAGAAGGAGTTTCCCATTCAGTGGAACAGTTAAAAACTGATTTTGGTGATAAAGACCAATAAGCGAGACATCCATAACTACACCGTCCGACTTTCCTTATAGTCACACTAGGAAGGATGTTATGATAGAAAGGGTCAGCTACAATGGATTTCTCCCCATAATAAAATATATGTATCCTATCGGAGCGAAAGTTTGGTTCATTCATTTATTCAACGATCGATGCGGTAGGTGTGGCTTTAAATCTCCCATAACTGCTTTAATGTGGCAACATTGGACGTCAAAAATATATTCAATTCAGCTTGTTGGGAATGGATAAAAGGCTCATTGACGAAAACTGGTGACCCGGGTTACTTGGCTATGCTACTCGGAAGTTACCTTCCGGAAGGGCACTTTGGATAAGGATCTGGGTAGTGCATCGTCACAGCAGAATTATCTCCTGTGAGAAAGATGATGAACCATCAGCGTCATGAAAGCACGTCCGACAACAAGTGCCGCAACGTCGTCGTAGGAAACGTTGCAGAGGTCCGGCCCTAGGATGGATGCTACTCTCAACGTGATCTCTATCCTCCTCTGGCCCTCTAGCGTCTCATAGAGCAGGGAGTGGTCTTTCAGATAATTCTTCGCTTCAGCAGACTTTTCGAGCACTTCATCACTGAATTTACGACAGTATCAGCTGCAACACTGCCACCCTCCGAAGCACCATCCAATTGGCTTTTTGCTGTGCGGCCTTCTAAGTTCCTTGTGAAGCCGCCAGAGAACATGCTGTTTATGATAGTTTACTTAAGTGGATCTACGCTAATGCTAACTGAGAGATTGCTGTACGTGCAGGTGTGGATCATCACCTGAAAACAGGAGCAACAAAACACTGCTCCCAAGGAGATGTGCGTTCCTTGGATGGTGGGTTGACACAAGAGTTGTCACTATAAACTAGCCTCATCGCATGAAATGGTTCCTGATTATTGCCAGTGCAGAGCATGGCAATGGAAATAGATCATAATAAAACAAAGTTCTGAAGTAGGGTTTTATCTCTCAGATAAAGACGGGAGGTCGCCTTTTTTTGTTGAGAGTGGCAATCTTTGTGACTGAGGAGGGATTATAGGCTAGGCGCTCCGTGATCTGAACTTTTATGCTCGCTGAGCAATCCCGTGATCGCCATAAAAATTGGTCGGAAATATAGAAATCATTTGACCTCTATACCTCGATTCGATGCGGTGGAACTACTCTGGATACCTACTGTCTTGTAGACAGAAATTAAATTGCTGGTGGTTCGGAAAAAAGGCTTAACTATGCCTTCATCGGAATCAGCAATTGTAATGTCTAAGCCAATGCTGGTATCAAACACTGGGAACAGGAATCTCATAAGGACAACTCTTAACAAGGAAGCGGAATACATGGAACACTTTCTATGTGAATAGCTTATGGGCGCATCAGGCATTACATTTTTGGTGCTAATGTTCTTCAACCGATAATATTATCTCCGCTAACGGAAATCCTGCGGAGTATAAAAGAAACTGGGATATTGTGTTGAGTAGAATGGACCAATATGGTCTGAGAGCTCAGAGGGTGAACCCTCTCCCCTACACGGAATGCTGCAGATTGGTTTTATCACAATTAAAATAGAGGAATTGAGGATGAGTTAGTTTTTATTAACAACAATTAATGAAAAAAATGTTTAAGTTAAAAATAAGGTCTGGCTATATGATTGACCTTTGCCAAATTCTTGGTATTATAAATTTCTAGGAAAACTGTCGAATCAATATTATTACTAACAACACTAGAAAACCAAACTTTAGGAGAGATGTGAACACTTTTTCATAGCTGTTGTGCATCACGAATGCAAAAAATAATTACAGGATCACTAAAATATTTTTTATTCAGATCAGAGTATTCACTTCTAAGCGCACCGGCTCAAACTTACTAAAGAAACCTAACAATTCCAATTTTTTGATAAACTGTTTCAATTTTACAGAACTCCAGTATTCACTAAAGCAGAAATATTTATGGTAATTGCTTCTTTAATATGAAAATCCATAACACTTACTCGCTAAATGGTCTTAAATCAGGATTATTGCAAATCTCTGCCAACAGCCTCATTAGCGCCTTCTCCAAAGGAAAGCTAGTGATAAAGTTGGATATTTTTTTTGACGATTCTCTTATCTTTTTAATTGAATTTACCGTTTTCTATTTTTATGTTTTATTAAACCTATCTGATCCACAAGTTTAGGGTTTTGTAGTAAGCGAAAAAATATACGATAATAGCATCAATCCACTGCGTATCTTGTTTATCTGTCAAGTTTGCTCCTGTAACTCTCTAGGGAAAAGTTGAATCCGTTCTCATTGTATCCTTTGCACCGTAAAATGTTGCAGAAGTCTGTGACTGACAGGATGCCATGCACGCAAAATAGACATACACTTTTTTAATATTTATCCAATCAGGAGAACCTAAGAAAATTATAAAGATCTTTTGGTTTGGAACCTATGAATTACTCCCATATTTGGGTCCTATTCTAAAAAAATAAGGAATGACAAAACCTCTCATGCTGGAACAATAAAACAGTTCTTAGTCACAAATTTGTTTGTAGGTTAATCTTAAAATATTCAAAAACTTTATGATAAGTACTTCGTTTACCACGGCATGGGGTTGCTTAGTGGTATTATCCAAAAGCGGGTCGTGCGCATTTCCACGGACTATAAAAACGAAGCCTAGTTTAAAAAAATTCATTAGCATTTGATTGATTCAGTAAATCCAATCAATTCAAATAATGAAGGCTGCAGTTCTTGTTCTGATTTTCGGAGGTAAGCTGGAAAGGCTCTGGAATAGGTAAAATTAATATAATATTGCCGTTTCGCAGTTGTACTCCATCAAACCTATGGTGCTTTGATCACCCGTGCACAATGGGGAGCTAGGGCACCAACCGGAACTAGCAAGTTTTCAGGAGTCATTCCATACGTTGTAATCCATCACTCTGAATCACCTGGAGTTTGTACCACCACCGATGCTTGTAAGGCTGCCATGAGGTCCATGCAAAACTATCACATGAACTCCAATGGATGGGCAGATATTGGATACAGTTTCGCAATTGGTGGTGATGGTAATACCTACGAAGGTCGTGGATACAACGTCGTTGGAGCTCACGCCCCAGGATACAACAGCCAAAGTATTGGTCTTCTTTTGATTGGTGACTTCAGGAGTAAGTAGAGCAGATTTTTTTGTAAAATTGAAGCATTGACGAAACTTCCCATTTTTTCTTGAAGAGGCTAATGCTCCAGCTAAAATGATCACTGCTGCCAAGAACTTCATCTCTTCTGCTGTTTCTGCTGGAAAGCTTTCCTCATCTTATAAATTGATTGGACACAGGCAAGCTGTATCCACTGACTGCCCCGGAGATAAATTGTACGCTGAAATCAAAACCTGGCCCCGTTACACTGCTAAGCCCTAAATTGTTTGGCTCTGTTGACATGAATAAAAGAAGACAATGTTGAATTACGTATTATTGTTTTGATCTGTAAAAGAAAATATGGGTAAATAGTGTAGAGTTTTCCGCTTATATCTAAAGTTAAAAGTCGTGATCGCCTCTGGTACCAATATCTGCTATAAATGCTGCAGAGAATGCTTTCAGTTTTTTTTTGTGGTTAAAAATATTTACACGAATTATTTTTTGAATAATGGAGATCTGCTTTAGTCAATCTTAAATAATCAGAAGCGATTTGAACCACCAAATCATCGCGAGACAGAATAGCACCTACCTGAGCACACTGTTTGGTAGTCGGTGTACCTCCTGTACAGTCCCTTGTGGAACACAGGGCATTCACACAATTCCAATTCGTTGGTATTACTTCTTCTCTCCTAGGTGAGGCTACGTTTCAGGTTTATTATCATCACACTTAATACAGTGCAAGCGATCAGCTCACACTGATGAGACAAACATAAAGATCCATGACGGGCTAAACCTCCTCGACCATAGGGTGGTAATGAGACTGTAATTCAGGAACAATTCGCAAATGTTGATAGCGCTTTTTGAGTATTATCAACATAGTTGGGGCCATATGTATATACTTACTGACAATTGACTCAGTGAAAGCAAATAGCATAAAAATTATCATCATCATGAATAGCGCAATGGCCGATATTCGATCTAGAGCTGCCTTGGTAAGGAAATCCACAGACCCTGATTTTGCGCCCAAGTCTTCTAATTCCATATTCCATGCCGTTGCTCCACCTGAGTCAGGGTCTGCAACGTCTTCTTTTTCTGCCACAGATGCTGTCTTTATAGATTTGTCGCGATGGATCATTCTCACCAATACTGATTAGGTGATGCGATTACCACAACCTACTGAATCAGATTTTATTCACAACCACATGGTCCTGGTAAAGCTCATAAATTTCGTCGTTATTTAGCCTATGGAATTGTCTATCCTCCTGTAAGACGACAAAAATTCTTCGGAGGATTCTTCTTTTCAACGCGGCTGAGGTTCACAGTTTTGTTTGCTAAGAACTCAGGTCACCGAGGAATACACCATTGTCTTATACAGTAAGGTGTTTGACTATATTGTGAGACATTTTGAGCAGGACAGATTTTTTTAAGGTGAAATGGAGTCTGTTGGCTGTCAATAACCGTGCGTGGATTTCATCGTCGTAGCTGTTCTCAGTTGTGATTTTTGACCCTAGATAGGATAAGTTACTAACGCTTCCAAAGTTGTACTCCCCTATCTTTGTCGTTCTCTTTTGACCTGTGCCATTTGATTCTATTGCTTCTTTGGCTTTTGTACTAAGTTCGTCACTTTATGTTTCGTTTTGCCTTCATTTATATGCCCTCACGATCTCACGTCGTCTTTTCAATTTGGATAAAGGCAGATTGTATGTCTCCTCTGTAAGTAGGTCTAAATTTTCCTCGCAAACTCAGAGTGGATAGCTCTTCGGTTATGTTTTCCAAGCGAATAACAGGAGACTTGACTTTTTGGCTAAGACATCCACTCTGGGCACATAGTTTACTGGATGGCGCTATAATATATGATATAGTGGTTCTTCTCCAGGAAATAGAAAGATATAAGCTACTCTCCGCTCAAACCTCTCCAGTAAACGCTGCAGCTGTAATAAACTAAACGCCAACGATGCTGTTTGTGTTAGGTTTTGAAAATAAATACAGCATGTTAATGTTAATAGCAAAAACTGTTACCAGCTAGGATAACTGATTTCGTTAACAAAATCAACAAAAACAAATCCATTTTTCGTGTATAACTTGCTGGCTGATGATATATATCTACAGAATTACAAGCCCTTTTAAGGTACTCAAAAGGTCACGACATCCTAAAGAGAGGAGGATACTTTTCATTATAAATACCTTACCGGGGTGAGAGTTAGTTATAAGCCAGTGTGCCAATGCTTTCTAACCTTATTTCAGTCTAGGTGCTTTATACCTTCTTTTAGCATCGCAGGATAGATGTTATCCGTGCAAATTGCTTTGAATTTCTCGAAGGATAGTATTCTTCCACTAGCGGTAGAACTAATCTAGCAAACAGGGATCGAGCCAGTTGCGTTCACCTCTGCTCATTTGAATATTTCCAGCAGAAAGTGGAGGATAATATGATGTATGTTCTGAGAAAATTCCGCGGCTTTTATGCAGTTTGGACATCAAGCTAAAACCGCCCATATTTATCAGCTTATCATTGCAAATTTACCGTTCATGAACTGCACCTTCTACGGTTCGGGATCAATAACCGAGTAGAGCCATCAAGCACACAGATGATGCCCTTACTTTTCTTCAATAGCACGGTGTACAATCTCTGGCATTCTCTCTCTCGCTCAGCTCGGTATTTACTGTGGACAAGTTAGGCTGGACGCTAGAACGAATATCTGGAATTGCCTGCTAGAAACACTCTTAGGTGGTCTCATCTGTGAGATGCAAATGCAGGATCCCATTACGAAACCTTTGATTACTAAACGTTAACCTTGGTTCATGTTCCAACATTTTCTCCATAGACACTCCCGCAGAGTACTAAATTGTACCCCTGCCATTTTACCTTTCTTAGTGCAAACTCCCATGGCAGAGAACAGAGATGAACGAGAATCATCCCAACTCTCATGGAAACCCTGCAATTTGGGTGATGTGCGGAGCATTAAAGAGCGCAAGTTACCACTGATTTCTCTAAATATTCCACATTGGAAATTTATATACAGTAGCAGTCATTCCTTAGTGGGGCGCAGCGCACCAACTACGCCTATGTGGTATCGTTGACAGTTCGCTGAAACGCGTTTCAATCACCGACTTCTCGACAACCCTATCCTCATCTTTTACCGTTCTGCGCCAAGTGCTCCCGCGACGTTCCACTAGTTCTATTGTATCACAGAAGCAACAATAGAATTGCCTCCCCTCCTTAATCTGTGATGTATCCATTGCCACTGTTGCCTTCTCATTAACTCGTCCACTGGTGACTGGCCCGTGCGCCAATGAAATTCTTTGGTCGAAGTTGTATCAGGCTTGCACACTCCGATGACAAATCGCAGGCAAGCCTCGACAAGCGTTTGCAGCTTTTGAATAACTGGGGTGGTCACTTTCAAGGTCCTACTTTCATATTGCAACACCAAAGCAACATTAGTACAGGCATTCTGATCTTGGTATGGAGACAACTACATTTCCTGATTTTAGACAAGTGAAGTGTAGGCGGATTTAGCGAGTTAAATGACATCAATTTCGATACCATCGTCGCCAGAAACCACTCTTCCTAGATATATAAATTGATCAATGCTTTCGATGTTCTGCCACCCTCTTCCCCCCTTTCAGATGATTATGCAGATCGTTTGTCAATACTTCACCTCCAGGACCTCTGTTAACTGTGGTTATTGCAACATTTTTTTTGGCCTTATTGGGGCTACGAAGGACTTTATTACGGATGGTTTTAGTGTTCAATTTCACTTTATTGTCAGAAGGGAGTTAAGACTGTGTGATCATTCCAGCACCTGGCGTCATGCCAACGAGATAGTGATCCTAGTCTATATTGGCCCCTGTATAGTATTGTTCAAGGCTGAGAAATGGCGTCGATCAATTAACACGTGGTCAACTTGGTTAAGCATGTTCCGTCTAGTGAAGCCCGCATTTGTACTAACAGTAACCATTCGTGCGACTCTGCTAGTTGAATAATCTGCAGTCCGTCGTTTACCTATCGCCTGAACACGGGCTCCGTCCCGACTTGGCTGTTAAACAGTATTTCATACGAGTCCCGGAAAGGACAGCGCAGAACGAAGGTAACATCGGGGACGGCTCAGAGATTTATCTTTGGTCCCGTCCTTTGCAACGCCACAATCGGTATTCTTAAGACGAGAAAGAGGGAGATGGATAAGAGAGATGCCAAAGTAGTTGAGCCTTCCTGAATCCACGGGATTTTGCTCCAATATTGAATCGGCCTGGCCTGAGGCAATGTGTTAAATGGTTTCGGGTCAGAGTCCTAGACCCTTCAGGAGGGTGTTTTAACCGGTAGTCTGTCTGAGACAGGAGTCCGGCACTTTGTGCGTAAATCCATTTCACCTTCCTACCCCAAAAAAGAATGTCACACCAGCACTATATAAGGAGAGCCACTTTGTTGTTGTATGCTAGAGACTAAAATCCTAAAATGTGTGAGCCTAGTAGTGGGGGGGGAGTGTGGCGAACTCTTGGTGCCAAAATCCTAAATAAAACCTTTCTGGAGCTGAGTATCGTACTACCCATTTTGAATGCGTACCCATTTTCCGAGATTGAAGCTTAGACTCAATTCACAACCTGACATTCCACGGTACCTCGTCGGTGAGAAGGATGGTCTCGCTTTGAGTGAACAAGTCTATTGGCCATCACCTAAAAAATTGTAATGAACAAGATATGTGAGCAAAAGTCACCTCACATACTCAAATAGGCAAGTAAGAGCAGTTCCAAGTAAAGCAAACTTTCATCACGCGTTGGGGATAGAGTGTTTCCCGCCCGGTAGAGTGGGTAGATGTTCGTTCTGTTATGAAAGTCCCATAAATCACCTCATGTCCCCTCTTCTTTTTTTAGTACGTTATGTATTTTTTAGGCACATTGGGGAAGATGTTAGAGAACTTGATGTATGATGACGTAGTTAGGTTTAGCCAAAGGAAGAAACGTAAATTGACTGAACCTGGCGATGCATCCTAGGGCTATGGTACTATATGGTCTTATACGGTTTTGAACGATTAAACAGTACCTGGTGGAAGGAAAAACGTAGGCTGTTTTTACTTCCAATCCCTGGATTGGCAATAACTTCAATAGCTGGGTTGGTAATCACCAGGTTGCTTCAAATTCGATAATGAAAGACGAAAGATGCCAAGTCGACAATTCAGGCTTACTCGGGCTATTCGCGAGAGGAGACAGTAAAAGCTGGTTCATATCTAACAAGGATAGTACATAATATCGGAGAGCCAAAATAGATTCGTAGACTGCTTATCGCAGGGGGATGAAATTTGCCCTATTATATGCGGCAGAAGCAATTGACAGCTTTAAGAATCTAGTGTATTTGGCATATCAGACAATCGCGCTGAGGACATGTTACGCATATAGGACATCTAGGGAAACAGTGTCAGACATAGCGAGAATGATCCCTTTGATTTTTTTAACAAATGACGTGCACCGTCTCCACATGAGAAAGAGGCCGAATTCGGCCAATGTTCTATGCGGAAACTGGAAATGGGATCATGCTGAGAAGGGCTGCGGGATCCATACAGCGATCTTTCGTGTACTGACAAATGGGTTGAACGAGGACATAGAGTGAGTGATGTCCTTAATGTTATTATCGAACCCCATAAGCTCACGAAGGAGATCCTGCGGCCAGGCGAAAACTTCAGGAGCTGGATCGAGCCCGGAAAGCCCGACGGACGCGTGATTTGAACATGATCCCTTGTAAGCGGTGGAAATGTCAGATGCTACGAATAGCGTCCATCGAAGGGTAGACCCCTGACTTACCAAATTTAATAACTATTTTGACAGTTTGGTTCTTGAATGGGTTATTATTTGAAGCCGATAGATAAAATCAGTTTTTGATTTTTCCTCCGCTTATTTTAACTTCTGGGTCAACTCGGTAAGGAACGCCTTGAATTGAGTGAGTGCGCCGTGGGATGTCAATAAAAGTGTTCCTGATTTTCACCTGAGGTTAGTCTGCCGGGGTTGGTCTCCGTTTTTGTTTTTTATTTCCAAGTTGAATTCTATTGTTGATTTCGGTTGCTATCTACGTTTGAAGACTTGTTCGGATACCTAGATCGGGGGGGGGGGGCTAAGGGCCTTACCGATCTTCCCAAAATGACTTGTGAAGTAACATACCAGCGCTGGTATTTCAGTGCACCTGCACTTGAGTGTCATCATAGTCACCGATTTTTCCAAGCTGAAGTATTGCGATGACTTTTTCGGTGTCTACCACTGAGGCGAGTGGACTATTCAATCCTCCCCTAATTTTCCTACCTTCAACTGTTTGGAGAGATGTTTTTGATAGAATATTTTGTTCCAAGCAGAAATTCGTGACTTCGTCTTGCCAGTTTGTCACACCGAAAACAAATCGAAAGGATAACACTTCCTGTTTAATTATGATCCCTCTTGTAGGAAAGTCGGCGAAAGCAACTTCACTCTTCAAATTTTACAGTCGAACTGTTTTAATTTTGCAGGTTTTACATCAATTGATCTCTGGTGGACAATTTTCCGATAAAATTAAGTAACTTTGAAAATTGGAGTATCAAAAGCAATTGTTCAACCTTTTTTTGCTGGATGGTGAACAATTAGCGGAATTGAATTATGCGAGTTATCTTTAGCCACTATTGACAGTTTTATTATTCTTTTTTTTCTAAATGGGCGCAAACAACGGTTATTAATATCGTGAGAGTTACCGGATTTGCTATCTTTGAAGTTTTTTTAGAATCTATTGTTTTATTTCTCTATTCTTAAAGCACTGAGTTTCGTCTTAGGGTTCTGTAAAAGATGAAATATGCCATCTAGACCCTGTCCTAAAAAAGTTGTACATTGATGTAATTTCAATGTCCTGGTATTGTTTTGAAATATTGAAACTGCTTTTTAATCCATTCCAAAATGAGAAACTTCACTCAACGATGTAATGCTTCACACCGTGAAATTAAGAAAATTTCTGGACGTCACTTACAAAACCTTACATACTGAAAATTGCCAAATATTCAAGATAACTCTTTATCTTAAGTTAAAAATATCTGAAAACTTCATCTTAACTATTTCATAAAAAACTAACAATGAAATCCCTAATAGGATTTGGCAATAGAGGGACGTGTGCAATTTCGGAGCTATAAAAGCCAAGATCTTAATGAAAATTTTCATGACGATTGAGTTAATTCAATAGATCAGACCAATTGAAACGATGAAGGCTGTAATTCTTATTCTGCTTTTGGGAGGTGAGTTACAAAAAACGATTGTTCAAGTAAAATTTTTTTCAATTTAATTGTCCTGCAGTTGTACTTCCCCAAACTTTCGCTGCCTTAATTACCCGTTCACAATGGGGAGCTAGGTCACCAACTGGAACTAGTAAATTCTCTGGTGTCATTCCATACGTCGTAATCCATCACTCCGTATCACCTGGAGTTTGTACCACTACCGATGCCTGCAAGACTGCCATGAGATCTATGCAAAACTACCATATGGATACCAATGGTTGGGGGGATATTGGATACAGTTTTGCTGTTGGTGGCGACGGTAATGTCTACGAAGGTCGTGGTTACAACGTAGTTGGAGCTCATGCCCCAGGCTACAATAGCCAGAGTATTGGTCTCCTTTTGATCGGTGATTTCAGCAGTAAGTACAATATATACCCCGGCGGACTACGAGGCCAAGCCATTTTCAAACCTTTCACTTTTCCTTTGCAGAGAGCAATGCTCCAGCTAATATGATCACTGCTGCCAAGAACTTCATCTCTTCTGCTGTTTCTGCTGGAAAGCTTTCCTCAACTTATAAATTGATTGGACACAGGCAAGCTCTTGCTACCGAATGTCCTGGAGATAAGTTATACGCTGAAATCAAAACCTGGGCTCGTTATACTGCCAACCCTTAAACTGCATAATTTATATGTTCGATTTTTATATCAATAAAATTATGTCACTTTGGTGGGATACTCAATTGTATAGACGAATTCTTCTAAATTTATCCTTGCAGGTGTCTTTCACACTCTGCTTGACAACGCTTCGAAGTTAGATGGGTATGAACCAGCTTCAAACATATGATGGCCATCCAACTATGCATGTGGGTTTCAATTATCAAGAAATGAAGGATTGAAGGGTAGTACACGGTTTTAGGACGAAAGCATAAATTGATACCAACAAAGGGAAAAACGCATTGTGAACAGCAACGTTATCAAATCCCATTTATACCTCCATGTCATGATCGCTGGAGACGGAAAAGGATGAAGACAAGTCTCCCACGTTTGAAAACGGGCAGCTGTTCCAATTACTCTTCCAGATTGCGTGTTTGGTTGGGCTTACAACCCTTCACGGAAGACAACTGTTGTGAAGCTACGAACGTGGGTCCCTTGTACAGTCCCGAAGCTACTCAGCAAAGGCAAACCCTCTTCACCTAAAACAAGTGTTTGAAGTAAGTTTTCTAGTCATCCTACTGCTATCGTAATTGAAGATATAAGCGGACGGTTATACACTCTGCGTTTGCCGGAAAAATTTCGAAACATAAGCCTCATTAAAGTTCATAGCTCTAAAGTTCAAATTGTGAATCCGGTCAAGGATATCTTCTACGTGGCAACGGGACTAACCCTCTAAGCCTGTCGTAGGTTTGATATCAAAATCATACTCTGAGATTATAACAGGAAAGTTGGAAGCCCATATTCTCGCGTCTGCTACTATAGTTTGAATAAAATTACCGATGGTAACGGATTGCGGATTATTCAGCTAAGGGTGTCAGACAAAATAGTTTTGGCTTGCAAGGAAAGAGGCCCACAAACGATGCTAACTTTTGTTGTATCCATGCAGCAGGAAGTATCCCTTCAGAAATGCTTGCTTTGAAAGGCTTAGTGAACATATCCAGTCTCGATTTCACCCGCTATCTCATCCAGGCCAGGAGTTTTGCTGTCGCCTACATATTCTACTGCATATTTCGAGCAGCTCGTCTCTAGCTGGTAAGGGAGTTGTCTTCGCATTTAAGGATCTCCGGATCTTCTTGCTTGAGGAATAGCCCCTGGATGAGTTTCAACAAGAGGGAATGCTGGCGAATGTGTATCTTTGGCATTAACGCGTTGCTTCTGCAGACCAACCTCATGTTTTTTGCGTTTTAGGCTTCGGACGTGCTGGTCGCCTGCACTGTGAATCCCTCTGGTGGTTGCTGCAGGTGGAGTCCTCGCTAGCTTGCGGGACATATTATGCGCTAGTGCGGGACTGGCAAAAGTCGAAGCAGCTTCCCTTTTGCAGTAGATGTTTACATCACCTCCGTTGGCCAAAACTATATCTAACTGGGCAGATTCTTCTTTGAATGACTTTGGAGTCTCAGGCAATCACCCTTGCACTTCGTCCCTTTGCGTTGAAAAGGAGGTTGTCCAACCAGTCTTTAAATTCAGGCAACGTAAGGCTTATGCATCGCATAACTTTGCTCGCACAAGGCATTAGCCGACTGCCTCGTGTTGACTCGCGACTCCACTAATTAAACCCTTGACCCATACGTCACCGCCAAGGTTTCTAGGAGTATTAAGTGGCCTGTTTCAGTAAATCCGCAGCGACCATGCAATGACTGAGATTTGCTGGAAAATCTTCATTTTCCTGTTTCTACGTTTTCGTCCATGAAAAAAGCAATTCATCAGACTTTGTCTCTCATGGACCAGAAAAGTGGGAGGCAGTTTCTCTCCAATTGTCGTCGTCCGCCATCAAGTGAACGGCAGGTTCAGGGTGCCTTCAGTTCCAAACAAAACAAAAAAAATTATTATCCTCTATCAGTTGATGCTATTCGAAAAAACCGGCATTTGTCACTTCCCGACGGGTTATCCCGACCCCCCCCCCCCCCACTTATTTCTCATAATATCTGTTTTATGTCCCATGACGTGTCCTTTCACCCAGAAAGAGAGAGTTGCAACGCCGCTGACGCTTCGCGAAGGCGGTATCCAACCATGGGACATTTGAAGCACTTCTACCCATCAACCATCGTGTCGCGTTGATTCGGGGCAACCCTATTGTAGTTATTTACAAATATCGTTATTTCGGGAGTCAGTTACCTCCTTCCTTAGTGCTTACAATTATAAGAAGTACATGACAATTATACCAATAAAACCACCTCCTTCTTCCTCCACTCTTGCGGAACTTCTTCTTCTTCGGGGTCGGCTCCTCGTGAACGGTTTCGCCATTTGGCTCTATCGAATGTCTGATATTAGGTTGCGGGTCTGAATGAGAATTTATATGGTGCTCGTGCTCGCGTTCGTATGATTCTCATTCCTTTCCGTCTGAACTCGTCCTGCTTAAGCTTCTTATGAATGGCTTCGACTTCAACATATATTCCATTATGTTTTCGTTTGCTAAGGGTTCCCTAGTTGTAACTTCCAGTTCGGCCCTCTGAACTACGAACATCGGGGAACGGAATAAAACATGTTCTGCGTCCTCTGCGATGTTTGAGCATTGAGGGGTATGCATGATAACCTCCGTGCCCGTCTAAAAGTTGCTTTAAATCGAAGTCTCCTTCGCCGTGTGGTCACTCGATCTGTCTCGAAATATCGCATAAATTGTATGTTTCCAGGGGCATTTTTCTGATTCAATTCACCTCTCCTGCAAACTGCTGCCGTCAAGCGGAAGAGTCTTCGGCGAAGTACGCTCGATTATAAGGACGTTGTCCTTCTCTCGCCAAAATATCAATTGGGATCATCCCTGTTATCATACAGATCGTTTCGTAGGATATTGTTCGGAGTACATTCATGCCATATACTTCTATTTGTCTTCGGTTCACTTTCTTCTCCAGTGAATCTGGCCACCTTAACGCTGCAACTGACCATCCTTGAAATAGGAAGTTGAGGGCTCGACGTTAGGCCACCTATATTTGGTACCATTCTCACGATCAGTACTCCGCATGTAGTTTGACATCTAGCCTCTGGTCCACCGTTACCCCTAACTACTCCCAAATTTAATCTTTATAGGCGTCCACTTCCTCCGCTTAGTGATAAATAGTACTTCCGTCCTATTTTCTGTTAACGATAGATCAACGTTTTCCAACCAGGACTTAATATCGTAAATTGCTCATTCGCGTAAGACTCTGCTTCGTACAATAAGCATCAGCCTAATTTCGCCCGCGAAGCCAATGGTGGCCACGCCAGTAGGGTGATCTAACGTCAGCACTCCGTTATACATAATTATTCACGAGAGTGGGCCTAGGATGGATCTTGTGCTGTGTTGAATGTAATTTGTTTTTTCATTTAAATCGTAGCACAGAGGTATGTATGATACATTGACAAAAAATCAACGGAGTGGAAAATCAACGTTTTCCTTTGTGATTTTTGCATCGGGTCGGTCTCTCTTCTGCAGCGCTTTCTTTCAGTGTTAGCTTAAGTGGAGGGTTCAACGCACTTTCCATCTTTTGCGGTAGAAACCACCCTTTGTTTAAATAATCTTCTTCTTTTTCTTCAGCCTTTGTCCCGTTCACAAGCGGGGTCAGCTCGTCGTGATCGGCTTCGCCATTTGGCCCTTTGTTTAAATAATCTATGTCTACAAATCAAATCAATTACCTGACGTTATGACGGTCTGGCCTGATTATGCTTCAGGTGACGATAACATGACTCGATAAGTCCTCATACGACCTCCCAGTGGCGGCTGCTGGAAACTGTCTTCGGATGGGCGAAAAGTATGCAGGACCGGACCGCATCGTCGCAGGACGAGCTGCTGGCATCTAGTGCGGAGACAGTAGCCTTCGAAGCCAGTCAATGCCAGTCGTAGCAACGTTGTTCTGAAAGCCACAGCAAGGACTTCCAAGAGTGAGGTGGTAGATGGACTAGTAGTTTTCACCTTAAAAGTAATAGGGAAACAACAACAACAGTCGGCCGACGGGGCACGAAACAAAATCCGTCAGCGACATGTGCGGTGCTGGCGGATAATAATTCCGCTAGCGGCAAACTGCCGACGGAGGTGTTTTTTTGGTAAACCAGGTTGTAGAATTTTCTAAAGGCATCAGCAGAAACCGCTGACGTGCACGACTCACGGACATAAGTCCGCGATAACGTACTAAATCACACGCGTGTATCCTTCAACTGTTCATCCCGTGGAGTTGTCGCTAGATATTACGGGGCGGGTTAGCAATTATGCTGTCATTCCTGACATTTGTTTTCTGACTGAAACATGCGCTCCACCAGAAGATTCCTAATTCCAAAGGCGCAAAGTTTCCAGTAGCTTTCGAACTCTGATTTTAGTATGCTTGCGCTCCCACTCTGCTTCCCACGCGTTGAAGTCACCGTCGATAACTAGTGGTCCCCTAGTGTTTGGGTCAGTCGCCACATTGTCTACCATTGTCTGGAATTTTTCTATTGTCCAACTAGGTCTTGCATAGAAGCTGTAAAGGTTGATGCCGTTTATTTTAGCCCAGGCAAAACCCTCTAATCGCTCTTCCATTTCTACGAATGCTTGCTCCCCGTATGCCTGCTTACTCTTCTCCTGAATGCATTATTATCTGGTATTTTGTATGGTTCGCTGATTAGAACCACGTCCGCTCTCTCGTCTACTATTGTTTGTGCCAGGAGATCCTAAGCCGCCTTGCGGGGGGGGGGGGGGGTTCATCTGTATCACCTTCGTGTTGATTTCGGAGTATTCAGGGCCCTCCTCAAGATATTTACTACCAGTAATGTGGCTAGCGTCTACAGAATATACATGATGTTCTTCTCTCTCAGTTTTCGCTATATGGCCTTCACCTCCGCATCTCCTGCATAGCTTGGAACGATCTTCCTCATTTTTACAATGTTTGGCAGTGTCAAAATTCCAGACGTTTGGAACACTTTGTAATACTCGCCTGTTCCCGGATACGACAGATATTCCAACCAACTTTTATTTTTCCTGCTTTCAAAAGCTTCTTCGCGCTTTTTGCTCGAAGGACAAGCCACCGTTCGCTTTTCGCTAAGATACCATCTCTAAGGTTACTGCTTCCCTGATTTGGAACTCGAAGCGAATAGTGGTGATTATGTCCCCCTTTCATCGATGTATTTACATTCGATCGTAATACGATGGGCTAGGGTTCTAACCTCTGCTTGTATGTCCAAGGCTTCCCCGATGGTCCTTCGGAACTCAGCTGATTTTTCTCCTGTTTCGCTAAGTTTAAGCAATAGATCCCCATTTTAAGTTCTCCTAGTTTTGGACACAATTTTGCTCCTTCCTTTCAATTTGGGATCAGTTTTGACGCTGCGTAGTATATCCTCATACAACATTTCCCCTCTTTTTTTAATAAAAGCAGCGCTGGGCCTCTGCTTTTTGAGTTCTTTACTCTTCTTCGCTGTCCGTTTTTGGTAACTTTTTTCTAAGCTACTCCTCTATCGTCCACCCGTTTCAGGTTTGTAACATCTGCATTCTCTATTCGCGGCTTCTGTGTCATTATTTGCTTGCGTTCTGAGTCCGAGGAGTCTCCACTCCACATATCCTAGCTCTTTACCACGGAAGCGTTTAATCCAGGGGTTGTCCGGAGGGAGACGTTTCTTTAACCTTCTCGTCACGCCATTCAATCTGCGTCAATTTATAGAGACCTCTAATACTCTCAATTGCATCCCTCATTGGTTGATAAATGGAACCACTTTTTCCGTCCTCCAACATCTTGACTTCCTAATGTGCTCAACAAGCTTATGGAAATTACTTCCTTCCATATTCACGTTCAGTGACGTACGGGGTTCATTAAAGCTCCGTTGTGAGCTTACGCCTTAGGTTTATTTCCAGGGTGACCTTCCCATAGTCTTTTATACATGCAGCCAGGCATGACTTAACACCTTGTTTACTGGCGCAAGGAACTCGTCGGCACCCTCTCTCGTTAGTTGCAGATGCATTGTCCTACGGTTTTGACGTGGAGGTGAGTGAGGGTAGCATTTTGTAGCAGAACTGTTGGTGGTAAATTAGAGTGCATTTCCCAATTTTTGATCGTAATATACCGTGCCTACAACGCTGAAGCATATTCCACTCTTGAACCACCATGCCGATGGAGGTGTGTCCCAGTGTTTATGCTAACATAAACAGATCATGTTGACTGTATCGCAGATAAATCAGCCTCAGCCAATCTGCTGGTCTTCTTTCGCCCTAGATAAGAGAACGCCGAATCGTCAAAGGACTCCAAAGTAAATATTCTACGGGATGAGGACACTGATCGGGACGCACCTTGAGCATGTGTCCTCACCAAGAAGAGTCGACGCGCTTTTCTGGGCCCGGGTGCAGAAACTGGAGCAGGCGGGAACGGAGAATATATATATCTCTTCGGCTTACATGGCTCACGACCGTTTGATCATATTCCCCAGAAGAATTACAATATTTGACGTCCAATGACGAATGCAGCAGAGAGGTAAATCTTTTGATAGGCTGTGACGTCAATGTAAAGTGCACGCTTTGGCACGGATCCAATATCAACGAAATAGAACGAGAAAAAACTGTTAGTCAGAGCGTAGCTGGAGGGTGTGCAGCTCCATTCATGTGGGTTATCAAATTGGTAATTATCGAGGATAAAATCAGATGGGCTATAAACAGCTTCTCCAAACGTAAATTTCCAGGTCTATTTCGCATAATTCTAGTCATGCTACAGAAGTAGCAAGACAGGGTTGTGCCATGGCTGGCCGAAATTTATTTTTTAAGATGCGTGCAACACTCTTGGAGACTGAAAACGGTCGGGCGCGACCATGAGTGCACGAAGGTCTTTAGACCAATCTGCGTCCTCCGCATTCACTTAACGACGATTATGGAGAGGATGTCCTTCTGCAAATCTAAGCGCGCTTACCTATGACGTTATGACACAGTATTTTTCACTAACGAGCTAGGCTGTGGAGTCGGTTCGAAGTTTTTTTCTTTTACATACAGCTTAGTCGACTTGGATGGTCTCCAAGAATTCTCAGGAAATTCCAAGCGGAAATACTGACGATACTGGAAGCTTGTCGATGGTTGAGGCAAGAGAATGAGCGGGCTGACGGAATGGTCATGCGGGGCTCTGCTCTTCATAGTTTCCGGGTGTGCACAGTCTAGGTCCGCTGGCGAGTATCAGGAGCTGATTCTACTCACACTACCTAGCAGTCCTATCTTCAGATGGTAAGGCAAATCATCTGCCCCAAGTCAAGGAGAATTTGGTCCGGCTATAACAGAGAGGAATCTGGAGAGAAGCTCTAGTTAGAGCCAGGCTACGTACACTATGTAAACCAATCTTGAAGGACCTAAAAGGTGGGAGAATTACTGTCCTTTGTGAATACTACGGGATGTATGTAAAGATCTGAGCCTGCCGGGGGGAGGGGAGGGGGAATTATTCAGAGCGGCAACTACCTACCCGCTTCTATTCTGTAGCCTATTCTATCTGTCTGTCTGTTTGTCTGTCCCAGGCTCCTTTTTCGGAAACGGCTACCTGAAATAACATTTGGTGGGCAGGAAGAAATAATTTGGTATTGAATGCTTGACGAAACAAGTCTTAAAATTAGTGTCAGTTGCAAAGCAGGAGAGTGAGGGTCAAGAAGTGCGCCGAGAGGTATTCTCAGAAACTTCGCAACTGAAGACTTTTTGAAGATTAGTTCAAGCAACTTAACATATTTTTGAAAAGCATGTAATTCAATATTAGAAAAAACAGAACTTAAGTTATGGTTACAGCGTTTGTTGAAGGGGTTTCAGGTAATAGTTTAACCCTAATTAGGTTATTGATTTCACTATCAGAATTTGCATTTTAAATTTAGCATGGTTTTTATAGTCTGTTAGAAAAATTCGCCCAATATAAGTTTGCAACAAGTTGGGAGCTACTTGGATGCCACTAGCACTTCTTAGAAGAACCTGACTCTACAAGCTCTCAGTTCTCTTCGGATGCGTCAAATTTTAGTCTTCATCGCGTGCGCATCATTCGATTTCGGTATCAGTTCTACTGTGTAGCTTTCCTAAATGATTCTAAATTTTGATCAATAAATTTCATAATTAATATAACACAATAGTAGTGAATATTTAATTAATTAAAATATGTGAATAGTGAAAGTATAATAGTAATTGTTCCTCATTTTGGGTGTTTGCTGTCTTCCATAATAAAAAACTGGTTTGTTGTACTAAACAACTTTCATTGTCCCACGAGGTGTCGACATTGCATGTTGATACAAGCGTTGACTACTTAGCCAGGAAATCAGTTAACTATTTTTCGGGATTATTCTCTGCTAAATGGACCTGGAAACGAAACAACCCCAAAGCATTCGTTCAGTAACTCGGTAGTAGTGCAGTCGCGAGAAACCTTCGCCGGTATAATATTTGTGGCCAATGTGTAAAGAAGGTGCTATAAAATTCCATAAGTGTTTTAACCAGAATCCCGGGTTGTTTTTGGATGACACATTCCTTCTTTTCTTAAATAAAAGTGACTTTCTGATAGTGCTTACGTGCAATGAACATCTGCCTCCTTCCCGTTTTCGATATTATCTGATTTCAGTGATCTTAGTCCACGCATAAGCCCCCAACTGCTACCTATTTCTTGTCCTTCATTTCTATCTCGGTAAGGACTATTTTTCTAATTTGATTGGCGAGTGAAATTTCGGTCGTAATAAATAACATCAAAACTTTTTATATTACACCAAAAAGGAGTGTTGTGTGGGCTAAGTCCAGTGTAGACAGCGATGAGACACCAAGGATTTGGCAATCTCCAAAAAGCGGTGAGTACAATTTTTTTTTGGATATTTACTTAGCCAATTCGCGGTGCTAAAATATTTATGACAAATTCACAAGTTGACTATTAGGGATTCCGTGGAAGAGCAATTAATCGCTGCACAGTATCTTTTTGCGTACGGTAAATCCATAGAAAATATCGTTGTAATGTGCTCAAATAATCATGTCTGTCTCGTTTTGTTAAAAACCTTTGTAAAACGTTTAATTGATTTTAATATGCACCTACTAGTCATTAAATGCTTTAAAAATTATCAGTTTGGTCTTCATTTCTGGCTGATCAGTTCAAACTGAGTCGACATGACTGATCGTTCAATGTGGTTGCCACATGCGTCCTCTTATTGCGGAAGCAGAGCTGCGTGTAACTTGCGTTATCGACTGAGTCTTCCCATCTGTTTCGGGATTTAGGAATTCTTCTGCGGACCATATGCTCTACTGCTTTTCAATCTGAATATGGAGTTTTTGTGGTATCTCATTCTCCACCGTCACTGGCCCCAAGATTTTCTAGAGGACCCGTCATTCGAATGGGCTGATTTTTTGTTCTACTGCCTGGTTCACCGTTCACATCTCGGTGTCCTGACAGGTCGTACCAAAAGCTTCGTCACCTGTCGTCTCTACGTAAGCGGGCTTTTCTCATCTCCTCTGCCTTTCGCAATTTGCTCTGGATAGATGCGACTATGGAGTTGATGGCTCTCCAGTCCTCCTGACATGTTAGCGTTTTCCGCATTAGACTTTCTGGTATCAGCACCTTACCTAAAGCCTCCTCTAGATTCTTCTTTTCTTCCACAAGTCTTGGACAGTCGAAGAATACATGTTCTGAGCATTCTGGGATTCCATTACATTTGACAATCGAGTGAAGTATCCAGTTTAAACCTATAGGGGTACTGGCGATACCATGCTCGTGAGAAACTGGGTGAGATTATAGTTAATTGCGCGGTGTCGTCTCTCTAGCCATATTTTGACGGCAGGGATCAGTCTTTGATTCCACTGTCTCTTCTCTGATCGTTTCCAACGCTCTTGCCATTTATTCACGTTTATTTATCGTCTGCGATAAGGGAGAGTTTGGCTTCGCATTGCATATGTTCGCCATCTCATCTGTCAAGATGCCAATCAGCATTATTCCCGAGATGACAAACGCTGCATCATCTGAACCAGTCGTGAAGGTGGAGTACACCCCTAGGGTTGTTGTTCTGTAGACCGCACTCAATTTGTTAGCATTAAATGTAACTTGCAATGCCTTTCCCCAAAATTGAGCTGCATAGAGCAGAATCGAACTCACTACCCTAGCTATAAGCCACCTGAAGAATACCGTGGCTTTCCATGTTTGGTATCACCGCTGCCAGGGATACTGTCGATCTGAGAGGCCTCCCTGACCCTCAACAACTGGGAGTAATCTATTCTAGATTACTCGCTTTAGAAAATTCCCTATAGTGTCCAAAAGACGTAGGTCTGTACGAGGTCACATCCGATTCATTCGGAAACGACTGAAACTATTGTCACGAAATTTAGTGAGAACGTGTGGCCTATGAATCCCTTTACATACAGCAGTTGGCGTTACTTTGTACTGGTTTCAAAGAGGACTCCCCATAAGTCTAAAAAGATGGTGTAAATATTTTTTTTCACAAAATATGGTCATGCGTCATTAGTACTTTTCAAAACTGGACTTATTTCTGTCACTGGGTGAAACATAAAGGAGTGGTAGCTCAAAATATTGTATGTGCTCCGTAAAGTGTAATGGGAGTTGTAGTTTGAAAATACAGGATGAACACAAAACCTTTTTAGTGGGAATACCATAAGCCGCACAGGTCGGCGCTTACGGTATTCTGACTTGTTAGTTTTTAGGGTTGGCAGTACGAGGTACAATGCTTTGTTAACAAGCATTACCCATTTTGAGACCTAGATATCATGTGTATGGGCCACCATATTTCTTTTCAGATATTCTGGTTGGTTAGTTTCAGAGAACGGGTAGGGAGTAATTGACCCTTTTTGAACTCCCACACTCCTTTCCTTTGCAACCAATGTCAAAACCAATTTTGACGCTTCGGAAAGTAGACTTCCCTATATCCTGCTAAGAATTCCTTTGGGACTTCCTAGTTTTCTCTACGCTTTAGAGTAACTTCGCATCTTCTACCAAACAAATGTATGGGGACACGAGAATCGGAAGGCACTGTAAGAACTGGATTCAGTACTCCCAGTAACTTTTCCAATGGTCTATGCCCCCTAAATCCGTTGTTTCCACATATATCAAATCGAATTAGTCTATGAGCTTTGAATAAATATATCCATAGGCTACAAATTGGGTAATGTATTTAGAGCTGCGCCGGATGTCGTGCTCATGGCACTGCTGATACCCAGACGCACAGTTCTTTGCAGTGCGGCTAGTTTACGGTGAAAACTTTTTTGTCCAAGATCCCGATGAACAGCAAGCACAGCCACATTATTATCGTAAGCTTTAACATATATGGGCAAATTTTGCACCTCGCATAGTAGTGAGTGGATCAGCATACTCCACAGAAGTGGCGAAAGCACACCTCCTTGGGGGCAGCCTTTCGTTGCTCCTGCTTTTAGGTCGGGATCGACACCCACTTCAGTCTCTGCGGTAGCATAGCATGGATCCACTGAATTATCATCAAGACCATGCACTCTGGTGGCATCACAAAGTTTTTGAAATGGCACACAGCCAAACGCCCCTTCAATGTCGATGAACACCTCCATCGCGTACTCATCTTTCAAAGTAGCCTCCTCTGCCTTTTAATGAAGAGTAGACTCACAAGACTTTCCCCTCTGGTAAACATGTTGGTTTTCATTAAATTGGTTCGCCCTAAGTGCCTTCCCACGGATGTGGCACTCTACCAGTCTCTCCAAACCTATCAGCAGGAATCAAGTCGAGTTGATCTGTCTGAAGTTCTTTGGATAAGGATAGTCATCTTTCCCAGGCTTCGACATGAAGACTACCTTAACCTTCTGCCAACAGGAAAGGACAAAGCCCAAAGCAAGGCATGCAAAGAAAATATTTTTTTAACAATCGCCCTAAGTGCTCCATATTTTCCTTGATGGATAGATGCTATCCATGCCAGGCGCTTTGAAAAGTTCAAAGGCAGCTCTCATCTTTTAATAAGTAACAACCGCTTTCGCAGTGTTCCAGTTGCCCTTGCAGGACTTGCGCGTTGAGGGGGTCGGAAGAACCGTCATCTCTCCCCCTACCGTTTCTCTCACCAGTTCTCCCGGATGGTTTATTTACAGGAAGGTTTGTACTGATTCCAGTCTGGAGTTCGCGAAAGTAGCGTTGGGTTTTTTAAGAGAGTCTAAATTGACCTACTCATCCCTTCGGTTCCCGGTTCGACCAAATAATCGTTTCCGAAATAGACAAGCCTCTTCATAGCACTCTAAAAGTGTGCAGTTCAGAGTTTCCAAACCGTCTTCCAGCGCCAAAGGAGTCCTTAGTCGCCAATGAAGCTGTACTTTATTCCCAAGAAGTTCATTGAATTTTGTCCAATCCCTTTCATAGAGTTTCGCCCTTGTGTTACAGATTGTTCGTCCGCAATAGTTACATTGAATTCTAGGTATTGGTGATCTGACAGTGAAACATCATCTAGCACTCGCCACTTTTGAGGTACAGATTGTTAGGTCAGGTCACTTCTTCTCGGTCCCATGAACGTAGGGGCACACCCTACGTTTAGCTGAATTGATGAAATCAAATAACTTCTCTCCTCTTGGATTGCATTTGCTACTGCCCCAGCAAATATGTTGGGAATTCGCATCGCAACCTATTAACGGTTCGAGATCACTTGATTCTGCATACGTTACCATATCCCTTAGTTCTTGCGTCGGTGGAGGATATAAAAAAATCAGAGGGTAAATAAGCGGAGGCAACTATGATGTTTTCCCTCTCGCTATTAATCTGATATTGTACAATGACCGTTACTAAGTCCTGGAAACAGAACTGTCTCTAAACGTCTTGCATCAGGACACAAGCTCTTGGTGTTATGGAGCTTTCGTCGTAGAAAATCCTAGCCCCTTTACTGATTCAATGCCACAGATTCTATTAAACCGAACGCATGCTTATTGCCTGCTTTGCCAGCCTCGCTGATAGCAGATAGGAGAAAGCTTTGGGATGCCACAGGTTAATTTGATCAATCTTTATGTTTTTCGACATAAACTTAGCCTAATGTGTTATGGAAAACAGTTAAAAGCATATGCCGCGGTCTGCATGTGAAGGGGTTTCCACTAGACCGAACGTCTGAAAAAAGCCGCATTTGAAGGTCCCGCAGTTCCCATGTCCTCATCCATGAAGGGTGTCATCTCATCTCGGAGAGCATTTGTCTGTTTTCCACTTAGCACCTTGACTGATTTGTGGTGACCCGTTTGCATAGATTCGATCACTTGAACTGGCATCAAGTCAGTTCCGTTCACCTCTCTACCTTTCCTTTCTACTTCTTCAGGATTCACTCACAGTCCCTTCACCAGTGCGAACCTCTATACGGGGGTTCCGCCACTGTATGCACTATCCTCCGCGCTCGGCTCCATTGTGGGAGAGCGCACTGAAGATGCTGCAATTTGCTCTTTATTGTGTGTGCCAAAGACCATCATTGTTCTTCGATCTTAAAATGAAGATGATGCTCTACAGTTTCCTGTTATGATTGAATTTCAATCTATATAGGAAAAAGTGGAGCACCATATGGTGACATCCCCTGAGTACATTCATATTCTTTTGGTCCTGTTCGGATACCAAGCTGAAACCTACCTTATAGATTTGTTATTCCTGGCATTCATGAACTTTACCCTCCAGTGTCCAAAGTCTATGCCCGGGTTTTGTTCAGTTAGCGTGCGGATGATGTCCTCTGCCTTCCTTCGAGGGCCGGTAACCAACACCCGACATGTTCTGTCACCGCAGCTCAGTGTTCACAATAGTGAACTTGAGCCGACCGCCAGAACTCAAAGCCGGGATTGCCTGCTGGAGCCACTTTAAGGCAGCCTCATCAGTGCACTCCAAATGGATGAGCCCATCACGAAAATCTTGATTGTTAAATCTTAGCTTCGTTTCAGGCTTCAACATTTATTTCCACAGGCATTCCCGGAGGATGTTAAATTCTCCGTCTGACATTTTGCCATCCTCGGAGGAAATTCCCACGGCAGCAGTCAGAACTGAGGCAGCTGCTTGCGCATACGTCCACTTCTTTCCTGCCTTCGTGTCCGTATTCCTATGGGAGAGACCAACTTCATTGAGATCTCTCTCGCCGATTTGATCACCTACCGGCACACCGGTCCTAATCTTCACACCTTATTGTGCGGAGCACAATAAAGCGTTGTCCACCACAGATGTGTTGGTTTTATGCTTCTTGCGCACAGTACCGCTAACAGAAGAGTCTGCTGTGTCCAGTGTGGATTTCACCAGATTATCCGCTTCCTTTCGTCCGATTTCCCGCGACATTACAGCACCTAGTGGTGCAGCCACGTCCATGTCCTCATTCCCAAGGTGTTTCATCTTCCTTCACAGTGCCTTCTTCTGCCGCCGACTTGGAGTCTTTCCAGATTCACGGTGTCAGGGCCGCTTGGATCCATTTCCATATGCCGGCGTCAAACCAGTAGCGTCCACGTAACCAGCTTCCCTTTCTTCCTCTCCTCCCGGTAAGGGTGAAGGAGAAAGTTCTGGCAGGCAGGATTCAGCCTGTAGTCCCTCTTCCGTTAGCGGCCGAATTTCCCTTCTGCCCAGCTTTTCTATTCTGTTTGCGGGAAGATTTGGGCTTTAGTGCCGCGGACGGGCCGGCGTGGTGGGATTTCCAGTTTTTCCCACGTTGAGCGTTTCCGTACTTTTTTTCTGGTTAGCTTCGCCGTAGGCATTAAATGAAAGCTTCCCACTGAGTCGGAAAATATACTTTCTACAGATTTATCTATAGACATGATTGCTCATGGTCGCGGGTGGATTCGAAGTCTGTGATTTCTTACCACTTGGAGAATTTAAATCCTTTGTTCGATACCCTTAGTATAGTAGCAAACTACTACAGGCCCCCCACCACGATAAGCATTCTGACCCGCCATAACTCACTATCTCAGCAATATTTTTGGCATAAGGGTAATAAAAGATGAAACGTATAACGAAGAAGTGAAACCCAGAGAACAATTTTTATTTGAATACTCCGCCTATGAATGCGTCAGATTTTTGGTGCATCGGTTGCAGAGGTTAGCAACACATCCCTAGCGGAAATACTGGGGGAATACAATGTACCACTTTGGTCTAAGTGGTCAAGATTTGAACCTCTCTATACGCACATAGGTACACAAGCACGCAGGTTGAAAATCTCCCAAGGATTAAAGTGTGAAAATCGGCTTCAATTTGTGGAAACAACTTTACTCTTTGAATTTTCATTTTAAACTATTTCAATCCTGCTACCTTTGCATCAATGGATCCCAATTGTAACAATGGCTGATAAAACTAAGTAACTAAGTTCTGTTATTTACCATTTATTGAAATTGAATTATGCGACTTATTTTCAGTCGCTATCGGTACCTTCATTATCCATTTTTCTTCATGGGGGGCTGACAAATAAATGATATCGAAGGAATTTACTTGTCGACTATGTTATCTCTAGAGTTATTTTAAGATATATATTCTCCTTGTATTTTGATTCCATTAAGTCCAAAGTTTGGGTTTTGTATGAGCCAAGTTATGTTAGTTGGAAAGTCGGTGTTTCCAAAAATTTTTGGACCGAAGTGTCTAAGGAAAAATTTATTTTGACCTCTCGTAGAAAAGTTGAAGCCATTTCATTGTTTCAACGCACTTATCTCTAGTATTTCTTCCCGAAATATAGAAAATCATTGCTGGAATCTAATTTTTCTTCTGGTTGTTAAAATAAAATTAGCTTCTTTTTCGCGCCTCCATTTCTGGGTGTCTCGTACAAAACCTTACATACCGGAAATGTCCATTTAATCGTCCCTCTTACTCAGTACTTACTTATTATCTTAGGTTAAAAATATCTGAATATTCTCTTAACGATTTCATTGAAACTGAGGATTAAGTCCTTATTAGGATTAGGCAATGGAGGGCCGTGTGCAATTTCGGCCTATATAAGAAGAGATTTTTTTGAAAATCTTCATGACGATTGTGTCAATTCAATTGGGACTATGAAAGCTGTAATTGTTATTCTGTTTTTGGGAGGTGAGTTACAAAGAAACTTTTCAGAAGAACCAATTTGTCTAATTTTTCTGTTCTCTAGTTTTGCTCCATCAAACCTATGGTGCATTGATCACCCGTGCACAATGGGGAGCTAGGGCACCAACGGGAACTAGTAAATTCTCGGGGGTCATTCCATACGTTGTTATCCATCACTCTGTATCTCCTGGAGTGTGTAGCACTACCGATGCTTGTAAGACTGCCATGAGGTCCATGCAGAACTATCATATGAATACCAACGGATGGGCAGATATTGGATACAGTTTTGCTGTTGGTGGTGACGGTAATATCTACGAAGGTCGTGGTTACAACGTCGTTGGAGCTCACGCCCCAGGTTACAACAGCCAAAGTATTGGTCTCCTTTTGATTGGCGACTTCAGCAGTAAGTACAATAGATGTAATCAAACATTTGAAGTCGAATACATTGCGGAATGTTTCTTGCTTTGCAGAGAGCAATGCTCCAGCTAATATGGTCACTGCTGCTAAGAACTTCATCTCTTCTGCTGTTTCTGCTGGAAAGCTCTCCTCAACTTATAAATTGATTGGACACAGGCAAGCTCTTGCCACCGAATGTCCTGGAGATAAATTGTATGCTCAAATCAAAACCTGGTCTCGCTACACTGCTAACCCTTAAGTGGCATAATTTTGATGTTTGATTTTTCATATGAATAAAGTGGTGGAAATTTGATGATGGAATATTCGATTATTTGAAGGACTGCGTTTTTCGTAGTTTATAATCCTCGTGAATTAGACGGTTATCTATGATAATCAATGGATATCTACAATAAAAAATCGTTGGATGCTCTGCGTTCCAAACCCCATTGGGTTAGAGGACAATGAGACAACGGACAAGCTGCAGCAGAAAAGGAGAAACGACACCGCTAGAATGGTCAGAGCCATTTTGTGGGATCGGAAATGGAATCATGGTTACTACGCTAAAAAAATCAAAAGTAACGGTTGAGGGAATTATACTGGGCGAACTAACCAAGAATGGAAGCGCCCAGGTGCTCATGAGGGAATACGACCCTAAGCGCTGGAAAGATTGCTTAAACCCAACCAAGGCCTCCAAATCATAGTGGGAATACTCACTGGTCATTGCAGGCTAAACAATCACCTGGGGAGGCTAGGGACATCTCTGGACACTGTCTGTAGATTTTGTCAGAATTGCGATGAAAGCTCTATACATGTTCTGGGACAGTGTCTGGCACTTGTTCAAAGTAGGTTCAGGCACCTTTTTTTCCGAAAGTGGCACACTAGTACACATGTGCCTACGTGTGGGATTTCACCTATTAAAACCACTCCTAACTTCTGGCCTAGTTCCCGCGGGACCATCACAAAATATTTATATGGGGTGGATTTGGCTCCAGTTTCTCCCTTCGCCCATCGATTGTATTCACAGCCGCGCCTTTCTGGTGTTCTCTACCTCTCTCAACCTGCACTGAGTCTGATCTCCCATGTCGTTCACTGCATTCCAGTTCTCTTAGCACGCAAACATTTCCGTAATTAAACTTTCCGGTGCTACTGTTCCTCCCAATGTCTCCTCTAGATTCTTCCTTTCTTTTGCGAATCTAAGACAAAGGGAGAAAGCGTGCTCCGGGGTCCTTTGGAATATCGTCGTAGCTGGGACAGTTGGGTAATCTGTCCTTAACCGCCATTTACCTTGAGAAACCACTTCGGACTATAGTTTATCTCACCATGCGTTCTCTGCGTCCACACTTTAATGCTGGGAATCAATCTGTGGGTCCATCGACCCTTTTCCGCCCATTGCCATCGATGCTGGCACCTGCTTAACGATTCCTCCCTTTCGGCGATTTTCACGTGCCGATGAAAGAAAGCATCGGGACGATCATAGATGCTATCTCATGGGTCAAAATGTCGATCTGCATCAGTGAACCTTCAGCTGAAATGGTTCTACAACCACAGCACACTCTTAGGGCGGTCTTTCTACAAACTGCGCTCATCTTTTGAGCATTACATGCAATTGGCGGTGCGGAGAGCAGTGTAGAACTCACCTTTCTAGCTATAAGGAGCATACGATTGTATTGCAAGCCCCCAAGATTTGGCGTCATCCTTGCCAGGGCCATGTTAACATTGGACACTTTGGTGCGAACATATCAAAAGTGCTGCTTGAAATTCAGCTTCGAATCTATCATCACTCCAAGGAATTTAAGTGTTGATTTCGAAGTGATATGCTTCCCCAATCTGATACGGGTTGTGGCTTCCTAGACTGGTTCGCAAAAAGCACTGCCTCTGTTTTATCCTCCGTGAGTGCAAGATCTGCCACTGCATCTTTCAGTCACTTCTTTAAAGCAGTGATTGCTTCGGATGAATATAATTCCACATCCGCCAGATCTGAAACAGCCCATATTGAATTTGAGGGTCCCAGGCTCTGTAGCTCTGTGAGCAAGTATACTAGCCACTCGCAAGCGGATGTAAGCGACAATCAGATGACGTTAGTGCCTCCAGTAGTAGGTACCTTTGGAAACCAACATTATCACCTCCCTGGAGTCCTGGAAATTTTGATCGCAGAATATGCTAAAAATGTAGAGATTGCTTCAATTAAAAACACTTGAAGAAGCTCGAGTTCGGATTGCTATGGCAATGTGTTCCTCTCTCTTCCTAGTAAAGGGAGCTCTGGTCCCAAGAGTACTACTCTGGTCTCAAATACGGTTACCAGAGGTTCAGCCACATATTGCAATGCCGTGTGAGAAGGAATCCGGGCTTTACCCAGCAGAAGCCCCTGTAACAACACTGCCCAATGTTTTCAAATCAAGCTCCTCCTCTTGTTTTTGAGAACCCTCTATATGCGGTGGTATCGAAACACCAGAGGGAAATCAGCAAAATATTGATAATCCTGAATGAAACTGTTATAAGACTTACTGATATGGAATTTAAGAATAAAGTTGCTTACATGGTGAAGACACTAAATCAGACCGACTTTGAAAGTGATCACTTAATCTCCCGCTGCAGCGTTGGTGAAAATACTACAGTATAACGTTCAAAGCCCTAGAGCTGATAAACCAAACATAGAGGATTATGCTAATAATAACAACTTTTATATTCTTGCGCTGCAGGAAACTTACTCTATTAAACATTCTCCCCTCTCTAGATTCATCTCTGGATTTAACTTTATTGCTAAGTTTAGGGAGGACAGTTATGTAGGTCTCATTTTGGCTTGCCATAAATCCATTCGCTTCCGCTAAGTCAGCTATGTTTCTGTCTATGACATCCTCATAGCGGAAACGTTCAACCTCTTTTCCAAATTTGTAGTTTGTTGGGAGATAAAACCCTCCCAACATCTCCAAAAGGGATTTCAACACGGCTGTTGGGATCCACCAATCTGGCTGATTACCTCAGCAATGACAAGGGCAGATGTCTAGAGGTTGCGGTCCTCAATTCCTCATTTAGTAATAATAGTAATCGTTTGCGCAACAATCCAATTGGATCAGGGCCTTGAAGTGTGTTACAGCACTTCATTCAAGACTGTATTGATAAACTACAGTATCACAATACCCTGTAGGAGGCAATGTGGTAAGCATTGCGCTCGTTCGAGATTATTACCCTGATTTGATTCCCAGCTCCGTCGACTGGTATCCGACATCAAAACCAAATTCCACTGCCACCAGTGAGATTTGAACCGCGACCTTCCGTACGAGCCTTGTGCTCTAACCACTCAGCTATCCGGACACCGGACCAATTCTTCACTTATCTTCCTTAATAATGGTATGCTCACTTTTTACAACCCACCGGCAATATAAAACCAATTGGGCTCAGTTCTTCACATTACTGTTGCTAGTTATGCCAGTCAATGTTGGCATTGGAATTCCATTCCGGATAAAATTTATAATTGTCACCACACTCCCATCCGCATGTCTCCTAAATTCAAGATTGATTCGAATAAGTTAAAGGCGCAGAACAGCAACTTAGCGCCGCCATTCTAACGAACTTTTTAGAAAGGGAAATTGCTGATCCAACTAGACTTTGCATTAACCATACTGGCCAGCCAAAGGTGTGATGGGCTCCAGAGCTTAAAATCCACTTTAAAAGGAAACAAATCGCGTATAGGCGGTTTAGGACTAGATCAAACACTACAAATTTTTCTAATTTTTGAGGAGGCCAAACAACTGTAGAGGATGGTGGTTGCGAATGCAAAGCGGAAGCATTGGCTTGAAATTTGATCTGATTTATCTGAGGCAAAGGATTTTATGTCCTTTTGGAAATCTATGAGGGGATTTCGTGGCTATCTTAGTGACAAATCCCCAACTTGAGTACCTAGGAAGAATCTAGTTGGGCACTACAGCTCCCCCCTCCCCCTCTTTTCCTAATGTTCTCAGATATCCCACAGTGTCTCTGACCTTCTCTACAAAAGAGTTTGCTGTTATTTTGCTCAAGCACAAGCGCGGGCAGAAGCCCTGGTGCTGACAACATCACTTATCAATTTGTACGCTGATTGGCGCCTGAAGCCCTCTCGGCTTTACTACAAGGGCTTAACCTCATCTGGTGCAATTTGATCCCACCGGAGGATTGGTAAATTATTCGGGTAATATCCATCCCTAAAGCTCTTGGGGACTCTGAACTTTTGACGAGTTACAGCCCTATCGCCCACATTAATGTGTTTGCCAAACTATTAAATTTGATGATCAAGATTCGTATCAGTAACTTCATTGATGAATACGAAATCCTGCCGGCCAACTCCTACGCGTGCACTGCAGGCAAATCTACGTCTGCTTGCATTAACGACGTTTTGTTGCACATTTCGATAGCTAAAAGTAGGGGTCAGTAGGTTCTGGCTGTGGAGCTGGATGTGAAGAATGCCTATGAGACACAATGTGACGTTTCCGTTTTCCTGCGGAAATTGTTTTAGGGGTGTCAGGGATAATGTCCAATCGACGCCTTCAACTAGAGCTGGACAACGTTCAAATTGGCAACGGCATTTCCCAAGGATGTGTTTCACGTCCAATGTTGTTCAACCTCTAGGGGAGGCTGTACCCTACATAATAAATGTTCTGATAGTATTGAAATTTTACAGATGGTTCCCTTATTTAGGCAACCGGTGACAATTGGAAGTCGAGCTCCAACTGTCTGCAAGGACAGGTTAATCTCTTTGCTCATGGATCCTGCAGATTGGGCCTACCAATCAACACAATCAAATCCCAATCTATATCCTTTAAGCGAAGCAGGGTCACACCCCTGCTCATTAAAGTGAATAATAACACGTTTGCTCATGTCAAGCCCATGATTTTCTTAGGTAGGGAGATAACGAGGACTTGTTCGTTCAGAGATCATTTGAACGCTATTATCCCGAAAACCTTAAAGGCCGGCATCCTGATTAATTTTGCAACTGGTTTCTCTTGGGGCTTCACACTCCAGAAGGCCATCAATCTCTATTGATCGGTGGTAAGAGCTATTTTAGAGTATGCAGCTACTTCCACTATGAATCCGCCCAGATACTTTGAAAGTAAGCTTAACTCTATATCTGCTTGTATTTTGAGAAGATAGCTGAAGTTGACCAGAACCACCCCCTCGCATCAGATTTTTGCTTTGGCTAAGGAGTCGCCGCTCCGTTTCAGAAAGCCTTTCTTGGCAGGGAAGAACTTCTCAACCTAAAGGAAAGGAATCCTGAAACCTACAATCTGGTGGTACAAAACCAGGAAGCTGACAATGGTGTATCCTCAATCTATAGGCCAATGAAGTTCCCGTGAATTCAAATACGCTTTAGGTATCTTGTCTTATGATTTGGGAGGAACCTGTGGCAGGACGTACGTGGCGTCTACTTATGCTAGATTGGCTGATGACTGATAACGATTAGACGCTCATAATCCCAAAGCATTAACGACTAATATTGGCAAGCTTGCAACACGTGTCCAGTCTGGTCGGGCAGGCTCTGACACTTATGAGTTTGTAAGTGTGTCGACTAATGTTTGGCCTTTTTCTGGCCATAGGTGATAGTGTGTTTGTGGCAACATAGGCTAAGTGCCTGCCATCAGTTCTGTTGGTGTACTTTGTGGGTAGTATTAGGTCCTGTTTGGGCTGTTAGATTGCCGGGTCCCAGGGGACATACTAAACCAAACAACAACAACCTTATTAAGCCCATTCAAAAGATGAACTCCTAAATCTATTGTTAATTACGACGTGGTCCGTCTGATTATATGTCCATTGCTGGTCAATCGAGACCCAGTGTGTAGGCGATGACCAGATCATTGATGTTATGATCACCAAGATCATCTCCCCCCATCATATGGTCGAGCAAGGTCTGGTTCAATTTGGAGTTCAGACCTCCCATTATCCCATTATGTTCACAATTTCACTTCTATTAGGTTTTTCTTTAACTGCAAGTACTTGCTCAAAGAAAAAGCCTCCTCTGCACCGCGCTGTGCATACATCACAAATAAATATATCTCCAACCGCAAAGGTCAATTACACCATGAATGCTCTCATTTACATGTATATATGTTTGTGACCATAATTGCCAAATTTAAATACCAATAAAGTCTCATTATTGCCGTAAAAGCAACATCAACTAGTAAATAGTATCTAAGCATAAAGATATTCCTTAGAGAAAACATGCGTGTATATTGCATACTTCCGCCACAAATCTTCTGAATTATCTTCAGCAATTAAATTAATGAAGAGAAAGATATGAACTTCGTCAACTAACACAACTAATACAATTTTATCAAAGAGGAGGAGCAGAGCCTCCAGAGGGGATAAAATCTTTAGTATCCACTTGTGTATTAGTTCTAATTACTCCAGTGAATCATGAGCAATATTGAAGCGCGTGTACAACTAGGACTCATTAAATTTGATTCCTCCTCTGCCAGCTCATTAAATTTTAATGAATAAATTTAAAATTTAATCCTGACGTAATTTAACTCAGATTTGATATGTCAAGTAACTTTGACTTTGGTGATATGGAATTCCAATTGATGGAATTTTCCAGGACTCCTTTGTGGTCTCTTTAAACTTCATGTGTTTGAACTGTGCAATTATTCAGGACGAATTGGTATGAGCTCGATAATCTGCATGCTGAAAGGTTTCATGCTCCTTGCTAGGTATTCTATTTATCTGAGTGATTCAATTAAACAGAAACTCAGTCAGGCCATCCAATCACCGTTGCTTCAAATTATGGAATCATATTCCGTGAAATTCCCACAGGGATTAAAAGCGAAATGTAAATATAGACACTGGTAAACAGGTGTAAGTATGCGTTGATGAAAATCAATATAATCAACTAGTGGCATACAAATAAATTCCTATGAATTATTCAGATAGGTTTTACATGATTCGCATAATTTGGTGTATCTTGCATTAAAGTAAAATGTCAGAGCAAAAATAATTATGTTACCTACATGAGGAAAAGTATCACAATCTAAGTTTGAACTGTATCTCTTACATAACCACGGAACAGCCACTGAGAAATCTGTTTTCAATTCAGGGCTTATCACGTGAAAATTAAGGGGGTGAAACTTTAGATACGGGCAATAGGTCCTTACATTCAAATTGGAAGGAATGGACATGCACTGTTGGCCTCAATACCTAGTATCGCATCTAAGACAGGAAGGTGGTTTTGCTTACCTGGTAACGGTTAGGGTTTGGTGTGCCATGGACTTCCGCCAGTTGGCTTTTTTTGGCAAGGTTAAAGGAGGGGCGGAATCGACATCCGCTGCTACCTTGTTACTATTATGTCCCTTTTGGGAGGGTGTGGTTTTCCGGGAATCTAGAAAATCATCGTCAAAATAAAGAAAATGTTGGTAATAATATCTCTCACCCATCCTGGACCTTAGACCGGAGGCAAGATCACGCACGATGAATAACCCGTTCGCGCCTGGCACAGATATGGGGGCCCATATTGCTATGCCGAGGGCCTATCTGAAGTGGCTTTTGCCCCAAAACCTAACCGTAGGTTACTATGTGACTATAGGAACCGATATGGCGCTCCGAAAGCATATGCCCCACCAGAATTTCTGAATGTGCGGTTGGCCTCGTTGTGAGAGTTTTATGGTGGAAAAGGATGGTGGTAAGTACTCGCGTTAAACTTCCAGATCCCTCATATCCCGGACGAATACGCTTATTACAAGTGGCGCCCAACGTGGGACCCAAAATTCGACAGATTTAGTAGCCAGAACCAGTGGAAAATACCCTCTTTCAGTACTAACTCCATTTTTTGGATCTCTGAATAGAAATGACGTTAGTCTCTGAACTTTGAGCTTTAGAGAATATTTACTGTCTTTCAAAGTATACTAGATTCTTGCAGTATTCTTGTGTTTATGTCTGAACCAAGATTCTAGAAGGACTGCCTTTCAGGAGTGTCTCAAAATATGGGCCCTAGCAGCAGGATATTGAATATTGCGAAATTTCAGCATACCTTCTCCTTTTTCCTGCGGAAAAAAACAGGGCGACTAGGTTTGTATCTTTGAAGGGACTACGGAGGCGGCCCGCTAATACTATCTTTCACGTCCGCTCTTTCTCTGATTTTCAAATATCATGATTGAATTGCCGCGATTCTCTCATGTTTGTTAATCTACATTATTTGACATCACATGAAGAAGAGCAACTTGGCTCATTCCTCTTTAGTTAGTTAGTTAAATTTTTCAAGCCAAACCTATCCAATGCTCTGCGGTCTGCGTTGTTCGCAGGATTTTTCGAATCTGAGAACAATCTCTACAGGCAGAGAGTACATAGTTTCTTCTTTAAAAAAAAACCTTACCGAGGTGTCGTTTGAGATCTGAATAGGCCGGGAAACTGCATATGAAACGCAGGGACATATTCTTCTGTTCCTCACATTGGCTAATTTTAACCGAGAGCACTCCATCATCCCTGTTTCTTTCATTTGGTAATTTAGAGAGCAGTGTCCCGGTAAAAGCTCTACTAAGGTCTTCAGGCTTTGTTTTTTAAGGGACAAAAAAATGCATTCATTTACAAAGATGTTTGCCTGTCAGAATAATTTCTCCATTGGATTTGCATCCAGATGCAGACCTTTGACGATCCTGTCAGTTTGTCTTCCTTTTTGCCAGTGATTTTATTGCTATTTAGTACTGATAACTCTACCCGACTGTCGGAATAAATTCGAAGGACTGACTCCTAAGAGTCCATATTATCAATGGGCATTAGAGCCATTTGATACTTCTCAAAGAATATCCAGATAGGCGTATAGCGGTATGATTGCCCACTTTTTCACGCGGCAGTTGTGTTGGCCCATACACATTGTTAACTGTGTTCCATTTCACCTCTACATTAATGAGGGGTAGATTGAGGATAGCATTGAGTGCCGCGGCTGGCGGGGTCCCGATCGCTTCGCTCTAGTAATACTTAAGCAACATTCTGCAACCCCCCAGCCCCCCCCCCCCCTAAAAGCTCCTAACATATCCTCCTGCAGCAGACTTCCGTGTATGACAGCTGTTGCTCTGATAGCTGATTGATGTAGTGCGCCTTTTCCACCTGCTTTACATCCTGGTGTAGGTGTGAGGTTATTTTTAACACGAAGTTTCCCCAGGTTTCCCATTCAGGGTTAGTTGCATACCCTCCTACACTTCGTCGAGGGAGGAGCGCCACTGCTTAAGCAAAAAAAGCCGTTGATGCTTTCGTTTTCAAAGTTTAGCCGTAACATTTTACCGTATACTCCCACCGAATCAAAGCAAAGCTCGATGCCTTGCGAAAATGTAGTCCTTACAAGGGGGGGGGGGGGGTATCTTGGGCTCTTCGCTCACTATCGCAACCTGATTGGTGTCGTCATACAGGCTTGACTTCAAGTTAAAACTTAGCCGTTGCCAGTCCACTGAGGAGTTGGGATCGTCAGCGACCCGTTGCCGCTTCGATTTGTCCTTCGCTGCAGATCTCCCCAACGTCTCTTTCTCCTTGACCTTAGCGGTTTTGGTTTGCTGGGAAGCAGATATCAGAAGGTAGCGCCATTGGAGCTCGTGGTCAGCAGGACAGAAGGAGTCCGCTTCGTCTCGTTCAATAAGGACTGGGTTCTAATTGGATTGGCCCATAACTGAATGAGTGGAAAATCTGGGTCTGTAACCATCGATCGTTACGATCGGAATTCAATTTTCTTAATTTTTTTTTCATCCTTTCAATAATTGGCCCACAACTGAATGAGTGGAAAATTTGGGTCTGTAACCATCGATCGTTACGATCGGAATTCAATTTTGCTTAATTTTTTTTTCATCTTTTCAATAATTGGCTGCCATGGTGTTTGTGTTACCGGAGAAAGTCAGTAAATTTGGTTGGAATCAATTTCTGTCAACACAAAGCTATTTGAAATTGGAGGTCACAGTTTCGTATTTACACCCGTGACCATTCAATCTTCAGCACGGCAATCACACTTTTGTTTAGAATTTTAATTTCCGTTTAGGTTCAAGTTTCACCAGTGGTTCCCTTCCCATTCTTTTTTAGTTTGATGTGCAATTTATGCCCCTGTTGTTCATTCCTGTCCCAAAATTTTACTGTTGCAATAATAGTACCACTCAGGCCTTCCTAAAGAGACCTCTTTCCTTTTTATTAAATAGTTTACTAGCTTCCGGTACCTACCAGTCAAATTTTCGCAATATATTGGCTAAATGGGCATCTTTTTCTGGAATTTCTATTGCGCAAGTTTGTGATACTTAGATATACTCGAAGGATTGGAACGATGCAATATTAGCTGGAAGGCATGGGCAATCATTATATGAATATCACACACACTAACCACGAACCCGATGGTCTAACCAACATCTTTACTTTGGTGTTCTTTCCTCAAGCGGGTTTCAGGTGGCTCGATCGTTTCTGGTACAGGAATCAATTCTTCAGGTTTTTGTGACAGCTCTCCCTTCGTGGTAGCCTTTGGGCAATTTGGTCAGTTATTTTGTCAATCCCGAACCGCTACCTTGCTCATTATACTGTTTATTTCTTATATCGAAAGATAATCCGAAATTGTCAAGGTCTTATGTACATTTCTATATGATTGAAGATTATCGCCATTTGTCTTAGTTAAAAAAAGATGTGGCACAGTGCGCTCATAAGTGAAAGGTTGATCTCTGTTGCAGTTCCACAATTTAACGCAAACTTGCAGGACTCCTATAACCAGTTAATGTAGTTTCGGGTGTTGGAACTGCGGGAATGAGACCATCCTGCACATAACGAATATTAGCGCCATAACTCTCTTTCCAAAGATCTCTATCAAAACTTTGTGTTGAAGTATAACTTGGCGGCAAAACTGTCACCCCTATTATAATCATATTATATTTTCTCTGTGTCCGTAGTACTATATAGAAGGGAAGACGAAAACTCCATTCCCGGCTGAACCATCCACCATACAGAACTGTACTTCATCGGGGCAAATACATTGAACTACATCGACTATGAAGGTCTTTAATTTCTCTGATGAGCACTAGGCCGCCATTAAATGTGCCTTTACAAGGAAAATAGATGAAGTTTTGGCAGCATCCGAAAAGAAGGTCGGAAAGTTTCTTTACCTACGGAACGTTAGGAGCTGAAAGCTCTATTATAAATGGTTGCCCTCTCGTCCGCTCTCTCTTGCTTTCCAAATCCAAGTTCCATGAGAGAGCTGAGAGAACAAACTGATGTCATCAGCGTATCTAGTTATTTGACGGAATATGCCATCGAACATTGCATTCCTTCACATCACCGATAACAAGAAGGGATAAATAATACAAATAAAAAAGAAATGGTGGACTCTGCTTTGGACTCCAAAATTCTTCCAGCTTTTACCTCGGTGCAGCACGTGACATTTTGCGCCATCATATATCGTTCTGATAAAAGCTATTAGTTTCTCCGGAATGCCCCTCCTATGTTGAGCATATTTTAGCTATTATCTTTGTGACGGCAGGGAGCACGCAGATACCCCTCCAATTGTCACGTTCAAAACGCTTGTCGTTTTTTTTTGGAATCTTAACTCACTCAGTTGTTCTTCATCGTGAATGAGAAGTCGACCGTTGCTGCTCTTCACAGGACCACATGCAAGCTCTTTCGTGATGCTCTGGCAAAATTGTGATCTGCAGCATCTTCCGCTTACCTGACCAGAACAATAACAAATTCTCTTTGGCACGTCGCACACTACGCTGAACTTTTCGGAATTCCATTCGGTATCGGATTACGAGCACCTCAGGCTCGCTATCCCTTGCAGTGGTCAATAGAGTCTTCAACCTCTCCCGTTCATCGATCCGCTTCCACGACTCGTTCGGGATCAGGCCGGCAACCTGTATAGTACCCAAGAAAAGAGCGTTTTTAATGGCGTCCTAATAATTGGTGTAACAATCCAATTGGATCAGAACCTTGAAGCGTGTTAGAGCACTTCATTCAAGACAATAACGGTACACTACAGGATTTCAGTAACCTATAGGAGACAATGTGGTTAGCATTGCGATTGCCCGAGATTATTATACTGACTTGACTCAGGTACTCATTCACAACTGAGTCGACTGGTATCCGACGTCAAATCACGATTCAAATTCCACTGCCACCAGTGAGATTTGAGCCACGATTTTCTTCAGCTCAGCTATCCAGAAAACTAATACGGCCTTATACTCATTGATATTCTCTAGCGGGCTACTCAGTATATCTGCAGTCCAATCAGCAAGATAGAAGTTGGATCATACAAGTCCATGCAGTCCAGCAGTTCCCCAACCTTACGAAAAGTCGCGGATGCAACACGCAAGCGAACGTAAGCAACCATCAGATGGTGATTCCTTTCCAGGCCGATGTCCGCGCAGACATCTCCTGGATCTAGTGCTCGCGAAGTGGTCGTCGTGATTGGTCGCACGGTGTGGGTCAGTTGAAACCTAACTAACCGTGTGGCATGTTCTGTGCTCACCAATGATGTGACGGTGGAAGTTGCCAAGACCGAGCTTCCCCACCACATGTACGAGCAATATGTTGTCAGATTCCACCTTGGTATTCAGATCATCCATCACGATCACAATGTCACTTTTAGGAAGGTGCGCGTTTAATTGCTCGTGAAAGCATCCTTCTCCACTACATTGAAAGTCTCTGTGGGTGTGTAGCATTGCACAATTGAGTTGCTTCTTAACCTGGAGCGGAACCTAGTACTTAGAAACCTGTCAGAAACCGGCTCCCAGGTCAAGAGAGCATGTCTTGCTGTAGAAGTCGAAAGCAACTCGACACCGGATTCACGTCCGCTACCACTTGGCTTTCCAGAGTACGAAAGCACATTACCACAACAGGGAGAGGAGTACCAGAGTCCCACCATCTTACTTCGCTTAGACCCAGAATGTCCAGATTACTTCGCTAGAATTCCAAGAGAAAGCGGGCGTTATGCGCACCCTCTCCGTTGTCGAGGCGTGTGCATACATTTCAGAAACCAATCATAGTCTGTTTTCGATAGTTACAGGTCGTTGCCGGGAGGTTGTCCCTATGCGAGACGTTGTTGTCGCTTCAGTTGCGATAAAGTTTGAAAATTTGCAGGTTGTTAGCCCTCAAATGCGATACCCTTTCAGTTTGAAATTGGCCGATGATCTTGAAGTGACGTTAGCAGGGTCATTTTTTGAAGAGGTGGAAGGAGCACTTCACCGCAGTTCTAAATCGTGTAGCATCAGGTGAAGTTCCACCATTCTTGCATTGGAGCATATCACTGTAACATGAAGATAGGAACTCCTCCTCGCAACAGAAGCGAAATCGTCTTACAACTGTACCCCCAACAATTTCTTAGAGGCTGCTTTTCCACTTATCCGTTTACCCCGTGACTTTGACAGGTTCCCTAGATATTGAAGTAGGAGATGAGTGCTAAGATTAGTGAGGCTACAAAAAATGGGAGAGTAGTTTTGTGTTTCCAGTTCTAACAAAGGAAATAGTTAAAGTAACCCTGCAATGTATTCAGGAATACCTCGGGAATCTGATCAACGAAAAGCTGATTTCTGCGTGCTAAGTTTTGAGCCCTGCCCCCTTTTCCTCTGTATTTTTATCGATTTCGGGAAGCATTTCAATAGCGAGTGTATCTGAAGTTTACTACCTTCTGTGAATAGAGCTATAAGTGACGTTTCAAAATTCCAAATGCTGTATCCACGTAAATCTCCCAGCTTTAGACTTCAACAAAAGGCATTGTGCCGGCATTGCATTCTGTCAGCGACTTTCTTTTCTTCCTGATATCAGGGACGTTCTTCATGTTGCCTTGAACGTAAAGGGTGTAGTGGTGATCTTTTTCAAAACACGTCAACTACACTTATGACGACTGCTTTTCTGTTTTCTTATTGAGTTATGAACCAGTATATGAAAAATAATCATCACCGTTACTCGAAAGATACGAGGTTCTATCAACCTATGTTTGTGTTTTGCCATCGAAGCAGTCATGCCTGAAACAATAACTAATCGCGAACTTGGACCGCATATGGGCTAGCAATGGGTGTGTTTTTCAGAAGGTGGAAGGCGCAATGGATAATTTACACATTTAGGAAACCATCATCCCAGTATGCCCGCCTTAGAAGAGTGGAGGAAAAATGCAGTCTTCTCGGGAAGTCGTGGAGGTTGGCGGGCAATGTGCTTCAACTGAGAGGAACGGACAACGATGGCGCAAGAGTTTATGGCAGCCCAATCAAACAGTTTTGTCACTTGGCATAAGTTTCTTTCTTAGATTATCGAACAAGACGTCCTTCCTGCATGCTGGTTGCTGTATGGCCCACTTCTCACAAGATTTTGAGCTCCTCTGAACGATGTCTTCGTAGAAATGAAAAGATGTACCATTTTATCCCTTGCGGGGTCTTCTTTGCTATTCACATTCTCTTCTATTTAAAAAGGGTTTACCAAGGATTTGACTTTCGGCATGGTGACATATGATGCCCAAATCACCTTCTACAAGTGTACCAATGCGATTATCGAAATCAGCCGGAATTGGCTTCCAGTCCTCATAGCATACACGCGCTCCGTAATCTCCTTTATTCTATTCTGACATAAAATTACTCCACGAGAATTCACGTCGATTTCAAAGCATTGATCAACTTTATTATGAGCCGTAGGAAGTTAATCTGCATAATTCAAACTCGCAAAGACACAAACTTTTTGCGAGCTCCTCAACAAATTTACTTTCCCTGAGAGAGTCTGCAGGCGAACGACCGGCGGAAAATTACCAGAAGTCAAGAATTAAATTTTCCGCCAAGCTGCTTAACACCTTGAATTTCATGAATCCGTAATTCTCTCCGCAGCTTCGCTTCGTAAACAACTTCATCAAAGCCTTTCGCCATCATCTTGTTACCGACCAGATTTAGTTGTTTTTAGCACATTCATTTAAATGATTATAAGCGCTCGTCAGCCATTATGAAATTTTCTCCCTGATTTTTCGAATAATAACTCGACGTTAGCACTTTTTACATGGAAATGAACATCAAAGCAAGAACGGGAGTGAAAGTAGCGGAGAAAATAATAATATTTCATTACCTCTTCGTTACGAAAGAAAACTCAGGAAAAATAACGGACGTGGAGAGAAGAAAGGAAAATGTCGGTCATTTAACCTTGCGATTTCCCATCTTGTGAGGGTCGTTGAATGATGCCTTGATTGTTACTTTTCTGAAGGAACTGGAGACATTTATAATCGTCTGTGAGCTATTGTGTCCATTGTGTTGCTTACTTGACAAAGTTCCCGAGTGTGGTTTCTGAGGCGCCGTTCCGAACTTCAAAGAACAAACAGCCAAGCTAATACGAAACAAGGGTGTAATGCTTTCGGGGTGATTAGGGCACGAAAATGAATTGGGGGAGGTGTTTTGTCATTCGGACAAACGAGGGTGTGCAGATGGACAAGAAAAGTGATTTAAAATAAAAAAGATTTGGCCCCATAATGCTTGATGATATCGCAAACAAGAAGGATGATGAGGGAAAGAAAAAGTAATGCGAAAGTTAGGGTGGATACCTTCGGAACTACCCAAAGTAAATCCATTAATTATTTGCTCAATGTACTCTCCCCTGAAATAGGCGCGTTAACAAAATTTTCGGAAGCAGTGCAGCTTAGTCTTGGATGGGGGCTGATCTCACGGCAACGACCTTTGGTTATTGAAGCTCCCAAACAATGGTCCTCAATATGCTCGCTTTCTATAACTCGAGTGGGAATTCCAACTAAAAAAACTGAACATTCTGGACATATGTGAAGTAAGATGATGCAATTCTGGAGAGTACTCCATTCTTACTCGCGGCAGTGTACTTTTGCGCTCTGGAAAGCCAAGTGATAACTGATGCGAATCTGATGTCGGGTTGCTTCTGACGGCTATCGCAAAGCGCGTTCTCTTGGCCTGGGAGTTGGTTTCTGACAGACTTCTGACTGTCAGATTCCTGTCAAGATTAAGGAGCAACTCAACCGACACTTCCAATATAGGGAAGAGGGATGCTGTTTCCGAGGAATTACACGCAGTTCAGAGAAGGTATCCTAAAATTGACATTGTGACCACCCAGAGTCTGAATGCCAAATTGGGCTCTGACAACACCTTGTTAGGATATGGATGGCCGACCGTAAGAAAAGTGGTTGGAGGTTTGTGAATTTCTGGTGGCACATTGTTCTAGCACAGAGCCTATCATAGAGTTTGCCGGATTTCATCTGACCGACACCGTGCAAGCAATCAGATAGAGCACTTCGCGAGCAGTAGATTCAGGAGGTGTCTTCCGCATGTCCGTAATAAGAGACGCGCTGACATTGGCCTCGAAATAGGTCGCTCCCTAATGGTCGCTTATGTTGGCTTGCGTGCTGCGTCCGCCATTTCTCGCAGGGTTGGGGAGCTGCAACCCCCTAAGTTCAACATCGACCGCTTGTACGACCCAGCTATCGCTCGACAGTGGCAGAGCCATTTTGCTGATTGAACGGAATATATACTGACTAACCAGCTTGAGAATATCAATGATCATTAAGCCGCCATCAAAAATGTTGTTTTCTCGCATGCAACGGAAGTCATCGGCCACGTCTCGAAGGATCGTCATAAGATAATCTCGATGACTGCAGCATGGTGGAAGCGCATCGATGAACGGAAGGTGTCGAAGGCTCTATTGCGTTGGGAGAAGCCAACGGTGGGGGGACGCGCTCGAACTCCAATACTGAGTGAAATCCCGAGAATTTCAGCGTCGTGTGCACCGTATGAAAAGGAAATTTGCTATCGTCCTGGTTAGAAAAGCGGAAAATGCCAAAGAACGCAATGATTGCAGAAGTGTTTATCGCATCACGAAAGAACCTTGTTGTAGTCGCAAATCTTTCGATGATCCGGTGAAGGTCGTTAATGGTAGACTTCTCATTCATGACGAGGAACAACTGAAGAGGTGGAAGGAAGACTTCACCATGTCTCTTAACCGTATCAAATCCGTCGATGTTCCGCCTCCTTTAGGTGAAATAGCCAGTACCTTAACATGCGGATACGGCCTGTTTCTTTAGGCAGAAGAGAAATCATTTCGTTCATCAATACACTCAAATGGCGCAAAGCCTGGGCTGAGCTCACTGTCTCCCCGCAGAGTTATTTATCGCTGCACCTGTACCTACTGTGGATCTACTACTTCCACTCGTGCGGAAATCTTGGGAATCCGTGACCTTTCCGAAAGCGTTGAAGAAGGAGATGACCTTTAAGATGCCAAAGAAGGGTACTCGTACTTAGTGTGACAATTGGAGAGGTGCCTGCGTGCTTCCTGTGTCGCATAGAACATAGCTAAAATAATTCTGGATCTTGATCGACAGAGAGTAAGCTAGCTTCCACTTCGGATCTTCCAGCATAGACCACACCAACATCACACGAATCGTCTTGAAGCAGTGCGCGGAGTTTAAATCTTCGCTTCACCTGCTCTTCATCGATTGTGAGAAAGCTCTCAATAGCGTGAACAGGAAGTGTATGTGGCGTGAATTCCATTCGTGGCCTTCGTGAGCATTATCGGAATATGCTGGCCTGGGACCATCTCCATCGAAGCAATTGATCGGCCCACAGGCCCATGTAGGCACTGTGATCAGAAGGTGATAGTGGCATTAAATAGGGTAGACATTATCTAGGGGCAAAAATTGCTTTGCCGGCTGTGTCATGCAGTAGAATTCCCTCTCCCAAGATGGCCGAGTGAGTCGTCCCAAGGGCACTTGACTCAGAACAGTAGAGAAGGAGTGCGTGCGTCTCTGACATGACCATCATATATATGAAACTACTATTTATTTTTTGTGACTTCGCCCTAAGTAGGAGACAGCGTCTGAGTGTGCGGATAGTTGATTAATGAAAGGGAAGAACATTGGTACCCGCAAAACACGTTCGAAAAAGGCACGTGGCATCTACTGTTGTTTCCTTGGGTGTCACGGTGCTCGCTAATAAGTGAGAAGTGAGTCCGACTGAGCAGTGGTACTACAGTGACTCTCCTTCTGAAAGTTGCCTGGCCCGAAGGCACCTTAGATGTTGAATTTGGGTGGTCTGAATAACAGTACTCAGCCAATGGAAAGTCCTGAGCAACAGGCTTAGGTCGAATGTATGTATTGACCCGCGTATTGTTCGTGCTTGGGTGATCACCTGCAACGTAGCCTGCAGCTAGCAGCTTTATTGAGACAGTGATAAGTCTACCGTCGACATTGATGAGATAGCAATGGTCATTTAAATTTCGGATTATCCTGTGCAGGTAGCAAGAGTTTCACGGTGGCCCTGCCCTTAAAGGCATGCGTGCAGGTATGCAGATCTGCATACATAAACATTTTTGTTCTGTTATGATATGTTTTTTCATTGTCCAGGAAAAATTCCGACGTAGTTAGAAGTCCTAGAGGCATGAAGAATTCTCCTAAGAGAGAAGCTACAGCTTCTGAGCACCCATTGTACTCGCCTCCCCCGTCTAACGGAATATTCCGGATTCGTTAACGTATCGCAGTATTTCTCATGGCCTGCGTGTTGCCTAGTTTACTTTCCACCCGATATCTTCACTCCGTTGCCGTACGCCAACCTGATCATGGCTCTTCAACTTTTATGAATATTCCCATATTTCTTAATGAATTCGTGGAACTCCATGGTCTTGTTACCTAATGTAATAAAGTTAGCTTTTGATTGATTGCCGCTTCTTGCATCGCTTGGGTAATTTGGCGCCAAAGTTTCTTCCTTTGCGTATCCTCTGACTACATTCTCCTCACTAGGGGTAGCACATTCATTCCCGCGGGTTTGCACCCGTATCATTGGGGACCTGCAAAGAATAAAGCTTTTCCTGAACGGGTCGAGTCGATGGAAGCAGTTCTAGCTCCTCCTGTGATTTTGCAACATTAAATGCCACAGTAGCCAAGGTTTCCAATATTGAGGCGAAACTTGGACAGCTAGGAGGTCTTTCGTTAAAAACTCTGATGCAAGCGCTTGGCTTTTCACAAGAGGAGTTCTATATTACTTGCCTATTTTTACCGTGCAGACATGGATCTGCGCCCCGTATATCCAGAGTTCTTGAGCCAGGACTATCTTAATATTATCCTTATTGCTGGAGATGTAGCTTTTACATGGTGGAAGTTTATTTGGGCTATTTTAGTGTTGGCTATCGGCTCCCTTTCTGCTTGCAGCTGTTCTCCAATGTCGGAGTATTATCCCTCTCCTCGGATATGGCACTCTCTTGCATTTCACTCTCCGACTTAATTCGAAGAAATTCTAGGTCGTCCAGCTTCTCTTCTTCTGTGAGTAGCAGGTCTACTTCCCTGTTCGGTCCTGTCTCTATGGTTTCCGTCATTCCTTTCCGGACCTCGCTAGGCTTTCTGCCCGATTTGTCCTCCGAAGTATCCTTCCTTGTTGTCTCCCTTTACTCGTCCATAGCTATGCTACTAAATTTGTGATAGATGAGGCAGTTACGACGTTTACTAGTCTCCAGGGATCGGTCACCTACCCCGTTTGTTAGGAGTTTGCCCTCCTCCTTGCTTCTGAGAACTCTGCATGACCGTGTGCAAAACCGTGTTTTGAGTGCTGAGGATACGTAGAAACCTCTCAGTTTCAATCGTTGTGACTTTGGGAAGGTAAGCCGTCACCATCTGATATATAAGTCTGGGTGTCTTGAGAGCCTTCCCCAGCTTTCTTGACTACGTTGCTGAAGGCTCAAGTCTGTCCTGAGCCTCCCTAAGCGCATTTTCTGGTTTCAGGCCTTCCTGTTATATAGCGCAGATACCATTCAGCACTTCTTCCACTAAAGCTTGTCATTTTCCCGTTGTCTAATTTGCTGACTTCAGATATGTCCTGCTCATCTTTGCATTTTGGGCCGGGACGATAGGGCAATGTCGACATTGGGTGTAGTAACATGGCTTTCAGTATTGAGGAACCAGTTTGTGTGTGGTGTTGGGTGCCGCTTGTTTGTTTTTTAATTTTTGAGGTTTTAGTGAAATCAAAACCTTATCATAATCTATTCCCCGTCTGCCTGTCTGTGTGTCTGTCACAGGTGCTTTTCCCAGAAACCACTATATCGATTGGCACAAAATTTGTTGGTAAGGTGTGAACTGTTAACCCCCACACATGCGGTGAATTTCATTGTTCCAGGTTGGACTTAAGTAGGGGGTCCCCATACACCTAAAAGAGGGGTGTTAATTTTTTTTTTTACCAAATAAGATATAGTCATATGGGGTATCAAATGAAAGGTTAGTACTTTTTGAAACAGTTATTAGTTTTGACATTCTTTGCAAATGGGAAGAGTGCGGGGGTCGGAAAGTGGTCAATTATTTCAAGGAAGCGTTCTCTGCTCCTAACACCCATCATCCTGCTTTGGAGTTTGATGCTTAGATCCCCCGACTCCACTACCCTGTCGGGTGCAAGCCTGCTATGTTTAACTTCCGTAAGGCAAACTTTGAAGGTCTGAACTCAGCCCAAGTGATGATCAACTGGTTTTCACTCCTATCTTCAATAACGTGTGACCAATCACTGAGCATCTTCTATTCCATTTCAGAACTTCTTCCTGTTACGTTCCCTCATACCTTAAATCCTTGCGTTCTTACCTTTTAAGCTGTCATTTACACCACGGAAGTCCAGCAAAAACTTGATCAAAGCACACTGCGGGGAACAAGTTGCTCTGCTCTGGGCCCTACGCTGTCCAATACCTCATTAGAAAACTTGACTTGGTTACGCCGGTCTTCCAAATATCTTTTTACTTAAAATTGGTCAGTTCACCTTCCCGTCCACTCTTCTCCTCCTGTATCAAAATCTTGGAAAGATATGTCAGCGACTGGTTATCCGCCCACTTTGGCCATCCCATAGTGAAAGAACATTGTTTAGCCTAGGTCCACTAATTTCAACTCGCTCGACTTCACTAATGTTGTTGCTAAATGTCTGATTTCGTGGCAGAAAGTGCATACTATCTATGCAGACTTCGCTAAAGCCCATTTCTGTCCAAACTTTCGTTTTTAAGCGTTTTTCGATGGCTGTATATCCTGTTCCTCTCCCTCTCGTCTGGCGTCCCACAGGGATCTTTTCCGCGTCCTTTATTATTTTTATCTTTTACCAACGATCTTTCCACTTCACCTTCCTTACTTGTCTCTGATTGCTCTATGGCAACAACCTTAAGCCGTTTTCTGCTATATTGTCGCAATCAAATTGCTGATGCACTACCTACTTGCTTAAATCCTCATACACTTCCTTTTCCTACTCTCTGGTATTATTAGAACTCTACTCAAGACATCGGAGTTAGTTTCGACAATAAGCTGTGCTTTGAAGTTACCAATCGAGTGGCAAAATTGCCGGGATTTATACATAGCTTCTCCTCTGATTTTAACTTTATATAACCTTTTGTAACTCTCTTCAACTCTTTCATGGAAAGTACCCTCGAGTACTGCTCCGTGGTCTGGTCACCTTGCCGTTACTATGATTGCCTTATCCTTGAAAATTTACCAGTTCCCTCTTCTTTAAGAAAAACTTTCCTCCCGCCTCCATTTTTTTAAATACAATAGCGCAGAATCTATCTAGACTTATGTACATTTATTAAATTTTCCTTGGGTCCGATGGGCTGCCGCCTCTAACGACATGACCTGCCGTCCTATGTCTTAAAATACTCGCAATGCAGACATTTTCAATGTGCCCTTCACGGAGTTTGCAATGCACACACCAGCTTGGCCCCTTAAACTTCTTACCAGTCAGTATTTTTAAGCATAGGTTAAGGTTCTTGCTTTCTCTTGCTCCTGAGGACAATAAGTAACTGGAGTTTACTCTATTTATTGTTAGCTAATAATAAATATATAAATACCCAACCGGAAAATACTCGTCACTATGATATCCGCTCAAATAAAGGTGATAATAACGTAGTATTATATATTGAAAATTTACTATGAACCATGTGCATCATATTGGAAAGTTTGGTGGAAATCCTACTATTATTAACAAAGTTGTAGTATTTCAAATTTTAACGTCAAACTACTACTCCATAAGAGGTAAAATGTTGGTACCACATCTAATAAATAAATCATATATCATCTAATAAATATTAACTGTATATGCACTACGAGCTACATGTAAGTGGAACCTGCCTTCGTTCTTACATAAAAAATCAACAAAGCCTTTCATATCTGAAGCGCCGTTCTTCCAGTTTCCGATTTGCTCAATATCTTTGTTTATAAGGAGTGTACTCATTTGAATCCCACGAGTGTGGAGGTTAAGAGGTCCGCCATGCCATAGCCCCCTACACCGACCAGTTATCAGTGAGGCTCCGTTCGAATACAGTCAACGATCCCTGACTGCAAACTATCCAATGGACTCAGTTCGCATAACACCTTAATTATAGTGAAAACCACGCTTCCAAGAAAACATTTCTTCGGTACTTGTTTGAAACATTGACTTGTCAAAAGAAATCAAAGGACTGTCTTTAAATATGGTCGACTTCTGATGAAGTATTTGATAAAGAGGTCGCGTCTGTTCTGCAAATTTGTATCTCAATTCGTAACATTCTGTTAAAGCCGAGTAATATCATGCTCGAAGTAGCTGGTCACCTTTATAATTTTCATTTCACAGCTCCTCATTTCTATTGACTTTTACCAACCTTTATTAGCTCCGCTACATTTCTTGGTGCCTTTTGTGTTCTAACTTGGCATTTATATTCACCTCCATTCCACAAATATAAGGCCCTTGTGCAAGCAACCGTTAGCTGTTGGGAATGAACAATTCAATTGTTCATTTCCTGGAATGCTTCTCATTAGAGTCTCTTCGCGTATCATAAGTAGAACTTACTTCGGCCATTATGACTTCCCTCCCCCATTGTTAATAGAAACGAATTTTCCAACCGACTCCAGACGAAAACAGTCTTAATTACATTTACCGGATGCACACAAATTCCCTAAACAACTTGAGGAGCCAACTTAGCGTCTTTCATTTCACCCTAATCGACTTTGTTGATAACGAACTAAAGGAGTTCCCCATTCTCACCATCTCAAGTATTCCAGCACTACTCACTCAGGACCTATTTGATATAAGCACTTATACAGAAGTCACGACCGAGCTCATTTCCTTATTGCCGAAGATTTCTGCCTTAATGAGGTTTCTGTTTATCAAACTCAATTTAACTTGCAAGTAAGCAAAATCGATACCCAATCACATCTCGGCGACGATATTGTTGTTTTCATTAGGATCATTACAGGGAGTAACGAGGGCCTGTTAGAAATCCTTAAGATGGGAGGCAAATAAAATTCTCTGCCTCGGTCTTTATAGTTATTCCCTGGGAAATCATCTCTGTGGAACGTGAGAAGCGTGATACGATGATGATAATGATCTTAGACGAGAGCTGGACCAGAAATGTCCTTTTTTATGCATGTCTGCCAGTGGTCATATGGTGCCAAAGCTTAGAATGGAGACCTCAAAGGCGCTTCTAGCAGAAATTTATGCGGATTACGGTAGCGAATGTTTGCAAACTTCAATTAGGTCAGGTGGGGGATGATGCTTTTGAATTGTTTTTTGAGAACTTCGAGAAGGGTGTAATACTAAAAGGACGATCCTGTTCTCGGAAACGACTGCAGTGTTCCGCAAAATAGAAAGTTTGACAAGGAAAACTTTGTGTTCCAGTCTGAGTCACCAGACTTGGTCACCTGTTAATGGTTAGCAGTGTCATATCAGGACCACTTGTAGGTAGAGTATTTGAAGAGAATCTAGATAACAACTTCGCTGGCAAAAAACAACTTTTTCGTCCATTTCGTTTTTAATTTAGTCAAAAGGCTATTTTAAAATGCCTTGAATAGAAGGAAACCACCTACGAACTCTTCTCAATCAAGCCAAAGGACAAAGTGTCGGGAAATAAATCATAAATTCAATTTCCAATAAAAACGTTGCCATTTCCATTATTCTGAATACTTCGTCGTTTATTCCACAATTTGACTTATGCATTGAGCACGTGCCAACGTGCGAAACCCACTCCTGTTTATTTCCAATACATTTAACGACATTTTTTCTACAGGACACGCCAATATTTTGCAAGATGTTTTGATAAAGTCCTTGCAGATGTCAACTTGAATTAGAATAAGCACGTGCTAGCGTTGTTTCCGAAAGGAAACTTCAACTCAGAATTGAATAGGTCAGGAAGTCCTTTAGCGTCATAGCCTGGGGATGTAGATCGAGAACCCTTTGGAAACTATCGTTGAATTATTCAATGAAATGTATATAAATTTACATGACGCTTGAGGAACATGTGCTGTGTGTAACATTTTCATATTATCATAAATACATGACAAGGTATGAAAATAGAAATGTTACGAAGTTTGCATAGTAGGCCAGGATAATAGGCACGAGGAGTTTATGACAGTGGACTATATGAATTAGTGCACTAAACTTGAACAATGAATACAAAATGTGACATATTTTTTTCTGAATATGAACCATATATGAATTTCTTGGCCTGCAGGGTTTCGTTCTTTCTCGAGTAACTTGTGTTACGCCAATTGAACTGGATCAAAAGGACTTTTGATCAAATAGGCTCAACAATATTTAGCACTCGCAGAATTGCCAAATTCAGTCTTAATCTCCATCTTTCAGGAAAAAAGACCCGGTTTGGAAATATGCGCATACAATGATTATGATAATACCTTCTTGCTCGGCAATATAGATCGAAGGAAGCGAGATCCTCGAATTTTAATAAGCATCCCTTATATGACTCGTCCCTTCGTAAGACATCATAAGGGTCAGATGAACGGGTATGGGGGTTTCATTGTTCTGAACCACCATATTGTCGATCATCCTGGGATAGTGGGTTCCGCTGCATGGTATAAGTTGCAACGGAGTTATCGCCCTTTCTTAATATGTGAACTGTCAACAGCCATTTTCGCTTTTGGGCTAGCTTTGAGATTTCGAAATAATTCTTACCACTTTGGGCATTCATAAGCTTGTTTTTTTGTTGGAATATTAAAAAAAAACTGCTGTACCCAGCCACTAAGATGACCCCCGCTTCTTTGCCCTTTTCCTTACGGGACCAACGTAAAGTTTTACTTCGTGGAAGGGCTTCGGTCTACATCAGCGCGATTGGGCTTTTCGGGCCTAGTTCTTGCAGTTTTTCGTGTATTGTTTACCACGCTCCAATTTCCAGCATCTCGTCCACCAGATTATGAGATCCGATAACTACCTTGAGAGTGTCAGTCAAGTTCCCCCTTTCAACTGCGAATATGAGGCAAGGGAACATAATATGCTCCCTGTCCTAGTGTGCACCAGTGCATTCGGGAAACTCGTCGAATCCGAAGTAATGCAAGTTAATCCTGTACCCCCTGTCTATCGTAAAGAACTGTGTTAGGTGGTAATTTAGTTCTACCTGTTTTCTCATGACGCATTTCTCATCATACGCGGCCTTACAGCTTCTTCTTTCCTCATTCGCTAGAATATCCAACTGAATTATTTCCGTGATGGCACACACACACCTCCCCGGCGCTGTCCTATATGCACTGTACATCATCAGCGCGATTGGCCGGTATGCTGAACTTATACTTCTCCAGTTCATCGCTTTGTCCAGTGCTCCCGCTAATTTAGGAGCAGCAGAATGGATTTCACCGACCCTGGCGGTGACTACATTTTGGCCTTCAATATTAGGCATCATCTTTGCCAGAGATGAAGTATGCTTTGCTGCCCTTTCTCGTGCATGGTCCACTTTCATCTTGAAGCCCAACTTGGCATTGATCATTATCCCGAGTGTTAGGTACCTCCGCGTCGATTTTAAAACAACCTCACGATTAGTATGGCCAATCAATATTGCCTCTTTTGGCATGCGAAAGCCAAGCACTCCGTCATACATTATGTTCCACAGCAGGAACCCCAAAAAAGTTTCTCCAAGAAGTAGCTCCCGATCCTCGTAGCTAAGCAACCAGAGTGACTTTAATCCAACCCCAGTTGGACTTCATTCCCACTGCTGTCCTTATTCCTTTTCTATATTTTGTTTAATTTCTAGGTATCCCTCCCATAGCTAATTTTTATCCACGGGTGGTCGTCTGCTCCCACCTACCCGGCTTCCGCATTTCTGTCTGCTTGCTTTGTCCAACTTGAGCGAAAGTTCCAACAATATAAGCTGGATATTCTGGGCGTAGACGAAGTAAGATAGTGGGGCTCTGGAAGGTTATTCTCTCTCTTTTGCGACAATGTGCAGTTCGGTGTCCGGTTGCTTCTGACGGCTACCGCAAGACTTCTGATTCCAAGATCCCGGTCAAGGTTAGGGAGCATCATAATTGCGCAGTGCTAGGCACCGGCGGAGACTTCCGATAAAGTGGAGGAGGATGCTCTCTAAGAGTAGCTACACGCAGTTCAGGGGAGGCTTCCTTAAAAGTGACATTGTGATGCGAAGGGGTGAGCTGAATTCCAAGATGGCTGTGATAACAACTTGCCCCGACATGTGATGCGGAAGCACTGGCGATCGTAAAAATAATGGTGAGAGGTTTGTGGATTTCTACAACTTTCACTGCCTCGGCATTTGTGACAGATTGTTCGAGCGTAGAGCCTGCCATAATATCAGTTGGGTTTCAACTGACCAACGCCGTCCGAGCAATTAGATTGACCACTTTGTGGTCCATAGTAGATTCAGGAGTTGTCACCTGGATGTGCGTAACAAGTGAGGTGCTGGCATTGGCCTCGAATCTGAATCTGATGGTCGCTTACTTACGTTTTCGCATTGCATCCGAAATCCCGAGAAGTTAAACATGACAACAGGGAATTTGCCATTGCGCTGGTAGGGATACGGAAGATGCCGGAGGACGCGATGATTTTAGAAGGGTATACCGCGTCACATTGCAGTCTACAAGAACAATATATACGGTAAGAAAAAAAAGAATATCTGGCTGACCTTGCCTCGGATGGAACGATTAAATATTCCAGAATGCTAGACAGTCTTTGAAATCGGGATGTTTGGAGTTCGTTACTAACTCAGACCTAAAACTAATACTGGTTGTTGTGCTGTAGATGATGATGATACTGCATCACGAAGAAATTTGCATGTGGTCGTAAATCTTTCAATGGCCTTGTGGAGGATATTGACTGTCGACTCCGACGAGTACTTGAAGAGGTAGAACCAAAACTTCACCACGGGTAATCGTATTACATCCGGACTTGACTGTCTCCCAACAGAGTTATTTATAGCTACGCCTCCAGTTACTGCGGATCTGCTCCTTTCTTTATTTCTTCATGTTATTGATGACATTCTTCATGGTGTCCTGTCCAGAAGACATGGGGGAGTTCAACAAACTATGACATCTTCCCTCAAACACCTCGAGAAAAGCGGCAAGTATTGTTGGACTGAAACTACAAAATCAAAATTCTTAGTCTGACGGGTTATCACATTCTCCCTATATGGGCAGGGCATCGAATTCGTCGATCATTTTGAATATCTAGGAAATGTGGTTTCTGTCGCCGGGGGCACTGAGCTGTATATCGCTGGGCGCATTAATAGCGCTGCCTTGTATAAAATCTAGAAATACACTCACCTTTCTCCATTCAATGGAGCTCTGTCTCGGGATTGCCGAGAAGTGGGTCTTCCTAAGTAGCTCTAGGACGATTCCCTACCTGGGCATAATTTGCAGTGGAGTTATCTACCTTCCTGTGTGTGACCTATCCACTGTTATTTCGATATTTCAAAATGACTGAAAAGAGTAGTTTCTCGAGAGGTGGGTTTAACAAAATAATACTCCCATACCGCTTAGATTATGCCGTAAAGCGGAAAAGGCACTTTGATCCGTAACTCTCCTCGAATAAGCCGTCGACTGTGCGAATTTCAATACACAGTATCAGGCCTCCCCATCTCATATTCATGTGGCAAAATTTTCTATACAAACGGTGTTCAATGTGATAGGAACAGTCTAGCTAGATTGATCGGTGACCGTGCTCATCTACCTCTCCCCAGTTGTTTTTTTATTAGAAAGTTTTGTCCCTAAAAGACGTTCAGTCTTAATGTTGTGCTTTAGGTCTCTAGTGTTTCGAGCCGGCGACAGTACTGGACACTTTCTTTCCATTGGAGAAATGACCTGGGGCCTAGGTCCCCAAATGGTGGGGGCCACTGCAGAGGGGTGCCATTGGTCTCGAATTTAAGCACGCTTCTACCTGATGCAATACTGTTGTAAACTCTTAGCATGTTGGTACCAATCGAATTTAATCGAAACTGAATTTGAATTATCGTTTGGATGTCTAACGTCTACCCGTGGTTAAAGTTGACTATGGAAAGGATACCTAAAAATATAACCAGACACGAAAGCGCAGGAGAGAAATAAAATTACAGTACAGAGAGTGGGCGAGCGGGCTCCCGGCTGTCGATATGTAGCGACCATAGTCCTTCAGTAGTGGAAACCTTGGCTACTGTGTTATCTAATGTTACACGTGCACGGAAGAAATTAGAGCTGGCTTCATCAATAGACCCGATCGTAGCAAACTCGATTCCTAGCAATCATACGGGCTTAAGTCCCGCCATCAAAAGCGCGACCCCCAATGGGGAGTGTGTAGCGGAAATATACGGTTGGCGGGCGGCAAGGTTGAAGATGAAGGCGCTACAATTGAACCCCGTTCATAAGAGAGAAGACACCGGGGAAGAGAATAGGAGGCAGTGACAACGGTTGGATAAATCAACAGAACAGCAAACTCTAAAGGGAAAAAGGTGCCAACTTCCAAAAAAGTAGGTCAGGTGAACAGGACGGCTGGAGTTTCCCATGAAACTAGAGTAGCCGCTAGTCCAAGAAAAGAAAGTGGATATCTCAAGGATTACAAAACTCCTCAGTGCAAGCCCAAAGCAAAGCTTAATATGGAACACAAACCACCACCATCAATTTACCAGTGGAGTTGGCGCTGAAACTGTTGGCAGCAGGGCGAGTTAGAATAAACTGGATTATGTACCGGCTTAAAGAGCAGGTGGCACTAATGATGCTTTGGGCGCCTTGGTTTCGGTCACATTGCAAAGTTTCGTACCACTTCAAATGACACGTTTTCCACGGCACTCATGCCTGGGATATCCTTGAATGGTACGGCCAGAAAAAATGTCACTCAAATAACCCAAAGGATGACAAAAGCAGGCAATGCTACTATATCCAGAAGGTGACTGCGCCCCAGTAGGCAAGCCAACTACCGATGAAAAAACGAAATCGTAATTTTGCGAGTCGCATGTTTCCGAGCAAGGACGCTTTACTAAAGGTCTAATGGAAAATCCGGTTGCGGCGGTCGGAAGGAGACCTAAGAAAAATCATTCGGAGGAGTAAAAAACTGCTTCCAACGATTAAAACCAGTCGCTTCTCCTTTCTGTTAAGGGAAAGTCCCATCGCGTCTTTAAAGAACTATTGTGGTCAGCTTCTCCTTTATTTACAAGAAAGTTTTTTATAATACATATGTATATGTACCTACTTTGGGAGGTAGTTACTCCCTTCCTTAGTATTGTGAGTAGCTAAGCACTGAGGAAGGGAGTAGCAAGTAGCACTCGAAATATGTACATATATGGATAATAAAAAAATGCATATAAGTGAAGCCGAAGCTACTTGTTATTCAACAATCTTACCAGCATCAGAAAACAACATCTACTATTGTTTCCGCCCTGTTTCCTCACCGTGAAAGCAAGAGTAACTGAAGGGGAGCTGCGGGGAATATGTAATAGGATCGATGACAACAAGGCCCCCGGAAGTGCTTAATACTCAGATACGCGGCTAACAATTCACGATCATAGGCGTTGTAATTCCGTTGAACGGTATTTAACTGTTTGAGAAGAAACTTAGCTGTTGCCAGCTTTGATTTACTCTTTGGTGATGAGCAGCGCCTACTGTAGTGGAACACAGCTAGAGGTGCATCTTGCTGATGGAATGCCGGAAGAGTAGCGTCTACCAACTGTTGCTTGATGGTTTCAAACGGTTGGACGATTTCTGAAGACTACACAACCACTCGCGAATCCAGACAGGAATGCGTTAAGTAATGTCTAGTGACGAGCGGCTTTGAGCAGGAAACGATGGTAGAATTTTACCATGCTCAAGAACCTTACAAGGTCTTTAATCGTCTTTGGTAGCGGAAAGTTCGTCATCGCTTGCATCTTGACTGGGGCGAGTTGAATGTCGTGAGGGGTGATGAAATGGCTTAGAAATTTGACCTGCTGCATTCGTCAACTTGGAGAATTAGGCCATTTTCAAGGAGGCGTTGAAAAATGCACTTGAGTTGTGCCAAATGCTCAGACACGGTGGAAGAACCGACCAGAACGTCATCCAAATAGACAGAAATTCAAGTTTCGTAGAACAGAGTGGATAAATCTCTGGAAGCTTTGCATTACATTGCACAGACCAAAAATCATCCGGATGAACTTGAGCAGTACAAAAGTTGCGCAAATTGCGTCGAGAAAACATGACAGTTTCCCAAATAATGCGCAGCCTTGGATGAGTGAAATGGGGTAGTTTTTTGAAAATCAATTTAATCGACAAGACCTACTTGACATGACAACGATTACTCCGTGTCTTCGTATGAAGTGAGCCCGCTCCTTCAAATCGGGCTTGTAGCAGGTTGCGCCCTCTTCCAGAGTGACCAGTATCCCTCCGTGAAGTCTGTGAACGGGTAGCTGACGACAACAGAATAACTGTTTTGTACTGCAGCCATACCCCCCCCCCCCTTTATTTCCTCCTATTAATCCTTCTACCTTAGACCTTGATAAGAGTAGTGTCCTGTCTCATCTAGACGTAAATTCCTCTGTTCTCAGACAAAATAACAAATAGGTTTATATTTCAAATGTCTTTTTCTTCCTTGTTTTAACATGTCTTTGATTGCCAAATCTGGCCCCTGCAGAGCCTCGGGATCCGGAGGCATACGTACGGCTCCTCTGAGCCCTAGACAGCAGCTTGGTTCATACGTCCCGAGAGATTAACTATTCGGCCCGGTCGAAGTTCCGCCTTTGCCAACCTCAGTCTTTATTTCAACTCACGAAGGTCCCCCTCGTTCTTCCGGTTGGCTTCTTGGTTCAAAGCGTTCTCCCGGAACAGATGTGGCACGCGCCTCTCCATCTGCTTTTCTGACTTACCAATGAGTTTTGCTCGAGTATTGAGTCCGGTACTGACTGGTGATGACTGGTGAGCTCCAGTCGGTGTCTGGAAGAGACTAGTAGAAATTTTTTTGTAAATCGGTAAAAGTTACCTTCGAAAACTTTATTCTGCAGAGAGCGATAAAGAGATTGTTTGTACTATCTTGTACTTATTTCTGCCATCTTTGGTAATAGTACCAAGTACTATTCTGATTATAAATAGATAACTAATTACTCTAAATTATTGACAAATTAGAGAAGGTTTAGTGTGCTAGAACCCCGGGCTGATGAGCTTCCCCATCAGATGAAAGCGCAACAACTACTCTCGGTTCTTGGCTAATCGCAGTTGTTACACGTTTCCTACTTTAGAGCCATAGGCATGAAGCCAGCAGAACCCTATTTCTAAAGATCCCTAACAAAGCTATGAAGCTGACAGTAAAGACTGGGTGCAACCTTTTCGCTAACATCTTCGAAGCGTACCTAAAAGAAGAAATATTCCCTACTCAGTGTAAAAAACAGAAGTTAATGCTGCTTCCTAAACCCCATAAGGCATCTGAACATCCATCATTATATGGCCCGACTTGTCTGTCTACGACAGATGACTACCCATAGTCGAAAGCAATAGTATCTTGGCGTATCTTTTTCGGGGCGTGCATTCTCCGGAGGTTACAATAAGCATGGGGCTGAATCTGGCTGACGCCGGTTGGTTTCTGATGGCTATCGTGCCGTGTGGATATGAAAAATACATTCAACATCGCGAATAGAATCGGGGTGCCACAGGGTTCGATACTGGGTCCCCTGTAGCGGAATGTTATGTATAATGGGGTGCTTGTTCTTCCCGTCCGAGAAGAGGCTATGATTGCTGACTTTGCGGATGACCTAGCTGTGGTTGTTACAGCAAAGCAGCCAGGCGAAAACACAAAAGCAGTGAGAGCGGTAAAGTCCTGGCTAGAAAGAGTCAGGCGGCTGAGAAAGCGGAAGTGGCCTTAATAATGAATCGTAGAAAGAATAACATTGCGGAATTGAAAGTCAGTGGACTTGGTCGTCTCAAAGCCGGGGTAATGAATACCTGGGGGTAATGATTGATGCGACATGGAGCTTTAGGGAATACCTAGGGTATGTATATCAAAAAACAGCCAATGCCACCGCTACACTTGCAAAAATTCTGCCGAATATTGGTGGATCGAAACAGTCTTGGAGGTTGTATCTAGCCAGGGTGGTGCGATCCATTCTGCTTTACGTGCCAACTGTGTGGGCGAGACGCTTGCGAACTCACAGAGACGGAAATTTATGAATTCCATTTTCCCGCTTTGGAAGATCTGAAGGATTCTAGCGCTTTTAGAACCACATCAGATGAGAAACCACTGATGGGGGGCATAATGCCAGTCGACACAGTGATGAAAGAAATGAATGTGCTATAATACAATATAAAAGACGTATGGAGCAATATACAGAACGCAAAACTGCGGTAAGATAAAGTTCGAATTATCTCTGGCAATGCAGGTAGGACGAGTTTACAAGGGATCGCTGGACCCCCAGGGCCATTCTCAACATCAAGATATGGCTTGAGCGGAAATATGGGGAAACCAACTTCCACCTAAACCAGCTCCTCCCGAGACGAACTGTCTTAGATGCGGTGGTATACTGAAGGATCCGGAGTATGTGATGTTTCACTGCCCAAGATTCCCAATGGAGAGAAGGAATGTGAACCAAGTGCTGGGCAGGAGGGTGAGCTAGGAGAATATAGTTGCGAAGATGGTCATGCCGAAGGAAAACTGGCTGATGGTTTGCTCCGTAATCATAAAAATACAGAAGGTGCTGCAGAAGGAAGAATGTAGGAAGAAATCAGAAAGGATCAAAAACACGAGTACCTAAAGGCAAACCCACCTGGCGAATCACCAAGTATGCCCCAACCTGGGCGCTATTTTTGAAAATTTTGTTGTAAAGTTGTAAGTTGTAGGCAATGTTTACAAAAAAGCTCACATTTAGTTTGCAGAGCTGCCGTCCCGAACCCAATTTTGCGAGTTTATTGGTCCAATTTATGAAAACCGTTCCGAATTTAAGATTCGTTGCTTTCTGTTTTCAAAGAGTATCTTGTCAGCGCTCCCAGTTGAACAGAAACCCACCCCCATTCCGTAATATATTTTTATGAACTTTTCTCGCATAACTATGAGAAATAATGTTTACCACAATTACCCCTTCCAAGCGTAAATTCCCACTTACACTTCTCAACACGTACGCGTGGACTGGGGTATCATAAATTTCGCCGGCCAACACTGAATTATTAACATTCCTAAATATTTTATGTGTAAGCCCAGTTGTAAATCTTCAGCAAAGAAAATAAATTACATCTTTTCGGTTAGCAGTCGTGTCGTAGAACGCCTGCTTCAGTCTTCGACTGCTCGGCAGGAGTTCTCTTTGTGGTTTTGTCGAAACTACGGCATCCTGTCCCTTATCAAAGTTGGAACTCTCAGTCCAAGTGTGGCAAAACATGGAAGAATCAGTGACAGCTCGTGCTTTATGAAGTCAATGGGATACAAATCTCGGCTATTTTCATTACGATGATGGTTAGCTTCGGTATTCCTTTCAATTCACTGGGAAACAATTGTGTGATGTTTCCGGTTACAGTGGTGTGAATAGATATGGATGCAGACCGACTTTGAATTTTATTGGATGTAAAATCCTATGAACGTGAAAGAGGAGTGTGTGCCTGTAGACATGGTTTGAGATGTTTGGAAAGTGAATAGGAGTTTGAAACGAAGGGAAGTTCGGAAAAAATTCTTCACAAATTCCACTGAGAGCAAGAGGATAGTAAAAAGGCAAATTGGATTTGATTTTTCCAAGTTGGAAAACTAAAAAGAGATTTTTTGTTAGATTTAAGGGCAACCATTTTATCTAAATGGAAATCAGCAAATTCTCTTTTGATGTTAGATTTTAGCAAATCTCCCTTGCTGTGAATTTAGAGTAAAAATAGTAAAAGATGTTAATAATCAACTAAACTAGGAAAATATAAATAGAACGAAATAAATATCTTATCCATTACCATCCCATCCACTAGTGAATGAGATCGGGACGTTCCGTTAAACAGGAGTGTCAACGGCAATGGACCAATACGAGCAGTGTGCTCAGAGGTTACACATAGACACATACTATATATATAGAAGATAATTCTGCGGTTGACAGATAGTATCCGCTGCAGCAAAATATCTGATAAATGCGGGCGAACTCTTATCTTGCTTCACTGCATGGATAGATAACCATGGCATCACTTAGTGACCACCCACGTGAACATTGATAACGGCTTTGGGTGGTGATCCGGCTATCATCGATATGAATAACCTTAGAAGTGCCGAAAATGCAATAAGGGCGACCTGAAATCAGCGAATGAAAAAGATTCCCTTAAAAACATGTTTAAAAATAAATATTCATATGGGACATTGTGTGGTCAATGAGGACCCCTCTTATATAGAATCACTAGCAATCCACAGTGGCACACGAAATCCGCGGCTAAAATGGGAACGCTGATGTCCGCTATAATGAAGCGTCAAGAAAATTCTCGTCGAAGTCCTAGACTCAAATCTATCTGCCTGTAACCATGCGTGCAGATGCGCGAGGAATTTGCTGCTGCGAATATTAAAAATTGCGGTGTTAAATGGTAATGCCGGGGGACGGAAAGAACCGAGACTTGGTGCTGCATCTCGGGAAGCAGTTGCCGGAATTCCCGGGAAGTCAAGTTTTTTTGATGAGAAATTGCAGGGGCTGGTACATTTCCTAGTATTTTTGGCGAGCCTACGACAGCACCAGTATGCCCCGATACTTGCCGAAGGTCCCGACCACCTAATACTCAATCGCTCATTTCGGGGAGGGGATCTAAACCTTAATCTAGGCCTACTTTCCGAATGCAAAACACCGGCGGCCTCTGCCAACAAGTGCCGAAGCAAATGCTGCTACCATCTGCTGCAGCTGAGCAGCCTGGCTTGATGTGTCGCGAGACACCTCGCTAACCATGGGCTCCCCCCACCTCACGAATTTTAACCGCGGTGGCGACTAACGTGTCCAGATATCGCGAGTCCCGACATGCCAGGATGGGCCATGTGCCCTATGGAAGCGTCTGCAGTCACAAAGAATGTGGTAGCTCGGTGCCGACTTTATGCGCTTTATTAGCTGCTCTCTTAGTCTTTTTTAAAAGCGGCCCTCGAGAATGACGGAGGTAAGCTCAATTGTCGCCTCATCTAGCCCGACCAGCGCGTCTTTGAATCGAATGGCGTCGATTGTGACGTTGGCTAAAGCGAATTTGGCTTCCAGTCCGAGGAACCACGCTGCCGGGCTATTACGCCAAATCGAGGCACTTACCTCTATTTTATCGGCAGATATTGTGAACGGAAGCGAACAACCCAAAAGAGATAAAAAGCACGCAAATGGAATAAGTTCAAAAGGGAACAACGGAGAAGAAAAAGGTCTTGCGCCATTCCGTTCATAAATCGATGAGGGCTGCAATTGAGTGCATTTTAGCTCTGTGCAAACTGCTGGGGATTGAACTCCAGAATGAGGAGACCAAGAAAGCCATTTGAAAGAATAACTCACACAAACGACTACCGTATTGAACACCTCCGACGCCAAGGGAAACATATCTCGTATAAGGCCCGACGCTATTTTGATCAAAACAAATTGGAAGAAATCGACACAGTGGGTTCGAACATGAGAAAGTCTCAAAATGGAGACCTTCAACTCAGTGAAACTGAAATCAGCTGAACTCAGAAAGAACACCGAACATTGGATTCAGAGATATCGATGAGATTACCACCAAGAAAGATATAGTCGCTGCGACGCGGTTCGGAATCTGGGATGCGATATGCTTAGAAACAATATCTTGGTAGAAAGCGTACGGCTGCACATAAACTACAACACGTGTCGTTCCAAAAGAGAGTGTGAAAAAGCTTTTGGAAGCAAGAAGGATAAAAATAAGTTGCGGTGTTTGTCGTATCCGTGATCAGGTAACAGATATAGTGCTCTAATGCCTGGTGTGTATGTCTACTTGACTAAAAATTATAAAAAGGGGAAGCATCCCTCCATGCTAAGTGGCCACTTCACCATAGGCATCACGCCTACCAAAAAGGCAAATCCACGGAGACAGCACTCCATGAACTCACGGCAAAAATTGAAAAGAGGATGTCCGAAAAAGAATACGCCGTAGGCGCATTTATGGACATCTAAGGCTCTTCATTTGTGATGCCGCAAGACAGCATGGAACCGGACCGTTGTTAATCAGTTGGATCTTTCGTAGAGTGGAGAAAAATCCACTGCCCACAGGGAGGGGTTCTCCCTCCGTTGTTGTGGCTCTGGTAATGGATACCCTGCTGTGGCTCCTGGAGGACAAAAAGCCTTTGCGTTAGCATTTGCGAACGACCTAGTCGTAATAATTACCGGTAGCCCAGCAGAATGTTCAAATTACCGTCCGATCCGGTTACTTTCCCATACCATGAAGATTTTTGAACGCATTCTTGACAACCGTATTCGCGAAATCGTTGAAATAACGTTGTCAAGAACTGCGGAACTACTGACGCAATACACGCTGCGCGGTTACTCATGGAGAAACACCGTGAGAAGCATCGCCCTCTTTACATTGCCTTTCTAGAGAAAGCGTTTGACCGTGTACCACACGAACTCATCTGGTATGCTTTACGACAACACTTGGTGCCAGAAGAACTCGTGCGCTGGGTTCAATTGCTCTACCACGATCCGAAAAGTAAAGTTCGAAGTATGGCGGGTGTATCAAAACCGCTTCGTGTCTCTGTTGGAGTTCATCAAGGAAGTGCCCTCTCACCACTCCTCTTTGTTCTTGTTATGGATACCGTCACACGGGATATCCAACGTCCAGCGCCCTACACACTGCTTTATGCAGATGATGTTTTCCTAGCATCTGATAGCAAAAATGATCTCGAGCAACTTGTTCAAAAATGGAATGATCGCCTCATGCAACACGGTCTCAGATTGAATTTAAACAAAACTGAATTTTTGACGACCGATCCCCATGAAACAGGCACAATCACTGTCAGCGGCAGTGATCTGCCCAGATCTGAGCGATTTAAATACCTCGGGTCAACGCTATCAGCCAATGGAGAGCTGCGTTATGAAATTGCTTCACGCATTAACGCAACCTGGATGAAGTGGCGTTCCACAACTGGTGTCCTTTGTGATCGACGTATCAACGAACGTCTCAAATCTAAAATTTACCGCAATGTTGTCCGTCCAGTCGCTCTCTATGGTTCTGAGTGTTGGCCGACCATAAAAGACAATGAATGGCGTCTTGCGGTAATGGAGACGAAGATGCTACGTTGGACGAGTGGCGTCACACGTTTAGATCACATCCGAAATGAGGATATCCGCGATCGTTATGGGGTTGCACCGATCGTGGAAAAGTTGCGAGAGAGGCGTCTTCGATGGTATGGTCACGCAATTCGTGCAAACGAGAATTCACTTGCAAAGATTGGTCTGAACATCGAAGTCGATGGTAAACGACCAAAAGGCAGACCTAAGCAACGGTGGCTTGATACGCTGGATGGGGATTTGAAAGCCTCGAGATTGCACCCAGATCAGGCATTCGATAGAGCCAAATGGCGAAGCCGATCACGACGAGCCGACCCCGCTTGTGAACGGGACAAAGGCTGAAGAAAAAGAAGAAGTTTGCGGACACAGTATGTGTATATGGACTCGATACCATTGGAGCGGGGAAAGGCGGCCAATCATACGGTCATGCGTCTATCTGGAAATTCCTTGACAAACATCCGGTAGCTCTGATGCCGGCCAATCATAAGGTTTCCAGATTCGTCTTTGAAAAGACATACACAGTGTATGTCTTTGTATTTGTATGTAATCACCAAAAGAAAAGAATGGTCGATAAGTGGCGATGAGTCTTTAGATTAGAAGCTTTGTACTGATGAAGGGAGTAAGTTGCTCCCGAAATATATATATACATAATAAAATAAAATTGTAGTTTGGAGTAAGCTACTGATCTATCAACTTTCGATTAGACTTAATAATCTTCACCGACGGGTCAGTCATGGAGGGCGGATCGGGCGCAAGGGTGTTCTCGGGGAATCCGATATGGAACTGGCTCGACCCCTCGGAAAAATGACGACCATATTCCAGGCGGAGATATAAGCCATTTCATTGGCAGCAGAAGAATGTTTACGACAAAAATAGAGGAATCGCATCATTCGAATGTGTCCCAACAGTCAGGCATTATCAGCACTAAACAGCAGCGACATATCAACCCAGTTAGTGTGGAGTTGTCATCAGGTGCTGCTGGAACTTGGCCGACTGAACGAAAAATTCCTGATGTGGATACCGCGACACTCAAACTTCGCTGGTAGTGAGGAGGTTGACAGACTGGCTTGCCGAGGGTCTGGATCCACAATGGTGGGGCCAGAACCACCTTTTGAAATCCGGCCATCCACTGTTTAGTGTACTTTGAAGGATGAAATTGTAAGGATTCGCGCAACCGAGTGGAGAAACTGAATTCTTGCCGGCAGACGAAAATTCTTGTTAAAGAACCTGGGGCTTCTTGTCCCTATCGAAGTTCCGTAGCCTACATAACGACGAAATCTATGAGCGATACCATGACCGCCTGATTGTGGATAAAATTCGGCTCAATGGGTTACAGTGGGCGGGTCACTTAATCCGTATGGATGAGGATGATCCAACACGGAAAGTCTATAAAGGCAATATCTATGGTAGAGAAAGAAGACGAGGCAGACCCTGCCCGAGATGGAGCGAGGTCAGGACGTCAGACAGCTTTTAGGGATGTCGAATTGGTAGACTTCGGCGCAAAACCGAGATGTCTGGAGTTCCTTACTAAGGCAGGCCTAGGCCGTTGATGATGATGATGATGATCAGCATCAATCGCTGAGCAGTGGTACAAACGAGCACTACAAGCTCTTTTCAGCTATCACATCCTTAGTTAGATATGCTTTAGATGCCATTAAATCAATGATCGAGAACTTCATTAAGGATCAATATGATTGCCAGTCGGTTTCTGGCAATGTGCGTAGGTCAGGACGCCAGACAGCTTCTAGGGATATCGAATTGATGGACCTCGGCGCAAGACCGGGATGTCTGGAGTTCCTTATTAAGGCAGGCCTAGACCGCATACCGATGGGGCATGAAAACCCTAGTAGGGCTTTTAACGGGACACTTCTCGTCAAATTACCATATGGAAAAAAATCGGGTGGTGGTTTCGGCTAGGTGCAGCCAATGTGAGGATGAGAAGAAGACGGCCCTGCACTTTTTATGCAACTGCCTGGCCTCCTCCCACCTCAGACAAAGATACCTTGGTAATGTTTTCTGCAATGAAGAATGTGCACTCTCTCTTCCTTTGGGGAATGCTCTCAGATTCGATAAAGCCTGCGAACGGCGTAGCCGGGAAGCCATTGAATAGGCGATTTACGGGGATAGTACAATGGGCTTAACAATGGTCTGAGTACTCGGGGCTGCGGCCCAATAAACTAAATTAAACATCCCTGCAGGAGATGTGGAATTAAAGCCATGTAGTGAAGAAGTGCGACAAAAAAATCGTACATGATGGTTGCAGAAACGACCAGATAAAAAATGCTGGAGACGTCGTTGACATTCAAGTTCGAAATCGGAGATATCGCGAAGGAGCCAAATTTCAAACTAACAGGTTTGAACTTGATAATAAATTCCAGGAATATGAATCAACGACGAGCAGAGAAGATTTCCGAATAACTAATTCACATTATTGTCAACACTTGCTATGCAGCAATCCCGAGAAGAGCACCCAATAGAGGAGGCTTGCCTTGCTGCTAGTGGAACGAAGAACTAATGGAACTCAGGACAAAATGCCAGCATGCCCGAGAATCATTCAATCGAGAAGAAGACTGGACCTCCAAGAACGGTTTTGTACGTTTACACAAAGTAGGACCTGCAGAAAGCGAGCATTGAAAGTAAAACAGAAGCAGCCGGATCGGAGGAGAGGCTACATAATGGTGATGTCTAAAATAAAGGGCAAGGAAACACTGCAGGTAACCTGTACGATAATGCTCAAATCAATAGTGGAGACACTATTCCCGCAAAGACCGAACACTGTAATCAAAGATATTGGAGTAGAAAGATCACTCTATGTATCACTGAAGAAGCCTTCCAAAAGATCAGCTGGACTTATCCTCGCGGATTATGAAACGGACACTGTCCTAATAACGAGCCGAAAGAGACTGGAATATCCGAATCTCTAACGCGGCGTTAGTCATAGCTGGTTTGTTGACGGTAGTCACAGTCACTAAAGAGATGGCATGAATTTACGGCAGGAAAACAATAACGGAAGACGACGTGAAAATTATCAAGACCGCAAATTATCATTGGTCAGATCGCAAACCCGATGAAATAGCTTAAAGGAAGGGCCTTGGGCACATAAGCTGATTCCAGTCATTGAAATGCAGGTGAATGCAGTTACTATCTGGCCACAGTGGCAATCGTAAGTACCTATACAGGTTTGGCGAGTTTTCAGCATGCCCAATTTTCTCAGGCATTTGAAATAAACGTCCAAGCAGATTTCCTTATCCAGGTAAGGCAGAGGTAAGCAATAGCTACACAAGAATAGCTCGAAAATTGCTACCGGGCTCGCGAAGTAATGTCCGACAGTTCCTCGGGGTAAAGGATAGAAGTGGTAGGCGGGTATGGTTTTAGTACATAGGCGCGGATCATCGGTCCGTGAACCGTGCATGTTAACGATTTTCACTGATGTCTTTCAAAGATTTCACATCTTTGGTTGAGCCAAGAGCAAAAAAAACGGCATTAATCCCGGCCGAGTACAGCGCTTAGTGCATCACTCGTAGTGCCACTCTAAGGTCCCGAAATGACGCCTTAACACCGTCTCAGATAGGAACTGATCCCACGACCTATGACTGTCGAAAACGTGGGGTTAAACAAAGTGAGATGGTGAGAGAGTATTCCTCTCTCTCTTGCGGTACTGTTCTTTTGTGCTCTGTAAAACTTAGTATTAACAGCCGCGAACCATGACCTGGGAGCTGGTTTCTTATGGGAAATTTCTGTCTAGGTTAGGGAGTATACGTGTCCGGATGGCTTAGTGGCGCTAGTAAGTTTGCGATTCAAATCTCACTCGTGCCAGTGGGATTTGTGTCATGACTGGATGTCCTGAGTGAAACCAGAGTAATAGTCCCACAGAGTAATGGTGACCACATTACCTCCCGCAGTGTACGTTAGTTCTGTAGTGTATCGTTATGGTCTTGAATGAAATAATCTAACACGCTTCAATGTCTAGATCCAAGAAAATTGTCGGCGGAATGGTTACGATTAGTGTGCAAACAGGCTTTCTGTGCTGGTTACGAGAGGCGTCCTAAAAGTGATATTGTTATCATTGCTTGAAGACAGGATCTACAATGAGGTCAGTTGCGTTTCCACTGATTGGCAACGAAGATCTAATCTCATCGAACGCATCGCGATTAGGAGTAGTAGTCTGAATCTATATGATAAACAAGGGAAGGGATCACCAATTGATTATCGGATGGCCGCGTACGTTCGCTTCTGTTTCGTCTGCCTTCAAAGGAGCAAAGCATCAGCACCAAATTTCAATACGAGCAGTTCCTGCGATCCACTTGCCTTTTAGTGCGAACTGTGCAAACAAAACTCTCTAAATATTCCTTCTAAATTCCCCCTAAATTTCCGTACATATCTGGTGCACGTAGAGTTGGCGATCACGTCCCAAGAGGAATTCAGAAGGCTTGGATGACTACCGGGGCGGATAGGCTGAGAGCTCTGTAGTCACTGCGAGCGGAGGTGAGATAGTTACCGCAAGTATCAACGATTTCGTCGCCATATACCACATTTGGGTTACGTTTTCATCTGCGATGATGAGCCGCTGAAGAGGTAGGAGGTGCCCACTATTCTGAATCGTGTAACATGCGGAGAAGTCCCAGTTCTTTTAGATAAACTGGCAAGTGACCGGGGTATACGGATATGGATTGCATTTCCAAGCAGAAGCGAAATCATCAAAGCCGCCTCGCAGTCTCCGAAGAGTTGTTTTTTCCACCCATTTCCAAATGCTGAGAATCTGACATCTTTCATGGGGAGTGGAAGATAAGGATGATCGTCGATATTTCAGAGAAAGGCAATTAAAGAGATATCTGTATTTTCCCTATTGTCGCGGAGATATTAGTTAAAATTACCCTATAAACTGATTGGCGCTCTGCATTTTCGGACACCGACTTTATTAACACCTTCAGGATCATTGCGGAGCATTAGGCAATCCATCTGACATTAGGAGGGAGTTATGTGCTCTTCGCAAAAGGGACATTTCCGAGAAATTGAAAGGTATTACCAGTGCGACAAGTGACGGCACGATAAATTCTATCGAGGTTAAATTTCAAAATAATTTGAGGCCCAAAGCCGAATCCGTAAGGGTTACATCTTGTCACCAATACTTTTGCTTCACTTTTTCAGTGATGTCATTTATGTAGTGTCTTCATGACCTCAAACGTGAAGAGATTAAATGACTGTGTCATCTGGATATAGGAAACGGGCCAGACTGAAGGTAAATGCAAAGAAAACCAAGGGTCTCAATTTGACAATCTATCTTCCAATTTTCATTGATGGATAGAGCAACAAGGGCGTCGAAAAGTTTCTTTGGCGATTAAGTATTTTTTCTGCCGACTTTGGTATTGAATCTGCTGTCGCTTGACACATTAACGACGCTGAATTCCTTTCGTTATTCTTTTCCAAAATATAGAAATGTAGTTGACTCTAAGCCGATATAAATGGCACGTTATGTCTCCAGTGAAACCCACTACTCAAGAATAGTCACCGAAGCGATTGCCGTGGAATTGCATGCCGTAGAACACTGAAGGAATAGTTTAGTTGGAAGCTAGCTCAAGCACATTGCCAGAAACCGGCTGGCAATCATATTGATCCTTAATGAAGTTCTCGATCATTGACTTAATGGCATCTAAAGCATATCTAACTCAGGATGTGATAGCTGAAAAGAGCTTGTAGTGCTCGTTTGTACCACTGCTCAGCGATCGATGCTGATCATCATCATCATCATCAACGGCCTAAACCTGCCTTAATAAGGAACTCCAGACATCTCGGTTTTGCGCCGAGGTCTACCCATTCGGTATCCCTAAACGCTGTCTGGCGTCCTGACCTACGCCATCGCTCCATCTCGGGCAGGGTCTGCCTCGTCTTCTTTTTCTATCATAGATATTGCCCTTATAGACTTTCCGGGCTGGATCATCCTCATCCATACAAATTAAGTGACCCGCCCACCGCAACCTGAGCCGGATTTTATCCACAACCAGACAGTTGTGGTATCGCTCATAGATTTAGTCGTTATGTAGGCTACGGAATCGTCCATCCTCATGTAGGGGGCCAACAATTTTTCGGAGGATTCTTCTCTCGAACGCTGCAGTTTCGCAGTTTTTTTTTTGCTAAGCTCGCAGGTCTCCGAGGAATACATAAGGACTGGAAAGATCATAGTCTTGTACAATAAGAGCTTTGACCCTATGGTGAGACGTTTCGAGCGGAACAGTTTTTGTAAGAGGAAATAGGCTCTGTTGGCTGACAACAACCGTGCGCGGATTTCGTCGTCATAGCTGTTATCGGTTGTAATTTTCGACCCTAGATAGGAGAAATTTTCAACGGTCTCTCCTATCTTTATTCTTCCCGTTTGACCAGTGCGATTTGATGTTGTTGGTTGGTTGGTTTTTGATGCTGACGTTGCCACCATATATTTTGTCTTGCCTTCATTGATGTGCAGCCCAATATCTCGCGCCGCCTGCTCGATCTGGATGAAGGCAGTTTGTACATCTCGGGTGGTTCGTCCCATGATGTCGGAATCATCAGCATAGGCCAGTAGTTGGGTGGGCTTCAAGAGGATGGCGCCTCTTGCATTTACATCGGCATCGCGAATCACTTTCCCCAGGGCTAGGTTGAAGAGGACGCATGATAGGGCATCCCCTTGTTGTAGACCGTTGTTGATCCCGAATGGTCTTGAGAGTGATCCTGCTGCTTTTATCTGGCCTCGCACATTGGCCGGGTCAACCTAGTCAGTCTTATCAATTTCGTTGGAATACCGAATTCTCTCATGGCCGTGTACAGTTTTACCCTGGTTATGCTATCATAACCGACTTTAAAGTCGATGAAAAGATGGTGCAACTGTTGTCCATATTCCAACAGTTTTTTCATCGTTTACGGCAGAGAGAAAATCTGATCTATTGCTGATTTACCTGAAGTGAAGCTTCTTTGGTATTGGCCAATGATGTTCTGAACATATGGGACTACCTGGCCTAGCAAGATAGCGGAGAATATCTTGTAGATGGCACTCAACAACGTGATACCTGCATAATTGTTGCACTGTGTGATATCCCCCTTTTAATGTATGAGACAGATAATGCCTCTTTGCCAATCGTCAGCATTGATTCGCTGTCCCATACTTTAAGTATCAGTTGATGAACAACTTGGTGTAATTAGCCTCCTCCATATTTAATCAATTTGGCTATAATTCCATCGGCTCCTGGCGACTTATGGTTTTTAAGCCGATGAATTGCACGGACTGTTTCTTCTATGCTTGGTGGGGGCAGCATTTGTCTGTCGTCTTCAGTTGGCGGGACCTCCAACTCGCCGATATTGAGCACTTCATCAAAATACTCAACCCATTGCTCAAATATGCCCATTCAGTCGGAAATCAGATTTCCCTCTTTGTCTCGGCAGGATGAACATCGAGGTGTATAAGGCTTCATCCTGTTTACTTGGTGGTAAAACTTCCGCGTCTGGTGCGGTTGCTCCCTGTACTTTTCCAGTTCACAGACTTGTTGGTTCTCCCAGGCTTCTTTTTTCCGTCTGTGAAATCGCTTCTCCGCTCGTCAAATTTGATAAGTCTCTGCACGTGCTCACGTTTCTTGAGAATGTTACTAGGTATGCAGCATTCTTTCGTTCCGTAGCTAGCTTACATTCATCGTCAAATCAGCCGTTGCGATTTCTCTTGCAGCTAGGACCAAGTATCTTTGTGGCCATATCAATGATAACGTTCTTCAGGTGGTTGTGAAGATCATTTGTTGATGCTTCATCTCTAGGACTTCTGATGACTGCGGTTATTGCAGCATCCATTTCCCACTTATAGGTGTTGTGGAGAGCTGTGTTGTGAATGGCTTCGGTATTCGCTCTCACCTGGTTGTCAGAGGGCATTTTAGGTAGTGTTGTAATTCGAGCTCGGAACACTATGCCAAAGAGATTCGAGTCTAGATTGGCCCCCCTGTATGTTCTGACATTCATTAAGGCTGAGAGGTGACGATGTTCAATCAACACCTGGTCAATTTGGTTGAAAGTGGTTCCGTCTGGAGAGGCCCACGTATGCTTGTGGACCGATTTACGCGCAAGCCAGATACTACCAGCAACCATTTCCTGTGACACTGCTAATTGAATAATCTGCAGTCCGTTATCATTTGTATTTTGACGTAAGCTATGGGAGCCAACGTGTCACCTGAATACGGGCTCCTTCCCTACTTGGCTGTTAAAACCCCAAGTATGATTTTGATATCATATCTGGGAGTCCGGATGGCTCAAGTGGTTAGAGCGCTGGGCTGTCGTAGCAGAAGGTCGCGGTTCAAATCTCGCTGGGGGCAGAGGAATTTGTTATCGTGACTGGATGTCGGACACAGTCGACTCAGCTGTGAATGAGTACCTGAGTCAAATCAGGGTAATAATCTCGGGCGAGCGCAATGCTGACCACATTGCCTCCCACAGTGTACTGTGGTGTACCGTTACGGTCTTGAATGAAGTGCTCTAACACACTTCAAGGCCTTGATCCAATATGGATTGTCGCGCCAACGATTATTATTATTATTATTATTATCTGGGACAGGCATCGAGTGTTCGTTCTACTGCCTCGTAGAAGGTGTCCTTCTCCGACTCTGCAGTTTCCTCTGTAGGGGCGTGAACGTTAATGAGACTTATATTTCTAAATTTATCTCACAAACGCAGAGTGGATAGCCTATTGCTTATATTTTCAAAGCCAATAACACCAGGTTTCATTTTTTTGGCTGACTAAGAAACCTACTCCGTGCACATGGTTTACTGGAGGGCCACTATAATATAGGGTGTAGCGACTCTTCTCCAGGAAACCGGTCCCTGTCCGAGGCTCCTTTTTTGGCTTCGTAACGTAGGTTTTCCGTATAGGGTTGTCTGCCCTACCCAACCCCCAACCTGGAGAACCAGTTGGTATATTTTGTCCCGTTTTTAGGCGCGGGAGACTCGCCGTCATCCTTCTCTGTCTGCAGTTTTTCATGAAGAAAGAACTCCCAGCGATCACCACGTGGAGATAGGGTTTTGTAATAGAGCTGTTAGTGTTGGTTCAGCAGGCGTTTCCCAGGTTTTATGCTCCATCGTGGGTACCAATCCACGTTTCGCCCAGAGACCTATATTACCCTTTGACCGCCACTTTAAATATATGTCTAGTTCATTTCCACGGTTCTTCCAATCTCTAGCCACAGGTACCAACAGTAGTTGACAGAGAGTTGCCTAGTCACCGTGGAAGAATGTGAATGAGGGAGCGCCTAGGTAGTTTTTGCAACGAGTTGAGAGCCTATGAGGATCTGGTCTCTTGGTATTTCCGGGCAAAAATCAACAAAATTCGATTTCAGTTTGGTCAGAATTCACTTGTGTAGCAGTGTCAAAGCACTTCAGGTTAATCAGCGGCTGGAAGATAGCATCAAGCGGATTTTCGGTACCGCCTTATGAATTTAATGTTATTCCTAAGTATATGTCAGTCTCCAACGAGTTTTCTTCATCGCGTAAGAAGTATTCAACCCATACTCCCGAAATAGTAAAACTGTGATAAAGCACATGTCAGCAATTGGTTTGGTGGAGCCGAATATAGACGGTAGACCCGTGCGGAAGAAGGATTTTGGTGAAGATACTTATATAACATTGGTGAAATAGCTACTCTACTTGCCCTTGTGGTTAACAAACGTAAACGTGGGATGATTTGTTTGCCCTTCCAATATGCCTGGTTTGTTACACTTTTTCACAGGGTTAAAGTTTTCATTTTATAAACTTGCTCATTGTCCTAAAGGGATACGCCCCTCTGGAAATGTTTTATATCGCACACAAATTCTACAAACGCAAAATATTCCGAAATCAGTTAAAACGCACCTTATCGCAACAATGACAGTGTACTTTCTCCCAATAATTGGCACTCAACAACTCAACAAGTAACCATTCATCACAAAAAACAATCCGATTACAATTCACCCTTTGCACTGCGGCACTGCGGGGTTTTAATGAATTGTTGCCCTAAGAGCCAACCCCCATGAAACTCTGGCAATAATGGAAAGTGAAATAAGGCTAGACATTCAATCATCGCTCAGCGGTTGGGACACAAAAGGCCAAACCTTTTGTTATACTTTAAAATAGAATTGTCAGACATTAATGATAATTTATTAATAGACAATTGCAGGCTGTAAATGGCCTCGCAAACAAATGGATTTGTTTGTTCTGGAAGTTTCAATTATCCATCAGAAATGAATGAGACGAGGAGATGGACAAATAGAAGGCTAATTGCTTCTCGGTTGGACAAGTAAAAGCTGTGAAATATTTGATATATGTGACGATATTTATCATGGCATTTATTTGATTAATTCTATTTTAAAATTTGCTTGCATTCCGCTAGAATGAATCAATGACTTTTGTTAATATTTTTGCTTTAGTTTGTTTGAAATTCCAGTTCAAAAAAGCCGTTTCATAGGTGTTTGATAGTTCAAGCGCGACGTACTTCCGATTTTTAGGGCGTTTCGTGGTTGCCCAATGTTTTTTGGTGCATTATATTCATATCATCAGAGCGAGTGGCAAACTTTTGAAGTTTATAAAGTCATTCATCAAAGATACTTTAGTGTCCTGGCAAAATTTTGCCAAATGATGGTAGCGGTGATACGTTTGATATACCACTTGGATCTAGATCAGCCTGTTAGATGCGCTGTCTTCAAACTTCCTAGAAAGGCGAATCTGATAATAACATACAATGCAATGAGTGGATCACGAAATTTGACGATGACGGCAGATTAACCCGAAACCGCTTGGGACATTACGTTAAACCGGTCCTATCCAGTGTAAGAGGACACACCAGTAGTTCATTGAGGCTCAGCTACCTTATCATCTCGCCTTGAGAATGCCACTTGCCACTCTGCTCCACGTATGCTCGCTCGGCAGAACGGCCTTGATTATGGCGTCCGGAAAGGCTTGGCATCCTTCCGCCAAGAGACACTGGCGCTCCCACCTTCTACAGAACTAAAAGCTGTGGTAGCATCATCCGCCACATCGTTGCAGAAAAGGCAACCGGGCCACTGTGATTTCCCGATTGTGTGAAAAATACCTCGCACAAGCCTCGGCCTTCTTATTCCACCTACCATTTCTGAAGTATATAGACCCCTGCTCTGCAGCATGGAGAGCGATTGGAATAACTCCTGCTATCACCATTATCGCTAGCTCCAGGATGGGGCGATAGACGGACGCCAAACGCAAAACCCTTCATCGCTGTACGCGTGCTAAGATCTTCCGGTACATCTCCTTAAGGAAAGCAGCAGGCCATACTTTGCAATCGTAAAGAAGGACGGATTGAAGCGAAGCCTACTGGAGAAGGGCCTTCCACATTAGTCGTCGGCAACCAAATCGCAAACATTTTAGTTGCACTCTTATTTGCGGTGTTCCGAATCTACTCGAAGAAACTCACTCATCATGATTCCGTTTTTTTTACCACAGCTTCTACAAGAGCATGATTACACCAATCTAAATAGGAAGAATTGTTGGAAAACACCCGCCACCAAATATGTGTTGATGCAACACGGTACTTTTTTGTCCATTATGGGCAAGACCGCCTCTTTCAGTTCCTTTACTCTGACGAGTGGGCATTCCGCAGTATTTCCCCTATCATTAAGAATGTCAGCCCGGATGGGCTGGACAGAAAAAAATTCCAGCACGATTTCACTGCTTCTATGGAACAAGGTGATCGGAGTGCATCGAGTCTTTTTTTGCGAGCAACTGAGGATCCTACCAGTAGCGGGCTTTCTGCTTGTTGATTTCGTAGCGGAGTACCATTCTCGCTCTCTTGCATTCTGCGGGTTGAGGCTTCACCTCATCCTCGCTTCTTGTACGCCGAACTCTAAATCCATCTAATGCCTTTCATCTTTGCACAGTTAACAATAAGGATTCTGTTTCAAATGTCATGTCATGGATAGGTCCCCTCGCAAACTAGCTGTTGGAATAAGTCCTATCCTGGCGGTCGTCGCCAACTTTGTAAGCTCCGAGAATCTGATTGAGCCGTGCCCCGTTCGAGAACAATCGTGTTAAAATCTCCTCCAACTATAATTTTCCCTTTCGAATCTCTTCCTCCAATGTGCCGAACTTATTCTGAATAGCGAACATGGATTCGTTAGATGTGTGGTAAACGCTGAAAAGAGTCACTTCTGCGAACGAACCCACCGAAGCCATCCCCTCAGTGCTGGTGCTGCGGTCGCAAGTCGATCCCATCTCTCATTCAGACGGTAGAAGCTCCAGATATATCGGCATACCACGATCTCGTTATTGCTCGCGGAGAAGTAACCAATCAGCTTTTTTATCTTTCATCATCTGTTCCATGAGATTGTGGTAAGTTGCACACCGATGCATGTTTGCTTCCAAGATTTGGTTAATGGTGTTTGATTTTTCAGCTCTCGTTATTCATTTTCGAAGACCTAGCACCGCCCGGAAGAGAACCCCCAGCAAATCGCTGCTATTTGTCTCTAGGCTCAACATTTAAAGCAGTGGGCCGGAACTTCCCTTCCTTTTATCTTGCAATTATTTACTCGATGGTTGTTTTCCCGCAATGAGGAAGTCAGCTCGCTGTGTTGTTAGGGACAGTGACAATCACCAATATTTGTCCTCTGGAGTAAACATATGATGATGCTCACATGTGGGTAATTCCTTTTTATCACTTCTTCCACCTCTTCTTCGTTCATGAGACGGCCCAGACCAATTATTTGGAGACTGGCCATAGCTGAAAACCCCTGCTTTCGTGTCTAAAATGTTCTATACTCATCTGAAATGCCTTATGCCGGATCTTATCTGGTAACATGGGAACCGGAATGGCCCTCTGAGATCATAGCTCTAGGAGAAACTTAGGACGGCGAAATGAAAGTTTTATATTTTGTCAACTTTGTTTTCCTGTAAAGATCGGTAATTAAACCAGTTTTAGCTAGTAAGTTTTTATTAGCTCGGAATACCGGACCGTGCTATCGAAAACGCCTCTCTTGTAAGTTTTCCACGATCGGTGCAATCCCTTGAAAGTCGCAAATACCCTCATTTCGGATGTGTTCATTTTTTAAAGATACATCTTCGTCGCCATTATTGCAAGCAGGATTACTCCCAGACAAGGCTTTTGAAATACCGTGCAGAATGTTTTTATCGCCTCAGCGGTCCACTGTCAAGTCAGATGTTGTAATTTTTGTAACTTCCTGAATGTTGTGTCAAATTTGGTTTTATTAGCCAGATTGCAGCCCCATGGGTAATCGATGGGCTTTCTATTGCAGTTTATATCTGGCATAGTATTTTCACCAATTTCATCCATCCATGCTTCCGACATGCTACCGGTTTTGTTTTAGTGTGGTTCGGAAATATTTGAGCTGTGTTCCTATTTAATTCCCATGCCACGCAATCTACTATCTCTGAACTGATCAAGCTTGTGCTTACTTATGAGTGGTACCACGTCGGCAAACATGTTGGATTATCGCTCATACTCTCCTCTTCTGCAGTAGTTATCAGCAACTTCCAATCCCGATAGGATTAGCAGCTGTATCATGCAGTAAAAAAAATGTCTAAAATCGACACCCAAGAAATCAGGGTGCGCTTTTCGGATGCCGTCGCTTTCGAGCTGCAAAAAGTTCGGTGTACCTCGCAGGATCATTTGAAGATTTGCAGCTATATGGCGGTTCCTTTGTGACGCAATATACGGCTCTGAAATCACTGTGATGTACACTTCAACTTCCCGAATTTCAGACGGTATCGAAGCTCGAGTGCGTTGCGCTTGCCACCACTCACAACGGTCAATAAAGCCTTCAATCCTCCCATTCGTCGGTCCGTTTAGGTACATTGTTCCACAATCAGCCAGATCTGGTGTCGCCTCTTTAGTACGTGACCAAAGACCTGCCTAACACTCGAGGAAAGAGTATTGCAATTTAATCTGCTGCCTCAAGCAGCCTCTTCTGCCACACTGCCCGCTGCTGCTTTATCGGGCACCAGGGTATTTTTGGCCTCTGATAAGCGTCTGTCTGGTTCTGCAAATCTACTGCTAGCGACTGCGGCTAACAGTACTGGCGTCATTTCCTAATCACCCCAGGCGACAAATCTCCCGGTTTTCTTTGCATGCACTATTTCAGTGTAAGTATAAAAGATCGTATTAGACCGATGGTGCTCGTAGGCCAAATTATGCCTAGCAACCGCCTTCCGTACGCAATTTCGACGATTGCCCTGCGGTCGCTGAACCAAATTCTACGCTTCCGTCAGCGCTTCATCGATGCCTGTCACCGATGAACCGCATGCCACCCTCGCCATCATTCTGGTTTCATGTCAATGCAGTGGCCTCTTGCTAAATGTTGTCTCACCACCCAAACAACTATTCGTATCGAGGCAAACTTATTCCGCAACTTCAGACGATGTTCTGGCCTACATAAGGAGCAAGACCAATTCAACTCCGTAAAGTCTCTCTTATATGAAACTGACGAAAGATGATGTTCCGGAATAGGTGATAGCATTCCTCAAAGTTACGTATCCCCACTACTTCGATGCTATCACCAATTTTCCTTTTGGTCGCAAAGGTCATTCTTATCAAAGAACCAAGCTTCGAAGAAATTCCAGACCCGCCCGATTGCCTTGTTGACTGAAAAAGGGTCTAAGGACCAAGCTGTCGAGTTTCAATTTATTGGCATTATCATTCCAACACCACGTCAGCTGCATTACTGAAACCTGTTTGGATGACAGGTTCTTTGATTTTGAACTCCTCGAAGGTTGTCTGTTATGATAGTTGTTATGTCACCTTTCCATGCCGAAACCAGTTGTTTCTTCTACCCTGCTTATGATTGTATTACCATACGAGTCATTCTGCCAAATGCTTACTCCTTCATTAGATCTCATATATATTTTCCCTGCCTTAGCCCTCCTTTCTAATTCGGACATTTCTTTGAACGAGTCCAAACCGTACTGTTCCCCTCTCTTCCCTCCATCCTCTGTGGCGGCTTTAATTTTGCTATGCTCGCTTGGCCTACTACTCTCGCCCTTACTTCCCTCCCCATAAGTCCTCCCATCGTTCCCTTACTTTATCAACTTTTATGAACACCTGTGCTTCCATGTAATTTAACAGAAATCGCTTAAACCGCATTCTTGATCTTGTTCTCTGTAGTGTTCGTGTGCGTTGCTTTTCTCAGTTCCATTATTCCCCTTATTACGTTACTCGTGACCCCCATCATCCTGCTCTCGAATTTGACACTCAGATCAATCAACTCAACTCTTCTGTCGTCCATATGCTTGCCAAGTTTAACTTACATAAGGGGAATTTCGAGGAGTTTAACTCAGTACTGGCGACAATCAGCTGGACCCCCTCTTTCCCTTTTTTTCTCCCTTAACAAGCGACAAAGAATTCGCCACCTTCTATACGATTCTATTAAATCTCCTCCCTTGAGTCCTTACGCTCTTAACCACTTTGATTCACCACTGGAATTCACAAAATACTTTTGCAAGAAACGTACTGCTAGGAAAAAGTTCTTTTCTTCTAGAAATCACGCTAACTTCGTTTTTTTCGAGACTCTACGTTCCCCGCTCAAGTCAATAATACTTCAGGTGCAGAATACCTCATTGCCAATCTTGACGCGAATGTTGGCCCTGATCACGATGGTTTTTCTAGCTTCTTTGGGATTAAAACTGGTCAGTCCATTTCCCTTCCCCTCTCTATTATTTTCGACAAGCGCTTCCTAGCCTGTGGGAAGAAGCCGTGGTCATCCCTATTCATAAAAGTAGTGTTTTGACGAATATTCCTTATCAAATCCGAACTACTGCCAAAACCTCGCAGTTACTTTTGACAATAAACTATATTTCGACAACCACTGCTTCAAAGTCACCAATCGAGCTTTATAGAACGTTTCTCCTCTGATTTTGACTCCTTCCAAGCAAGAATGAAGTGGATTACCTCGGTTACACTAGCTTTTCAAAAGGTATCTGACTCCCTTTAAGCAAGATCTAAGCCATTGAAGATTTTCCGAAGCACCCGACACCCGAGGCAGAAGCTACATTTCGTAGCTCCGCTGGGGTTCGTAGCAAGAGCCACTTCAGATAAATCCTTTGCAGACTGGGAGGCTATCACCTTCCTCGGGTACGTGGGAACGGCACTCACGTTCGTTAGCAAGGAGGGCAACAGGGATACACTTCCTTTTCAAGGGCATCAGTTCATACTTCCGAGCCGTAGATTAGCACAAACTGCATTGCACTCATTACAAGACATCTCCTGCTAGATATAGGACCCCCGATGTTTGCCAATGGCCGATTTAAAACCGGAACTCTAGCTTCACCCTTGTATGCTGCTACTAGGATGGATTTCTGTGCCACCACCGACGTGATCTTCATCCTCCTCCAGCCCTCGTGAGCTTCATGAAGCAGGGAGCGGTCTCTCGGATAATCCCTCAATATCCGTAGAAGATAACTCGACAATTTGAATGAATTTTCTAATGCACGTAGCATATCTATCCATCTTGCAGAATTGGGGACCGAAGAAACGTTACGAGGAGGACTGCCGGCCGAGGTCGGCGGCTATGTATATCAGCTCCACCTTAGATTTCCCTGTTCTAAAACCGGACTGCTGTGGAGATAAGTCCCCCAGCAGCACATATCGTATGCGTATGCTTCCGTATGCAGACGCCAACACGCAAGCGTCGTTACTTTCCAGCGGCAAGGGAAATGCCCTCCTTTAGGCAAGCGTCGAATAGGTCGAGTTGTAGGTCTGTTCAGTGGTGGAACACTACCACTTTCTACAAAGATACCATTAGGGCCTTTTATCTGTTTATTTTGCATAGTAAGAATTGCCTCTTCAAGTCCTGGATATTTAGGGAATAAATTTTATCATTCTGTGGAGTCTACTTTTGGCTGATCTGTGCTCCGTTATTGTGATGCATGCCTCCTCCCAGACATTTAAACATTGTGCCAAACGGAGGAGTACACTCACGAATCGGCAATTTCCACCATCCACTAATACATAGAAGTTTTATCACGGCTGGATGGATTGCGCGTTTGGGAGCTCCGCAGGTTCATAACTGAATTTACGACAGTGTAAGCTTCAACGCCATCATCGCCAAAGCGCCCTCCGCTACGACTCTACCCGGTGCGAGCGCTTCGTTGAGTCCTGCAAATTTCACTTTTGCAACCTCCAGGGAGAGCGCCGAGCTGGTGGGTCAACCATTTTGGATGCGATATATTGGTGGTCACTTACCGAGAAGTCTTCCAGAGCCCGCAATCCATTCACCGACGACGCCAGCGGTTCTGACCCTAACGTTACCGCTGGAACTGCTTGGCAGTTTGGGTGCCGAAGCGTTGGCACGGACCCGGTGTTTCAAACTAAGAGCCGACCTCATTTCCAAGATTCATTTCTCTGTCAAATCTGCGTGAGACGAGCCTGAAACTAAAATCATCCCCTATTACCATCTGCCTTTCCGTGTCCTCCAGAACATCAAACCTTCGTCGAAAGTCCAACATTGTCTCATTCGGTGTTCGATACACACTAAAAAATTTACACCTTAACATCGAATCCTGACAACGTCACCTTCGTGGCCGTGGGCAAGAACCCCAAGTTGGGCATCGTGTCGAACCCACATAGCAGCGACCCCGATAAGTCAAGATACCATGAAGTTGGATCCTTCTATTCGCTGATTGGCACTAGGTCAGCTTTGGGCAGTTGCACTTCAGTCTATGTTAATTTGTGGGAATTGAATCATATAAGAAGCATACTAGCTCTTTCCAGTTCCGCCCTGAAGACTGGAAATCGGCCCGAGCCTTGAATGCTCTCACCAGGCGCACCACGATTCCTGCAAAAAACGGTTTGTGATCTACCTAGCCATATTTGCGGTATGCTGCCCTCCTGTTAATTCCTCGTATGTTGTAGACGAGCACAGCATCTGAATTACGGTCGAGGCTATTGGCATTCGTACCCTACATACTACCCAACCAATTCTGGTTTTCTTACTGTTATGGAGTTTATTCGTTATTGCTGGGTGACTTCCGCAGTAGCGAGTTTTTGGCCTCATGAATTCACAGAATGATACCTATCCGGGCATTGGCTACCTCTGGGTCTTCATGCTTGATGGCTTCTTCCATTTCGACTTTTTCTGTGAAACAACAAAGATTTCAAGAGAACACATAGGCTCTAGACTATAAATTAGAGCCTTCTTTCCCAAGCAGCCTCTTGACCGCCTTGAAAAATGTACCTTTGTAAGTTATATTCAGGCCTAATTTAGTGAGGACTCCGCCACCCTTATTTCCATCCATTGTGTTTGGGCTTCATTTTATTTCATTGGGAACTTCCGCAAATTTCTTGCCTTCCGTCATTGAGCAGTCCTTTCATTTCCTCCTTTTTTTTTCTGGTGATTTGCAATCCGTAGCCGTTTTGGCTTGGGAGAGATAATTCACTGACGGAGTGGCGTTTTGTTTTCTTTTGTCACTCTTTAGCTTGTTTTTTTGGAGCACTGGAGAATACCTGGACGACGTCTCCTTCAGACCCTCCCCTTTCTCCAAGTTCGCTCTGCACTGGACTGCCTATGATCAGTGTTCTCAGCGAGAAGTAATTTCCGCTGCTATATTCGCCTATGGAAGGAAATTCCGTCCAGGGGTTCTTCCAGTTTCATCAGGCTATTTTGCACGTGTTTGCTGACGTGCTTCTATAGAAACTTTGCAGACAGCATGCGCTTCACCACCTGCCATATGTTTTCTGATATACCTTCTTCCGATTTAGCACAGCGCTTCCACTCGGCCCTGTTTCAGCCTTATTGCCTGTCTCTGAACGACTCGTTTCCGTCCTGCACCCAATGCGGTCAACTCTTCGGTCTAGCATACGAATATTTCTTCAGTGTGCACTTCCACCTTGGCAGAACTAGGTTGATAGCCAAAGAGTTATCGACGCCTTCGAGGATTACCAGTGTGTCCCGATGTGTACGCTTCATTCGCAGTTCGCTCTTCACCGAAAGACTATTTGCTAGGACGCAATTATACTACCAGCTAGGAGGAGAGAACTATTTGCTCGGGCACCTTAAAGACGCGATTTCTGTATCGCGAGCGACCCATTAAAGATCGTAGAAGTCCCCACCCCTGAGATTCAGTTTCCATGTTTGGCGCCCAGCGTGGGGCAAGCGTTTTTGGAGAAATAATCCTTCAAACAATGAAAACCAAGCACCACGAACCGAAACGATGCTGGAAGTGGTTGACTTCAGGAGAGCGAGTTACCTTAGAATTCCAGAATGTTGTTTTAAGGACTAACTCAGTTGCATTGGTCCGGTTGTCAAACTGAGAGTAAATTGGAGGTTTTAACTGACGTTAGCAATGTATTATTGAAAAGAATGATTAATTCCTGGACATCATCTTCAGTTGAGATTTACGAAAAGCTTACTAAGAAGGAGATACACTTTGCTAACTTATTTTAGTTTTTTCTCGTATGAGCATAACCCTGTTTCAGCCTTTACCTGCTTCAATTATGCGCCATTTATTCTTTGTCGATCATCCTAATATATCAGATTCCCTTCCAAGAATTAACTGGTTTTCTTGAAAAAAGTTGGCACTAGGAAGCTAAGGAAGATAGTACCATTGGGATAGGCAGATGCGGTGTAACATCGGACGAAGTGCCTGTTTCACTCATGATTGTTGTAAATCCATGCATCCATTAAGTATGACTATTAAATGTTCCGATTTTTTAGCATTTTTAAATAAAATTCTGTTCAAACCCTAGCAACATCTGGTCCACTCAGAATATGTCTTATCTACGCTTTCTCCATATTCCTTAACAACCTCAACGATATGCCTAAACATTTTACAGATGACACTTGTTTTAAGCTTCACCAACTCAACGGAAAACTTCCTCCAACTTCGGTGGATCTTTAACAAACACATCGAAAAAAGAATTCGGGAACTTGTCCACTGAACATTTATCCTGACTGTTCACGGCCCTTACGCCGGTATGAAAATATTCCCAGAACTTTCTCTTGAATAGGCGAGACAGGAAAAATTTGGGAGAAAGCACGTGCTATTTAGCCATTAGTCATTAGTCAGCACAAACAATGGCCATTTTTTATGGATCATGAACTCCTCTATTGTGTCTTCCAATTAACAGGTCCGCAACTTTGTCTGTCTTTGTATGAATGTAGATGATGATGCCAAAACTTTATTTCGGGACCGGGTACGACTGCGGCAGGACAACAACGCAACGTCGACAACTACTATGTGACACTTCATTGGACAATATTGACAAAATGACTTTGGCAACTCCATTTCATAACGGAGCATAAACATTGTTCTCTGGCTTCAGTGATGCCAGTTGAGGGAGTCACTTTGTCTGATTCTGGGAATCCAATCGTCAGAGGAGCGACTATTGTGAGATGACAATTTCTCAGAAGGGAAAAGATACTTCCTTTAGAACATTTCCTCGGCGCAGATTATGATTTTCTTGAGGAGGAATCACTCACTAATTAGGAAGCGCTCCTTATCATATTACGTTGGTTGGAATGTATGTCCTTGTGGATTGAGACTCAGCTCGGATGGATTTGGAACACAACGGCGTTTACCAAAGTTACCTTGGGCCATGCACGAAATACTTCCAAGAACTACCCGCTCCATTGTGATGGCATCACTGCACGCCGCCGTCTACCAAATGTAATAATGTTGCCCAATGTGCCATTAGGGAAGATACATGAGAATGGAACGGAAAAGTTTCGCCCATCAAAGTCCTTGGGATATTCCGTAATGTATCTTTTAATAGAAATAATGCTTTAAACAAGATATTAATGTCGTCACCAGCGTGATCCAAGACATCTCGGAAAGTTCTTAAATTATGTTATGGTTATGAGCTTGGCCGGGATGTTTGTGTAAAAATCTGAGGGTTGAATGGATGATAAGTGTTAAAATGAATCATCTGCAGGAGTCTCCCTTCGGAGTAATTGAAATTAAATGGCCGCATAATTGGATTGATATTTATTCCGTTTGTATTCAGAGGGATCTTTCCGATTGTCTCTTGCTTCCGCTTTTTGGCTTTCAGCCAGGACATCATTGAGGAGCTGATCCTTAACATAGCTCCGTTAGTACGTTGGCGAGTAGGGTGTGGGCAAGCAAGTTGAACCGTAGCATCATCAAACTATCATAGTCACCCTTGGTGCAGGCATATTCGTGATCTGAGCCCTTTGCAGTATTCAACATATTCTAGCTCTGAGCAATCTTCATAACTAAGCAAGCAGACGTGTTGAGTCAGGCTCGCTGAGCTTACCGGCATAACTAAAACCGGTAGTAGAGTGTTCCGTGACTGCGCGGAAAGCTGGTAGATCACTTCAGTGATCGCTGTGATCTCTTTCAAACCAGATGGTTATTTCGGGGTAGCATTAGAACGTGTTTAAATCGCGGTATCGCTACTTTCGGTTTTGTTACTTAATTGAATATCCACGTGCCGAATAAAAATCTAAATTATCTAATCTCGCGCGTTATCGACTTTTTCCTTAGTTCATCATATTTTTCGGCCAAAGGGCCGCTCAACTCTGGACAGATTTTCCCGAGAGGTTGTGGCATTCATAAGGGTCTTCAAGTACTCGGACATCTTTTGGAAAATGGAGTCACTTCCTGGATCAATGGAGAGAGGCCTTCGATGAATCCTGCGGCTATCACCATTTGCGTAATAATACGGCGAAAGGAAGCTATCGCTGGATAATATCGGGAATTTTAGTTCGGGGTCGCAGGAACTGGAAGAGCCCGTTATTTAATAGGAGTGGGTCCCGTTATTCGGAAGGACAGGATCGATCGTGCTTTTGTACGCACAAGTTGCGCTTAGTTCGAGGTGAATTTCGACTATATTTAATCCCAGTGTAACCTAATCGTGGCTTTTCTAATTTTTTAATAATTTCTTTGTGTCTTTTGGCAGTTCCTCTCCAATTTTGGCGTTTTTTCATGTTAAAATGGCGGCGTCCCTTTATTTCCTGCGTGTGTGACTTTTACATTCGTCGGGTGCTGTGATGTTGTGTGACGACATGCATGTTCGAATCATGGAGGATTTGTCGACTTATTGAGTTTGGTTCACCGGTGAGTACGCTTTTCATGCATAATTCTGGATTAGTAGTAGGTATTAGCGATGATTGCTGCCACAAGGATGAGTACGACTTCGAGTTTAAAGTTAGTTGGGACATCTGAGTTCAATTGTGATTGCATCTTCGTTGCATAAGGCGTTGAGACGCATGGATTTTATTGTAGTACAGGTCCACTGGTTGATACCATTCGTTTATGTTCTCCATCTTGTGAGGCTGCACCTCAGTCCACGTTGATTATTGAATTTTTTTAACATTAGAGAACTAGCCTGAATCCGTTGGGCATATTACTTCGGGCTAGCACTTCCGTTCTCCTGTCTTGGGAGGCTTCAAATCAGGAAAGGTATGGGAGAGTAGGAAGCAGTAGGAATTGTTAGTTTCATGTGTTTGTCCAATAAGCTGGTGGCGTTCACAAATCTGATTTAAATTGTTCCCAGCTAATATGGTCGAAAGATCTTATTGTGCCCCTTGCTTGCTTTTCCAGCTGATAAGGTGAGGACAGTTTAAGTTCAACTCTGAAGTGGTTAGGCATATCTGATATCGTCATACATGATTTTACCCGACATCAGACAGCAGGAAGTAGTCATGGATTGTCTTGCTGACGAATCCAGCAAGACCGGCTCAAATTAAGTTGGTGGTAAAGGTCGGGGATCTGCTTAAACATGGTTTTCCCATTCAGGTGGACTGCCGTATCGTTTCAGGAAGTGTGCCTTGAATCAGGTCATTTCCGAAAATGAAGTACTTGAATTTTAACTGGACTTTCAACATAAAGACTTGTGAAGCAATAGGTGTAACACTGAAGAAGGGAATAAGTGGTTCCCGAAATATCGGTATATGATATTTTGCGAACCACTTGTTTCCTTCTTCAGTGTTACATCTGTTGCTCCAAATGCCTTTATATTCCGGAATTTGATGGTAGTTGGCGGGACGTCTCATTTGACCGCTCGCTCTCCTCTTCTACTGTTCTGCGGCAAGTGTCCTTGAGGCGACCTACTCGTCAGCCATCTTGGGAGAATAGATTCCACTGCATGGCATAGCCCGCAATGTGATTGCCGCCCCTTCTTAATGGGTGACCAATTCAGTTCCGCCTTCCTATCACATCACATGCGAGTGCCAAGCCTGTGCGCCGACCAAGTTCTTCGTTCGAGATAGTATCAGGCCAGTATACTCCGATGATACAACGCAGACAGATATTAGCGAAAGCTGGGAGCTTTTGAGTAACAGTGGAGTTCATTTTCCATGTGCTTGGAGTAGCAGAAAGAACAAGAGCAACCGCAAGGTGATCTTAGTATTGAGATAACTGGATTTCCAGACAGGGCAGCAAAAGCGGGTGTCGCGCTGTTAATGCGTTGGACAACATTTAGTTCGGTGCTACCTTTGCCAGAAACCACGTTTCCTAGATATATAAATTCATAGACGCCTTCGATGTCTTACCCATAAATGCAAATACTCCAATTCTACTTGCCTCTCTTTCCAAAACCAGAGCCATTTGGTCAATGTCCGATGAATGAGCAAACAGATTTTATAAGCGCAGTCGATGTGTTTAAGGTAAGATGTCATCGTCCATTGAATTCCTCCACGTTCCCTGGAGAAGTCAGCAGAAAGAACGTAACCAGTATCAAGAGGAAATAATATCGGTGACAGGTTCCAACCTTGGCGGACTCCGCTTTGGACTTGAAAATCCTCCGAGTTTTACCTCGGCCATTATATGTCGCTCTCATAATAGCTATTAATTGCTCTGGAATGCTCCTCCTGCGTAGGGCACTCCAGATACGCTCCCTAAGCATGCTATCAGAAGTTTTCTCGAAATCGATGAGGAGCAGGTGCAGGGAAGACATAAGTTCCGCACACTGTTTAAAAAAAATGATCCTTAGGGTGTTGATGTGGACAATTCAGAACGATCCGGACCGAAAACTCGCCTGCTTTCTGTCGATCAAGCTTTCGAGATATTCTAGGATTATTTTAGCTTTTATCTTTGCAAAAGCAGGGCGCATGCAGATGCCCCTCCAATTGTTGCACCCAAAATGTGTGCCCTTTTTTGACATTTTAATGAGTATCCCCACTCTCTGCGAAAGGTCTCAGATTCCCAAGATTTCCGTACGAGTGGAAGTAGCAGATCTGCAGTAACTGCATCAAATCTAGCGGTTTTACTTCGTTTGAGTCCTTGGAGAGCAGTGCGTATTCGCATGTAACGGTGATTAACCATTTCATCCACAAGAAGAGGAACTTCACGGGATGTAATACGGTTAAGAACCGTGGTGAAGAGTTCTTTCCACCTCTTCAGTGGTTTATCATGGTGAATGAAAAGTGGACCGCTGACGTCCTTTACAGGACTATCGAAAGATTTCCGGCCAGATGCAAGCTCTTTTGTGATGGGGTATACAGTTCTGATATCATTCCAAACTGCGGTACCTTCCAGTTCCTTAACCACCGGCTCGGTAGCTGATTGGAGCGCGTCACGCTCTCCATCACTGTTAGCGTTCAGTAGGGCCTTCTACACTTTCGGCCCATCGATCCGCTTTCACGACTCCGCAGTCAGCCAAATCCTGTGTAGATCCTTCGGGACGTGGCCTACGACGTGTGCAGTAAACTAGAAAAGAGCATTTTTGTATGGCGGCCCAATGCTCATCGATATTCGCTGGTGTGTTACTCAGCAGATCCAGCGTCGACCAGTAAGTAGCAAGCGAACGTAAGCTATCATCAGTTAGAGATCTCTTTCGAGACCGAAATCAGCGCCTTTCTTGTTACGCACGTACATGCAGGGGACAATTCCTAAATCTACTGCTGATCGCGAAGTGGTCGATCTTATTGCTCGTACCTCGTTGTCGGGTCAGTTGAAACCCAAGTGACCTTATGTCATGCTCTGCGCTCGAACAATGTGCCACCAATCACGTTGGAAAATTCCACGAACCTTCCACCATAACTGTTTAGTTTAGTTTAGTTTACTCTGAGCGGTCAAGCCATTATTAGGCCCATTGTACTATCATCGTAAATCCCCTATTCAATGGCTTCCCACCTACGGCGTTCGCAGGCTTTAGCGAATCTGAAAGCATTCTCCAGAGGCAGAGAGTGTGCAGATTCTTCATTGAACAAAACCTTATCACAGTGTCTTCGTCTGAGATCTGAGCAGGCCGGGCAGCTGCATAAAAAGTGCAGGGCGTTTCCTCCTCCTCCCCACACTGGCCCCACAGAGCCAGAATCACCATCCCAATCTTTTCCATATGGTTGTTTAAGGAGCAGTGTCCCGGTAAAAGCCCTACTAGGATTTTCATGTGCCACTTCTTAAGGGACAACAAAAATGCCGCTCTGGCGACCCCAGGTTCTTTTACAAGGATTTTCGTCTGCCGGCAGGAGTTCAAATTTCTGCACTCGGCGGCGTGAATTGCAAGGGCAATTTCATCCTTCAGAGTAGACAGTGGATGAGCGGATGTCAAAAGCTGGTTCTGGCCCCACAATTGTGGATCCAGCTTCACGGCGAGCCAGTCTGTCAGCCTCCTCATTACCAGCGATGTTTGAGTGCCTCGGTACCCACATTGGGAATGTTTCCTTCAGTCGGCCGAGTTTCAGTAGCACCTGATGGCAACTTCACACAAACTCGCTTGATATGTCTTTGCTGTTTAGGGTTGATAATGCTGCCCAACTGTCGAAACAGATTCGGATGGTGCGGATTCCCCGAGGACACCCCGCGCCAAATCCGCCTTCCATGGCCCACGCTTTTATGGTAACGAGTCTATATGCGTCGTTGGCTGCTTTCATTTCAGCTCCAAGTGAATGGGGGGTAGATTTAGGATAGCTTCAAGTGCCGCGTAGTACTCATTGCTCCAGTAATACTTAGGCAACCAACCCTCTGAATCTGCGTTAGTAGCTTTCTGCTTTTCGCAAGGTTCAGTCTCAGCCACGTTTGCTACTCCAGCTTCCGAGCGTACCTCTTCCGCTAGTTTCCAATACACTTTTTTTCTCTTCTGCCCATTGCTGGGGTGTCAGGCAGAATGCTATTGTCTGCCGCCGAGGGTAGGACCCCTGGAAATGAGTTCTGAGAAGCAGATGTTTCTTGTACCCTTAATTCCCACCTTCCTTCTTCAGGTAGATGGAAAATATTGCCTTGGCTTTGGATATAGCTTTATATAGACTGGATGCTTCTGTTGTTTGTTTTTTCTTGACAGAATTCCCTGAAGCTCTTTCGTTTTGCTTCCCTGATACCGTTGCTATACGCCATCAGTGCCTTTTTTAACCTCTGTCAGTCCCCGGTTTGTTTCGTTATGTTGAAGAGTTTTCGCACTTCGTTTCTCATCCTTGCAAGGTTTCTGTTCTATTAGGGTACGTAGTTTGATGACTTGACTGTCTTAGTGGACAGCTGGCCTCGTATACGGCAACGACGACTCTGTTGAGGACTTCTACTTCTGTTTGCAGATCTATTTCCCTCCTGATATCACCGCCCATCTGTAGATGATTCATATTGCCACTCAAGTATTTGTGTAGAAGCCCTAGCCCGTTCTCCTGGGATTCCTTATAATTCTTTTTACATGGAAGTTCCCCACAACGTCAAACCTGATTATTCTGTGATCCGACATAGAAGGCTCATTCGAGGCCCTCCAATTCATGACCAGGCCTCTCATCAGAGTGTTATGCTGTTTGCCCACACCTCATGGTGGGTGTTGGCATCGCAGTCGAAAAGAAGTGGTAACGTCTTTGTCTCGCGGAACTTCGTCAGTCTAGCTACTACATAATTCCGGTGAGAACCAGATGTCGTCTCCTGGGAAGTATCCTGATGTCACGACTACCTCTCGAGTTCCCGAGGTTTTTAATGAGACTTGGTTAGCCACGGCTTCTCCGGTTAAAAACTCTGAAAGACATACTATCTTACGTTTCTTTTGAAAATGGTGCAAGCTCTGTTCACAAGGGGAGTCCCAAATTACGTACACATTTCCTCCTTGCAGACCGTGAATCTGCCCCCGGTACACCCAGAGTCCTTGAGCAAGCACTATTCTAATATTATCTTTGAAATTACTGCAGATAGAGCTTTTACATGGTGGAGGTTTACCTGGGCTATTTTAGTGCTTAAAGCTATACTCCAATATCAAGGCATTACCCTCCCCTCCGACATTGCACTTCCTTATGTTTCACTGTCCGACTTGAGTTCTAGAAGACGTGGGTTAAGCTCGACTAGCTTCTCCTCAGACAAATTCACTTGCCTGCTCGGTCCTGCCCTTTCAGCCTCTGTGGGTTCCGCGATTCCTTCGAGGACTTCGGTAGGTTTACCATCTTCCGAAATATCCTTTCTTGGTTTGTCCCTGTGTACGTCTACAGGTATGCTACCAAATCTATAAGTGATGAGGCAGTCACGGTGTTTATTTGCCTCCAAGGATCAGTCCCCCTCCCCCTCCGATCGTTAGTAGTTGTTTTTAAGAACTCTCCATAACCGTGCATAGAGATCCATGTTTTGAATGCTGAGGAGGCGTAGAAGCTTGTCCGTCTCAACCGTTGCGGCTCTGGGAAGCTAGACCATCTGTGCCCCTGGTATATAATCCGTAGAACATGTCGGCAGTTTCTTTTCTTTTCATCCTGGCAGTTAAGGTGTAGGGGCTCCTTATTACATCTCTCACAAATTTTCATGACGATGAGGTTCTCAATTCTCTTACGAGTGAGTATTTGCTCCGGAAATACTTTCCGCAGTATGACCAGTCGAATCCTTTTTACTCCATTACCATAGCTAACGGCCATCTCCTGGCTCCTGCCTACACCCCTGACCGCCCCGAGATTTTCCCTTTCTTGGGCTCGGGTGTAGGTTTATTGGGAGCATTTTTCTTTTGCACTGCTTTCCGCTGCTCCACGCTTTCCTGGCTCTGATACTGAAGGCTTAGATCTATACTGAGCCTTTTTAAAGGTCTCTTCTGGTTTCGGGCCCCGCTTCAGATAGCACAGACACCATTTGGCATCTGCGCCACTGAGACCTCCCTCCTTCCTGATGTCTGATGTGTGGTGACTTCTGATGGGGTTAGGAGGTCCGCCGTTCCATAGCCCTCTAGCACGGTATGGCCAGGTTTACTCACTGAGACGACCAGGTATCTCCCAACTCAAGGGGGGTGGGGGGGGGGGGGTACCTTGACTCCTTGGCCTATATAGATCTGTAGTGTTTTGCCCAAGGCATGGTTATCACCACCCACTAACGGTATTGGTAGATGAAAGACTTGGCTTTTGGGAGAGCTGCACGTCAACCACAAGAGAGATAGCTTAGCTCTCAGAGGCTGCATTCTGCATCAGTCTATCCTGCAGTCGGCTGCTTCAGCCCTACGTACTGCTAAGATAATGGGCTATATAAAGGAGATGAGATATAACGGAAAGTTGGGTGTCTTTTTGATGATTTTCTGGATGAGCACACACGCAAATTGTTTATGAAGTCGAACGAGTTCAGTACCATGTTAGAAGTGGGTCTAACGTATTAAATTCATACACTATAATCTCGTAGTCATGTTGAAATAGATCCATCATGCATCATATGAAATACACAAAACCTTTCATACCTTAAACAACGAGTTTCCTGTTGCCAACTTGTTTACTACTTTTTATACCACTTTTGAAATCAAGATCTATTTTTCACGTTAGAAGTTTCTTTTTATTTGCATAACGAGTTTTTCTTTTATCTTATTTTAGGAAAAACGTTTTGATAACGTTACGTGCCTACAGTCCTTGATTTCTTTGGCATGAAATTTAACCAAAGCCTCAACAGTCTTTTTGGTAGCAAGGATTGAGGAGTATAATACTTTGTGTGGTAAAAAGATGGGGAAAGTTTCGTCTTTAATTAGCGTTCATGCATTAAAAAATCTCGGATACGTATGCCTACACGTTTGCCGTCGCGGAAAGTTTTTGCGGTCCTTACGCGGAATGTATTCGAAGTGGTATTTGCGGCTTTCGTTGGTTCGGTGTTTCTTAACTGCGCCGCGTGTGCTTTGTGTGTATAATTTAACAGAAAGAGATCCTTGGGATTAAATTTCTGGTAAGTATGTTACAAATTTATAATTTTCATTATTTGCTGCGTCCTCTAGCTTCCGTTTTCTCCCCTATTCCAATTAGTGAAATCACGATTTTGATAAATTACGAATTCATATTTAAGCGGGCTTTCTTATTTTTTCAGCTCCTTAATATACATATATCTTGGACCATGAAATTACGGAGTAAGTGAATTTTGTTATTTATTTTAAAATTTTTGTTTACAAATGTAATACAATATGTAATACAATGTTTGAAGTAACGAAGATGCATCACTCAGTATCGTTGCATTTTTTACTGGTTCTTATATAAAATTGGGTGCACATTGGAATCGTTATGAAGAGGCAAGTGACAAACCTTCTATAATCGAAGAACATGTATTCATCTACAAACGAATATCACATCTTAAAATATGGTATTCCATTCAAAATGTCGGGTTATATACATATATATAAAAAGATATATTCTTCCTTAGCGACCTCGCCATTTTGACTTTGTATATTCGGACGAGATCTTATCCCGACAATGAAGAAAATTATACATATTATTCGAATCACAATAATATAAGAGACAATTAGTTAACGGAAGTACCAAGATATATAGTTCTTTGCAATGAGGTTAGCTTACTATGAAACGTCTTCTGTTTGACCTTAACCCACCACACAACGGATGCATAAGAAAATGTCGGCTTAATCATGGTATGTACCATATACCCACATTACTACATGAGGTCTTAGTCTTAGAGGTCAGCTTGTACAGCCCGTAGACTATGATAGGTTTTTTTCATTTTTACCTCTACACGTTTGACACAAAGGACCTTCTTATTTAGGATAAGTTCCAGATATTCCACCTTCCCAGAGAGTCATCGTGGCTTTTTGGATTTACTGAAAGCCCATGCTTGCCTTATTAAGAAACTGCGAACCTGATCTGCCACTGCTTCTTTGTCTACAATAGATTGTCCTTATAAACATTCCGGGCTGGATCATCCTCACACATACGGATTAGGTGACCCGCCCACCGGAGCCTGTTGAGCCGGATTTTATCCATAACCAGACGGTCGTGGTATTGCTTATACATTTCATCGTTATAGAGGCTGCGGAATCGTCCATCCTCATGTAGGAGGCTACAAATTCTTTGGAGGTTCTTTTCTCGAACACGGCGAAGAGTCCGCAATTTTTCTTGCTAAGAACCCAGGTCTCCGAGGTTAGGTTATTGCCTTGTCCAGTAAGAGCTTTGACCTTATAGTGAGGTACTTGTAAGCCGAAATCTTTGGGCTGCCAAAAACCCTGCGGTTATCGTCATGGTTGTTGCCGATTATGATTTACGACCCTAGAGTTATAGTTTTCTATCTTTATTTTTCTTGTTTGACCAGTGCTATTTGATGTTGTCGGTCCTTTAGTTGTTGGTGCTGACATTATCACCATGTACTTCGTCTTACCTTCATTCATGTGCAGCCCAAGATCTCGCGCTACCTGGTCGATCTGGATGGAGGTAAAGTTTGCATCTTGGGTTGTTGTTGTTGTTTCCATTATGTCAATATCGTCAGCGTAGGCCAGTAGTTGGGTGGAATTAAAGAATATGGTGCCTCTTCCATTAATATCCCTATTGCAAATCACCTTTCCCAAGGCCACGTTGTAGAGGACGCATGATAGGGCAATCCCTTGTGTTAGACCGTCGCTGATATTGAATGGTCTCGACGGTGATTCTCTTTTTGTTTATTTGGCCTGGAACATTGGTCAAGGTCAGCCTAGTGAGTCTTATGAATTTAATCAGGATACCGGATTCCCTCATGCTTGTGCACATTTTTACCCTGGCTATGCTGTCATAGGCGGCTTTAAAGTCGATGAAAAGATGGTGCAACTGATGGTCATATTCCAGTCGTTTTTCCATCGCTTATCGCACAGAGAAAATTTGATCTGTTGCTAATTTGCCTGGGGTGAAGCCTCTTTGGTATTGGTCAATGATGTTTTGGGTTTGTGGGTCTATTCGATTTAGAGGAGAATATCTCATAGATAGTGCTCAGCAACGTGGGACTCTATAATTGCTACACTGCGTGATATCCCAATTTTTATGTATGGAACAAATAATGCCTTCTTGCCAGTCGTCAGGCATCAATTCGCTATTCCACACCTAGAGCATCAGCTGATGAACCACTTAGGGTAGTTGGTCGTCGCTTCAATATGCCCATTCGTCCACAACCCCATTGCAAAACGTTAAAACAGAAGATCGTGCCCTCTTGATCTTGTACAGATAAGAGCGAAAACCGCTATGGCCCCTTAGGAGTTGGGTAAGGAAATAGTCAGTCTCATCATGCTTCCGATTCGGTCACGCCCCTGAGTTACCAGTGAGCCACGCAGTTCATCTACCTCTTGTATCATTTTGCCAAGAGAGTTGTGAATCATTTATTGGACGTCCTCTGACCTCCTAGGTAGTCGTTCCTCGGCTAATCCCTGAATATCTGTAAGAGAAAGAACGGCGCATGGAAAGTATTGTTTAGTGTGCTTAGAAAGTTTTTCCATCTTAAGTCTAATAATTAAAGGTATTTTCAACATGATGCGTTACGAGGAGCACCACCCGTCCAGCTCGACGACTGTGTGCATCCGCTCGATGCACGGCTTCCATGACTTGTATGGCAGCATCCACTCTGGATCTCCGTGGTCGTAAACCGAGCATCCATTGGGATAAACCTCCGTATCGCTTCAGCGACTCAACTTCTGATGAGCATTTCGAGCACTTTCCCGGCGATGTAAAACGTACACAATAGTCGGCAACTCAAGGTGACCTTTTCCTGTACTGATCAGCGCAATCCTCACCACCTTCCATCGGGAAGGAGAAATGGCCGCTTTTAGGCAAGTTTTGAATACGCCTAGCAGCAGGTCTTGTCGATGTTGGAGCACTAGTTTATATACCACTGTCGGGATACTATTGGGTTCTGGCGCTTTCTTGTTTTTCATAGAGGGGACTGCCTCATCCAACTTTTATGGACAAGTGCATAGTTCTTGGCGACTTCCCCGCTGGTATTATAAATCGTATGTGTGTGTAATACCCGTACAATGCGGTCCATCTGCTCGGCCTTAGGTGAACAAGCTTTCTGAAGAACCCCTATTTTTGGGGTTACCAGCCGACCAAGTCCTGCAATCTGCAGCGATCTTTTCTTCCGTTCTTCCCCTCATTGTGCTATCCAAGCGCTTCGACAAAACTCCCGGTGTTCATCTTCGCGACGTGCCATGCACAGAAAGAAGGGATGTATTGATAGTCGCTGGTCGAGGAGTCTTTCTGAAATTGAAATCCCGCGATTTCGACGCGGATCTGCCGCCGCCCCCTGGCTAAGATAGTGTCCTCCGGAGATGAACCCTGCGTCGAAAGTCCACCATCGTCTTTTTCGGTGCTTAATTGAGACTCAAAAACCTTACTTCTAAACATCGAATCTAGGCAAAGCCATCTCCTTTTCCTTGGGCAAGAACGCTAAGGTGGATGCCGTACCGAATCCAGATCGCAGCGGAACCTGATATGTCCGGGTGCCATGAAGCTGAGAGAGATACATTAGCTTTCATCTCCGCGGCGGATTGTGCTAGCAACTGATGAGAAATTGATCTGCTGGATGCATCCACATATTACTCGTGTCCAAGCTCTTCTCTGTTCTGTTCGGAAGACGTTTTCATCAGACGCGCCACTATCCCCGTATGGAAAGTAACTCTCTTTTTCGTTACAAGTGTTCGCTTTATGGCCTCGCTGTCAAATTTGAGGCATGTTGCCTTCCTGTCAAGTGCTTGGCAGGTACCCATAATTTCAACGTCTTTAACATTTGGTGGACGCTACGTAATTCTGATATTAATAATAATAATAATAATCGTTGGCGCAACAATCCAATTTGACCAGGGCCTTGAAGTGTGTTAGAGCACTTTATTTAAAACTGCAACGGTATACTATAGGATTACATTAACCCATAGATTATTACCCCCATTTGACTCAGGTATTCATTCACAGCTAAGTCAACTGGTATCCGACATTCAGTTACGATAGTAAATTTCTCTGCCACCAGATTTGAACGGCGACCTTTTGCTATAATTCTGATTTTCCCGCGGTTAGAAAGCTTCTTCTCCTCTTCTACTTCTTTCTTTTTTGGGAGACAGTCCAAATTCCGGATTCCAAGCGAGCACGCGGGTTCTAAGCAAGAAACCAAAGCTTCTTTTCTCAGTAGCCCCTTGACGTTTTCAAAGAACATCTTGTTAGTTGTTATATTCGATTTGATGAGGATTTCAAAACCCTTCGTTTTTTGAATGGAAGGCACTTCTGCTTCCCTATCTTCGGGCTTGATCGGAATTTCGCTGCCAAAGGTCTTGCTTTCCGTTGCCTTAACAAGCAGAGCTGGTGGTCTAGTCCTAATTCGTCTTTCCACCTTTTCTTTTGGTGCTCTACCATTCACGCCCGGTTTAATTTTTTACCCCTATTCGCCTTCTTCTTTTGAGTTCTAGACACTATGCGGGTGAAGTTTCCTTCAGATGACCCTTACTCAATTTGCTTTTTCCCCAGTTTGCTCGGCAATGGGCTACCTTTGATGACTTTGGCGGTGCTCTCATCGAGGGGTGCGGTTGCTTTTGCTAATTGTGCACTTTCCTTTGGTCTCCTTGTCTGTCTAGTACGAAATACGATCCAGAAGCTCCTTCAATTCCATCAACTCGGCCCCCCTCCCACCCTTCGTTGACGTTTTCCAAGAGGAACGTTGCAGACCGCATGCGCTTCAGAATTGTTGCTAGCTCATTCTTGATAAGTCTCTTCTCTTCGGCTTTTGCATGAAAAGTCGACTGTGCTCCCGTCCGGCTTATATTCGAAGATATGTGCTCAGTTTCAGCAGTTTCCACTGTGCCTCTTTCCGCAACAACAGCACTGCGTGGTACTATCAGGCTTGCCGTCTCGTTCCCGGGTCACGAATGCGAGTATTCTTCTTTGTTTGCGCATCCCGATGTCTCGTCGCACAAGATAAACGCAACCACCTTTCTCTACATTCCTACTGTCTCCTCAGTTATGTCTTTTTTGTTCTCCAATGAAGTTCCTTATCAGCGTATCGTGTGCAATGGAGTGGGCCGCACTAGTTAGGAAAGAGTGTACCAGCGAAGACAAAATCCCTATCTCCGTTGAGGATTGACATATACTTTAGTCATCGCGGAGCTCATGGATGGATCAGCGGTCCCTCGGTGCAACGCGGTCTGCTAATACCGGTCCAATGCACACTACCTGATTAGGGGCCCGAACTGGCCGCACGCCGCAACTACCACTTTAGCAGAGCTAGGCTCAAATCACCTTATTGACCTCCGCAAGGAGTTGTCGGCGGTTCCGGCGACTTTCAGTGTTCCCCGAATCGTATTGATCATTAGCAGTTCGCTTTTCATCGAGAAACTTTCTCGAGGCTATTATCTAAAACGAAGGTATACTACCAACTAGGGCATTAGAATTTCTTACTTCTTCTTCTTGGGAACGCCTCTCCCCGTAACGTAAGTGATCCATCTGAGATGTATCGGAGGAAGAAATAAATCTGTTGAAAATCCATAGCGCTATTTACTTCTTGCGAATTCAGATTACCCTGAAGGGGTTATTTTCCTATTATTAGTGAGCTTATTGGTTGAGCGAAATCATCAGATGTGCAAGGGGAGTTACAGAGAAGGCCTGTCTCTTTGCCTCCCCACCAACTCTCTACCTCCTCCTCGTCAGCGGCTCAGCTGCAGTACCCCATCGATAAACTTATAAATGACACGAAAATAGCTCTTTTTCGGGGCACCATAACCTTTCAACGAGGGATTGCCGCCACAGTCCTTTCTCCTCTTCTGAGATGTAGATATACCCAACTTGAGGGGCCATAACTTGGTTGCTGCAAGTCTTTCACACCACTTCCCCTTCCTCTCACATATGCTCAAGGGGCCAAAACTTTTAAGGGTGGGTGACTGCCTGGATTGCCCTTGAACAGAGGGGGCTTCTTCTCTCTCCATTCGTAGGCTCCTCACTCTCTCCGGAGATGGGGTTGAAAGGTCAACTTTCACCACGATAAGTTAAAGGGCTTTTACCAGAATATGTCTTTTTCTACCTGTAATTAAGATTGAATTACGGTTTCGTTACGAAGTGGCCAGAATCATATTGCCATAAACATTTAAAATGGATTCGAAACGCCTTCCATCGAAACCATTGTGTTTCTTGTTGTTATTTCGAATAAGTTGGGACCTGAAAGCCCCCAGAATTGAGCACTGATCCGTAAAAACTCCGTGAATACTTTGACCAAACATTGGATGTATAAATTTGCAGTGAATAACTGTTGCGTGAAATTTTATCGAAGGGTTCAAATGTTGTTTGGAAGGTTTTCCGGCATCTGGATTTTGTTACAATCATATATTTGATCATATCCCCTAACGTAATTGGAAGCGTCAGATCTAACTCATATAAGTGAATATGTACATATTTTGAAATTCCAAACATATCACTCATGCATTTATGCAATCTCTCCAACAAAAGGCCTGTTTACTGCCGGGATCTATCCTAACAAAATAAAAGAATATCTAACGACGAACGTCCTTTGCCTCGACGCGCTATGTATATCCAATTTCCAGGAAAACTGGCGGCCACCCAATAATCAAATTCCAGCTAACGATACAGCTTCCAACATTCAAATACAGGAATGTCTCCTCTGTTCATTCATCGCTCACGATTCCAGGCGGCAATATTGAATTCTGATGGAGGAGCCCCGGTGGTATTTTTTCAATTGTCCTGGCAATTGGTGATGTATCAATTCAACGTCAACCATAGACGCCTGGCTGTATGTGTGTTTGTACACATATCCCACGCATGAATAATTGATTGCGAAAATTCCTCATAGACGTACACGTGTATACCCCAAAAGGACTTAGCACTGCATGTGTGGACACATTAAAAATGGCAGGCTTTAAAAACGGAGGAATTTTTATATTGAAAATCCTTATCTTTACATGCTTCGCTCGTGACTAGCAGTTTGAACGGGTACGTGTGGTATGTATATGGTTGGGTACAGACATCCTTTACGGTCGTGAAGCAAGCAAGGCTAATTTCCTAAGAAAAGTTTAACAGGAGCGAGTGTTGCTGCGTATTAAGTGCGGGCTTAGAATATTCCCGTCTCCTCGCGATTTTACCAGGCCTTTTTGAAATAAGCGGAGTAAGCATATCTAGCCTATGTGTTAATATTGGTGACATCGCACCTTTCAAGCAGGTAAATGCATCTTCTGCTTCCCACTTAATAGAATTCGTCACTTACGTGTGAAGCCTTAATGCACAGGTCCCTACTTCCTTCTTCATAAATGTTGCTTAGTCCTGAAATGGATTTGGTTTTTCTACGTCTAAGCACTCTGGTTTTCTCCCTATTTTCTGTTGCTCTGGCTAAATGCTTCCACCATAAAATCTGGGTTTCCGTTGATCTCAGAAGGAAATCTTTGATTCCCACTTTGCATTACTTCACACAATTGCGCAGCCTTGAGCAGAACGCCCGGACAATGACACTAAAGCCTTTCCAATGGCAGTTTTATTCGTTTAAAAATGGAAATGAAGGATGCAACAATAAACCCCGTTTGTCTGAAAGAATTCATATTTCCTTGTTTCGCTTCTTAAATTGCCAAGTCATGCGTGAGACATGTGCCACATTTGGCCATTAACTCGAGAATGTGCATAGTAGAAAGTGTGTTTGCTCTGTCATAAGATGTCGAAAGAAAGTGTTGACAGGAATGGAATGGGAGGACAGATAACGTGCACTGTGGTGAGGATGGTAAAAATACCAATAAATAAAGTTGCTTGCTTCATAATGTTGAACTACAAATATATTAATCCAAGGAAATGTCATCCAATAAAATCACCCTTTATTTCGCGGGTTGGACAGCGTTCTAGCCTCTCCCTGCGCCCATCGATGACATTCGCAACCGCACCTTTCTCACCCCCTCTGCCTTTCGCAACCTGTAGTGCGTTCTACCATGTCGTCCCCGATTAGACTTTCCGGTGCTACTGTTCTTCCCAGTATCTCCTTTAGACTCGTCCTTCCCTCTGCAAATCTAGGATAATGGGAGAAAACATGCTCCGGGTCCTCTGGAATACCGTCGCAGCTGGGACAGTTGGGTGAGCTGTATTTACTGTAACCGTCGTATCCCGTGAGAAATTGCGTGAGATCATAGTTTATCTCACCATGCATTCTCTGCGTCCACACGTTGATGCAGGGAATTATTCTGTGGATTCAGCGACCCTTTAATGCCCATTCCCACCGTTGTTGCCACCTGCTTAATGGTTCCTCACTTTCGGCGTTTTCCATGTGCCGATCAGAGGAAGAATCGGGGTCATGACAGATCCACGTCATCTCATTAACCAAAATGTCGATCGGTATCGTTCCGCCTACCGCGTAGGCCACTTCGTCTGAGATGGTTCTCCAACCTCAGCACAGTCCTAAGGCGGTCTTCTTATAAACCATGTTCATCTTTTGCATATTGCATGCGGTATGCAATGCAGTTGACCACTACCATTCTAGCTATTAGCAGTCTGCATCGCGGGTCCCCAACATTTGGCATCATCCTTGCCAGGGCCATATTAACATTGAACGCTTTGGTGCAAACACGTTTTAAGTGCTGCTTGATATTCAACCTCGCATCTATCATCACTGTAAGGTATTTAGTTGCAGATTTTGAAGTGATGATATGTTTCCCCATTCTGATACGGTTTGTAGTTTCCTTACGCCGCTACGTGATAAGCACCGCTTCTGTTTTATACTCCGCGAATGCAAGACCTGCATCTTTCGGCCACTTCTTTATAACAGCGATTGCTTCGGATGAATATAATTCCATATCCGAACCCCCTATTGTTGCCTTGTTAGCAACTGAGATGTTAAGGGTTCCACCGTAGTAGTCCCAGAACATACCCTGTGGAATAACGGCGGAGGCAATGTATCCTTTGGTTCCATTGTCTGTATTGTACCAGAGTCTCCTATCTGTTAAATAGCTGCCGATTATATCTTATATTATATTATATTATCTTATAAGGTTCCAACGTAATCATAGCACAAGACTAGCTAGTGCCACCTTGTCCGTGCATCGCATTTTCGGCTAAACCACTGGCCAACCGACTGTCGACGTTGATTTGGCCGTGCGGAAGACGAATTGTCGGTTTGATAAACCTCCCAGACTCTTTACATCCGGGAGCAATCTGTTGTAGATTATTCGTTCCAACATTTTCCCCATAGTGTCCAATAGACATACAGGCCTGCAGGAAGTTGGTTTATCAAAAACAACACTAGCCATTGTCTTTTCCATGTCTCGGGAATGGTCCCATCTGCAAAACATGCTTCAAACAGCTCTACATATATGTTTGACCTCGACTTAACGACTAGCTTAAGGGCTTTATTTGGTATGCCGTCGAGGACCTGCGCTTTGTTGTCTCCTAGCCTACCACAAATCTCCAGAACCTCTTTTGTCGTTACTGGGGGCATTGCAGCCACATCTAAAATTATCTGTAGACTGTGACCGCTTGTGCTCCCTTGAGGGATGAAACCCTGAACAATTTTCAGAAGAATATCGGGACATCTCATTTGCGGAGCTGCCTGACCTCTAAGTCTCCTCATCCCAATCCTGTAGGCACTTTCCCATGGGTATATATCCGCCTCAGCGTAGAGTTGCTGAAGTAGTCCCTCTTGCTTCACTGTATAGTCGGTTTCAGGTTTCTTGTGCGCTCGCTGTTTCATCGCCTGGTCGTTCCTACACATTCCTCTCTGGGTCGCTCCTCTGGTCCGATGAAATGCCGACCGAAGATCAGACAATCTCTTCATTCTCTGACGAGCAAATTTCTAACCGCTTGTTTCTGTGAGTGTGATGTTCACTGACATTCCAGGGCATATCGCGAGTTAGTGAAGAACTAACAAAAGTCAGATCCACAACCGAACCGGACTGCCTTTCCGGGAAGTATTAACCTGACCGTCGTTTGCCAATATGATATTTAACTGCGCGAAAGCTTTCAAGTGGCAACGCCGTCTTTCATTCGTCAGTGAACTTCCCCATTCTGTGACTCATACATTGACGTCACCGGTGAGATTTTTGGTTTCCGTCCTTTTGCATCCACGACCAATCATCATGATGATCATCATGTCCTCGGATTCAGCCAATGTCAGGCTTGGAGGAACATAACAACTCTAGACGTATATGCAATCTTTATGGGCTCATACGAACCCACTTGTTGTCTGCCTCATACATTCCTGTATGGCTTGGTGCCCGCATGCCCACAAAGCCGGCCAACCAGTGTGATCACGTATCCACACATTATTGTTAAGGCTTCTGTAGGGTTTTCCTGTTATAGTCACTCATGATCTATCCCATTTTGCCACTGGATTTAGCGCCATTTTGAACTCACGGCACTTGCCGCTTCCAGCAATATGTCCGCTGTCCAGGCCCTCTTTTTCATCACGCCTTAAATTCCAGAATAATCTGACTTGTTTCTCCACAATATCTGCATCGGTCAGGCTGATCAGTCGCACTTGTGCATACTCTCGCCAGATGTCCGTGGATGACATACTTGAAGCATCCCTTCAACGAGATTTGCTCTAAGGCGACACACTTCTCATCCAGTAAGGACCTTCCCGAGACCTGGCATCTTCCGCACTGCTTCCGCTGATAGCCGGATGGTCCCCGTCCGTGTACTTCCTTACGCCCTTTTAATGCTTGCAATGGATGCCCCGTAAGTCATGCAGCTTGAACTGCTTCGCTAAGGCTGTTTAGATTTCCGCTTTCGAAGTGACCTTATCTAGGTCCTCGCAATAAATATCGATCTCATACTTTTGAGCACGCACAGCAGTACTTTCTCCGAGTAAATTTTCGAGTTGGCTGCGAAAGCTTTCAACTTTACTCTCTTTGGACCTTTTCAATTCCAGCATGAGATCTCCCTTGGTTCCTCAGGACCCTGCTTACATTTCTTCCCCAATGCTTCGAGATTAGGGTCAGCTTTTTCTTCTTCTAGTATGTCTGTGTAGGGCATACTATTCTTACTTGAAATCATGATTTAGGCCTCTTCTTCAAAGCGGGCGATACTTATTTTTCCTCTGCCCATTCACGAGTACGGGGTTGGGTGTCACCTGAGTTGACTGCTTTCCCGTCGGAGGAGTAATTTTAGTCTTCTCCTTCGATTCTTTCGCGTGTTCTCGCGATTTGTTATATGGAACCCTTATGGGTCTCCCCATATGCTTGATTACTTGGTGCATGCTGTGTTAATTTTTGATAAATTTCCACAACACAACAATTTTCATTTCAAGCAAAGTGAAGGATGGCTCTTCTGTTCCAGAGCCGCCATTCTTTTTTCCGCACATTTTGAGACATTAACGGGGTTCATTTGGCCCAGGTCTTTTCAGCCTTGGATATAAGAAGGTCTTATAATTGTTGAGGTTCTCGCAAAACGAATCTGGCTCTGGATACTGAGGATCTCCCCTTACACTCTACCCTCGGATGCGGTAGGTGTCATTGCGGCTTGTGATGCCCACGGCTCTCCATTGGGTACATCCTTCAGGGCTTTTGGTATGGGTGTTCTAAGGAGGGATGTGCTCCGAATAAATACCTACTTGTCTAAGATGCTTGTAGAAAAGTAGGCACGGTGGCCAAGCTGTCCACCACCGAGGCACTGCAGTCGAGAGATATCAACGACTGGGGCCTGCATACCCATTCCCAAAAGCCGCCGGTACTGCAGTTTCGAGCCCCCGCATTCTAAGTTTATATACCTTTCTTTCTTCTATATTGATTTATTATTTAAAGTGGCCATTTTTATCCACAGGTGGACATTTTTCTCCGACCTACCCGACTTGCTCATAAACATGCCCATGCACGCACATTTGTCTCTCTGTTTTTTTTCTTTTATGGATGGAGGTGTTACTCTTAGAAGGATACTGCCGCGCCACTAAAGCTACCCCTACTTTTTCTTTCTTTCTTCTCCGCGCGACCACCGCTAAACATCATTTCGCGAAGAGGATTACACTTTAAGCGACCGAACCTTCCGTTCTTCGCGTTTTCCTTACACGCTCCGCTTTTCCAAGTTCAGCTTGTATCCTTTTTATTACGGGGTTCACCGTACCAGTTCCCCATTGACTTCAGTATTTTTTATGTTCTGCGGGCTTATGTTGATTTCCAGGGAGTCTTCCAGGCTCCTCCACTAAGAGCAGAATCGTGGGTAGTGGGGCATAACATGCCCCGGGTTCTCAGGTTTGCAACCACATTCAGGATAAAAGGGACAATCATCCAACCTTAATTGGTGCAGGTGCTTCCAGCAACCACCTTGCCCGGACAAGTATTGGGTTAGGTGGAAATTAATTTCGCCACGTCGTCGCTGAATCCACTCCTCAATACGGGGAATCAAAAGGTGGGTCCCGTGATCCTTCGGCGAATCATTTAGCCGTTGGTGCCACTTTTCCAGCGACTCCCGCCTTGTTGCCTTTCGGTATTCTGTATCCGTTTCAGATGAATTCATTTTCCTTTTCTCGAACGCTTGCCGGAATGTCCATTGGGATCATGCCTGCAATAATACACACTACCCCGCCCCTCTTCTCCTATTGCTCTTACGCTCTAGTGCTTCCTCTGAAACTAGTGTCGCGTATAATAGTATAGAGCGAACCACGCCGGCCACAAGTAACCTATGACTGTATTTTGGCCTTCTAATGTTAGGCACCATCCGCGCTAACGTTACGCTGGTCTTTGCCACTTTCTCACAGGCATAGTCCAGGTGTTATTTGAAATTGATCTTTGTGTAAATCATCACCTCCAGGTATTTGGTAACCAGCTTCACTGATAATGTACCCACCAATACGAATATTAATCGTATTGGTTTTCTTCCGATTGGTAATCAAGACCGTCTCCATCTTTTGTTCTGCTGTGCTTGGATTCCTCAGCCGTATCGTACCAAAGTGTGTTAGTCATGCACCTAACGCTGAATTGAACACATTTTTTGACGTCCAAAATTATCACGTTGTAGCGTTTATTAGACCACATCGCGTCGCGAACCAGCTGGAGAAGCGATTCTAGGGTATCGATCGTTGAGTGGCTTGTCGATATACAAATTGTCGGTCGGAGATGCCATTCTTATAGTTTATAATAGGGGGGGAAGTCTCTTGTAGATGAATCTTGCGAAAATCTTTCCTACCGTGTTGTTAAGGCAGATTGGGCGGTATGATGGTGGGTGAGTGTATCGGTTGCTTATTGGAGTTTGGGAGCAAAAACTAGTTTTGCCTCTTCCAACAAGCGGGGTAAATTCCTTCTACCATGCATGCTTTAAATACGCTGGTAATCAAATCGAATCTGGTCTTAACAGTGAGTTTAAGGGCTCTATTGGGAATAGCATCCAGCGATTCCCATGTAAATCTCTCCAAGTGCCTCCTCAATTATTACAGGTATGGTGCAAGCGTCCAATGCTTCTTTATGTATTTTACGGTCACCTTTATCCGGGAGAAGAACACCATCACGATGTCGAGCAGAAGATGTAGACATAGCCACCCTGTGCGCCGTTCCCCCGCATTTTTGGTCCGCTTCCGCGCAAAGTGTTCTCGCTTGCTGGTCCTTGTAGTCTGTCTAAGCCTACCTTGATGGTTTGCATATTCTTCCCGTCTTTCGTTGAACTTTGGTCTTACTCTTGATCGTTGATAAACGCTTCTTACATGAAAAATGCAGCCCAAAACTTCTCGATCTCTTCATTCCACCAATAGCTGCCCGCTTTTTTGCGGGGACTCGTTGTCTCAGTACCACCGGAATTATGGCCTTCCTAGTGTCTCTATGAATACATCTTCTTCAAATTTTTCCACGATATCTGCAAGAAAGCAGCCAGATGATTACTATAAGTATAATGTTCATTTACAAACTAGATTATTTTTCTCACCAGCGTGGTACTCACATATGTCAGATCGACTATTGAGCCCGACCCTGTCCCACGAAAGATAGATACATTTCTGGCGTTTGCAAGCACCAAGCCTAGATCCGCGAAAGCCTCGAGCAGCATTTCCTCGAATTCTGGCTAACGTCGCGCTTGGTGGAGCATAGCAACTATACATGCAGATGGTAGTTGCAACTTCCTCGATCACTTCTGGGTTGTCTTGATTTTCACAGAGTTGGTCATGCGCTGCCTCGCAGGGGTTGAGTTTGATCGGTATCAACCTAATTTTTTCGCTGCATCTAAGGCATTAGGCATCTTTTGCTGCCTGCAACGTTCTGGCAATCGACACCCTTTTTCTCTCGCAAAGCATACATTCAGGATCAGCCTTGTATTCCCTGAACATATGATCTTCTCTCCAAAATTTGCACTATTTTGACCCGTCACAATCACCGGTACGTTCCTCCGATATGTGGCTCAATTCAAGCCATGTAAAGCAACGTTTGATGAAGACCTGCTCCCTGAGTTGGCAGACGACCCAACCTATTTTTACTTGACCAGCCGCTGTTCAGTTGGTAAGCTTATAATTACCGTTTGCGTGTCTCCATATACCTTCCGCAGTCCTCTGATTGCGAAATCTTGCAAACGGAGAGGTCTGAACTGTTTCTCTAAGGCCTCGGGGATATCACAATCTGTGCCTTTTTGCCCGGTACTTGTGCCTCTTTCTCTAAGGACTACTCCACTTTGCCAGGAAAATTTTCAGCCGTTTTGCCCGGAAACTTCTTCAGCTCCAGTATCAAATCTCCTTTTTGGGAGCGTCCTGATACTTTTTCCAAGCTTTCGCAGCTGCGGATCGGATTTGATCTTCTTGAGAATATCATTGTATATCACATCACTCTTTTTCGAGATGATAGTCAATTCGAGCCGTAATCTTCTTTTAGGTATCGCACTTGTCTTTCCGCCAAACTTGCTCCATGCTTCCTTGGTTCCTTTTCCAGGCTTTACTCCCTTGGGTCGACTGAGGCCGGCGCTGCAATTTCCACGATCCTGGTCACTTTGTTGGCCTTATTCTTTTCCAGTGAGAAGCTTTTGTGCGTCCTGTGAGGATCCAGATCCTCTTCTTTTGAAGCTTGTCGTCATTCGGATTTTGAGGGGGCGCCATTTGTGTTGTGTAAGTGAAATTTGCTTTCTTCAAGGTATTTTTTCGTCCCTGACATTATTATGCAGTACATGAATGGATCTGTTCATGTTTTTGTTGGCTTGGTGCACATTATCTTTGTCCTTCCGAACAACTTTATTATTTTCCCTCCGAGTGTGACGAATGATGATTTGTCCGTATTCTGACATCGTTCCTCTGAATAGGTTTCCGACTTTGTACTTTCCTGTTCATTAGCCTTCCGGGAGCTTTCCTGATTTCCTTCCTTCACCAACGTTGACTTCGGGGGAGGTTGCAGGATCGTCGAGCTTCTTCTAAGTGGATCAAGGACGAGTTTCTGCGACATCTTTCAACCAAGTATAGTCACCTCACTGTGAGCTGATGAATGACTAAAGAGTGAAGCATTTCTCCTTGTTTGTAGTACGGGCGTTCTCGGGGGTGATGTGCTACTTTTAAATGTCGCTTTCTTCAGATTACTTGCTGTATTCAATGCAACAGTCCCAAGTAATCCACCACCGAGGCGCTGCTGTCAAGGGACATCCACGGCCGGGAGCCTGTTTGCCCGCTCCCAAAAGCTGGCACTGGGGTTCCGAGCCCTTGCACCGTCAATTTTTGATTCCTTTCTTCCTCCATATTGCTTTCTTCTTCTGGGTGTTCTTCCCATAGCCATTTTTGTCAAAGGCTGGCTGTTTTTCTCTCATCTGCCTGACGTGCGAACCTTATAGGAAGTGGTCTAGATAGGGAGTGGTACTTGCAGCGGCAGAAGGTTGGTTGGGCGAGATTTAAGTGGCAAATGTTTCGGGCTGATGTAGGAGAGTTGAGCCATCTCTGGAGTTGGTGACCCTTGTAATTTGGGTTTTGGTCGAACTTTGAGGGGTGTTTGGGGCCAGGTTAATCAGGCAGTTCCTGTAATTTGCCGGATGCTTATTCAAGCTGCAGTTTACGCTTTTCGATTTGCCCTCTGTTGATTTCAGGCAACTTCAAACGGCATGCAGTTGTACTTGATCGTATTTTATGCAGCGGTAATCCAGGGTGCAATTTGGAGCAGTTTAGCCAATTCCATGACAGTTTTTAAATTGCAGGATTTACTTGCTTTGCGAATTTCTTCGAAACGCCCAATTTTACTTTGTATAGCGTTTAATTTTTTAAATGCTTCTCAGCAAAGTTTGCGCCGAATGTGATGAGCCAAGAGATCGATAGTGTGAGGTTTTATGGAGATTATATTTTGGATGCCCTAACCATCTAGGTCATCCAAAATTCCTTTGGGGGTGATGGTACAGTCGAGGCCGCTCATTGTTTTCTGTAAAGAGAGACGGGTTTTTTCCAGGATGCTTTGGTAATGGAGAAGTCACTGAGGGGAGGGAGGGCGGGTTGTTGAAAAAAAGCCTTGAGTTGGATGTTGGATATGTTGCAGTTGGAGGATGAGTTGGCTGTACGAATGGTGTGGCTCTTTCCAGTGGTGCTAGGTTGGTGGTGGGATGGAGGTATGTGGCCACTTCTAGGGCGTTGAGACGCTCGTGCAGATTTCTGATCATAATATGGAGTGATTTTACTTCCATCTTCTTTACGTGGAGTTCAGCGGCAGTTTCAGGAGGTTGTTGGCAGAGTTTACTTCCGCCTCCGCATTCAATAGTATTTGAGGCTGGTAATCGATGACATTTCGTTGTGAGCTTTTCTTTGATAAACTCGGAATTTTTAAGCTCCTTTCGAAAAGATTTTTCCCATTCGGAAATTTTACCTCGCCGTTATTTATACTTTCAGTATTTCTCAATAATCTCCATGTCCATAAATGCTGGGTCCCCATTCGAACCATTCATCAATGGGCAGATGTGTATTCATGATGTGATAGTATAGTGCAGTAAAGCTATGAAAGGGTTAGCCCAATCTCTTATGGAGTCTTGCGCTCTGAGGCAAATCGGTGCTAATCAGGTACGGTCTATTTGAACCTTCATCACCGGCCTTACTTTTGATTCTGACAGAAAGTTTTTTTTTTGTGTTCAGCCGCATTTACGCTCTGCCACTTACATTTATTGGAAGCTTATTTCCAGAGTTTGGTAGGACGTAGCCTCACCGGTACACTTCAAATGAGAAAACACATAGCGATTATTAAACCTTAGCTCCAGTCCATCCTCCCAATATTTTTTCCACGATCATTCCTGTAGAAAGGTAAACTTTCCCACTATCATCTTACCATCCTTGGTAGTCGGTACGGTAGTCCTCAGAAACATCCTCTTTTCTCCGACCTTTATGTTAATATTGCTATTGGAGGGGCGAGGTTCATTAGCATCTCTCTCGCTAATTTGATCACTCTAATAGGCCCTAGTACGGAGCCCAACGAGGCATTGCCCACCATGGATATGTTGATCTTAAGCTTCTTGCGAGTTTGCTGCGCCGAGTGTGGGTTTCACGTGGGTGTCCCACCTTCTGTGTAAGGTTTCATTACGTTGCATCCAATTTCCTAGACGTTACTCAACCTAGTGATATATGAAAAAACTTCGCGTTTTTTCGCAGTAGTTTCCTATGTCCTTGGCTGGGAGCCATTCCAGCCTTCTGATCCGCATGGATATTCATATTACTAAATCCCTTGGCCTGCTCTTTTCCAAAAAATGCAGACGCACACAATTTAGCAACATAGAATCCTATACGTAATGTGCAATTTCATTTTCAAGATGTAATAATTGTTCAAGTATGTCTGAGCTTCAAAGCCTAGTGCGTTCAAGAAGATGCTTTGATATTAAAATGAGAATGTCCTTGAATGAATGAATTTCCTCAAAGACATGAGACTCTCTCTCGAATTACGCAACCACTTTCAAGATTTTTCATAGATGTGTAGATTCCCGTCATTAGGTGGAGTGGTTTCACTCAAACTGATGTAATCTAAGTTTTCGTTGAATTTTGCCTTTTCCATTTCATATTAAAAAATTAGATTTTATTCGGAAGATAGAAATGTCCGCCTTGGACACATTTCAAATGTGGTTTAAATTACTCTGACGTATTCATGCATATATATCCTTAATATTTTGCCTTGAATTGGCTGACCCTTTTCAGTGCTAAGCTATCAAATATACCTGATGAAGGGGACATTTATTTATCCTGATATTTACCAATTCCTCAATTACCCTCACCAGTCATTAGACAAGTTTATTTGAGGGTAGCAGTCAATACACTCATTTTCGGGCCATTGGCGTTCGATTACTCTTCGAAATGTCAACATCATTTGAAGCTGCTTTATTGATGTTTAATTTGAGTTTATATTCATACATATTAATCGAGGTAATATGAGCAGGCCCTGTAGTACCTGGAGCCATTTAAATAATGGTTTATTTGGCTTAGAGTAGCTTTGTCCAGTGGAACGTTACTTAAGATATCAGGGCTTTCTCCAATGTTTTGCTTCTCATGTTTGAATTTGGTTGACTTCTCGTCTGCTATGTTGTCATTTTGTGGGAATAAATTATTAGAATTCATTTAGTCATAACTCTCTGAGGAACAAGCGACCATTGCAGCACCAAATTCAAGGACTTGCCATTTGAATTGAGCAAATTGACTTCAGTGATATTGGTCCTTCCGTCATCATAACTATTTTTGAAAAATTTGTAAGTATGATATCAACATGCTAAATGAATATAATATCTTAAGGTCCAGTGAATTTATGCGGAAGAAACAACTTTGACCTATTAAGATCTAGCTTCCACCAAAATTTTCAGTATCGTGCCCCTTTGTTATGGCCCAAATCACTGTATAATTTTATAATTCTAGGATTAGCTGGGAGGACGGGGCGGGTTCTGGAAAATCTGCAAAGTCCGGCAATCTGATATTACTAACTTCAATTCAGAAGATATCGAAGTTAAAGGCATTTTGAGACCTAGATATCGCACATAACCATGATTTTTTTCATACTTACGTGTGGATATTTTCTAAAAATCACGCTTGTCCTTCTTTAAATTGGTTTTTTTTAGTCTCTTACAACTAACGTCGAATTTGTAATCAAGTCCTTTAACTTGATGCCCCACATAGCTATATTCGAAGAAAATTAACACCTATTCGTTTACATCCCACACAAAATCAAACCATTCACTGCGTCTATTAGTTTTCACAGTTTGCATATGTCTAAATTTCATCCCAATAGGCGTAACCACTTCCAGCGAAAGTGCGCACAACAAAAAGATAGATGGGTTGAGTATTTGATTTCCCGTGAGGGAGCAGACGAGTGGGAGGAAAAGGGGATGCCTGGCGGATGGGTCGTGAAGGTGCAAATATGCCCATCTAAGATGTTAATTGGTACGCTCATGCACAAATCGACTAAGTGGGCAAAAATAGCTATGAACAGGTGTAGACTTGTGGTGCGGAATCTTAAAATCCCCCTCGGGCTGTGGAACTGGGCATGTAAATGACCGGTAGTCATTATCTTTTGACTGCAATGTCCCCGTGGTGGATAACTGGTCAACAGTGGCATCCAATGCTTTAAGTAACTTTGAAGGTATATCTTTAAGTTAGTACATGTCTCCTTAAAACACTCATCGCAAAAGCGTAGAAGGAGTGCCCAAGGGGGACGACGTCACAAGCCGTAATTATACCAACCACACTCTGCCTAGGGGCGATCTGACTCAAAGGAACTTCCTAATTACGTCAGGTGGGAAAGTCACTCTCGCGTTGAAGAGGATTGTTAAATAGAAGACCAAAGAGAGTCATCTTTCGTTTTGACTTCAACTAAATTGTTGAGCTGAAAAAGATGAGCGCAACGTGGTCTAAACATACAAACCTACTCTTTCAACGGTAACGGTCATCATAGATGGCACCCAAAAGTACATCGCTTGATGTGCGGAGAAGCACAAGGGTGGGAGAAACAGGAGGAAGGACACTCAGGCAATCAATTGGATACTTAAAAACGAAAAGTCCTGTCGCCTACTTTCAAGGAGGCAGCTAAAATTTTGGAAGGGAGAGGGGTGGGAGGGGGCAACGCCCGAAACGTTAACGCCAGCAAGTGAGGCGTCGTCCTATCGAAAAAACCGTGATGGTTTTCCTAACGTCAATAAAAATAGGCGAAAGAAGAGCAAGTGAAAGTTCGCCTTCGGGGGTGATCACAATTTCTAGTAAGGGTTATCGTCCGTTCGTAGACATGCTAACAAGGGTATTAGCTGATTTCCACTTTGAGAATATGAGGAGGGGAATGGCGGCAGAGGCAACTGAAGCACTTGCTGAAGGCATCCATTACTAGCCTCAGGAAGGCGTATTGTGATACGGGAGGAAAGGCCGTGCATCAGTTCCTAAAAGTTGGTAATGTCCGTATTGGATAGTTGATTCATCTTTGAGAAACTGATTGAAGCTTGTCTTCAATGGGTAGATTGCTGTTGATCAATCTGACCGATGCGGTTGGTGTCAAAAAAAGGGGTCATACTGGCCATGGCAGCCAAGCTACATAGGAATGCATGAGGTAAGTTGCAACTGGCTTCGTATCGCCAAAAGTAGATTGTATACACGTCTAAAGTAGTGTGTGCTTCCTCTAACATTCGTCTATAGATACTGGTTGAGGTTCCCGATCGGATACTGGAAGTCGTTGCCGTTGACTATAATGCTTGGACCACAAAATCGGGAAGCTCGCCGATTAATACAGGGGCGTTATCTTTTGGAAAAATATGAGGCTTTCGAGAAATGGCTAACGAGAGTGAGATTCACATCTACCTGAAAGAGGGAGGAAAGAGGTTATGTTATGGGCTTGGTTTTCACTAGTTCTTCACTAGATCCCGATATACGCTAGGCCCGTTTTCTAAAGCAGTTGATGAACAAACGTTCGGAGGTGGGCTTTGACCCTGGACTATACTTGGCATATTTCTGGAGATTCCTTTCTATACCACGGAGTGGGTTGCGATGTCTTGCGAGTCATAGGTATCCAAACCGGTGCAGATATTGTATCTGCCACTGTGTGTCGTGAAGACATGGACATTGATGCGTTCTGCGTGCCCTCCATATGTCTTGCATGATGCAGTATACATATTCCTCTCGTCAGAATGTTCCTTTCTACTCACAGGTGACGCCAAAACCTGAATGGACCAAACCACTCGGACCTGCAATATTCGGCATTTTTGCAAGTGTTGCAGTGGGACTAGCTGCCTTCTGACATGCACAATTTAGGTGTTCTCTGAAGTTCAGTTTGGTATCAGTCATTACTCCCAGGTATTTGATAGCCCGCCATCGACACTCGCCTTCACAGTACTCTTATTTCCTTCGAGTCGCTATTAAAGTTGCTTCCGTTTTCTCATGCGTAAAGGTCAGCCTTGCTCTTTCTAGGGAGGACTTTACCGCTCTCACTCCCCCCTCCACTGGGTGCTTTGTTTTGGTAACTACAGTCAGATAATCCACAATGTTAACAATGGTAATCTCTTTTGAGACGGGAATAGCAAGCCCTCCATTATATCATATATGATATTCCACAGCAGAGGCCGTCCGCTGTTACGACGAATTATTTGAGGTCCTCAACCGCCCCGAACTAGAGAGTCATCTCTGAGAGGTATTTTTTGACCAGACCCACCTAATATCCGGGAACAACTATATCAGCTAACGTGTCTTTAATTTGGTTCCAGTTGGCGTAATTGAACGCATTTTTTACATGCAATGCCCACAAAGGATAGCAGTCGCCAGAAATTAGTGTATCTTTTGCCAAATTCACCACCATGCTTATTGCATACACCATAGACCGGGTACTGGCACTCCGACAAGCCATAACTGCTTTCAACGATGGGTACAAGCCTGTAGTATCTGTATGTCCCCATGGTTTCCAATAAGTATATGAGGCGATATGATAGAGATTGCTTATGTGGTTGGGAAGCAACACCAACTTTTTCCTTCTTTTAAACACTCCTCGGAGGTGTTAGCAGAAAGGTCAGGTGTAGTCCTCGCTTCCTACTTAAAAACTCTCTTAGGGTTGGTATCGAATTCTGCAGCCTTGTTGTCTTTGATCCCACCATTATTTTCTGCAACTCCTCGATTACTGTAGGTATCACGTTGCACGTCCCATTTATTGTCTGCCTGCCCTATTCAAGATTCATTATTTCCTGGATGGCTTTTTGTCCGCACGTCAATAGCGCAACTTGACCTGTTTGGTCTTTCATCCAAATGCCACCACCGTGAATTCTATAAGATTCACCAACCATGTCCACATCGTAGTTCTTTTCGCGGAGGTTTTGCGAGACAAGGTCCTGTACTGTACGGCAGTGGTTGGGGTTAATTTGTATCAAGCTGATCTGCGATTTGTGTTGGGCTCTCTCCTATATTCCGGGCACCTACTGCTGCCTGCAATGTGTCAATTTCGGCCAGCTCCACAGTTCTTGCTGATATGAGCTTCCGCTACGCACATCCTGCGTTGCTTCGACCTGTCACTCAAACTGGTGCATGCCTTCAAAATGTGCCATCTGGTCTCTTAGTCGACACATAACCCAGCCTATTCTTACTATCTCTGCTGCCAAAAGTATCAGCACTGCTTGCACTGCCAGACTAATGATGGTGGTCTGTATTCCATCGTAGGCTTTTCTTAGTGTTTAACCCGCTAACTCTTGTAGTCCAGAAAGGTCGAACTACTCTTCCAGACTATAGTGATTCCCTATACCGTTTAGCCATTATGTCGGCTTCGTGTCCTAAGAAATTTCCAATTTGGCTGAAACATTTGTTCGCAGTTAAATCCTTGGATATCTTGAGCTCCAACTCAAAGTTCTCTTTTTAGGACCATCTAACATTGACATTGTCTCCTAAATTGGTGATTGCAATCGATGGGTAATCTATTCTATAATAGCTTTAGCATCTCCGCCCCGCTTTATAGAGAGAGTGGACTTGAATCCTCTAAGACTTTTGGATTGAGTTCGGGTAAATTTGACATGAAGTTTGTGCATTGCTTCACCTTTGGGGGGGTGGTGATGGCATTCCCGATTCATTCTCAATGGAATTATCAATGCTTGGACTTCCATCATATCTCACGTCGTAGACGACAGAGTTTATTTAGTTGAATTCCGTGAGAATTCACTGAGCTGTGTTTGCTGGAAATAAAGAGGAATTTAATTCTTTTCGAAGTTAATAGCTAAGCCTTTCCAGCTGTGTATTTCACTTGAGATGTTGTTATTTGAAAGTCCTTGTAATACTCCTTAAAGATTCAGATTCTTTTGGTAGATTGTCGGAAAGGGCGGAGAGAAACAGGAGGCAGCCTCGGGTCTTTCGAAGAGGACGCATGGGTTTCACCCTAGATCAAGCTTTTGTTCCAATGACATTGGTTCCAAATCATCTCTCTTAAACGTTCAGTTCAGTGAGTGAACCTTAAACTTACTCCTTTAGAAGCTGGATGTTTGTAGTGCCGTCGACTGCTTTCCTGACAATTCGTTTTGCAGATTAGGTCACGTCAAAGTGACCTCGTTAAGGAGGAAACAATTACTTGCCAAAGGATATACACCAATCCTAAAAGTTTTGAAAAATTTGCTGACGAAAGTTATCCAACCTTTCACTAGAGAAAAAGGTGTGTTTGGCGTCGTCCGCCACCCCATTGCAGAAACACAATAATGCCTTCCCAATCTTGTGCAGGTAAGACTGAAAAGCTCCATGCCCATTCAGGAAGTTGGGTAAGGAAGTAATCATTCTTACCACGTGCTTGGTTCAGCGACGATTCTAAATTGTCTACGAGGTGCACAGTCCATCTGCCTCTTGGCTCATTTTGCCAAGAGAGTTGCCACTCTATAAGTGTGCGTCCAGGTTCTACACAGGCAACCACCTCTCTTAAATCTTCGCTCTTTCAATCTTACGTTTCTTTGCAAGGAGGGCAACGGAGATCACTCACAGCACTTAATCTCTATGAACTTGGGCAAGGCGCTTACAATGCACCTCCTTGGCAAGGGCATCAGCCCATGCCTCCTCGCCGTTGTTCCTATAACGTCTTCTGGTAGATATAGGGCCGAGAATCCAACTGCAGCTCTGTTCGCTGCTTCTTTGATTTGCTCGAAAAATCTTCCAGTCGAGCATTAAAGTAAGGTATTTAATCTTTGGTTTTGACCCATCAACTCGCCGATTGATACGGGATTGGGATTTTTTTCGGGTCAAGATGATTACTTCGGTTTTTCCAAGAGCAGGGGTGAAGCCATGAGAAGTATCCATTCGTTTACCCATCGCATCGATATGTCAAATCTGTTTGCGCCTGTTCAATAGTGCGTCCGGCAGCAAGTGTCGCAACATCGCCTGAATAACCTACTATTCCATCGATACTAGGGCCGGACCTCTGAAACGCTTCCTTCGATAGTCTGCTGGGACTCGATATGCCGGAAGAGTCGCGCTGGTCGCTTATGCAGACGACGTTGCGGCACTTGTTGTCGAATGGATGGCTGTTTACGGTTTCAGCCCTACTCTGGAAAAAACCGAAGAAGTCATCTTGACCAGAAGGTGAATTCCGTACCTGCATCCCATATCGATCGGCGAGTTAACGATGGAGTCAAAACCAGCGGCTAAATACCTTGGTTTAATGCTTGACTCGAAGATAAGTTACTTCGAACAAATCAGTCGCGGAGTCGTGGCCTTGAGTCGGCTAATGGCGAATGTTAGGGGCTTTATATCTACTTGGAGACGTCTCCTTATGGGAGCAACGCAGTTGGTTCTGCTCTATGGCGTGGGGGTATGGGCTGATGCCCTCGACAAGGAGGTGCAGAGGTGGGAAGCTTTGCAAGTGGCGTCTGCTTATCGCACTGTCTCCGAACTGGTGCTGGTGATCGCGGGAGTGATCCCCGTTACTCCCCTTGTCAAGGAGTGCAAAGCTATCTACCGCCGTAAGGGTGAGAACTTAAGAGAGGTGATTGCCCGTGAGAAACATCAACGCACCCTTACCGAGTGGCAACTCTCTCGGCAAAATGAGCGGAGATTCAGATGGACTGTGCGGCTTATCGACAATTTAGACCCCTGGCTGAACCGAACGCACGGTGAGATTGATTACTTCCTTACCCACCTTCTAAGCTGGCATGGAGGTTTTCAGTCTCACCTTTTCCTCTTGCGAGAGGTGGGACGGCTTTCGTCAGCAGCTTTATGCAGACAAAAAGGAGCTTTCTCCAGATAACATTTTCAGAGAGATGCTAAAGAGCACTGGCAACTGGAATCATGTTTAGCATTATGTTCGGGTTCTTCTTATTGCGAAGAAGATTGAACTCGACCGGTGGAGGGACCTGATGGTAAGGGGTTCCCTGAACTAACAACTCCCTTCCTCTCCTCCTTTCACCATCGTGTGCGTAAACGCATTCACCTACCCTACTCCAAAATAGAAAATATAAACGGTCATTGCGACTCTTCTAGAATGTCCAGCCTTAGCAGATTATCGTAAGGAGCATTGCAGAGGTCTGCCACTAGAATCGATCTCTGCGCTACTCTCGATGTGTCTGACCCAGGATGAAAATTATGTGGGCCCCTTTATTATCGCTTTTTTTTTATGGAAATTTCTATTCTGCCCCGGCCCTCCCTCCAGAAACCAACAGGTCCAGGGAGAACCTCCACCTTCCACCCTTTCTCGTCAGGCCTGACTCCGTCATATTTTTATCCCCTGAAACGTGTTCTCTCTTTATTGTCTGCCTAGCGGGTCCTAGTGAGTGATATATTTCGCTCTTTCCGCCTAAGTTAACACATCTTGTCACTATGCAGCAATTTATAAACTGCAACACAACAAATTGTATTCTCGGAATACCGAGTGAATTAAATTCCTCACAATGAGGTACTCTCCTGGCAGAATGGTGATTTATGATGACTCCCTCTTGCACCATTTTTCAGAGCGAACGAGGTCGGAAATGAAAACAAATCAAACTCCATTTGAATGATAAGTAGAGACAGGACTGGGATGGACAACGGAGATAAGTCTGATATTGCCGAAAAAAGTAAAATTTCGGCTTTGTTTCTAGTTCTTGCCTTTTATCTGAATATTTCAATCTGCAGCAACGAAGGATGATTTGCATACGATCCATTGGTTTCCTGATATTACTTGGAGCAATTCTTTTGAAGGATTTCAAAAGCTCGTAAATTTATTCAAATCCATTGAAAGTAATACCCTTTTCACTACGTATTACGTATATATAATCCTGCCTGAATGGATCCCGCCATGAACCACAAAAATCCCAAGAAAAATGGTAACAAAATCGGTCGCGTTAAAATTTCATAGTTTCCTTTGCCATACCTTCCAGGTTCGTTTTTATTCCTCTACCAATAGTTCCTCTGGGACATATCCTTGTAAGAAAATACATATCTAGAATTCCTGATTTATTGGATGTTTGACAGAATGTCGAAGAATCCCTTTTTATTCGAAGCTCTACTAAGAAGAGTACTCATAGCTAGGCTGGCCCAGGACGCTCCGAGACGGAGATATTGAATTGAAAACGGCTAAATTTGAATTGAACCTTTTCCTCTCCTTTTTGTCTATTCCTTTCAATATCACCGACGCAACACAAATATCCGTGTGAAACGAGTCATTTATAAAGGTTTTTCCTGCGTTGTTTCATTCTCTCGGCGGAATCATTTATATTCATTTTTTTCCAGGAGAATTTAAAGTAGCAAAGGGGCTGGCATTTTTATGAGTGCGGCAGATAGACTCCATTCGAAAGTGATATTTTTTATGCAAACGCGGTAAATTGTTAAATATTGAGACGATAAATTTGTAATGAGGTTATTGGACGTCGTAGTCCCAAAGAAGATTTATTAACCATTTTGAGGGGTTATTGAATATTGATGGTGACATTTGGGGCGGTGGAGGCAAAGTGAATTTGACTGGCACGTTCTCTGTGAAAATTTGAAAAGGACGATGTGTTTTGATAAATTCAAGTGAATTATTCAAATAATGTTCAGCAAATTAATTTATGCAATTCCTTGGAGTTGATTGGTATGAACACAACCATTAAGGCTTCTCAATTTTGAGATTTTGTGTAAAATACATTGAGTGTAAAAGGGAGAATCATCCCACCTGATGTACGGGCGCCGTGAGTTAGTTTGCAAATCATTCCACAATTGTTGACATTTTTTCAGTGACTCTTCTCACTCTTCGGTATTTTGTACCTTTTTCTTCCGTATTTATTCTTTCTGAGATGGAGATCTATCAGGGCCAGCTGAGGTTCTTCTTAATTCTCCTAGCGCCAATAAACGGTAATTAAGCTATACCTCCCTCCGATTGCTTTTATATGTTAGTGCTTTGCCTTAGAGCAGTGCTGGATAGAAAAGCGTACTACATGTGTCAGAAAGCTACAAGGGCTTTCATGGTCCATACCAGGGAAAAAATTGGGGTTCGCTTCGAAAATACTGCACTGGATTTACACTGCAATAAAAGGACCGATGATCAACTATGTAGGGCGGTAATCTGGGTAATCGGGGCAGACGGAACTGAACTCAAAGCAATAGCCAGGGAATTACACTAATTTCAAAGACTGGTTTTCGTGGAGGTCTTTCTGGAGTTGAATATTCTCCATCTTCACATTCATATGTAGGCAAGGAGGATAATCTTCAGGAAGTCCGCGAGTATCAACCAAGAGGGGAGCTCCCTAAGTCGAGGGAAGATTGACATTGTTTTTGTAGGCGACGTCCCAAAGTACTGGTACCAAAGAATAGCACGATATCGAAGTTTCAAGTTGGAGCCACCGGGCAAACGTGACGGTGCGGTTTAAATCGCAGCAGAGGGAGCGAGCATTGGGGCCTTTTGACTAAGGAAAGTGTTTTTGAACGAATGCTGAAAACGCTGGTATAATCCAGGCGGAAATATACGCCATAGATAGATGTACCTTTTGCGAAGGAACTATAGGGGGCAGAACATTACTATTTTGACATTTAGGTGCAACCAGGTAAACTCTAAACTGGTATGGGAATGCCTTAATAGACTCAATATGCTCGGCTTGCTCAATTTGTTCTGAATACTTCGGATCTCAGGCAACGGAACAGCTGACCAGGAAAAAAGCAGGGATGCCGCTGCACGGACCCAGAGCGCTTTGATGGAATCAGAAATGGATTCAAGGCTGCGACCCTTGAAAATGATGTGGAACGGTTAAGCGAACTCTCCTGGATAAACATACGAGGGCTAAAATAGGGAGATACGAACCCAAGCGGACGCACCCCATGAAGAAGAGCTTCCGGATCATTGTAGGAATACTCATTGGTCATTGCAGGTCAAGTTCGTGCGGCCAGAGAATCAATGACTGTTCTATGATCACCAAAAAGGGATCATTTGATGTACATCAGCCAAGCAGAATCACTCTCAAGACCATTCGACATCAACAATCCGTGATGCTGAGGTAATTGCAAGAGGTACGATCCTCTTTAAGTCCACCCAACTACTGGCCTATGTTGACGATATCCACATCATGGAAAGAACGACCCGAGACGTACAAACTGCCTTCATTCAGATCGACCAGGCGGTGCAAGCTCTTAGGCGGTACATCAAAGAAGGCAAGGCAACATATATGGTGGCAACGTCAGCACCAAAAACCAACCAACCAACAACATCAAACCGCACTGGTCAAACGGGAAGAATAAAGATAGGAGACTACAACTTTGAGACTGTAGATAATTTCTCCTATCTAGGGTCGAAAATCACAACCGATAACAGCTACGATGATGACATCCGCGCACGGTTGTTGTCAACCAACATAGCCTATTTCAACTTACAAAAACTGTTTGGCTCGAAACGTCTCACCATAGTGTCAAAGCTCTTACTGTACAAGACTATGATCTTGCCAGTCCTGATGTATTCCTCGGAGACTTGCGTTCTTAGCAAGAAAAATTGCGAACTCTTGGCCGCGTTCGAGAGAAGAATCCTCCGAAGATTTTTTCGCCTCCTACATGAGGATGGACGATTCCGTAGCCTACATAAAGACGAAATCTATGAGCAATACCATGACCGTCCGGTTGTAGATAAAATCCGGCTCAATAGATTATGGTGAGCGGATCACTTAATCCGTTTGGATGAGAATGATCCAGCCCGGAACGTCTATAAGGACAATATCTATGGTAGAAAAAGAAGACGCGGCAGACCCTGCCTGAGATGGACCGATGGCGTAAATCAGAACGCCAGACAGCTTTTAGGGATATCGAATTGATGGACCTCGGCGCAAAACCGGGATGTCTGGAGTTCCTTATTAAGGCAGGCCTAGACCGGATACTGGTTGTTGTGCCGGTGATGCTGATGATGGTTAGCCAAGCCATAATAACGTATGTATTAGGGCTTTCTCGTGCAAAATTCTCGCAGAAATGTAAATGACACTGGAACCCCCCTCTTCAACCTGAAGGAAACTAGTGAGGGTCATGACAAAGTGCAACTTACCAGCCTCACCCCCGGAGAAGAGAGCCCTATGAGTTTGGTCTTAAGAATACACTCAAAGTCTTCCCTGCTTGTTGTAAAAGGTGGCTAAAATGGATAGAAATTTCTGGGTTAGCAACTTGCAAATTTCGAAACTTTATTGCTACCGAAACGCCAACAACGTTGCGGATAGGATTGACCTCCCGGCAACGACCTTTGGCTATGGGAACCGGACTATGATTGGTTTCAGGAATGTGCGTTCGCTTCTCGACAATGGTAGCGAGGGTCCTGAGAATGGTCGCTTCCTCCAACTTGAACGGGAACTTGAACGATATAAACTGGATATTCCGGGCCTAAATGTATTAAGATGGTGTAACTTAAGAGAGTACTCCTCTCCCTCTTGCCATATTTATGGCAATGTGCTGATCTGAAAAACAAGGTGGGATCTGGCAATACCTTGCTCGCGCATGTGATAGGGAAACACGGTCTTGACGACCACAACGATAATGGTGGAAGGTTTGTGGATTTCTGTAATTTGCATTTTGAGCACAAAGCCTGCGATAAAGTCAGTTGGGTTTCAACTGACCGTCACGGTTCGAGCAATCATATCGAGATTTAGGAATTGTCTTTCGGTTGTTCGTAAGAAGAGAACCGCTGACATCGGCCTCGAAAGAGATCACCATCTGATGGTCGCTTACGTTCATTAGCGTATTGCGTCCACCAGTTCTCGCAGGGCTGGGGAGCTTGACCCCATAAGTTCAACATCGATCGCTTGTATGACCATACTGTCGCTCGACAGTAGGAGAGCTGTCTTGCTGATCGAACCGCAAATATACTGAGGAACCTACTTGAGAATATCGATGAGCATTGTGTGACATTGTGCTAAACACGTCATCGGCCATCCTGAAGGAGTGTTATAAGATCCGGCTGACTACTGAATGCTGCGAGTGGTGGCGGGCGTAACGCGCTCGAACTTTGAAACCGAGCGTATTGTATACGCTGTGATAAGAGATAATTTGCTATTGCCCTGGTCAAGGAAGCAGAGGATGCCGCGATCGTAATGAATATCAGAACTGAATATCACATCACGGAAAAGCTTGCATCTGTTCGCAGATCTTCCAATGGTCCTATGGAGGACTTCAACGGTCGACTTCTTATCCACGATGAAGATCAAGTGAAAAGGTGGAAAGAACACTTCAACCTGGTCCTTAATCCTATCACAACCGATGAGGTGTCTCCTCTTGTGGATGAAGTGGCTAGTCACCGTATTATGCGGATCAGGACTGTTCCTCCAAGCAGAGGAGAAATCATTTAAGTCATCAATGCACGGTGTCCCCATAGAGTACTTGATCGCTGCACCTGCAGTTACTGCCTATTCGCTACTATCACTCGTACGGAAATCTTGGGAATCCGAAACGTTTCCCAGTGGGGGAAGAAGGAGATGATCGTCAAGATCTCAAAGAAGGGAGCCCACTTTGAGTGCGACAATTAAAGTCGCTGCAAAGATAATAGCTAAAATAATCCTGGAACGCATCAAACAACATCTCTTGATCGACAGAGAGCAGGCTGGTTTTTGCTCCAGATTCTCCTGCATTGACCACATCAGCACCCTACTGAATAGTCCGCGTGAACAGAGTATATCTGGAGTGTTTTACGCATGAAGGGTATTCCGAAAAAATTCCGAAATGTTGCGCGCTGCACCGAGCTAAAATTACTGAGGATTTTGAGGACCAAAGCGGAGTCCGCCAGGGTTGCATCCTATCACCGACATTATTGTTTCTTAGGTTCTTCATGCTGCCTTGTCCGGAGGACGGGGTGGATATCAGTGGACGACGATATCTTTTCTCAAATACCTCGACTTCGCCGATGATATCTTTTTTGCTCTCTCACCGGGTCGTGGCTCGTAAAAGGCAATTACATATATAGTTATAATTAGCACAAAGCTCCTTCATTGCAGTCAGGTTATCACCAAGTGTATTGAGTAATTTAGCTCGTGTATAGCAGGCTTTCTTATGTCAGTTACCATTTTTTCATTCTTTTCCATGGCCCGGATTGAGGTGAAGAGACGTCTCGTATCTACCTCTTGAAGTCTTTTGAATATAAGTAAACTATTGAAATTTCGTCGTGTATTTTTATTGAAGCGGACAATACTGTCACTTTAATACAGCCCCCATGAACGGGATGGCGGAAAGAATCGTTAAGTAATGCGTTGCACCACTCATATTGGACCGCATGAATCTAAGAATCCAACTGATAATACCAAATGCAAGAGGACTACATATATTAGATTCGTCTCCCGGTGTATTGTTTGGTCTGTCGACCCAGAGTCAACTTGGTGAGCGCTTGCTATTGGAGCACCTGTTGATGGTTTGGACGGGGCATCCATTCAACAATGTTTGGCCTTTTTTACCATGCCTTCCGAGGAAATAGGAAAGATGAGCATCCGGTGAGTTATGTTTTTAAAAGATGGGGCTTTGTGCTAATGAGCGTGATTCAAAATGGTAGGGATTACTTGTTTGGTGTTTGTCGCTTTCCTAGTTTCTTTGCATGACTAGTTTCTTTTGATTCCTTCTCAACAGGTCGGAGAAAGAAAATTTACTATCCTTTGCCATCTGCAGGGTGAAATCGATACTGGAATGTAGTCTTTTCAGTATCGATTTCACCCTTAAGATGGCCCTCGGAATACTTTGAGACCTGACCTTTACTTAGCTCTCCAGTTCATTGGGGCCTGATCTATCATTCGCTGATCTCGGAACTCATGGGCCTATAGGCATTCGCTCGTGGCGACACAATCTACTAATACCGCCTCAATGCACACTATATGATCAGGGTCCTGAAAGGGCTTTTAATACCTGGCACATCTACCATGTGTGCCCCGACGGACTTCGGTCACAAGTGGTTCGCTATTCACCGAGAAACTTTCTCAACGGTCCTAAGACGTAGATATAATGTCAGCTAAGAGTTCCGACTTACTTGTTCGATTACCTCGGGGATGCCACTCCCCGTACCGCCATCGATCCGTTAAAAATCCCTGTATTCTTTCGAAACTGCCTTTTTGCACGGGGGGAGGGGGGGGGGGATGATTGGCAATTATATAGTGAGTCGAACGACACCACAGAAGTGGTGATGGCACAGCACCTTAGGGGCAATTTTCCGTGGCTTACGTTGTTGGGTAGCGATCAACACCCACTTCAGCACACAGCAATCTCTATGTGTGCATAGCCTCGATCCACATAATTAAGCATCAGAGAGCTTTTGGAAGGACGCACAGTCAAACATCCCCTCAATGTCCACGAACACCCCCATCGTGTACTCGCCTTTTAGAGCTGCGTCCTCTGTCTTTGAAGACAAAGAGTGAAGAACAGACTCACATGACTTTCCACGTTGGTAGGAATGTTGGTTTCCATTAAGTTGGTGCGACCAGTTTCTCCAGACATTTTCGCGAAAATGATGTTAAGCTGATTTTTGGATTTGAATAGACATCTTTACCCTTAAGGAGGGGCACTCCACAGAAACTAACATCTATTGTCGAAGCGATATATGACGACGCAAAATGCCACGTGTTATATTAGAGTAATATTTAGGTGGTATTTGAAATTTAAAGCAAAATTTACCAGGGCTGCATTCTGTCACGGATACTATGAGGATGAATTTCTTCATGGTGCCTTGTTTAGAGGACATTTGTAGGTTTAAATGGACCATGACATCCTTCCTTAAACACCCTAACTACCCACATTCGGTTGCCGTCTCATGGAACCATTGGTTAAATGGCTGCGTACTTGGAAAAGGAGGCGAAAAGAGTGAAAATAGCTATAAACAAAGCCGAGGTTCTCAGCCTGACTGGTCGTCATTCTTCTTCCTCCTTGCGTTAATGGGCAGAGTAATGAAGGATCTTTTGTATATTTTGGTAGCTTTGTTTTTGGTGGCGCATTAAGGGCGCTAGATCCGCCTTGACAGTTTTATCCAAAATCTGGAAATGTATTTATTCGAGTGTTTCCCTCGAACGTTTTGTCTGTGGCACTATGCGGCAATAGGGTATAAAAAGTGACCACTACTGTTGCTCGAAATCTCCAGTCTTTGCTTGGTCCGACACAATCTCAAAAGAGAATAGATTGTTCATACTTTAAGGCTATCTCCTTTGGTGGCTATGCAAAAGTGTCCACAATCCCAGGATGGCCGACTAGTTTGTTCTCCTAAGGAATACGTTACTCATAGCAGTAAAGAAAGAGTGTGGGCTTCTCGGGAAAACCAGAAGGGAGCTGAAATACATTTCAGTGTATCTAAGGCAGCTAGATATAGCTGACGCGCTCTAATCCCATTTAGGTTCAAGTTTCTCGAAGTCAAAGTTTTGCCTGGAAGGGTCCTTAGATCAGGGGTGAAGTAATCGCAATTTATGTTTCAACTGGACTTAAATCAGTGTCTTGGAGTTGTGGCACCCTTAATTACCCCGTCTTTACACTACTGATAAATATTAGCGCCTACTAAGGAAGTCCCCTCGTAATCAGTGTAATTATGTTTCCATTTCAAATTAACAATCAAACCCATGCACTTAGCGAACAAGGTGGTGGTAACAAAGTACCATCTGCGTCAAACGCAGCAAACATTATGTACGAATACACTTCCAGGGAAAGTAAAAATCCCACATTCGACAGTCAGGATTGAAGATGAAACGAGTGCCTGAATGAATTTTGCATCCATTGTACCATGACCTAATTTCCATCTCGAAGGATTAAAAGTTCTATGCACACAGCCGTCGGAACTTACTTTGCGCTGAAAGTACTTTGTGTTCCGTTCGCTGGCTCAGGTCTTCTATCAAAATGGAATGCAAACATAACTTTCTGCGAAAACTGCATCAATTTGTTTGGTTTGGGCATACACACATTATCTTGTGGGCCTCCAGACGGGAGGTGACTGCCACGCTGAGTGGGAATTAACTATAGAAACGCTGTACGCTCAGGAGACAAAGGCTCTAGATGAATCTACTGCGTTTCTACGGGTTTCTAGCCAACTATCGCATATAAAGCTGATTTGTATGAATGGAGGCTGCCACATATGCTATCGGTCCACAGTCTCCATAATGGAATTAAAGTTGAGCTCAGGGGGCTTACCACGTAGACACATTGAGTCGTTCTATATTTAATGTCATCCCGAACTACCTATGCATAAATTAAAACCCATTCGTTCATTATTCACATGTTCAAACAAACCATCATCCTTTCAATTATGCTCCTTGAACTTGTCGAGTGTGTCCTTAGTGACGTATATGCCTTGGTGTTTTTTGTGTAAGTAGAGCATTACGATAGAGCCATTGTAAAGTGGAGCTTGTGTCGTCAATAGTGAAAGTCTTGGAGCTTGGCGCTCACGAGCCTACTACCTGCACCGTCATGCTGAGTGTCAACTTTACTCTGTACTTTTACAGGCAGGTCCTTGATGAATATTATATATCCTCGCATGTCATGCCCGGCAAGGAATTGTGTTTCAGAAAGCCTCTTCATGCGATTGATGTGCGGGACGCGCTCCTTCAACTAACTGATTTGGAATCTTGTGTGGCTTTGTATGCCTGCCCCTCGGGCGACAAATTACGCATGCTCCTCGTTAGCCATCTCTCCAGGATAGGTTTCGTATACATATGTATGCATGTAGGTTGTCCACGTATGTGACATCCGCTGCTCGGATAAAAGCTTCAGAAGTAATGTGAAAGTGATTCTACTTTGCTCGAATTAGGGACTTGGCCCCAGGCTAGCACAGTTGCGTGGGCTTCTGTGTTAAGAAAACTGTCCGCAAAGCGACAACATGATTACCACCTTGGGCTAAAGTGGATATTATGTTTCGTGTCACCAAGTGGCAATCTTCCTTTCCTCGGCTGGCTGATATTTGAGGAAATTTGGCATTCAATTAGGCGGTTTGTATGTTTTTAAGAGAATGTATAAGTCTGATGTCCTTGCTTTGGTTTCCGAGTCAATAAAGTGTTGAAATTTATTGGTCGGCACTTTGGGCTTTTAGGATAGGAATAATTTAACAGTTTTCGCTGCTATTCATTTGAATTCCCTATCTAGAGGTGAATGTCCTCCGCTTTCTGCTATACAGAGGGAGTTAATAAACATATATCACGATCGAAACGGTTTTCCATCAGTCCCATGACAGCTCAATTCATCATACGATGGACTTCCTATGGAGTGAAGCAGGAAATTCTCATATCTATATTGCCTGCCAAATTATAGCTTGAGCTGTCACGTCTGTATGCATGGGTGTTGATTTAACTGCGGGACCTTTTTGTTTTATCAATTGTGAGTCCTGATGGGGGTGAACATCATCCAGAACCCGGGGAAACCTGCGTTTTTAAGTGAAGTTCTCAGTTTCAGTAGGATGGCTTTGCCAGCGATATACCTATATGTGCCAAATGTGGAGTTCCCTAGAATTGAGTGGTTCAAATGTTGCTATATTAGCCATTTTCTGAAGGCTACCAATTTTAGGATAATCCCGGTTGAACAGATATCCTAAATATAAAAACTGGGCAGCAAAGGGCAGTTCAATAGAATCGTGTAAGTTATCTGATTCTTTTAGTGAAAAAAGCACTTGAGCTGCCTTTGCTCTTCCAAGCGTGCACGAATAATTCGCCTTCTATTTTGTCGTTAGACCTAGAATCTCTCAATGTATTTGAAAATTCAGAATAAAGGCTCTCCATTTTTGGGAACTGGATGAGAATTATTTGATGATAAGAGGATACCTATATTTTAGAAGAAGACAATGACCTATGGATGGAAGTAAATGCGGAATCAAGGTTAGGGCAAAATAAATAATTGAATATGCCAGCCGGTGCTAAAAAAAGTGGAGAAGGGTGTGATGAATACAGGATGCTTTAAAATAAAAAACTGGCATATAGGAAATATCCATAACCTACCGAGTTGGGCCTAAGAATGCATTCAAAGCTTCCCTTCTTCACATAAACGATTAGAAGTGGTAGAAATTTATGGATTACAATGATGAAAATTTCGAAATTTTCTCGATACCAAAACGTCAGCACCGCTTCAGATGGAACTGACCCACGGCTATGACTTTTGAATACCAAAAATAGTTCATTAGTGGTTTCTGCACCTGGCTCTAGGGCAACGGCATTGAGGGCCCTCAGAATGCTGCTTTCTTTCATTTGAGAAAGAAGCTCAGAGACATAAACTGGACACTCTGGGCCCCTGCTTTTGTATTGTAGAGAGCCGGTGAAAGAAGGGGGCAACTTCGTGCTGTTCACTAGAGATTTCCAAGGGGTGACATTGTGATCGTGATGGGTGGTCTCACACAGTTTTTGAGCACTGGGCGGTAATCAGTTAGGCTCTGAATAGCCGACAGCGAAGATTGGCTCGAAATGTATCATAATTTGGCGATCGCTGAACTTCGTTTCCATCCGGTTAATGTGCTCCCTTGCAAAGGAACGGAAAGAAGTTCCTCCAAAGTCTGCATAGGTTGCCTCCGCGATACAGCTGTCGTCTCACAATGGGAAACTTTGTTGTTGCGCAAACATCTAGCTCCACCTGAGAATATTGATAAGTATTGGGCCTTCACCGTAGTAGCCTTTATCTGTGGTGCAGATGAAGGTGTCGGCCATGTCTTAAAGGGATGCTAGAGACAACGGGAGTTAACAACGGGAACTTGGAGGCCCATCGGTGAGAAGCACGAGGAGCGCAGCGTAGAATATCATGTGACAAAAATGAATTCAGTCATTGGGTTGGTGAGGGAAGCAGAAGTTGTTCCAAGAGAAAACCATTAGGAACGAGGTTTCTGGTTGTCATAGATATTTCGCGGATTCCGTGAGGGTCGTTCAGATATGGGTCCATTAAAACCAGCAGCTGAAGAGGTGGCAGAAAAACTTTGTTACGATTCGGAATCGTATTATATCCGATGATGATGTGGCGCGGCAGGATTCGCAGCATTCGAAATTTATTTCGAATGTTGCGAGTGCGAACAAATAGATGGCGCGGATCTATCCACTTTGCGTGGCACGCCAAGGGAGTGGAAGATCTCAAAAAAGTGTGCGATGAATAATTTTGTTTTAGGAGACCTGTCACAAATAAAAAGATATCAAGTTGGGAATTGAACACCGAAGTCTTTTTGAGTTCGTTGAATTAAAAAGTAATGTTAATTGTATATTAATGAAAATAACATATGAATTGTTAATTTAAAAATATCTTAAATATTTATAAGAATTAAACTTAGAATTTCAAAAATACATATATGTGAAGAATTACTTAATTGGTGACCCCGGAACTCGCACCAAAACATCAACTACGTAGAAAAGAACCTCGAAGACTCCAAAGACTACTTCAAACGGAAAGTGGATTACGTCCAAGAACAAATCGAGAAGATCGATATGCTCCAAATGCAGAAGTCTCAATTCCTCAATGCTGTGCACGAGGTGTCATATAATTGAAAAACTCAAGCACATCATCATCCCCATCAACAAACCTTCTCTACACAGTGTACTGCGCGACACACGTCGGACCATCACCAGAAGTGGATTTTCACGCGACTTCCCGTACGCACGTCCTCCTGCACAACACCCTTTTCTACTTTCGCTACCATTAAAACGGCAGCCCCACCGCTTGCGGGGAGCGCCCGTCGCAAGATCTAGACTCATCACCATCAGATTACTCGGCTATCGGAATAAGAAGACCCCACGACGAAATACATACCAAATGTAACCGCTGCAACTTAACGACCTGAGGAAATTCTCTTTAGTTTTACTTTAAAATGCTCGCGTGGCACGCATGTATTTTTCACTCTTCTTTAAGCGTAATGAGTTTGTCCCAACTTTTTGTATAAATAATAATAAAAAAATTGAAATCGCTGCAAGAGACGGCGTGCAAGTGTTTAACATTGCGACCCCTCCATTCTCATTGGTGGTGTTTTTGGTCTGCGCTGGATAGCGTCCGCTTCGTTTTTTCTCGTTTCGTGCGTGCATTTGTGGGTGCGGCCTGCCGTGTCAGTATAAAATTCACCGCGTTTCGTTTTAAATTCACCGCTCCTGCATTTCAATCTCGTACTTTTAGTGAAACAAGATGTCTTTTGACAATAGGGACGCGGCGGGCCCATCGAACCCGCAAGTGACCGCCCTCGCCGTACGCGTTCCTCCGTTTTGGCGGCGGAACCCCGAACTGTGGTTCGTGCATTTGGAAGCACAATTCCAAATGTCCGGCATCACATCGGACGCGACCCGCTTCAACTACGCGGTGGTCGGCCTGGACGAAGAGTCCATACTTCTGGTGTCCGACGTGGTGAAGTCGACATCGTATGTGCAGCTCAAGAGCGAGTTGATCAGGCGCCTGTCGGCAAGCGAGTCGGCAAAATTAGACCACTTGCTGGCAGGTTTAACCTTAGGTGATCGAACTCCCAGCCAATTGCTTCGTGAAATGAGGCAATTGGGTGGGAGTAAAATCGGCGAAGACCTGATCAAGTCGCTCTGGCTGCGTCGGCTCCCGGAGGGCACCCAGGCGATCCTCGCCTGCGTCTCCGGTTCCTTGGAGGAACTGACAGCGACGGCCGACCAGGTTCAGGAGGTGTACGTACGCCCAACCTTGGCGGCCGTTCAACCACCGTCGGATGAGGTGGGTGAATTGAGGCGCGAGATTGCTGCATTAACAGCCAGTATGGCCGAGATGCGGGCGACGTTGGACGCTCAGCGTTCGGGCGCCAGATCGCGAGCACGCTCGCGGTCTGCCATCCGAAAAGGGCGATCAGGTAGCAGGTCGTCAAGACAGTCCACGGACCCAGGGATTTGCTGGTACCACCGCAGATTCGGGGATAAAGCGACAAGATGTACGCTACCGTGTAGATTCTCTCCTACCGCAAAAAACTAGGTCCGCGGGGGGTCTTGGCGGCGGCCACCCAGAACGCAGCGCCACGTCGCCTAACTATTTTTGACCCCCTCAGCAGGCGCAACTACCTCGTCGACACGGGTGCGGAGGTTTCGGTTCTTCCCGTACCCCAGCATCATCAACTTTTCCCTCAACCGCTCAAACTTGCGGCAGCAAATTCCTCCCGCATAAACACGTACGGGTATAGGCAAGTGGACGTGAGTCTTGGCTTGCGTAGGACGTTTTCGTGGCGTTTCATCCTGGCGGATGTCAGCTTCCCCATACTAGGCGCAGACTTCCTGTGTCACTATGGATTGCTGGTGGACTTGCAAAACAAGTCTCTTATAGATTCCACGACCAACCTTAATACGTCGGGACATATGGTATCTCACCCAGGCAATAATCTTTCCGTTCTTTTAGAAGACATTACCGACTCTCGTGTTCGGGCACTTCTCCAAAAGTTCAGCCAGATTACTACCAACTGTAGTCTCTCCAAACCAGTGAAGCACAATGTGCAGCACCACATTATCACTACTGGTTCCCCGATCTTCTCGAAGGTGCGTCCTCTACCATCTCAGAAACTGGCAATTGCACGGAAAGAGTTTGAACAACTCGTTCAACAGGGTATCTGCAGGCCCTCAAACAGCTGTTGGTCTTCCCCACTGCATATGGTCCCTAAGCCAAACGGCGAATGGCGCCCATGTGGGGATTACAGAAGACTAAATGCACAGACTGTTCCTGACCGATATCCAATTCCACTCATCCATGACTTTGCGCATCACCTCGCGAATTGCCGCATCTTTTCGACCTTGGACTTAACCAAGGCTTATCACCAAATTCCAGTAGCTCCTGAAGACATTCCAAAGACGGCAATATGCACACCCTTTGGACTCTTCGAGTTCACCCGAATGACTTTCGGATTGTGCAATGCGGCGCAAACCTTTCAAAGGTTCATTCACTCAGTCCTGCGAAACCTCGAATTCTGTTTCGTATATTTGGATGATGTTTTGGTCGCTTCTACCACTGAGTCTGAGCACTTAGCCCATCTCGAGTGCATTTTTCAACGTCTCCTTGAGGCCGGTTTAGTCCTAAACGTTGAGAAATGCAAATTCCTTCAACAACAGGTGAGATTCCTCGGCCATTTCATTTCCCCTGAAGGAATACAGCCCGACCCAGACAAGGTGCAAGCGATATCAAGCTTCCCGCGTCCAAAGACAGTGAGGGAGTTGAGGAGGTTCTTGGGCATGCTGAACTTCTACCGTCGTTTCCTGCCCAAGGCCGCCCATCTCCAGTCCATTTTGAACGCGTACTTGTCTGGCCCCAAAACTAAGGACACACGAGAGATCGTGTGGTCTGAAGAGGCTATCTGCGCGTTTGACAAATCTCGTCAACAACTGGCTGACGCTACGCTCTTGGCATTCCCTCTACAAGATGCACCCCTAGCCGTTTTTGTTGATGCCTCTGACAACGCAGTAGGTGCTGCCCTTCACCAAAAGGTGGACCAAGTTTGGCAGCCGTTGAGCTTCTTCTCGAAACAGTTGAATCCCGCTCAACGGAACTACAGCACCTACGATCGCGAACTGCTCGCCGCATACCTGTCCATCAAATACTTCCGTTTCTCCCTAGAAGGCCGGCCGTTCACAGTGTTCACGGATCATAAGCCTCTCACGTTCGCTTTGAAACAGAAGCCCGACAAAGCGTCCCCTCGTCAGCTTCGACACCTGAGCTTCATAAGCCAGTTCACGTCGGACATCCAGCACGTGTCCGGGAAGGACAACATTGTTGCTGACGCTTTGTCTCGTGTCTCCGAAGTTAACATCCCCGCCTCACTCGATTTCTCGGCTATTGCCAAGGCGCAAGTGGATGACGCAGCACTTCAGAGCCTCAAGTCCAACCCCAAATACAAATTTCGGGAGTTGCCCATCTTCGGCTCAAACCTCTCGCTCTGCTGCGAAGACTCGGAAAAGGGACCTCGGCCATACATTCCGGCCACATTTCGCAAGGAAGTGTTCCACGCAGTTCACGACTTGGCGCACCCCGGCATCAGGACAACAAACCGGTTAGTCACCGGAAAATACTTCTGGCCCTCCATGAATAAGGATATTAATTCCTGGGCCAGAGAGTGCATCGCATGCCAAAAATGTAAGGTCTCCAGGCATGTTAGGAAAGAAGTGGGCTCATTCCCCCGCACTACCAAGCGTTTCCACACCATACACCTCGACATTATAGGGCCTTTGCGAGACTCGCATGGTTATAAGTATTGCCTCACAATCATCGACAGGTTCACGCGGTGGCCTGAGGCAATACCTCTGAAAGACATCACGGCGCAATCATGTGCTGAAGCCCTCTGTCGAGAGTGGATACCTCGCTTTGGCGTCCCTGCAGTGGTCATCACTGACCAGGGAATGCAATTTGAGTCCACCCTTTTCTCCGAGTTAGGCAAACTCCTTGGTTTTAAACGCCAGCGGACTACGGCATACCACCCACAATCCAATGGGATGTTGGAACGTTGGCACCGGACGCTGAAAGCCGCCATTATGGCACGCGACGACCCGTCCTGGACGCAAGTCTTGCCTCTCGTCCTACTCGGCCTTCGAACAACCCGCCGAGAGGAGTTTGCTGCCAGCCCCGCGGAGCTGGTTTACGGGGAGAACCCGAGACTCCCAAGCGATCCGGTCTTCGACAAGAGATCGGGTCTCACGGAGTCGGGGTTGGTGCGTCTGCTGAGAGACAATCTCCGACGCATCAAAGCGCCACCACCCACTCGACACTCGTCCATACCTGCCTGTTCGCCCAAGGAGCTGGACACTTGCACGCACGTGCTGATCAGGACGGATGCCGTCCGGAAGCCGCTGCAGCCTCCATATAAGGGCCCGTACCGCGTTCTCGAGCGGGGAGAACATTTCTTCCAGCTCGAGATCGGTGGTCACAAAAAGGCGGTCTCTTTGTCCAGACTGAAACCCGCGTGCGCCCCGAAGCAACGTCGTGTCCGCTTTGTGGATTAACGGCGAACGAAGTTCGGGGATCAGTCGCTGAAACCCCTAGGTTTCATCTGGGGGCGGAGTGATGTGGCGCGGCAGGATTCGCAGCATTCGAAATTTATTTCGAATGTTGCGAGTGCGAACAAATAGATGGCGCGGATCTATCCACTTTGCGTGGCACGCCAAGGGAGTGGAAGATCTCAAAAAAGTGTGCGATGAATAATTTTGTTTTAGGAGACCTGTCACAAATAAAAAGATATCAAGTTGGGAATTGAACACCGAAGTCTTTTTGAGTTCGTTGAATTAAAAAGTAATGTTAATTGTATATTAATGAAAATAACATATGAATTGTTAATTTAAAAATATCTTAAATATTTATAAGAATTAAACTTAGAATTTCAAAAATACATATATGTGAAGAATTACTTAAATGATATGGCAAACCACTATAAAGTGTGGATGCACACTACTCCTTCAAATAGAAGGGAAATTACCTTTGCCAATACCCTTAGGAAAAGTAAGCCGCACTCCTTGAAGATCTCTTTGCCAAAAATTTTCTGTACAGCTCCTGCAGGCTCTGCATTGTTGTTGCTTTCAATTTGAAATGTTTCCCAGTGAGTGGTAGAAGAGAATGATCTTTAAGATTTCGAAGAAGGCGAGTACCAAAGCTAGAGGGGCTTTTGCGTCTTCCCTGGCGTCGCATAAATATAACCTAAAGTCATTCTGGAAGCCATCAAACACATTAATAGCTCGATTGTCAGAAAGTATACTGGTTTTCGCTTTAAATTCTCCTGTACTGATTATATTAACGCCCTCCTGAACATACTGGACCATTGTATCGGATTTAGATCACGGTTCATCTACTCATCATTGATTTCAAGAAGGCTTTTGACAGCGTTAAAGGTACTGTAACTGAAATGCTGCAGAAAAGGCATTGCCAGGAAATTGACATCTATTGTCAATGCTACATATAACTTACTGCGGCGTGGTAAAATTTTAGAGAAAAGTCCAAGGTCAAGTCCGCATGGCTTGCATCTTGTCACTAGTGTGGTGATACGATGATGTTCTTCATGTTGCTTTCGCTGAAGGACGAGGAGGAGGAGAGAAGGAAAGCGGCTGAATGGGCAGTGTCCCTTCCCTAAACCACTTTAAAGAGCTCAAATCATGCAAATCAAAGCAATGTGTAATTATGTCTTTTACAGAGAGAAAGGATGCGCTTTGTTACAGCTTAATGTTACAATCGGCCTTTAGTCAGTTTAGCGGAAGGCATAACAAGCGAGTCGTTTGGCATTTTAAGGGTTTCAACATTCGACTATCACTATTGCAAAGTCATTAAAAGGTGTCCATTTTGTACAGACTCAGTTTAGATTAGTGGGGAATCCGCATTTCCAAGCACTCAGTCCTTTTGTTAAGCCCATTGTACTATCCCTTAAAATTGCATCTGCAATGACTGCCCATCTACGGTTGGAGGGTTTTACGAATCTGAAGACATTGTCCTTGATGAAGTATCTTCGTCTGACATCAGAGTAGGCCGGACAGTTTCATATAAAGTGCGGAGCCATCTTCTCCTCCTGTAGTCGACACCATCATTTTTTCCATGTTAGGGTTTTCATGTTCCACTTCCTTGTGGGTAACAAAAAAGCCGCTCTAGCAGCCCCATGTTCTTTCAGCTGTGAATGAGTAGCTGAGTCAAATTAAAGTAATTGTCTCAGGCGAGCGCAATAGCACACTTTAAGGCCCCGCTCCAATATGGATTGTTGCCCCAAGTATTATTATTATTATTGCCTTTACTACTAGAGGAGAAATTATGTCTGCAGGCTTGTATCTACGCAAAGATTTAAACTTGCTTAAGTGATAGCTCTTTGCATGCCAAATTCCAGTTTTTCGGTTGACAGTTGCTTACATCAGTCGGCCCTGAGTTGAGGTTTTGGATGCTACCTAGGGTATGCACTTCAAGCAAATGGTTCGCAGGTTCTTCTTCGTTTTCTGTGTACCTCGCATTCTTTAAACATAACATAGATAACGTAGCTGGTAGCTATGTTCTTTGACAAGGATCCGCTTCAACTTTGAGGTCACCTCAAGAAAGTTAGCCTTTTCACAGAGTTGTCTCCATGATGAACATTTGCCCGATCTTATACTCTTCTTTAGAAATCAAGTCTAAATTAAACTTTAGAGCTCCGTTGAGAAGTACCCTGTCGTTTTCCTCTGTGTCCAACCCGTCTTTAGCGTATTGAGTGGCAGACTGTTCTCAAGAGCCTATCTTATGTTAGATGTTTCCTCTATTCCAAAAATGGATTTGATGCATTTCCCAGGGATCATAACTCGGATGCTCAATTCTATTTTGTAAGCCGCCGCATCTGCCTTTCATCTATTCCGAAATGGAGTGACTTAAGGTGGATTCATGTCCATTACGAAATTAATACCCCTGAGAGTGTGATACCGTTTGATAGTCTCCACGTTTTGACAAGAGTCGCAATATCAGGGGACGCCACGGTGATGCCGATAACGAGACAAAGAAAGTGGATTCGTTACCCAAATTAAGGACCCGCAGTTCGATTCCTACTATCATATATGCTCTAATAGTTCCATTTCTTTCATGTCGATGTTGCAACATCCGCAGCATATATGGTGGGCCTGAACATCACATCACATCCCTGCCCTGATCAATATCAAATCTTGTTTTTGACTCTATTTACGAAAAACCCTGTAGCGGTAAGAGATGTGTGCTTATTGCATTGACCAATTTTCTTCAAAGAAGTGGTATTATCTATAAGTAGGAGTTTGAACCGAATATAGAAAACACCTTGAACTTGCATTTGGAGTTTATCGACAGGCTCTGAAGCTGTACGTCGTCCTTTTGTGCCTCAGCGATTGTCGTATAATCGATCGCGGCGACCCTGTAACCTCTAAGATCCGTGACTAAGCGGCTGCAACGACATTGTCTTTTCCAGACACGTCTTGGGTGTCGAATGTGAACGGGGTGATGAGACCCAGTTGCCGAAGCTGGCAAGGAGGCCCTTTGTCTGGTTTTTGTTTAAGCGCTAAGATGAGGGACTTGTGGCCCGTGAACGCGGTGAACGGCCTATCCTCAAGGGAGGAACAGAAGTATTTTATGGGGGCCAGTGGTGAGTAGCTCATGCTGCAGTTGCGTTGAGCCGGGTTTAATTGTTTAGAAAGGAAGTTCAACGGTTGTCAGGTTTAGTCCACTCATTGGTGAAGAGCAGCGCGTACCTCTGTATCTGAGGCTTCGATGAACACGGCTAGGGGCCAAGGAAATGCAAGAATTGTAGTATCAACCAGCTGATGCTTGACGGTTTCAAACGCCCGGACGGCATCAGTAGACCATGCAACCTCGCGATAGTCTTTTATTTGGGGCCCAGATAAGTAAGCGTTAAGGATCGCTTGATGGTGAGCAGCTTTGGGCAGGAAATGACGGTAGAAGTTTATCAGATCCTTCATCGTATTCGGCAGGGGAATGTTTTTGATCGTTTCAACCTTGTCTGGGTCTGATTAAATTCCGTGAGGGGTGAATATATGGCCGAGAAATTTCGTCTGGTTTTGTTGGAATTTGCACTTTTCAACAAGGCCGGCCTCAAGAAGACGTTGAAAAATGCATTCGAGATAGTTCATATATTCAGATTCGGAAGAAGAGGTGACCAACACATCATCCATGTATACGAAACAGAAGCTTAAGCACAAAGGGGATAAACTTCGGTTAAGTTTGCGCTGCATTACACAGGCCGAAAGCTATGAAACTCTCTGAGAATTTAGACGCCTGTAATCTCCGCAAGGCCTACCTTCACCGAATGCGGAATGCGCGAATGCGAAAGTGGGCCATGTCCTCAGAAACAATAGAAACAGGGACGTTTACCTGTGCGTAAATTTTCCCTGACGACTTCAACGAGGTTGCGGGGTATATTAAGGTTTTATTCTGTAATTCTACTAGCAGCCCATAATGGCACAGGAAGTCTGCCCTAAAACGAACAGCCACGAAAATTTTCTGCACTATCCGAGATTCACGTCGACCTGCCTGTAGCGGTAGTCAGCCGGGGAGAAACGACACCTCCGCATCCGTGTCGAAGAGAAACAACGTCTGCTCATAGGGTCAAGAATTGTAAGGAGACATCGAACTCCGCTTCGGGTAGCCGTCGCCTAGGCATCCAGCGAGCCAAGTTTTTTGTTGAAAGTTCAGATGCTAGTACAGTTAGTTGCTTTCTTTCCAAATTTACTAATTCGGGTAGCAGACCTCGACTCTGACTGCGATCGAGATCTACCTCCCGAACGCAAGGTACTCACACTTTCAGCGAGCTTTGAGAATGCGGCCTCCAATGTTTGTTCGTTTTAGGTCCTTGACTTCCTGCTGTGTGTCATCGCGACCTCGGGGCAAGCGTATACTTCGTGGATGTTGTCGGCGGTGGCCCTTCAGCGAGCCCGAGCCTGTGTAGGCCAAGATAGCGCGGTACTCGCCGGAAGTCGCTGCATCCATAGGGCTTTTAACAGCTCTGAACCGACGTTATTTCTACCTAGCTGCCTCACTCTCGAAGCAGCTAACTGGGGGTGCGATTGATTCATCTTAGCCTACTTACTTACTGGTACCCGGCACATGAGCTCCTCCTTTAATCGACCGCAAGAGTAGTCTTGCAAGACGTGCGCGGCAAGCTCGATGCAAGTAATGAGCGCGTGGTGTCAGTTATGACGCGGGAGGAGAAGATACAGGAGTACATTGAGAGCATCTTGCCGGGCAGGACTGCAAAGCCCCAGTAGCACATGCACACGGGTTTTTCGAATCCTATTAAGCTTCATCCTATTGCATTTTTTCTCAAAATACATGCCACCATTCAATAGAGCCGTACGTTAGGATCGAACGCACTATAGCGGTGTACAGTCAGAGAACCATCCTCTGCTGGAGACCCCATTTCTTTGCAAAGGTTCTCTTGCAGGCATAGAAGGCTATACAGGCCTTCTTAACCCTCAGTTCTATGTTCAATCTTCAATTTAGCTTTGGATCCAGGATTACACTCAGATGCTTTACATTAGAGGAAAGGGCCAATCTTCATTCATTCAGTCATGGTAGATGGAATTCAGGTATCCTTGTCATGGTGATGAAAAGCATCAGTTCCGTTTTTGGTTGGGTTTATGCTGAGTCCGCATCTTGCGGCCCACAAACACACCTTTCGCAACGCTCCTTTCATGATATCGCTCTTAATGTACAGAAACATTCATCATCATCAACGGCGCAACAACCGGTATCCGGTCTAGGCCTGCCTTAATAAGGAACTCCAGACATCCCGGTTTTGCGCCGAGGTCCACCAATTCGATATCCCTAAAGGCTGTCTGGTGTCCTGACCTACGCCATCGCTCCATCTAAGGCAGCGTCTGCCTCGTCTTCTTTTTCTACCATAGATGTTGCCTTTATAGACTTTCCGTGTTGGATCATACGCATCAAGTGACACGCCCACCGTAATCTATTGAGCGGGATTTGATCCACAACCAGACGATTATGGTATCGCTCATAGATTTCCTCGTTATGTAGGCTACGGAACGTTATGTAGGCTACGAACAAAAACATTTCTGATACTAATATCACCAAGTTGTCGGCATACGCCACCACCTTCACCCCACTGCTGTCCAACGTTCGCACCAGAGAGATGGCGCCACCCTGAGGCATGCCTCTGTTCACAGTTCTGATCAAGTGGTTGCCTCCCAAATTCGACTGGATTATCCTGGTATATGGATACAATTCAATGCGTAAGATACCCCTCCAATCCAATACCGGTCAAGGCTTCCTTGATGGCGTTGGTGCTAACGTTGTTAAAAGCTCCCTTTATATCCAAGAAGGCAGCTAGGGTAGACTGCTTGTACTGCAGCGACCGCTAAATTGTGTCAATTACCTCGTGGAGGACAGTTTCTGTAGATTTTCCTTTCAGCACGAAAGAGGTTAGGCTGAATGGTCGAAAGTCCTTCGCGGACTCATTACCGCGCCTGCTCGTTTTCGGTATGAAAACCACTCGTGTGCGTCTAAAGGACTGCGGTACGTATCATAAAGAAATGCAGCTTCGGTAAACCTCAACAAACCACGGCACAACCCTTTCCACTAGGTCACTGGAATTCAGGTCTGGACACAGAAAAGCGCACAGACTTTTCCTCGCGAGAATAAATGCTCTAGATACTGTTCTGATCAGCGTCTCCTGTGCTATGAAATAAATTAAAATATTTGCTTTGGAGCCCTTTGACGGTTCGGTCGCCTCCGACCCAGGGCTCCTGTATTAGTGCGCTGTCGATGTGTTCCTCTAGGAGGAAGACAAGCAGATTAGCCGACGCGCACTTTGATTGCTGCAGATTTATCTACGTTACCCTCAGCATGATCTACTAGGTTGGGGGGTTCGTCAGTCCCCGTCGGACCGTCAATCGTCATCTCCTCCAACAGCTCGTTGGCGGCATCGTTTGGATCTAGGTCGTCGTCCGGTGTTGCAGCGCGAAACACTTTTATCTTTGCATTCCTGATTCCAAACCGCACTTTACAGTCGACCTTTTCCAGTGTCTCCACGCACTCTTCATTTATACGGAATAGTAAAGGTTGGCTGTTTGTCTGGTAAGATTTGGTCGAGAATTTTTGACGCAAAAGTTTACCAGTGTACATCTTGGTTGGTACGGATTACTCACCTCCTTAAGTGGCTACACAACTTTATGGGCGCAAAACTGATAACTAAATATAAACTCTTAACCTCCATTATCAGTAGAATTAGATCGCATCTTGAGACCAATAGATTTGAATTTGAAAGTTTGGGGTTAGCGCGGCCTGTGTGTCCAGTTTCCATGCCTGCTTCGTAAATCTTCATATCGTATTCCAGAAAGCTTTCAAAGTAAGGTTTTCTCGGAAGTACCTATGGAAGACTTGTAAATTATTTCATCAGAGAAAAAGAGATTACAGATTAAATATTTAAGTTTGTGCGGCAGGCCCCCTTGCAGGGCAAAACATAAAGGATTTCTACTTAACATTTTAACTGTAGAAAAGAAGGACAGAGAAGCTATTGGTGTGCACTTAAAAATGCTTGCGTACTGTATAAAATTATCTCAGTGTAAACCAGAAAATTATCTTAATCTACATAAACCTGAGGAAGGTGTTCCACTGTTTATCTATGGAAAGATTGAAAGTTTACATCAGATGAAGACACGCTTTTTCCTTTTATGACATGTGCCTTACACAGATTCAAAGCCTTATTGCCTTACCCTAATCTGCCATTAAAAGCATGTGTTTGCCACTCCCACCCAGGATTGAATTCAAGCGAATCAAAGCTACCTTTCTGAAATACTCTGTATTCAGGTGTACATCCAGGCGTACACATTCCTTATCTCCATCCTGAAACTCAGTTCCGCACTAGCATGAAAAATCACATACAATCCGCTTGTTGCTTTCGAAATTACCGGTTCTGTGTTTCTCCACGAAAAAAACGTGCTTCTAATATCTGGCACAGCTCAACCGTAAGGATCTGGCTAGGATCTAAGCTTGAAGCATGTGGACGCAAGCAAGAAGGCAAATATTTGCGGAAACATGTGGCCGGAAGTTGTCTACAACACATCCGCAGTATTTACGGTAGCCCTGGAAAGAAGGTCCTTTACGGTATTAAGTCGTCCCTAATGGCATTGAAGTTGATGCTTTTAAGAGTTTTCCATTTTACTTTAGCTGAAAAGAGAAGATGATGGGATCTAATAGAAAAACGATTCCCTTTATTTACACTAGAACTCGTGGATGGAGCGAGGAATTAGACGAGTAGTCCTAGAGCGAGCGTTTTTTCCTTGCCAAAGAACATTTTTCCTTGATGTATTCGAGACCGTGTCGGCGACGACACGCCGTAGTTGATGGGCGGAAAGAACTGGAAAGCGTGATACTTAAATACTTTTGTAAATAGGCTCCATTATGCTGCGCTAGGGGTGTAAAGTGGATGAAGAAAAGTACCGGGTTGGAACATACTTTCAACGGGTCAACGCGGAAGGTTTTGTTGGGGTTGATGTACCCAGATGAGTGTTTTAGTTAAATAGTGGTAACGAGTTTGCTGGAAAACGAGGGAATATCCAAAAAGTATCTTTTGAACATGAGAAAGTATGAAAAATTAAAGCAAACAAGGAATTTTTAATGAATTACTTTGTTGATTTATATTTGCTGAAATGCTTATTTTCTTTTCCAGGAAGTGAATCACTATATTTTTGGAGAGGCTCTGAATGTAAATCGCTTCCTTTAGTTCTGTGTGAAGTTTGCTTACCTCTGTATTGAATATACTCTTCAGTTTTTTAAATTAAAACGTAGTGGAAGCGACCAATATTTGCTTACCTATCAAATAAGTTTTTACGGTTGCCATTGGAGATGGAGAACAAATAAACTGTTGTTGAACTACCAGAAAGGTTCTAAGTACATCATACCTCCATAGAAGGAAGAATTTCGTCCCTGGGTTATGCTGTGAAATTTGATTTCTGTCTTTCCGTAAGTTCTGTCATTGTCTTTCACCCCTGGCTTCCTTGAAAAAAAATGTTAAGCGCCGTAGAACCATTTGGAAGGAGCCCGAAGAAACTCCATCTTCTTCCAGAGCAGGATTTCACCCTCTTAGGTCTTATTGTGTATTTGGTAGGCTATTGGAAGGATTATTCTCTGAGAAACAAATCCTAACAGTGGATGTATAGTGTGTACAGTTAGATCATCTCGAGCCGACTTTGTGAATAGAGGCAACCTCATAAGTCATCATGACAACCATAGGTTTCACACTGTTCCGCTCACTCAGCGAAATGTTGTGGAGTTAGATCGACAGCAGTAATCGGAGATACACTAAAAACCAGGTAGGTGCGAAGGTCTCATTGGCCGCTCCGAAGAGCCCAATTAGCGCTGTGTTGCGCCGTTTTGGTGCCACAAACTCCTAAGAGCATGCCTGTTGTTAGAGCAGAGTTTTCACGAAGAAAGCAGCTCTCCCATTCCTGCAACTAGAAATCTCTCTGAAGGCATGGTTTACCTAGTGTCCGTAGCCTGCCTCTAGCTAGAGCTGGGCAATCGCGAAGGATGTACTTGAGGGTTTCTCCTCTTCTTCGCAGCTTCGGCAATATGAGTTGTATTATATGCCGAGTCTGGCGGGATGATTCCTATAGGCCTTTGTGCCGGATAAACCACCATTATCTTGTATGCATTTGCACGCGTCTGGCATAAGAGCTTTCGCGGTCGAGTTTTGTTATAGGCGGACCACATCGTCCTTGACTTCGCTCAGTTGGTGAGCTTTCGCCATTTGAGACCCGCAGCTGCTAAGCAGTGCGACTGGATTCCACCCTTGACAGTCGTCAGCGGGACACAGGCTGCACCCGCCGAACGAATGCCAAGAGCAGAGCCCCACCTGGCCCGTCCGTTAGCCCACTCATTCTCCTATTAGTTCCTATGACCGGGAATCCAGAGGAGGGTGACCTTGAGCGTGCCGCCCAGATTGTTCAGCGTGTTTTTGCACAGCCCCATCATCCTGGAGGGTGCCGCCGTTGAATGCAAGACCTTAATGGCCGCTTGGCTGTCAGTCGATGATTATGTTACGCTTCTGGTTCGGATTATGCTCAAGTCATCCAAAGGCTTCCAGTATCGCCAGCACTTCCGCTTGTAATACAAAGTAGCACTTCGCTATTCACCATCCGGACTCACGTAGTCTGACAACGCTGTATGCTACAAAGTATTTAATATGAAGGTGCAAGGGAAAGAGGTATAGGAGTACATTGAGAGCATCTCCTCGGCTGCTCAGCCACGGCAGCACCTGCACAAGCGGTTCTTTTGGTGAATGCATTTACGCACAGAGTGTTTGACTCCACTAACGGTACGTCGTCGGACTACCAACGAAACACCTCCCCATCGTCAGAGAGCTATCTTAAACCGTTTGTCACATTACTTCGGGCTAGCCCCGGAACTCTCCCGCCTTCCGGAGCCTTCAAATCAGGGAATTCCTTTCACAAACGGGAGAAACTATCAGTTAAAAGAACCGCCTATCATCCGATTCCTCGGCCGGTCGAACTCTATCTTCTTTGCAACGAGAAGGACCCGAACGTAATGAATAACACGGCTCCACCTGTCGGCACTCCTCAGCATCTCCTCGACAATGTTGTCTGGAGAGAGGTGTTTAAATATAGCTGCTGACAATTCCCATCCCACCTTTTACAAGAAAAAAAGGTGTAGTGGGCGTCGTCCACAACTCCATTGGAAAATACACAACCCGTAGGTCGTGCCTTTCCAATCTTGTGCAGGTAAGACTGAAAACCTCCATACCTACTAAGAGCTGGGTAAGGAAATAGTCAGTCTCATCATGCTTCCAATTCAGCCACGCACCTAAGTTTCCAATGAGCGGCACATTCATCTGCCTCTAGTTTTATTCCCACTGATCTAAGGCGCGTTGCCATTCTTCACTAGCAACCATCTCCTTTGGTTCTTCTCCCTTTTGTTTGTATATGGCTTTACGCTCCTTAGCAAGAAGGGCAACGAAGATCACTCGCACGATCACACAGTCGGTTCAGAGATAGTGCGGTACGCAGGCGCCATCTGCAAAGTTCCTTGTCTGTGTACTTGCGCGAGACGTTCACGATATACAGGGTTTAGGATTCTCTTTTTAGTCAGAATGACTAATTCAGTTTTTTACAGGGCAAGGTTGAAATTATGAGCAGTCATCCATCGGCTTACTCACCGGATCAATATGCCAAGTCTGTTTTACGTCTGTTAGAAAGTGCATCCAGTAACAAGCGTCGCGACATCATCTACATAACCGACCAGGCTCGACTCTTCTGGTATGTCGAAATTAAGTAGACCATAATCGGAAGCGTTCCAGAGGTACGACCCTAATATGAATCCCTGCGCTACCCCCGACGTGACCTCCGCCTTTTATAGAGCAGGGTTCACAGACTGTGCCTCAAAATTAATAAGAAATAGTTCGGCACGTGGAAAATATTGTCTAGTGTGCCTAGAATGTGTTTCCATTTTATGGAATGAAAGGAATTTCCGATGTCAAGTGTTACGAGGGGCACCACCCGTTGAGCTCGGCAGCTATGTGCCACCGCTCGATGAACAGGATCCACGACTCACATCAACTGTGAGGATTTCCAGAGAGCACGTGAGCTGGAAACCAACCCACCGCCCTCCGTTTTTCGAATGGAAGACACTTCTGCTCCGCTATCTTCAGGTTTAATCTTGTAGTATATTTCACTGAGGACTTTCGTAAAAGTCTTGCCTTCCATTGGCTTAATAAGCAGAGCTGGCAGTCCGCTCCTCCTTCGTCCCCCCACCTTTTGCTTTGGTGACCCATCCTTCGTGCCCGCTTTAATTTGAAGGAGAGGTTTTTCTCATGACGGGCGTGTTGTTGTCTCTTGTCCCTCTTCGCTCTGAGCCCTGGAGAGTACCTGAGTGGAGTCTATTTCAGATGTCACTTCCTCTTCCTATTTTGGCCCAGTTCGCTCTGCAATGGGCTATCTGTGATCCGTTTGGTGTTCGCAGTGTTCTCATCAGGAGGCGCGGTTGTTTATGCTTCCCGCGGATTTTCTCTTACTCTCCATGTCCGCCCATAATACGAAATTCTGCCCAGGAGCTTCTCTGGCTCCATCAGCTCGTTTTTCACCCCTTTGCTTACGTTTTTCGAGAGAAATGTCGCGGATCGCATGCGCTTCAAAACTGCCGCGCACATAACCCCATTGACCTCGACAAGGAGTTTTCGATGGCTCCGGGGACTCTCAATGTGTCCCGGCGTGTGTGGTTCATTAGCAGTGCGTTCTGCACCGTGAAACTTTCTCGAGGCTGCTAGCCAGGACGCAGGTATTATTCAGCTTGGGGGTCAGAACTATTTGCTTGGGCCCCTCGGGGATGCCCCTCGCGGTATCATAAGCGACCCGTTAAGGATCGTTGACGACCCCTGAGGCTACCTTTTCGAATCCTATTGACCTTAGAAGGGAGGTACTTCTTGCTCAAAGCCCGCCACTATCCAATAGAAACGTACCTTAGGATAAAATATACCACAATTATGTGTACCTAGAAAACCATCCTCGGATGTCGACTCCATTTCCTTGTAAAGGTCCCTTTATAGGCATAGAAGATTATGTAGGCATTCTTATTCCTTAGTTCTATGTCCAATCTCCAAACTAGCTTTGCGTCGAGGTTTACATCCAGATAATTAACATTCGAGGAAAGAACTAATTTTTGTTCGTTCAGTCGCGGGAGTTGCAGCACGGGCACCCGTCTTGGTGGTAAATAGCATCAGTTCCGTTTTGGTTGGATTTATGTCAAGTCCGTATTTTGCGCCGTACAGGTATATCCCTGACACCAATATCACCAAATCGTCGGCATGCGACACCACCATCTCCCCGCTTCTGCCCAACGTGGGTAAAACTTGTTCCATCACTATCAACCAGAGCACCAATGTAGTCGTGCGCATACTTGCCAGATCAGACTGGATTATCCAAATTCCTATCATGGATATCACCCACATATCTTATATGCGTAAGATGCCCCTCCAAACTAATACTGACTAAGTCTTCCTTGATGGCGTTGGAACTAACGTTGTTGGATGCTTGGTTCATATGCTGCTTGTACTGTACTATAGTGACTGCTCATCTGTGCCAGTAGTAGGACCGTCTTGAACTTCTTCAAGACGTCCTTGTATAGCTGCCAATATTTGTGCCTATAGTAGATGTTTAAGATCTACCTGGTCAGCTTCCTGACGCTGAGCAGATCTTCATTCCACCACGCTGGCAATGTCTTCTTACTATATTTAGGAGGGCACGACACTTTAAAGGCGGTTCCAAGTGCCTTTTCCAAAGCTATGCCCTTTGACTCCAGTATGTCCTTTATGCCAACCTTACCACCTTGAACACCGGGTAATGCGTTCTTGATAACTTGACCAAACTTCCTCCAGTTGATCCTCGTGGGGTCTCGGAAAGGTTTGGAGGCTTCTGTGGCAAGATCGTGATCTGAAAACGGTCTCTGGCCAGATATTTTCCAGCTATACACCCGAAGAATTCCAGTGTCGATTAGTAAGGTGCTACCAAGGGTTTTATCCTAACCGCCACAGTTCTCTCTGTTGCACACCGCTAGATTTGTGTTCATAATAAAATCAAATTATGACTCATCTCATTCGTTAATTTCCGAACTGTTCCAGGGGATATGACTTGTATTTTACTCGTATCCTATCAACAACTTGGCCTTCTTTGCAACGATGGTGGACGTCAAATGTTGCAGAGCTGCTCAGTCATGAGTCTGATATGCCGAGGAAATATGCACGGTTTTCGCCTAATCCTGCTCTAGTTTTACTACGACTAGGTCTCTGGAACTCAAGTCGGGACACAGAAAAGCGTGCAGACTCTTCCTGGCGAGGATACATGCTCAATATCTTTCCCGATCATTGTCTTTTGGTATGGTATAAATTATAATATTTTTTGTGGAGTCCTTTTCTGGTTCGGTCGCTTCCGATCCAGTGATCCTGTGTTAGTGCGACTTTGATGTCTTTCTCTAGGAGGAAGACCTGCAGAGTAGTTGAGGCGCACTTCGAATATTGCAAATTTATCTGCGCTATCCGCAGCATGATCTGCTTGCGTAGAGTGTTTATCAGTTCCCGTCGGACCGTCGGTCCTCATCTACTCTAACAGCTTGTTGACAGCGTCAACTGGATCCAGGTCGTCATTCGATTTCGTAGAACGGGCGACTTTCACCTTTGCATTCCTGACTCCGCGCCTCACTTTAAAATCTGCTTTTTCGATTGCCTTAAGAGAATTTTTATTTATGCGGAATAGAAAGGGCTGGCTATTTGCCTGGCGTTTCTCCTTCTTGATAACAACCTATTCGTCCATAGGAATACTCGGGCTTTGAAGGCACAGTGATCGGACGACCTGATGCAAGCGACAGACAGGGCATGTTGACGTATGGGATGACTTTGAGCTTTACCCCCTCCTAGGTGTCGCTTATCTTAGCGACGCTCAAACCAAGAAAGACTATGTAAAGTTGGTCGTCATGCTATAACGTGAAACCCATGGACCACTTGGGGGGAATCAAAGCAAGGAATGAATCCCGTCTGTTCGCTTTTGTCGTCCAGGAGAAACTTTCTAATAGGCTGGCCTTAACCCTGACCCACACAACCGACGTTAGTTTGCCGCTAGCGGAATTTCTATTCGTCGGCCCGCTGTTGCTGCTTACCTGTTTGCAGAGGTTAGTTGGAGTCCGAGCACACTTTGGTCTTCATCTTGGGGTCGATTGCGTTTGAGAGTGCGCTTCGTCTCCTGCACGTTTCCCAGAAGTTTGCTGTTATATTCTTCAACAATCGCCTGGTATTTATTTATTTTCATGCTGCTCGTCAACAGTATCGGCCTCCTTATTCTTCGTAATCTTGCTCAGAATATGTATTGTCTTTTGGTACTGGCTCTTGATTAGGACTTCAGTGGATCTCCGATTCGTCGTCGGTTCTCAGTGACCGACATTCTTGTTAACTTTTGATTTTGAGAGGTTTGCTGTCGTCGACGGTTTGGGAGTAGTATGGTTGATATCCGCTACATCCAGCTCGACGGCAGTTGATTCCAACCTGAGAACCACTAGTCCATCTGCACCTTGCTCCCGGAGGTTCCTGTGGTTGATTCCAGCAAAGCGGCACTACGGTTGGTACCGAAGTACTGCCCTCGACGGCGACCTGGCCAAACCACATCTTCTCTCGTCGGTTTTTTATTTTTGTTAATCTAGTCCACGTCTTGGTGCCATAAGTATTCCGGGAAGAATGTCGAACTTGACTATCCCGGTCACCAGGGTAAGGGTCTTATTTGAAGCTGAAGGTGCTTAAGGTATTCTCTGAGTTCGCATACTAAAGACCAAGCTCACCATTGTCCACGCAATATCTTTTCCCGTGCAGAGAGTGGACGATCCTAGTAGCCACCGCGAGGAGGTTTATACGTTGAGAGATCTTAACACATGTCGAACCGTCAAGCTGGAAAGCACAACTGCTGAAAAATAAGAGAGCTGGGCTGCTTTTAGCAACTATGGCGAGCCTCGTACGCCCCTTCGCAGGAGCTGGGAAATACATGCATAGCTTCAGCAATATACCGGGTATGTGTATCTTTCGTCAATTTTACTACTGTCAACCATATATCGGAACAATGGAGACTAGCAATATATTTGACTTAAAACCGTACTGGGAAAAGTTTGAGCTCTAAGAGAAGAATGTTGAGACTAAACATTTTCTATGCGCTCACAGTTAATAACTCTGCAGACGAAATTGTGAAAAATTCACTATCTGAAAGAGATTCCATCAAGAAGAGGCACGACACCTTAAAGGAAAATTTCTTGTAATTGAAAAAGTTAGCCAAAGGTTTCGCTCGAAGCATAGTGCTCACCCAAACTATAACTTGTAGGACTGTTAAGAAAATATCCCCAAGCCTTTGATTGCTATTTCGATTTAGACTTCTTAATGAGAGAAGCACTATTCACTTTGAAAAACGAATCAGTCAAACAAGCTCCTCTAAATCAAATTAAATAAAATTATCAAAGGTAAATAGTAAATTATCATTTTCTAAGAAATAATATCAGGACGTCGCTACAAAACATTCGTCCTTGCTTCTTGATTTGATTTTCTGAGCAGTTTATGATTCACATCATAGTTAAAGTAAGTGGTAATAAGGAGGTTAGCTGTTGCACCTCCAACCTCACTTGCTTTCAACTTTTCCCAGAATAAAAGGCAACATTAATTTCAAAAGGAAATTCGGTTAACGGAAACCGTAAAAGTTGAAGTGGGACATCTCTAATAAATCAAAGCTTGCTGACCTGAATGATGGCAAAGCACCCGTAAACAATCCATCTGGAAATTTCCCAATGAATTTTAGTTCTAGTAAGTTTGCTTTATGAGAGGGAAAAAAGAGCTTCATTTTGATTCACGTCCTTTCAAATTTGACCAAAGTGCAGCGGAAGTAGCGGTTTGGTTGAAATGGAAGTACTGGGCGGATGGATGGATGCATGAATGGGGATGTTTTGTGTAGGATTGAGCTATGTTGCCTCATATTGCAGCTTGCTGGTTTATTGAATGTCCTCTCAACGCTTATTTGTTATAACAAGTTTCAGACTAAAGAGATAATTTGCTAGGTGCAGTTGATCGGTGTGTTATCTTCCAGTTGGTATGGTATTCCACCGCGGAAGCATGGAACAGTCTAGTAAGATCTGTGACGGTGTTTCGCCTTATTTTCGCCAAAGTCTGCATATTGAGTCTTCAGTATAGATCCTCTTCAAGTGCAGTTGCTTCTATAGCGGGCAGTGACCGGTTATTAGTCTACCACTTTGCTCAATTTCAGAGTTCCGGCTGCCTAGCTTCTATTAACCATTTACTATGCCTAAAGTTTATTCCGTCTTATATCGATGGGTTATTTGCATGAAATTCCAATCTTCCATAATTCTCAGAGTTAAGGCTTTGCTGATTTCGCTCTGGATCCAGAAATGATTTTTGGGATCTCGTTCCTACAAGCTCAGCGGCCCTCGCTTTACCATTAATACTTTGTATCCCTTTATCCATTTCGACGTTATCTCGTTTCTGGCAACCAGGCTTTCGAGGTTTTCCTGGCTTTCTCATAAGAGCTTGTATACTTGAGGAATGCAATAGTTTTATTTTTTTCTGGAAAGAATATTCCTCCGTAGATTCTCCCTGATACACAGATTTATCGCTTACATCTTCCCCTGAAAAGGGGTGGTGGGTTGACGTAAAGGTTGCGACATACTGCTCCTCGGGTTCTCGCCACATTTATTCCAACTCCAATACCGTCCTAGTGCCCTAGTGTCCTAGTGTCATAGTGCCACAATACAGGGCTTCTCAAATTATTATTACTCTAATCATTCTCGTTCTCCTTAACTATGGTGTATGACCACTTTAGAATCCAACTAGCCCACATCTTCTAATAGCTCTTACCATATTTTACCTGCGGCTCTCGAGGCTTCTGTTCAATTTTTGCTTGGTATTCAGGATAACTCCCAGATATTCTAAGATATCTGAAGGGTCTTGTTTGAATTTCTCTTCAGTTTCTGCGATTCAGATCATTCTTCTAAACTCAGAGCTGCAGACGCCTATAAATCATCCCTTCTGTACCGTACTCCCTCCGCTCAGTGAGACTAGCAACTAATTCACTAAAAAGGACCACAGGATAGGACTTCCTCTCCACAGTGGGGAGCCAGCTTGCTTTCTAAAATTTATTGTTAATGTGTTCCTTCTATATCTTGGTTTCTAGTGACTGGCACCATAGATTCAACGGAGGTGTTTGCAAAGGTGCCTTGTACATCCATGAAAACTACGACATATATCCCTTTGCTATTCATTGAGACTTTCATCTTTGCAACTAGCTGATGGAGGGCTAACTAGCAGACAGGCTGGATGCTATGCTGGAGGTAAATGTAAACCTCCTTACCAAGTATTTCGCAACTAGTTTTTCTGGTGTTTTGAGAACAAACTGGGGTAGATGATTTGATTTCATTCGAGCTAAGGGGCACAGAGCCTTCTATCGCAAAAGGGTAGATTCCATCTGAACCAGGCGAATTGGATAGTTCGAATGAGGCACTCGAGTCTCTTCATTGTTCCAAATGGAGTAGCTGAATCTTTAGTTCGATTCTCCTGCAAACGTACTATTTCTGGGGGGAAAAGTTTTCGTTTCCTCACAAAATTTTCAAAATCTTCTCCACGATTGGCTTCCGGGATGTCTTTGTTATCCCACGAATCTCGGACAATGAAACATAATATACTTCTTCATGTGTAGCGGGGTGCATTCAAGACACTCGGTCGATTAGTGAGAAACGATGTAATTACTTTCTGTATCAACCGTGGCCGTAACTGTGTTGGTTGGTAATTTAATTCTCCCATCTCTCAGTACGCGTAATCATTGTATGTGCCCAGTCGCTTTTTCGGCTATTAGCTCATCGTGGTTGCCATCTCCTGTATAGGTCCTTTTTAATGGCTTCTCAGAAGCCCGAAGGATGATCCTTTTCCTTCAAAATTGGCACAACCCGGGGGTTGTGTTTTGCCCGGTGGCTGTTTTCGTCCTGAAGACAGATGCTTACCCGTAGGCGAGACTTTAGCCTCAATAGGTGGCGCCGACTGGAGCGCGGGGTCAGGAGTACTAACAGGGGCCACGGCTCATCCATTGAGGACTGTCTGATTGTCTGGACTCAGGTTCTCCATCGACGAACACAGAGCTGCCCCTTCGCTCAGGGTTGAATTCTCATGATCGAAATGCTTTTGTTTTGTTCTGTGCTTTAGACTTTTATTTTTTTCATAGTTGGCTGCCATGGCCTTTGTTTTACCGGGGAAAATATGTTGCTCTCGGCAGAGCTTCTTTTTGCCGATACAAAGCTAGTTGAAACTGAGCGTCGTACCCAGAGGTGAGCGTACACCGCCACATTTTAACCCCTATGACCATTCAGCCCTCGACATGTTAGACACACCGTGGCTTGGGGTTTTGATTACTGCTTGGGTGTCACCTCCGATTCTGAGAGGATCCCTCTTACTGAACTCCTCCCTCACCTCGACAAAGTAGGTAAAGGTCGAGGGAGTGCATTTACGTTCAAGCTCAGTGGGGCTAAATGCTGATTCAAATATTCTGATATAAGAAATATAAAGAACCTCTCATAATTAGAGCGTCTAGGTTCCAATTTCCCCTAATTCTTATGTAATTAGTCTGCCTTCTGTGCTATGATTGCATCTATCGTAAGATCATTTTGAGTGGCCAGAGACGCCCAAGAGAAGAGAGCTGTCCCAAAACCTAAAAAGAAAGTTGGCGAAACTTACCACGAAGATGTGAAAATTATCCAAACACGGGACTTTGCACCTAGTCAAAGATAAATAAGTGAGTTGAACCTGATCCGTCTATTGCCATCAGCAGAATTAGAGTATTTGGGAAAGCCGAATCAGATTTTACATTGATGTACTTAACGTTTCCTCTCGTTGGGGTGTTCACCGTCAGGATCGGTCACTGTTTTTATTTATTTTTAGTTTCATTATGAATAATCCAATACAGCTAGGGTCTATTCCGTCGAATTCGAGCAGCTTTGTACTCAAATATCAGCGTTCACGCACCCATCTTTACCGATGTGACCACCTAGCTTTGGACGTAATGGCTTCGATAATTATCCTTGAACTTTAAGACTTTCATTTAGATTTTCAAGAACTTTTTTATACTGGGCCCTTCACGGGAAGGTAAATATTCGTCAAAAGGAATCCTTCCTTGTAATTGTACACAAATGGGCACTAGCAGCGGATATGTCGAATGTTTGTTGCTGGTTCTACTATTCAGTGCAATCGTCTTGCTTAGCTGGTAATAGCCTTTGCCACAACAATAAAATAACCCCTGCCGGTGGTACGTTACATCCCTCCTAAGCAAAAATTTTTTGTAGCCATGGCAGGATCATTTCTGGACGTCCAGTAAAAATTGGAACACAAAATTTCCTGAGATGGGAATGGTCTTACTTAAATTATGGCTACAACGCATTTTGAAACAGATTCACGGCATTTCCAGCTTTTGATTGAAAATAAACTAGGCTTGACTTTAATGAGTTTATTGATTTCATGATTCGCAATATTTTTCGTTTGTTATCAGCGTAATCTTGGTAATGTGTTGCAGTAATTCATCGTGCAAAAGTTTGCACTCGCTTGCACTTTTATGTCACCGATAATTCTTTGAAAGAGCATTCTCACTCTACAAGTTCTCAGTTGTATTCAAATCTGAACCTGCACCAAGTGCTCAGAAAACAAGTTTTGGTTTAGTTAGATTTCGGTCGCGCGGTCCACTAGGCAGCTCGTGAATATTTATCCAAATTTTAATCCATAAATTTCGAATTTAATGTAAAATAATAATATTAAATATTTAATTGGTAAATATTCGTGAATAGTAAAAGGATAATAGTGATTTTTCCTCATTTTCGGGGTTTTTTTCCTTAAACAAAACCGGTTCAGTACACTAGATTTTTACTGTCCCATGAGGTGCCGGGATTGCATGTCGGTACATGCCCTAGTCACTTAGTCAGTAAGTAAGATTACTATTGTCCGGAAGTATTCTGCGTTAATAGAATCCGGAAACGTAATAATCCCCAGTGAATCCGGGAGTGTCGAATCGCGTCCCTAAATTCCGTTTCGTTCCCCATCGGTATAATCTTCCTTGTTGGATCGTAAATAACGTGCTCGTTTCAACAGTGTTTTAACCATCCTGAATTGTTTTTAGATTGATCAGATTCAGGTTCCTGGTTTCCTAAATAGATGGTCGCGCGGAGTGATCGTATGGTTTCATTCTCGGTTACTGCAATTATAGCCCCGGACATAAGCCCCTAATTCTCAGCTATTTTTCTATTTTCCTATAACTAAGCTACAATCCTACTAAGTTAGGATACAACTAAGTTCGGATTATCTTTCAAATTTGAGTAATATGAACCTTAAAGTGTGAGAAATTTTAATCGTGATAATGTCAGAACTTTTCCTACGAGGATAAAAATTGCGTGTAGAATGGATGTAATCTCTTTAGCACCGTCATAATGAACATATAAGGATTTATCAATCTCCAGAAGGGGTGAGTACACATTTTTGTTATATATCCTGTCCATTTGCACTGGCTGCAAGCCTGAAAATGTATAGTTTATGGCTATGGAAGCCAATGGAGATCTAGCATGAGTATTCCGCTATTATAATCATTCACAAGATTGGGGCTAAAATGGACCCTTATAGAACACCATATGTTGTTTGATATGATTTCGATGTTGCATCTGAATCGCAATACAAAGGTCTATTGATTGAAAAATGGGGAATAACACACACTAGGGATATCTCGCCTGATCGCATTCCAAGCAATCGATTTTGTATATACCATTCTTTTCCTTCTGTTGCAGGCAGCCTTCTATTAATATTATTCCATTATTATATATTAAAGGAAGTTGTACTTTGTCCCAGCAGAACTATTGTCCTCCTTTTACTGATTATGATGTATCTATTAACTATAATATGTCAAGCAAGCCTATAATTTGGCGTCTGGTATCAAGTATTGTCCTGGCCCTACTTTGCACAAGTGCCGGACATTGTCCCAGAACTTGTATGAAGCGTTCGACATTCACCGCACAGAACCTGCATGCAGTGCCCGTAGATATCCCTAGCTTCCCCAGGCGATAGTTTAGTTGACCGTGACTAGTGAGTATTTCAACCATAATCTTGGTGAGGTTTAAATAGTCCTCTGTGTGCTGGGGTTTGTATACCCCATAAGCACCCTGGACTGCTCCATTCCTGGCAGGCTCGCCCAGTGTAGTTCCCTCAAACGTTCCTCCTAATTGTTTAATGTCATAACCATGCACCCATTTCTAATTAAACTGAAGAGATCTGGCCGATGTTCACGTGTCCCTCCTCCTTTCCTGGCGAGTTTATCCGCTGTATCATTGCCTTGCCAGTTTAGAGTTTACCTGATCGGTCCTAAGTGCGCTTGGTCAGAATGGCAATGTTCTGCAACTATATTTCCTTTGGAGGTTGAAGGAGGCACATCTGGTGGTTCAAAGTAGATATCTGTTACAGTAAAGTATCTGTTTTTAGTGATCCCGCGATGTACCAAGTAATCAGTTGCTTGTTTAAACCGCATGTCACAACCACGCTCTGCCAGTTTTCCCTGTTATCGTGCTATCGTGCTTGGTATCAATAATTCGAGGTACTGCCTAGACAGAATATCAATCTTCCTTCGATTTAGGCAGCTGGGGAGCGGGGGGCAGCACTAATGTTCCCGGCCAGCCTGGAGATCGCCCTCCTTGCCTTGGAGAGGAGTCCTCATTATTCCACTGATACACACGCAAGCCTGTCTTTGGAATTTGTGTCATTGTTATGCTAAGTTCAGTTCTTTCTGCCAGATTATCGCCTCAAAAGTAATCATTGTCCTTACTATCGCAGTGTATATCTCAAGTAGGATCTTCGGGATGCAACACCGTTTTTGTTTTCTGCTATGGACCCGGAAGTCATTAGAGCCCTCGTAGCTTTCCAACATGCATTTTCGATAGAAATTTTTCGGTCTAGTGTAATTCCCACCTCCAGACCACGTGACCTCCTTATGCCTCTTAAGCTTACGCTTTCTAGTGGATAGTACTATGCTGGTTTTGGCTGGGTTGGTGCGCAACTTTCTTGCAACAGGCACTAGTAACCCTTAGTCCAGTTTAGATTTTTTCACATAGGGTATCCTCGCATTTCCCCTACAGATTGAAGCAATGGCGTCATCGTAACCCTGGACTTGTATTCCAGTATTTGTTAGCTCGTGCAGGAGTTCATCCACTACCACTCTCCATATAAGTGGTGATGATACCCCGCCCTGTAGACAATCTTGAGTGTAATATTTTGACAATAGAATTTGTTCCTGTTGGTACTTCTGTTTGCTTATTCTCTAATGTCCTGCCCATCCAGAAAGCTAGGGTGTTCCCCACTCCCTTGCGAATCTGGGCACTTGTACCTATATCTTCGCGATGTGTTATCGAATGCTCCTTCGATGTCTAAAAGCGCACATAGTGCTATTTCTTTTGTTTCCATGGAATCAGCAAGTTCGGTCCACCGTCCAGCCCGATGAGCATGTTGACATGTATGTCAGGAGTACGCAGTACGCAGTACGCAGAATGTTAGTTTCAATATAGTTGCCTATGAGTTTCTCGATTGTTTTAAGTAGGAACGATGTTAGACAAATTGATTTAAAGGATTGAGGGTGAAAACGATTCTTTTTATTCGCTTTCAGAATAAAAACTGCTTTTGCTCGCCTCCATGCCCTTGGTATATATGCCAGGGCTAAACTGCCCATTATCACCATTGGAAGAGACTCTAAGATTATTTCTAGACCTCTCTGGAGTAGTAATGTGAGGATACCATCTATTCCGGGTGATTTCAATGGTTTATAGGTTCCCGCTGCCGACCTGACCCTATTTTCCGAGTATACCTCTTTTGCTAGATTTTGTTCGTTGTGTCAGGTAGAATGTTATTCCTTTCCGTGTGGGGTGGTACCACGGGGAATGCGTTCTGAGGAGCAGGTGTATTCTGTCCTCTTCATCTACGGTAAATATCCGACCTTCCTTCGTCAGACAGATGGAAAATATTGCCCTGTCTTTGGCTATAGCTTTGTATTGCCTCGGCGTTCCTGTGGCTTGTTTTGTCCTTCAGCTTTCCCGGGATTTCCTCTCTCTTGGACAAGGGTTGGGTTTCTTGAGCGCATTCCCCTCCATACTTCGCTGCTCCCTGTTTTGTTGGGTGTAATGTTGGTCTCTCTCTTAGGTCTCTCTTGCGCCTTTTTCAGGGCTTTTCTGATTTCAAGCCTTTCTTCGGATAGCGCAGATACCATTTAGTACCCTGTCTCCTTCCTAACGTCTGATACGCTGACGTTAGACGTACCCTTGCTCATCCTTGCTTTTTGAGCGGGGACCTCTCTTGGATGCAGTTTTCGCAGCAGGCCAATGTTGATGTTGGCACCACTGCTCGACTGTCAAACTTCTTCCTTCTTGGGTGTGATGACTCTCAGTGTTTATGAGATTTGCCTTCGTCTGAGGGGCCAGTTTGTGTACGGTGGGTCTCGCTTGTTTCTTTTTTGGTTTTCCAATATTATATTTTTCTGTAACGGGTACGGGGGTTAGGAGGTCCGCCGTGCCGTAGCCCCAGTACCACGATAAAGTCAAGCTTATTCACTGAGGCGATCAAGTATCAGCGAAGGTCCGTTCGAATACAGTCAGTTACTTCGATTGCTAACAAGTTAATGGGCACAGTTTGCATAACACCCTGGGTTGGGGGGAGGTGTTTTTCGACTCCTCGGTTTAGATCCGTAGCGTTTTATTAATAGTAGTAACCACCTCGTACAGGGTGTGGCTATCACCACCTATTAATGGTCTTAGCAGACGGGAGGCTTGCTTCTTGGAGAGCCACATATAAACCCCAAACAGAGATGGGCTGGCTCCTAGAAAGCAATCTTCCGCATCATTCTATACTTAGCAGTGGTGGACACGGGCGTGGAAATCACGGTCCATCTAATAATCTCATATCAGATCTAATAATTTAATTTCGGAATAACCGATATTAGCAACAGCAAACCCCCCGCCCGTAAATGCTTCTTATTACAGGTAAATAGACGTTAGTCTTTATTTGCGTAGGACCTTCTCGTAGCACTGAATTCTGGCGGACATGTATGTCCCTATATTTGCCGTGGATTCCCTGTGACAGTATAGGTCGCTGGTGACTATGCAGCATAGGTCTCTGATTTTTGAGAATGTCCTCCAAAAATACCAGATAATGTAGTATCGCTCAGCCAGTTAAGTAAGTTAAAATAACTGGCTTCCTAATCTTCATAAGGTGCTTCCCTTACCACATCAAAAGCTCTCTGTTGCGCGGAAAGAATTTGAGCAGCTCTCTAAGCCGGCGTATATGTAGACTTTCCAATAACTGTTGGCCAGATAGAGTGGAGACTCTAATGGTGAATGGGACCCTTGTGGAGATTTCAGGCGCTTGAATGTTCAGATAATTCCGGACCGGTACCCCCTTCTGAAGCAGTGTTTTCTCAACCTTCAACCTCGGCAAGGCTCCGGTGCATATTCAAAATATAGCAATTTGCTCCCCTTTTGGACTCTTCGAGTTCACAAAGAAAGTTGTCGGTATATGCAATACGGTGTATTGCGAAACTTGGACTTCTGTTTCGTTTCCTTGGACGATGTTCTGGTCGTTTCCTCCACTGAGTCGGTATATTTGGCACATTTCCATTGCATCTTTCAATGCTTCCTTCCGACCATGGCCTAATTCTCAACAACAAGAATGGAGATTTTTCCAGTTGCAGGTAAAATGGGTCATCACACCCAGACAAAGTGCAAGCGATCGCGAGCTTTGTGCTATCTAAAACGGTAAATGACCTTAGAGGATTCTTTGACATGGCAGCCGCATACCGCCAGTCCCTACTTAGCGCCTTCGCTGGACTTAAAATCAAGGAATGATGGCAAGTTGTGCGGTCTCCAAAAGGCGTTTGAAATATTCACTGTTAGACGCTACACGTTTCGCACTTCCTCAACAGGAAGCACCCTTATCGTGTTCGTCGACGCCTCAGACCGCCCAACAGGCGTTGCTTTTCACCAGAGGGTGAACAAAATCTGGCAACAATTGAGTTCCGCTTCTCGAATCAGTTGCACTCCCTTAACGGAACTACTACAGCACCTACAATCATGAACTATTAGTCGCGTATCGCAGTTCCACCAAGCGTTCCTCTTCCTTCCTCGGTGTCATGGTTATAAATCTCTTTCCGGTTCCATAAAAGGGTTCTGATCTTTTATTCCCAGTTCATTGTTTTCTATTCCGCTATGGCCTGGAACCTAGAGTAACCAGATCTTATTATAGCCTATCTAATTTATTAACTTTATAATTCACCTGGGTGCACTTCAGTGGCTGTCAGTCAGGATGTTAAAAATGACACATCTATATGTATATGTAATCTATATTCCTGCAACGCTCCACTATTTTCTCGGATATATAATTGATGCGGCACTTATGGTTTTTTAATTGCCTCCAAGGATCGGTCACCTACTCCTACCGTTAAAAGTTTACCTTTGACTTTCACCTTGCTTCTGAAAACTCTCCAAATCGATGCGGCTTTAGGAAGGTGGACTGTCACCATGTATGCCTTTGGTATATCATCCGCAGCAGATGCCAATTCTGCTCCGTTCCAACTTTACAATTCGGGGATTGCGGTCGTAAGTCATTCCGCTGTGTTTTCCGTTGCATAATCCACCAATATAAAACAGTCGGAAACTTTCGCCAGCAGTTATGAGCTGGGCGATCAAGGGTTTCAATGAATTCTTGCTTTTCGCTAGTAAGTATTTCCTGCGGTAGTAAGGCTAGTCGGATGCCCTTCACCGCATTTGCATAGCTAGCACCGGGCCTCCTGTTTCCTACCTCCGTGCTTAATCTTCTGAGATTTTCTCCGTCTCTGGCAGCACTCCCCTCTTATTTTTCTAGTTCCTAGCTAGCGAAAATCCAAGAAAGACAGATCTAAAAGGACACGTTCCTTTCATTCTCGTCCTGTTGACGTCGAGTGATAGTTTGGGGTTCCTTAATTTCTGTAGGATGAATCGATGTACAACTACCTAAAGATGATGCGACGTGAGATAGGGATGCACTAACAAAGCGCACTGCCAACTTCCTTCCAGTGCTGGGCATTAGCTCCGGACAAAACCATACCTTCCTTAACTTTTCGTTAGTTTTATGGTTTGGTGATAATGACTCTCGTGATTTTGATGTTGAGGTGGTTAATTCGTCTTTGAAATCCGAGAGAACTGTAGAGGCGGAGGTTGACAATGGGAGATCTGGCGATTCGGTATGTGGCGTAAGCACAGGGTTGGTTATTGCTGTCTCATCCTTGAAATAGTATCTAGAAGTTTCCAACAAGATGCTTGATATTTTGATCGCTTCCTTGCGTTTCTGAAACGAATGTAGACATAACAACGGGGCATGGAGCGTCTGCTTTCTCGTTGTCCATTCCCTTTATGAACTTGAAAGCTATTTGGCGCTGCAGAATGTAATCCAATGCACTCGTTTTTCTTGGGAAAACCGAGTGTCCGAGGGTTATGCCGCGTAGTTCAGTGGTCAATTATCGGTGGAAACTGTAAGCGAACAGCCTTCTAGGAAGCATTGAAAATGCCTGATGGCAGCCAAGACAGTGAGCAGCTCAGGATTGTAGGCGCTGTAACGATTCTCGCTAGCTATAGTTTTCTGCAGAAGAAAGCCAGGGGGCGCTTGGTACCATGAGAAAATTTATGTTTGAATGAAACGCCGATGACGGTGTTCGGTAGGCCTGTCCGCATGGCTTAAGTGGCATTCAGCGACAAGAACGAGGTTGTCGTCGAGTAGGATTTTATTGCTTCGTAAAGTAGCTTCTATTTTTTGCGTGTAGACTAGACGGAACTCGATAAATAAATGAAAAGTTCATTCCTTGAAAATCTCTTTCAATATAGTTAATAGACCAGCAGCCCTTGAAATGCAGCGGCGGTAAAAAATAAAGCATTCCTATAAATCTGCGGCCTTTCGTCGATGGCTTGGACCTTGCGTGAATGAGGCCAGATACCCTCTAAAGAGATGGTGTAGCCAATCCCTTCCCGTTCCTGCCCAAGGATTTATTTTTTCTGCGTTGATATGTAGCTTTGCGAGAGACAGGGTGGCAAGAAGCTGTCGCGCTATTTGAAAGGTATTGATCGTGGTCCCCCGCAGGAAGTAATGGTACGTTGGAGCGGCTGGGTTGCATTTTGAAGAAGGGGTAAATTTGAAAAGACTGAATGGAGTTATGATTGTCTTCTTTGAAATGACTTTTTCTGCGATCTAGATCTGTAAAAGGGCATTATCGAGGTCGATCACAGAAAAGACTTTTCCTCGACTCACTGGGACAAGTCTTTGATAAGTGGCAGCCGGTAATGAACTGGAGTCATGCAAGCGTTAAGATGTCTGTACTCTCCGGTGAGGCGAGGTCGACCGGGCTGGACGATGATCGATACTATCCTGATCTTGTAAATCGCGAAATTGCTTCTTGACAGCTCCTGGGGGGCATCTGATGAGCTCGCCGAATCAGGGAGCTTGTTGTCTGAGATTTGTTATTGACTGGAAGGTCCGAAAACGAGATGGTTTCGCTCTATGAAGAAGTTCTTAAATTCTTCTGGGAGAGCGTGGTTACGTGTGAGTTCTTCTGAAGGCTTGCCAACTTCCAAAATGATGGAGCCACTGTGAAAGGAAGTAGCTTGTACGCGGCGAATCCTGTAATTTCTTACCTTGGATGTCGATGAGGGGACCGTTTTTGGGCAGAATCAGTGCCGATGACCGCTGATTACGCATCTGCAATAGTGAATTACCAGGCGTAGTTGCTGGTCCAAATTGATCATGATGCTTTAGCTGCGCGGGGAGGAAGAGGCTGGCGTTAGGGTTGTTTCTTCTTGACGTCAATCTTAGAGTCGATTAAAAACTTGATAAGGGTGTTGCCGTCGAATACGTACCGGCGATTCTCTGCTTGAGCAGCAACGCTGACCTCTGCCAGTTGTGTTGGAGGTGGCCTACTCACTAGTTCACGGTTGCTGTTGTTAAAGAAGCAAGGCGTCCTGCAGTTCTGTGCCTGCGAGCCATACGTACGATCATACCAACACTATTTGAATACCGGGGAGTTAGGGTGATTCCTTGGTCGACTATGTCTATTCGATCTCAAATGTCCTCGCCGCTCCTGATCGATGACGGAGGCAGCAGCTTGGGTTTTGATTAGTTTCCTGGTCAAAGATATCAGTCGAGCCATGTTGAGTCGAAGCGCTGCCAACTCCTTTGCCATAGGGTCGACGATCGCTTGAGGAACCCGTGATGGGTGCGGCTCGCGCGTAAGATTGTGGAGGAGGATGGTGTTTTCGTAAGCTCAACTTACTTACTGAAGAGCTATTTTAGTCTTTGTGGGTTACTGGACCAGGTTAAGTCCCCATTGCACTCATCCATGCCGGGTATTTTTTTGGCTGTTTCATATGACTTTCTCGTTGCAGACCTGTTTTTATTCTCCGATGCTTTAATAACTTGGATAGTAAAACACTCCTCCATTCATGATTGTCTCCAAATGAGCAAATATTTGTAGTTCCGTTTAATTTGAATGGTGGATGTGCATACTTATTTATATGTGCGTAGATAAATTAGATAAATTAATTTTGCATGTGAATAGACGATTTTCAGACTAAGCAGATTTTAGGAACATTTTCCACTATTTATAAATGACAAATAGTATAAACCTCGAACAGAAATTTTCCATTTAAATCATTAAATGATTTCCTGTCCCTGAGGCGGTCATATAACGAAGTGATTTAGAAACTTTAATGCATCCTGTATGGATGTATCCTACTTGCACGGTCAACTTTTGCAATTGCACTACTTCCCGGCATTGAGGCTCAGTCTAGCATACCAACAGAATTGATATATTAAACTCACATTAAACTCCAATCATCCCCAACTTCGATCATGTCTGCTTCTTTCTAACTCTCAACTGATTATATAACTTTAATGAAAACTGGCATCATGTGAAGGATGACTGAACAATTTCAGTCATGACGATAGTTGGAATTCTAAACTTTGCAGCTTTTATATTTGCTTTAATACGTAGCGTCATCGGTAACTGCCGAGGGTTGAAAAGCAAGTGGTGAAGTTTTAAAGCGGAATTGTTAGTACAGTTTGTATCGAAAGAAACATCAATTGTGCTACTTCAATTTGACGATAGGTATAGGTCTCACCAATCGCATTTGTTGGGTCTTCGAGGCGTCGAGCCTTGTTTGCCAAGATGTCAATGGGGACCATGCCTGCTATTACTTATGCTGGTTCGCCTCATTCTGTACGGTAGGCGCAAGGTATCCTTAGTTCATTTAATCAGCATGGTCCTTCAATGCCATGATAACCCCTCCGATGTTATCGATAAAACCAATAACGGTCAGTTTCTGGGGAGCTTTAACGTCAACATTCCGTCGTACATTATTAGCAACAGGAAATAACCGTCGACCGACCCTTGTGGAACTCCGTAGGTTGGTGCTTTACCTCCATCGTCGGAATCGTAGCATTCCTCAGGAGATATTCTAGGACGACGCCCATCCAGTAGCAGGGAGCCCGTTAATTACCTAAAGACTCAATTATTCTGCTCCATCTCGCAGAATTGAAAGCATTCCCTACATTCTAATCACATTGACAGTAGATCTCGTCATTCGGAGTCCGACCTGTCTATCTGAGAAAGATATCCTCCTTTTTGGTGATCGGCACAAGCGTTTACCAATTTCGCTTAGTAAGCATATAACACGAACAGATTAGCGTTTGGGGGATAAACGCTAATCTGTTTTCGGAATTAGCACTAGCTTCTGCTATTTCTATTTTGCTAGGAAGCTCTCTTTTTTGCAACAATCCTTCAATGTTTCAGTGAATTAATTTCGAACTGTCTTGACAGGCACAATTAGCGCTTTTTCGGGATGCTGTATAAGCCTGACAATTTTTACCGCGGACTCCAGGACGTCTTCTGCGCTGATTTAGCAAATTTCACCGAGATTTATCTGATCAACGGGTATGTCGATTCATTTGAAACTTATGCGAAAAGAATACCAATGATATCCCGTCTGTGTGCCATATCCAATTTACTCCGAAATTGTTGAACCTACTGCAACGAAATTTTGTTAGAACGTGTGGTTCTTGAGTCTCTTTATATTTGTTAGTAACAAAATGTTCAACGAAGGCCTGAAATTGGAAGAAGCCCTTGAGAAGACTCAGAATAGACCTCAGACTTTGACAGCGGGACTAGAGAAGAGCAGCTCACAAACGGAGGAAATCCCGGGTGTATCAGGAGCGAAGGTAGGAGCAGTAAGGTCCAGCTTTAGCTATGTTAGTACGGTGATAAGCGTCCTGCTGGCCATGCTACTAAAATCCTTTCCGGAGGAAATACTCGCTTATGAAGAACACGAAATCATTGGATTGGATCATTGGATGTCGTCATGCTTATGCATATGTAAGGAATGGGGTTCCTAGCTCATGCTCACCGCCATACGCTTTAGACCAAGTCTTATTCTGGTGAACTGCTCAACAGAAGACAAGAACTCTCACCATTCTAATCTTGCGCAAAGATCCTCACTTCGATATACTTTCAACTGTCTAATGTCCTGACCTACGCCATCCTTAAACCACGCCTTTTTCTTCTATCATAGATTTTGCCCTACACGCTTCTCTCGCTGAATCATCTTTTTCCACATGGGTTAGGTGCTTGCCCGCATTTTTGAGGTTATTGCATGGGCATTTGTTCGATTGTTAGCTTACAATCATCCAACTTTTTCTGTGGCTGAGGTCAAATATGTTTGTGGCCATATTAATGCCAGCGCTCTGATTGTACATGTTCCATTCTGTATTGCTTCAGTATTTATTCTTGCTTGTCAGGCACCGGTGATACCCAGACACACAGTTCTTTACAGTGTAGCTAGTTTACAGCGAAAACTCTTTTGTTTCACCTTAACCCATCACACCACAGATGCATAACCGAACATCGGCCTATTGATAGTCACATATATCCTCATTACCAAGGGTGGGTCCTTCATGTCGAGGCAAAGGTCCGCCTACACAGCTCAAAAACGGTGAGAGCTCGTTTCATCTTTATCTCTACATGTTTGTTCCAAACAAGCTTCTTGTCTAGAATAACTCCCAGATATTTCGCTTCTTCGGAGAGTTGAAGAGTTGTAACCCTCATCTCTAGAAGGTAAAGACCATTCAGTTTCCTCCTTTTTGCAAATAATGCCATTGTGCCTTTTTTGGATTTAGTGAAGGTCCATGCCTGAGACACCAACTGTCAATCAAATCAACGATGCGTTGTGTATTTCTACACGCCATTCCGAGATATCGGCCAACAGCCTGCACAGCAACGTCGTCCGCATAAGCTTGAACGTGTGTTGGCAGATTTTACAGTTTGCATAATAGTGAGCTCATCACCATACTCCACAGAAGTGGCAATAGCACACCTCCTTCCGTCACTTCTGTTGTTAGGTAGCGATCAACACCCACTTCAGCACAGAAAAATCTCTGCGTTAGCATAGCGTAGATCAACTTTATTAGAATTTCTTCAACACGATGTTCTCTGGCTGCATCACGGAACTTTTGAAAGGACGTACAGTCAAACGTCCCTTCAATGTCTACGAACATCCCCATCGCGTAGTCGTCTTTAAGGGTTGCGTCTTCTGTCTTTGAAACCAAAGAGTGACGAGCAGACTCACAGAACTTTCCACGTTGCTAAGCATGCTGGTTTTCATGTAGTGGGTGCGACTTAGTGCCTTCTGGCGAATGTCACGCTCTACCAGTCGCTCCAGACGTTTCTAAGAAAATGATGTTAGGCTGATTTGCCTGAAATTCTTTGAATTTAAATAGTCATCTTTCCCAGGCTTTGGAATAAAGACTACTTTCACCTTATGTCAAGAGGAAGGCACGTAACTCAGAGCAAGACATCCTCGAAAAATATTTCTTAGAAGTTGCTCTGAGTGCTCTATACCCTCCTTTAGCATTGCTGGGTAGATGCCCTCCATGACAGGTGCTTTGAAGTGTTCAAATGATAGTATCGCAGAGTTTGCAGAAACCGCCAATTCTCGTCTTCCCACTTCTGAAACCTGTTCTCCCGGGTGGTGTACTTTCAAAAGAACCTGTATAGACTTTTCGCGGGGCTGTTCAGTTCTTAACTGTTCACTCTTAATGAGCTGCAACCGCTTTGGGTGGTGTCAATTGCCTCCGCTATACTTCTGCTTCTTTCAGTTGCTGGTGGATCCGTCTCACCATTGCATACCGCTTCCCATGCTGTATTTGATTTCGCCATGAACTTTACCAGATCCCACCGTTAAACGGGTATTTAGCTTTGTTTCAAGACTTCTTCTTGAGCTTTTAAATCTGGGGCAGGTGAAAAAAACGTGTTCTGTATCTTCGGCTGGACTTTTACATGTAGAACAATCGGGCGATTCATCGATACCGAATCTATAGAGGTACTTCCTGTAACCCATCATGTCCGGTTAAGAGCTGAGTTAGATCGTAACTCGTCTCACCATGGTTTCGCGTAGTCCACAAACTTATGTTCGGAATAAGCCTGTGTGTCCACTGGCCTTTCTTCGCCTGGTCTGCTGCCGTTTGTCTTGCAAACAATGACCTCATTCGCTCACTTTGTTTGCTTAGGCTCGCTTCCTGCTTTTCGTACAAGCAGCTTGGTTCATCGGCTGGAACATCCACTGAGATCATTCCCGCAATCACACATGCTGCCTCATAAGATGATTTTTTACGATTTTTATTGCCGATGCCCACACTGGTGCCGCGTATAAAAGGACGATAAAAGCATTCTTGCCAGAGTTGAGCTGATAATCGCCGTTTTCTGCCCAGTAACCTTTAAGTGGGGTTTAAATCTTAAGTTGAAGTCAATTGTTACATCCAGGTATTTCAGCGATGGCCGAGAGCGAACAACCGCCGCTTTACCAAGAGTACCAATTCCGTCTTGTATTGGGCAAGTCTTTAAGCCAAAATTTGATTGTTCGTATATGTAGTCTCGTTCGCTTAGATCTCTAGTTCTTCAGGGTGATTGGATGTTATGACCACTAAAACAACGTTTACGAATTCGACGGCAACGGCGGAATTCCTGCACATCTTCGGCCTTTTGTCCAAATGGTAATGTAGCTTACCCTAGAAGAAGGTAAATATTATATTTGGTATATAGTTTGGCGTTTGTGCCGCGATAAGCGCTTTCATGGTACGGTTTCTACCAGAATTGAGCGAGTTCTTGTAGTCGAGAGTCACCAGTACAGTATTTCCCTTCGTCGTGTACTTTTCTGGCTAGCAGCTACCGCTAACCCTTTACATTGTCTATTGTATCCAGAAGACAGATAGGTCTATAGGATGTTGGTTCACCTATCGGCCTACCTAGCTTCAGGATTACTACAAGCTTTTGTGTTTTCTACTCTGCGGGAAAGGACCCTTCTCTTAGGCAGTCTGTAAATACCTGTGCGAACATGGTTAGTGCCATTATAATTGCCAGTTGGGGATTCGAACAATACCAGGGGCTGCGGTATCTTGGATCCTGCGACCTTTTTCGCTGCCTCCAGAAGTTCGTCTCCGCTCACAGGGAAGATGTCTTCGACGCTCATTGGTATCATTGAGGAGGTAGTTTCCGGCTTTTGGGGAAACTATGTCGAAGCTTTCTCTAGGGCACATATTAGGATGGTAGTTTTTGCCTTTTATTGCTTTTATAATTGACTTGTAGGCACCTCTTCATGCATCAGACCCCGCCTCATCATGAGGTCCCTTGAAGCAATAGTTTTTACTTTTCGTGATAGGCCACTGCAACTTTTTGCGCGCCTGTTTATGTTCGAGGTACCTTTGTTCATACTCTGCCATTCTTCTTCAGCGATGATTTCGCCTTCCATGATTCAGGCATTCCGTACGGCGCTTCCCCATTTCAGCGTTCCAGCAGAAGTAGGGATTGCACTTCCGAGAATGTGCACCGAGCATGTGACAATTCCATGCCAAGTGAAACATGCTCTGCATGTCTTTCAGGACAGCTCGAACGTTTTTTCTACGGGCCTTGCAGTAAAATCGGCGTTGCACTGCAATACCTCTAGAAATGTATTTTCATCAAGTGTTCTTGACGCCCAAAGTGTTTACGCTTCCGATATTGGCCAGAGTGACGTTTAGACAGTAGAACACCACCAGTAGGATTTTTCCACTTTCATTTGTTTTCCAGCTTCGCCACTCCATTGTCCAATCGTTGAAGTCGCCAGTAATAATTTTGGGATCGCAATTTTTGACGTATCTCGCTAATCTGTCTAGCATGTTGACATACTTGGAACGCCATTACAGTTGCAAAAGTAAAAATCATCGATCTTAACCTTCCCTCTTATTGCTTACTGGAAGGGTTGATTACCACAAGCGCGCACCACAGTTTTTTTCACTTATGTCTGTTTCCTAAACGCCTGCATGAAAAGAAAATTTATGTGGCTGTTTTAAAGGTGACTTTTGAATTGCTCGCAGGCAACATCAACATTGATTTCCATTTCATACACTTTCTGTGCATTTTGGCAGTGGTTTAGATTCAGCTAGACGACTCTCATTTATGTAGGGTTCCTAAAACGATTCTGTAGGCTGGTGATGTGGTCGTAATCAGGATCTTTGATTTATCTACATGTAAGGTAGTGAAGGTTTTTAGTGCAGTCCTTTGACAAATGATTTTCCCCTCCACGTCTTCGACACAGTGTGGGCCATATATCCGAATCCGAGTCATTTGATACAGTTTTGTAGTGGAATTTTGCTCGCATAACCTGCACACAACCCATCGATGCGGGCTTTACCCGCGGACAGTGCTTTTCTAGCCAAGGTCACACACATAGCTAGGGTCGCTGGCTGCGTTCCACCGTACGCTCTCCTTAGCCTGTTGATATCCGTTTCCTGCACGTCCTCCTTTCAATTGATATTTGAGTGCTGCACAAGTTTCCTCTTTGGTAGAGTAACCTTGTCAAAATCTTCACACTCTATTGTAATTATTGGCCGAATTGTGCGGGTGGTCGCCAAGTGAAGCCTCGATGTTCCTTTGTATGTCGAAGTTCGAACAGCTATCCTCCTTTCTGTGTTCGAATAATTACATTGTCGTTAAGCTCCTTCAGCATAGGATCTGCCTTTTCCTTCCGTTAAATATCAATATAGAGCATGCTCTCTTTTGCTGTTATTACCTGCACTTCTTGGCGATTTTGTTTCGTAATTGATTTAACCACAGTTTAACTTGGCATCGGATCCCTCTGGTTGGTGGCTCATTTTACCGAGCATTGACCATTCTTTTCTTTTTCTTTTTGTACCTCTGGCTGTCTATCTGTTACAAATATTATCTCAGAAACCGTTATTCCTGTTGGTACGAAATCTGGTAGAAAGGTGAGACCTATGAATCCCATTGCATGCAGGGAATAATAGAGAGGTGGGGTCCATACATGCAAAAGGGGGTGTTTTCAATGGCTATAGGTATGTGTCCCACATCAAAATGAAAGGTCTTGATTGGTACTGGGAGTCCCCATTAAGTTTATCTTAGAATCATAAACTTTTTCATTAATGTAAGCTTTTATAGAGAACGATACTAACAAGTTTGGTAAAGATCCCACCATTATTAACAGAGTTATTGTATGATAGGTAAAAATTGTTACTATTGTGCAAATTTATTGCATTTGAAGACTATGAATGTCAGAATTTTATTGCAATGGAATGACGATGTTCAAATAAAGGTCCTAATGAAGAAGTATTACAAAGATCTTTACGATAGATTGGACATTCGGGGTGGCGCGTGAGATCTGTATCGACTTATCAAAAACCAACACGCACGCGCCCAGAACATCAAACACTTTTTTGGTGTTAAGGAAATTTGCTTATCGACTGAACAACTAGGGCAGATATATGGCGAGAATATTTCGAGCAGATTTCAACAGAAACATTTGTTCATCTTCCAATTCCACATGCAGTGCTGACATTTGAAGCAATTCCATCTGTCAGCGCGACTGATGCTCAGAGGTGGCGGTGAGGAAGACGGGGCGGCATCCCTGTCAGCCAAACCAAAACCAAGTGGCCGAGGAGAACCTCTATAGTGGTGGCACCGGGAGACACTGTACTCACTTTGGATTGTCGGCCGTGATGCAGTAGGCGAATGCTCCATATGCCTAATTAGGACGATCAGACCCGAGTCTGCACGGGGACTCATCTGAAGTGGCAAATTGGTCACGAAACCTTACCAGGGGTATACTGGTACCATGGGAACCGGGATGAACCCTGGACTCTTATACTTCGGGTGAACTCCCGTTGTATGTGAGTACAGCTCGGTTATTTGCGGTAGGCCCCCTAGTGGGAGTTTCATGGTGGTTGTGGTTATACTCAAGCGAGAAGAGATCTTCGGGCCTCGGCGTGGTGTTACGTTTCAACGCGGGTGCTGTACTCCTTAGTTCGGTAGAGATTTAGGTAATTCTTGCATCCACCAGCATGAATGCTAAGCCACGCACTTGGTATAGACTGGTACCGTTGTTGCTTGTCTCAGCGGGGCTCTGATTGTGGTCACAAAATCAATCCGTGTGTGAAGAGGACCGTAGGATTAACTCTCCACGACAGGTATCTACGTTAAACACTCAAGGGCTTAACTGTCAGCGCGACTGGTGCTCAGGCGGCAACCCTGTCGGCCGAACCAAAACCAAGTCGCCGAGGAGAACTTCCATAGTGGTGGCACCGGAAGACGTTGCATCACATTGGTATCCGGCCGAGATGCAGTAGGCGAATGCTGCAAGAGCCTAATTTGCTCGATCAGACCCGAGTCTGCACGGATACTCATCTGAAGTGGCAATAGGTCACGACACCTTACCAGGGGTATTCTGGCACCATGCGAACCGGGATTGTCCCGAATTCACACACTTTAAGAGAATTTCTATTGTATGTGCGTTCAGCTCGGTTGTTGCGGTTGGCCTCCTAGCGGGAGCTTCATTGGGGTTGTTGGTTACGTTGTGGCGAACACTTACTTCGGTAGAGATTTAGGTAGGCCTTGCATCCATCAGTGTGAATGCTAAGCCATGCACTTGGTATAGATTGGTACCATTGTAGCTTGTCGCAGCGGGGCTCTGACTGTGGTCATCAAATCAATCCGTGTTTGAAGAAGACCGTGGGATCAAGTCTCCGAGACAGGTGGCCACATAAAACCATAGAGACGTAACTGTCAGCGCGACTGAACTCGAGGAAGCAATAATACAATGAAATCGCTAGAAAGCAAGGAGCTAGGAGCTTATATTATACCTCGATGTCATACGAACTCGTCTGGTATGCTTTACGACACTAGGCTAAGTGTGCCAGAAGAACTTGTCTGCTGGGATGAATTGCTCTACCACCATTTGACAAGTAAAGTTCGAAATTTGACAGGTATATCAAAATCGCTTGGTGTCGGTGTTCCTCAAAGAAGCGTCATCTCACTATTTATCTTTGTTCTTGTTACAGACTCTGTCACACGGGACATCCGGCGCCTCATACCCTGCTTTAGGCAGATGGTATTTTCCTGGCGTCACATAGCAAACCCCATCTCTAGGAACTTGTCCAAAAATGGAGTGATCGCCTCATGCAACACGGTTTTAAAACCGATGCCTATGAAACCGGTACTATCACCGTCAGTGGTAGTGATCTGCCCACATCTTAGCGAATAAAAAATCCCAGATCAATGCGTTATGAAATTGCTTCACGCATTAGCGCAACTTGGATCAAGTGGCGTTCGACAGCTGCTGTTCTTTGTGATCGAGTTGTCAACGGACGTCTCAAATCTAAAATTTACCGCAAAATCGTCCGGCCTGTCGCCCTCTATGGGTACTGGCTGACTATAAACGGCAATGAACGGCGTCTTCCAGTAATGCAGTTGGAAATATTGCGCTGGACTAGTGGCGTAATACGTCTTGATCACGTCCGAAATGAGGATATCTGTGATCGATGTGGGGTTGTGCCGATCGTGGAAAAGTCTCGAGAAAGGCGTCTTCGATGGTACGGTCACGTAATTCGCGCTAATGAGAATTCACTTGCCAAGATTAGTCTGAACGACTAAAAGTACGACCGAAACAACGGTGGTTTGATACGCTGAATGGTGATTTGCGCAACTGATATGGTTGCATCAGGCAAACGATAAAGCAAAATAACGCAACCGATCACGATGATCCGACCTCGCTTTTGAATGGGACAAAGGCTTAACAAAAAAAGAAGAAATGTAGGAATTGACGGGATTGGGCTGGACTGTATTCTACGTGCAAGTAGTGAAGACTTCTGTGCGGACTCGACTAGTGGCAAACCCGTCGGGGTGAATGCATTGCGTCAGTCAATGCATGGTGGGTGTGACCTCGCGAACCGCCTGGTCCTCATGTGCCTCGAAATGAAACGGCAGTTCTGCTGGTTGCTTCAAGATGCTCCATAGTTGCCTCCGTGTCCTTAAGTCTGCAAATTTCAACTAGGTGTAAACCTCCCAAACGATCCCTCTTTTCAAAAGGTGGTGGGGCTGATCACCTATTGCAACCCTGTTCATCTGAAATACTGCCTTGACTTGGGTCAACCTCATGCAACATTTGGACATTGCTCCTACTGTTCCCTCCGTTGATTCCAGGTTGACTCTGGCTAAGTTTCGGAGATAATCGTGGGGTGGACCTTACTGATGAACTCCTTTGCTTTGGGGTAGACTACTCGCATGTACACTAATTTATGGTCGCGTGATTGTACCAAATCCGCTGAATAGTTCAGCGATAGAAGCCGTTTATAGTCCACTATAAACTCTGAAGCTTGATACAATTTTCATTCAGTTTTGATTCTCTTGGGCGTTTAATTAGCAACAAGCACTTACTTCATTTGTCCTATTACCGGCGACCAATTCGTTACGCTTTCATAGTGAAGTATTCAAAAAACGATTGCATCTGAAGAGCATTTTGAGCACAGACTGAAGTGCATGCACAATGGCTTCGAGGACTTTTCACCCTCCAGCTATCGATTGCTAACTATAGCCTTGAGTGGAACTCCATTCAACAGCAAAAATATTACCTTTGAAGTTCATGGAAAATCATTTTTCAAATCAGGTAGTTTCCAGGAAAATAAAATTTCGTGCACAATGTTGACGTAAAAACTAATTTTCATCCCAGAATGCACTCTAGCTTTGCGAAAATTATTATTTTTCTGCTCTTCATCGTCATTTTCACGACACCATGCGTTTTGTTGTTGGTCAGGTCAACGTGAATCAAGAAAGAATGAAATTTCTTCTTGGTTCGGTTCACGGAGCCAGAAGGAGGAGGAGGGTCATATCCCCGTCCCAAAAAAAATTCAATTTAAATTCTAAACGTGAGTCGACCGTAGTGCAGATGAGTTTTCTTTTAATATCCCGGAAACAATTTCTCACGAACTGTATTCGGTGGATGAGTGCGATTGCCAAGTCACGTCCTGTATGAACCGTGAAAGGACCAATCGTCTGTTGCAACATTTCTAGTGCCTTCGCTTGAGTTCAAGTTTTGCCACGTTACTGAGGCGTAACAAGAAAAATTGTTTCGCTCCTTTGATGCCGCTGGTGAATCAATAAATTTGCTATGTAACGTTTCGTGAATGGATTTGAAGTCCTTGGCGACTAAAATTGTTTGGAGAGGGTCAAGAATATTATTCCTTCGGCGAGTCCTTGGTTTGTCAACTGTAGTTTTGTTGCAGCTGAAATCATTTGTTCTGTGCCAGAGTTGAGACGCTGTTGAGATTATTAAATTAATGGCGTACTAAAGTAAAAGGACGTAAAAGAGGTTATTCAACTTATCATAAAACGGTCCAAGTACAGCTTCAGCTCCAATACACACAGTCCAGACGGGTAATTACCTCCAGCTCCTATGTAGCTTTCTCATTATTTACATTCCTTTGGGGAATAGCTGAATACATTTTCGTCCCAGGTGAAAGGACCTTGAGGCCAATCAATTAACTTTCCTCGATATTAATGCTTTAATATCCTCCCGACAGTATGCCTAATACCTTTCACGTTATAACTGCAATAGCATCAATTCTCCTGGAGTCATTTGTAAGGACCAAACCCTAGCGAAGTGGCAGGAGCTTTTTGCCTTTCCGTTTTTCCCATTTTCACATCTCCGTCTGTAATCCTTCTGACATAAATAAAAGTGGGAAAGACAGGTCAACAATAAAAGTCACATGGACTCTTACGAGACGACCTTTAGCACTTCACCGCACTACTTTATCGGCATAAGGGCGGTGATAATTGTTTGCTTGCACCATAATTTCCCGCAAAGTGAAGATGTTATTGGGTACAACCCTTATTTTCTCATATCTGGGAAAAGTACTCTTATCTTTCTACGGGCAAAATGCTGCTGGTGGTGGAAGTCGTTGGAGAGGATATTCATTAGTTTGGAGACTAATTCGTTTGACCCTTCCGCATGGTGTGTTATGAAGTAGATGTAGGAGAGCGCAGGCATTCAAGAAGTAGGAATAAACGTTTTAATGTTTACGGATGCCCGCAGTGACCAGCTATTTCGGCTAATCTTCCGACCTTTTGTACTAATAGCACGTGCTCTGGATTCCCAAACAATTCGTGAAAGTTGTCTGGAAATTAAGTTGAATTGAAATACTCAGTTATGGTGGAGCACATTCCAATATTCTCCCTTCCCAGTTATAGATTCACTCATTCCAAAGTCCCTGCCTTGCTCTATCGACGCAGTTTTATGTAGGTGTGTATTTCCATGAGAAACGAGTCAGTAATGAATGTCCCTTAAGGGATTACTCCTTTAAAGTGCCCCGAACGCACTAATTGAAAGTACTGGGGGCAAAGAAGAGGAAAAGAGAAAAAGTTCCAAAGGAAAAAACTATATTGATCGTCCTGAACTCAAAAGTAGAAAAATGTTTCGCTGAATTTATAATGTGATTAACAATTTGACTTATAAACTCCTTCCTGGAAAAGTACGGTAGGACGACGGTACCTCTTTGTGTTTTTGATCATTAGCTCTGAACTTATGCGTCGTTGCTGATGGATTGATTGCCCAATACTCCTGCATTTTAGCGCCGCCAGAATTTTCCGTAAAGTCGTTTCCTTTTAAACTATTTATTGGTACCTGGGAACTGTGCGATAACGCGAGTGCTTGCGTGTGGGATTTTTACCCATTAAAACCACCACCCAACTCTTGTCTTCTTCCCCACGGAACCACAGCAAAGTATTCCGTCGCGGGGTGGGCATGGCTCTAACCTGTCCTTTCACCCGTCGATTGCATTCGCATCCACGACTTTCTCGGATCCAAAGCCTCTCTCAACCGGCACTCAGTCCGTCCCACTATGTCGTTAACTTGATAATAAGCATCTTCCCAATTATATTTTCTGGTGCTACTGTGCGTCCCAACTTAGTTCTTGGGTCGGCGGAGGACACAACTATGACGTTTCTCTTGAAGCAGAAATATATAGGGGCAGTCCTGCAACTTTGCCACCCTTGCTGCCAGTAGATAGGAACAGGCTTTGACGTGGTGCGACTTTCCCCTAACAGATGTAAGTTCAGTCTAATATGAAAACTTGGTGATGTAGCAACGCCCATGTCCTCATTCCCAAGAAACTTCGCCTTCTTTCACAGTGCCTTCCGTTGTCGTCGGGTGAGAGCGCTCCTAGGTTCACGGTGTCCGGACTGTGTGGACTTGTTTCCACACGCCGAAATTAGACCAGTTGCGTTCACATCACCAGCTTCCCTTTCTTCCCCTTTTCCTGGTAGAAACGGAGGAGTAGGTTGTGGCAGGCAAGCCTGTAGTCCCGTCTCCTTTCCGGCTAAAGTTTCTTTCTGTGGAGCCTTCCTCCTCCGTTTTTTTGGAAGAGTTGGACAACATGGTCGGAATTTATAAAGGCATTAACTGCGGTGGGAATGTGTAATTTATTCAACGAAATCTGAATCATCGCAGGGTCGCTCCAGATTTAGTTAAACAGAATCCAGGATTGAAATTGTCTTCATAAGCGAATCCTGTAGAAACCTTGAAGGTAGGGTATGGATGACAGATTCGACTTGTGAAACAGCGAAATGGGTTTCAAAACATAACTACGTACCTTGAGTCTACCAACTACCGGCTTTGTGCGGGCGTATATTTGTAAGCTGTGTATATATGTAGATCTACTATGCCTCATTATGTCTAACATCATTTGAATTTAAAGATATATTCTCGACTCAAGAGGACTAGCAACTTTAATCTATGGGCTTTCAAATGCGGAAACTGAGAAGCTACCGTGCACGGTACAGTTTATTCGAAACCTTGATCTAGTTAAATACCGTACTGGCCAGAAGATGTTGGAAATACCTTTTGGAAAGGGTCATGCGATCCAGTTGTAGATCTACTTCTTGTTTGCGTTGCGCTAGTGAGTAGCAGGTCCTGGCAATGTCTACAGCGAGCAGTGGGTAAGCATTTTTGAGCAATGCAAGGTATTACACCGGCACATCCAAAGTCAAAACCTAAGAGAACGTCAGATTGGTCTACAAAAGCACACCTGGTGTGAAAGTGTGGCTAAAACAACCTAATAAGGCACTTCTTTCACGAGGAGAGCTCTCCATAAAACATCGCGACCATGTCTAAAAGATGCACATTCCCCAACTAATACTAACGGATTAGTGAATTAGCTCAACCCCCATCGGCTTGCCGCCAAGTTAGATGAGTTGCTCTGCGACCGGCAGGCTTTGTTCGTGGAGTAGGAAGAGTAGGGAACAACAAAACTCTGATTCTCGACGGTATACCATTCTAAGGCAATTAAACCGCCGGATGAACTATCGCACTAAAGACCCATGTATATCTTAGGTTAGTATGATTAAATATTGCGTGGTGAGGATGCTTGAGTAATGCATCCAATTCGGCTAATTGGAGTCTTATATGGAAGTAACTGGCGATATTTAGTGTTACCACCTGTCTCGCTACCAAGAACAAAGGTAACTCCGGTGATGATCCCAAAGTATATGGGGTTTTGGGGGTATGGGGTTTTCGGCAAAAGCCCTCTGTTGTGGAATATCATGTATGTAGGTAGGTAGGTATCAGTTGCCGCGCTCTGATGCGCCTTTTTGATTCCACACACTCGTAAGACCATGGCAGCTGTTGCAAGAGCAGGGGGGCAGCAACCAATCGGCTCGGATCTTTAGAACCAGCCCGTATAGCATTCACGAAGGAAAGCAGCTCTCCCACCCTGCAGCTAGAAATCTCTCTGAGGTCCCCAAAGAATGGTTTACACAGCGTCCTTAGCCTGACTCTAGCTAGAGCTAGGCAACCCCAGAGAAAGTTCATAAGGGATCCCCTCCCCCTTCTCCGCAGTTTTGGCAATACGAATTGTAGGGTATACCGAGCCTATGGGCCTCTATGGGCCAGTGCCCTGTGCATACCGCCTTAATCTCGAATGCATTTGCACGCGTCTGGCCCAGGAGCTCTCGCGATCGGGCTATGTTATAAGCAGGCGAAATCCTCCTTGACTTGGTGCAGCTAGTAAACCTTCGCCATCTAAGGCCTGCTGCGCAGATACTTTACATTGGAAGAAAGAACCAATCTTTGTTCATTCATCCATGGTAGGTGGAATTCAGGTATCCTTGTCTTGGTGGTGAATAGCATCAGTTTTGGTTGGGTTAATGTCTAGTCCGCATCTTGCGGTCCACATCCCTGACGCTAATATCACCAAGTCGTCGGCATACGCCACAACCTTCACTTCGCCGCTGTCCAATATTCGTAAAATTTCGCCCATCACTATTAACTAGAGCACCGGAGAGAGGGCGCCATCCTGGAGCGTGCCTCTGTTCACAGCCCTGATTAAGTGCTTGCCTCTCAGATCCGACTGGATGATCCTGGTACTTAGCATGGATATAATCCAATGTGTAAGATACCCCTCCAATCCAATACTGGTCAAGGCTTTCTTGATGGCGTCGGTACTAATTTTATTGAAAGCTCCCTTTATATCCAAGAAGGCAGCTAAGGTATACTGATTGTTCTGCGGTGACAACTCAAGCGGGAAAATTACCTCGAGGGGAGTAGTTTCTGTAGACTTTCCTTTGAGGTAGACATGCTGGGATTAAGAGAAAGGCGTTCTCTCACTAATCGCCATTAAGTGGACGTCCAGGACGCGCTCTAGGGTCTTCAGCACAAAAGAGGTAAGGCTGATTGGTCGAAAGTCCTTCGGGGTCTCATAGCCGTGCCTGCTCATTTTCGGTATGAAAACCCCTCGTGCGCGTCTCAAGGACTGTGCTAAATATCCTAAAGAGATGCTACATCTCTGCTACATGCTACATGCTCCTGTAAATCTCAACAAGCCACGGCGCAACCCTTTTCTGCTCCTCTGGTAGCATGACTGGCATTATGCCATCTGGGCTCCGAGATTTATATGCGGAGAAGGTGCCGATCATCTCCTAGGCAATTATCGATTCGATAGTCTCGCACAGCTGAAGTGGCCACAAACCTTCCAAGCAAAGCTCAGACCCACACTCCTCCTTGCTGACGGGAACGTTCATGTGAATCAGCTGCTCCAAAGTTTTACCAGAAGATTCCGTCCAGGACTTTTCAAAATAGAATAGATTCTTATGTTGAGCAGAATCTTACTTACGGATTCACTGGTGCTTTCGATGTTCTGACAATAGTCCAACCAAGACCGCCAAGAGGCGGCCGACTTGTACTTCTTCAGGCGTTCCTTGTATGGCTGCCAATATTTGTGGTTAGATTCCTGTGGCTGGAGAGCTTCATTCTGCCAAGGTGGCAGTGTCTTCTTGCTGTAGTTAGTAGGGCATAAGAGCCCCGACCTTTCACTCCAGTTCGTCTGTCGTGCCAATCTTGTCCATTTACGCCCCGGAGAGTTTGTTCTTAATTACTTGACCAAACTTTCTCCAGTCAATCCTCCTGGGGTCTCTGAAGAGTTTGAATATCTCTGCGGCGAGAACTAGACTGAAAAGTATTCAACTGTCAGCCGAGAAGGATCTGTGGTCAGTCCTCCCCTAAGAATCCAATTGTCGGTTAGTAGGGTTATTTGAAGGACCCCTTTCCAACCGTCACATTTCTAGGAGCTGGGGAAAAGGATGTTTGTTTTATTGCCCACGTTACACCTCTGTCGTTGATTTCCGAGCTGCTCCATAGCGTATGCTTTGCAATCCTCATCTTTTCCAACAGCTGGTTGACGGCGTCGATTGGATACAGGTCGTCGTTCGGTTTGGCAGAGCGGAACACTTTCATCTTTGCATTGTTGACTGGATGGATGTTGACTGGAGTCCCTGGATAATTGGTCCTCGCAAGCTATAACGTGGAACCCACGGACAATCTGTGAGGAATCGGAGCAGGGGATGGATCCCGTGTGTTTGCCTTCGATGTCCAGGAGGTACTCAACGACATCTCCGACAGCCTGGCCTCAACACTGGTCTACACCTCCGGCACTAGTTTGTCGCCACCAGAATTACCATCCGCTTGGCCACGGCAATGAATGGTTTCGCACTTCGTGGCTTGTCGGCTGCTGTTGTTGCGTAATTTTCTCCAGATGTTGCTTAGCGTTCGAACGCTTGTCCATTCTGCTTCGCTTGTGATCTTGCTAGATCTCGTGTTGAGATCGATTGCGTTTGAGAGCGATGGGTTTCGCCTTCTGCACGTCTGCCAGATGTTTGCTGTTGTATTCCTCAACAATTGCCTAGTATTTAGCGAGGTTTTTTTCATCTCGCTTGTCGATAGTACCTGATTCTCTAGTATTGACTTTTGAGCAGGACACCAGTGGACTTTCGCTTTTTAGTCGGTTTTCGGTGACCGACGTTCTTGCCGGTCTTTACTTTTGAGGAATCACCAGAAGTCGAGGGTTTCGGGTTAGGAGTACTATGTCTGGTACTCGCTGTCCGTCCCTGCGGTTGGTTTCAGCACAGCGGTGTTACGGCTGGAACCGAGTGTACTGCTCTCAATGGATAATATCTCCTAGCTGGATGCCAGCAGCTTGTCCTCCGATAATGCGCCTGGCAACACCCCGCTCTTTTTCTATCGGCGGTTTATTTATTTTTAGAATTGAGTCCATGTCTTCATCCTACCAGGAGTCCGGGGAGAATGTCTACCCTGGCAGGCTTGGCCACCACGGTAAGGGCTGCGTAGGGATCTATAGTATACGAACTCTGAATACCTTGGGCACAGTCAGTTTCAAATAAGACCCTTACCCTTGTGGCCGAGCTTGCCAGGGTAAGGGTATTCAGAGTTCGTATACTATAGACCCCTAGGCAGCCCTCGGCATATGCTGTTCCACCTTGTCTTGGGGTCCTATTAGCACCGTCTCCAGTGCAGGGAGGACGATCCTCGGGCTGTTGCTTCAGTTTTTCCCGCCCCCCCCCCCCCAGATCTTCTTGCTCGTAACACAAGACCAGCAGAGAAGCAGATGCTCAGTTGGATGAGCCTACTTTCTGCCCGGCCCTACACATTCTTGACCCGTCCGAAGACTGTGTCCAGTGGCCACGGTGAGGAGGTCGTATGAGGACTTGTCGAATTATGCAACTTTAACCTGAAGTATAATCAGACCAGACCGCCCTCATGTATAATGATTTAGTTAATCTGCTGGTTCCAGACGATACCGCGACAGTGGGTTATGCCGATGACGTAGCACTGGTTCCGTTTGCAAAGTATCTCAACGATGCTGAATTATATTCATGCGAAGCTAATAAGGTTTGCTGGACTAAATGAGAGGAATTAAGCCCTCATTATCGTCACTTAAGAACCAGTTTTAAACAGCCCGTGGAGTGTGACAAGGGATCCACTACTCTAGCAAACGTGATGAAGGGCCGCGGTTATGTTATGTTTTTCTGCCGGAGGTAGTACGTTTTGGTATTATCCTCACGCTAGCGACTCGAGGCTGCATTTGGAACTTCGAATTTCAACTCGAATTATTCAACTTTCACATTAATATTTTTAAGATTCCGCTATGTGCATGTTCATATGGAGACACTTTGATAGCGTGAAGATTTACCAGGGCTTTGTCAGATTCCTTGTCTACTTAACGTCATCAATGGAATTCCTTTGCATAAAGCTTCAACTTAAGGGAAGGTGACCTAAACATATTGGAAAAATCAACTCCAAACAGTGACTCATCTTGACTACATTTGCAGGAAATATTCTCCTTTTTTGCACGTCAGACAAGTTTTCTTGCCCCAAGTCCTTATCCTTTCCAATAGACTGCAAATTCTGGAATTGATTTTTATTATAAGCTCACTTGCATGTCCAGAAGCGCATTTCCATATCCTTTTATGGCTCTAAATCATATCTGTACGTTCCTTTACTTCCGTGAAATATAATCGATTGGATCCCACATTGGTCCTGCATTTCGCATTTCATTTGGAACCTTCCCCATACATGGCATAGTATCCCCGCATACATTGTACACATAAATCATGCATTGGCGTGTGCACATACAGCCGCGTACCCAACATACAATCTTTCCACGTGGAAATTGCTATGTGCCAAGGAGTGAATTCCTTCAAGATTGAGAAAGCTCCCTTTATCTCGCATCAGTGCCCTTCCTAATTATTTTAATTTTTCACAAAGGTAAAATGGAAGTTGGAATCACATCAACTATGCCGTGACGAGAGCACTTGTGCATCTTTATTTGCCCGTTGGTAGCACTTCTACGGAAAGGGGCGAATTCCGGGTAGCATATTTGAAATTCTCACCGGGGGGAGCCGGGTACGAGTTGAATTCCATTATCATCCGGGCAGTGTGGAGGTCTCGAAATTTCTTGTGTTTTGAAATTCAGATGAATCTGATCTCTGTGCTGTAACTGGACCAATGTACGGGGGTTAAGAGTAATTGGAAAGTGTGTTGAGAGCACGAATACGAGAACAAGAAGCAGCTGAACTATTTCACTCAAATATTAATGGAGTGCCCCGCTGAATGTCAATGAAGCTATGATCAGAGGACTCAGTGGTTCTTCTGTAGAATATATGAATGTTTGTTCGTTTATTGACATAAAAAATGTTGGTGGCAGCTTACCCTGAGTCGCAATTCAAAATAAAGGGACGACGACCCCTAAAAATTTTAAAGTCAATTGTCAAGTTTAAGCGAAAATTGATTGCTTAAGTAATACATAGTAATTAGTAGTATTTCTTGCAATTAGGAGTAGAATGTGCGAGTTAGCAGCTAAGGGGATTTGTATTTATCTGCATCTAATATGCTTTGCCCTCTGAGTGAATGCTCGCCTTCTCCAACTTGCGGCGATATAGGCTGGTGATTCTGGGCCTAAGCGGAGTAAGATAGTGGCACTCTGGACAGTACTCGTCTTCCTCTTGCGCAATGTGTTTTTGTACTCTGGGAAGCCAACTGGTAGCAGACGTGAATACGGTACCGGGCTGCTTCTGACGGCTACTGTAAGGCGCGTTCTCGTGACCTAGGAGCCGGTTTCTGACAGACTTCTGACTGCAAGATTTCGGTTCAGGTTAAGGAGCATCACAATTGTACCATGCTATGCACCGAGGGAGACTTCCGATAAAGTGAAGAAGCAACTAAACGCAGTTCAGGGGAAGCTTCCTAGAGGTGACATTGTGGTCATGATGGGTGACCTGAATGGCAAGGTGGGATTTGACAACACCTTGCTCAGACATGTGATGGAGAAACATGGTCTTGACGACTGCAATGTAATGGTGGGAATTTCGTGGATTTCTGCAACGTCCACCGCCTTGGTGGCACATTGTTCAAGCAATGATCCACACCGTGCGAGCAATCAGATCGAGCATTTCACGATCAGCAGTAGATTTAGGAGTTGTCCGTTGGATGTGCGTAACTAGAGTGACGCTGACATCGATCTGGAGAGGGATCACTATCTGATGGTCGGTTGGTCTCGTAGCGTTGGGGAGCTGCGAGCCTCCAAGTTCAACCTCAACTGCTTGTATGATCCCACTATCACTCGATAATGGTTGAGCTACCTTACTGATCGGACAGCAGATATACTAGGTAGCGCGCCCCAGAATATCGATGAGCCTTAGACCGCCATAAAAAATGCTATTTTCTCGGGAGCTGCACAGGTTGCTGGTCTCGTCCGGAAGGGACGTTATAAGATCTGGCTGATTCCGAAATCGAGGAAACGGATCTATGAACGGGAGGGGTTGGAGGTTCCATTGACCTCTCCGAGTCACGGTTGAAGGCTCCATTAGCCTCACAATGATGTTAGAAATGTATGCGACATCACGAAATAGTTTGCATGTGGTCGCAAATGTTTCGATGGTCCTGTGAATAACGATCGATCTCCCATCCATAATGGTGAATAACTGAAGAGGTGGAAAGAACACTTCATCACCGTTCTTACCGTATCACTTGCGATGAGGTTCCTCCTCTTGTGGATGACCCCTCCTAGAGAGTGAGTGAAGAATGGGATGATCATCAAGATCCTAAAGAAAGGAACCCACTTTGAGTGTGACAGTTGCGCGTTCTCTATCGAGGCGAAGATAATGGTTGAAATAATCCTGGAACGCATCGAAGAACACCTCGAAAACTTGATCGACAGTGCGCAGGCTGGTTTCCGCTTCGGATCCTCTTGCATTGACCACATCAACACCCTACGGGTCATTTTCGAACAGTGTGGAGAGTGTACATCTTCGCTGCACTTGCTCTTCATCGATTTCGAGAAAGTTTTCGATAACGTGAGCAGGGAGTGTATATGGAGTTCCCTACGCTGCTAGTGTTTTTTCTGTGTTGCTATATGAAAGTAGCACATGAAAAATGATGTTGGAGTCTCCGTGTTCTTGCTTAACAGTAGCGATGAACTCGGGAGTTGAATATTTTGTTTCCTTGCCTATTCAAGACGTGTGGTCAGCCACTGACACCTCTCTTGCTATATGGTTATATCGGACAATCCTCTGCCAATGTGTCGATAGGTAGTTCAGCAGGGTGTGGCACACCGTCTCGTTCTTGAAGCATCCAACACGGCAGCATCTACGGAGCTGGATTCGACGGTATGCTCGAACAAAGTCGCTTGATGACCAGTAGGCTGGCTGCCAGTCCAACCACATGCTAGAGTGCTTGCAGGTTTTCTAGAATTTTTGATGCAAACTGGGGAAACCCCAACCCACCGCTCTTGGTGGAGACGTGCATAGCGAGATTGTGGCACTAGGCATTCTAGGCATTTCTTTTGGCTTAAGTGGGGCTGACTTTCATTACTGCTATTTGCCAATCGAGGTCTCCTAAGTTGAAGTTTATGGCCTTGCATGTTTCACAATTGGCCTCCAAGTAACTAGAGGTTTCCACCATCGACAGCGCTCTAATGGACTTGTCGCCTAGCTTAAAAAATGGCGCGGTATTGTGAAGGTTTTTTTTTACCAGGAACTGTTGAAGCCGTTAAAGCTATAGGAAAACATTTATCCAAGTTAACTTCGAAACATCTTTCGCTGAAGAAATTATTTGTTTCCTCTAAGAGAGCTTCTGCATCTTTCCCGTTGTCCGCCAGCAGAACCAAATCATCCCTATATGCGAGGTCAATTTGCACAGTGACGAGACACTGCCAGCGATGGTGGCTTTTTAGTCCTCTGCATATTTCGATTTCAGCTACCGGACATCATAAAGGCCGATGTTGATCGGCCTCCAGCTGTTCATGTCATCCCGTTCGGTGTCCTTCTTCGGGACCAGGACGGTGCGGTTGAGTTAAGCACCGGACTATCAAAGTTGTTAGCGGGACATCCTCAATCTGCGGCGTTAGGTCTTTTGTTAGAATCGATGGGAAGGGCTCATCTGCAAACAGTAGTGAAAAAGATTTTATTATATCGGAATGTTGTGGCTCTTGATGGACGGTGTTGAAGGACTTGCCGTCGAGCAGTCTTCCAGCTACCTCGTTTGAGTTCCTCGCGAACCATCATTGAATTGTGCGGAAGAACCACGCTCTTCGGCACCGCCAGTATAATGGAGGTTGAGAGGCGTCGGGATTTGTGGTCGGCTATTGTCGATTGATGTTACTCGCTTCGATATGTTTGTTATTCTTATTTACTAGCCACCCAGTCTTAGAAAGCCGCGGTCACTTCGTCCGGCTAAGGACTTAAGGTTTTCAACTAAATCTGTTACCGCAGGGCTACGCTGAAAGAGGCGTCTAGAAAGTCGCCTTAATCCCTCGCGCTACCCTGTCGTCTGGTTTGTGGGTTCGTTGCTGTTATTTGGATGCAACGACCGCCGCTCTTAGAGCAATCCCGACATTCGGCGGTTTTCCCGAACCAACGGTATTCGGGTGACTTCCTCTTTCCCTTAATTGCATCAACGGTTCGGATCACAATTTTTTGCAGAAATTAATTCACGAGCCTGTCAGTGTAGTTAGCCTCTGGGCATGCCATGAGGAGAAGTTCGGAGTAACCCCACGCGGTTTTCATCCCCATTAGTTGGGTAGCTTCGTGTTGTCAAGCAGCATTTTATTCAGCAGGAAGGATACGCTTTTTATGCAACTGCTTCCCTCTAGAGATAGCAAATATTCTGCTGCAGTGCTTACAGTTAGGTTTTTTTGCGCCGCGATTGTATATGTGAGTGGCGAAAGCATTTACCGCAATTGCACTTATTCTCGAACTTTCCGCTCTGCTTCTGCGTTTTGTATTTGTCTGTCGACTTCAGTCCTGTCGATTATCAAAGGTTTCCGTTTTTCTCTCTGTGAAGTCACTTCTCCGTTCAATGGAGTTCATGATAAATGTCTACTTTGCATTGCATGTAGACCCCGGGTTTTTGGACCCTTACTGTCACATTCTCCCCAAGCGAGTTCTTTACTTGGGTACGAAGGTCATCAGGATTTTTTCAGCTCAAATATGAGGTATGGGGTCGCCCTTTTGGTCCTTCGGACTTTGTTGATGCAGTCGCTTATATCTCTAAGGCCGGGGTCAGGTTAAACCTTTTTCAATATTTCCGCATATCTGGCAAATTGCTCTTCCTGGAGATCCTGGAGAATTCTTACCTTTCCGTTCTTGGATTTTCATGACCTTGATTCATCCTCTATTTTGGATCCACTTGCATTTCACTTCAATTGCCGAAGCTGGCACCTGAGGGATCCGCTTTTCCTCTTTCGTGATTTTTTGGAACTGTTAGTATTGCCTTTCTTCCCCTTTATGTTTTTCCCGCACTCTCTCCTTTGGGGGTAGGTTGGCGATAATCGGTTTAGATGTCACTTGGGTGGCCTGTGACACTGTTGGGGCAGCAGGTTTCTTCTTGTGGTTGATATTTCGTTTTTTCTCCCGCAATCTGCTGCAGATGTCGCCTCTCAAACAGTATTGGTAATGTTATGGTTTTTATCGTACAGCGATCTGCCTTCAAACCATCTTCCTTCGATTTTAATACTGCTGTTCTCGGTAAGGGCACTTCACTTAAATACGGAGTAAATTTCACCGACCATAGTCATGTGGGATTTCAAACGAAAGGTCTTAATTATTACCTTCCAAAGCTATTAAAGTGTAGTCCAGGGGTGAATGCGTAGATTGGTTCCAACGATGGTGACTACTGGTAATGGTAAGTCTACACGCAAAAACTGCCTGTCGCGTATAAAGCAAGAGTGTGTTTTCTTGAAGATTTTAGTGTTGATGTTGATTCTTTCAGAGAGAAATGAGGGGTTAAATAGTGTATACTGCAGATACGCATTTTTAGAAATTACTGTACCGAAAGATCTGAATAAATTATGGTAGTACCCCTACATAACATCTCGGCCCTAAAATAAGCCCTACTATATTTTGGTAATTTTTCCAAAAACCCTCCATGAATTTATTCTAGCAGTAGTGTAAATATAAGCTGTATTTTTAGACACACTAGTGGTAAGTTTAGTCAAAATCCTACTATAATTAACTGAGTTATAGCGGAGGGAAGATGCCTCTTTTTACTTATTACTTCCGAAAATACCATAAAACATAAATATCGCATTAAAAAGGATAGAGTTACGTATGTGGTACACCAATATATTTTAATATTAGAAGTCTATCGAATCGTCCCTACGTGAAGCGTAATGGTTCCGGTTGCCAATTTGTCGTATCCTTCTTTAAACCATTATAGTTTCCGCTGCAATATTCCCGAAGGAGATCGTTATTATAATTGAACTTATTGTACTTTCCCATTTCAGGTAAATTACTACTACGCTGGCCTCTGCCTTCTTAGCATCAAAGTCATCATACCAATACTAATGATGGTGAGTTTTTGATTTTTGATTTTTTTATAAAATTTTTAACGCAATGAAAACAATATCTCTGACGCCAATAACACCAAGTCGTCCGTATGCGCCCATATTTTCCAACTTTTTAAGAGAGAAGTCTTTTGATGCTGATATTCTAATAGCAATCCAGTCAGAACCGACTTATACATATTCAGGAAGTCCTTGTATAGCTATCAGCATTTATGCCTGTAGCAGATGTTTCTTCTGTACTTGGTGGTGGCAGCATTTGTCCATCATCTTCAGTTTGCGGGGCCTCCAACTTGCCGTTGTTCTTGTTGGTCAGTAGTTCATTAAAGTGCTCAATCCATCACTGCAGTATGCCCATTCTGTCGGAAATCATATTTCCCTCTTTATATGGGAAGGATGAGCATTGAGGTGTGTAAGGCTTCATCCTGCCGACTTGCTGGTGAAACTTCCTCGCCTGGTGCGGTTGCTCCCTTAATTTTTCGAGTTCCCAGAGCGGTTGGTTCTCCCTGGCTTTCTTTTTGCGTCTGTGAAGTCGCTTCTCCGCTCACCGGTATGCGGCATCCTTCCGTTCCGTTGCTAGCTTACAATCATTGTCGAACCAGCCGTTCCGGCTCTTTTCGTGGCTGGGACCAAGTGTGTTTGCGGCCGTATTTATGATAACGTTTTTCAGGTGATTTTGAAGATCATTTGTTGATGCTTCATGTCCAGAATCTCTGTTGACTGCGGTTATTGCGGCATCCATTTCCCTCTTATAGGTTTTACGGAGGGTTGTGTTGTGGATGGCTTCAGTGTTAACTCTCACCTGATTGTCAAAGGGGATTCTGGGTGGTGTTGTTATTCGAGCTCGGAGCAAAATGCCAACGAGATAGTGATCCGACTCTATATAGGCCCCCCTATATGTTCTGACATTCATCAAGGCTGAGAGGTGATGGCGTTCGATCAACACCCATTTCGTCTGACACTGCGAATTGAATAATCCGCAGTCTGTTATTATTGGTACTTTGATTTAAGCTATGGGAGCCAACATATGGCCTGAATACGTCCCTACTTAGGTGTTAAAATTCCCAAGCATGATTTCGATATTATACTTGGGACAGGCTTCGAGGGTTTGTTCCACTGCTTCGTAGAAGGTGTCCCTTTCCGATCCTGCAGTCTCTTCTGTAGGGGCGTGAACGTTAATGGGGCTTATATTTCTAAATTTGCCTCGCAAGCGCAGAGCATCTTGCCTTTCGCTTATGTTGCTAGGCCGATAACAGCAGGTTTCATTTTTTGGCTGTCTAAAGAACCTACTCCGAGCACATGGTTTACTGGATGGCCACTATAATATATGGTGTAGTGGCTCTTCCCCAGGAAACTGGTCCCTGTCGAACGCATCTCCTGCTCCGCTATTACATTAGTCCTATATCGAGGCAGGCTATCGGCTAGCTACTTGGCTGCTTCATCTCTGTACAGGAGGCGTACATTCTATGAGAAAATGCGCAAATCATTATTCCGTTGTGGTTGCTGGATTCGCCGTAGTGTAGTCAGTCCAGTCCGAGGTTTTTTTTGTGAGTTCGTAACAGGTTGTTTTCCGTGTACGGTTGTCAGTTCTACCTAGCTCCCAACCTGGAAGACTAGTTGGTATAATTTGTCCCGTTTTTAGGTGCGGGAATCACGCCTTCATTCTTCTCCGCCTGCAGTTCTTCATCAAGAAAGAACTCCCACCGATCGCCATGGGGCGTGTGGAGATAGGGTTTGGTAGTAGAGCTGTTGGTGTTGGTTCAGCAGCATTTATGCTTTATCATGGGTACCAATCCACATTTCTCTCTGGGACCTCTACTACTCTTTGACATCCGTATTATACACAACACACAGTTCGGACCAAAGCTTGGTCGGAGCCTCGCAATTTTTGTTTAGGGATTGAGGAGGCTATTAGGTCCGGTCTGACACCAAGTGGATGCGGGCTTAGGACTCCTCAACCCTTAAACAAATATATTTTAGGGATTCAAAGGCTAGGATAGCTGACTTGTCAACTCGAGCTATTGAAGAAATGTGATCACGACTTGAAGAAGGGAGTAACTATCGAATAGTTGTGTCCACGGCGACATTTATTCTATGGCAAGAAACTAAACTACTGGTGACATAAAAAACAAATAGCCATTGAAATCGTTTTGTTTGGAAATGATAAGAGCCTGATCGATGGAAAGGAAGATCTGTTAAAAAGGCTTAAGAATTCCCCATAGATAAGCAAACGGGTTTCTGCATGCAGCTGTGTCTTGCGGTTATGCCAACCTTTGTTGCTTGCTCAAAAACCTGTAATGAACATTCCAAGAGATTCCTTGGTGGCTCTGTTGAAAATAATGGAAATTTTTTTTCCACAGCAGGAGAAGGATGAAAAATGGTTCAACAGGACGTCTTCTCAATCTCTTGGATTACGAAAGAAAAACTACGGACATAGCGCTCATAGACATATTTGAATTGTGCATGTTGGAAGAAATATTTCCCATTATGTGAAGGCTAAAGTAGGTTTGCTATCCCAAACAATTTGTCTCCCATAAACCGTCCTACCTGCCTTCTTTATATTGTTATATCATTTCAAGAGGTAATGCTACGTTCTACGGTCAACGTAATAGCAAAAGTCGTGGTTTTAGCTTAGGAAGCGAAAAGCATTGGTGAGATCTGCGCGGCGGTAACGCAGTTTTCGAAATTCAATACCGTGACACATTACACATTATTCGCATTCAAAACCTGCAAGCTTTCATCCGTTCATACATCGTGTCATCGAATGGTCTAACTTACTACAATACCTAATGGAGAACTTGGTGGGCGCAAGGACTAGATACCCGTGGACGTGTTGATCGGTACGTGGAAGGGGACAGTGAGTCCCCGGGGGGTTTTACGTGAGTACCTGCCTCGTGGACTTAATCCCACGGTCTTATTAAAACACGGATTGATTTTGTGACCACATTCAAAGCCCCGCTGTGACAAGCAACAACAGTACCAGTCTATACCGAGTGCAGGGCTTAACATTCATACTGGTGGATGCAAGACCTACTTAAACCTCTACCGAACTAAGGAGTACGGCACCCGTGTTGAAACGCAACACCTGAAGGTCTCTTCTCGCTTGAGCATAACCACAACCCCCATGAAACTCCCACTAGGGGGCCTACCGCAAATAACCGAGCTATCCTCACATACAACGGGAGTTCACCCGAAGTATGAGAGTCCAGGGGCTATCCCGGTTCCCATGGTACCAGTATACCCCTGGTAAGGTTTCGTGACTAATTGCCACTTCAGATGACTCCCTGTGCAGACTCGAGTCTGACCGCTCTGATTAGGCCTTTGGCGCCGATGCGATATAGCGTCTCCCGATGCCACCACTATGGAGGTTCTCCTCGGCCACTTGGCTTTGGTTTGGCCGACAGAGTTGCCGCCCCGTCTTCCTCACTGCCACGGCTGAGCACCAGTGGCAATGGCACCTGTCTGGAAGACCAAAATTAAATCATTTTGGAAGGACGAAAACTCCATTCCGGATTACGTCCGGCAATGAAACCAACTATCTTAGAATGGCCGATGAGTGAGCCGCCATAAAACTTTATTTCTGATTAGCATCTGAAGTCTTTCCACAGTGTCAGTAACATCGTTCCACGTGAGCCTTAACGCAGCATAACACCTGAATATATAACATCACAGTTTAGCTCGCGTAAATCTACCTACTAAAATCCGCGCTTTTATACTTAGCAAAACTAAACAGTCTTGAAAAGCCTATTATAGCCTTACCTATTATAAACGAGTTTCAAGTTTCCCTCTTCTTAAAATGGTTGATTCCGATATGATATTGCCGTAACATATTAATAATTGACAAGCTTATGCAGAATAAACTATGGGAAGCTTTATTATTTGTTGTTTATGATCCTACTTTTAAAGTCACTGGGAACTTTCCCACTGAAGGTAAAAGTTTGCTTTGCATTTGCTTCAGCCTTGTAAAAGCTAATAAGTCGGATGAGTAATTCTCCTCCTTCCAAGGACGAACCTCTAATTTTTAAATGTCAAACGGAACGTCTCAACTAGTCTACAACCGCAATAATCATACAGTCAAATCCTCTATTTTATTCAAGTCATATAACGTAACCAATTTATAAGGATTATGATATCTCGTTTACAACAAATAAACGTCATTAGACTAAACGACCCCTAATATCCCGCATATATTATGTGGTCCTGCCATGAAATCAGTTACACATAACCCATAAAGGCTAGCATAATAACCCATATGTAAAAGGAAAACCATCCGCCCTCGCAAACGAGCACACATAGCAGGGCTAGCAGCCATTCCCACATGCTAAGAAGGAGCCCAGGGAAAAACTTTTACTGGACGTGACATATTACCCAACCCCAAATTGTTTCTACGCAGTCCAATCCCCGGGTTCTGGCAGTGACTAACATGACCATCAAAACTGGTGTCGATAAATCACCCCCGTGTCCATGCCAACATTGTGATTTTTACTTATACAACCCCCCCTGGGGTTAGTTTTCCGGCGTATCCGGTGACCATTCTGTTGCATTTTAAGAGAGTAATTAGCGATGCCGCTCATGCAGCACATGCTTCGTAAACCCGGTTTGTAATCGATGATGCTGGGAATGGGGTGTTAAAGGCACATGGACTTGGTAAAAATTTCACGTAAAATCAACAAATGAAATCAGGACCTGTTCCGGAATGTTACACGTTGAAATTTTAATTGCCAGCGTGCATTGGTTTAATTTTTGTCTCCAAGAGAGTGAGTGGCTATATCTGGTGCGTCAATCATGGGAAAATAATTGGCTGGAAAGTATCTGGAAGTGCATTTAACATGAACTGGTCGCTCAACTCCCTGAATATCCAAACAATCTATTATATTGTGCACAAACAAATTCAAAACTACCCCCATGCTCGCATGTTCACGGTTCCCTTAGCTCAATCGGGGAACATAGCTGTGTACTGCCACTGGTTGCACCCTCTAGAAATTACCCATATTTGCGGAGAGATTGTTGTTGAATCGTAAAACCCAAACAACGGATAATTGAAATGCCACAAGGAAGATTAATTTTTTGAGTTATCCTCGTTTGCAAATTTAATCCACTCCCGTTGCTAAATCGAAAAAGTATGAAATTTGCAATGCCCAGCATCCTATAAAGTTCGTTTGCATCCGATTAATGGGGACTGCACATGGCCGTTATTTTGTATTTTGGGTTGAATATTTTAGTGGTTTTTCCAGGGAGTTTTTACTCGATTTTTTTGGGGTATAAATGAAAAATATGAATTTAATGCGATTTATCTTTATGGAAGGAAAGGAAAATGTTGGGGTTTGGAAGACCAGAAAAGTTTCAAAGTGGAAGGCCAAAACTGAAATTCTAACGAATTGAATTATTTAGGGAGAATCTCATAGGGTTATACCACATATTTAGTTCCAGTGAGATTCTCCAAAAAGTTGACAAAAATTTTGGGTTGTATACACTTTGTTAAACATAAAATTTTCCTTCCTTTCTTTTTTCACAAATGTTAGTTTAATTACCTTTGAAAAAGCCCCCCCCAGCAAGGAGCCGCGAATAGCAAGATGGACTTTATCACTACTGCGATAAGTAGCTCCTTGGCGCTCCGATATTAGGCATTGTCCATGCTAGAGATGAACTAGCCTTTCCTGCCGTTTTTCCCGCATAGTCCAAATGTTCCTTAAAGCTCAACTTCGCATTCACCTTTAACTCTAGACATTTAATGATCGATTTTGAAACGAACCCATAATTACCAATCCGGAATTGGGACAGGCTTTTTTTGCGATTGGAAATAAGCTCTTCTCGTCCAACGCATCCAGTTTAACCGTTCGTAATCGTGCTTTCCTGGTTTCGCTTCCATAAAGTTACATATCCTCAAGGTACTTCGCAAGTACAGCCATCACCAAGTCGTCTGCAAAGTCATTCATCGTTGTCTCCGCTTGCACATGAACACCAAGGCTTCTATCATACATATATTATATAACGATATGCCGTCGAACTTTCAACCAAACACCCCCCATCGTCAGAAATCTAGCTTGGAACCGTTTGTCAGATTAATTCCGGCTAGCCTTCCCGCTCTCCCGCTTTAGGTAGCCTTCAAATCAGGGAATTCCTATAACTAACGGGAAGGAAGAGGAGGAACCAAGCTGCTAGCTCCCCTCCTTACTTGTCCCTGTTTGCTGTATGCAGATGACCTTAAACTGTTTTCCGCTATATCGTCGCCTATGGACTGTGTTTCCCTTCAATCTAACCTGGACACCCTGGTTCGTTGGTGCTCGACTAATGGTTTAGCGCTAAACGTCAGAAAGTGTCACTCTTTGTTACTCCCTAAAAACCTCACCCACTTCTTTCTCCTACTCTCTTAACGGGCATTCCTTACCCTGCTTAAATTCCACTCAAGACCTCGGAATCACTTTTGATAATAAGCTCCGCTTTGACACCGATTGCCTCGATGCCATCAATCGCGCTGCAAAATTGTCGGGCTTTATACTTCACTCCTCCTCTGATTTTGACTCCATCCAACCCTCCTTAGCTCTCTTTAATTTCCCCGTGAGAAACACCCTCGAGTATTGCTCAGTGATCTGGTCTCCCTCCCGTAACTGTCATTGTCTTGCCCTTGAAAATGTGCAACGCAAATTAACCCGTTGCCTGTTCTTTAAGAAAAGCCTTTCTCGTGTGCTTTCTGAACCTTCCTTCCTACAACAGCGTAGATCCTATCTGAATCTATGCACATTTTTCAAACTTTCCTCGGGTCTGATGGACTGCTCCACCGTTGACGACATCACCTGCCGTCCTGCTTCTTATAACACACGTAGCGCAGATATTTTCAACCTGCCCTTCGCGGAGCTCGAAGTCTACTTTCATTTCATCATTCCTAGGTTTTGCCGAAATTACAATGCAGGACAGCTTGGTCCTTTGAACTTCTCCACTTTAAATAGTTTTAAGCGTGGGATAATTTTTTTGCTTTCTCCTCCTCTTGAGGACAATAATTAATTGGAGTTTTCTCTGTTTGTTGTCCCTTAAATTAAATAAATATATAAATAAAACTAGCGTAGAACCGTTTGACTTCTGGCTAGCCCCGCTCTTTCGCTTTGGGTAGCCTTTATATCAGAGAATTCTTTTCATTACCATCCTCCCCCTCCACTGGTCAAGCTCTGTCTTCTTTGCAACTAGGAGACCCTGAACGTAATGCACAACATAGGTCCACTTATCAGCCCTCTTCAACATTTCTCTGATAATGTTGTCTGGAGAGGGCTTTCCCGTGTTTAAATAAAGTTCGTGATCAATCCCACCCCACTTTCCACAAAATAAAAAGGTGCGATCGGTGTCGGGGGTTGTGCACCCAATGCAAAACATACAATCTGGAGATCGTGCCTTCACAATTTTGAGCAGGTAAGACTGAACGCCTCCGTGCCCACATAGCATAGTCCATCTGCCCTTTGGCTCGTTTTGCCAAGAGTGATACCACACATTGGGTGTGCGTTGCTATTCTGCGCGAGCAACCACCTCTTTTGAATCGTCTCCTTTGTACTTGTACATGACTATAGACCTCTTAATAGCAAAGCCAATGGGAATCACTCCCGCGATCATCATCACGGCCGATTCAGTGACAGAGCAATAAACAAATGTCACTCGCAAAGCTCGCCGTCTCTGCACTTGCGCAAGGCGCTTAGCATATACCTCCTTGCCAAGAGCAGCGGGCTTAACCTTCTCGCCGTAGAATAGAACAGACTCCGTTACACTCAGAAGTGTTCACCTGGTAGATGTAAGATGCCCAATGTTTGCCATTAACCGATTTCAGACCGAAGTTCTAATGTGCCCGCTGTCGTTTTGATTTGCACGAAAAAGCTGAACTTTCAGTCAAGGGTCAATCCAAGTTGCTTAACCGTTGGTTTTGACTCGATTATTGATTCGCCGAACGATCTGGAATGCAGGGTCAAGATTCTCGGGAGCCATGAGCAGTCATCGATCTGCTCCAAAGAGACGGCTCTAGGATAGATCCCTACGCTACCCCCGATTTCATCTCCATCCTCCTCTGACCCCCTAGCGTCTCATAGGGCAGGCCATTAATGTCTGTAAGAGAAAGCAAGGCACATGGAATATGTTCTCTAGGGTGCATAGAATGACTTTCTACCTAACGGAGTTATAGGCATTTTTTATATCAAGCGTTACGAGGAACACCACCCGTCGACCTCGCTGTATATGCCGTTGTTTGATGAACTACAACCGCGACTGGCATGACAGCATCCAGCGTACACCACCCTGCTCTAAAACCGAATTAGCGTGCGAATAAATATCCAACAGTACGTATCGTCTAAGGAGTTTGCTTTTGATAAGCTTTCCGAGAACTTTCCCAGCCGTGTCAAGTGTGCGGGGTTGTGGGTATGTAGACGGCAGCTCAAAATCGCCTTTCCCTCTGCTGATTAGCACAAGGCTCGCCACCTTCCAGCAGCAAGGAAAAATACCCTCTTTCAGGCAAGCTCTGCATTCGTCGAGCAGTAGGTCCGATGCTGGGACACTACCTTCTATACTTCTGCCGGCATACCATCGGTTGCAGGCCTTTTTCTCATAGAGAGAACTACGTCTTACAGCTTTTATATAGAAAAAGGGGCAATCCTTCCACGGTGCTGGCATGAACCCGTACCGGGTGTGTAGTGAATTGTACCCGTAGTGTACTGCTCACCTTCCTGGCCTTAATTAAACAGGGTTTTCGCAAGGCAGCAATTTTTCAGGTTACTAGTTTACAATCGAGGAGCCACGGGTCCACATTAACTTTGTGGACTAGGTCCTGTCAGCAATGAGTTTTCCTTCTGTTTATTGCGCTACGGGGTCTGTTTTTGACTGATCTCTATTCTTTGATTGTGCTATATGTCTCATCTCATTTGTTTAAATGTTCTGTTAAGAAGCAGAGTTTGTGATACTCCTTCCGGAGCTCTGCAATTTCTGCTGCACATTAATGCAAAGAAGGTATGCAACGTCTCGATTCCGTCCTGAGCATGGGAACCCTGGAGGTTGTTGTAATTACTCCCTCCCTCCTAGTACTCCCAAGCGCAATCCCACCTGCTTCAAAAGCTTCAGCAAATGTTCCAGTGTTCACCTTCATGACGTTCCGTGCACAGGAAGAGCGCTGGGTTTGTGCAAATCACGAGGTCACGCACTTCAAACGCGGTATATTGATGGTTACTTGCCGAGAAGTCTTCCAGAACTCACCACCCGTCCACCAACGATGCGAAGGTTACGTCGGGAGTGCTACCTTTGCAGTCTAGGAACTGGATCATTGGGATGTATGCGGTGTTTAAAACTACGAGTTCTGTTCTCGCCGCCATTTCGAGAATCCGTTTTTCTCCGAACTCTGGGTTAGACATGCTTCATTCAAGCGCTCTGGCATTAATGTCACCCTCAACCAGTATCTGCCCACGATAGCGCCCTCTAAAGCATGAAACAAACATCGAAAGTGCAGCATCGTCTCATTAGGGGTTAGACGCTCAAAAACGTTACCCCTAAACACCAAATCTAGATAAGCCATTATTTCTGCCTTAGGCAAGCACCCGAATTCTGTTGTCATCGCGCTTGATAAGTCGAGGTGCGATGGGGTCGGTCGCGCTTTCGGGGGGGGGGGGGGGTGCGTTTTGCGTATCTTCCGATGTTGTCCTTGATTACCTGTAGAAGGAGTTCCTTCAACTATTTCAGTTTTCATGGCGGAACGTTGCAGACCGCAGGTGCGTCACATCGGCTCTCCATTTCTTGATGAGCCTTTCCTCTTTAGGTTTCACAAAGATAGTCGACTCTGTTTCCACTAGACTTATATTCGACGTCATCTGTTTAGTTTCAGCAGTTTTCTCTGTGCCTCTTTCCCGACCAGCAGCACTTTACGGTGCTGAGGTTGCCGTCACCGCGCGTCCCGTCGTGTATTTCGACCATTCACAGAAGACCTATCAACTCTGATTGAAATTTTCAACGGCAAAAATGTCTGCATAGAAGAGTTGAAGGCTTTTTTCTTTTTGGTCGCTTGTTGTGCACCAAAAGCGTCGCTTATACTATCCCTACTCCATTTCGCCGCCGCTACCTGCGCTCCTTGCGTGACTTTGCCACATGACCTTTGAGTGTCATTTCATTTCATGTTATGACTGAATGTCGGATACCAGTCGATTCAGCTGTGAGTGAGTACCTAAGTTAAGTCAGGGTAATAATCACGGTAGAATGCAACGCTGACCCCATTGCCTCCTACAACTTTCATTTACTCAAAGCTATGACCTAATTCGCCAATTTCTAATCCATGTTTATCCATGAAAGAAGGAGGTTACGGCTCGGCCTTGGGCAACCTATACTGGGTAGCATTCTTGCCCGTATTGTTCCGGTGTCCTATGCCCTGGTTGCTATACGCTCCAATGTAATTTGAAATTTAGTCCTGGTCGTCGGAGTTAAAGAGCCTTCCGTTCTTCTAGTATTTTGCTCCATCTTGCGGAATTGAAGGCATTCTTCACGTCAAGCGTTATCACTGCACAACATTTGTCCTTTTCGAGAGCACGAGGTTAACTGCATTGGTCGTGGAGTTTTTCTTTCGAAATGCAAACTGGTTTTCAGATAGACCACCTTCCTTTTCGCCGATCGGAAGGAATCTGTGGTAGATTAATCGTTCAAATAATTTGCCAGTATTATTTAGAAGCATATTGGATTGCATAATGAAGGTACATTCCGAAGTTTGTCTTGCTTGGGAATGAGAATCAATTCCAGCTTTTCCACTCTCGTCTAACTAGTTTGGGGCAATCGATGCAGAGCGTTTGCCTTTGTCACTAGAAGATCGCGCAAACTGCCCGGTCCTAGGCCGCCACAGCAAAGCTGATACAAACTGGATTTGAAAAAGGGGACTACTTCACACGGAGTCTCCGGAACCAATTTACTTTTGTAAGTTGGTTAATGCCGAAAATGATGGCTTGTTGGTCGCTGTGTATGTAACTTTCCGTGGTTAGGAAATGTGACATCTATCACTGACCCCCTTTTACCTCCTTCAGAAGGTATTGGGGAATCTAGTGTTTGCTAGAACAAGATTCAGACCAGAAGGAACTTCAAGTAATACACGCCCTTTTACGTTTCTCGGCTGGAATTCCTCTCTCGCCGGATCTAGCTACTTCCGCTCGCGTGAAGCCGCACTCTCAGGCATTTTCATTTTTTCTTCTATGGCACGATTTCCGCATGATAACATCGCCATTGCTGCTTGGCATGGCAATGGTTCAAAATTATAATTATATAAATAGGAGCGATTTGCTTCCGGTGTCACTTTCGGTCAAGCTGCTTCCAGGCCAAAAGTGAGACGTGGGAGCAACGCGAGCAATACGCGAGGAAACTTCTTAACAGCGGGAAAATCAGAGTTGGTTGGATAGTATGTAGGATATTAATTCGGGCAACCCCCACTAAGCGTTTCAGATCTTTAGATTGAGGGTACAGGTTGCCAGCCTGCAATAAACCTGACGCACTCCTGTCAGAAGGAAAGTTCATTGCTGACGGATGCGTGGCCATTCGGTGGTAAACTGGTAACCCAAAAAATCGGAACTCTGCGAAAACCCCTATTTAAGACTGAGAAGGTGGGCGGTATAGTACGGGCACAATTCACTACACACCCCGTACGGGTTCGTAACAGCAGCGTGGAAGGATTCCCCCTTCTCCATACAAAAAGTTGGAAGAGGCAGCTCTCTCTATAAGAACCAAGAAGGCACCACGGACCCATGGTATTCCGGTAGAAGTATACAAATTAGTTTTCCAACCAGATCCAGAAGAAAGTATTTTTCCTTCCCGCTGGCCTTGTTCTAATCAGCAGAGGTAGATATGATTTTGAGCTGCCGTCTACATATCAACAACCCTGTAGACTTGACATGGCAGGAAAAGTTCCCGGAAAGCTTAGCAAGGGCGGACTCTCGATATGCGGTGCTGGAGATTTATTCAGAAGACAGTTCGGTTTTAGAGCAGGGTAGTCCATAGTGGGTGCTGTAAGAGCAATAGGAGCCATTTGCATCTGTTGCTCCCAGGCCAAAGGTGAGGCAGTGTCTGATGAGTTGCCTCTGCCCTGGACGAAACCGTTAGTCATTTTTTACATTTTTTAATACTTGGGTGCTATGCTGAAAACGAGCGGTCTGTGGACCAAAAACTGAGAGTAAGTTGCTCTCCATCTGCCCCGGTCTAACATTAAACAGATGTGGGCTGGGGATTCCTAATATTCCAAACAAGAAAAAAGTTGCGCTTTGTTATATTTAGTAAATCTAATGAGGTGGAAGCCGCCAAGTTTTGATTTTCGCAATTGTCCCCGGAGCAAAGAATTGACAGGGTCAGCTAACTCGACTATTCGGTTCCATTCAATTACAATTTGTACCGTAGTTTGGTTCTACTTCTTGTGGGCCTTGTAAACTTTTAGATTAGAGGAAAATACATTTACCTCTCCATATTATCCTTATTCGTTGATATGTAATTAATATGACTAATATGACGTTGAGGCCAATTGAATTTTCAGAACATGACTTTAATTCCACATGTGAGTATACATATATTGCCAATATAAAGCCACAATGAAAAGCACTGAAATCCACATCAGCAGTGAGTCAAATAATAAACATAATTTCATTGTTTCAACTGCGAGATTGGAAGCTCAATTGAACTGGAGTGTTAAAGTATGAAAATCAATATCCAATAATCCAGGATAATGAACATGATTAAATTTCATGGAAATTATTATGATGCATGAAAGCGCGAATTCAATTGGCTCAAGAGTCCAGTCGGAAAGCAATCAAATCAGTCTTTTGATCCTTTGAGGTCCTTGTGAATGGATGGAAATTGAACCCGGTTACGTTATTAATTGATTCTCTAGTATATGAAGAGTCATTGTTTTTCAAAATTTGATCCAAAAGTGGTTTGGTTTCTAACTCAAAGGAATTCTACGTAAAAGGGGTTTAAAATTTGAAGTAGCCCAGATGTGAGCAAGAATGACATATAGTTCCACTACATATCGATTTCAATTATCATATAATAATCAAGAAGCTGCTTAACAAGTGTAGCGCGATCTTAAAGAAAGGAAAGCTGTTGCCATCTGGCATCAAATATGTGGATTAAGGAAGCAGCGAAGTTTTTGGAAAAACTGCCCCGAATTTTCCCCAATTTGTATGCATTAAATCGCTTTATTAAAAAACTGAATTCCTATTCGCCTTAGCTAGAAACAAACGGTGGAAATGCACTTAACAATGTACAGCATGAGCAAGCTTATATTAAATTAGAAGTTAGAAGTTAGTGAAAAATTTGAATAGAAAATATTGTGTTTGGATGGAAATCAGGAAATTGGAAGGAGTTTATTTATATAAATTAAGGAGTCCTAACACATGAAAGAAGGAAAAATGGTACTTGTTAGCATTCCCTCTGTAACTTGTCACCGGACAAGACGAGCGAAATATTGCACACGCCGTAAAGCTACGAACATTGCAAAAACGGTGAATCATTGCAGTCAAAATTTTTAGACTGTGATGGGCAGGGCTGCTCAACGTGAGCCTTTGGCGGCGGAGTCCTGATTGCAATCAAACCTCCATTCAGTGCCTAACCCTTTTTCTTTGCTCTGGTTTTTCTTCCGCCTCAGTTCTGCGCTCACTATATGTAGAATTGTTTGACAGTTTGTCTATCCCTGTTACTATCACGTTCTCTTTCCACCCTTTCTTTCTATGCGGCGGTTTCAACCTCGCCATGCTCAACTGGTCATCCTATCTTTCCAATCGCTTTCAACAACTCCCCCCATAATGTTAATGCAGTCTTATGCTGAGGTCAGTAGAAAAAAAACCGAACGCTTTCTGGGTGCACAAATTGATTTAGATCTTCAATGATCCCCACAATAATGCATGGTTGAAGTTTGCCTCCTGTCCAATTCTATTTGGGCCGATGTCTGGGACAGAAAGCATGTTGATGGAATCAGGTTGTCCAGGATTAAGGAAAGAGGATATAGCCCATTGAACGGCTCTACGTCCTACTGCCAAATTAACATGAAAAATGTCACCGATTATGCGAAGGAAAAGTATCAGCGACAAGATTAAATCCTGGCGGACTTCCAATTCCACTGAACCAATTGGGGAGAGCTTTTCTCCCACTTTTGTGGTCCGCCCCTCCCCCTTCTCTCTGTGGAGTTTTTTTTAGGATTGCTTTAGTCAGTATCTTCCCAAAGGCAAGAAGCACGCAAATACCTAACCAATTGTTGCACTGAAGACGGGTGTCATTCTTCGGAATCATAATGATTTTCACCTTCTTCCCCTCACATCAGAAGATCAGAGATACCCAACATTTACGAATGTATCGAAGGAACAACCCTATAGAGACGGAAAAGCTCCGCAGGGTGACCATCAAGGGCGACGGCTTTTCTCCAGTGAGTGCGTTTATGGCAGAGATAATTTTGTTTTTATTTTAAGGTGTAGTTCGTTCGTACCCGGCCTACGTTCTCTTCTCTTTCGAGCAGGCGTAGTAGCGCAAGTGAAGGAAAGCGGGCATCAAATAATGTTCCTTTTCTAAGACGATGTCAGCGCTTTTTTGTCACACATTCAGAGGACAATTATTAAATCTAGCGCTGATCGCAATATTAAAGATCTTTCACCGTTGTTTTTACGGTGACTAATACCGTTCCTCCCTATCACCTACCCGAGGTATTCCCAGAACCCATCTTGTCGTTCGGGTCATACATCCATTCGTCGGTATCTGTGGAAAGTCGCTTCCATTACATAGCGTAGCTCGTAATAGAATTGTCGCCACTCCTGAATGAGTGACCTATCCAATGCTACTTTCGCCTGCTGATCACCTCACTTTGCGGAAAGCGGTGGTCCATCGGGGCCTGCCCAAGAATGAATCACTGACCAAACGGTTCGAATCGACCGATCATGTTACAGCGCTAATGGTCCAGCAAGTCAATAAAGTACGGCTGGCCAATGCTTCACCCTATGTGTGTTTGTGTATGCGTTTGAGGCCCCAGTGGCCTATCGTACTCGATTGTATGTTTGTCTGTTTCTGACAGGAAAGATTTGGTGTGTTTAGTAGCATTAGGGCTCTGCCACCTGTCATTATGGAAAGGTTGTTGCCAGTTTTTGATACCAGCATTAGCCAATGCTACTGGCACACTAGCTGTTGGTTCCGGTCCAGTATGAGAAAAATTGAACATTTTTGCGGAAGTATCCGAGATTTCATGGTTCTCCCCGCCGTATTGAATCTAGACACAGAGTTTAATTAATTACTACAGTCCTGAACGATTTTTGAAGTGATCAAAGAACTGCTCAACGCCATCAATGCACCTTGACTATCGCTACAGATTGCGATGCGTCTGCCATTCAATGGCTCGTCAATCATCCAGGTTGTCGCCCTTAGGATTACATGAAAGACTGTTGCATGTATTCCAAAAGAAAATTCCACTTCTCATTTTTATATGAGAGGTAGACTCCTCTCCACAACCTTTTCTGTTTTTGAGCCATCGGTGTAGAAGATTTCAGTATATCCTGAAATGCATTCTTCTGGCTCGTCCCAGTTTTCTCTTCGTTTGAAGATAACTTCATATCTTCTAACAAACAGGCGTATGGAGATCCGAGAATCAGAAGACATTGCCAAAACTGGATTTAGTTCTCCTGATAACCTTTCCAATGTTTTGTGCTCCCCACGACGATAGATCTAATCGAATTAGTCGATGAGCTGCTCTCATTGCAGTACTCTGAATAAACAAACCCAAGAGCTGCAAATTGAGTAATGCATTTAAAGCTGTCTTGGATGTTGTGCTTATGGTCCCCGTAATTCTCAGACACACAGTTCTTTGTAGTTGCGGCTGGTTTACAGTGAAAATTCTTTTGTTTCATCTTAACCTACCACACTGCAGATGGATAAGCGAGCATCGGCCGAATGATGGCAACATGTCTCCACATTACTTAGGCCTATGACCCCATGTCGTCTCCCCAAACATTTTAGCGACAATAATGCTAAGCTGATTTGTCTGAAGTTCTTTGGCTTTGAATAGCCATCTTTCCCAGGTTTAGATATAAGGATTACCTTAACACTTCCACCAAGAGGAGGACGTGCTGCCCAGACCAAGACATCCTCCAAAAATATTTCTTTGTGATTGCTCTAAGTGCTCTATACCCTCTTTTAACATCGCAAGATAGATGATATCCATGCCAGGTGCTTTGAAGTGATCAAAAGATGGTGTAGCAGCTCTCGCCTTTTCATTGGTAACGACAGTATCCCCGTTCCCCATCCAGCACTTTCGTGTTAAAAGGTTTAATGAAATGAAATTCTCCCCTCCCACTGCCGCCCCCGGTTCTCCCGGGTGGTATACCTCCAAGAAAGTCTCTGTGGACACACCTCTGGAGTTCGTGAAAATTCCTTCCGGTTTTATAAAACTTGGAAGGAACTTGATCGACTCATCCTTTTTAAGGACTTTGCACAGCCTGGAAGTCTCCCATTCTCTTTCCAATCTCTTACAGTACGCTTTAAAGGAGTCTCGCTTCTAACGTTTTACCAGCTTCTTTATATACACGCTGTGAGTTCCCGATGTCTTCATTTTTACTGTTTTTACAAACACGATTTAGAAGTCGCCTGGTTGATATTCTGAGTCGATTGCAGTTGTCAATTCCGCTATGAAACTGTTTTACCGCTTTGGGCTCGAAAAATAAGACAAGATTCCTCAAAGTACGTTAAAAATGTGCGATTCAGAGTTTTCAATTAATCCTCTATCCCAGAGAAGTCTTTAGTCGCCTAGGAAGCTCCGCTTTGTTGCCAAGAAGTGCGCTGAAGTTTGTCCAATCTGTTTTCCTAGGATTCTGTCAATAGCCAGACTAAATTTTAAGTAACGGTGATCTGAAAGTGAGACCTCTTCTAGTAACCGCCAATCTCTAATCAACTCTAACATCTTTGAAAAGCAGATTGTTGGATCAATTACTTCATTTCTTCTTGGCGAACGTAGCGGTGGACCCTATATTCGCAGTCATCAAAGCAAACGAAGTGATAAAATCAAACAGCTTCTCTCCTCTTGGACTGCATTTGCTATTGCCCCAACAAACGTATTAACGTTCGCATCATCTTCTACAAAGAGTTCAAGGCTCGATGATTTTGTATGTACAACCAGAACCCTTAGTTCTTCCGTCGGCAGAGGATGCAATGAATCATAGGATAAGTAAGCAGATGCAACTATCGCGTTTCTTGTTGCCATAAACCTGGTATTGTAAGTTGACCGCAACAAGGTCCTGGGAACTGAATTGTCTCAGCATGGCTGCCTCTAACAATTTTGAGATCAGCACATAGGCTTTCGATCCTAAAGATCTCCTAACAAAAAGCATCCTTGCCCCTTTACTAAGCTAATACTAAATTTTGTTAATGTTAATTGCTCCTTGACCAGAGCAATATAAAGACTGTCCTGAAATTTTACCAGCCTTGCTGCCAGTACATAGGAAGGGGCTTTGGCATGCTGTACGTTATATTTGTAGATATAAGTGTAGTTTAATGTGAAAACTGCCACTAACTGAATAGTCTGCTGCATCCCGGGTGGATCTCCCGGGGCTGCCAACTTGTCCTCACCTTCTGTCGAAAGTTCCGCTTTTTTGCGTACGATTTCTCTGGATATTGTCACACTTGGTGACGAAACAAAGCCCATGTATTGATTCTCCAGGAACTTCGCCTTCTTTCGCAGTGCCTTCCGTAGTCGTCGGCTGGGAGCCCTCCCAGGTTGACGGTGTCCGGGCTGCATGGATCTGTTTCCACATACCGGAATTAGACCAGTTGCGTCCATACAACAAGCTTCTAATAGGCAGGATTGTAGTATCGGTAACGCTTTTTATCCATAGGGGATCATCAATTTTGGACATTCTACTTGGAAAGTAAAGAGCTGAGTGGCACTTTGTACTAAAGGCATTGTTAAGTTGATGATATGGAGACGAGTAAAAGAGATGACAGGGTAACGGAGGCTCCCTGGAAGCCAAGTAGACTTCGTTATCGTAAGAACGCAAGAGCATTTTTAGCTTGTTAGGGATTTTGTCCCATTATTCGGCCCCTACTACACTAGCCACCACCTATGTCTTACCTGCTACCGTGCGCCCAACCATAGACCTGTCAGATTAGATGTCATTAACAATGTTTTCTTGTCTGGGGGTTGAAAATGATTTACGCCTTTTTCACGCAAATCGAGCAAAACTCAATTTGAAATTTTTGTTTTGTTTCTATTGTTTACTCCCCAGTCAAGTGTTTCCAAGAACTAAATAGAGCGAAGTAATTTTCTTGTGCTCGTCCATTGTTTTAACCAATGACAAAACAAACAAAGTTTCCCACTCAACCTAAATTTATAAACAAAAAACCAATCATGTGGAATTGAAGCCCCAAAATTTAATTTCCCACAATTGTTTACAATTCTCTCCAATATCGAGTTGATGGCTGTGCAATGTTTGTCTTAGTTTTCCATGTTTAGGCAAGATAAACAATTTGTCCTTCAGGTAGCTCCAATGACAGTTTGAATTTTCACCGAAGAATAAACGTTGACGAAGTCGGCACTTCTCCCACCACAACTGCTGTTCTAAATGCACAATCGATTTCCCTCCTATTCTGCCTGATTCAATAAAATGACCCGCATTATACGCTTGTCTCTGTGGCTTAAATTTTCCCTTATAAATTTATTGCCGTGAGTGTGTGTATGCTTCCACTGCGGAGGGTCCTAATTATGTCATGGCAAATGCTGCCTTTGTTCAGCTTCGTCTGGTCTTCCGAGCGAGACAATAGACGAACTTTACTGCCAAGGAGCTTTTGGCAAAATTTCCAGAAGAGGACGAGAGCCGAAGGATGCTTTGTTGTTATTGAATTTCCAGAAATAGATTTTATGCAGGATTGATTGTCATAACGTTTATGTATATAGAAAGGATCGCATGCAACCAGACGAGCTATGAGCGATGTTATTGGCATCACCTGAAGACGAGTCCTTGCTTCTGCTTCCCATCTCCAAGTAATGGAGCGCACCCATCCAATTTTTTGACAAAGCGAGTAAATAAGCAGTTTTTACGCCATTCCAACGCCGATTCACATCGTTCACACGGAGAGGAACAACGGCCATAAAGCAAGGTTGGCCAGGCCTGACACATGCAAAACGTAATGGCCCATGAGGACTCATAATACTGTGCAAGCAGATCTGACGGCACATAAAAATGACATTACGAGTCTGCAGCTACTAAACGGCTTGACTACGCTCGCTGGCTTTAAACAGAAATATGGCTGGCAGCCGGCAATGCTTTAAAACAAGGAAAAAATAAATTTAATCCTGATTGCATATCGATGTGGGAATTCGTCGAGCTGTGCCGCTACAATATTATCTGCACTTTATTCCTATAAAATATGATCGAAGGCGTGTAATATATTGCAGGCAGACCGGAACGTATACGTGTCGATGTAGAAGTGAAGGACGTTCCGTTGGCTCCTGGTTGGGTTCAGATACTTTACAGATGCGGATGTACTGGAATACGAGTAAACGGGAGGTAGCACGGAGTGTTTTGAAATTATCATGCTTTGTTTTAGTTTCACTGAAGCGAAAGTGTTTGGAATGAATTTGTCTCTGATGTTATTGTTTTATTCAGTCCCCTCGGGTGCCTTTGTTGTTATATTTGCATATGAGTTACGAATGAAAAATATTTTGCTGTAATTTTCCCCTCAGAGGGTAAACAATGCTCCTTTCTCAATATATCCATACACATGAAGGCTGACAAAGGTGTCTTTGATTTGGCACGTCAGGAATAGTTGATTCCGATGCTATAGCTAGTTTCTGATTTTCCTTTTTCGCTTTCTATTTGTTGTAAGGATATTAGATAGAGTGTGGTAGTCTTACGCCGTGAGGTACGATTCTCGGAAATTACCTCCGAAAAGCAAATATAACCTGTTCTCCTGATTTTCGGTAAAAGCCCCATCTCCTTTCTTCAGACAGACTGGCTATTTCTTTGTATAGCCTGGAAGGTTTTGTAGCTGAGTCTCTTCACAGAATTCCCTGAAGGTGTTTCGTTTTGCTTCCCTGATCGTGTTGCTATACGCCTCGATTTTCGAACCTCTGTTCTCATTCTAGCTATGTTCTTGTTCCACCAAGATGTCTCCCTTGATGACTTGGCCATCTTAGCTGGACAGTTGGTCTGTTGAGATGCGTCACCACTGCTTCCAGCTTTATTTCGCTCCTGAGGTTCTTGCCCGCTCATCTGTAGATGAGCCATGTTGTTGCTTCGATGCCTTGTAAAGAATTCCCAGCCTGCTCTCCTGAGATTCCTTATTATTCCTTGTACTTCCGAGATGCTCTCAATGTCTGATTATGTTGTAATCCGACATAGAGGATTTAGCCGGCATCCTCCATTTCTTGACGATTAAAGTATTCTGTGGAGCCTATATTGGTAACTCTTGCCTGGGGCTTATCACCAATGCTCACCAATGGGGTGTTCCCTATTTTATATGTTTCTAGCTTATTTGGATACATTCCGGAAGGTACTTACCACTTACCACACATACTACCAGATATCATGGTAGGCGTTGACATCGCCGCCACGGAAAAGTACTAACGGCATCCCCCCGCAGATCTAAGCCAGTCTAACAGCTGATTTCGGTGGCATCCGAGTGTTGCAAATGGAATCCTCATTTGCCTGCACGTTTCTTCGCGAATCTACCCCCGGCATACCCAAGGTACATGAGACAGCACCATTCCAATATATCCCTTCGAAATTGCCCCGCAGATGCAACTTTGCCATGGCGAAAGTTTTCCTGGGCTACTTTAGCACTGGCCATTAGCTCCATTAATGCCTGGAGGTCTTCTTCAGTGTTGGGGTTTCATCCTCCTCCTTATACATAGCATTTCCTTCCATTTCGTTGTTTCATTTGAACCCTATCTAGATCTAGGTCGCCTAGGTTCTGCTCTTCTGTGGCCTATAGGTCCGTTTCCCTGCTCCTGTCCTTTTAACCTCTATGAACTCCGCGATTTCTCCGGGGATTTGGGTGAGCGTTCCTTCCAAAGTGCCCTCAAAAATATCTCTTTTCGATTTCTCTCCGCGCACATGTACGCATGCTGCAAAAACTGTAATTGAGTAAGCAGTTTGCCTTTCTTCTCCTCCTTGCTTCAAAAACGCTCCATAATGCATGTGGGGATATATATTATGATTGGTTAGGAGGCGCAGAAGCTTCTCCATCTCAATCATTAAGACCTGATCGAAACTGTTTCCCAGTGAAGACGGCTCCCTGCTCCATCCCTCGCATATCTCCATGACGATGAGGTTATCAATGATTTTCTGCTCCTCGTGAGTGAGTATTTGGTCTGGAAATACTTTGGCCAGTCTGACCAATCGACTGCACGTCACCGCATGAACAATCCTAACAGCCGATACTTTGGCTCCTTCATTTACTATCACCATCGCCATCAATTTAATTGTGGCCCGCGCTGATTTGAAAAGCAACTTGCTTCTTCTGTTAAATGTATATGATCTCCTGAGGCGCTCACACTCCCCTGTACTGCTTTGCGCCAAATGCCCTTGGAACGACCCGCTCGTCGGCCATCTTGGGAGGGAGGATTCCACTGCATAGCATAGTCTGCAGTTCAATTGTCGCCAGTCCTTAACGTGTGACCTATCCACTGCCACTTCTGTCTTCCTATCACATCGCATACTAGTGCCAAGCCTGTGCGCCGGCCAAGTAGTTCCTCGGAGATTGTATCAAGCCAGCGTACTCGATGATACGACGCAGACAGGTATTGGCGAAAGCTTGGAGCTTTTGAGTAATAGTGGAGTTCGCTTTCCATGCGCTACTCCCATATAGCAACACAGAAAGAACATTATCACAGAACAGTCTCAACTTGATCTTAGTGTTGAGATAACTGCATTTCCAGATTTTAGACACGGCAGCGAAACCGAATCTAGCGCTGTTAATGCGTCGGGCAACATCTAGTTCGGTGCCGCCGTCGCCAGAAACCACGCTTCCTAGATATACAAATTGATCGATGCTTTCGATGCTCTGCAGAAAGAGAGTGCGATAACCCGTTAGACTAAGAACCTTGGTTTTATCTTCAATCCGACTTGCCTCGCCAAATCCAGAGCCATTTGGCCAAGATCCCGGTAAGAGGGCAAGCAAATGTCATCAGCGTAGTTGAGGTGTTTTAGGAAAGGTGCCATCGTCCATTGAATTCCTCCACGTCATCCGAACAGGACAACATGAAGAACGCCACCGATAACAGGAAGCAATAATATCGGTGACAGGATGCAACCCTGCCGGACTCCGCTTTCAACTTCAAAATCCTCCGAGATTTTACCATTCTATGGTGGTCTGATAATAGCTATTAGTTTCTCCGGAATGCCTATCCTACGCAGATAGGCTCCCTGTTCACGCTATTGAAAGCTTTCTCGAAATCGCCGAAGAGCAGGTGCAGCGAAGATCTAAACTCCGCGCACTGTTTCAAAATGATCAATGCAGGAGGATCTGGAGCGGAAACCAGCCCGCTCTGTGTCGACCAAGCTTTCGAGATGTTCTTTGGTGCGTTCCAGGATTATTTTAGTCCTTATATTCACAGTAGGGAGCACGCAAATATCCCTCTAATTGTCACATTCGCCTTTTTTTGGCGTCTTAATGATAATCCCCATCTTCTACTGTCTGAGAAAGGTCTGGGATTCCCCAGCAACTTCCCTTTCCGTACGAGTGAAGATAGCAGATCTGCAGTAACTGTAGGTGCAACAATAAATAACTCTGCGGGGGCGACCGTCAAGCCCCGCGGCTTCACTCTGTTTGAGTGTATTAATAATGATTTCTCTTCTGCTTGGAAAACCAATCCGTATCCCCATATTACGGTGAATAACCACAAGAGGAGGAACCTCACCAGATGTAACACGGTTAAGAAACGTGGTGTAGTGTTGTTCTTCAGTTTTCCATTATCGTGGATGACAAGTCGACCGTTGGTGTTTTTCACAGGACCATCGAAAGATTTGCGACTACATGCAAGCTCTTTCGTGATGCGTGATGCTCTTTCTAAAATCATTACGATCTGCGGCATTTTCTGCTTCCTTAACTAGCGTAATAGATGGAATTGTCACCTTTAGGAAGCTTACCTTGAACCGCGTTCAATTGCTCATGGAAAGCATCCCTCTCCATTGCATCCAAAGCCTCCGTTGCTGCATACAATTGTGATACTCCTTAACCTGGACTGAAATCTTGCAGTTACAAGTCTGTCAGAAACTGGCTCGCAGGTCGAGAGAGCGCACCTTTCAGTAACCGTCAAAAGTAGTGCTACCACTAGGCTTTCCAGAGTACCAAAGCACATTGCCATTAGTACGGTAAGAGGGAGAGGAGCACTCTCCTGAGTCCACCCATCTTATTTTGCTTTGGCCCAAAATGTCCAGCATTCTGGGGGACCTCGACACCGTTGTCATATCAAAATTTAAAGGTTGCTAGCCCGCAAATTTCTATCCCATTCAGCTTTTGTTCTCAGCTTTTCTAACCTTCAAAGGCGCGCTACATTATTCCCATGTATGCGCGATCATAAATTTCAATAGTGGTTTTGAATGACTGGATGATTATGCAATGGAGCCGTAGTGCGAACCAAAGGGAGCGGTTTTTTTTGTGTCAAGTGCTACATTTGACCAGTAATCAATCGGGAGGAAAAGGGTTTCGAACCGAAATATAATTTTGTAGGGGTGCGGTTACGATCGTTTTGTCAAAATATCGGAAGTCCAAAATTGAACAAAGTTTTGTGTGATTTTAATCGACTCGACAGTAAAAAAACAATGTTGTTTGTGGTCCGCCTGGTGTCATGGAAAGGATCCCCACTTGGGGGTTTCCATTTTGTCTTCCAATAAAACTTAGGATTTTGGATTATTCGAGTTCGAGATGGTATGCCCGGAACGTGGAAAAGAGAAGAGCGTTTGGAGGGTGGCGACCATTAACTTACAATGAATTCACTCGAGAAAATGACCGGAAAATAAACATTAGTTTGAATTAAATTGCAGCCACTTGGATGGTAGGCAATGATTGCCAGGCTCGCTTGTCAGTTTCGATTGTACAGATGGCCGGTGATCAATTAAGGAGATGAAGAAAATTGGTACCGATCTGGTTATATTTATCAACTCAACACCTTTCACGGCCAGAGTTGAACTTATGGTGCTGTCCAGCTTACCCGTACGTGTATGGTGTTTTCTGCTCAAGAGGCGGCCGGATGGACTGTGAATTGTTCAGACGTGGATTGGACTATGGATTGTTCAGACGGCTGGATCATGTGTGGCAAGCTTAGGAGTTTTTTTGTCGAATCAAATGAGGATGTCATCCATCGTCAGTATTTCTTTGTTTCTCTAATTTTAACTCCTTGTCCTTTCCCAGATTAAACTTCGGATCCAGCCTAATGCAAGTCCGTAATGCACCAAACATGGGTTATGCACCAAAACATGGTTTTTTTTGGCAAAGATATGAAAGGGAAGAGCCCGACTTGGGAAGAAGGGTGGCATGGCAAGCAAACATTTTGCGACTAGGGTTTCGATGGAGTTGTATTTGGGGACTGGCTAGCTTTAAGAGCCAAAACTTACCACCGATAGATTATATAGTAATTCTTCCTTTGTGGTTCTAAACAATAATTAATTAGGAACAGTGTCTGTGTAATTTTGTGCCGAAATATAATATAAACGTTTGAAACGAACGCATGGATTCCGTCGTGATAACATTCTTTATATAAACAAGTCGGAATACCTTTAGCTCGGCGCTTTAGGTATAAAGGGACATAGGAGTAAGTGTCAATGCACGTTTTTCCATTCATAGAAAGCTAAGAATGCAAAATATGTCTTCATATATTTGCTATACAAAATATGCATATGTATATACTTATAAAAGACATAAAAATTGCGCTCAAACGGATCTTCACGAACTTGCACTTTACTCTGTGCACGAAAGCGTACACAACATACGTATAAGCGCGTCCATTTTATGGAAGACAACCCCAGCGTTCAGTGAAGGACGCACCAAGGGCTCAAATACTCGACGAGACATCGGGATATGAAAACAGAGAAGAAGACTTGCAAATTAATGCAGTACCTGCGACGGAGACGGCAACCAAGGTAGTACCACGCAGTAGTTGTGGGAAAAGACACAATAGAAATTGCTGCAACTGACCAGATGGTTTCGAATATAAGCTGAGTGGGAGCGGTGTCAAATAGTCTGGCGAAACCTGAAAAGGCAAGGCTTATTAAGAAATGCGCGGCAGAAAAACATCAGCAAAGGGGTGAAAAAAGGGCTGATGGAAGTGGAGGAGCTCCTGGACTGACTTTCGTACTGCAGGCGGACATGGAGAGCCACAGAAAATGCGCGAAAGCAGAAACACCTGCGCCTCCCGCTGAGAACACCGCGAGCGTTAAACTGATCACAGACTGCCCGCTGCAGAGTGAACTGGAGAAAAAACGAAAGAAGAAAGGGCATCTGAAGGAAACTTCACTCAGGAGCACCAAAAGGAAAGGTGGGATACAAAGGAGGGAGTTTTACTTATTCAGCCGACGGAAGGCAAGACCTTTGCGGAAGACCACAGTGAAATCCGTTGCATGTCTGAAGATAGCAGAGCAGAAGTGTCTTCCATTCGAAAAACGAAATGAGGTGTAGTCCTAGCCGAATTAGGTCCAAGGATAACAAATAACAACGTTCTGTAAAGTAGTCTAGGGGCTTCTGGAAGGGAAAGCTTTGGTTTCTAACCTGGAACCGACATGGTCTTTGGAAATCCGACACTTTGATTCGTATATGCATGGACCGTTGAGAAAGTGAACACCGGGAGGTTTGTCTAAACTCTTGGAACAAGTAGGACCGCGTTGGAGGGTACCCCTGCGGGTGCTGGCGTTGCAGTTGACATTGTCGTAAATTCAGTTATGAATATGATAAGGTGCCTGCGGAGCTTCCACGCCTAGGAGGGCATCGAGACGTGGCAAATCTGATATGTATTGGTAGACGGGGGAAATTGGAGAACTCCAGCAGGAGTGCTACAGACTCCCCGCCGCTTGACATAACGTCTAAACGACCGGGAGGAGGCATGTACTCTAATGATGGAGTGCAGATTAGCAAAAAGAAGACTCCGCAGCGCAATAAACTCGATATGCTAGAAGAGTTACTCTGGTCGGTTATGTCGCGGCACTTGTTGCAGGACGCACTGTTGAACAGACTTGGCACATTGATGCGACGGGTAAGCGGATGGGTGACTGCTCATGGTTTCGACCTTGCACTGGAAAAAACCGAAGTAGCCATACTGGCTAAAAAAATAATTCCCAGTCCCATATCGACCGGCGAGCCGATAATCGAGTGAAAACCAACGATAAAGCACCTTGGACCTTGATTCAAATGTGAGCTTTTTGAGCAAATCAAAGCAGCGGCGAACAAGGCCGCAGCTGGAGTTTCGGCATTTAGTAAGGCTAATGGCAAATATTGGGGGTTCTAATTTCAGCAGGCGACGTCTCCTGATGAATCCAACGCAATCTATTCTGCTCTACGGTGCAGAGGTATCGGCTGACGTTCTTGGCATCTGGCACAAATACAAAGACGGGCAGCTTTGTGATGGTGATCGCGGAAATGATCCCCATTGCCCTCCTCGCTAAGGAACGTAAAGCCATATACAAGCACAAGGGAGAAGAGCCAAGGGAGTTGTGTGGAGAAGGGCCAAGGGAGGTGCGTGGAAACATGGTGAGGCTGACTATTTCCTTACCCTATTCGTAAGTGGGCATGGAAGTTTACGGTCTTACCTGCACAAAATTGGAAAGTCACGATCTCCGAATTGCGTGTTTTGCAATAGAGTCGTGGATGACGCAAAATTTTGTACTTCTAAGGCGAACTTATGGAGGGTTATTGAAGTAAATTTACTATTATTATTATACTATTATTAACTTTATTTGTGCAGATATCAGAACGGGATGTATTTTGAGGCCTAGATTTCGTGCAGATGCATCCCTGTGATTTTTTCTGATTTTTCCCTTCGATAGGTTCTGAGAACGAGACCTGTTTCACTTTTTGAGGCACACATTTTGAGGCCTCACTCTCCTACGTTTCACCCAATATCAGAAATAAGACCACTTTCGGAAAGTACTTTCTCTTCGATTTGATACCCTACATAACCATATTCTGTGAAAAAACGGTTACGCCCCCCTTTCGTATGTATGGAGAGCCCCCTTTCAAACTTAACACTGTAAAGGAACACACACACCACATATTCTTACCAAATTTCGTGACAATTGATTCAGCCGTTTCGGAGTAAATCGTGTGTGACAGACGGGCAGGTAGACATTGAATCGATTTTCACGCAAAGCCTTAAAAAGATGATCCGTGCATCTAATTATGTATGCCTATTTCTGTATTCGATTTCCTTCAAGAGGAAGTATTTGGTAGTCTCTGATTTCTCCAAATTACGCAGTCTCGTTCTAAGTACAGTGTTCAGTGTCATCATTCTTTGAATTCGTAATTTCCATATAAACAAACGTAGAAAACCCCAAGACGCAGATGGATCCGAAAAAAAAAAGATTTCGGATGTCAAACAATTTGATGGATTAAGAACACACTCACGTTCGAAACGTGTAAGGCAGGGACCCAGGTAGATAATAAATCTTTTTGTTATCTCCCTAATGATTTGACTCTCGCAGCGGCCTTGCTCCTTGTTTGACGTCATATCACAGGATGCGAGACGTGTGAGGATGAAAAGCTCATCGCTTAAATACATTATTAAATTCGTATTGTGAATGGAATTATGAATGAATGTTTTCACGCACATGTGTATACGTGTGTGCGAGGTTTATGAGATTCTTTTCGGATATTTGACTTCATTTTATTGCCGCTAATGGGATTTCGCGCTGTTGTTCAGGATTGTAGCTTCATCCCACACAGGTTGTGGCTAGGATCAGAAACTTTCTTTTTAATTAGTTACACATTTCGGCACGTGTGTACTTAGATAGGAGGCTCCAACTTGATACTTTTCTTCTATATCCAAGCTTGGCGTTTTTATCGGCACCGATCATAGAAGGCAGCATTCAACATGATTTCGTCCCTTTTCCATTAAAAGGAGTTAACCAATTTCATTATTTAACCGGTCTGAACATGGACATGTTTCCATCATGGCATCATCAGTGAGACCTTTTCCGGACAATTGCTTTCCATATTGTATCTTATAGGCCCACAGCACCAATCAGTCCAGCAAATGGGAAATTTTATCGATTCATAATTTTTCACACGTTCCCATGGGTTATTGGTTAATTTAAGTCCATTTGGGTCATGCAAACGTATATAAATTTCGGATAAGGTCAGGCATGTATATTGGATACTGTGTACAGAAATCCAGGGCTTATTAGGTTTACTCCGAGTCATTTGATTTTGGATAAAATCCGTGGATATTTCCTATAAATTTCGGATGCCAGCTTTGCTTTGTATGAAAGTAGAAACGCATTCAAGTTTTTCTATCTTTTGAGAATGTCAACTTAACTCACGACTCCTTCTTTGATAGTTTCAATACCCAGCGGTTCCTTTTCCGTAATCTTCCCTTGCACTCATCGATTTTTTTAAAACCGTCCATAGTCCCCAACTTTCACTTTCGAAGTGGTTTTAATACATAAATTTGGTCCTCTTGCACAAAAGATAGGATCTCACATTATCTATCCTGAACCCGAGGCGAAGTCTTAAACGTGACAAAAGACTCTTTTGAGACTGACACAATTTCGTTTCGCGTGGAAGGCAACTTCTGTCAAGAATGGTTCGGACATCGATATTAATGTAGCTCCGGAACTACATTTGGGATTCAACACGTTAGGAATAGATTCTGTCGTAGAGCAGCTGCTACTGCCAATATTTGTGATCATGTTTCGACAGTTTGCACTTAATAGTTTTCCAAGTGACACCGGAATGTGCCTGAGGTCGGACATCAATAGACCCCCCTTATTGGCTCTACTCTTAAGGAATATTGAAAACGCTACACCAGTCGAATCTTATCGAACTGTTCAAGCACGAAGGAAAGAGTCAGTGAAAATCTCAACGAATTGTTTTATGCATGGAGAAAGGAGGAGGAAGTTTAAGCCTTTCACAGCAAATCGCTTAACACTGAAGACTACTCCGGGAGCACTTTGCAAACACCTTCAATATTAATTACGCTCCTTGCGATAACCACCGAAACTCCTTGAAAATCGGAGTAGATGCATTAGACTACGGTTTCATGTTTCCAGTTCAAGTATGTGTTCATCTCATCCCAGATATGTGCAAACACCAGTTTTGAGGATGCCGCTCATGGAAACTTGCACCATTAACTTGCATTCGGCTTCCGAACATCCATTGTAATGTTGGAACAGTTGGCAATTTCGGCTAACCGCAAATTACGTTTGCCTAAGACTAACTTTGAATTATTATAAACATTTTCATTACAACTTGTTCTACAGCTTCCTATCTTCCCTGTCTCACACCCATCTTAGAAATCGACCGAGAAGGATAAGCGGAAGCAGCCCCAGCGAAAAAAAAAATGAAAAAAATAAAGCAAGTCGAAAGAAAAGTCTTCCTTAATTTTAATCCAATTAAGGAGCGCGTAGTCTCAAACAACTTCTCTATCGTCCTTTCATCTGTCACGACTTTCGGCAGCTTTCATTAATCTTTCCACCCTGTTTCAACCGATGTGAAGAAAAAAAAAACACTTTTGTTATGCAAAGAAGGTAAAACAGTGTTTCCTCCTGTAGTCCTTTACCTGAATGATGAGAAAAATCTCGGGTTAACGGAAGAGGATGCTAGGAATCTGGGAATGTAAAACGTGAGAGAAAGCAGGTCGAGGCCTTGTTCTTTTAATGCAACGCATGAGTATTTTTAAGGAATTGAGAAATCTAATCTCGGAATCACCTTGGTGTAGGGGGAGGGCAGCGGTGGGTCTCCGTACTTAAATGACAGCGAAAGTAATCAATTTGGTGTTGCCGAGTTTTTCCAGGTTTATATACTTTTTATGAGTGGCTGTATAATCCAGATGCATCCTAAAGAAAGAAGATGTTGTCATAAGCAAAAGCAATAACCGTTGCGCACGAAAAAAATATTTAGGATTCAGAAAAGACTTATTATGGCCCACTATAATTAGACTAATTAAAGTATTCACGGATGTGTGGAGACTTCGGTTGTGAGAGGTAGCTCTCCAAATTTTGTTTCACCTTTCACTTGGATTTTGGATTTTCATCAAACTGGGTCTCTCTCCCCTCCTTATGGCCTTAGTAATATTGTGTTATACGGTGAACATAATTTTAGCCTCTACCTTCGCCCTCTCTTCTTCTTCTTGGTTTAAATTTATACAAATGTTTACGGTGTCAGCCATGCCTGTGAGAAACCGCATGAGACCTTATTTTATCATATCACGGTTATTGGGTTGGGAGTCAATTAATGAGACCATGAATCCCTCTCCGCTGGTTTATATCATTGTTTCACGTGCTGATAAGAGAAAGAATCGGCCAAATTGTCGATCGTTCTGGCTACCGTTAAAGCTACTTTTTTTGAGATGGTCCTCAAGCCAGGGAACACTGTTGAGGCGTTCTCCCTCCATGTAGTATGCAGTGCAGGTCCCCAATTTCGCCTTGCATAGAACAGTATAGGACTCTCCCCTCACGCTAAAAGCAGCCTACAAGTGCATCATGTCCTTCCAACATTTGGCATTATCCTCGCTTCGGGGAAGCGTTTTGTAAATGCTGCTTGAATTTCAGCCTCGCTTTCACCGTCACTCCAAGATATTTAATTACCGGTTTTGAAGTGATGATTTGCTTTTCGTTCTGATGCGAGCAGTCACTTCCTTACGACGCGTTCTGGTAAACACTGCCCCTCTTCTCGAGTGCAAGACCTGCACCTTTCAGCCGTTTCGTTATAGCATTGATTGTTTCGGATGAAGGCAACTCCACACCCACAGGATGTTTTGTAAAAATAATCACCGCTATGTAATGGACGTAAATTACTACTGTGGGCCAATAACTGGAACGTTGAGGACGTCATTAGACACTATTTTCCACAATAGTAGTTCTAGAACAGGGCCCTGTCCAACAACCGAGACAACAATGTATTCCCTGGATCCATTTTCTTTGTCGGTACAAAACTGTCCTTCTGTTAGACAACAGTCGAAAAGCGCACCAATTGGATACACCAATTGAGTTGAATATATTTGCATATCAAGGTAATTGTTAGATAATATACATAATACTAATAGTGTTCTGAGGAAACACACTCCGAACAATGTTCATGAGGAGATCAGAAAATGCAATTTGCGGAGGTTTCTGACCTTCGCATAGACCCCCAATGGGTTTATATCTACCTTAGAGTGCCGTCACACTCTTTACGTCTCAGTCGTTGACCGGGTGATCGCTGTAGGGGTAGTGTTCACTGACGTTTCAAAACATATCACGAGCTAGTGAAGAACTAACTAAAGTCATATCCACAACTGATCCAGACCGCTATGGGGTTCGCTTATTATAGTTACTAACACCTCTGCATAGGTGGTCAGCGATTGGAATTGGTTTGAATCAACCTCATTTTGCTACAGTAGTTAGCTCAGGACACTTGCCGGTTCTGGCAGTATGTCAGGCCTTCCTTTTCATCGCCCCGCATGCACTTAGAATCCTTATCCCATTCTCAGCAATACGCCATTTTTCCCAAACCATCTGCATCGGTCAAATCGACCACCCATACTTAGTCATGAATCACCTTTTCAAAGAAGCCTGCTTTCTACGGCGAAACGCGTTCTATCTAACCTTGGATCTCCCCGCCGTCCAGCAGCTTGCGCACTCTCTCTGCCAATAGTCAAAGATCTGAGTCCAGTGATTTAATGCTTTTGAGTATGCACGGTAGCATTATCATCAAGTAAATTTTTGATTTTGATTTTCCTCTTTCGCAACTTGTCAGCTCCTGCAGGAGATCCCCTTTGAATTCCGTTGGATACTGTTGATATTTCCCCAAAGTCTTTGCGATCATATTTCACTCTTTCTTGATGTCCCTGTGTGGGAATCCTACCAGCCCTAGTAATGCTGATCACCTCAGATCCTTATATTCTTCTTTTTATTTTTAGCCTTCTATGGCTCAACCTTAGTTCACCTGGTACGTACTTTTCGATTGGACATTATCCCCCTGAGTTCGCTAGTGTTTTGGACACTGTCGTCCTGCCTAGGTTTCAAGTCTATTTTTTTATCAACCTGCTTGTTTGCTTGAAATTCCTCTTTCTTTTCTCCAATCCCTTTTATTCCTCCACCTATCCACGCTGGTTGGGTGAAACCTGCGTTGACTACGTTACCGGGAAAGGGGTCCTCCTTCAATTCTTTCGCTTCTTCCTGCGATTTATTATACAGAATCGTGCTAGCTATCATAGTAGTCTTGATTGCTCTGTAGATGTTGTGCTTATTTTTAATAATTTCTGAACACTGAACTATTTTGGCACCAAGAAAAATGAAGACCTAGGTCGACTTCTTTTCAACAGCCTTTTTCTCCAGAATGACCTACATTCTTGCTTACGTACATGTCGGAAATTTTGCGGAAATCTTTTGGCCCTGGTCTTTTATCGCTTTGGATATTGGAGGAGATGTCACAGTCGTTGAGCTTCTCTTGAACAGATTTGTTTCTCAATCCATAGGAATCTTCTGTGAATCCTTACGGCCGAATGCGGTTGATGTCATCATTGATTGTGCGCCCACCGTTCTCCTGGCACATCTTGGTATGGATGTTCTAGGGACCGACGTACTAGGTTTAAACTTTTTTTTTCCTAAACTGTCCAGCACCGAGGTGTCTCAGTCAAGGAATATCGAGAACCTGCGTCGTAGGTTTGTACCTATCTCTACATCCATATTGGTTTATTGATCTGGGTGTCCTTTCCATAGCCATTTTTGCCCACGGGTGGGTGATTTCATCTCACATACTTGATCTTCGCGTAAACATCCGCATGCACCCATATCTCCAAATGAATACAAATGCGTTTTCATACGCATTCGCTGAGCGTTCCCTTATCCGCATATATGAGGTCTGACAGCTCCGCATAGGATTACAATTCAATGTGTCAGTGCTCCTCAGTATTTCCCTGACAATGTTGTCCGGAGAGGACTTCATTGTGCATGTATAATGCTGCTGGCGAATCTCAGCCCATCTTTCACAAGATCGCTTCTACGCCACACTGCCCTGCTGTCAGACACTCGGTAAGCTGTAGACTTGTCAAACTGTAATTTAATCATCTGTAACACTCGGCGACACTATCCGTATCGTATCCTACATACTACTTAATCAGTTCTGATTCTCCCGCTAATAAGAAGTTTCCCCGCGTATTGCTCGACAACTTCAACCGTAGAGTTTTTGGCCAAAAAAATTTGCAGAGGTGGTGCTTATCCGGGCCTCTTATCACTGGACTGACTCTTATCACTGATGACGTCTTCTACTTCAAGATTTCAAATTTCTAAAGAAGGAATAGTGTAATGAGCAGCCTTCCCTTCGTTTCCCGGCCACTCCACTGTTGCTTCACCATTCCTATTCGTAGTGATAATTTTCTAACTGCATGGCCTGTTGTTTATTTTTATCCTCCGCCTTCTTTTTTGAGCCCTGGGGACTACTTGGATGAAATCTTCCGCAGATGCATCTTTCTCTTTCCGTCTTTTCTCCAGTTTGCTATGCAACGGACTATCTGCAGTGCATTTGGCACTTAGGGTGTTGTCAACGAGAAAAGACCGGTTTTTTCTACTTTGCGGTCGTTGCTGCCAAAATTTAGTTAGATGACGCGGCTAATCAATTTGTGAAATGCCTAGTTTTCCTTAAGGCCGGGTTTACTCATTTGAAAGTAGGGGACCTACTATTCGCGGAAAGAATATAGCTATGTTTGACCACGTGCGTCAATGAACTCGTGAAGAAGTGATCAAAGGAAGCAACTTCATGATGGATGACATTCTGGATCCCATCGTTAGTCTTCAGGCCCCAGATAGTAAATAAAGCGCGACTTCTGGGGCCAACAGCCTTGACGGTCCTTGACGTTCCTTATCCTCTTGTGTAAAGATATGTGCCAATCTGTGAAGCATAAGAAGGAGTTTCTTGTTAGAGAACGACCGGATATAAGAAGGAACAAATTAAACATTTAGTGACATACCATGCTTAATATAATAGCTGTTATCAGAACAAAATATGATGGCGCAAAATGTCTGCATCGAACGGAGAAATTGGGAGTCGAAAGCAGAGTCCGCCAGAGTTGCATGTTGTCACGGATATTATTTTTGTCTTGAGAACACCTGCCTATGTTGATGACATCTGTTTGGTCTCTCAGTGAGTTGCCCAAATTTGACATGAGACATAGGTTCTCGGTCTTAAGATCATGATTGATCATAAGAGATTACAGCCTCCATCGTAGATCCTATGTCACAGATTTTGTTAAATTGAACCTGACTCTTGCGACAGAAAAATATTAGGAAAGTCCTGCATCTGTATTAGCCTTCTTGCTAGTAAATGCGAGAGGGCTTTGGCACGCTGTAAGTTTATTTGACCAAACTTTATGTTTTCGACTCCTCTGAGAAGGCTAGTCTTATATGTAGCAAAAAACAGAAGTCTATGGCACGGGTGAGGTGTAACTGGGTTTGTCTCACACTGAACCCTCAAAGACTCGACTTTCCCACGATGGATTTCTGTGAAAATTACTCCATTCTGAGGCGCAACAGTGGCCACGTCCCTATCTACAAACGGTCTCGTCTCTTCACTCAAATCATTGTGTTGTTTTCCATTTAACTTCTTCTCCGGTTCGCTGTGTCTGGTTTGCGCAGATCCGATTCTACAAACTGACATAAAGCCAGTACCGTTCACGCCTTCAGCTTCTCTTCCTTCCGCTGGCTTTTAAAAATGTAGAGGAAATTACTAACAGAATTTACCCTTGCTGTCCATTCGCCAGTGTGAGCCTAAATATGATGATTCCGCCACTGAATGCACTTTTTCCTGCACACAGCTCCTTTTTGGCTAAGTGCATTAAATATGCTGGAATTTGTATGAGTCGAAGATCATCATCGTTCTTTGTTTTCAAAGTAAAAGTGGTCCTTTAAACTTTCCTGAAATAATTCAATTTTAATCTTTCTAGGAACAATTGGAACTCCATTTGATGACTGCTCCTTTCAGACTCTTTTGGTTCAGTTTGAACACCAAGCTGAACCCCTCTATGTTTTTGAATTTGTCCTTTCTGGCATTCATGAAGTCTACGGTTTCCGAAATTAATGCCCGTTTTTTCACCCAGTATGTAGAAGATGCCCCCTCCCTTCCTTCGAGGGCCGAATATCCAAAATCCGGCACGTTTTGCCCTGCATAGGTCGGTATTCAAAATGGGAAACTTGGGACGACCGTGGAGTGACGTGGGATAGTGATCCTCCTTTTTTGGCAGCTCTATCGTGCGTGTAGTTGTTTGCAGGAACTACCCCTACCCATCTATTGACATTCTAAATTGGTATTACTTCACTCTATCAGATGGAAAATATATAGAAGGACGGTAATGGCGAGGGTGTTGATTGCCACGCTTTTATTTTCCCCGTACAGCTCAGTTCTCAGGACAAGATCCAGACCCAGTTAAAACTCCCGCAACTACTTAGATGTCATTATTGCCATAGCAGGTAATGTTGCTTGCAATACGTCGTCCAAATTCAATTTCTCAATTTGGATGTTGCTATGGCTGGTATCCTTCGTTGTTGGAGTGTTTTCCCCGAACAATTGTTTTTATGCGACATTTCTCCAAACCAAACTGCCTGCCAATATCCCTACTGAACTGGATGGTGATGTCCAGCAAGGGGCGAAGTTGGTTCTCGTCTTTGGCATACAATTTGGTGTCGTCAATATACATTAAATGGCGTAATGTAGATTTCGACAATGTACCATGTTTGACTTTGAACCCGTATTTCATGGAGAAGATGGGGTAGTGAATTCAAAGCCAAACAAAACCACAGCGGGCTTAGAAAGTCGCCTTGGAAGATGTCACTCCTGATTGGTATCTTCATCACAGTTCTCAGGAGAGAAACGACATTCGGGTTGATTTTGTACAAGCGTAGCACTTGTAGTGACCACGAATGTGATATGGAGTCAAAGGTTGATTTATAATCGATGTAGGCTATCGATACGTTTTTGGTGGACAGCCTGCCTTACAGCGAATTCATGAACATCAAGATGTTTTAAGATGCTCGCGCAGAGAACTGAAGGAAAGACTTTGTAGATGGTAGGAAGGCTATTAATTGGTCGACATTTTGAAGAACAAGAGACACCCTGTTCCTTGGAGATGAGGAGGATAACCCTTAGTGAAAAACTGTGGAACTAATTTCGGATCGGCAATCATCTGATTGAAATGGTTTACCAACATCCTGTGAGTGCTCTTAAACCACTTCAGCCAGAAGTTGTGAATCTTAACAACTCCTGGCACCTTTCAATAACCTGCTTTTCCAAGGGCTGTTTCTACGTCGGCTTCAGTTACGTTAGGCATGGTCATTTCGGGGATGGTCTCACATAAATTCTCCATGAGTCTTCTCCCTGATTCAGATCGAGGTTACTTTCCCGACTTGAGTTGCTGAGTTTTCTAGAAAATCCTCTGGCTCTGGAGGAACAAGGTGTTGTCTTTTTTTGATACCTACGGATGTGATTGGAGCTTACCGCAACTTCGCGATTCAGCACCTCGAGGATTTCTTCGATTGGTAAATCATTCGTAGTTTCCAATGATGTTGGCAACCCATCTGTGCACTTTTCTTGATGGATTTCTGGGAAGTGTTTGCGTGAGACGCGCAATCTCCTGTCTCAACTTTTCGACTCTTTGGTTAAGTCCAAACACCCAGAACGGCAAAATCTTCCTGCTCCAAGATGTTAATTATTGAGACGAATAACTGTGGCAGCTGCAACGTAGACCAGGCTGTGACCCTCTGTCGTAGTAATCTCGCTAACCAAACAATCAGCCAAAATTCTGTCGGTGGCAATGATATTGGTAGTTGCCGAAGTAAACTTTAGTTTTAAGATCTTTGGCCTAGCATCTGGAACAATTTGAGCATATTCTGTGAATGCGACCTGAGCGCGACCTCCATTATTAATTGGATCGACATTCCCAGTTACTAAGTTTCTCTTGACTACAGGCATTCTATGAACCCCTTATAGGTGCAGTACTTATGTTTCTTCTTTGACTAGTCCGGTAAATTGATGACTCCGCATCGAGCCCAAGTGAAACCTCCTGGAAGACTTGTTGCCTTGTTGGTAGGTCAACTCGATTGTTATTCACTATCACCCGATACTGGTTGACGCCGTTCTGTTCCAGAATATGACTTACTTCCGGAATCGGATCATGAACGCGTCTGGGAGTCGGTGCCTGTACCCCGTCGGATTCTGTTCCAAAACCGTGACACGGTAATAGACGCGGACGACAAATTCCTTCAGTTGATTCGTCCAAATCGTACGACTGCTAGGTCTTCCGTCCCCGGTGGTTGATGGCATAATCGCCAAAACATTCAAGGACGAAGAGCCATTCTGATGTTGTTGAGCGACTCTTAACTGTGTTGAGTACTGGGCTCGTGTCCCTGGGATCCCATTAAAATTATTTAAAACGTCCCCAATTTTTTCCCACTAGTATTGGGGTAGCAGTCGATCCTACAACAGATCCAGTTGCAGTTCCTCATGTTCACCTCCAAAGGTAGGGAAGGTATGTGGCCGGGAGCCGCTGAAATACAGTGCAACGTCATTGCCGGTTGACTCAGCTGTGAATGAGTACCTGAGTCAAATCAGGGTAATAATCTCGGGCGAGCGTAATGCTGGCCACATTGCCTCCTACAGGTTATTGTAATCCTGTTGCGTACCGTTAGGGTCTTGAATGAAGTGCTCTAACACACTTCAAGGCCCTGATATATTTGGATTGTTGCGCCAACGATTATTATTATTATTCGTAGCTGGCCCGATGGGTCATATCATTATCCGCAAACAATGGCACCCACATATATATATATAGTGGAATCCCGGTAATTCGTACATTATTCGTATTTCCGTCTAATTCGTACAAATTTACGGGTCCTCAGAGTTAATGTTTTTTTATTTTCTTTATTTTGCATTCTTGTTAATTGGTAATACCCATATTTCGTATCAAGTCGTCAGCCCCTAGACGATACGAATTATCGGGATTCTATGGTATGTGGTTGCCATTTGCCTCTTGGTGGGTTATAGCGCGTCAATTATGCATTAAAGCGGATTCCACTGAATGGCGTTACTAGCAATGTAACTGTCGCCTTTCCTTAATGTGTGACCCATCCACTGCCACTTTCGCCTTCCTTCTACCAGCATTTAGGCTCTGCCACCTGTCGTTGCGGGAAGCTTATTTCCAGTTTTTGAAGATAGACTTAGCCAATGCTATTAATACTCCAATTGCTGGTACTGGTCCCGGCACAGGGGAGATTGACCCCTGTTTCGTTAGAGCCTCTGAGATTTCATTTCCCTCTACGACACAGTGACCAGTTACCCAGAGTAGTTCTACCGTATTGAATCTAGAGATAGAGTTCAAACGGTTTCTGCATTCCTGAACGATTTTCGAGGTAATCAAAGGACTACTAGGCTTGAAGTCTCTCTTTCGCCTTCCGCGCTCTAAAGGAGTCTCGTTTCGAACACCTGGTGAGCCTCTTATATTCAGACTGTGAGTTCCTGAAATTTAACCAGTCTTCGTTGTTATTACTTTTGCAAGCACGGTTCAGAAGACGCCTGGTTGATTTCCTGAGATTTGCAGTTCCCGGTTCCACCAAGGAACCGTTTTACCGCTTTGGTCTCGGGAAGTAGGACAAGTGGCTTCATAGCACTCTAAAAGTGTGCATTTCACAGTTTTCAATTCATCTTCCAGCGCCAAAGGAGCTCTTAGTCGCCTTGGGAACTGTACCTATTGCCACGAAGTTCATTGAACTTTGTCCATTCCGTTTTCTTAGGATTCCGTCTTTGTACTGCAGACTGTTCGGCCGCAATAGTCAGATTGCATTCTAGGTATCGGCGATCTGACAGTGAGACCACGTCTAGCACCCGCTAATGTGTAATCAGCTCTAAGACTTTTGAAGTACGGATTGTTAGGTCAGGTCGCATCTTCCCGGTCCCACCCTACATTTGCAGTCATAAGACCAGCTGAAGTGATAAAATCAAATAGCTTCCCTCCTCTTGGATTACATTTGCTACTGCCCCAACAAATATGTTGAGCATTCGCATCGCAACCTATTAAGAGTTCGAGACAACTTGCTCTTGTGTCGGTGGAGAATAAAAAGAATCATAGGGTAAATAAGCGGAGGCAACTATGATGTTTTTCTTCTCGCCATTTATCTGATATTGTATGATGACTGTAGCTAAATTCTCCTCAGAACTGTCTCAACTGGACGCAAGGTCTCAGTCTTATGGATATTTCATTGTAGAAAATTCTAGCTCCCTTTACCGATCCAATCCCACAGACTGTTAAATCGAACCAACGGCTCTTGCACCAGAAAAATGTAAGGGAAATCCTGCAGCTTTGTTAGTCTCGCTGCGACAGATAGTGGGAGGAGGAGGATGCTTTGGCATGCTGCAGGTTGATTTGACCAATCTTTATGTCTTTCGACATAAACTTATGGAAAACAGTTATAAGCGTATGCCGCAGCCCACGTATGGCGGGATTTCCCCCACACTGTTCCGCAAGAAACTCGATCCCCTCGTGTTTGATTTCTATGAGAAAAGCCGCACTTAGAGGTACCGCAGTTCCCATGTCCTCATCCATGAAAAATCTCATCTCATCCCGCAGAGCATTCGTCTGTTTTCCACTTAGCACCTTGATTGGTTTGCGGTGTTCACATCTCTGGCTTCCCTTTCTTCCACCTGTTCCTTGGAAGGTGCAGGAGAGGTTACTAGCGGGTAGGATTCACTCTGTAGTCTCTTCAGCAGTGCAAATTCCCATACGGGGGTTCCGCCGTTGTATGCACTATCCTCTGTGCGCAGCTCCATTTTGGGATAGCGCACCGAAGATGCTGCAGAATGCTCTATATTGTGTGAGTCGAAGACCATAATTCTTCTTCACTCTCAAAATGGAGATGATGCTTTACAATTTCCTGATACGACAGAATTTCTGTCTATTTTGGGAAAAGTGGAGCACCATATGGTGAGTTCCCCTGAGCACATTCATACTCTTTTGGACCAACTCGAATACCAAGTTGAAACCCTCCACATTTGTAGATTTGTTCTTCCTGGCATTCATGAACTTTACCCTCCAGTGTCCAAAGTCCATGCCCGGGTTCTGTTCACCCAGCATGCGGATCATGTCCTCTGCGTTCCTTCGAGGGCTCGGTAACCAACATCCGACATGTTCTGTTCTGCGTAGCTCAGTGTTCACAATAATGAACTTGGGCCGACTGCCGGAGCTCAAAGCCGGGATTACCTGCTGGTGCCACTTTAAGGTAACCTCGTCAGTGTACTTCAAATGGAGAAGTCCACCGCGGAAACCTTGATTGTTAAATTGTGGCTTCGTTCCAGGTTCCAGCATTTTTTTCTACAGACATTCCCGGAGGATGTTAAACTGTCCCTCTGATATTTTGCCATCCTTGGAGGAAACTCCCATGGCAGCAGTCAGGTTGCAGGTAAGGCTACACCGAAGAAAGAAACCACAGATGCTACAGGGAAACTAAGGACCAACAAAGACACCGTCAATACAACACGACACGAAGTTCAATATGTATCTTGTATGCCATTGTTATTATAGTTCCTTATCCAATTGGCAAGCATCCTTTTATACGATATACTCGTAAAATATTATCTGGAATCTCCCTCAATTTTTCTAAGTAAAATGGAAATCTATGTACACCCAACAGTTCCGATAACATTTCCGAGCAAGGTTTCAGTTCAATCCACCTGTCAGATGGAAAAAACATATGTAATCACTTAGTGTGCAGTCAGGATGGCAACAGATAAACCAAAGTTGATGTACAAAGTCAAAAGGAAAATGTGCTAGGATCAAGGGATTCCGTTGATATGAAATGTGTAAACGACGTTACCTGTCCACATCACTTCTTACGAAATGAAATGCAAATTGTCAAAGTTGACTGGATGCTAGGGAACATAAATAAGTAATATCGACTCACTTTGCGCTGCAGAATCAAATTGGAAATACTCACGTATGTTTCCCTCTGTATGATAGTTACGTTTGAGATGAGGGGTGGAGTTGCTTCAGCTTCGATTTTTTGGCAAATATGGATTGAATACAAAATTTAGGATTTCGTCAAAAGAAGATTATGGAAAATGCTGTCGTGTTGGATGTCTAGATACTTACGCAACAAAACTGACGTAGAGAGGAGATTTTATTGACCAATCCTCCAACAAGGAGACTTTTTTTCAATTTCCCAAACAAATTACTTTTCTCTCACATGCTACCATTCAGAAAGGATACCTTAACTTTTTTCCCTTCGGGTCACTGGAAAATTCCTTCATTTTCAGATGCTTGACCTAATTCCCAATCTAATATCTTCCATATGTATTTTTGTGATTGGCAACTTTAACCGGTTTCAATTTACATATATCTATTTTCCGCCCCTTCAACAACAATCTTCTTCAGACTTTTCCCAAGAGCCCTAATACGTTTTTATCAGAATGGTCCTGATACCTACTTTGCATAAGCTCATTGTGATTGTTCGATATCATTTCGTTCCTTTAACAATGTCCACACAAGCATATTTGGCAAAGTAGCTTAGAATTTATCCTTTCAGCAGAATATGTATGAAATGAAGACGAAAACTCCTTGACAACCCTGGTCAATAGCAAACTCATCAAGGGGCTTGGAAATGATTTTCCCCGTTTCAGTTGGAGTGAGAAAAACGTGAAACGTGAAATTCAATTTAAAGTTCGTGGAAATGTAAATATTCTGGGCCCATGTTGTTTTTCACGGAACATCTGCTTCTGAAAGAATTCTTTGGAAGGTTTCGACAGGCGCTTGGAGTGTGATGGATGCAGATAGACCAATTTCCAGGCAAGTATCCAACATTCTCCCATGGGTTGAAATATTGAAATTGAAATTGTACTCGCTTTCAATGACGTTTATTATAAAAATTTAGTCAAGGACTTTAGACGGGTTAGTTATTGTTTTGTAGTGAAGGGGGTAGGAGTTACAGAAAAACGATATTTAGCAGAAATGTCTCCCTTAATAGGAAAGTATTATTAAGCGTATTGTAAGGGCACTCTTCCCTGCGCACCCCGTATGGGATGGTGACGTCGGCGCGAAGAGCGCAGAGAACTGTCCACTTTTCTCTATGAAAGAGTTGGAACAGGCAGTCCTCTCTATGAAAAACAAGAAGGCGACAGGACCCGATGGTATTCCAGCAGAGGTATACAAACTGGTATTCCAACACCGGCCAGACCTACTGCTCGGCGCATTCAACGCTTGCCTGAAAGAGGGCATTTTCCCTGCTCGTTGGAAGGTGGCGAGGCTTTCGTTGATCCATAAAGGGAAAGACGACCCCGAATTGCCGTCTTCATACTGCCAACTATGTATGCTTGACACTGCTGGAAAGTGGTCAAAAAGTTCATTAGAAGTAGATTCGCCGAAGCGATATCTCCCGGCAGTTTGGTTTTAGAGCAGGGAGATCCACAATTGATGCTGTCATGCAAGTCGTGGATGGCGTTCGACTAGCGGGCACATCGCCGCCGAACTCGACGGATGATGCTCCTCGTAACACTTGACGTCAGAAACGCCTTTAATTCAGTAAGATGGAAAGACATTCTAAGCGCACCAGACAATACTTTCAATGTGAAGAACTATCTCTTACAGATATTGAGGGACTATCTGCGGAGTCCGGATGGCTCAAGTGGTTAGAGCGCTGGGCTGTCGTAGCGGAAGGTCGCGGTTCAAATCTCGCTGGGGGCAGAGGAATTTGTTATCGTGATTGGATGTCGGACACCAGTCGACTCAGCTGTGAATGAGTACCTGAGTCAAATCAGGGTAATAATCTCGGGCGAGCGCAATGCTGACCACATTGCCTCCCACAGTGTACTGTGGTGTACCGTTACGGTCTTGAATGAAGTGCTCTAACACACTTCAAGGCCTAGATCCAATATGGATTGTTGCGCCAACGATTATTATTATTATTATTATTAAGCGGATCCAAAGGTTATGGAACGCAGTTCGTCTGTGCGTAATTACTCATAAGCAGTTTTGGTATTGAAATGAGTTATTACTGCTGCTCAAAACATCAAACGGAATCAATCAATATTTGATCCAAACATATCATCATCATCAGCGCCCCAGTAAGAAGGAACTGGAAACATCCCGGTTTTACGCCGAATTCCACCAATATACCTAACAATGTCTTGCCCCTCGCTATGTCACCCTATACGCCTCTACAGATTTTCCGGGGTGGATTGACCTTACCTATGCGGACTAGATGCAGGCAATTCAGCTTTCCAAATTGGAGTTTCCTCGTCATCAAGGTTCTACAGCCTTTCGTATCTTAAGCTTAAGGATGGATTTCTTCCAACCAGTTCGCTCCATCGGTCGCGTCTTCCAATTTCAAAATCTGACTAATGATGTTCTGTCTTCGTCAACGGAATCCGGCCCGGTACTTTCGTCATTCTGTTCTCTCGTATATCCCGTGGTCAGCCCAACAGAATTTTTGGAGTTTGATTATTTTGGAGACCTCAGAATCGGCAAATATTTGATACAACTCATGGTAGCTGATTCACCATTGGTAGCCCTCTTATTCAGCTTCTTTTATTCTGCTCAGGACTTTTCTTTCGAAGGTGTTGAGCAGTTTTTCGGAAGTTTGTGTTAGGGTCGGTCCGTGTTTTACATCGGTAACATAAGTCTTACTATCGATGTGTGTGCCCAGAGCTTTGCTTTCCTCTGCAAGCAACTTGCTTTTAAAATGAGACCACTTTTGTCTAAGCCCAGATGAGGAAAGCCTAATTATGATAATTCAGCGGGAATGTTATGGATGCCCTGCTCTTTGTTGATTTTTTGACATTTCATGGCTGACTTTGGAAGAAACCAATGTAGGCAGTTCAACGCTCTCATTTTGCTCGACTATAACCCTTATAGGGAGGGACGCCCAACTTTCTTCACTACCATCCAATGAGTTGTTATGGGCTGATGATCTTTTGGTCGTATGGGGCTGTTTCACCTAGCGGGGTACTGAAAAATGTTTTATAGACGACATTCTATATTGTAGAGGTTAATTTCCGTTCTTTTTGTTCCTTCATTTTGTCGAAATATAAGAAATTATTGAATGAATTTGATCCTATGATTTTCTCTGTATCATCAGCTTTCTACTTATATATAATTTTCCGAATATGGGGTAGCTAGGAATCAGTGGTCGTTCCGAGAAGCTCAATTAGCGTTGTTGTGCGTTTTGATGCCACAAAGACCGTGACTGCTGTTATGACAGCAGTGAGGCAAATTCCAGCCGGGCCGGATCTTCTAAGCAAGCCCGTAGCATTCACGAAGGAAAGCAGCTCTCCCACCCTGCAGCTAGAATCTCTCTGAGGTACTCAAGCTAGAGCTGGGCAATTGAAGAGAGGGTTTCCCCCGTTCTCTGCAACTGCCCCAATGCGAATTGTATGGTATGCCGAGCCAGGCGGCATGGTCCTCTATGGGTCTGTGGCTCGCGCAGACCGCCGCAATTTCTGAATGCATTTGCACGCGTCTGGTACAGGACCTCATGTGATCGGGTTATGTTATTAGTGGGCCAAATCCTCCTTGACTTGGCGTAGCTGGTAAACCTAATCTAAGGCCCGCGCGCAAGTAGACTCCACCCTTGACAGTCGCCAGCGATACAACGATTGTACCCGCCGATGAGTTGCCAAAAGCAGAACCCCGCCTGGCTAATCTTTCAGCCCGCTCATTCCCCTCTATGTTCCTATACCCGGGAACCCAGGGGAGAGTGTCCCACCAGCCTGCAGAATCTCGAGTACAAGACCTTGATAGCCGCTTGGCTGTCGGTCAGAATGGCTGCCATCGGTAGACTCCCAGTGTCGCCAGTACTTCCGCTTGGAAACTTGGGGGACTATACGACTCGGATACACTGTGTGCATTGGAAAAGAGCCGACTTGTACTTTTTTAGGTAGTCCTTCTATGGCTGCCAATATTTATGCCTGTAGCAGATGTTGAAGATTTCACTGGTCAGCTTCCTGAGGCTGGAGAGATCTTCAATCCACCACCGCAGCAGATTCTTCATGCTATACTTAGTAAAGCACGATATTTTAAAGGCGGTATCGAATGTTTTTTCCAGATCCCCGACCTTTGACTCTAGTTGGTCTGTCGCGTCAATCTTGCCAATTTCCGCACCGAGGAGTTTGTTTTAAATTTTTTGACTAAACTTTCTCCATTCGATCCACCTGGTGCCTCTAAATTATTTGAAGACCTCTGCGGCGAAATCTAGACTGAAAAGTATCCAAATTTTTGTGTATGTATTCCGAATATAACTTATTGGAAAATTTTATGTTCAGATTTGAAGATGTCAAATTTTTTGTCGGAAAAACGCCATTTGCGGGAAATTTTTCTTTTCCTTTTCGATCTCAAGAAAAGAGCAACCGAAGCGCATCAAATGCTTGCCGAAGCCTCCGGCGTTAATGCTCCTTCGATAAGAATTTGTGAAAAACGGTTCCAGCGCTACAATTTGGGTAATTTCAATGTCAAGGAGCGGCCAAAAGAGCCAAAGAAGTTCAAAGTCATAGAACTTCTTGCTCGGTTGGATGCATGTTCGGCTCAAATTCAAGAATAGCTCCCTTAACGTCACCCAAAAAGACGTTTCTCTTCGATAGAAGATTCGTAAGAAGGCAATATGGGTACCCTATGAATTGTCAGAATGCGACAAGGAGCGAAAGAAAAACTCCTCAAGACGTTTCTTCACCATTTCGTCATTGGTAAAGAAATATGCTGCGGCAATCCAGTGTGGAATTGGAAGAGTGCGTGTGGGGGCTTGAGATGAGAGAGAAGCAAAGCCTCTGAGCACTCTGAGCACTAGTGGTCCATTGAATTCGTTTCCACTTTTAGAATATCCCGGATTCGTTTATGTATCACAGGATTCCTGTTAGTGGATGTGATGCAACTCGCTGTAGTTGTCACACATCAGGACGAAAAATCTGATGTCTGATGCATTCAATTGATTTCTACATTCCTGAACGATTTTTGAAGCGATCAAAAGACTGCTCAACATCTTCAATGCAACTTGATTGTCGATGCAGATTGCGATGCGCCTACCCTCTGATCACTCGCCAATCATCCAGATTGTCGCCCTTAGGATCAGATACACATCAGCCTGAAAGAGTGTTGCATATAGTCCCAAGAGAAACGCTCACTTCTCGCTTTTACTCGACAGATGAATCGGTGTAGAAAAGTCAGTATATTCCGCCGCGCATTCTTCTCGTTCGTCCCAGTTTTCTCTTGGTTTCAAGATAACTTCATATCTTCTAGTAAGCAGATGTATGAGGATCCGAGAGTCAGAAGGCATTGTAAAACTGGGTTCAGTTCTCCCAACAACTCTTTCAACGCTCTGTGCCTCCTACGTCCATTGTATACTGATAGATCTAATCAAATTAACCTATGAGCTGCTCTTATTGCAGTGCTCCGACCTCTTTATGCCCAGTTCCTGCATGCGTTCCGTCTACTAGGTGCTCGGAGTTGGTTGAGCTTTACCTCATGGGTCTTTGTAGTGCTCAAGCTATTTCGAGCTTATCACTTGCACAGCATTAAGTTTGACAATAATGAAACTGCAGTACAATTGGTAGTGGTAATGGAAGGGGGATAGCAATAGCAACGAAGAGAGTAACATATATGTGCCCTGTACTTCTCAAAACAGTGAACGGGAGTGAACTACTTTGTGGATTACACGGCATCTACATAGTCCCTTCATTGTTACTGCAATTTTTATACTATGGTAATGTGCTGGGCGTGTAAAGTCTCCTATACCATTTTGTAACGAGGGTCAGTTCCGTTTTTCAATTAACAAGTCTTAGCTCTGTAACCGCATCTTTATCGCATTGATTGGCTAGCATGAATGTAACTCAATGTCTTCTTCATATCGCCGACGGAACCCACTATTCTGGCCAACTACAACACCGGAAGATTGAGTGCATCAGTGTACATGGTGAACTTACCTGCACTGTTCTTTCAGTGTTTCGCATAATACGCTTATGCAACCGCTCACCTATCGGCCATCTTAGGAGACGGGATTCCACTGTAGCCAGCAATGGAGTTATCGCTCTCCCTAATGTGTGACTTATTCGCTGGCACCTGCACCTCCCTCACAGGAGCAGCGAAAGATTTGCCACCACATGTCCATATCCATCGTGATACGGTATACGGTTATGCAAACATTGCTATCTCCGGCAGCACAGTAGCAAATTTGCTTTTGTCACAAGTATCGGAGCTCGAGGACGTTACGCGTTCATCAATTCGCTTCCATGATTCCGCAGTCAGCTAGATTCAGTGACACGTCTCCGGGACGTGGCCGACAATCTGCGAAGTGTCCGAAGAAAGATCGTTTTTAAAGCCTGCCCAATTCTCATCAGTATCCCCTTGTGAATTATTCAAGGTATTTGTCCGGTCAACAAGATGGCTTTCATACTGTCGAACACCAACTGGATTATATATGCGGTCTATATTGAACTTGGGGCAGCTCTGGAAACCTGCGGGAAGCGGCGGACGCAAAACGAAAGTGAAGGCAAGCGACCAACGACGATGAAACTTTTCGAGGCCTATTTTGTTACGTGTATCCAGAAGACAGCTTCTAAATATACTGCTGATAGCCACGTAGTCAATCTTATTATTTATACGTTGTTGGTCAGTGGAAACCCAAATGGCCTAATGGCAGACCCTATGCTCGAAGCTACAAAATTCCACAAATCTTCTGCACAAGACCGTGTTACTTCTTGACATGTCTAGCAAGATATTGACGGGGCCCATATTAGTATTTAGATCACCCATTACGATCATAATATCACTTCTCGGAAGCATCTCCCAGACTGCGTTTAAATTATCATAAAAAGCATCCTTCTCCTCTGCAACAAAAGTGTCTGTTGTATGCATGATCCTGGACACAAACCGGTTATCACGTAATGAACCGGCCTTGTAGTTGCCGTAAGCATTCATCGAATACTAGATTCAATCCTACTTCCGTCAGACTATGTGGAGTACAACACCACGGTGCCGCAAAAGGTAGACGAGTGTTCTCCCCACTATCCCTACTTAACCGCTGAATATCTTGTCTGTAGCGCTTAAATTTGCGTTCAAGTTGAAGAAAGCTGGACTTTTGGAGGATTTCGATGCCGTGATCAAAGAGCATAAGCATATTTTAAAAACCAACTTGTCTCCTGATATGATAGCACAGGTCGTTGCTGCTCCCTTATCGCAGGTTTGAATAACGTTTCCATGGCAATTGAAAATTCAAAACCTGCAGGTTGGAAGCCCACAGACTTCTATCCTTTTAAGTCGCCTTTTACGAAAAGCAGGCGACACTGTGAGTGAATTTTGAATCCACAACACAAAAAGGAGTCACTATTTCAGTAAATTGAGATAGATTACTAACAAATACTATTAAAGGGCCGGGACCGTTTTTAGCAGAGTTCATACAAGTGTGGTTAGCCATGATGGCTATGAATCCCATCTTAATTCAACTGAAGGATCCCGGTTCCTTGAGCGGCATTTTGGTTTGCTTAATCTAAAATATATGCACTCGAAATTTTTGGTGTTTTTTTCTATCCATGAGTTTAACTCAATAACTACTTCCCAAAAATGTATTTGTATTGAATTTATGTAACAGTTTATGTCTTCACTTCTTTAATTTTTTATTAAAACATTTTTTCGCTAGCATAGCTAACGCCCCAGGCTTTCACTTTCGTGCCTAATCCGAAGCTTCTCTCCTCGATGGTTCGGTCTTGGGGTTCCCTGAGATCATTCCCCTCTTCTCTTGCTGGAGGAATAACCGACGTCCATCCTGCATCTTACGGATTCGTCATTGTAACACCCCTAGCCAAGTCATCCGCAAAACTGATGCCTCGAACATATTAGCGAGTAAGTCAGGCCTTATCTTCACTGTAAATTTCAAATTTTTGTTGGCCATGCCATTCAAAATGGTGCCTGTATTCCCGGTGAATTGGACCATAGTTTTCATTCTGCTGCTTTGGTAGGCAGAAAACTGAGTAGCAACAATTTCTGTAAGAAAAATCGGGATGATCTCCAGCGATGATCCTTTCGCTCGCAGTTTTTTCTTCACTACTCTATAATCTCTACTCCAAGGGTGTAAGTCAGAATAGCTATTTGAAGCAGTTTCTGTTCTTCGAATGCCCACTTCTAGACCGTAGCATTTCTTGTGTATCTCCTCTGAATTTTTATCATCGTGCTGGCCTGGCCACCCACGGTAGTACGATTTCATCGCTCCACCAGTATTATGATTGTGTACCAGGGAACAGCTTCCTTCTGAAAATAATGACCTTTTCGTTAACCTGGGTAATGTTGCCTGAGGCCATATCGTTCAAAGATCCCGAGCGTGTGTGCCCTTCCAAAGGTCTTGTAAGTTTGAGAGTAAGTCCATGGTGTTGCTTGCTCTGTTTAGTTTTTTGTTCAAATACTGCCACCGCAATTCCAATATACTCTTATCAAAGCAATGTTGCTATTTTTCTTGCTGATGATCTGCGAGAGCGGATAATTAGTAATAGAGGTGGACTCTTATCAATTTGATCTGAGATTTACTTTGTAGATTTAGGATAGATTCGAGTGCCATGGTAAGCGTAGTACCTACTCGTCTAGTAATATTTAGGCAGCCGAGTCTTGGAACCGAATCGTCAGCAACTTCCTGCTGCTAGCAAAGTTCAGTCTCGATCATCAGATGATTCATGCATACATCAAAAGTTTTATTATTGATATTTAGATCCAATGAATTCGTTGCGGTCAAAGTCCCCGCGCCTATCGCCACCAGAACAATCCGCAAAGCTTGTGCTGAATTTTTGCTCCTGATATTATGTATCTCTTTCACGTAACATTCCTAGTAAACATATCTAGTTTAGTCTTTCTAGTGCTCACTGTCTGTTACGAAGTTCAAACTGTGGATTACACGCAGAGCTGCATTCAAGCGCTTGCTTGTGCATAGATCCTTGTGTCCCCTAAGAGCAAGGTGTTGACTATCAAGAGCCACAACATAGGTGGAAGAACCCTTCTCTGTGGACAGCCCATAAGACCAACCGCCTAAATAAACCCCCGTCCGACCAATATGTGGATCTTTCTCCACTCCAGCATTTGAAAGATCAAACTAATTAGCAGCGGATCAACTCACTGCTCTCTTGTCTCGCGTCATTAATAACCATGAGTGAGGCATAATTAAAAGCATCTTCGAAGACCTTGAATGCACCTAAAGCTGATTCTTTTTCAGATAACGCCTTCTCAATTTTTACCCTTAGTTCATTAAATGTTTGCCTACAGCAAACTGGCCACCTAGGATTGTGTGTATCTCCTATAAACGAATGCAGTCTTTCCAGTGCTTGTAGTAGAAAGGAAGTTAGACTAATCGCTTGGGAACTTTTTGCATCCATGTGGGTGGATTTTCCTGGTCTGAGAATAAATACCACCTGGAAACCATGCCAGGTACAGAAAATACATTTTCTGCACTGCAATGCACTTTAAGTAAGAGCTTTGCCGTTTTTTTCGCCGCTTTCTGTATACCTTCTGGTCAGCAAATGTAGATGATCCAGCTTCTGGTTATCCACTTTGACAAGGATCAGCTTCTGCTCTAAGGGCCATTCCAGCCAGTTAGTCTTTTCCGTCATGATCGTCTAGCTGAACTTGTGTTCGGCTTTTGCACTTTCTGATCCTCTTTGTGCCGATTCCAGCCAATGGCCGAAGCCAACTTAGAGGTCAGAAGTGTTTTCATTGTTCTCCTCTGTTTTGCCATGATATTTTACCCTTCTTTGGCGTATTGAGTGGACAACTCTCTTCGACAGCTTCTCTCGTACCATTTTATACGTCGCACAATCTGCCTTCTGCCGATTCCGAAATGGAGTGGTTGAAGTTGGATCTATGCAGAGTACGAAATGAATACGCCGGTGATTCGAACGGATGATATCTTTTTAGACTATTCATTCTCCGACAAGTGTCGCCATGTCAGCGGATCCGATGACCTCTCGCCTGACTACATTCAAGAAAGTAGGTCTCGAGTATGTTCCTGCTGCTTTCAGCTAGCCTCTCATATTGATCAGGGCCAGCCAAGTCAGTCTTATCAATGTCGTCGGGATACCGAATTCTCCAATGGCCGTGTTCCCTTTTACTCTGGCTATGCTATCATAGTCGTCCTTGTAGTCGATGAAAAGATGGTGTAATTGATGTTCCTATTCCAACAGTTTTTCCATCGCTTGCCGCAGAGAGAAATTTTGATTTGTTGCGGATTTGCCTGACGTGAAGCTTTTATGGTATGGGTAATGATGTTCTGGGCGTATGAGGATACCCGACCTAGCAAGAGAACGGAGAATATCTTATAAACAGTACTCAGCAACGCGATAACTCTAGAATTGCCGCACTACGTGATGTCCAACACTTTGGGCATTAATTAATGAACCGCTTGGTGTAATTGGTCGCCTTTATATTTAGCCAGTTCGGCTGCAATTCCATCGGCTTCTGGCGACTTCTGATTTTTAAGCCGATGAAGGAGGAGGTTTTCTTCTATACTTGGTGGTGGCAGTACTTGTCGGTCGTCTTCAGTTGGCGGGACCTCCAACTCGCCTATATTTTGGTTCTTGGGCCGTTCATCAAAATACTAACGCATCGCCCCAAATGCCCGTTCTGACGGAAATCAGATTTCCTTCTTTGTTTCGGCAGGATCCTTGTTCATCCTTCAGATTTATTGGTGAAACTTCTTCGCCCAATGCATTTGTTCCCTGTACTTTTTAAGTTCACAGACCTGTTGGTTCTCCCAGATTTCCTTTTCCTTTCTGTGATGCCGCTTTTCCACTCCACGGGGTTCTGCGAGTACCTGCGTTTTTGAGAATGCAACATTACTCGGTATGCAGCTGTGCTGTAAATGGCTTCAGTATTAACTCTATCCTGATTGTCAGAGGGGATTTTTGGGCGTGTCCATATTCGTTGTTATTCAAGGCTCAGAGGTGGCAGCATTCGAGCAATGCGTGTTGAATTTGGTTGAAAGTGACCCCGTCTGGTGGGGCCCACGTTTGTTAGTGAACCGCTTTACTTCCAACAACCATTTCGTGCGACACTGCTTATTGAATAATCCGCAGTCCTTTATTATTGGTATTTTTATGTGGGCTATGGGAGCCAATGTATTGTCTGAATACGGGATCCATCCCTACTTGGCTGCTAAAATCCCTAATTATGATTTTGATATCATACTTGGGACAGGTGTCGAGGGTGCGTTCCGGTGCCTCGTTGAAGGTCTTATCAATGCCGCGGCAGTTTTTTTGGCTCACTAAGAAACCCAGGAGTAGATAGGTTCGTTTACCGGATGGCCACTATAATATATGGTGTAGTGGTTCCTCTCCAGGAAACTGGCCCCTATTCAGCGCATTACTTCTAACGCTGTAACATCAGCCCTTTATTGGGGCAGGGTATTGTATGGGCTAGCTGTTGGGTAGTATTTGATCTGTATTAGAAGTGCATGTGCTATGAGATTATACGTAAATCGTTAATCTGTTTTCGTTGACGGGTTCGTCGTTGAAAAATTCATCCAGTCCCCAGGTTCCTTTTGTGGCTTCGTGACAAGCTGTTTTCTGTGTAGGGTTATCAGCCCCACCCAACTCCCAGCCTAGACGACTAGCTGGTACAATTTGTCCCGTTTCTAGGCGCGGGAGACTCGCTTTCATCTGTCTCCGTCGGCAGTTTTTCGTTAAGAAAGAACTCCCAGCGGTGACCACGTGGATGTAGGATAAGTTTGGTAGTAGAGTATTGGTTCAGCAGGCGTTTCCCAGGCTCTATCGTGGGTACTTCCATACTACAATTTGACCATCCTGATATTATCTTCATGCTTTCACTTTAGACATATAGATAGATAGATAGCTTTAACGAATTTTAAACTTCATTGAACTTCGCCCACATTCTGAAAATAAACAAACTGAAGATTCTGCTTACCTTCCTGCATACATTTCATGGTTAGTTTGTCCGTTTTAGTGTCGCTATCACATAGGTCGTTAATCAAGATAGCCTTGGTGCCGTATTAAATGGTGTTTAACACTTCTGTCAACATATCGGAAGCTCGTAGTCCTTGTATGAGGTATATACATTTTTTGCAGTTATTGATCCTGATTAGTGCAGTGATTTTCTTTACAATGCTAGAAAATTATTTGAAAAATGTGGCTCTTCATCTATGCTTCAGATGAAGATACCCTCTTCACTGGCCTGTTGACACTTATAACGTGACGGTCCCAAACACGTAGTGAATCCTACAGCCGATAGTAATGAAAGTTGCCAGACTATCGGCTCCCTGTCCTGCTCTGCTGCATAATAGTATCCAAGTGGAGGTGTTGAGGTTATTCTTCTCCAGTTTCTTTAAAACCTCAGCACACATCGTTGAGAGAAGCTAAGTACTTCCTGAGTTAATCGTTCATGCTTTCGTCGACTCATAGTGAAGCTTAATACCTTTCGATGATTCAATTCTTATAGGAGGAGTTTCCTCCTTAGTTATTCGCACTGCTTAGTTTCGGAGCCGGCTGGTGTCACCATACAAGACCCATCCATCAATTTCAATAGCTTTTGGCGGTAAATGAAGTTTAACCGTTGCCAGCCGAACTCTCTTTCCTACTCTTTTGGCTGAGGAAGTGGGATTATCAAAGAACTTCTGCCACTTCAGTTAACCGTTTGTCGCAGATCCCCCAGACGATACTTTCTTTTTAATTTTGGCACAACCCGCGGACTGCGGTTTGCTCGGAGACAGTTTGCCCGGAAGAAGTTTGTTCGGAGCCAGTTTGCCCAGAAGCATCGTTTTGCCAAAAGGTGGTTTGACTGGAGGCTGTTTTGTGTCCGAAGATAGATACCAACCCATGGATAAGAGCTCGGGGTCTGGAGTGTTGAGAGAAGGGGCATGCTTAGGCTCATTTGTTAATTACTGGATCCCAATTGGATTGGTCCCTAATTGAATGAGTGGAGAATCTTAAGTTAAGCTCAGATCCTTGCGATGAGCTCAGATTGTCCCCTCATTCAGGGTTGGATCGTCACGATCGATATTTAATGTTGGTTGTTGTTTTATGTTTTTAGATTTTTCACAATGCATCTCGGCAGAGCTGAATCTTGGAGGTCGCCTTATACCCAGAGTTCGCTACTCACGACCACATCTTAGCCCCTATGACCATTTGACCCTTGACATGGTAATCACATCTGGGCTTGAGGTTTTGATTAGCCTTTCCTTCCTTAGTCATTTCCCTCACCACTACAAAGTAGGTAATCCCATCATCCTATAGATAGTAAGGTTCCGAATAAGCCGTATTTAAATCCATCTAACTAAAAAGATTGCCACTTTAAAGCAGTTTCGGCTGCCTCAAATATTCTGTGTTTGCAAGTCGTGCATTCTACAACTATCTATTCGTTCCAGGTCACAGACTCAACGAGTCTAAGAAAAGAGTTCGTTTCCGCCTCATTTAATATGAAATAAGACTAAATTCCATTTGGGAAATTTCATCCCAACCTGGAGCTTTCAACCTTCGCATTATTTTTCTGCGTCATTTCTCACATATCCTTCCCATCAATAAATTACATTCAAACCAAATAACACATGTTTTGCTCGCCAGTAACATCATAGCATTCCTTGCCATCATCAAATAACTTCCAACGTAAATAATTATTTTCCGATAAAGAAGGATAGCAGACACATTTATTGCCAGGACATTTAAAAAGCCTCTAAGCAGGCAGTCCATAAATTCTCGATCAATTTATAATCGCCCCCAAAGGAGACTTGTTGATTTCATCAGTTGCTCAGCAAATAATATATCAACCAGAAGTGAGGAAAGGTGACTGGGCGAGCACAAGTAAAAATGTTTGCCAGGACCTGGCGCTAGCTGGGAGAAGCGCAAACGGGACGCCCCAGAGTAAATATCTACACGTTCACACAATTTAGAATTGATCCATGGAATGTCGCAAGTCAACGGGCTTTCCGGGCTAATACTTAACCGACACTTTGTCTACTTTCTTGCTTTTGTGGCTTTTCCCGCTGTACGTAAAGCCAAGCCAGCCTGTTGGCGCTCAAGAAACAGAAAAAATGTTGCAATAAATTAAAGCTTATCAATGGAGTTGTCGTCGGTGCCGTCTTCATAGTCATCCTCATCTGAACGATAATCCAATCAGATTGTGTCTGTAAAGCCACAGCTACCTAAGGAGCATACACATTTCAGGATAAATGTTTTTTGCTGACAGGGTGCAGTCAATTTCAATGCAAATTAGGCGAATCGAGATGAAGTCGACTTGGTTGAAATTGTTGAACCGTTTTCATCGGATGAAGGAGGAATTTTACTCTCAATGGGGAATTTTCCTTTTTATCTCTTCTGCACACGGTAGAGATCAATTTTGAAATGGATTTTGGCATAATCGTTTACGGCTTTATAAGGTAAGATATCAGTCATGAAAATGGAGCAAGCATGCGGGACGGTGAAAGAATATTTGGGACCGTATGTAGATGGCTCAGTAGAAACTGCTGGTAAATAAAGATCAGATGCATTTTCGAGTGAGAACTTAGAGCTAATTATGTCTCGGGAGTCCTGTAAACCAAGCCTCATCTATTTCCAGCACACAACTCACAAATGAAAAAGATATAAAAACCCTCATTCTACCAATCCTGGAAATATAAGGACGACTAATTTAGGACCCATTCAAGCCTAAGTGGATCATGAGTCAAAAATGACAGCCATAAATAAAAATAACTCTCGACGAACTCAAGCACATAGAGCAAAGAGGATATATCATTTCTCGTCATGGTGACAAATAACTTTGCGAGACGGACACGAAATTATGGACAAAAACCCGAAATAAAGGTCCACGTGGATTTAATCAAGATGAAGTGGTGCATTGTTTGTGCGTAATAAACTCAAGTGAAAATACTATCCTTGTCTGCAAGCCTCTTATAACATCATTACACACTAGTCCCTACGTAGATCATACATTTAGTTTCCCTGGAGAAGGACGACCCTTTTACAAAATCTCACATATTCACCACATATTCAAATTCTTGTCTCGCCCAAATTCCCCGCTGATGTTGTGGTCCCCCAATTGCTTATATTGAATACGGAATGCTTTGAATACAGCAGTCTAAGGACACAACATATCTCTGGTATACAAAATCCATTTAAGGATTTCCAGGCTCAGATATTTTCATGAGAGCTCATTCAAATATGTATGTGGTGGTGAATTTTAGGAGAATACTCAAGTCTACACTTTGATGAGAAATAATGCAATAGTAAAAACGTCGCTTTGAGTTCTGGGTCTCGTTTGAGGAAATCGTAGTTGATTTTTAAGGTTTTGCGTAGAAAAAGTTTCATTGAAATCGGTTTAATGTCTCTCTGTTTCTTCATCAGTCTGTCTGCCTGTATTTTTTATGGTTGGAAGTGAAAATCTTGGAAACATACTGCATCGTCAAGTTGCAACAGTATGCGGGATTCTCACCCACTAAAGCCGCTCCCATTTTCTCCTTTTTCCTTCCCCGAGGAACCGACACAAAGTGTTACTTCGCGGAGAGAACTGCGTTATAAGCGACCAACCTTTCCGCACTTTACGCTCTTCGCTCCACTTTCACAAAACCCACTTGAATCCTTTTAACTCAACATTTCTTTGAAGATGTTCTGAGGTGATGTTCCCAGATCGATGTTGCTTATGACAGTGTAAAACGAATTACTCCGGCCACAAATAATCTGCGACTGTATCTTGGGCCTTCAATGTTAGGTATTATCCACGCTAACGATATCCTGGCACTTTCCGCTTTCTCAAAAGAATTGCTCGGGTGATCCTTCTAATTGATCTTCGCGTCAATCATCACCCCCAGGTATTTTATATCCGGTGAAAGTGAATACTAATCCTATTTCTTTTTCTACGGTTGGTAATTAAGACCGCCTCTGTCTATTGCGTCGCAAGGTCAACCTTAACCAATTCCAAACACGCTTCTATGGAGCTGATTATTTCATGCACTTCAACTTCTTGTTTCGCGACGACAACCACGACTAGATCATCCGCGAAACTGATGTCATGGCCTTCCTTGGTACGGGAAGGACAAATAACCTATTTGCAATACGTTTCACAGGACAGGACCCAAAACTAGCCTTGGTACATTTGTTGTAACGGAGTATTGCTTAGGTCCGTCGTCTGTATCGCATCTTAGCTTAATCAAGTAACTAGAGACATCCCTTTTGTCCAATGAGCTTCTTATCCATTCCCAGCTCGCTGAATTAAACGCGTGGACCGTTGACTGAGCTTCACTAATATCAAATTATCGCTCCGATAGGCCGTCCCTTCATTCGATGAAAGTGGGAACTCTATTGTGTATGGACCATTCTAGAATCCTTCCCATTGTTTCGAGAGCACTCGACTTTTTCATAACAACCTGGCCTACTGTTTCCCATGGTTTTCGTCTGTCTCTGCATAAATTTCTTTGAAAGCATTTTAACTTGCTATTGTGTATAACCTGCTTAAGCCTACTTCGAAGGTTCACGTATACTTCCCGTTTCCTACCGAACCCTGGCCTTCTTCCTCTTTATTAGGACATCCATCTTGCTCGAAAGCAGGCAGCTCGCAACTTCTCGATTCCTTTGTTTCAATACTTGTTTTATTATGCGTCCAATTCCTTCAGCTTCTGCATCAAATCTCTTTTCGGGAACTTCCCGCTTTTTTCAGAGCCCATCAGGTCCAGATCGAATTAGACCTTTCTGGGAATATCGGCGTATCTCATATCACCTTATTTAGCAATAAAGCTCAAACTTGATAATCAATGCAGATAAAATTAGTTGTGGTTCACTTTCGGAGACGGTGCATAACAGAATTGTAGGTTGGCAATATTACCCATGTCCTTAAGTGTGGGCACGGAGATTTTCAGTCTTATCTGTACAATATTGGAAAGGCGCGATCTGCGGATTCTGTGTTTTGCAATGGAGTTGTGGATGACTTCCATCACACTTTTTTTTCTTGTGGAAGCTGGGGTTCGTGAACAGCTTTATTTAAACACAGGTGATATTTCTCCAGACAAGATTGTCGAAGAGATGTTGAGGAGTGCTGACAGGTGGAGCCGTGTTGCCCATTACGTTCGAGTCCTTTTCGTTGCTAAGAAGATAGAGCTCAACTGGTGGGGAGCCGGTTGGCAGGGGGTTTCTTGAACTGACAGTTCCCTTCCTCCTCTCCCCTCCCGTTGGTGAAAGGAATTCCCTGATTTGAAGGCTCCGCAAGGCAGGAGAGTTCGGGGGCTAGCCCGAAGTAATGCGACAAACTTTCCAGGCTAGCTCTCTGAAGATGAGGAGGTGTTTAGTTGGTAGTCCGACGACGTACCGAGCCGGGAGTCCAACACTGTGCGTAAATGCATTCATCGACCCTACCCTACCCCCAAAAAAAAAACGGCGGGAATTGCGCAGAAATGGACGCGAATTGAAGAAAACACAGCCGCTAAAGAGTCCAGTGCCGAAGCAGCAGAGAAATATCGATTCGCCGCGGATCTGCCGGATTGGACACCGCCAGAGAGTCAAGTCGGTTTACTTTGCGCTTGAATTTGGGTCTTCATGTTTATAAAATTATGCTGGCACAAATATTGGAGCTAGACAACCATAGACAATGCCCAATGCGCTATTTGTCCACTGGGAATATAGGCCAGGATTCGGAGTCTGGTCAAAGAATCATCTTCTGACCTAGCGACTATGTAAACAAGCAAAATTGTTCGGTTAAGTATCAATGCACCCACAAAGATAGGCAGTTTAGCGCGGTTTATATGGGTATTCTGGCGTCATACGACCTTATTTCTGTCAAAATGAAGAAGGATACCACGTTATTGTTCATGGTTCTCGGTATAGAATGATGTTAATCGAATTTCAATGGCCAGAGCTCAGCAACATCGATATTTCCGAGCTGTGGCGTTTACAAGAAGGAGCGACGCGAAGACGTGACAATTGGGTTATCTCGCAGTGAGCGTCCATTAAATGATGCCAATACAAAATACTGACGAGGGGAGACCGGGGAAGAGTGAATGCTTGAACAAGCCAATAGAACAGCAAACCCCCAAGGGGAAAAACCGATAAGCTCCCAATAAAGTGGAGCAACTGAAGGGCACCCTTGATGTTGCCGGCGAAGCGCGATTGCGAAGAAAGTTAGTGGACCTCATAAGGAAGAAGTGAAGCTTGGAGAAAGGTGACACCTTCGAAAAGAAAAGATTGAAAGTGAATACGTAGGAGGGTTACACAGAGATTCGAACCCAGAGAAGCGAGATTGGGAGGCTGACGGTCTACCCTCTCAAATATCGCGCCGTCAAATTTACATATCCAGTTGCTAAATTTCACCTAGCGTTACATTCACTGGGTATTAGCAGTTGTTTAGCACTTGATTTGTGGACGCGAGACAACATAAACCGCAAATCATGGCAGGGGATTTTAACGCGTAATCTATTGATTTCGGCAGCCGGACAATGAATGTGGGATGACGCGTTCTGCTTGAAATAATTGCGAAGTTAGACGCGGTACTGGTGAATCTCGGCACCTCATAGATTTTGAAAGGAATGGTCTTGGGGTTTGTAGTGGACCGGACCTACGTGAGTGCCACTTTGGCCAGAAGTGCTGCTTGGCAAACTAGTGAGGAATATTCTCAGGGCGACCAATATGCCATCTGCAGAGAAATCAAAGACGAATGGAGCTCCAAAAGGAACTCTCGCAGAATGCGGGGCGATTGGGAAATTTGGGGGGAAAGCAATACTGACCACATTGCTTCCTACAGGGTACCTCGTGTAGACTACTGCTACATTCTCGAATCAAGTGCTATAACAGACTTTAAGGTCCAGATTCAATTAGATTATCGCACTAACCAATATTATTATTATAGAGAAAGCCATCTATAATAGACTGTTACCTATCTTCGAAAACGGCCATCAGGGCGTTAGTATATGTCTCGAAGTGTCCTCCATGCGGGGCGTGAAATGAGCACGGTAGTGAGCCTGGTAAAAGTACCGAACTCTGGTGGCTGTGCCGTATTGCCACTGGATGTCAAAAATGTAATCAACTGTGCAAACTGGAGGCGAATTAAAAGCGCATTGGCTGATATACTAGTTCCCAGATATTTGACGAGTCTGATCCAGAATTACCTTTTAGGGTAAGGGAATGATAAGGGGCCCAAAAAGTTCATCGTAATAGTGCGGTTGTTACAAAAAAACCCCAGAGAATATGGAGCTTTACGCGATGAACCCAGTGAGTCCTGGTTTGAGAAGAGGGTTAATAACGAACCTTAGAAAGAAGAACACTGTGAAGATGGAAGTTAGTCGAGATACGGACGTCTCTAAACAGATTGTCAAATGCCTGGGGATGGTAACCTGAGCTTTAGGGAACACCTAGAACATACGTATGTGTCAAAAGGCAGCCAGTGCTACCGCCATACTTGGAAAAATGTAACAAAATGTTTGCTGCCCGAAAAACTGTGAAAGGTTGCTGATGACCACCTGTGTGGGCGGAGGCGTTTGCAAACTTTCAGAAAGGAAGCAGATGAATTCGGTTTATCGTCTGATGGCTCTGAGGGTTTACAGCGCATGTGAGATGGGGCAGTACTGGTGATGGCGGACATGATTCCAGTCGACATTTTAGCGGGAAAAATGAAGAAAATATCATGCAGATGTGTAGAAAAGTATTCATAACGTAGGAAGGTCAGAGTCAGAGTCACTGGCAGCGCAAATGGGGAAATGTGAAAACCGGGAGACCAACTACCACATTTTCACTTTCTCATGGAACTCGTTGGTTGCCAAAGAAAGTATCAGCGCCAGTTTAGGTTGTATGATTCACTAAATTGCCCTGTATACGGTGGGATAGCGAGGATCTAGAAGGTGTGAAGTTCCACTGCCTAGGATTCGTAATGGAAAGAGGTAATTTCAACTAAGTGCTAGGAAGGATTGTGATCCCTAAGAATATATGTAGTTGCGGTTGAGGTTTCTCCGCAATTGTATAAATACAAAATGAGCTGGTGAAGGACGTAAGGGGAAAGGGAACGTAAGCCGAATCTGCCCCACAAAGCAGTTCCTGTACTGTGTTCCCACGAAGCTGAGGGGCGGCCGGGTGTGGCTTTTAGAACAAGCAATCAGCTTTTATCGCTCACAGTTTCTCGTATGTACACAATCAACGGTGTCTTCATCAGTGCGAATCTGAAGTAGACTGTTACCAGGCCGGACTCTTCGGATTATAAAACAGAATTCAAAGATCCATCCCAGCTTTTTGCGCCTTCTTGTAGAGTCCCATGGCTCCGGATGGCTCAAGTGGTTAGAGCGCTGGGCTGTCGTAGCGGAAGGTCGCGGTTCAAATCTCGCTGGGGGCAGAGGAATTTGTTATCGTGATTGGATGTCGGACACCAGTCGACTCAGCTGTGAATGAGTACCTGAGTCAAATCAGGGTAATAATCTCGGGCGAGCGCAATGCTGACCACATTGCCTCCCACAGTGTACTGTGGTGTACCGTTACGGTCTTGAATGAAGTGCTCTAACACACTTCAAGGCCTTGATCCAATATGGATTGTTGCGCCAACGATTATTATTATTATTATTTTCAGCAGCATTTTCAGGGCTTTATCTAAATTTTGCGGGTCTAACCTCGTCACTAAAATTCGACTGTGACTACGTGGTTTTTCAACAGTGTTCCTTCTTCCTTGTAAAGTAGAATAAGATTGGGTCTATTATGAATAAGACTGCGGTCGGTGACAATTTTGTGACCCCACAATGGTTTGACCCTATCATTTTCTAAGATTCTCTAAGGAGTCTACTTATAAAAAGGATTGTAGTTTGCCGTAAAGTAAAATTTCAACCCAAAGTTTTAATGGAAATGCAGACTTAACGCAGAGCAGAGCAGAGCGTAATCGCTCATAACCCTGCATGCCAGATGGTCGTTTCTTGAGGAGTCACGAAAGGCACACCGTTTATAATTTGTTGTTGGAAGCGGAGCATCCTGAATTAAATTGGGAAATGCTTCGGTCTCATAAAATAGTACATCGTTGATTAACCATTTGTAGGAGGCTTGCAAGAGGACATTTTTGATATGACTTCCGTGAATAGGTTTCTCTTTTCACATGTCGATCTTCTATTGGATTGAATTTACATTTGACATGGGATTATTGGAAGACGTGGCAGATCCTGCCACAGATGGAACGACTTAATTATCGTGAAAAGTTTTTTCTCTGATGGAGTGGGACAAAGATCCTCCATTTTTGCAAGGACTACGCTTACCCGTCTTTTGACAACTTCTAAATCGGTATTACTCCAGTGTATTACACCGATCGTATATAGAAGGACGGAAATGATGAATGTGTTGACTGTCATGATTTTATTTTTCCCGAACAGCTCATTTGTTAGGACAAGATTCAGACAAATTCCTCCAGCAACATAGATCTATTCAGCAGATGTTCTTGCAATAAAGTGACTTGGGCCATAGAAAAGAGTACTTCTAATGGCGACCTAAATTTCGCTCATATTCTCAGGACGTTTGCTGCCCGGTTGGAAAGCCAAACGGCAAGCCCGAATAAAGAGCCATCACTGACGAGGTGGCCGAAGCTGCCGAGAGCCACAAACCTTTCTCTATTGGCATTACGGTCACCAAGATTGTGTTTTCCCAGCTGCAAAATGTTCAAATCATCCAACACGATAGCAAAGTCACCTTTAGGGATTCTCCTCTGGGCGCCATTGAATTGCTCATATAAGAGTAGTCAGAAGTCTCCGTAGGTGCTTAACACTGTACTATTACGATATTCCTCATTTTGGAGCGGAATCTTGCAGTTAATATTCTGTTCTATACCGGTTGCCAAAACATGAAGGTGGGGCTAGTCGATACGATACTTGTTAGTCCGACAACGCTTTTCCGCCAGACTTGCCTGAGTACAACAATGCTGGTGCTCCCCTGTGTCCTCCCATCTTATCTCGCTTAATCAAAGAATGGACCTGCAATTCTAACTGAAATTGGAGCAACTGAGCTTTCTGGGGAGTCTTAGATACGAATCAAATTGCTAAGACGCTTTCTTGCTTTCCAAATTCCTCAGGAGGTTAAAAAACCGAATCATATCGACCGTTAATAATCTTAGGTGAGCACTTTAGTGCTGGCTGACACATAGTATGATTTTTCATCAACTCAGTTGCTGAACGTCGAATTGAGACTCATGAAGCATTTCATTATATGTGACTTCCTTTCTCGGCAGAGTGTAATTCCCCTTCTAGCCGTACATCTCGAATGATTGCAGAAAGTCCTGAAAAAAGGATTGCGATATATTCAAACTTCAAAATATCTCATGTATAAATATCGCCACAAATTGAATTCTACGGAGCTGTTACTAACTTGTTTCATTTCGGTGACACATTAATTAATAGCAGCATCCAATACGCATACTTTCACTGGAGAAAGCTTAAGTCTAATTTCCCACCATTGTCAGCAAATCCTTATAACTAGGAGTCTACATGTGCTCTAACTTAGGTAGAACAAGAAATGGAGGGTTTTTTGTTTGGCAACTTTAAACATTAATGTAAAGTCCCCCAAATAAAGTGCCTTTCACGTTAAGTCGTCCTGTTCACTTAATTCCAGCAAAAACATATACCACTGCAAGGACATATTTTATCAAGGAAATTTATTACGCCCTTTCAGGCATATGAAGGCAATTGATGACACTGGAAGGTCCTTTTTGAAGGTGTGTATTCATAGAAGTTAAAGTGGTATGGGGTTATCGTGGTTTGTGGCAGCGGAAAACTCATTTTTCCTTCCGTACTATCATTTCAAATTTTGCAACTATTTGTTCTATTATACTTTTCCCTTTGGGGATGACGATGTAGGAAAATGTTACTGAAATTAAAAAAAATACTAGGGAAGTAACTTTTTGAGGTTCCATTTCAGAAGTTATAATATAAGGGGACCATCTGTCTTCGCTTTTGTCACACATGCACCTCGACTTAATCCTTAATTTTCTCAAAGCGTGAAAACATTAGTCTGGTGCCACCATTTTCCTCTAAATTGGGTTAGACGCAAAGCTTTTGCCACAGAGTAAAGTTCCGTTTGTCTTGGGAAATTAATATAAATAGCTGAAGGAGGTGCGCCATATAGACTACATACGTACTTATGTGCACAAACATAAACACGTATGTTTTCTTAAGGGAAAAGTCTGAAGCAGGTCTAGAGCCCTAAGACATCTATGACAACGTACGCATATATACCCCGCCATCAACCGGAAACTTATTATCTTCGCTATTCGTATCTGACAGTTTTGCGTAATGAAAATGGAATTCCAAGAAGGCATGATTTCGTTCTTGGCAAAAAATATGTTGCCACCGCCTCGGAGAATGTTTATTAAATATGTGTCAAGCGGTGAAATCTCTCTTTGACTGACTTTCGAGCGGGAGGAAGTCTCTAAATTCGTTTTTCGTATTTCTCCATGCTTATTTTGTATTTACACATTTCTAGGAGGCTACGCCTGCTTTCAATCTATGTCTGGTAACCCAAATTACTTGAGCTAGAAATAGGACTGGGTTAGAATACGTCAACTTTGTTAGAAATACCGCAAAATGAAGGTTGCAAATGTAATGTAAAATAGTATCCTTTTTAGCAATGCCCTATACTCATAATAATGACAATCCTGACAATATCCAAAAGGCACTTCTTTATGGGTGGGTGTAAAAATCTTAAAAAGACGCTGCTGCGCCAGGTCGCAGCAGTGTGTGGAAATCTCACCCATTAAAACCACCCCACACGCGCATATCCCCGCGGGACCACTGTCAATTGTTACTTCGCGAAGATGGCTCTTACATAAGCACAACTAAATCACGCGCCCGTTGCGCTTTCTGGGCTCGTTTCAGTTGAGTTGAGTTTCACTCCAATTTGTTGCGGACCTCAGCATCTCCTCTACGAAATGTATCGTTTAACTTCCCCCTTTCAATCGCGAATTTCAGACAGTGAAACATAATATGCTCTGGCTCTCTGGTGTAACAGCGCATACGAGACAATCTGGGAACTCATCCAATCCGAAGCGACGTAAGTACCTCTTGCATCCACTGTGTCCCGTAAGGAAATGTGTTAGATGGTAATTCTGTTCTCCATCTTTTGGCTCAATCCATCTCTCAATACATGGAATCAGCGTATGGGTCCAGCGACCTTTTTCGGAATTATCCCACCTTTGCTGCCATCTCCTGTACAGCTCTTTCGTAGTGGCTTTCCGCAAGCCACAGGCGCTTCCTTCCTTTCTTCTTCAGTGAAGACAATGTGCATCATTCGCTAGAAGATCCAAGGGAATCATCCCCGTGATGACATACACTGCTTCTCCGAATACTGTCCTATATGCACTGCACTAAGTCAGCGCGATTGGCAGTTATGCCGAACTTATCCTCCCCTGGTTCACTGTGCTGTCCAGTGCGGACGCCTAGACAAGCGTGGCGTATAGCAGGAAGGATTTCACTATCCGGATTTTGACTGCATTGTTTTTCCTGCGATGGGTAATAAGGACAGCCTCCGTCTTATCAATCTCTAGGTTCAGCTTCTTTTGAAGCCAGGCTTTGATGGCATGAATGGTTTTACTTTCATACAGTTCCACGTCCTTGTTCTGCTTCGCAACTACTACCACCGCCAAGTCGTCTGCAAAACCAATGAACGTTACCTCCTTTGGCACGCAGAGGCCGAGCACTTCGTCATACATTATGCTCCAAAGCAGGCACTTTAATACGGAATCTTGGGGAACACCTGCAGTTACAACATATTTCTTAGGCCGGCCTTTTGTCGCCTACCAAAGAGGTCTCTCTGAGACGTAATTCACGATTATCCGAGCTAAGTAACTAGGGACACCCAGTTTAGCCATGGTACCCTTAATCCAACCGTAGCGGACTGAGCTAAAGGCATTCCTGACATCCAGCGTCACCACCGCACAGCACTTACCAGCGGCCAACGCCTCCCGAGCCTGGTCTACGACCATTGGATCGACCGTAGACCGCCCTCTGCGAAACCCATACTGCTCCGTCCGCTGGCTCCACGAACGTAAGCAGCCTGTTGTATATCATCCCTTTCAATATCTTCCCCATAGAGTCTAAAAGACAGATAGAGCGATATCAAGAGGGTGCTCCAAGTAGTTTTTTGGGGCTTTGGTAGCAGAATCAACCTCTGCCTTTTCCACTTCACGATTCAAATGTACTTATCGTGCGGGCTTGATTTTAGTAGCCACGTTCAGAACTTTGTGCGGAATCCCATCTAATCCCGGAGCTTTATTGTCCCCAATTCAAGATCTCCAACAGATCTCCCGTGGTTCCTCCTCGGCAACCCCAGGGATTGAGAAGACGTCTTGTTGATGGATGAGGTCCACTTTCTTCCTGTTGCGGGAAAAGGATTGCGATTATTTTGAACAAGAGTCACGGACCAGCCTCTTTCCTCCATCTGAAACCTCCTTCTGAAAGCTCCAATGGACCACCCAGCTATCCTGGTTTTTCCATTTCTGTTGCTCACTCGACTGTCACCTCCCCGTTCCTGATGTCGAAAAAGATGTCCTGATAGTCACTGTGGGTGTAGTGACCAGTCCATTCGTCTCGCCAACGAGGTACTAAGGTAAGTCAGATCGACGAATGCCATTCTTTCTTTCTCAATGGGTCTGTTATCCACGTAGCACTAACGTAATTTCGGTAAGTTTCACATATTACCACTAGGTCCACATTCAACTCTCGAATGGTTTGCAATAGCAAGTCTTGAGCTGCCTCACAAAGGTTGAGGTTGATTTGTATCAACCTCATCTAACCCTACTATTCAGCTCCCTCCTACATACCGGGCATCTGCCACCATCTGCAACGTGCTGGTCGTCCTTTCCTTTTTCTTCTTGCACAACATGCATTGTAGATCTCCAGTGCAGTCTTTGATAAGAGGGCCCTCACTTTCTCGACTTGTCGTGCTCACTAGCACATGCTGGTGCAAGCTAACTGAAACCGAGGCACCTGCAGCATCTTTTGAGAGATGCTTCCTCCCTCAGTCGGTACACGACGGAACCTATTTTTACTTTGCCTGCAGTAATCAGTTTACTATCTGATTCAACCGGCAAGCTAATGATAGCGGTCTGTTTACCTCCGTAAACCTCCTTTATTGTCTTTATCGCACCATCTCCTATTCCGTTAAGGTTGAATTGTTCGCTTAGCGCAGCACAGATATCCTATATCCTCTCGTGATGAGACCTTATCTAACCCTTTGCACTCGATTACTATCTGTTGCTTTCGAGCTTTTACTTCAGCTTCCTTACCTAGCACCTTCTCCATGGAGTGGTAAAAACTATTCGCTGTCTTTTCGCTGGATTTGTTTAGCTTCAGCTCTGCGTACGCTTGATATGGTTCACACTGCCGCTCAGGTCTGCCAATTCCGGATCGGGTTTGACTTTCCAACGGATGTCGACGTAAGACATTTCTCCTTTCTAGGGAATAACGATTATTTCCGGAAGAATTTTCTTTTTTTTCCTTTTGCCGCTTTTAAGAGCTGTAGATTCTTCCCATTATGTCAAAGTTGAGGCTAAAAACTACCCGGAACTTTCGCTGGATCAGTTTTCTTCGGCGAAGAGGCCTATTTCTTCTGACACTTGGGTGTTTTTCTCCTCCACAGCCTTAATATAGGACAACTTAATGCGAACTTAGTTCCTTTCCGAGTTCTTCATTGTTGCCCGCAGTGGTGACCTCCTAGGTTTTGAGCTTTTGTGAAAAGGATCCGGTGTAGGTCTCATTTCCACTCCACTAAGATCTCTTGTAGCATTAGATACCAAAGTAGGGAAGTTTCCTACTACTGAGGGGTGCCTTGGATCATTGACCTCGGCGGCTGCTCTCCCAGTTTGCCCTGTTGCTCCAACATGTTCCAAACTTCTTATTGAAATGGAACCTCTTTGTCATGTTATCCCTTAATATCAGTAATGCGGAATGCTGCCTAGAAAGGCGCATCCCCGTCTCACTGATACCACGGACATTCTGAAGATCGCCCTCCTTTCCTGCATTTGTACGTACATATGGAAAGGAGTCAATCCCAGAAGATGCTCTTGGGATGCCATTGAGCAGGTTCTCATTGCTCCACTGATGACACGCAAGCCAGTCTTTGAACTTTGCGTAACTCCTCCTGTTGTGCTGAGTTCATCATTGGCGTTATTATCATAGTGTGCATCCAGTGCACCTTTTTCGGGGTGTATCCCGAGTTGTTCCTTGCTATGAATCTGAAAGCCCTCTGATCCTTGTGGCTTTTCGACATATGTTTTTAACATATGTTTTCCGGAGTAGTTTCTGGTCTAGTGTGATTCCCAAATAATTGACCGGTGCTACGCGTTCCACTTCCATCTCGTGTAATTTAATGGCTCTCAGGTGATCAAACTTGCGCTTCCTAGTGAATGCTACTATATTGGCCTTGGCTGGTTTGATACGCAGCCCCGTCCTTTTGTATCAGTTACTAGTGATTTGTAGTTCGGTTTGAATTCATCATATTTTCCCCCACAGATTAAAACAATATCATTTGCGTAACCTTGGATGTGTATTGTATTGCTTGCTAGCTCTCCTAGGAATTTATTATCTACCATGGTCTACATTAATGGTGATAATGTTTTGTACAACCTTGAGTAGCTTTCACGATAATAGAAGTTTTACTTGTCGGTACTTCCGTTTGCCTACTCTCTAACATTCCACGCATCCAGAAAGCCACAATGTTCCCCACTCCCTTGGTGATTAGAGGTCCTCGTATCAATGTGTGCGATGTGCTATCAAACGCTTCTTCGATGTCCAAAAACGCACACATTATCATTTCCTCCGTTTCTATGGCATCCCATAATACGTCCGTCAGCTGATACAAAATTTCGGTTGATCATCCTGCCTGGTAAGAACGCTGAGAGGGATGTAGAGGATTCGGTATTTAAACGCTAGCTCTAATATAGTTGTCTTTTTTTTTTTTGTACGTACACGGATGTGGAAAATCTTAGAAAGACACGTCCGCCGCAGCTCCGCCGCCCGAACGGCGGAACAACAGCGGGCGCGTGTGGGATTCACACCCACTAAAAACCACCCCCGGTCTCTCCAGCCCCAGCCCCGCGGGACCACCATTGAGGTATTACTTCGCGGGGTAGGTTTGCTCTTAGGCACTCATCCTTCTCCTATTTGCAGCTTTCCTCCTTCTTTGTTCCTTCAGCAACTCCTCCTGCATTTGGATGATTGCGGAGCCAACCGCAAGCCACTTCTCCTCGGACTCCAGCATCTCAGTAACCAAGCTCTCCGGGGTCCCGCTCCTGCCCAGCACCTAGTTTAAGCTCCGTCTCTCCATCGCAAATCGTGGGCAGTGAAACATCACATGCTCTGGATCCTCCGGTATGCCATCGCATCTGGGGCAGTTCGGAAAGTCATCCAACCCAAAGCGGTGCAGATACTGCCTGTAGCAACCACCGTGTCCCGTGAGGAACTGGGTAATGTGGTAGTTGGTATCCCCATGTTTTCGCTCAAGCCACACCCTAATGTTGGGAATGAGCCTGTGCGTCCACCGACCTTTCGCAGACTCGTCCCATCTGCGTTGCCAGAGATCAAGCGACTCTGACCTTGCCGCATTTCTACGCTGTGCATGCCCCTCCATATGTCTTGCATTGTACAGGACACTCATTTCTTTGGCCAGAATGTCAACCGGGATCATGCCTGCCACCACCAATACTGCCTCATCTGATGTGGTTCTAAAAGCACTGCAAACCCTCAAAGCCATCCGCCGGTAAACCGAGTTCACCTGCTTCCGTTTCTGAGAGTTTGCAAGCGCCTCTGCCCACACAGGCGACGAGTAGAGCAGGATGGAGCGCACCAATCCGGCTAGCACCAACCTCCGGCAATGTTTCGGCCCACCAATATTTGGAACATTTTTGCAAGTGCCGTGATGGCACTGGCTGCCTTTTGGCATGCATACTCTAGGTGCTTCCTAAAGCTCAATTTGGTGTCAATTATTACCCCCAGGTATTTGATAGCCGGCTTTGATACGACCGTATGTCCACCGACCTCCACTTTTACAGTGTTATTTTTTCTGCGTTTCGTTATTAAGACCGCTTCCGTTTTCGCGTCCGCCAAGGTCAGCCTAGCCTTTTCTAGCCAGGACTTTACCGCTCTCACTGTTTCTGTTGCGTAAACCTCCACATCTTCTGGGCTAATATAGTTGTCTATGACTCTCTCTACCGTTTTAAGTACCAACGATGTCGGGCAGATTGGTTTGAAAGTTTTAGGCTGAAAAGGATGCTTCCTTTTTAGTCGCTTTCGGAATGAAGTCTGCCCGTGTCCTTGCCCATGGTATCCCATATTCTAAGGCTATACTGCCCCTTTTTTTTGGGAGTAGGATAGGTGAATGCGTTTACGCATAGAGTCTTGGACTCCCGCAACAGCACGCTGGCGGACTACCAACTAAACACCTCCCTGTCATCAGAGAACTAGCCTGGAACCGTTTGACATATTACTTTGGGCTAGCCCCCCCCCCCCCCGCTCTCCCGGCTTTAGGAGCCTTCAAGTCAGGGAATTCCTTTCACCAACGAGAGGAGAAGGGAGGAAGGGAGTTGTTGTTAGTTAAAGGAACCCCTTACCGTCCGATCCCTCCGCTGTCGGGTTCAATCTTCTTCGCAATAAGAAGAGCTCTAACAGACTGCGCAATAAGATTCCAGGTGCCAGCACTCTTCAGCATCTCTCTGAAAATGTTGTCTAGAGAGACCTCCCCCGTGTTTGCATAAAGCTGCTGGCGAAGGCCGTACCATCTCTCGCAAGAGAAAAAGGTGTATCCAGCGTCGTCCACCACTCGATTGCAGAGCACACAATCAGGAGATTTCGCCTTCCCAATCCTGTGCAGGTAAGACTGAAACCTGCATGCCCACTTAGAAGTTGGGTAAGGAAGTAATCAATTTTACCGTGCGTTCTGTTCAACCACGGATCTGGTTTGTCGATGAACCGGGCAGTCCACTTGCCTCTTGGCTCATTTTGCCAAGAAAGTTGCCACTCGGTAAGGGTGCGTTGACGTTCTTCATGGGCAACCACCTCTTTTAAGTCTTGGCCCTTACGGCGGTAGATAGCTTTGCGCTCCTTGGCAAGAAGGGCAACGAGAATAACTCCCGCGATCACCATCATAGCCGGTTTGGAGACGGTGCGATAAACAGACGCCACTCGCAAAGCTCCCCCGCCTTTGCACTTGAGCGAGGCGTTTACAATGCACCTCCTTGTCAAGGGCATCAGCCCATAACCTGTCGGCTGCTGCTTTGATTTGCTCGAAGAAGTTCATCTTCGAGTTGAGCATTAAACCAAGGTATTTAACCGCTGGTTTTGACTCTATAGTCGACTCGCCGATCGATATGGAACGCAGGGTCGGGCTTCTCCTTCTGGTCGGGATGACTACTTCGGTTTTTTCCAGCACAAGGTTGAAACCGTGACGAGTCATCCATCCGTTTACCCGTCGTGTTTAACAGTGCGTCCGGCAACAAGTGCCGCAACGTCATCTGCATAACCGACCAGGCGCGGCTCTTTGGACATATCGAGTCTTAGCAGACTATCGTATGCTATTCCCGACGTGATTTCCAACCTCCTGTGGCCTAGCGTCTCATGGAGCAGGGAGCAGTCTTTCAGATAATCCCTCAATATCGGCAAGAGATAGCTTGGCACGTGAAAGCAGTTGTCTAGTGTACCTAGCATATCTGTCCATTTTACGGAATTGAAGGCATTTCTGACATCAAGCGTTATGAGGAGCGCTATCCGTCGAGATCGGCGGATGTGTGCCTCGGCTCGATTACCCACATCTACGACCTCCATAACAGCATCCACTGTAGATTTCCCTGTTCTAAACCCGAATTGCCTTGCGGATAAGTCCCCGACAGCAGGGATCGCTTCACCGAGTCTACCCCTGATGAGCTTCTCGAGCACACGCTTTCCGCGCTATTTACATCTACCCGTACAGGGTGTCTGGGGAACAATGCCCGCATAATGCAGTCCATCGGGTCGGTGCTAAGTATGCAGGGCTTCCGCAGAGCCCCGATTTTCCGGGTGACAAGCTTATAGCCAAGTCCCCACAGGTCCTCATTCACCTCGTTAACAAGATTCTGCCAGCCGCGAGCTTTGCTTTTATTTATAGCGCTGCGGGGTCTCCTTTTTGCTGATCTATATTGTGCCTTTATGACACATGCCTCCTCGTTGGCGTGCAATCTTTGTGCCAAACGGCGGAGCTTATGACGCTCCTTCCGTAGGTCGGCAATTCCTGCCAGCCACCACTACATAGAAAGGGTTATCGCGCCTGGGGCCTTTCCGGGGCATGGAAGCCTCACACGCCGTCGTTATCAGGTTCATCACTGAATTTACGACGGAGTCAGCTGCAACACTACCACTCCTCGGAGTGCCGCCCAGCCCTACCTGCTCCAAGAGCTTCGACGAACTTCCTGATGTTCACCCTCGCGACATTCCACACGCAGGGGGAGCGTCGTGGTGGTGCTCGCCGGCCAGTAGCGTCAACCACTTCGAGTGCAATGTACTGATGATCACTAGGCGAGAAGTCTTCTACGACTTGCCACCCGTCCACCGATGGTGCCAGAGATTCCGACGCAAAAGTGATTTCAGGAATGCTTCCTGGATAACCAGGCCGCCGAAAAGTTGGTATGGATCCAGTGTTTAAAACTACGAACCCGGTTCTCGCCACCATTTCCACAATCCGTTTCCCTCTGGAGTCTGACTGAGGCATGCCCCATTCAAGAGCCCTGGCATTACTGCTCTTTGCCACTCTTTTTAGGCTTCTCTGGCATAGTGCTGGGAAAATGCCATCTGCTTCGATTGATTTCAGCTGTTCAGAGGTTCCCACTACCCATTTTACTCTAGCTCCCAATCATACCTCTTTCGCTCATTTCCTATACACCTTATTCTCCTTCTGTCCGTTGTTGGGGTGTCAGACAGGCAGAAGATATGGCTTTAGCTTTCTACAGTCTGGATGCTTCTATAACTTGTTTTATTCCTTAACAGAATTCCCTGAAACTCTTTCGTTTTGCTTCTCTGTTCGCTTTGCTATACGCGTCAGTGCTTTTTTAGACCTCTGTCAGTCCTCGGTTTCTCATCCTGGCAAGGTTACTTTCTCTCGCAGAACTTGGTCAGTCTAACAACTAATTCCGGCTTATCACCGGATGTGTCCTCCGAAGTATCCTTACTTAGTTTGTCCGTTTGTACGTGTACAGGTATGTTACCAAATCTGCAATTGATGAGGCAGTTGCGATGTTTAATTGCCTCCAGAGATCGATCATCTACTCCGATCGTGAGTAGTTTGCCGTTGTCCTCTTCCTTGTTTCTAAAAACTCTCCATAACCGCACGTGGAGATTCATGTTTTGAATGATGAGAAGGCGTAGAAGCTTGCCCGTTTCAATTGTTCCGGCTTTGGGAAGGTAGACCGTCACGATCTGTGCCCCTGGTATATCATCCCTAGAACATGTCGGCAGTTCAGTTTCTTTTCATCTTGACAATTAAGATACTATAGTCTTAAGGTATTCCTCCGTGTCCTTCGTAGCGCGGTCTACCAGTATAAGGCTTGATCGAAGGCGTATTCCGGTGAACCCATGCTCCTTATTGCATCCCTCACAAATTTTCATGACGATGAAGTCCTTAATTATTTCCTGCTGCTCACGAGCGAGTATTTGCTCCGGGAATACTTTCGGCAGTATGACCAGTCGAATCCTCTTTATTTCATTAGCATAGTTAACCCCTCACCGCCACGAGACTTCCCCTTTCTTGGGCTCGGGTGTTGGTTTATTGGGAGCATTTCTCTTTCTTCCGCTGACTTCCGCTGATCCTCGCTTTCCTGGCTCTGATGCTGAAGGCTTAGATCTATTCTGAGCCTTTTTAAAGGTTTCATCTGGTTTGGACACCTGCGCCACTGAGACCTGCCTCCTTCCTGACGTGTGATGTGGTGCCCTCTGACGGGGTTAAGAGGTCCGCCATCCCTAGCACGGTATGGTCAGGTTTACTCATTGAGGCGACCCGGTATCCCCCAACCCATGGGGGAGGTTTTTTTACTCCTTGGCCTATGTATGATAGATCACCATCCACTAATGGTATTGGTAGACGAGAGGCTTGACTTCTGGAGAGCTTCACGTCAACCACGAGGGAGATAGGTTGACTCCCAGAAGGCTGCATTCTGCATCATTCTATCATGCAGTCTGCTGCTTCAGCCCTACGTACTGCTAAGACAATGTACTATATAAAGGAGATGAGATATAACCGAAAGTTGGGTATCTTTTTGACGATTTTCTGGATGAGTACGCACACATATTGTTAATGAAGTCAAACGAGTTCAGTACCATGTTGAAAGGGAGTCTAACGTATTAAATTCATATACATTATAATCTGCTAGTCGTGCCAAAATAGATCCATCATGCATCATATGAAATGAAATTATGTTATGGTTATGAGCTTGGCCGGGATGTTCGTGTACAAATCTGAGCGTTGAATGGGTGATAAGTGTTAAAATGAATCATCTGCAGGAGTCTCCCTTTGGAGCAATTGAAATTAAATGGCCGCATAATTGGATTGATATTTATTCCGTTTGTATTCAGGGAGATCTTTACGATTGTCTCTTGCTTCCGCTTCTTGGTTTTTAGCCAGAATATCCTGTCCACATGATTGAGGAGCTGACCCTTAACATAGCTCCGTTAGTACGTTGGCGAGTAGGGTAGGCGCAAAGAAGTTGAACCCCAGCGTCATCAAACTATCATAGTCGCCCTTGGTGCAGGCATATTCGTGATCTGAGCCCTTTGCAGTATTCTCAGCAATCTTCATAACTAAGCAAGAAGACGTGTTGAGGCAGGCGCGCTGAGCTTACCGGCATCACTAAAACCGGTAGTAGAGTGTTGCGTGGCTGCGCGGAAAGCTGGTAGATCACTTCAGTGATCGCCGTGATCTCTTTCGAACCAGATGGTTATTTCGGGGTAGCATTAGAACGTGTTTAAATCGCGGTATCGGTACTTTCGGTTTTGTTACTTAGTTGAATATCCACGTGCCGAATAAAAATCAAAATTATCTAATCTTGCGCGTTATCGACTTTTTCCTCAGTTTACCATATTTTCCAGCCAAAGGACCGGTCAACTCTGGACAAATTTTCCCGAGAGGTTCCGGCATTCATTAGGGTCTTCAAGTACTCGGACATCTTTTGGAAAATGGAGTCATTTCCTGGATCAATGAAGAGAGGCCTTCGATGAATCTTGCGGCTATCACCATTTGCTTAATAATACGGCGAAAGGAAGCTTTCGCAGGATAATATCAAGGATTGTAGTTCAGGGTCGCAGGAAATGGAAGAGTCCGTTATGTAATAGGAGTGGGTCCCGTTATTCGAAAGGACAGGATCGATCGTGCTTTTGTAGGCACAAGTTAGTTCGCGCTTAGTTCGAGGTGAATATCGACTATATTTAATTCCAGTGTAACCTAATCGTGCCTTTTCTAATTTTTTAATAATTTCTTTGTCTTTTCGCAGTTCCTCTTCAATTTTGGCTGTTTTGTGGTGGTGTCCCTTTGTTCCCTACGTGTGACTTCAACATTCGTCGGGTGCTGTGATGTTGTGTGACGACATGCTTGTTCGAATCATGGAGAATTTGTCGACTCATTGAGTTTGGTTCACCGGTGAGTACGCTTTTCATGCATAATTCTGGATTAGTAGTAAGTATTAGCGATGATTGCTGCCACAGGGATGAGTACGACTTCGAGTTTAAAATTAGTTGGGACATTCAAGTTCAATTGTGATTGAATCTTCGCTGCATATGGCTTTGGGACGTATGGGTTTTACTGTAGTGCGGGTTCACTGGTTAATACCATTTTTTTGTGTTCTCCACCTTATAGAGACTGCGCCTTGGTCCACGTTGATTTAGTTTTTTTTATCATTAGAGAACTAGCCTGAAACCGTTTGGCATATTACTTCGGGCTAGTACTCCCATCCTCCTGTCTTGGGAGGCTTCAAATCAGCAACGGTAAGAGAGAGTGGGAAACAGTAGGAATTGTTACTTCCAAATGTTTGTCCGATAAGCTGGTGGCACTCACAATTCCGATTTAAATTTTTCCCAGCTGATGTGATCGAAAGATTTTATTGTGCCCCTTACTTGCTTTTCCAGCTGATAAGGTGCGTACAGTTTAAGTTCAACTGTGAAGTGGTCGGGCATACCTGACATCGTCCTACATGATTTTACTTGACATCAGACAGCAGGAAGTAGTCATGGATTGTCTTGCATGTCTTGTTGGCGAATCCGGCAAGACATCTCAAATTAAGTTGGTGTGAATGGTTGGGGATCTGCTTAAAAATGGCTTTCCGATTCAGGTGGCTGGAACAATATCCAGGAAGTGTGCCTTGAATCAGATCATTTCTGAAAATGAAGTACTTGGATTTTAACTGGATTTTCAACATAAACGCATGTGGAGCAGAAGGTGTAACACTGAAGATTGAAATAAGTAGGTACGTGCTATTTCGGGAACCACTTGTTCCCTTCTTCAGTGTTGCACCTGTTATTCCACATTTCTTTATATTCCGGGCTTCCGCGGTAGCTGGCGGGATGTCTCATTTGACCGTAGTGTTTTTGCCTTTCATCTCGAACATTGCCCACAAACATGGGTTCATGTACACTAAAATATATATATGGTTGCCCTTCACCCCTTGACGGGGTATAGCGCGTCAACCATCCATACGCGCCATCGCTCGCATGTACTGAAATGCGCTTCAGCTTCATCCACGACTTATCTAGACGCTTGCACTCCTCCTCTACTGCTCTGCGCCATTTCCAGATCAGGAACAGGGACAAGGCAGCGAAAGCGGGTGTCGCGCAAATAATGCGTTGGGCAACATCTAGTTCAGTGCTACTGTCGCCAGAAACCACGCTTCCTAGATATATAAACTCATAGACGCCTTGTATGCCTTGCCCATAAATACAGATACTCCAATTCTACTTGCCTCTCTTTCCAAAACCAGAGCCATTTGGTTAATGTCCGATGAATGGACAGAGATTTTATCAGCCTAGTCGATGTGTTTGAGGTAAGATGTCATGGTCCATTGAATTCCTCCACGTCCTCTGGACAGGGCAGCATGAAGAACGTAACCAGTAGCAAGAAGAAATAATATCGGCTACAGGATTCAACCCTGGTGGACTCCGCTTTGGACCTGAAAATCCTGCGAGTTTTCCCTCGGTCATTATATGCCGCTCTCATAATGGCAATTAATTGCTCCGGAATACCCCTCCTGCGTAGGGCACTCCAGATACACTCCCTAAGCATGCTATCGGAAGTTTTCTCGAAATGGATGAGGAGCAGGTGCAGCGAAAACATAAGTTCCGCACACTGTTCAAATATGATCCGTAGGGTAGTGATGTGGTCAATTCAGGAGGATTTGGACCGAAAACTCGCCTGCTTTCTGTCGACCAAGCTTTCGAGATGTTCCAGGATTATTTTAACTATTATCTTAGCAACAGCAGGGCGCATGCAGATGCCCCTCCAATTGTCACGCTCAAAATGTGTGCCCTTTTTTGAAATCTTAAAGGTCTCAGATTCCCAAGATTTCTGTTCGAGGGGAAGTAGCAGATCTGCAGTAACTGCATCAAATAAAAATAAAACTAGGTAGCTTTCTCCTACTACAATATATTTTAATAGTTAGTAAATACGTATTTCGAGAGCTACTTACTCTCTTGCTCAGTACTTAAGCTACTAAATCATTAGGAAGTTTTCCCTGATTTTTAAATAAAACAAATTAAAGGTCTGTAGGGGCAGATGATAAAAAGTTGTTTAAAAGTTAAAGATCCGTATGTGGGTACACATTCTAAAAGGTAAAGAGAAAAACGTAAAAAGGTCCACATGCAGGTAGGGATAATCTTATAACTTTTGGGTTGATGGCCATCTATTATCAATAGTTAGTGGGTGGTGCGGTCCCTATGTTTGTCAGCGAGTTTTTTAATTAGCCTCGATGCACAGTTCCCTGCATCTGTGTTTATCAATTTTGCCGCATCCTTTCGCAATATTTCCAAGCTCCCCCATGCGTCCAAGGTGTGTGGCTTATTCACTTGTCGTACCAGCTCCAAATTTGGCCTCGTCACAGAATGACCCTCCTCGATGACGTGCATCGCAACCGAAGAACGCACCGTGTTGGCTCCTCGTCTTTCTCCTTTCTCTACTTCCTTTAAGTGTTCTTGGAACCTAGTCGTGATGAGGCGTTTTGTTTGGCCAATGTAGACCATCTCGCAATCATTGCAGATGATCTTGTAAATCCCACTTTTTTCCTCTTCCGTTAATGGGTCCTTTTCGCTCCCTAATTGTCTTTTGAGGGTTGCGTCTCTGCTTGATCCGACCACTTTTATATTGTATTTTCCGTGGAAGGATTTTATTCTATAAAAGTCTTTGGATAATGGTATGCTCACCCATTTTGTATCAGCTAGAGTGCTTTCTTGCTCGAACAATGTTGAATGTTGGTTCTTCCATATCTGGTCTTGCTTTCTCTTAATCAGTTGTTCGATAATTGCGACCGTGTAACCATTCTTGATCAAGAATGAACATTCTTTCTTTATGGAAGTCATCCTCGTTTAGGGGGTATGTACAGAGACGGTGTACCATTGAATTGTAGGCAGCCATTTTTTGTGTTGCGGTATGAGCCGAAGTTGCTGGTATCGTTCTTTGGTTGCCGTTGGCTTCCTGATATCTCGAATTCGAGTTTTCCGCTATTGTTTGTTACTCGTAGGCCCAAAATTGGTAGATATCAATTTTCTTCCTTTTCTATTGTGAATTGGATCTTCGGGTGTATGCTATTGATTTCTGTTAACGTGCTGTCGACCCAGTCCTTTTCAACTATGGCAAATATATCATCGACATATCTGTACCAAATCCTCGGCATTATCCCCTTTTCTTTGATGATTGACTCCACGTATGCCATAAACATTTCCGGCACCAGTGGTGACATTGGGTTGCCCATGGAGACTCCTGCTGTGGTTTTATAGTATTTTTCACGAAATGTGAAATAATTTTCACCCATACATAGTGATGCCAATTTAGTGTATTGTCGTACTTTGGCCCTCCAATCTATTGTGTTGTTCAATTTATTCAGCCAAACTTCTAGTTAGTGAATAGCTGGTTTGATCGGTGTGTTTGGAAGCAAGGATTTAACATCGAATGATACCATCATTTCGTTTGTGTTTATGTGCCCTGCTTCTTGTAGCTTGCTGGTGAATTCACTCGTGTTCCTTATTGCATGTTTGCTCAAGGTGTTTCCCAGGGCTGAAACTTCTTGGACTAACCACTTTGCAATTTTTAAAGTTGGTGAATTGAAGTCGGCGATTATCTCACGCATTTCGTGTCCTTCCTTATGTATCTTGGACTGGCATCTAATGCGTGGTAATGATGGATTTATCCTTAATTTAGTTATATCTTTGAATATCGTACTGGCTTCTTTGAGGGTTCGATCTACGCGTTTGATGGACTCGGGCATCGGGTCCTTACGCAGTTCAAAAAAGTTTCCATTTCTGAGTTTTAGTGATACCGCGTCATCGTAGTCGGTTATCTCCATTATAACGACATTGTTGCCTTTGTCCGCTTTCAGGGAATATACTGGCTTTTCTCTTAGTTGGCGGACCGTTTTAAGATCGTCCTGATGTTCGTTTAGTTTTTCTTCTCTGTCTTTAAACTAATTTTTGATATCCCACTTCGAATCTCTTCTTTAGCCTGGCTGCTAAGCCATTTTATTCCTGCTTCGATGTTGACGATGGTTTCATCTAATCTGGTTGTGGCTGATAACGCGTACCCTAGTCCATTGTTCAGAACTGTCAGTTCTCTGGGGGTAAATTCTATTGATGATTTATTAACCACGTAGTTTGCTAGTATAGGCAAGGGGCTTTCCTTCTGTATTCTGTTTTGTGTCAGCCGAGTCCATTTAGTTTTATGCACTTTCCGCTTCTTAGCTACCTCACATTCGAATGCTCTCTGGATTTTTACCAACATTTGATCCAGCGGGGCTCCAATTGATGTTGCTTCTGTGGCCAATTTTAAATGGGTGCTATATGCCTTTAAGTTTTGTTTTGCTTGTTGCGCCTAGAGACCGGAGATTGTGATATTCATAGCCTGTAGTTCCATGCGTTTCTTGACCTCCCTGGTTATACTACGATTAGATTTTATATGGATTTGATGGGATTTTGGTATTATTCGGTGTTTCCTACATCTCTGTAAAAATTTTATGTTGTCCTTATTTCTAGCTAATGATTTTTTTATCAAACCTAGTGGCTTTACTTAGTTTGAATTGATGACCCAAATGATTTCTTCTCTGCTTGGAGGAACAGTCCGTGCTCGCATGTAACGGTGACTAGCCATTTTATCCACAAGGAAGAACCTCACCGGATATAATACAGTTAAGAACCGTGCTGAAGAGTTCTTTCCACCTCTTCAGTGGTTTATCATGGTGGATGAAAAGTCAACCGTTGACGCCGTTTACAGGACCATCGAAAAATTTCTTAGCCGGACTTCTACCACTGTTTCTAGCTCCATATCACCGAACAATATCACCGCCCACCTGTAGATGATTCATATTGTCCCTCAGGTATTTGTGTAGAAGTCCTAGCCTGTTCTCCTGGGGTTCCTTATCATTCTTTTTACTTGGGAGTTGCCCGCAACGTCTGGCTTATCCGACGCCTTCCAATGCATGACCAAGCCACTCATCAGATTGTTCCCGATAGTTATGTTTGGCCATACCTCATGGTGGGTGTTGGCATCGCAGTCGAGAAGAAGTGGTAACGTCTTTGTCTCGCGGAACATCGTCATTCTAGCTACTACATAATTCCGGTGGAAACCGGGTGTCGTCTCCTGGGAAGTATACTGATGCCACGACTGCCTCTCGAGTTCTTCCATCGGCTTTCAATGAGACTTGGGTAGCCACGACTATCTAGGTTTCTTCTGAGAATGATGCAAGCTCTTCTCACAAGAGGAGTCCCAAATTACTTGCACATTTCCTCCTTCCAGATCACGAATCTGCCACCGGTACGCCCACAGTTCCTGAGCCTACACAATTCCAATATTACCCTTGGAACTTCCCTTGAAATTACTGGAGATAGAGTTTTTACATGGTGGAGGCTTACCTGGGCTATTTTAGTGCCTGGAGCTATTCTCCAATGTCAAGGCATTACCCTCGCCATACGACATTGCACTTGCTTGCGTTTCACTGTCCGACTTGAGTTCTAGAAGGTAGGTTAAGGTCGTCCAGCTTCTCCTCAGACAGGTCCACTTCCCTGCTCGGTTTTGCCCTTTTAGCCTCGGTGGCTTCCGCGATTCCTTCGGGGACTTCGGCAGGCTTATCACCGGATGTGTCTTTTGAAATATCCTTCCTTGGTTTGTCCCTGTGTACATGCACAGGTATGCTACCAAATCTGTAATTTATGAGGCGGTTACTTTGTTTATTTGCCTCCAGTCCAGAATGCTGAATGCTGTTATATCATCCCTAGAACATGTCAGCAGTTCCGTTTCTTTTCATACTGACAGTTAAGGTATAAGTATAAGGCCTGATCGAAGGTGAACTGGTGCTCCTTATTATATCCCTCGCAAATATTCATGACGATGAGGTCCTCAATTATTTTCTGCTGCTCACGAGTGAGTATTTGCTTCGAAAATACTTTCGGCAGTTTGACCAGTCGAATCCTCTTTACTGTATTAGTATAGCCATCGACCATTTCTTGGCTCCTGCCTGCACCCCTGACCGCCCCTTTCTTGGGCTCTCGGGTGTAGGTTTATTGGGATCATTTCTCGCTCTGTTGATTTCTGCTGCTCCTCGCTTTCCTGGCTCTGATGCTGAAGGCTTAGATTTGTATCTGTCAAAATAGATCCGCCATGCATCATATGAAAAATACAAAACCTTTCATACCTTAAACAACGAGTTTCCTGTTGCCGACTTGTTTACTACTTTTTATACCATTTTTGAAACCAAAATTTATTTTTCACGTCAGAAGTTTCTTTCTATTTGCATAACGAGTTTTTCTTTTATCTTATTTTCAGAAAAACGTTTTGATAACGCCACGTGCCTAGAGTCCCTGATTTCTTTGGCATGAAATTTAACCAAAGCCTCAACAGTCTCTTTGGTGGCAAGGATTGAGGAGTATAATACTTTGTGCGGTAAAAAGATGGGGAAAGTTTCGTCTTAATTAGCGTTCATGCATTAAAAAATCTCGGATACGTATACCTACACGTTCGCCGTCGCGGAAAGTTTTCGCGGTCCTTACGCGGAATGTATTCGTAGTGGTATTTGCGGCTTTCGTTCGTTCGGTGTTTGTTAACTGCGCCGCGTGTGATTTGTGTGTGTTCATGTAATTCAACAGGAAGAGATCCTTGGGATTCAATTTCTTGGTAAGTATGTTTCGAGTTTATAACTTATATTTTTACTTTTAATTGTACCTTAGACTCCGATTATACCCTTTCGACTTAACCGAAATACTTTCATAGTACGTAATTTCTTCCTGCGTTCTTTAACTTCCGTTTTCTCCCCTATTCCAATTAATGGAAAACCCTCTGAAATCATGATTTCGATAAATTACGAATTCACATTTAATTGGGCTTTCTTATTTTTTCAGCTCCTTAATATACTTACATACATCTTGGACCATGAAATTACGGGGTAAGTGAATTTTGTTATTTATTTTATAATTTTTTTTACAAATATAGTATTTGAAGTAGTGAAGATGCTTCAGTCAGAGCCATTATAAATTTGAGTGTAGATTAAAATCGTTATAAAGATGCAAGTAACAAACCCTCTAGAGTCAAAGGGCATATCCCTATCTATGTATATTACATGTTAAAATATGGTATTCCATTCAAAATGTTGGGTTCTTATATTAATTGATGGAAGAATGAACATGGTTGACATGGTTGTGTCAAAGAAGCTTCTTATTTAGAATAATACCCAGATATTTCACTTCATCGGGGAATGGAAGTTTGCGCCTCTCATCTCTGGAAAGCAAAGACTATTCGGTATTTTTTTAAAAACAGTACCACCGTGGTTTTATTTGGATTTACTGAAAGCCTGGAGCACCAACTGGAAACCAAATCAACGGTGCGTTGCATATTTCTACACCCTGTTCCGAGATCTCGGCCAACAACGAGTACAGCCGCGTTATCCGGATTAGTTTGACCATGTATTATCAGAGTTTGCAGTTCGCATTGCAGTGAGTCGACCAATATACTTTACTGAAATAGCGATAGCCCAACTCCTTGGGAGCAACCTTGTATTGCTTCTGTTGTCAGGTAGCGATCCAGACTCACTTTAGCAAACAGCAATCTCTGCTTTAGCATAATACATGTTAGATCCACTTAAATAAAGTTTGATCAACATCATGCTGTTGGGCAGTATCACAAAATTCCATAAAGTGGAAAGGCGCACAGTAATGTCAGTAACATCAATATCAAAAGGCAAGGTATAAGCCCTCTCTTTGTCATTGGTAACCACCACTCTCGATGTGTCCCAATTCTACTTGCAAGACTATTGAAGGGTTTCCAGATACTGCTAACTCTCTTTTTTCCGCTTCTGTCACCTGTTCTCCCAGATGGTGTACTTCAAAGAGAGTTTGTACTGACCCGCGCGAGTTGCGGGAAACACTCGACGAATCTCTGGTGCAACAAGGAGCGGTAAGATATTGTACTCGCCTTCGCGATTTGCATTTTATACCTAACTGCCAGATGTGATGATAGCTTCCTTAATGAGTAATCTGCAAGACTGTCAAGTTCCTGCACTTTCCTCACCTACCCCACGTGATGCTGCAGTGGCGTACAGCTCTTGAGGGTGAAGCTATCTATCCCACCTATTTTCACAACCGGACTTGGGACGGCGGAGTTAGTAGTGTATTGTTAGTTATTATTAGTAGCATGTTGTGTAGAATGTGATTTTTTATCCCTCGCGAAAGGAGCAACTTTGACCCATTATTATTTTGTTAATAATAATAGGTCTTTCGTTTAACTTTTCATTATAATCCCCCATATTAATGCCAAATTTAATTTGTCTAGGATGAACTTAAGGGAGTTTCCCAGTGAAACTTAGAAAATATATAAATATATAATATCATTAATTTTATATGACGGGGATTATTTTGAGGGTCAGCTGCTACGTGCAGGCACCGCCATGACAATTTTCAGATTTTTGTTCCGTTTCATTACTATATTCAGTCAGAAATAATTTTGTGGCAGATAGACATTAAGGTGCTAGGGGTTTAACATAAGTATCTGTCATGTGGGCGTAATCACATGCTCCCTTTCGGACACGGATGTATTTAGACTTTATGGAAGGAGGCACTTCACATGAGTCCCTTGCACCCTCGGGTTGAATCGCTTTTCTTGATTACGTGAGAAAGGTACTCCCCAGCGGCTTTACGGATAGTGAATAGTTAATAAGGTTTCGTTTTGCACATATCGCCTTAGCAGTTTAAGGGCATCGTGGGGAAGACTTGAAGGAAATGCCACTACGCTGATTATAACTTTTTTTTTTTACTTTTTTCTTCAGCCTTTGTTCCGTTCACAAGCGGGGTCGGCTCGTCGTGATCGGTTTCGTCATTTGGCTCTATCGAATGCCTGATCTAGGTGCAATCTCGAGACTTTTAAATCCCCATCCAGCGTATCAAGCCACCGTCATTTCGCCCTGCCTTTTGGTCGTTTACCATCGACTTCGATGTTCAGACCAATTTCGGCAAGTGAATTCTCGTTCGCACGAATTGCGTGACCATACGATCGAAAATGCCTCATTCAACATTTCCATGATTGGTGCAACCCCATAACGATCGCGGATATTCTCATATCGCATATGATGAAAACGTATCATCCCATTAGTCCAACGCAACATCTTCGTCTCCACTACCGCATGACGTCGTCCATTGTCCTTTATATTCGGCCAACAGAACCATAGAGAGCGACAGGACGGACGACATTGCGCTAAATTTTACATTTGAGATGTTCGTTGATACGTCGATCACAAAGAACACCAGTTGTGGAACGCCACTTCATCCAGGCTGCGTTAATGCGTGGAGCAATTTCATAACGCAGTTCACCATTGGCTGATAGCGTTAACCCGAGATATTTAAATCGTTCAGTTCTCGGCAGATCACTGTCGTTGACAGTGATTGTGTCTGTTTGATGGGGATCGGTCGTCAAAAATTCAGTTTTGTTTAAATTCAATCTGAGACGGTGTTGCATGAGACAATCATCCCATTTTGGGACAAGTTGCTCGAGATCGTTTTTGCTATCAGATGCTAGGAAAACATCATTTGCATAAAGCAGTATGTAGGGCGCTGGACGCTGAATATCCCGTGTGACGGTGTCCATAACAAGAACAAAGTGGAGTGGTGAGAAGGCGCTTCCTTGATGAGCACCAACCAAGGCACGAAGCGGTTTTGATACACCCGCCATACTTCGAACTTTACTTTTCGGATCGTAATAGAGCAATTGAACCCAGCGAACGAATTCTTCTGGCACTAAACGCTTTCTTTAGATCCAGAAATGCAATATAAAGAGGGTGATGTTTCTCACGGTTTTTCTCCATGAGTAACCGCCCAGCGTGTATTGTGTCAGTAGTTCCACAGTTTTTGACAAATCCGGCTTGATTCGGTTATTTCAAAGATTTCGCGAATACGGTTGTGAAGAATGCATACAAAAATCTTTATGGTATGGAAAAGTAACCGGATCGGACGGTAATTTGAACATTTTGCTGGACTACCTTCTCTTTTTCCATATTGGAACAGTGGTACTTTCTTGCCAATCAGATGGTGTTCTTGCTTCCTGAATAACCCGATTAAAGAATTCACTAAGCCACAGTGTTGGGTCCCAGCTCTTCGCTTTCCAGAGCTCAGATGCGATGTCGTCAGGTCCTGTGGTTTTCCCCGATTTCATTCTTTTTATTGCCTCCTCGACTCCATTTGTGCTGACAGGTGGTGGTGGTCCAAATATCGGCAATGATTGTGGAAGTGGAGGATGAGTAAATTCTTCAGTTGAAATGTGCTCGAAGTATTCTTGCCATCTCTCGCCATCCCGAGTGTCCAGTTTATCTTAAAGATTTTAGTAAAGACCCGCTCGGGTGACAGCGACTGCTTTCTTTTTTTCCCGGTTGGCATTCTTATAAATTTTCCAATTGGCCAGCGTTTTATCGTCGAGAAATTTGTGGTAGAGGCGTTTCTTTTCGCGGACCTTCATTTCAACATCATCATTCCAAAGCCAAGTATCTCGGTTAATGTACCGCTTACCCGTGTATCGTGTATTTCGTTTGGTTCCACCATTCTTCCATATTTGTAATGATTGGTAATTGTGTGAGTGAGATCATTTCTTCTTTCTTCTCACGAAATCGCCACCATTTAATGCGCGGCGGGCCAGTGCGTTCCTCACGCTATTTTATCGGTGGCTTAATTCGCAGGATGGCAATCAATGGCCGATTGTCATAGGGAACGACTTTGCAATCAGCGACAGTGGTAAAATGTCGGCGACTTATGAGAATATAGTCAACTTGCGTTTTACTGTCCCCACTAGAAAATGTAGGAAGATGAGGCAATCGTTTGATAGGATGTATTCATAAGTACAAGGTCATGGGTGTCCGCAAAATTGATTATACGCTTGCCACCCTCATTGCGCGTTCCGGGCCCCTTTCCCCCATGGCACCGGTTACCGTCTGCCTTTTCACCCACATGACCATTAAGGTCGCCAGCAATGCTGATACAGTCGTCAGCAGGCAAGTGACAAATCTTTCCATCGAGAAGTTGCCAGAAAGCATCTTTCTCGACATCAGGTTGACCTGTCTGTGGTGCGTACGCGATGAAGAAGGGAATAGTGCGATCAGCTAATATAGTGCTGAACTTCATTAGCCGATCATCAAATCGTTCGACTTCTTTAATGGCATCACGGAAACCCTCCGAGATGGCAATGCCAACACCATATTGAGTTTGTGGGTTACCAAAATAGAGAAGTTTCTAGCCGCTCGCGTTCAACGTCGTAGCTTTTGGCATCAGACCATCGGGTTTCTTGCAGGGCGCAGATATCAACGCGCCTTTTCCGAAGGGCTCTTGCGAGTTCCTCGGTCATTCCAGTTAGGGTACCAACATTTAGCGTGCAGACACGTATTTGTTTTGTTTGTTTCTTCGGACTAACTTGCTTACGTCCTGACGCCATCCATGCATCAAGAACCCTTGCCCATTTCTCGACAGGACCGGGGCCCATCCTGCCGCGTCGACTGAGGTGAACGTCCTAGCATTTTTCCGAGGCTTATGACTCTTGTTTGTAACGACATTGTATGCATTTTCTTGGTCGGCCTGTCGCGGGACCTGTCACCAAAAGGGATCAGGTAGGATTTAGCATAGTGGAATAACTCGAACTATACTCTATTTATCTCTTTCCCTGATCTCGGCATTCTATTTTTATTTTACTGAGGATAGTACAGAGTACGTTGCTTCAAACCCTCCTCCTTTACCTGGGCTTGGGGCCAGCATACTATGTTAATAGCTTGGCGGTGTTTACGCTGATTATAATTATTCAGTATAAAATTATTTTTCACCCCCTTTTGCATGTATCGAGACCCTTCCTTAAGCTTAAGGTTTCTATTAAGTTTCGTATCTATATGTATAGCATACCAGTGGATTCGAAGCTTATCTAGCACCACTGCCACAATGGGTATGGACGCCGAGTTGCACTCGTCCCTAATAACCACTTTTGGATGCTAAAGACTAAACTGCAGTAAATAATATATCGCAGTTGGAGAAAAGAGCTGGTTGCAGAAATAAGTTGCATTCGAAAATAAAAACAACCCGCTGAAGAAGGATACGTATTCTTTTATTTATATTCGGAAAGGGCAGAGTGAGTTACAAGATACAAGATAAGCAACTCTTCCTACATTATATTGAAAATCGATGTCACTCAAAATATAGTAACTTTCAGTTGTATCTACCACAACGTGCGGAAATTCCGAATTAACTAATTGCTTGAAAACTTGGCAAAACATTACAGTTTTAATGGTAGAAAGCGGATCTTAAGTTGCCTATCGCCACCATCAATTTCCACTCCTGCACTAGTTCTTGTTCAATATATTCGAGAGATGTCAAGTTTCTGTTCCGAACTTGATAAATTACCGTAGGAGGATATCTATTAGAAGCCAGTCTGGATACGCGAAATTGACATTCTATATAGATATTAAATCAAAGTGTATGTATGTGAAAAGTATGTTCTATCGAGAGCAACTGAACTATCTTCTTTAACAATATGAAACAGAAGCAGCTGCAAATGAGAATAGATCTTGAAATGAAATAGGGAGAGGGTACCAAAGGACAGTTTATGCTGGCGTGAATAAATCATCAAAGCATTTTGTTCGCTATTTCTGAGTCGAAAGTCCCAGAAGTTGTCAATGAATAGACAATTTCAATAAGCTCCCAAGAAATATGGAACGGGCAGGAACTATTTATAACTTTCTGAAATGCTTCTTCCTTATTTCAATATTCCGTTCATAATTTAATGATTTATTACTTTGTTTCTCATCATTAATCAACGGGGCTATCATTTCCCCTTATACTGTTGGTTTTCCATTCGTAGGTACATAAAGGGTGACAAGGACATTCAAGCGGGTTCAAAATGGCTACATCTCCGAAAAAGCTAGAGGAATTTATGCCCGAGAACATTTAATTTGTGTGAATCAAAAATACAACAATATAATAAAATCAACAGAAGAATGCTTTTAGATATTACTATTTAGCTCAGGAGCTCTTATGGTAGTAAAGGTACATATCTACAGTTCTAATATTGTAGTATCTTCTTTGAAATTCCGCGCGATAGTTTACGGGTTGACAACTTTGCAATCTCGTTACCCTGGGTTCGAATCTCAGTTTTCGCTTATGTTTGTGAACATTTCTGTGCTTGTCCCACTGTAGAGAGCTTATAACTTGCACATCCTAAATGCTGATGGTAATGAAACTGATATACACAGTCTCATTGAAAACGAAAATGGTGGATCAAAAGAAAAAATGATAGCAAAGAAATAAATTGCATGGATGCCCTAGACTCCACAAAGGAGTGAATAAAAGCCATACTTTCTTAGGATTTACCAAGCTATAGGGAAGAATTATTTGCTTACCTTACACACAGGTCCAAGTTTTAAAGGGAGAAACCATGAGAAATAGGAGTTTTTCACGTTGTTTCTAGAGCAGTTCAGATCAAATCCACTGTCAGGGATTCCAAAGTCATGGATGTTCATGCTATGATAGTTCAGAATCTTTTGAAGTGCCTGAGGGTTTCTCCATCTTCCACGTAGCTTCGGCAATACGAATTGTTGGATATTGCCGAGCCTAGCGATATGGTTCCCTCTAGGCCAGTGCCCTGTGTAGATCGCCGTAATCTTGACATATTTGCACGCATCTGGCACAAGAGTTCTCGCGATCGTGTTTTGTTATAATCGTGCCAAATTTTCCGTGACCTGGCACATGTGGCGAACCCCCGCCGTCTGAAGCCCGCGGCTGCTAAGTTATGCTAGTAGATTCTATCTTTGACAGCCGTTAGCGAGACACAGACTGTATCCACCGAGGGCTGCAAAAAGCAGAGCCTCGCCTGGCCAATCTGTCAGACCGTTAATTCCTCTCTATGTTCCCAGGGTGACCTTGAGCGTGCCACTCGTTTCTGCGCTGTCCCACTAGTCCAGACCTCTTGGCTGTCGCCTTAATGGCTGTCAATGGATTTTTGTTACGCTTCGGGCTTTGATCATGCCCCAACAATCGACAGGCTTCTAGTATAGCTAGTACTTCCCCTTAAAATACATTGGCAAAACCTGGAAGACCGTATGGTTCCGATCCACAATGTGTATCCAAGAAAACTTCGGCACCGACTCCAGCAACACGCCGACAATCTTCCACTCTGCCCGGGTTGGAAAGTTCACAGCAAAATTTTTCGGGAAGTTCAGCTTGCATGTGGCGTAGTCGGCGTGCAATAATTTCTCGAGGTACTTCGTCTAGAATTTTACTATGGCTGCATGGCTTCGCTGTCCAACATCCGCACTCACGTAGTCTGATAGCGCTACACGCTACAACGTATTTGGTGGGGAGGTCTAAAAGGAAAATGTGTATGAGTATATTAAGAGCATCTGCGGGCACAACTGCGAGCCTGCTACTATACAATAAAGCCGTACGTTAGGAAGGGGCGCACCACAGCTGTGTACTTCTAGTGATGCAATTGGCCGTTGACGCAATTTCTTGGCAAAGGTTCTTTTGCAGGCATAGACATAGGTTCTATATAGCCTTCTTACCTCTTAGTTCTATGTTTAAGATACAATTTAGCTTCGGATCCTGGATTACACCAAGATACTTTACATTGGAGGAAAGATCCAATCCATCAGCCGTGGGAGGCGGAATTCGGGTACTCTTGTCTTGGTGGTGAATATCATCAGTTCCGTTTTGGTTGAATTTATGCCCAGTTCACATCTTGTGGGCAAAGGCACACCTTTCCCAACGCTCCTAATCGTCCTTAATTGGATGTCCAGGACACGCTCTGTGGTCTTCAACACGACAGAGATGAGGTTGATTGGTCGAAAGTTCCAAGACTGTAGTACGTATCCCAAAGATTCACAGCTCGAGTCAATCTCAACATGGCACCGCACAACTCGTTCTTGCTGCTTCTGAAGCATGACTCCCATTATGCCCTCTTGGGTTGGAGATTTATATGCAGGGAAATTGTTGATAGCTCAGTCGATTTTATTTTCGATAGCTACCGATTTGATAGTTCATCAGAAAATTCCGTCTTAGAGCCTTTCCAATTTTTAAGAAAGGATGGGCTCTTATGTTTCCTGGACACAATCTTGCGGATTTGCTGGTGCTTTCAATGTTCTCCAAGTCCAACCAAGACCGTCGTTTGGCGGCCTTTATGGCTAATTTGTACTTCTTCAGGCAAGAATTCAATTGTCGGTTAATAGGGCCATATCGAGCATCTCTTTTTAAATGTCGTAGTTCTCCGAGCTGGGAAAATGAAATATTGGTGTCCTGCCTCTGTTACACACATAACTGACTCTTGGCAACGTCACTCAAAGGTTTTACAGTTCGCGGCTCGTCCGCTGATGGTTGTTGCTTACCTATCTGCAGAGGTTGCTTAGTATCCAAGCCCTTTCATACTCTGTTCCACTTGTATTTTTGTTCGACCTAATCTACGACCTAATCATCGATTGCATTTGGGAACGCTTTCTACTCGCCTGCCAGGCGTTTGTTGTTATATTCTTCAACAATCGTCTGGTATTCAACGAGGTCCTTTTCATCCTGCTTGTCGACAGTAGCGGCCGATGATTCTTCCCAAACTTGTTCAAAATATGTATGGCCTTCTGGTCCTGACTATGAGTGGGATTCCAGTGGACCTCCGCTTCTTAGCCGATTTTCGGTGAACCACATTTTTGTCCGTTCTTACTTTTGAAGTGACCCCCGACGCCGACGGTTTTTGATTAGTACTACTATGGCTGGTACACGATATACGCAGTGCGGTGGCAGTGGATTGCAAAATAAAAACCACTAGTCCGTCTGCTGTCTTGGTTCTCTTGCGGTTGGTTTCAGTACAGCGGTGCTGCGGCTGGCACCGATTGTACTTTCCTTGACGGCTACTGTCTCCTGTCTGGACACCAGCAGCTCGCCCGTCGATGATGTCACTGGCATCACCACCTTTTTTTTTCCTATTTGAGTCCATGTCTTGGTCCCACGGTTATCCTGGCCACCAGGGTAATTTGCTTTTCCACCTTGGCTTGGAGTTCTGTTAGCAACTTTTCCAGTGCAAGAAGAATCATTTCCGGACTCTTGCTTCGGCTCATCTTCCGCCAGATCTACTTGCCCCTAACACATGACCAGCAAGCAAAAAGAGATCCTCATCAGTTGAACGGCCCTACACACTCTAGGCCTGCCCGGAGACGGTTTCCAGGGGGCATCGCGAGGAGGTCGTGTGAGGCCTTGCCGATTTATGCAACCTTAATTCGAAGCATAATCAGATTAGGTCGCCCTGTGTCATAATAAGACTTGGAAACTACGGGTATATGCATGAGCACACACACCATGCGTAATACAAAACTCCTTCATATAATCCCTTATTGTTTGGACCCGGTGATCCACACTTTTTTGGAGAGATTCCTCAAAGGTTCACGTAGGAAGCGGTCTGGAAATGTTAAAAAACTCTTTCAGTTAACGACCAATCGTACATTCGGGTACTTGACATCGCTCTATCCCTACAATTCTTACATCGAACAGACCGTTCAGTACCCTTTGCAAGATTTCACGCAGTATTCACACATAAGCAATACCGTAAAGTCAAGATTCGAGATCAGAGTGAATAGAGGTCCCTCTATATTACCAAAATGTCTATTTAATTTTGTTAAAGCCTGTATTCCGGGCGAGAGGGATATCACCCACTTTCCTGTCCTCTTTTATCTGTATGGCGCAAGCCAAATTGTGGGAGACGCCCAGAAGAGAATCCATAGGATCTGGTTGAGTTCGGAAACTTGGATGAGGATCAATGAACGCGGGGATCTGAAAGATTTTATTATAACTCCAGGTAGACGGGAACGTGATGTGTTTCACCTCAGCACAAATACCAGGGAATTTAGTGTAAGTGCATCGTGACAAAAGGGAATTTACAATAATGATACCGCTATGGTATACCGCATCACGGCAGTTACTCTTCATCCACAATGACGAGCAGCTTAGGAGATGAAAGGAACATTTCACTATGGTTTTCTATTCCAACTTCCTCCGATCGCTTGGGGATGAAATGTCTAGTTACCTTAACACGTCTCAGACAAGTATTTACGAACGTTTAGTGCTTTTTAGAAACAGTCGTGGTTCCTCTCCCTGTGCTACCCCATATGGTAACACATAAACCACATCAGCGCAAAACAGTCTCACCTTACTTATCGTTGAAGCAACTACATTTCCAAATTTCAAACAAGGCAGCGAAGGTGAGTCTAGCGCTGTTAATGCGTCGAGCGACATTCAATTCGGTGTCACCGCCGGCAGAAATTTCTTAAATATATATACTGATGAACCCTGTCCATTAATGCAGACAAAGAGTCCGATGAACGTCAGAATAAGACCATTCTTTTTGCTGCTGTTTATTTCCAGTTCGACTCTACTTGCCTCTTCATCCAAATCTACAACCATAGGTCAAGGTCCGGGAGTCCATGAGAGAGGAAACAGATATCATGTGTGTAGTTGAGGTGCTTGAAGAAGTTATGGTCCATTGAAGCCTTCTGTCTCTGTGAAGAATGTCACCGATAATGAGAAGAAATATTCTCGGGGGCAAGATACAACCTTCACGGAGTTCGTTTTGGGCCTTGAATTCCTTTAGGATTTCGCCTCTATTTTGCACCATCATATATTGCTTTAACAACTATTGGTTTCTCCGAAATGCTTTCTCTTCGTAGAGCACCCCAGATACATTTTCCGTTAACGCTGTCGAACGCCTTCCCAATGAAGTGGAGGTCCAAACTGAAGTGAAAATCAGCCTGCTCTTTGTCGATCAGATCTTCGAGTTTCTCTTTAATTAATTTAGTTAGTATCGCAAGTAATCCTCCAATTGTCACAATCAAAACGGATCGTCCTCCTTTGGGATTTTAATGATCGTCCTCTTCTTCCAGTTTCTGGGAAAGGTTTCAGATTTCCAAAGCGTTTAGTACGAGTGAAACTAACACATCCGCAGTAACTGCAGGTGCAACGATGTATAACTCTATGCGGGTACTGAGCTTAACCCAGCAGCTTTACTCCGTGTGAGTGGATTGATGGCCAATATGATTTGTCTTCTGATTGGAAGAGCAGACCATATCCACATGTTATGGTGTCCCCGAGAGGCAGAAGTTCACGAGATGTGATACGGTTAAGAAGTTTAGTGAATTGTTTCTTCCACCGCTTCCACTGCTATCATCCAGAATGAGGAATTGACCATTCACATGCCTCACAGGACCATTGAAAGGTTTGCCAGTTTCTGCTTTCCTTGTTAACAAAATAACAATTTGCTTTTGCCACGGCGCATACTACGTTGAACTTTCTAGGATTCCAGATGGTATTGGAGCTCGAGCGCCTAAGGCCCGTCATCAATCGCAGCGTTCACTAGAGCCTACAATCCCTTACATTCATCGATCCATTTCCACGATTCCGCAAATAGCCACATTTAGTGATGCTCCTTCGTGACCGACGACCTATGTAGCGTCCGAGGAAAGAGTACCTTTCATGGTGGATAGTAGCGTATCTGCCTTCCGATCAGCTGGATAGTTCTTCAATTGTCCGCGGTCAATATTTGGTATTCCTAGCTGCGAAAAGGCCCAGATACAACACGCAAATGACGGCAAGCGATCATTAAAGGGTACCTGCTTTCGAACCCAATGTTACTCATATCCAGAAGGCAATACTAAATCGACTGCTAATCGCAAAGCGGTCAATTTGATTGCCCGTACGGTGTTGGTCAAATGAAACGCAACTGACCTTACGCAGTCCTGAGGTCAGCTCCTATCCAAGGCGTTGTTGAGTATTTGGTTGTAGTAAAGTTTCGAGATTTGCAGGTTGCTGGCCCGCAAATTTCTATACCTTTTGGGAAAGCAGCAGGGAAGACTCTGGGTGTATTTCTAAACCCCAAGCTGCAGGGCGGTATGACATCGCATTTAGCATTTAGGTCTCGAAAATCAAAACATTTCTGAAAAGTTATTTCCCCCTCCCTTCAGCTACTTCTTCGGTCATTTATCTGCCGGTTACATTTATCCTAATGAACCTGCCGTTTCGGATACCTTCAGTTCTAGGGTTATCGCGGACATTTTTACGTCAATAAACGGAAATTTACCTCGAATGAGTTCCTGTATATTATTATATTCCAGGCACAATTCAGTGATATTATTGGTCTTTTCCTGGTTGAGGGCGCCCAGTAGCTCTACTATTTCCTAATGTGTTTCAGCCTAACTGTGTTAAATTCTCGATTCTACCTCTCCCGACCACCAAAGCATTTAATCCGACAATTACTTAAATTCGGGTCTCAATTTCAGAGGTTTACTTAAGAATCATTTGTGCCCATGGAGTTTCATTCAGTCAGGGACACTTTTAGTGTGGTGTAGAGATCAGGTGGATACGAGTCTATTGCGGAGCAATTAGAGTCCGAAACAAAAGCTCGAATGGTGGAAGCCGTTGAGGTTGAAGACACAGGTTTATCACCTGTAGAACCATCAAGCGTTTATCACTGTAAAAAATATTGCTAACGTTTGATGTTTCAACTCTAAAAATCGGCGATGATAGGGAGGTCAAATTTGGGTTCAGAATACGCTAACTGAACCATTTGTCATTTACATAGATTACAGCAAGAAAACAGGCAGGGCAGACAGATAGGAATCTGCTCCTCTCCATTTAGCTCCCGAGCACATAGTGGAAAAGCTCCTATTCAATACCAGGAGGAAGTAACTACCAAAGTCTAAGCAGATAATATACACAGTGGCAATGTCAACAATTTGTCTCAATCTGTCCTCATTGCAGAGGAGACCCTGGTAGACCTTTTTTTTTGTTTTTTTCGGGTAGGGTAGGTGAATACATTAACGTACACAGTGTTGGATTCCCGGTTCGGTACGTCGTCGGACTACCAACTAAAAACCCTCCCATCGTCAGAGAGCTAGCCTGGAACCGCTTGTCACATCACTTCGGGTTAGTCCCCGAACTCTCCCGCCTTGCGGAGCTTTCAAATCAGGGAATTCCTTTCACCAACGGGAGGGGAGAGGAGGAAGGGAACTGTCAGTTCAAGGAACCCCCTGCCATCCGGCTCCTCCACCGGTTGAGTTCTACCTTCTTAGCAACGAGAAGGACACTCCTCAGCATCTATTCGACAATATTGTCTGGAGAGAGATCCCCTGTGTTTAAATAAAGCTACTGACGAACCGCATCCCATCTTCCACAAGAAAAAAAAGTGCGGTGAGCGTCGTCCACAACTCCATTGCAAAACACACAATCCGGAGAACGCGCCTTTCCAATCTTGTGCAGGAAAGACTGAAAACCTCCACGCCCACTTAAAAATTGGGTAAGGAAATCTCGTCTCTGTACTTGCGCGAGACGTTTACAATATACCTCCTTGTTAAGAGCGCCAGCCCATACCTCTACGCCGTAGAGCAGGACAGACTGCGTTGAACTCACTAGGAGACGTCGCCTGCTAGACGTAGGACCCCCAATGTTTGCCATTAGCCTATTTAACGCCGAAACTCCGGCTGCAACCCTGTTCGCTGCTGCTTTGATTTGTTCAAAAAGGCTCATATTTGAGTCAAGAGTCAACCCGAGGTATTTTACCGCTGATTTTGACTCGATTATCGACTCGCCGAACGATATGGGGCGCAGGGTCGGAATTCTCTTTTTAGTCAGGATGACTACTTCGGTTTTTTCCAGTGCAAGGTTGAAACCATGAGTAGTCATCCATCCGCTTACACCTCGCATCAATATGCCGGATCTGCTTTGCGCCTGTTCGACAGTGCGTCCAGCAACAAGCGCTGTGACATCATCTGCGTAGCCGACCAGGCGCGACTCCTCTGGCATGTCGAGTTTAAGCAGACTGTCATAGGTAGCGTTCCAGAAGTTCGGCCCTAGGATGGATCCCTGTGCTACCCCCGACGTGACCTCCATCCACCTTTGACCCTCTAGTGCCTCTCTCTAGAGCAGGGAGCGATTCATCAGATAGTCCCTCAAAATCCGTAAGAGATAGTTCGGCACGTTGAAGGTATTATCTAGTGGGCCTAGAATGTCTTTCCATCTTACGGAATTGAAGGCATTTCTGACGTCAAGTGTTACGAGGAGCATCACCCGTCGAGTTCGGCGGCTACGTGCCTCCGCTCGTCGAACGGCATGCACGACTTGCGTGACAGCATCAATTTTGGGTCTCCCTGCTCTAAAACCAAACTGCCGGGGATATATCGCTTCAGCGAGTCTACTTCTAATGAGCTTTTTGAGCACTTTCCCAGCAGTGTTAAGCATACACAGTGGGCAGTATGAAGACGGCAATTCGGGGTCGTCTTTCCCTTTATGGATCAGCGCAAACCTCGCCACCTTCCAACGAGCGGGGAAAATGCCCTCTTTCAGACAAGCGTTGAATGCGCCGAGCAGTAGGTCTGGCCGGTGTTGGAATACCAGTTTGTATACCTCTGCTGGAATACCATCGGATCCTGGCGCCTTCTTGTTTTTCATAGAGAGGACTGCCTGTTCCAACTCTTTTATAAAGAAAAGTGGACAGTCCTCTGCGCTCTCTGCGCCGACGTCATTATCCCATACGGGGTGCGTAGGGAAAAGTGCCCTTACAATGCGGTCCATCTGTTCGGCTTTAAGTGAACAGGGTTTCCGCAGAGCCCCGATTTTTCGGGTTACCAGTTTGTAACCGAGTTCCCACGGATCCCCCACCTCGTCGACCAGATTCGCCAGCAGCGAGCTTTGCTCTTGTTTATTGCGCTGCGGAGTCTTCTTTTGGCTGATTTATACTCCGTCATTATGGTACATGCCTCCTCCCGGTCGCCTAGACGTTGTGTTAAGCGGCGGAGCCTGTGATACTCCTTCCGGAGCTCTTCGATTTCTACTGTCCACCAATACATTGAAGGTTTGCCGAGCCTCGATGTCATCCTAGGCATGGAGGCTCCGCAGACCGTCGTTATCAGGTTCATAACTGAATTTACGACAGTGTCAGCTGCGGTGCCACCGCCCCCAGGAGTACGCTCCAGCGTGGCCCCACCTGTTCTCAGAGTAGACTTTGAGTAACGAAAGGAATCACTCTTAAGATAAATGAAAAGAAAAGAAAGGATGTAATGCAAACCAGAGAAAGAACTTTTCGCAGATAAAATATTGGTGAATATATTTTTGAAAATTTTGCCAAATTTGTTCAACTACGAAGCAAGCTGTCAAAGGACACTAAATGAAATTGACGAAATCAAGAAAAAGTTTAGCTTGCGGAAAAAACCCATACAACTCAGTTCTCTCCATCTAAAGCCAAAATTCCTACAAACGAAATGAAAATGCAAAAAGGTTATCAGATCTGTGCTATGGTATGGCAGGAAGGACCTTAACTCAGCCACACAAAAAAAAAAGAAATACTGAATGCCTTCTAAAGCAAAGTCTTACGCTGAGGATTGTTAGGTCAGTGAGGCATCAGGTACAACAACGAGCTTTATGTAAATCTATGCTAAATCATCGATCATGATGCGACTTCAAGGACAACGTTGGGTTTGTCGTATACAGACGAACCGAGGACGAATATCTAATAGGATATTCAAGCGGGAAGCCGACGAAAAGGTAGTCGATACCGACGTTGAAGTGCTATTAGGTATAAGAAATTGCACGGAGACGGTTGAAAGCAGTCAAGGCTCGAAAAGGCTGCAAAGAACAGGATCATTGCAGAAATCAACCGAATTTTTTGTCAAATTTCATAGAACGGAATGAAAAGCTTTACTGAAATATTGAGTAATTGTATTCAAGGAAATTGTCGCCACATGCTCGAAATAATATTTAAAAAAATAAGAGCTCCGCTTTTAGTGAATTGTTTAGGACCAACAAAAATTTTGCATCTTTAAAAATGACGGAGTTAGGATTTTTTGGACTCCATCCTCCTCCAGCAAATGACTACGTACTTGAATACAACGTTTGAAAGCATATACCAGAAATATACTACGAAAGTAGAAGTTCGAAAGTAGTCAAATAGCTGTATAAGCTACAGGCATACATATCCTTTTTTAGTCCTTCACTGCCAACTTGCAAGTTTTTGTTGGTCTTGACAAAGCAGCAAAACAAGCAAAAGTTTGGAGTAATGAAAACAAACTCAGATTATAGTATGGTGCAGACACGTCGAAGGACAGCTACATACAAGGCACAAAGTTATGATTAGGGAGCTACGTGGGGCTTTGGAAGGAGTGTCAACATTTTCCTTTTCCTAAACCATGTTTGCTTCGATAGCAAGCAAGGAATAGAACGCTATTAAGCACAGGATATGAATTGCTGATGGATGATCAACAGTTAAATTATGCAACTTAATCCTGAATTTCATCCTGGTTTTTGGTGCTTTTAAAGTACGTAAACTCACCAAATTCTGTGCCCTACATCGAGAAGTTTGCAAACAAATTTGACCTTTAACTTGCGATTAAATTATGAAGTTTGGTATATTAAAGCGCATTATCGAAATTGATTTCGTAATTACTCATGGCCGTCACACTGCAAACACTCTCACCGCCGTAATTATTCCCAGCATGACCAACAGCTTAGTGATGAGTTCGCAAACAAACCTAGTCTTCCAAAAAGCGGATGATGAACGGACGAGGGCCTGCCGATAATACGGAGCAATTAGCCCAAATGTCCAGCCGTAGCCGCAATACATATTTCAACCATCTAATTGATTATGGCGTGATTTCCTTTAATAATACTTTGCCACTCATTAAATTTATTTCATGTTCTCTATCGTCGGACCATTGTTGCCATTAAAAGCTCCCTGAATATTAATCAGACGCACACACTGACACACATGTACTAACCCAAGGACCTCACTTATATTCAGTGATTGCCAGGCCTGGAGCTGGCAAAATGGCCCGAATTTCATAGGATTCGTAAATCATTGGAAAACGTCTATTTCTGCTGGTCTGTAGAGATTTTGGCAAAGGTCCAGTGCTGATAGGACCGTTCAAATCGGTTTGATTAATGGAAAACCCATTTATATGCTGCTCTTTAGGCTCTCATGTATTTAGAAGGTTCCGGTGTTCTTGCGGTTGCGGTCGATATGGCCAGCAATGAAATGTACAAAGATGGACTGCAGATACATGGTTGATTGGTTAAGCCAAAAGATTTTGTGTGAATTTGCTTTTACATTTTCTTAAGACGAATATGTGTTTGGGAAAGGAAAGAGATTCTCAACTGGTTAATGGCGGAAGAATCTTGAATCCTTTCGAATTATTGCGGTATATGGTAACGTTCATTATATTTAAAAGACTAACTAGCGACTCGACTTCCACATATTTGTGTGAATATTAATATAGTTTTGAATATTTACGCAGATTAAATTGTAAATTTCCAAAAAAGGATCTACTGGCTGTTTTATCAAACTGTGTATATGATTTCATTCTACATTTTGTAAGGTCACCGTTTTAGGTATAAAAGGTTAATCAACATCAACCCCGGTTATTTCTTACTCACCAGCACTATATACTTCCGATTGTAGTCAGTTCGTTTAGTTCGATGGGAGGAGCCGCAAGACGGACTCGTTGCTCCCATATGAAGACGTCTGTCCTCTGTGGCTTTGATTTACTCGAAGAAGCTCATCTTGGAGTCGAGCATTAAACCAAGGTATTTAACCGCGGGGTTTGACAGGATCGGGATCCTCTTTCTGGTCAAGATGACTACTTCGGCACCAGTGCAAGGCTGAAACCATAAGCAGTCATCTATCCGCTTACCCGTCGCATCAATATGTCAAGTCTGATCTGCGCCTGTTCAACAATGCGTCTGGCAACAAGTGCCGCAACGTCGTCTGCATAACCGACCTGACGTGACTCTTCTGGTATGTCAAGTCTTAGCAGCCTATCGTAGGAAGCGTTCCAGAGGACCAGACCTAGTTTGAGTCCCTCTGCTACTCCTGACGTGATCTCAAATTCTGACCTGGCCATCTAGGGTCTCATAGAGCAAGCAGCGATTTTACAGATAATCTTTAAATATCCACAATGGAAGGCTTGGCACGTGTAAGGCATTTTCTGATGTCCCTGTCACATCTGTCCAACTTACGCAATCGAACGCACTTCTGACATCAAGGGTTATGAGGATCACTATCTGTCGAGATCTGCGGCTATGTGCCTCGGTATGATCAACCGATTCTACGAGTTCAATAACAGCATCCACCGTGGATTTCCCTGTTCCGAACCCGGCGGCGACGGTCGCTTCAATAAGTCTAGTCCTGATGAGCTTTTCGAGTACTTTGCCGGCCGTGTTAAACATACACAGCGCTTGGTGTGCAGACGGGAGTTCAGGGTCTCCTTTTCGTTCGTTAATTAGGGCGAGTCTGGCTACTTTCCAGCAACAAGGAAAATTGCATTTCTTCAGACAAACGCTGAACTCTCCCAGCAGCCGTCGTTGGCGGAACACTAGTTCGTAAACTTCCACCGGAATACCACCAAGACATGAGAGTTGCTTCTTCGAGCCCTTTTATTGTGTAAAGGACGTAGGCCTCGACGATTTCTAGACTGTTTATATCAACCTGTATGGGATATCGGGGGAACAATGCCCGGACAATACGGTCCATATGGTCGATATTTAGTACGCAGGGCCCCGATTTTCGGGCAGACAAGTTTCCGAAAGTCCTCATTTACCTCGTTGACTAGGTTCTACAAACCGCGTCTTTATTTCATTCCTTTTTTACTGATCTATATTCTGCCTTAATTGCGCATGCTTCCTCGCAGGGGTGTAAACGTTGTGCCAAATGGCGGAGCCTATGGCACTCCCTCCGTAGGTCGGTAATTTGTGCCGTCTACTGCTAGATAGAAGGCTTGTCAGGGCTGTGGCCCCTCCGGCGCATGGAAGCCTCACACGCTGCCTATATCAAGTTCATCACAGAATTTTCGACATTGTGATAAGCGCCCTCCCGCAAGATTCTACCTGTTCGAACAGCTTCGAAGAATTTCCTAATGTTCACTCTAGCGAAGTTTCACGCACAGAGGGAACACCGAGAGGGTTCATGCTGACAAGTAGCATCAACCACTTTGAACGCGATGCACTGATAATCACTTTTCCAGAGAAGTGCTCGCCATCCAGCCACCGATGCTGCTAGAGGTTCCGACACAAAAGTAATGTCAGGGATGCTTCCTTCGCAGCCTGGCGTGAATCAGATGTTTAAAACTATGAGCCCGGATTTCGCCGCCACTTCCAGGATTCGTTTTCCTCTGGAGTCTGGCTGAGGTACACCCCATTTAAGGGCTCTTGCAGTAAAGTCATCTCCTACTAGGGTCGCAGAGCATCAAGCTGAAAGTCCGGCTTCATCTCATTCGGCGTCAGTAAACGCTAAAACACGTTATCCCTAAACACCGAATCCAGACGAAGCCATTCCTATGGCCTTGAGCAAGAACCCGAAGTCAAACGCTGTTCCGAACCCAGATGGCAGCGACACCCGATAAGTCGAGATTCCATGAAACCGGGTTCTTGTTCCGATACGGCTTTCTGATTAGCACTAGATCAGCATTTACCTGCACTGCGATCTGCGTAAGCAACTGGTGAGCGGTTGCACTCCGGTGCATACGTATTAATTTGTAGGATACGGATCGCGCTTATCGCGCCCTAATCTTTTCTTGTCTTGTCTGTTCTCTGCATTCGTACCCTGCATACTAACCATCGTATTTTGATTTTTCCACTGTTAAGAAGTTTCTTCGCATATTGCTAAGTGATCTCCACCATAGTGAGTTTTTGTCTTGAGCATTCACAGAAGTGATACCTATCCGGGCATTAATTACACGCCTCCTACATTTCGACTTTTTCCATGAGGTAGTCTAGACCTAGGATTTCTAGTTGGTCCATAGGTACTAGACTAGAAACGGCCACCTCCTCATCTAGGAGCCCCTTCACCGCTTCGCAGAACACACTCTTGCTAGTCATCTGCGAGACTAGTTCAACGCCACTCTTCGTTTTCCGCATGCAAGACACTTCTGCTCCATTCTTTTTTTTTGAGATTTAACTGGGGATTTCCGCAAAGTTAAAAAGTTGCATCCGCAAAAGTTGCCTTCCGCCAACGGGCTAGTCCTTCTTCGTTTCCTCGTGTTTCCTGTTACTGGCTTTCGGTTTGTTGCTTCCTTCTCTTTGTAAAAAGGGTGACCCTACTCCCAGCCCGGCCCTACACACTCCTCGCCCGTCCAAAGAGGATTTCCAGCGGCTTGTTTTGTGCAAAACAAAACCATATTAAAATCGGTTTACCGTCTGTCTGTCCGTTTGCATGTCGGTCGTCGTTGTGAAACAAGATTAACATGAAACATTAAATCTTTTCGCCACTACAAAATCGCTTCACTTCGTGCTAATTGCTGACTTATCGATTGCATGTGATGGGTCAAACGTCGACCCTAATTCGCCAAGATGTCGATGGGGACGCAACGCACTCAAGCGATATGAGACTTTTCTGTTATTTGTTTGTAGCTTTAATGTCATTGTCCAGACTGAAGCTACATAAAGCAAGATGGAGTTGACACTTCCCGAGAAAAGGAACGCCCACCTACATTCGGTAACATTCGAGTCAACAATGTAGCAACCCCGGAAGCTTTCGTTGCTAAATTCTCAAAGTGGGGCTTACATTCCAATTTTTAGCCAACCATGACTCCTAGGTATTTAAGTGTTAATTAAGAATGTAGGATGTGTTCGCCAATTCTGATCTTTATCGATATTTGCTTTCTTCGCTTGGTGATCAGAACTACCTCGGTTTTATGCCCTGCGAGCGTTTTCAAGCCCAGGTCTTATTTAAAAAATTGCCCCGTTTGTGTGTCTGTCACTTCTTTAGGCAGTTGCAGCTTTAAAACTTTGCCTTCATTATTATCTACAGAAGAGGACCGAAAACTGATCCTTGTTGATCCTAGCAAGTTCTTCTATGCGTCTTAGGTCCATCGTCCGAATCGCAACACAATAGCCAACGCGAACAAATTCTATGACTATGTGCACCAGGAATTTGGGAGCGCCCAATAAGATTAAACCCCGTAATTATTTTGCTCCATTTTGCAGTATTAAAGGCATTTTGCACATCGAAAGTAACTATCGCCCAAGGTTTTATTGGCCCCTATTGCTTACTCAGCAATTTTGGTCATCATACTGATCGCAGTGACAGTAGATCTTGCCTTTTGGAATGCGAACTGCCTATCTGAGAAGCCACTCTACATTTCTGTGATCGATACAAGTCTATTGTAGATGACCTGTTCGAAAAGTTTGCCGATGCCGTATAATAGACGTGTAGACCTATAAGAGCTTTATTTGGCTTCGGGATTAGCACAAACTTCTGTTTTGTCCACTTTTCCGGGAAAATCCCTTCTTTCAGGCACGTCGTAAATGTTTTAGCAAACCACTATGGAAATATTTTAGCAGCCACCACTAGAGCTTTATTCAAAATACCATCTAAGCCTGGGACTTTATCTTCGACAATCTTATTCGCGGCACCCAGGACTTCTTCGGTTGTTACCTCAGATGTTTCATCAGAACCTATCTGGACAGTGGGCATTAACTTGAAACTTGTGGGAAAAGGATACTAATGATATCCCGTAGCAAATCAGGGTTGGTGCTCGGTGGCGAGCGTTTATCCTTGGTTGATGCATAACTGCCTTCCATTCACCTCCCCATGGGTCGGTTAATTTCATAGCCTCTTGAAGTATTGAGTTTTGCTACTAGAGATAGCTGCTTGCAGCTCTTTCCTCGCCTTTTTATGTAGGTTATACAACTCTTGAGACTCAGGTCGGTTTCTAATACGTTGGCTGTGTCTCCTGGCTTTAAGGCAAATTTTGCGAAGTTCGTGGAGGCGTCACATGCTTTTTGTATCCTTTCAAGAACCTGCGTCACTTTTTCTTCTGCTTTCTTACTCCCCCAAGCCTAAGCTCGAGGAGTAAATCGCCTTTCTACTTGCGCCTTATCCTGTTCACGTCCAGAAGGGAGCTGTCTTCCTTAACCTTCCGTAAGATCTCCGTATATGTCAGCTCGCTTGTTACCTTTGTAATCAGCGCATCTGTAGCGATCTCTTTTGCGCTTTTCCTTTTGTTTCCATTTTAGTTCAAGTAGATTCATTGGTGTTTTTCTCCAGATAGTTCAGTACACTTTCACCTAGGTAGGATTGCGCTAATTGTGTTTTCCCCTTCTTTCGCTTTGGAATTTGCTCTGGGGATTCTCTATTACTATCCTAATGCCATTTGCGAGGCACTGCTATTTCTTTCTCATTTCGAAGGCATCAACTGCTGTGTTACCACCCCTAGTCCGAGTTCCTACGGGGGGTGGTGACTTTGAGTACGTTTGTGTTGCTACTTCTACTCTTGAGTTCATTTTCTTGGAGCAGTGTAACTCATTTCCTACCTCAAAATACATTGATTGTATAGCATTTCATCGCGCACGTTGTTTCGGAGACATACAATCTCAAATAATTTGGAGATCCTCACCCCTAGCTTTGAAAACGCGTCTTTCTCCTCGCCGTTTGCCGCTGATTTTGCTGTCGTACTTACAATTGTGCTTCAATTTCCTGCCCACATTACCATTTCCTGTCAACTTTTTGTCACACCTGTTATCTCGGAAACGGTCACCCCTCTCGATAAGAAATTGGATAGAATGGTGGGACCTGTTAATCCAATTGCTTGCAGTAACATAGTTCCTCGTTGAGTTTAAGGGGACCCTCATGTATTTTTCAACGAGTGCAGTCATGTGGAGTGTCAACTGAAAAGTCTCGATTAGCGCTTTCCAAAACTGATATTATAATAGTTTTGATATTGGCTGCAAAAGGGGGGCGTTCGGGGGTCCGAAAAGGGTCAGTTACTTCAAGGATCCATTCTCAGAAACTAGCTAACCCTGAAAATAAACATAGTGATCCTTGTTCTTGGTATCTAGGCCCCTTCTCTAAATCTATGCAAATAAAATTAAATTAATTTTACCCTAGAATCTACTGCAAGACTATACTATAGAGCACGATACTACTGAGTTTGATGGAAATCACACCATTGCAACACAGTTATAATAGTCCAAAATTGTCACTTTTGCACAAATTTATTGCCTTCTGCATAAGATGACGAACTCGGTATGAATGGGGCAAATTCCCACTCAAAACGCTTACGTAACAACAATTACAGCCTTTCATTCCAGAAGCGTTTAGCTTCCGGTTTCTAGACTTGTTTCTGCTTGTCCCATTAAAAGTGTAGAATCTGCCCTGTATTCTGTGAAGCCCAAAATGTTCTACACTTTCCAGTAGTCGCTGAATTCTGATCTTTCCGTGAATGTGCCTAAACACCTAAAGTCTCTTTTGGTATCCAGTTCAAAAACGAAACTAAAACTTTCCACATTCGTAGTTTTATCCTTAATAGCATTCATAAGGCTTGCCTTCCACCGCCGCTTGCCAAGACTAGCAGTTGGGATTACCTACCAAAGCAATTATACTTTAAGGTAGCCTTATTGGTGTACCAGAAACCAACAACCGGTCCAGGCCTGCCTTTGTATGAAACTCCAGACACCCCGTTTTTGCACTGAGGTCCACCAATTCGATATCCCTAAAAGCTGTCTGGCGTCCTGACCTACGCCATCGCTCCATTTCCGGCAAGTGTCTACCTCATCCATACGGACGAGGTGTCCGCCCACCGCAATCTATTGTCCATTCTGAAATTCTTCTCTTGAACCCGGCTACGAGTTCTTAATTTTTTTTTGCTAAGAACCCAACTCTTTGACATTATGGTGAGACATTTCGAGCGAAACAGTTTTTGTAAGCTGAAATAGGCTCCGTTGGCAGCCAACAACCGTGCGCGGATTTCATCGTCTGTGATTTTCCACCCTAGCTAGGAGAAATTTTAAACCGTTTGAGACTTGCAGCCTCCTATCTTGATTGTGACCAGTGCGATTCGATGTTGTCGTTTCCTTGATCTTTGGCGCTGACGTTACTGCCATGTACTTCGTCTTGCCTTTATTAATGTCCATTCCAAGATCTCGATCTGGATGAAGGTAGACTGTACATCTCGGGTGGTTCTTCCCATAATATGGAGAGGGTGGTGCCTCTTGCGTTGAGATCTGCAACGCGAATCAGTTTCTTCAGGGCTAGGTTAAAGAGGACGCATGCTAAGGCATCCCCTTGTCTTAGACGGTTCTTGATGTTGAATGGTTTCGAGAGTGATTCTGCTGCTTTTATTTATCGAATCCTCTCATGGCCGTGTATAGTTTAACATTGGCTATGCTATCATAAGCGGCCTTAAAGTTGATGCAAAAATGTTGCAGCTGACGGTCACAATCCAACAATTTTTCCATCCTTCGCCGCAGAGGGAAAATTCGATCCGATGTTGCTAATTTGCATAGAGTGAAGCTCTTTTTGGTATGGGTCATTGACGTTCTGGGCGTATGAGGCTTTCCGACCTAATAACATAGCATAGAATATCTTATAGAAGGTACACAGCATCGTGATATCTTTATAATTGCTGCACTGCGTGATCTCTCCCTTTTTATGTATGAAACAGATAATGCCTCTTTGCCAGTCGCCAGGCATTGATTCGCTGTCCCACACCTAGAACATCAGTTGATGAACCACTTTGTGTAATTGGTCGCCTCGATATTTAACCAATACCGCTATAATTCCATCGGCTTCTGGCGACTTATGTTGGTAAAACTTCCGCTTCTTGTGCGGTTACTTCCTGTACTTCTCGAGTTCACATACCTGTTGGCTCTCTCAGGCTTCCTGTTCCCATCTTTGAAGTCGGTTCTCCACTCGACGGAGTTCGTGATATGTCACTGCGCGTGCCTGCGTTCTTTGAGAATGCAACATTACTCGGTATGCAGCATTCTTCCACTCCGTTGCTAGCTTACATTCATCGTAGAAGCAGCCGTTCCGAATTTCCTCGTGGATAAGGCCAAGTATGTTTGTGGCAGTATCAATGACAATGCTCTTCAGGTGGTTGTGGAGATCATTTGTTGATGCTTCATCTCCAGGATCTCTGTTGACTGCGGTTATTGCGGCATCCATTTCCCCTTATAGGTGTTAAGAAGGGCTTTGTTGTGGATGACTTCAGTTTCCACTCAGCTGATTGTCAGAGGGGATTGTAGGCGGTGTTGTTATTGGAACTCGGAGCACTATGCCAACGAGATAATGATACGAATCTATATTGGCCTCCCGATATGTTCTGATATTCATCAAGACTAAGAGGTGGCGGCGTGCAATCAACACGTGTTAAAAATTTGGTTGAAAGTGGTGGCGTCTGAAGAGGCCGACGTATGTTTTGGGACCGCTTTCCGCGCAAACTAAACTCGGACACCATTTCGTATGACACTTCTAACTGAATAATCCGCAGTCCGTTATCATTGGTATCTCTATGTAAGCTATGGGAGCCGATGTACCGCACAGAACGGACTCCGTCCCTACTTGACTGTTGAAATCTCTAAGTATTATTTTGATATCATCCTTGGAACAGGCTTCGAGGGTCCGCTCAACTGCTTCGTAGAAGGTATCCTTCTCCGACTCTGCAGTCTCGTCTGTAGGGGTGTGAACGTTTATGAGGCTTATATTTCTAAATTTGCCTCGCAAGCGCATAGTGCATAGCCGTTCGCTTATATTTTGAAAACCGATAACCGCAGGTGTTATTTTTTGCCTGACTAAGAACCTACTCCGAGCACTGGAACGCCGCTGTAATATATGGTGTGGTGGTTCTTCTCCAGGAAACCTTTCCCTGTTCAAATCATTTTTCGCAATGCTGTTACGTAAGATTTATATTGGGAGATGGGAAGTTGCGCAAATCGTTGAATGTTAATTCTAGGCTTCGTTTGAGATATCAGCCTTTTTTCCACCGATATCCTCATAGGATGGTGTATTGTCAGTTTGAAATTTTTGCCATCCTTAGAGGAAATGGTCAAGAAGGAAATTTCCTAAAAGAAATAAATACACAATAAGCTATAAGGATCATTGCGTTTTGAACCACTCTAACTTTTATCTTTCAATCTTCCAGATATTTTGATTGAAACTGTTTCCGAAAGAACAATCGAAACTGCCAAAATAAACACCAAAAACGTACTATTTGTTTCAAGGGCATTTTATGTTCTGAATGCAAAGCTCACACTAGTTAGCAACCACTGCAGTACTTAAATCAATATTGTAAAATTCAAGGTATACATACATAACTAGAAACGTCAGGACCTAAACCATTATACAAGGCGAAACTCTGCCAATGGGGGGTATAATTTGACCTTCCTGGGAGGTATTCAATATTATGGCTTCTTCCCATATAGTGCTGACCTTCATAGGTGATATTAACCGATGTTATTACCGTTTTCACACAAGTCCCAAAAGCTTTAGGAATGTGTGCATGGAAGGCGCGTTTTCAGGAAATATTGGCCATCGAGAAACCCTACATAGGAAAACAGAATAATAAACTAATATTGCCATCGAATAGATTGTTCCTGGTAGTTCAGAAATCTGTAGTAGAACAGACAAGGATGTTACTGCAATATTAGATCTATTGTTCATTGAAATTGCAATACAACTCCTTGAATAGATACAGGAATATTACCAGATAGTGGGCGGTGTCAAACAATGGTTATTATCATAAGTAATAGTTATGCACACATAATACGTACCAGGTAAAGTTCCCATCAATGGAGTTATTATTATTTTGCAATTTAATTTTCGACCCCACGCAAACATCCCTTATGAAAAGCCGAAAGGATTTAATTGAACCCCCGGGTTCCGTGGCACAATATCGAACACAATTGGAAGCTTCTCTCGAACTTTATATATACAAAAAAGAAAAGTTTCCAGGGATGCATGAAAAATGCATAAAATACTATTCCATTGGCAGCAAGACAAAAGCCTGACTCGGCACTCAAACAATTCGTCCAAGCCATGCTCGATTTGCCTTTTGCGCCAGGATCCGTTGAAAGGATATTTTCCATTTTATTGCCCGCTTGCATGTAGTTATATTCGAATGGCGAAAGAAAGTTCCATATAATCGAAAATGTTCACGTAGATACAGCAAACACGCCATCGAAATTTGCCGCATTTATCGAAAAATATATTCCCGGCACGTTACCCTGTACACTTGGAGTGGTGCAAACTCAACATTATCCGATTAAGGTGGTGTCGTACATGACAGGAGTAGTATGAAGGGTTTATTGCCATTTTCCAAATTACCAGTCATATAATTTCTCCGACAAGGGCCTTTGATTTGATTGTAGTGTTATCTATTACCTGTGACTAACGTACACGTAAGGGGTGGCTAAAAGATTTGCAGGAGTAATGAAATGGCAAAAGAAATGAGATAATGTAGAAGTAGAAAGGAATAGGACAGTTGTCAAGAAAGTGAAGTTGAGTGGAATAGTGCTTTCATTGTCCGTTATAATAGAGACAAAAGTTATGGTTCCTTCTATTAATTGTTTTAGTCCAAATAATTCTTTATTCTGTTAGCAGAGAATTCTGGCATTTCTTTTAACAATTTATGTTAAACCTTATTAAAAACGGTATACCATCTCTTTTTCTTTTTGATACGTATACGCGTACGTAATTTTCAACTCGTATGACAGACTACAACCGACTCCTCGTGGAAGTTCTAGGTTCTTCCTAATGCATGGAACTTCAAACACTGCTAATTTGTATGGAACTGTTTGCGACAACCCCCTTTGTGCTCCCTCAGGCGTCATCAGCGATCCTTCACAAATAGACCTGACTCCCTAGGTGGCCTTAAACTCGTGTCCTAGGTAGTACCACTAGTGACTGATACAAGTCGAGACACACTGGAGCCTCCGCAGCTGTTGACAACTTTCTGCCAACGTCGATGGGGTAATGCGGGCATATTTTAGCCATTTGCAGCGTGTATCAGGAACCAGCTCCTTCGTTACCCTGGTCAAATATACTGCATTGAATCGAAATTAATTGACCACTTTGCCCCGTCGCGTTGCGTAGCTCAGACGTCATTAAAAGCGGTAGCGGCTTTGCCCACAAAAGTACACCTGTTTCTGAATAATAATAAACCAAGCCCGAAAAGAGCGAAACAGAAGTGTCTTCAATGCGGAGCATAAAAGGTGGCAGATTCTTAGCCGAATTAGGTCCGAAGCCAACCCTAGTTTCTAGTTTAGAAACCACCCGCTCTCTGGAAAACCGAAATCTTGTCTGTCTCACAGAAAAGACTCAAGTAAAAGATAGATAAGTATCACCTCGGCGAGGATGAGAAACTCGCTTTGATGGAAACTGCCGAGCAAACTTCACAACGGCAGGAAAATTAGAATTGATTGGGTAGAACGCAGGATACGAATTCGGGCAACCACCATTAAGTGTTTCGTATATTATTGGCACTGTTCTGTAACATCCCGGTGATCTGAGAGGAGAACAGCAAACCGTAGATGCGGTCAGAAATGCCACAAAGCGGATATATGCAACCAAGAAAACAGTTGCGTTCTCCGTTAAGGTCGTTCCGCATCTCATTTCTCGCGGTGTTCGGTTGGAAAAAGCTAGGATGCTGTTAATATGATACGCATCCTCAGATCGACATGCACAGGAGTATAAGCACTCGTGAGTTGCTAGCGCAGTTTGAACGGCTATCATCTGGGCTCGGGACGATATCCGCCTTAGGGGATAGCTTTGTCTAGATTCGGTATTTAGGGATAACGTTCCACAGCATCTATCCAAACTTTCTATTTATTGGTAGACCGTGGATATTGCCGAGCTTCGGAAAGATCGTCATAAGTTTGGCCGCTTGATACTACGTTAGGATATCCAGGAGTAAGCATGCATCACAATGATAGAGTGCAAATCAGTCAAAAGCAAACAAAAGCAGAGCTCGCTTCTAGTCGGATCTAGTTGACAAGGTGAATTCGGTTCTGTGGGGACTCGATTATAAGCTTGTCTCTCGAAAAATCAAAACAATGTTCATTTAATGCCAAACAGATCGCATTGTGGGGGCATTATTCCGCACGCAATCCATACGGGTTGATGACAACAGCGTGGAAAGTGCCGAGGATTGCCGAATTTTCTCCATAAAAGACTTGGAAGCATCAGTTCTCCCTATGAGAAACAAGAAGGGGCCAGGACCGGATGATGTCCTGGTGAGGGTATATAAACTAGAGTTCGACCTTCGGTCAGACCTACTGCTCGGCACATTCAACGCATGCAGGAAAGAGGCTTCCTACCGGAAAGTGGTAGGGCTTGCATACAGCCGCCATTTCCGATAGGTGGTGCTCCTCGTAATCATATTAGTAATGCATTTAATTCCGTTAGTGGAAGTACATGATAAGCTTAAGATTTTGATAGATTACCTGAGGAACTGTTGGTTGCGCTAAAAGACGCTCCGCGGAACCACAATTTAAGCATTCATTTAGGGTTTTTAAAGCTTCACTGGCCTTTCCCATATTCAATAGCTTAGGCATTTCCTCAACTATATCTTTAGGACATGCTTTTACTTACACCCAGAATTTCTATTGGCAGCTTCCCTCCTTGTAGGATCGATCGACCCATCTGCTTATATGTCGTATGAGTTGTTGCAAACACTAACACACACTAACACGCCTTATTTGCATGGCTCTGCTTGCTCTCATGTATTCCAGGTTTGGCTTCAAGTTTAACTAACTTATCGATCCACCTTCTGAACGCTGCCTGTGATTATGTAATCGCTGAGTCCGTATCAAGGAAGTTTCTCGAATTGTAATTCTCAACTAACCTCGCCATGCACTCAGAGACGTATTCCAGTCAATGCTTCTCTAATTTGCTGGCGCATTTTTCACGTCTATCTGAATGCATTGCGGTTTTTGCAAGGTCCAACACCATGCACCCCACAGTCCTTATTATGTATCAAAGCTGTCATTGCCGCTTTAACGCTGATTGGGAACAAGCATAAGATAACCCTTTTTATTACCGCCATTGTCTTCAGCTGACTGATTACATGTTAGTAACGAAGATAATTTTTCTTTTCCACTAACCAAGGAATATATCTCCTTTCAGATGCGTCTTGAATGTATGAAGAGGTTTAGGTATGCCTAAGACCTTAGTGTCGTCGATCCTCGACCATGTTTCCTCATCCCCATGCTGCTTGACGGTGAATTGAAATGTTGCGCCCTCGTTGATTTGCATCACTGGTTGTTTTCCGGCATTTTCTAAGAGAGAGAAACCTCCTGCGATCTTTTTCCTTGTAGGCTTTTCATTACAGCCCTGTAGGCTACACCCCTGAGGTTCACTTCACCGAGACGTTTTTTTTGTGTCCTCTCATTTGCTACTACCAAAATTCCCAATAAATAACTAATAGAGTGGCCTTACACAAAAGTATACGATTTGGAACAATGCACTTTCGTTATTTGGGCGCCTGAGGGGAAGCGTTCACCTACAAAGTATGGACCATGGGAACCACCATATCCAGTTTCAAGGATGCATCAAGCAGGGTATATCCCTTGGCATTTGGTTGACACATTCAAAAACTTGCACAGTAAACTCATCGCTCCACCACAAGATTGCTTTTTTCGTATCCCGCGAGTGTTACGGTAGGAAGAACATGGCAACAGTCGATATGCATACGATAACCCTCCACCATTCGAATCAACCTTTTGAATGAAAAGTTTTTTTTTTAATGCATGGTATATTGCGCTGCGCTATCTACTAATAGGCTGCTAGTTGTAGTTTATGTCCTCGCCGGCTTTTGTGCGAACTGCTGTATACGGTTAGCCGTTCCATCATTATGGAAACTTGCACCCTTCGAAGTCTTAAATTCTTAAATTTCCTTCTTTCTGAGATCTGCTAATATGACTGATATTTTCTGCTAGGTTTCCGAACTTCGGATCCATCTTAATTTTTCGGAGGATTCTCTTTCAGTAGCATCGTGATTCCATTCTGTCTTGCTCAGCGCTCTACTCACGTAGGCAAGCGGAAATTCCTTTCTTAAATAACCCTGAACCAAGGGAATCTGATGGGTGATCTCCTTTATATAGGTCAACTACTCCGCCACCTTCCATAAGTTCAATTCGTTTCTCAGCTGTCCCAACCGTGCTGTTCTGCGTTCTATTGAAGGTCATCTGCTGTGAACAGTTGACTAAGGTGTACTACAGGGTCCTTATTTTCTCTAGTATGCCCATTTTCGGGTGTGATTATCTCATACTCCCCAAACGAGTCAGTTGGTAATATTATATTTTTCATTCGACCTCAGCTGGCCACTTCTACAGTTTGCCCAAGCAGTGAACTGTTTCTAATGTAGTTGTTCGCTGTCATTCCGCGTCTTTCCTCTGGGTAGTCAGCCGACTGGCCCCTCCCTAGCGCGCTATGCAATTTTTTATTAACACTGAACACTGCCTTCTGGTAAGCATTCCTCAACGAGGAATCCGCTGGCCGAGTGGTGTCCGGATTGTAAGGCGGTCTCTCCCCCGAAGTTCTGGCGTCTGCCCTTACCTGTTCTCGATCTACAGTTAGTGAGGCAATCGCACTTCCATGAGTGCCATACCTGGGTGGGGTTTTCGGATTCTTGCAATGCCATTTTCCCAGTGCAACCTACTGATTCTACTTGCCTTAGTGACACTTGGAATGGTCCCTGTTTTCTCTACATTACAGTGTTTAGGAAGTTTTTCCCAGTAGATCATCAATTGTGATACCTTGCCTTGCTTGCCTACATGCCTACATAGGTTTTGCTTTCCCAAATGGAGTTTTCAAAATTCAAGCTTCTGCTTGATTTATCTAGGTTCCTGGCTTTAACGATTCCCCTTTTATTATTCTCACTTCCCTGACGATGACTTGAGAATTTTAAAGCGTTTCCTTGACTCCGGGATTCCATTTTGCTTTGAATTCGAAATCGGTTATCAAATGCCCAAACGGTGTGTTTCTTCGGCCTGCATTTTTAGTTGAGTGGGAAATAATTGGATAATTATTATTTATTGCCCTTTTTCGCTTTGTCCATGGCAAACATTTAACTCGTAATGACAATTCAGGGATTGTCCCCTGGAAAATATGGAAACTAACTGGCTGACCAAAATAGCTTCTTCAACAAAATTGTCCCTACTAGCCATTTGGAAATACCTAGCATATCCATACTAAAATTGGTCTTTGCTGTACTTATGTCTCTTGCAGAACTACCTTGCATCCGCTAAGAGAGATAATTGTCCAAAAGTCAATAAATCCGCTCTAAATTTTTCGCCCACGACCTTAATTTCGGTTATTTGCTGACGCCTTTGCAGCTGTGTTCATAAGAAGTGCCCATTTAGTGTTCCTCACTCGGAATACATTAATTTATCTAATTCACTTCCTTTCTCTAGATCGATTGAAGCTTATTTTCTAATGTTGTTCCTCCTATGTATCTTGGGAGTTATTTCCATCGTGGTGTCCCTGCTCCCTTCTTGGCCAATTGGTCTGTTGTGTCATTGCCTTTCAACTCAAAATGGCCTGAAACCCAGAGTATCCTGACGTTATTGTGCGAACTGAGCATGTTCAGTCACTCAAGGCAATCACATACCGGTTTGAAGTTCACCTGGTTCGACCTAAGTGCCTTGATCGCCGCTTGGCCGTCGGTAAGAATAGCAATGTTTTGTTTCCAAAAGCCGTTTTTGTAGGTTGAAGGCGGCACATGTTTCAATAGAGTATATTCCCGCATGGAATATGCTAGTGTGCTTACCAATTGGTTCAAAGTAGGGCCCGCCTCCTCTGCTGGGAGGATCCGTCAGCGTACCAGCTAATCTGGTTTAAATGGGCTGTCACAGCCAGGCCCTCAAAGTTTGCCCTGTTACCCAAATTTGTTATCGAAATGAAACGTCGTTAGCTCTTTTCATTTTCATTTGTATACTCATTTAATTCTCACGTACATATGCGGTAAGGAAATCCACCGACTCATAGCCTCCCGTAGCATGGTAAGGTCAAACTTATTTACCACTGAGGCGACCAGATGTCAATGAGGCTCCCTTCGAATTGAGTTAGTTAGGAAGGTGTTTTTCGACTCCCCAGTCTAGATCCGTAGCGTTTTGTTAATAGTAGGGCTGCGTTGTAGAAAGCGTGGCTGCCACCACCCTCTAACGGTCTTCGTAGACGAGAAGCTTGACTCCTGGATAGCCGCATATCATCCTTGAAGAGAGACATATCAACTTCAGAGAGGGGCAGGTTGGCCCCTATAGCTAGAATATAGCCAGCTATATTCGCATCAATCTATCCTGCATTGTACTGCTTGTTCCCTCTCCTTCCTCAGGGTTCCTTATTCAGTCTTTATGATATATTCCCTTTCAATGATACTGAGGAAATTTGCTCCTTTTTTTTATGTTATCTTCGCCTAACAAACTTGTTGCCGAGTGATTTCTTTATCCGCTACTGAAGACTATTTTCTGATTTCTTCTGCATCGACTTTGTATTTTGATCATCCACTCATTCAGGCGTTTCCCATATACCAGTCTTGTAATCTCTGTTTATGGTCCTTGCTTCTCTCTTTCCTTCATGAACTCATAGAGCTCTGTTATTTCATCATCAAGTGAGATGAAAGCTACTTCCGATAATTTCACCTTGTATCGCATAAGTACTTCTGCGTGAAAATTATGTTCCTTCGGTTCCTTGACACTTCCTGAATAGTCAGGAGATCTAGGATCCAGTTCCTTGTAAAGAGTAGACAGCTGAGTTCATTATCACTCCTTCTCGCAAGCTTGTACGATTGGATCCCACCGTATCCAAGCCAGGAGCGGGTTAGTCTACTCTGCAAAATCCGCCCATAATGGTTAGTTAGTTTATTTTCCGGGTATCCTTCCCGTGACCATAAAGCATTTTCTTCCTTATGTTCTGAATCCCTAATACTTAATCTTCCGATAATTCGCTGTCTCAGAGGTTTAGGGGCTCTGTCAATCGTTTGCATTCCATTTTCCATCAACCGCATAGGATTCCTTTTTACTTTTTTCGTTTTTAACCACCCTTAGGTCTTAAAATCACATCAAACTGATTGACGAAATCCTTAAGGCCACCCCATAAAACCAAGCCAACTCACGCAATTTTTTATCAAATATTATAAAGTACAAGACGCTAAGCCAAACTACACTATCATTGGGATTACAGTAATGATAGTGTAGTGTGGCTAAAGGTATAGGGGAAAAGCTTGAGGGTGTTCACAAAAATTGTTAATACCAACAGGAATGACAACCCGGCTCGAAATTTCCTTTTTTTTTTATAACATTCCTTGACGAGTTCTGTACGACGATTCCTTATTTTTCCACTGTTCTGTCGGCTGTGAAGTCTTAGCGTATTCGGGACGAATACCATACGACTCCTTTATCCTTTCACGTCTACTTGACTTGTTGCATTATATCCCCTTGACAGGACTCTTATGAATTTAGGAGTCGGAGCAGGGAACAGATTGGAAGCATGTTTCGGATTAGGTAGGTAGCTTGCCAGTGGTTTAAGGGAAGATTTATTATCGCAAGCAAAATCAAACGAAATCTGTGTTGTACTGTCAACGAACCTCAGGAACAAGCTGTTGACTACTATTACTGTGAATTTGTGTAGAGGAGGTTGTAAGGGTTGGGTAAGGATTTGAATTTTTTCAAATGTTAGGTAATATGTGAGGGACTTCGGAGGATTCTTATTAGAGACATGTTTGCTTGGATTCTATGACAATACATATTCCACATATAAGAGTTCTATGGATTCGAAGCTTTCCATCGAAGACAGCTGGTCCCTTTAAGACAAGGGTACACCTTTACTACGCTTTACAGTTTTCCAGTCTGCACGAACCATAGTTTCCTAACAGTGCTAGAGTGCATAAGTTTCAATTTACACGTACTTCGTACAGGCTCCTTCAAATAACATCGAAACAGAATCTATAGCAAAACCAATCTCCTACCACTTTACGTTATGTCTCCATTACATAACCATCCCTTCTTTGAGTGGCATTTTTCCTCATGCCAGAACCGTACAAAAGCGAAAAATCCATTTTCCTTGGAAATTGGAAGATTTTTTGTTCATATCCTTGTACACGTACGAGTATATTATGAATTGTTGCTCCCCAACTGAACATACTTGAAGTCAAAGAGGATAGAGAAAGGGGGCAAGAAGTGGATAATAATGGGCAGCTTTAATGTGGGGCCAGCAATTAGGCAAGAATTAAGAGGGTTATGGGAACCCGGGAGGGTTAAGTGGTAATGCATTGCACAGAAACTGCTTAATGGCCAGCAAGGATACAGAAATGCTTAGAAAACTGGTGTAATGTTTCTTTAATCTCACGGATTTGATTTACGGCCCAAATAAAAAAAACGCTGGCTGTAAAGTTTTTGCAGGGATTGCTTATTTAGTTCGCTTTTGTTTTAATGAGTTTGTTCGTTAGCTCGAATATATGTTGGCTTTTAGTTGAGATATTTATCTGGGCCGGCTGTGCTAGTTGGTATTTAAAACCTCGTTTTTTAAATTAAAAAATAAATGCCTTTGTTCTACTTCTAGGTTCATAGTTCCATAGCCCAACTGAACTATGAACTATGGTCTCCCCATTTGGATGTGGATTAGTTATTTTAGGAATGTTGTTTGGCTGGTTATTCTTCTCCGTTGTTAACTTCTCCTTTCTAAAGTGATTTTTAAAAACCGTTTTTATGCCACAAACTACTTAGACCCTGAGTGCTGTCGGGGTAGTCCGTAGCGTTTACAAAAAAAAGCGCCTCTTTCACCCTGCAACTAGAGATTTCTCTGAACCTCCGTCTCTTTCGCAATTTTTCCACGATCGGTGCAACCATCATTCCGGATGTGGTCAAAACGTGTCACACCACTAGTCCAACGCAACATCTTCATCTGCATTACCGCAAAGCGCCGTTCATTGTCTTTTATAGTTGGCCAACACTCAGAACCATAGAGAGCGAAAGGACGGACGACATTGTGGTAAATTTTTGCTTTGAGACGTTCGTTGATACGTCGATCACAAAGAACATCAGTTGTGGAATGCCCTTCCATCCAGGTTGCGTTAATGCGTGAAGCAATTTCATAACGCAGTTCTCCATTGGCTGATAGCTCGCTCAGTTCTGGGCAGATCACTTCCGTTGGATGTTCTGTGTGACGGTGTCCGTAACAAGAACAAAGAGGAGCGATGAGAGGGGGCCTCATTGATGAACATCAACAGAGACATGAACTTTTCGGATCACTTTTTCTAGATCGAGAAGTGCATTGTAAAGAGGGCGATGCTTCTCACAGTGTTTCTCCTTGAGTAACCGCGTAGCGTATATTGCGTCAGTAGTTCCGCAGTTTTTAACAAATCCTGCTGGATTTACGGTTATTTCAACGCTTTCGCGAATCCGGTTGTCAAGAATGCGTTCAAAAATCTTCATGGTATTGGAAAGTAACGATATTGGAACTGTGGTACTTTCTTGCCAATCAAATGATGTTCTTCCTTCCTGAATACGATTAAAGAATTCACTGAACCACAATTTTGGGTGCCAGCTTTTCACTTTCCAGAGCTCAGATGCGATGTCCTCAAGCCTTTCCCCGATTTCATTCGTTTTATTGGCTCCTCGACTTCAATTGCGCTAACAGGTGGAACTGCTCCTAATGTCGACAATGATTGTGGAAGTGGAGGATAAGCAAATTTTTCAGTTGAAACCTGCTCGATGTATTCTCGCCATCTATCCGTTGCGGCTCGACGGTTGGTAAGCAAAGTACCCGTCTTGTCATTAACGCAACAAAAGTGTTCGATATCCTGTGTGCGTTCGTTACGGCTTTTGGCAAGTCGATACAGATCTTCCTCGTCATCCCGAGTGCCAAGTTTATCGTAACGATTTTTGTAATGGTCCGCTCGGGTGACAGCGACTGCTTTCTTTGCTTTCTGGTTGGGATTATTATAAATTTTCCAATTGGCCAGTGTTTTATCGCCGAGAAATTTGTGGTAGAGGCGTTTCTTTTCAAGGCCCTTCATTTTAACATGGTCATTCCAAAGCCAAGCATCTCGGTTGATGTCGGCCCCCTGAGAGCATATGCTCCAGGGGAATTCATGGAGGATGCCCGGTTATTTACGGTTGGCCGCCTAGTGGGAGTTTCATGGTGGTTGTGGTTATGCCTACATCGCGGGCAGAGCTCCTCGGAGCTCACGCGTGGAGTTGCGCTGTACAACTCCGCTGCCGTGCTCCTTAGTTGCAGCAGAGGTGTTAGATAGGCCTCGCATCCACTGGTACGAATACTGAGCCTGCACTCAATATAAACCAGGACGGTTATGCTTGCATGGCGGGGCTCTGATTGTGGTCTCAAAATCAATCCGTGTCCGAAGAGGACCGTGGGATTATGCCTACATGGCAGGTACTCACGTTAAACCCTCAGGACTTTCATCTCGGTTGATGTATCGCTTACCCGGTTTGGTGACCCCGAGGGTTGCAGAGGCCGCTTTGTGGATCATGTCTTTCATTTGGTTCCACGATTCTTCCACATTCGTAATGGTTGTTAACCACGTAAGTGAGATGATCGTTCTATGAACCATGTATTCATAAGTACGAGGTCATGAGTGTCCGCCAAATCGATTATACGCTCGCCACCCCCATTGCGCGCTCCGAATCCCTTTCCCCCATGGCACCTATTGTCGTCTGCCTTTTCACCCACATGGCCATTAAGGTCGCCGGAAATGATGATATAGTCGTCAACAGGCACGTGACAAATCTTTTCATCGAGAAGTTGCCAGAAGGTATCTTTCTCGGCATTAGGTCGACTAGTCTGTGGTGCGTACGCGGTGAAGAAGTGAATAGTGCGATCAGCTGATATAATGGTGAGCTCCATCAGCTAATCATCAAATCGTTCTACTTCTTTAACATCACGGTGCTAGTGCTAGTGTTTAAATCATCATTATCCCCTCGCCCTAATTAGTCGCCTTGTCTCAATCAGTGGCAACCGCTTCTCTGTATTACGAGTGAACATTGCAGGGTTCGTCCCGCTTGCATAAACCTCTAATCAGGCAATTATGTGGCAGAAGTTGTAACGCTACTAACAAATCAAGTGGGAATTTGATGTAAAGGGAATCAAGAAAATATGCTAAGCTCTAAGAAGAAAAGGGATAAGGTAGTTGGATGCACTTACTGACAAGAGAAGCTGCACTGCATCCAAGAAGAATGACTTTGTAACTGGTCGAGAGAAAGAAGGAAGTAAAAATTAACTCATCAAAGCATCACAAATTACCTGTCGTTCCTAGTCGACTCCTGTTTATAGCAAGTTGAAGCTCACCACCCTGGCAATAAGTAGCTTACAAATATACCGTAGCCCTCCCCAGTTCGGCATTATTCTTGCCGACGTCATACTTGTCGTGGATTCCTTGTCATAAGCATATTGCATTTGTTGTCTAAAACTTAACTTCGTATCTATCATCATTCCAGCCTTCCTTCTGTCGCTTCCATGCTGTAGGGAATATCCCCTCGGACAAGCACGCTTTTACTACGCTTCTACCAGATCTCTGAAATGTGCCAGCGCCCCTCTCTTGCTGGGGAAATAACCCCTGGATGATTTTTAACAAGATAGGGGGGCACGTGATCCGTCCTCTCAACCGTCCATCACAATTCTATAAGCGCTCCCCCACGGATTCCCTCTGACCTCGTTGAATGGCAAGCTTGAGGTTTTTGCGGCCAACTTGTAAACATGCTCCTAACAAAGGTCAGGTCTACGATTAAGGAAGACCCTCCTTTTCGAAAGGTGGTTGCATCACCTTCATTTACCAAAACTAATTCCGGCTGGGCTTAAGCCTCTAATAAACTTCGGCTCCCTGGGCTACTCTCCCTGCTTCCCGACTCGAAGTCATCAAAGTCACCGGCAATTACCAATGGACTTCGTCTCCTTGTATCGAGAACAAGGTTCCCTAACATGTCTAAATTCAGACAATATGAGACTGGTTGTGGCTGTATACGTACACATCGCCTATTTTCGCCCACACGAAACCACTAGCCAACTCTCTCATGGGGCATTGTATAGCTTGGCGACCGCACGTCCATATTGCCGCTGCACCAATCGAGTCTGTGACCCATACACCACCGTCACGGTTTCTGTAGGGTTGACATATAATGGCAATTTCCATCTGAGATTCATAAGAAGTCCTGAGCGACCCTGCAATGGTTAGGCTTATTTGAATAAACTTCATTTTTTCATAGCTGTCAACGCCTTTCTGAATTGCGGGCATTTACCACTTCTGGAAATATGCTGGTTATACCTTTCTTCCTTTCCTTTGCACAATAGTGATTTGGGGCCCCTATTGCACTCCTTGGCAATATGTCCTTTTTACCCACACTTTGTGCATCGATCGGCACTTGAAGCACCTCTTTAATGAAACCGCAGGTGGCAGACAACCTATCCGATTCGAAATTTGCGGCCACCAATAACTTCCGTCCACTGGTAATCGTAATGTGGCCATTTGAGTAGTGTCATAGACTAGAACTGTTCCATCAAGGCAGCGCAAATTTGGATGTCACTTTATTGAGATCTTCGCACTGTATATAGACCTCATGTTTTTGGGCCTGTACTATGACTCTCTCTCCAAGTGAGTTGAATTGAGTTCAGAAGTCATCAGTTTTTCCCAAGCTCTATTTTTCAGCTCAAACATGAGGTCACCATTCTGGGCCCTTCGAATCTTGCTAACATTTTCACCTCTATCTTTCAGGTCGGGGCTTTGACCTTTCCGGATAGAACAAATTTCCGTTGCAGGAGATCTCAAATGCCTCTGAGTGAATTCGCACTTTTGCTTTCTTCTTCGCCTTTTTATTTACTACCTTGGCCCATCCATAGTTTTCATTGCCCTCCGAGTTTGCCGATTCGATGGACACAGCTCGCACTTCGAGGACCTGCTTTCTCTCTTTGGTGCTTTTAGTTCCATTTTTTGGCCTTTCCCTCTTAGCCGCTTGCTGATATACCAGAGGATCCACATCTTTTTCTTCCATTCTCTTGGTTGGTGGTAGGTTGAATACAATACGATGAGGTGTCAGTCGCGTCGCCTGTCGCACTGTTGGAGCAACGAGTTTCGACTTGTCCTTGGAATTTCATTCCTCCTGCTGCGATTTGTTGTAGAGCATTCTCATAGCTTCCACCATATATTTTATGGCTTTGTTCACGTTACACTTGTTCTTGATTAACTCGGACAGCTCAACTATTTTTGCACCAAGCTGTGTGAAGGGTAATTCCTCTGGATCAGGGTTCTGCTCTTCATGAGTCCCAACCGGATTTCTGCTTTTAAATAGTCTATTGCATTCATTGCACCTTCCCTCGGTATTATCTTTTATGCTTTTTGGCATTAGCGGATCCCAAGGTCGACGAACTTCTTTCGAATGGGTACTTTTCCTGGTCCTGAAGTACCTCCTTCTGTCACTCCTCTTGAATATGTGCGGCCGGTGTTGGTGTCGTTTTTGTCGTCCAGTGATCTGCTTTCAACTCATCTTTTTTCGATTTTGTTGCTGGTGTTCTCAGTAGAGTGGTACTTTGCTTGAACACCTTTTCCATATCTAGAACGATTGTAGCATCAGATGTCACGGTACACAAGTTGTCTATCACCGTGGCACTGCCGGGGGACGAGGGGAGCCTGCTTTCTTACTCCCAAAAGCCGTTGGTACTGGAATTCCGAGCCCCCGCACTGTAAGTTTCCTCCTTCTCTCTTCTTCCATCATGGTTTTATTTTCTTGGTATCCTTCCCATTGCCATTTTGGTCCACGCACCAGGGATGAGCAAACACTAGCCCATGCACATTCAGAAAAGAAAAGTATATGAACATGAACAAAACCTTTATACTTGAGGGGCCAAACTTCCGGTATTCCGACTTGTCTTTTTACTAATGCTAGTCGCTGTTCAGGTGTCAGGATTTTTAGGGAAAAAGAAGACTTTCTTCTAACTTTTGTCCTAACTATCAACTATGTGTATGTGCCATATGAGTGGGATGTCATCAATCATCTGAACGTGAACGAGGCAGATGACCGTCAGGTGAATGGTTCATGGGAGTTCATTCCCCCGAATAAACTTAAACCGAATAACTTTCAAATTTTACAATTTTTCTAAGGATTCGTTTTTCCTGAAATTTTGCTTTGGATTTGTCGTTCTGCTTCGTTCTTACCTTCTTCATAGAAATCTATAATTTTGCCTGAGGGATTTATACCCATACGTAATCCATACCGCTCTGCGATGTAACTATACTTTAGTGCTCATTTTTATTTCGTTGGTAAGTATAATTTTGGGTTAGAGCAAAGACAAACTTTTTCGTTAGAAAGATTACAGTTCTATTTTGGTTACTCATTTTATTGAAAAGGATATGTAGATTACATATCCTTCAGCCAGCTTTATTACTCTGCTTTCATAGAAGCTAAAGGGGTTTCGGGACAGAAAGAATGTCTTATCATATAAATAACACCTACCCTAATCTGATAATAGAATAATAAACCCGATTACAGAATGCTACTTAGCAGTGTCATTAACTTGTTAGTTATAAGGATTCAATTAATTATAAGGATCCAGTTAACTACCAGACATTGAATTAAAGCCAGTTATAAATATTATATTTCGGCTTAGTTTTAGATGTAGATTAACTTCGTCCATGTGTTGTGCTAATATCGTGTGATCCAATGTCACGATCGTCCACTGCTGTTGCCTTAGGGAGATCTGTACCTCTGGCCTGCACATAATCATATGAGCGGACAGCTCATAAGCCTTTTTCTGTATACGCAGAGTAGCTCAAAAGCTGCACCTCTGTCCTACGGTTAGGTTCAATGAAACAAAATGTTCAAGCCTAAGTTTATCTGCATCTTTTGTTCTAATCCGACACCTAATCGCCTACCTAATCACATAAGAGTTTTTTTCCCACAAACTTTTGTTCAAATTCCACATTTAGTAATAGGTTACACTCGCTTTTTCTCCACAGTCTGTACTTGCAATATCTCTAAGTAAGTTATTCGCACAAGTGAAATTTGATATGCAGTCTGTCTGCAAGCAACTTCTAAGTTTTTGCTTCTGCGCTAGGCAACTCAAATTTATATTTTTTGCTGTTTGTTTATTATAATTAATCTGGGAATCATCTTCTGTGCGGGTTTGTGATGTGTGCGTTAGGGTTTTGTGTAAGATTACTTTTAAGTATGGTTTTGTACAGTTATTTTATGTATTCTGCACTAAGCAACCTGATGAGGGATCCTTGAATCTACCATCCAAGCTTTGTCATCACTTCACATAATGAGCCATCTCTCGTGAGGAAGAGCAGTGTTGGTCAATTTTCGAGAACTTAACGATAAAGCAATTTCTGAACGCCATCCAATACCAAATATACCAGTAATTCTTGTTTTTGTGAAAAGACGAAGTATTTTGCAATCTGGATATGATACTGTCTATTTGAAATGAGACAACCAGTCAATAATGGGAATTTTATTAATTTGGTCGATTACAATTCGACCAAGAAAATGTTTTTAAAAACAATGCAGAGTTCCATGGCAATACAGGATTCTAGGTTGGATTAAGAACATCCGAAGATAAGGCTCACTAAAGTCCTCAGTTCGAAGAATGAAAACTAAGACACTGTTCCTGGTTATCCCCGACATGATATCTGATACAAGAACTGATCTGGTCTCATCATGTTCCAAACTCAAGGTTAGATTAACCTGCACACAACTTCCTAGTGATCATCGCTGGTCTCGCCAAGAGTTCGCTGAGTTTTATTGGAAGTAGGTTCATCCAACTGGTGAGAGAATCCACTCGCTGCTGGTCATGTTTCAGATCTGGTGAGGGATGAAACAAAACATCAGGCCGGGAGTCGTCTCCCAGGGTGGCGATAGAAGATGGTGTGATGTTGATATGAAACACATGATTGGAATTCGAGCTGCTCATCCAGCCAGGAAATAGCAACCGTAGAATGTAGAGCAGCGGATACCACTCGTAGCACTCTTATACTGTAACCAATTGCGAGAACCTCCCAGAGCGAGGCGGCAGACGGATTAGCGGCTTTTAGTCTAGAGACTATAGTACTCTCGCAACGAAACCGTCGACTACGAGGGAAGCCAGCAAAGGCTAACTATATTTTCCGCCAGATTTGGAAGAATAAGGAGGCTGATTCTGTCGATAACTGGGACAAAAAGGATCTCGTCAAATATCGAGCAATGGTTAATGAACGTTTAAAAAACCAACAGAAAGCGAAACCTACCCTTGTTAAATACTACAATTATCTCAGTTTTGTGTTGCTAAGATCAGATTTTCATCGATTCTCTGTTTCTGTTTCATTATTATCATACTAATAATATTGTGAAGGGAAGCCGCACAGCGTCCTAGAGCAACTACTTGGCCCTTCAACTGGTCATATCATAGTATGTCGTTCAAGCCTATAACTGATAGGATCTCTATTATGTTTCCGGCTTCTAAGCGTTTCAATTCGCCCACTGGTATTGATTATTTGCCCAGATCCCTCAATTACTTCACCTAAGTGCCGGACACTGTTCCAAATCATGTGTGAAGGTTTCGTCCCTCTCCTCACACAATTTGTAGACAGTATCCTTAGATATCCCTAGCTTCCCCAGGTGATAACTTAGACTTCAGCAATCTTTCCAGCCGTTGGATTCATATCCCTTGCTAAGCACCCTAGACTTTTCCATTTTTGGTAAGTGCGTCCAGTACAACCCCTTCAGTCGTTCCTTTTCGTTTTTCGAGGTTAGACAGAAGGGTTTTTGTGTGCGTACGGCATCTATGTTCCTTTCCTGGCCACCTCGTCCGCGGCCTTATTGCTTTCTAGCCCAATCCGGCTTTGAGCTCAAAGTATCCAGACCTTATCGAGTTGGCCGATCGTTTTCCGTCTGGTGGGACTGAAGTAAACGTTCGGCTGTTGGCTGGAATATCAATGTTCTATTCCATATGCTTCCTTTCGAAGGTGAAGTAGGCGCAACTATATATGGCACCTGGAATATACTGATGTGTTAACTCATTGCATCAAAGTACATTTTCTAGGGCCAATGATCCCGTCACCTGCTTCCTCTGCCCAATTGCTGGTTTGAACTCTAGGTCCCTGCCACGCATTCTCCAATGTGTTTTAAACTTCATATCGAAATAAAACTTCGTCATGCCTTTCCGTAGTATCAGTAATTTGGGATATCTCCTAGAAAGAATGTCAAATTTCATTCGATTTAAGCAGTTCTCTTTCTCGATGGCATTCTCGGAAATTCTGAAGGTCACCTTTCCTGTCTGACTCTGTATGTGCAAATGGAGACGAGTCAATTGCCGTTGGGCATGTCGTCATTGATAGACACAAACAATTCTTTGAAGCTTGTGTTACTTCCTCACTTATTATCACCCCATAAGTAATCACTACTATTGTAGTGTATATCCAAGGTAGTGTCTTCGGGGTGCATCTCCATTTTTCTTACTAAGAACGTGCAATTCTTCAGAGCCTTCATAGCTTGACTGGACCGCCTTCCTGCACCACTTACTAGTGATCTTAGTCCAGTTCGGATTCGACCACATAATAGTTCAACTATCATCATCATCAACGGTGAAATAATCGGTAATCCGATCTAAATCTGCCTTAGGAACGAACTCCAGACATCCCGGTTTTGCGTCGAGGTTTACCAATTCGATATCCCTAAAAGTTGCTAAAAGTTTATCGGAGTCCTGCCAACGTCACCACATTACCGGTGCCTATAACATTAGAGTTTGTACCTGTCGGTACTTCTCTTTGCGTGTTTTCTGATATACTGCCCTTCTAGAAGCAGACGGCGTTTCTCACGCCCTTGCGGAGCAGGCCATCCTGAATAACTGTTTTTATGTTATCGAACGGTCCTTTGATATCCACAATCGTACATAGTTCTCATTCTTTGGTCTCTTTGACATCCAACAATGCATCCGTCAGTTAATACAAGACAGTTTATATTAATCGTCCTGCCCGGGAAGCGTATTGATACTGATGTGGAGGATTTTGCATTAGAACGTTAGTTCTAATATAGTTAGCTATCATCTTCTCCCCCGTCTTGAGTACAGACGATATCAGGCATATTAGACTGAAACATTTAAGGTGAGAGGGATCTTTTTCTAACGTTTTTTGCTGCCACCATACCCCTAGAGAGATCTTATGATGATGGCTAGATCCGTATTTAACTCTGGTTTCCAAGCATACCTTTTTTTCTAGTTTTCCCCTTCTGTTCGTTGTTGCGGAGTCAGACAAGATCCTCTGTCGAGAGGTAGGCCCCGGGCAATGATTTCTGGAAAGTAGATGTACTTCAGATGCACTCTTCCCAAAATTCACTGCTTCCCCAATCACATTGTATACGTCGTTAGTGTGTTTTTCCACTTGGGTCAATCCCCTGTTTATTTTACCCAGTTTAAGAGTTCTCTGACCTCCTTTCACATTTTGGTTAGGTTTCTGTTCCACCAGGATACGTCTTTGCATGAGTTGTCTGTCTGTCTTAAGCGCAGAGCTGGCCTTATATGCGTGTGGAGGTTTCCACTACTTCTTCTAGTTCCATTTCGCTCCACCGCCCAAAGGTAGATGATGGTGATTTTGTCTAGATTGATACGCAGTTTCGCCTCGCTGCACCAGGCACTAGAAACCCTTAATCCAGTTGGCATTCTGTCACAAAGGGTGTCCTCATATCTGCCCAGATTAGAACAATGTCGTTAGCGAAACCCTGGATCTGTATTCCAGTATTTGTTACCTCGTCCAGGAGTTCACCCGCTACCATATTCCATATAAGCGGTGATAGTACGCCGCCATGTAAGACAACCTAGAGTAGTATTCACGACAATAGAATTGTTACTTGTCGGTACTTCTATTTATCTTGCGTCTATGTGTGTAATATGTTATCGAATTCTTCTCCCATATCCAGAAACGCACACACGACCAGCGCTGCCCGTGCTACCCTACCCTTAGAAGAGATTCTAAGATCATTTCTACGCTTCTTGAGAGTAGTATTGGCAAGATGTCATCTACTCCGGCCAATTTCAGTGTTTTGAAAATTCCCGCTGCCTACCTTACCCAAGGCTCCGAGCGTACCTCTTTTGCTTTTTCCAGTTTTTTTTCCTTTCCCTTTTGTTTGCTTTCGGCCGTGTTGCAGGACCCCGGGAAATGAGTTTTCAGAAGTAGGTTTACTCTTGTCCCTCACCCTCGTTAAATGCGCTGTCCTTGGCTATAGCTTTGTATGGCCTGGTTGCTTCTGTGACTTGTTCGATCCTTTCACATAATTTCCTCGAAGCTGTTCCATTTTGATTCTCTGATCGCGGTGCTATACGCAGTGAGTACATTTTTGTAACCCGCCCAGCATCCGGTTTGCTGTGCCCGGCTTATGCGTTTTGGTACCTCTGTTTGGGTTATGATCCTGTTCCGCCAGGGTGTATTCCTAGATGAATAAAATGTCTTATATGCTTTAATGGCGACTTTGTTGAGATCTTCCACCACTTTTTTTAGGTCCAGTTTGCTCCTGATGTCATCGCCCCTTTGTAGATGAGCGATGTTGTCACTCCGGTATCTTGTGTAGGAGTCTCCCGTCTCCTCCCCTCGGATTCTTTTAGCTTATTGTATAGGATTAATTAAATGATCTCACTTACGCGATTACCAACCATTAAAAATGTGCAAGAATTGTGGAACCACATTAAAGACACAATCCACAAAGAGGCCGCTGCAACCCTCGGGGTCACTATACCAGGTAAGCAGTACATCAACTCAGATGCTTGGCTTTAGAATGACGATGTTGAAATGAAGGTATGTGAAAAGAAACGAATCTACCAGAAGTTTTTCGACGATAAAACGCCGGGCAATTGGCAAATTAATAAGAATGCCAATTGGGAAGCAAAGAAAGCGATCGGTGGCACCCGAGCAGCCCATTATAAAAATCTTTACGATAAATTGGACACCCAAGACGCCGAGAAAGATCTATATCGAAATGTATCGCGAAATCGTTGATACAATCGTGAATCTAGCCGGATTTGTCAAGAACTGCGGAACTGCTGAAGCAATACACGCTACGCGATTACTTATGGAAAAACACCGTGAGAAGCATCGCCCTCTGTACATTGCATTTCTGGTTCTAGGGAAAGCGTTTGACCGTGTCCAACGCGAACTCATCTGCTATGTTCAAGGAGAACACTTAGTGCCAAAAGATCTTGTGCGCTGGGGTCAATTGCTCTACCACGATCCGAAAAGTAAAGTTGGAAGTGTGGCGGGTGTATCAAAACCGCTTCATGTCTCTGTGGGTGTTAATCAAGGAAGCGCCCTCTTATCACTCCTCTTTGTTATTGTTATGGATGCTGTTACGCGGGATATCCAACATCCAGCACCTTATACGCTGCTTTATGGGGGTGATGTTTTCCTAGCATCTAATAGCAAAAATGATCTTAAGCAACTTGTCCAAAAATGGAATGATCGCGTCATGACACACGATTTTAGATTGAATTTGACTAAAACTGAGTTTTTGAGGACCGATTCCCATGAAACAGGCACAATCACTATCAGCGGCAGTGACCTGCTCAAAACTGAGCAATTTAAATACCTCGGGTCAATGCTATCAGCCAGTGAAGAACTGCGTTATGAAATTGCTGCACGCATTAACGTAACCTGGATGAAGTAGCGTTTCACAACTGGTGTTCTTTGTGATCGACGTATCAATGAACGTCTCAAATCTAAAATTTAACGCAATGTGGTCTGTCATGTCGCTTTCTATGGTTCTGACTGTTGCCCGGCTATAAAAGTCAATGAACGGCGTCTTGAAGTAACGGAGACAAAGATGTTGCTTTGGACTAGTGGTGTGACACGTTTTGATCACATCCGAAATGAGAATATCTGCGATTGATATGGGATTGCACCGATCGTGGAAAAACTGCGAGGGACAAGTCTTCGATGGTACGGTCACGTAATTTGCGCTAACGAAAATTCACTTGCCTAGATTGGTCTGAACATCAAAGTCGATAGTAAACGACCAAATGGCCGGTCGAAACAAAGGTGGCTTGATACGCTGGATGGGGATTTAAAAGCCTCGAGATTGCATCCAGATCAGCCACTTAATAGAATCAAATAGCGAAACCTATCACGACGAGCCGACTCTGCTTGTGAACGGAACAAAGACTGAAAGAAAAGAGGATTGTTTAGAATGAATTCAAGAAGATAAGATACTCAACTCGTCGGTTTGTGCTGCCTCTTAGATTCCGACTGCAACAGTCGAGGAGCAGTTGGAGTGCCTTCCGCTCGCAGAACTTCACCAGTCTACTGATTCATTTCATCCCGATCCGCGTGTATTCTCTTGATAAGTATCCTGATACTACGGCTTCCTCTCTAGTTCTTCCCCGAATTCCAGTGAGACTTGGATGCAAATCTGCCCTCGGTACTTCCAGTGTTCTTGAGCCAGCACTATTCCAATGTTACCCTTGGAACGGACCCTTGGAGCTACTGCAGACGCAGTTTTGGTGGTGCGCTATCTTAGTGCTAGACATTAGCCCTATTAGGGTTTGAAGTTTTTCTCCAATGTTGAAGTATCATCTTCCCCTTTTGACACACACACGTCGTTACGTTTCGTTGTCCAACTTAGGCCCAAGAAGGTCTGGGTCTTGGTCACCCAACTTTTCCTTTTCTGTGGGCAACAGGTCCACTTCTTTGTTCGAGCCTGCCCTTTCAACCTGTACAGCTTCAACGATTTCTTCGGCGATCTCAGGAGACTTTCCACCCGATATGTCCTCCGAAATAACTTTCCTTGATTTCTCCCTGTGCATGTGCACAGTATGCTGTCAAATCTGTCATTGATGAGGCTGTCATGGTGTCTAATTTCCTCCAAAGATCCTTTATCTACCCCGATCGAGGGGAGTTTCCATATGCCATCCTCCTTGTTTCTAAAAACTGTTAGTAAAGGGCGGGTGTAGATCAGCGTTTAGAATGATGGGAAGGTACAAAAGCTTTCCGGTCTCAGTCGCTCTGAGTTTTGAGAAGGTAGACTATTATGATATATCATTCCCAGCACATGTTGTTTTTCAAGCTGGCTGATTAGGTACTGTAGTCCTTAGCCAGTCCACCGTATCCTCCGTCGCGCAGTCTATCAGTATAATAGCTAGTCGAAAGTGCATTCCACAGAATACGAGCCCCTTGCTCCACCTCTCGTACATCTCCATCACGGTGATGTCTTCGCTGATTTCCTCCTCCTCACAAGTGCTCCGGAGATGTTTTCGGCAGTATAGCCAGTCGATTGCCCTTCATTGCATTAGCATAGCTAAAGGCGGGCTTCCTAGCTCCTACTTTCACCCCTGACCTCCCAAAGATCTCCTCTCTCTTGGAATCAGATTTGGATTTCTTGGGAGCATTCTCCTCATGGGGGTGATTTGCGCTACTCCCCGCTTTCTCCAGTGTTTAAGTTTTAGGTCTGTTCCTTGCTTGACCCTTTGATTGTTATTGGTGAGCAAGTAATATGCTTACAGCAGCGGGACAACAGAATGGCGAACACAATTATTCATAATAAATAAGGAGTCGAGCTCGGACCAATGAGGTGGAGAGGGTGACCATGCAGCCACTTGTTGACCGACTTAATCCGTAAATAAAATTTGATTTCTCACTCTCGCTGCACTAGGTTCGAATCCCAGTCGTCATGGATGTCTGTGTTCGTCTTGGGGTGGAGATGAGAGGGCGTCTGATGAGTCGCCTTTGGATGAAACCGTCAGTTGTCCTTTTGGAATGATGTACAAAAACTGGATTGATTCAATATTGCCAAGACACTTCTATATGACTACATTAATCTCATTACTCTAAAAACATCTTTTCATGAAATCCGTAATAATTTAATAACCAACCTAATGTATTTTAATTATTTTAATTCATAATTGTTTCATTTTTAGGTCATGGCCTCAAATGCTGTCCCAGTTTTCCCAGTTTTGGCTTCACTTCGGGCAAGTACAAGGTAAGTGGCAACCGACAAACAATTTTTCAGAGGAAATTATTAAACTAACACAGCAAAGATTTGCAGCTTTGAAAATATCTTATGTTCCTTCCGTAATGAAACTGAATTTTTGACAAGAACGCAAACAAGATTCGAGAATTTAAATGTTTGAAACCAAATATCCTAGCATTGTTAACATGAAGTACTACACACTTCCTTGTGAACGTGTAGCACATACAATTTCCATACGCGGATAACCACTATTTAGGAAAGTGGAAGCGTAAATGTAGACAAAATTATGTATATCCAGAGACTGAAAGGTTGGGACCGCAGTTTTTGCATCGATAACGCTTAGTATATAAACATATGAAGGGTCATGGTTATACTCGAAACAGAATTTCGTCACCCATGTCCTTTAGAGAAGCTTTTCGTCAAATATCATGGTGGGAGAATTGCTTTTACTTTCTTTCTGTTGCTTTTCATAGAAAGCGGTTATGGGGTTGCATTGCTTACATTGTACTAATACCGAAAACGTGCTTACGGTACCGGTGAGTAGGATTTAAACTAGACGGTTGGACAGTGTCCAGTAAAATTGCACCTCATTAATTTGATACATGGAAATAGTGTTTTTAGAAACTAAGGCCTATAGAGCGGCACAATTTTTCGAATGCATAACATAGAATCGCTTCCAACACTTTTCGGAAAATCAGCCCTTTTGTACATATTTCAGAGAATAAGGCAATATTGATGCTTCAGGCAGGAACCGTGTGTCGAAATAAAACTTCATCTTCATCATTAAGTACCCTTCGATTCCATGCCCTGGGCGATGTTAGCCGAATTTTTATTAGCATCGTGTTTTTTCTAATCTTGAGAAACCATCCGCATTTTCAAACACACAACTTTCAATAAAAACGTAGTAAATAGCCTTTAAGGATCAAAGGGTCCTGGGTTCGCATCCACTTAGGATGGACCGCACTTAGTACAGAGAAATTTTTACCCAACTTTTTGGTACACGGACCACCATTTCTGGGCTAAAAAGCAGGCAACTTCTGGTGTCATGCCGGGTAGAGCTAATTTATCAGTCACTTGCTCAGTTCTGCCTCTTCCGCACTTACTATAGATCCTTCTATCCATCTATAAACACGACATAAATATAAAGCATATTCAAATTAAAAACCTAGCCACCATCGATAAAAACAACCTCAAAAACACAAGAGTTAAATGGTCCGTCATACTGAAAACCTTACTTTTGTTGGTGTTAATTTTTAGTCCGATTCTGACTCTCTTTCCAAATTCAGAGCCATTTCGCCGAGGTTCATGACTCTGTGAAAATGCGAAAAAATATCCTCAGTGTAGTTGAATTATTCGAAGTTCTCCATATTTTTCGGACAATGCAGCATGGAGAACGTCACTGATAGCAAAAAGATATTGTATGGACCACAGAATGGAACCTTGTCGGACTATTTTCTGAACTTGGAATTCTTTGGTTCAGCACGTAACATTTTGCACCATTGTAAGTTGCTGTAATAACAGCTGTTGGTCTTTCCGAAATGCCTCTCTTGCGTAGAGTATTCCCGATACACTCCCTATTAACACTTTCAACAGCCCTTTCGAAATGGATAAAGAACATGTGAAGTGGAGATTTGAGTTCCTTGCGCTGCTTCAAATGATCACTGACAGAGGATTCAGAACGGAACCCAGGCAGCTCTTTGTCCATCAAGCTTTCGCATGTTAGACTGAGTGGCCATTTTAATCAGAAGAGATGAAACTTTACCAGATGTTATACGGTTGAGGGCCGTGGTAAAATATTTCTCACCTCTTAAGCAGTTGATTCTCATAGATGAGGGAGCGGTCGCTACGGTCCCTAGTAGGGCTATCAAAAGACCTGCGACCACTTACAAGTTCCGTCGTGATGCCGTGGTATCGCTATTATTTGCGGCAATCTCTGTTTCGCTGGCTACCGTAAAAGCAAATTGTTTTTTGTCACAGCGCACACTACGCTGCGCTTCACTATTTGATCAATTCTTCGATCCGTCAAGTACCGGTAGTCAGTCACCCCAGGATCTTGCAATCGCTGATATGGGCTAGCTAGGCAACCTGCCAGCGGGAATCCAGGAGACCCCGAAACAGTGGAGCATCCGTCGGGTATTTGTGAGGTCCACTGACGCAAAGAAAAATTTGATCAATATAGAGTGGAGTGGCTTTTGCTTTGGATCCTCAAGTATCGACCACATTGAGTGTTTCTGAACTACGTAAAGGCTTTTAGCACCTGCCAAGCATTTTGTGACTTACGCAAAGTTTTCTTTGAAAAAATGCCACAATCAAATTCTTCCCATATATTTATCAGGTGATTATTTTTAAGCAGGTTTTCGGAGAAAAAACGAAAAAATCTTTAATTATCGTGGAATTCTAGAACCTAGAATAATATCATATGGTGAAAATCGCCCACGCCTGAGCAGACCTAGAGATATTTTTAAAGTTTTCAGATTTTCTTTAACCCCATTTGCACTGTTTCGAAAAAATTTACCGCCTATGGATCATTTTGAGGAGTCTAAATTCCCGTTCCACCTATTATTCATTGATGTGGGGGGACCCCGAAATTGTATACTGGCATCGATACTTTTGTTTTCCATTATTGGTGGCGTTCTTCATGCTGTATTGCCCGGAGGAAATGGAGGGATTCAATAAACTATGATATGTGTCTTCCGATACCTCGATTATAATGGCGATATCAACTTGTTCTTTCTACGGCATATGAGTCTTGGCCAAATGCCTCTTGAATTAGAGAAGGAGGCAAACTTGTTAGTAATGAGGTAATGAGGTAATGCACCATTAGATGTAACAGTAACCAAAAAAGCCGGACGCAAGGAAGCGGGACTTTCGGCGAAAGTTTGGGCAAGCTAGTTATCCCGGTGAGACCCAAATTGGAAGCAGCAGACTCTTCAGTTAGCGGCGGTTTTTCGCTACATATACGATTACACAGATGTTTACAAACATAAAGGTTAGTCAAATTAACTTGTAGCAAGAGGCTATTCTTGCTTTTTACTGGCACCGAGGCTCACGAAGGATTCAGGACTACCCATATATCTTCGTGTTACAAGAACTACGGATTTGGTTTAATAAAATCTTTGGTATTAGATTAGCAAAGAGGTTTAGAGTTTTCTGCAATGAAAATCCCCAAAAGCGTGTACTTTGACCAGTCGAGCTCAATCTTTTTCTCAACAAGCAGAACCGGCAACATGACTCCATCTGTCGACGTCCCTCACCATCTGACAACGTCGTCTGGAGAGAGCTCCCCTGAGTCTGCATAAAGTTGCTGACGAAACCCATCCCACCTTCCAGGAGAGAATAAACTATGACAACGGCGTCCTCTACTCCATTGGAGAGCTTGCAGTCAGAAGAGTATGCTTTCCTAACCTTGCGCGCTATGGCGTGTAGGTGTGGTTAACGGATTAGGCGTTAGGGATTTTTCGGGAGACATACACATACGAACTACAATTTATGTAACAAGTCGATAAACCTGGACGCTTCAGGTGTGAAAAGTTTTGTGTGTTTCTTGTATAAAAACATTTGAGTGGACATTGATCCTACTTCTACTTACTATATTCGCGTGCTAGTGACATTCTTTGAATCTGAACTGAAGCGAGAACTTTGGCCTATTATAACATTGTTAATGGTAATTCGACTTCCACCAAATTTTGTAGGATCATGCTCTATATTATAGGTCCATATTTTTGCAAAATTGCATGATTCTAGGATAAACATTTAAGTTCTAAGAATCGGTCCGCGAAAGAAATTATGACTTTTCAACCACCGCCTCCCTCCTTGTGCATTAACTGTTAAAAGTTAAACTGCTTCGAAAAGTACTAAGACTACATTTGGAGGAACAAAATTTACAGCCCTCGTTTGCATGTATGTAGACACTCCCTTAAGTTCCGCGTAGAACGATGTAGCTCACTGTATGCGTGGGCGGTCACAGTTCCCACCTTCCCACCAAGTAAGGTGTCAATCCGTATTGCCATTTCTGACAAACAGACAGCCTGTGATGGGTTGCCACATTTCCCACCAGGCGCGTCCCTTCGTGCGAATAAGATAATGCTCGATGAATCCCTAGGAATATGCACTTGTACGTATTCGGAGGTGTGCATACATGGGGACGTTTACGCACGGGTTCGGTAGGTGGGAGGAACACGCCGGTTCTTAGGTAAAAATGGCTATGACAGGTTATTTGTGGCCGGAGTAGCTCGCTCTACATTATACGCAGCACCACTTTGGGAGGAGGCACTAGGGTGTGAGAGCAATCGGAGGAAGGTAAACACCAATTACCGCTTAGTAGCGCTAAGTGTGTGCAGCGCCTTCAGAATAATCTCAAGTTCGCCTTTCACAGAACTTGAGCAGTTTAGCGACTAGCTCCGGTGCGTACCGAATGTTGTCTCCTGGGAAGTAGGACTATGCCACGACTGCCTCTTGAGTGCTCTACCTGACTTCCAGTGAGACTTAGGAAACCACGAGACATATATATATATATTTTAAATTACATTTAAGAAGATGCAGACTCTTGGTTTTTCGTAAGAGGAGTCCCAAATTACCTACAAACTTTCTCCTTACAGACCATGAATCTGCCCCCGGTACATTCGGGGCTCCTGAGCCAGCAGTGTTCCAATGTTGTCCTTAGAGCTTGATCTTACAATTACCGCAGATGCAGCGTTTGCATGGTGGATGGTTACCTTGCTCATCTTAGTGCTAGCCATTGATTCCGTTATTATTTGGACCTCCTCAACACTGTCGGAGTATCACCTACACTCGGACACGGCACTTTTCTGCACCTTTTGCTATCCACTCTTAGTTCTAAAAAATCTAAGTCTAGGTCGTCAAGCTTCTTCTCTTCATTGGGCAGCAGATCTACTTCCCTGCTTGATCCAGTTCTTTCAGCCTGTTTGGCCTCCGACATTTCTTCAGGGACCTCAGTAGGTTTTCCACCCCATGTCTCCTCCATAATCGCGTATGGACGTCCTCATTCTGAGCCTTCAGGTGTCCCATGGGATCTTCCGTCTCTAGTGCTGCGGCTTTAGGAAAAAAAACCGACATAATGTGTGCTCCTGGTATATTATCCTCAGCACGTGACAGTTCTGCTCCTGCTCAGTTTGACAATTCTGGTACTATAGTCCGAAGCCACTCTGTAATGTCCTCCGTCGCACAGCCTACCTGTATTTGTCTTGGTCGAAAGCGTATATCGGTGAAGACAAGTTTTGCAGTCCACCCATTCCACATTTGCTTGGCGACCAGGTGTTCGACAGTTTCCTGTTCTTCACGAGTGAGTATTTCCTCGGGAAACGATTCTGGCAGGATGGCCAGTTGAATTCCCCTGACCGCACTAGCATAGCTAATGGTGGGCTTTCTGACTCCTGCCTTTAATCCTGGCCTACCTGGGATTTCTCCCTCTTGGGTCCAGAGTTGGACTTTTTGGGAGCATTCCTCTCATGTGTGCGAATCTCCGTAATAGCGGAGAATACTTCGCTTTCTTGGGTCGGATAATGATGGGTTAAGTCTTCCTTGAGCCATCTCAAAGGCCTCTCTTGAGATAACGCAAGTACCATTTAGTACCTGCGCCACTGAGACCTTTCTTCTTCCTGATGTCTGATAATCTGATCTCAGGCGTGCTTTTGCTTGTTCCTGCTTTCTAAGCAGTGGCCTCTATTCGTTGTAATCCTTGCAGCATGTGAATGTTTACCTCAACTGCATTGCTTGGCAGCCCAACTTTTCAATTTTTATGTGTAATAACATGGCCAATTTGCGTGGGGTAAGGCGGTCTCGTTAGTTTGGTCTCAGTTTTTTTCTTGTTCTTATTCGTTTAGTCATTTGGTTCCGACGAGTTTGGGGGCTTGGTGGTCCGTCACGCCATACCCCCCATACTACGATAGGCATGATGCAGTGAGGCGACCAGATATCAGTAAGGTCAGTTAACCTCCATTCGAATTCAGTCATTTACCGCCGACTGCAAACTTTCTAAACTATCTAATGGGCATAGTTTGCATAACACCCTTGATTGGGGGAGATATTTTTCGACTCCCGAGTTAATATCCGTAGCGTTTTGCTAATAGTAGGGTTACTTCATAGAGGTTGTGGCTATCACCATTCACTAACGGTCATAGTTTGCGGGAGGCCTGGCTCTTGGAGAGCCACATATAACCCTCGAAGAGAGACATATCACTGTAAGAGTGAAACAGGTTAAACCCAGGGAACTGCGTCAGTCTATCCTGCAGTGCACTTGGTGACCCCTTACTAACTTGGTAGTAATACTCCATCCTGGACCCTTTTTAAAGGACTACGCCAGCAATAGATATGTAATTTACACGATTATTTGCACTTCACTCAACCAAATATATGCAAACTAAAGGTTGCCTGTTTCGAGTGATGTCCAAATTTACCCAAGATATTGGGCAAACATCAAATAAATTGCGGGCAGTGGATATTCCATGAACGAGTGCGAGCCAATGGACCAACATCAACAAATTTTAATTGAATATGGGCAATATCGTGGTGAATTGTTAGCTAATAAACAAATCGGACGATGGCAATTACAATGGGAAAGCACTCATTTCCAACCAAACATCAAAATTCAAATTAAGTGCAACATGCATAGATGCAGTCATCGGACCGTTGCACAAATGCCGGTGGTCCCCGAAAGCTGGACTCCAGCTAATCTGCAAACACCAGATTTTCCATTTGAATTAGGGAAAAGTATTTCCTGGCGTAATAAAATCAATGGCAGCTACAACAATGTAACCGAAATCTGGTCTGCCCGCAGAGTTTATTTATGATGTTCCCCGAAATAGCTATGGCTTTTATGTTTGTGTTTTCGGTTGCCAAAATGCGAGTATGTTTGCATGCATGTCGATGTTTAACGATTGGTGAGGAACCTCGGAACTTGGAGTTTGCAAAGTTGCAAGCACAACTCATAAATAAAGTATCCGTAAACGCTCCTCAATAAAACTTTCGTCCTTAATGTTTCCCATCATGAAGGGACCTTCTCCTTAGCAATTCTTTCTATTTCCACTCAATTGACACAAAACGCCGTCAATTTATTTAAATTGCTCCGCCATAAATTATCCCTTTTGCTTGACGACAGAAATATATGTAATTTTCTGTAAAATGTCTGCTGCCATTATAAAAGTTCACTACGCACCGGGAAATGAGTGTGTGATAATTTAATGTAATTTTTCACGGGTGCCGAGGGTGAATTTGAATGAAAAGTTGCCATTTCAGAGTGAAGCGAGCGTGAAAGTTGGGGGACCCTTGTAGGTGAAAGTCGCAAGGAGTTCCTAATTGCGACAGGTCAAGATTTCACACCAGGCTTTGATGTTGATCTCAAAACTTCCAGGTGCCGAAAGGTAACAAGCGGAATAATTCCCGACAAAGTACGGAATGGGTTTGATATGAACGGTTGCCTGTTTTTCCCGGCAGTTAACTGGTTTGGTCCTTTTGAGTTTGTATTTCTATTTTTGGTTCGTTAGCAGATGAAAATTTCGGCTCACTTTCACTCGGCGGAGTTGTTTATTTATATTGAACCCCGTCCTAAAATTGAAAAGAATACAAAAACTTTTAGACAATTTTTCACTTTTCCCAACGATACAAGTCTCCAGTAAGGTTTTCCACAAAAGGTGGGTGGAAAGTTAAAACCTTTGCGCTAAAGAGCACAAAAGGTCCTTTCAAACATTCTCTGCTTATGGAAATGTTATGTGCCCTTTTTGCGACTATTATTTCAGGCAAATAAAATTCCAGGAATATTATTATTATTAATCATTTCATGGGCCTTAATATTGTTGTCATAATGAAGAATTGGTCTCTTAGCGGAGCCCGCAGCGGCACTTTCCGGCTGGAAGCCCAACTCAAAATTCTATGTAATCATCACACAATAGCAGCGACAATAAATTTCCATTCAAATTAGACTTTCCACTTATTTTGCCTTTTTCCAGTCGATTTGCATTCATATCCTTGGTTCTCGGTTCGAATATTTCCTTGAGCGGCAGCTATTGACAAGAAAGAGGCTGATTTTTGTGCGGTCTCTCGACACAATAAGTTTTGGCTTGGAAGGGCCTGGTCGCTGAGCCGAGAGGATGAAAACGACTTTCAGTCCAAGGATTGAAATGGTTATGGCTTCATATTATTACTGGGTTGGTTATTCTGAACTGGCTGAAAATTATTATGTTTGTCAGCCAATGCCCGCCTGCCTGCGAGACTGATTCAACAAGATGTCAGCGTGAACTTTGAGCGAAATGGCAAGTTTAATCAATTTTCAGTATCAGCCATGATGTTTCCGGGATGTTTGCTCTTTTCGGTCGCCTCTTCTCGGAGAGCTATACACAATAATTTCCTCTGGAATAATCTTTAAGAATGATATATAAAGGAATATTAGGATGAAATGGAGGAAGTAATTCAATGTTTATGGGATGTTCTGTAGATTGATTTATTTCGGAGCCTGCATTTGGGCTTTTTATTCAGATTTTTCCTACTGTTGGCACGCTTGACATAATCCTATATGCCAGTAGACTTTATTCAGCACGGACTTTGTCAACTCCAGCATAATATTTTGATAAAAATGCGAAAGATACCAAGTCTTTTTTTCGAAGATCCTTTCAATATTGATTCAATGACCCTTTATCAGCCTTCCTACAAATTCGCCCTGAACTTGATTATTTATTTACCAGGGTCGCGGTTGACTAATAATAACATCATGAAAAAAGGTTAAAGGACAAGTCGGAGGAGAAGGCATTGAACGTCCTTTTAAAGACTTACAATGGTATAGTATTGTACAGTTTTGAATATTCATTTAAACATTTTTCGTTTCGGATAAAAGGTAAAGAACTGAATGAGATTTTCGAAAAACATCTAGCAGGTTACCCTCAAGGAGTTAATTTGGAATTATTTTAAACAATACTCTGAGTAATAGTTATTTTTATGGCTTTCTGGCAATTGTCTTCTTTTATGGAGTTGAAACTTCGTAAAAGGAACCAATGCAAACACTGCATTACTACCATTGTACTTCTCTCTCCGTGGAACCACTAAGGCAACTAAACTCCTCTCTCTTTTCTCAGTAAGGGTGAATGTGAGTGTATTTGATCCAGGGGTCGATTTTACCCCAATCCTATTTATCATATGAGCTTTCCCCACACTGGATTTTCCGCTGCCACCTATTCATCTAAGGTTTTCTCTTTTTGGGTTTTTGGGTATCCAGTTAGAACTCGTGAAGCTACTTACGCTACCTTATATACGGTTACCATTTGCCTTAAATAGGACATAAGTAAACCAAATATTGGACATAAGTAAAAAAAATATTGGCACCCTCACTGGAAATACCGAGGAATCTGCACACAGAAAGCGCACTGACCCGCCGCGCAGTAAATGGTGGCGATTTCGTGAGAAGAAAGAAGAAATGTTCTCTCTTACGCTACTACCAACCATTATGAATGTGGAAGAATTGGGGAGCCAAATTAAAGACACGATCCACAAAGCGGCCTATGCAACACTCGGAGTTACCAAACCCCGTAAGGTCCCTAAAAAGGAATGCCTCTGCCGCAAGTTTCTCAACGATAAAACGCAAATTTATAAGAATGCCAACTGGGAAACAAGTAAAGCGATCCCTGTTACCCGAGTGGTCCATTTAAAAAATCTTTACGATAAACTGGACACTTGGGATTGCGAAGGAATGTGTACCGATTTGACACAAGTCGACACGAGTGTACACAGGATATCGAACACTTCTGTTGCGTTAACGAGAAGAAATGCGACGGATAGAATATTTTGAGCAAATTTCTATGGAAGAATTTATTTAACCACTGCTGACATTTGGAGCAATTCTACCTGTTAGCGCAACTAAAGCCGAGGAAGCAATAAAATGAATGAGATCGGGGGGAATCTACAGGACCTGACAACATCTCATCCAAGCTCTGGAAAGCGAAGAGCTGGGACCCATCACTGTGATTCAATGAGTTTTTCAATTGAGTTATTTAGGAAGATAGAACACCATTTGACTGGCAAGAAAATACTACAGTTCCAACAGGGAAAAACCAGGTAGTCCAGCCGAATGTTCAAATTGCAGTCCGATCCGGTTGCTGTCCCAAAACAAGTAGGTTTTCGAACGTATTCTTGGCAACCGTATTCGCTAAATCGTATATATAAATAACCATGAATCAAACCGGGTTTGTCAAGAACTGCTGAACTACTGACGCAATACACGATGGGCGGTTACTCTTGGAGAAATATCGTGACAATCATCGCCTCCTTTACTGAGCAATTTAGATACGTCTCAAGTGTCAAATTTACCGTAATGTCGTCCGCTCTGTTACCCCTTACGGTTCTGAGTGTTAGACCGGGTCAGATGAAGGGCAACCTATTCTTACTTTTTTGGTCCACGAACCCCTCCTTGGTGTGGACTCAGGATACCTCATATCCCAATCAAAAAGCTTAACTTTGGATTGGCTTCTTCTTTAAATACTGGCGTTTTTAATTTGGATATAACTGGCACCCTTGTCGTGTTTGCGATTATATAAAAAGGAGCGATTTCCATCTGTTGCCACTTTTGGTCACGCTACTCCCTGGGAGAAGGCAAGGTAGCATCTGAGGAGTTACCTCTGCCTTGAACGAAAAAGTTTCTCATTCTACCTCCGAAATGAGGATATTCGCGATTGATGTGTGGTTTTCAATGTTATAGTCATATAATTTGCGCTAACGAGAATTCAGTTGTCAAGATCTGAGGCGATTGTAAGCGACCAAAAAGCCGACCGAAACAACGGCGACTTGATATGCTGGGTGGGGATTTAAAAGCCTCGCGGCTGCATCCAGATTAGGCCTTTGATAGAACAAAATGGCTCAACCGGTTGCGACCTTATGAACGGGACAATGGCTAAAAAAGTGACGGCGGACATATATCATCACATTACATACACATCAGTTCCCCTCAGGTCTATTTGAGCACTTCACCCTTTACCTCCTCACCAAGTATTTTTAGTGTGACCTACTTTTCAGATATTTAGGGATTGTGCTTCTTATTGCATGCCTATTGTATAGCCTATATTAAAATTAGACTTATCTATTACAATTTCCGCCTTTTCATCTACACGTCGGTGATATTTGGTCCTCTCCACATCCTTGGAACAAAGCAGCATGAAGGACATCACCGATAATAAGAAAGAAAAATGTCGAAGGTAGAATGAAGCCGTAGGAACTGCGCTTCGGGCCTCCATTTTACTGTAACTCGATGAAGCACCCGATATTTTCAAATGTTGGGCTAACGACATCTGTTAGCCTCTCTGGAATGGTCATCTTTCATAGATCGCTCCTGTTGACGCTATTGAAAGTACTGTTCATGTCAGTCATCGGCAGGTGAAATGACAACTCGAATTTGTCACACCCGTGTTATCTTGGATTCAGAAAGGAGTCCATCCTGGTCCTTTCTGAACCTTCTTTTTGTTTTTATTTCGGGATTGAAATAGTCTTAGTCCACATCCACTTGATGGGAGACCATTTAGAGACAAAATTTAGTCCACGTACCTGACTTGCTATTTCGTCTAGGGCACAAACTCTTCCAGGAAAGCAGCGTAACCCGAGTGGTTCTAAGATGTTGATCGCTCTCCTATAAGTTAGATAGTTTTCGTTTTGGTTACAATTCCTACTCCAGTTGTATTTCAGACTATACAACCTTTTGGGAGCCATTTCGGCGATGACTTATTTATACCCCCAGGACGAACCTGCCAGTCGCCTTTTTAAGAAAATTGAGTGAATAGCCAAAAATGGGGCGGAACAGTAGAGGAGAATTTTAAATTGTTGGTAAGTTAAGATGAAACACATTTCAGTAAACTGTTAACGATGTGGCACAAACTAGGTCTGCAGCATGGCCTCTCATTTCATCCAAGAAAAGTTAAACTTGACATGATGTTGAGAACTGTAGTAAAATATTCCTTCCCCTGTTGTGCTGTTAATCATCGTGAATTAGGAGCAAACCCTCATCTTCCCTTGTAGGACCATAGAAATGGTCACGGCAGCTTGTAAATTTGTGATGCAGTATATGGTAGCGAAATGGCTGCTATAACGGAAGATTCTACTTTCTTTACAAAAGCAATGGTTTAATTCCTTTTGTCACGGAATCATCGTTAGATCGTTAAGATTCCCAAAAGAGCTAGAAACTTGGTTTCGCTCTATATCCCGACCATATTAACTCCCGGATTATTTTGGAACCGAGTGTAGCGTGCGCCATTTAGATCACTCTATTTTTTTGAGCGGTGGGAATGAAGCCAGAGGACCAAGCTTCAAGTGGTTATAATCCCGTAACATTGTGGGCAAGGGGAAGTTGAAAGGTACCCCAAAAATATTAAGAGTGCGAATATTATGTGATGGGTCACGGTAATGAATTTCTGAAGGTACAGAGCTTTCCATCAAGCCATTACAAGAGCTGTCCATCAAGCCATTACGGAATTGCAGAGATGTCGGGTTAAGGCAAGCCTGACGTTCAGGATATGTCGAGTAAAGTAGGTTCTTTTTAAAGGTTAGCATTCGAGTAAATCTCTTTTGCACAGATTACTCTATGCTGAAGGTCCATCCAGGAGAAAGCAATTGATGTAATATAAGAGACATTTGAAGCCCAAAGCGGAGTCTACAGGCTTATATCCTGATAATTTTTATGCCGTCTTGATTTGAGGAAGTGGCAGTATTAAATGGATCATGTAAGCTCTCCTGGGATACCGTTACTACGCTGATGACATCGGTTTGCTTGCTTATGGCGAAATGGACCATTGTCTAATGGTTCTGGATTTGGAGACGGAGGCAAGTACAGTCGGATTGGAAATAAATACTAACAAAACTTTCTGATAGGATTTTCCGAAAATACTCCGATTTGCTTTGCATCACTGTCCGTAGGTACTCAGGGAAGGCACAACTTGTGCCTGAAATATGTATTTGCAAATAAACAAGATAATAATGTTTCAGGAAGAAACCAACTGTGTTTCTATTTAGATTTAGTATTCATTGAACACATCAATCTTTCCATAATGATTTGGCAAACAATACTACAGAAAAGTAGCTTGATAGGTAAAGGTAATCGTCGACTAGAGCGTCAGTAAAAAGTACTTTACTTTTGGCTTTGATTCTTTAATCGTGCTGGTGATTAATCTTGCGGAGTAAGTTATCTTCACTGATTTCAATCCCCATGCCCTCGGCAATTAAAAGATTAGTATGTTACAGACATCTTTTTGGGAATTTCACCTACTTTGAGGTTTAGCCTCCTCATATCTCCCAGGGAAACATCAGATCAGAAGATGAACCTGAACAAGGTCAAAGGTCGAATTAACTACGCAACTTGTTTAACGGTGGAGATAGGGGGATTTGGGGATTTCAAAGTTCGTCCAATTGCGAATTCGGACGAACCCGGCCACAGAGAATATCTTTCATGGAGGTATGTTTGTGATTGGGTTAGGGTTGGAAGCGGACTTAAGGATATCCTCTGTTAGTTGTGAGAAAAGCTTCTTCAGCTTATGGACCATTTGCTATTGCCACATGAGGTTGAAAGCTTTCCTTGAATTCAGCAGGTTTTTTTAGGGACAGATGTGATTTTTGGAATCTTTACATCGTGGAAGAGGCAGAGTGAGATTAATGGTTGCGGAGCATTTCTTTAAGAGGATTGTTTAGATTTTGTCAAGCCCTATCGACTTCTTCTTTTTGTTCTGCTTATCTGACCGTTTTGGACTGATGAAATCTAGCCAAGAATTCTGGTTGGTCGAAGCGGGTGCTTGATTAGTCTAGTTCAGGTAACAGTTTGGAAGTATGTTGATACGGATTTTTTTTTTGGGAGTAGGGTAAGTGAATGCCTTTACGCACAGATTGTTGGACTCCTGCGGCAATACGCCGGACGGACTACCAACTAAACACCTCCCTCTCATTAAAGAACTAGCATGGAACGCTTTTAACACATTACTTCGTACTAGCCCGCTCTCACGGGTTTGGGAGCCTTCAGGTCAGGGAATTCCTTTCGCAATGTCATCTACATAACCGACCAGGCGCGACTTTTTTGACATGTGGCATGTTGAGTCTTAGCAGATTATCAGATAAAGCATTCCAGAGATCTGGCCCCAAAATGGATCCTCGTGCTATTCCTGACGTGATCCCCATCCTCCTCTGGCCTCTAGCGTGTCATAGAGAAAGGAGCGATCTTTTAGATAATCCCTCAATATCCGCAAGAGATAGCTTGGTATATGGAATGAGTTTTCTAATGCACCTAGCATATCTGTCCATCTTACGGAATTGAAAAAGTGTTTCTGATATCAATCGTTACGAGAAGCACAACCAGTCGAAATCGGGCTCCGGGCCATCTTTTCCTTTGGTGATTAGCGCAGGTCTCGCCGCCATCCAGCAAGAAGAAAAAATGTCCTCATTCAGCAAGTCTGGCCGTTGCTGGAATACCAGTTTGTAAACTTTCGCCAGGATACCATCTGAACCTGGCGCCTTCTTGTCTTTCATGGTGAGAACTGCTTCTTCGAGCTCTCTTATTGTAAAAAGGGAGTAATCCTCAACGCTTTCCGCGCTATTGACACCAACTCATACGGGATGTCTGGGAATAATGCGTGTACAGTGCGGTCCATCTAGTCGGTAGTTAATATGCAGGGTTTCCGCATAGCCCCGATTTTCCGAGTGATAACTTACCGTGTATTGTTTGGAGTGGTAGGTTTTGAGGAAATGTTCCGCAGGGAGCGTGTTTGTCACATCCGCCATGATTTACTTGAAATGTTGAATGGTTTGGTTGATTGGTGTTTGACTTCGATACTCGAATGAAGAACGACGTTGAAATCATCCGTTTTGAATTAGGTAAGTGTGGGATGAAGGGACCCGTTTTTTGGACGTTCTGCCTCGCCATAACTTTGGCAAAGTTTAAACGCTTGCGTTTGTTTATTTATTGTTAACTAACAGTCCATCAGTGCCATCATGCAAGAATGGGAACGCTTAAGAACGAGGTCTTAGACGGAACTACCTTGTGATTTACAGTGTCGAACGCTTTAGCAAAGTCAGTGTAGATATGCACTTCCTGCCATGAATTTACACATCTGGCTACAAAGTTGGTAATGTCGAACAGGTTGGAAGCAGTGGACTTACGTTTAACAAAGTCGTGTTGCTCTTCCATTATTAGTTGGTAAAATCGAGCAGGTCGTGTTGTTCTTTCACCATCAGGTAGCCACAGTGGTCGGTCAACCAATCGCTGCATACCTTTCCGAGATTTTGCAATAGAAGGGGAGGATCGAAATCGGACGGTATATCGCAAGAGTGCGTTCGCCATTTTTGTAAATGGGGATAATGAGAGCCTATTTCCACAAGCAAGGAAAATCATTCCCTGAGGCTTGTGCTGAAAATAATGGAGAGGGGAACAGAAATGTGCTGACCTGTTGAAGGAAAAAGACATTTAGAAGATCGTTGTTACTATGGTCGACATTAACGTTAACTCATGGGTTGGCGGGAATGGTCGCAGTTTATGCACTTATAATAAGTGCGGATTAGGCTACAAATTATCCAGGATATCGATTTCTCTAAGGCGAGAGGAGTCTAGTTGTTCGCAAGAAGGTCCTTGGTCGCGGTTAAATCCTTTAATCAGAAAATCCTTAGTGTTGGAGTCGGAGATGATTATCTGAGTGGTCCCGGAGCTATCGGCGGGCTCTCCTAGAATGATTGGATAAATTTCTGCTTCCTCCGAATCGTAAAACGGGTGCGCCTGTGGTGCATGGTGGATTTGTGACTTCTTCGCTTTCCTTCAAATGTTTGGTGCTATCTTCAGAAATTTTCGATTCATTCCACGTCCGAAAACGATTTCCATACAACTCCCCTAACTATGGAAAACTAAATCCTTTCCCTGCTTAGCATTTCATTCAACGGACCCTTCTTGTCTTTTACCGTCAATTAACTGCTGTCTTAACCAAGTGAAAAACGGTGTAATATAGAGAACTGGGTAATTAACAAAATGGGAAAATTACACGTCTCTATTCGCACTTTAGAAACGTCTGATAACAGCAGAAGCCCTGCTCAAGTCCTTCTCTTATTCAGAAATGTAAACTGCACTTTGTATGCACAAAGACGCATTAAGTCCTGAGAAGAAGATACAGAAGAAACCCATCCGTCCAACAACCTGTCTTCCTTCGCCCATTCTCGTTTCATATCGCTTGCTTGCATGGTGGCAAGTTTCTGGGAGGTTTACTCTTCGTACTAACTTCCAACTCAAGAAAATTGAGAAAATCCTGAATGTCATGCAAAAGTTCCTGATGTATGATTAAGCAAACATTTATTCAACTCCACATACGATTTATACGCAGGGAATTCGTTGAATGTTTAAGTAGCCAAACTGAATTACTTCTTAATATTAAAATTTCCATTTGGGCAAAGAATTCCTCTCGTCTGTGATCAATTTTTGTGCTTAACTTTAATTAAGATCCGAAAGTGCCATTAGCATTTAAATGAATACTTCATTAAGTTTTCTTCATATACAGTAAACTTTGGTGGAAAATGCTGAACCGTAATTGTGGCATTCAAAATAGTCTTAGTAATTAAATGCTAATGACAAGGGGAAACCGAAAACGTTTCATACTAAACACACGGTCACAGTCGTTGTAGCTTTCACTGGTACAACTCCGGGTTTTCGAGCTGTTCCATTTCTTTGTTAACAAGGAAAATATCTTGAGCTTCCGTTCGATAGCTCAATGACAAGACGAAACAACAAGGAATGGGGTTTAACCATACAAAGTAAAAGGGAGGAGTTAAACACCAGAAAAGATTTCAGCCTTTCTTCCAGGGACCAATGTCAGCACCGAGTCGGAGCAAATAGTCAATCATTGCTAGATGAAAGGACCTAAAGGGTATGACCACTCACGTGAAACGAACCTTTTTAAATCTCCACTTTAATTCTTCCTTCCCTTAAACTGTCTTCACTGCCTGTCTTACTGCACTTTATTGAAATGCTTCTCTACCCGGAAAAAAGGACATACCCTCCTGACATAGGGTTAACGCTGTTTACAAGCTTACGGGTGCGCCGATGAGAAACGAAGGTAATTGAAAGTAAATATAATGAATGATGGAAAGCATTACGTTACATCACGTAAAAGGGGTGGGGAGTGCTTTCTGTAGGTCTTACTCTACAACTTTCCCTTACGGAAATCATGATTCTGCACAAGACAGCTGATTTAGTCTCATTATGCTTTTTCAACGTCATCATCATCCCCGAGCACTCAGCAATATACACACGTTAAACAGGCCTCGATAAATTAACATGCAAAGTGCGCAAGAAAGCTGGGATCGGAAGGGTTTGATGAATTTTTAAACAGCTTTAATGATACTGTCGGGGCTGAAGTGATTCATTTGCAGTTGACGTTGTAGGAACACTTGAATAGACGCCCTGTTTAGGCCTGTTAGTGTCGGGTTTAGGAAACAGGAAGGCTGACTTGAATGGTTATAATATGATAATTACAAATCAATAATCATCCCTAATAGATGCAATGTGCCTAAAACGACGCCGTTAATCTTTTTTTTATTTTACACAAAAAAACCTCAGCAGGACGAGTATATATCACCCACAAAGCATATTTTCTGTCAGATATTCAAGACTGTTTAGCTGGATGTAAAAAGGGGTCAAGATGGCAATATTGAACCATAAGTTGACCCAATACCGGAATAAAAATTTGACCTAAATACCTAGTGAAAGGGTTAGCACGTAAAAGAAATTTTTCGGATGGACTTTTTTCGATCACGTAGAGCACAGCAACCTTATGGCAAGTATCGAATAATAATATATTGAAATCTATAACATGAACGCTGAAAGGGCTAGAGAATCCTTCCAAATAGACGGAGCGAATTTATGCAAACCTGTTTTTGAAGGATATGAAAATGTTACACATAAAAACAGCCATAAATTGGGAAGCAAAACGTTTCAACACGCATTCAGGGATTTAATAATGACCCTTTGCTATTCTAAAAAATCTGATTATGGATGGTCTGGGTGTCGTGACGAAGAAAACATCAATAAGGGAAATTTTTTCTTTGTTGATTTGTATCCTAGTTCGAAGAAAATGGCTTGGACAGGACTATGCTTTGTTGCTGACTTTATCCCCAGATGATCCCAAGCCAAGGGACGTAGACAATTATTATATTTAAATGGAAGTCAAACATTTAAGCGCCTCAGGGAGTCAGTTGAATGTTTGGGTGCAGCTATTTGACATTGTTCAACTTAACTTCAGCTTGGGGATCAACCAATTCTATTGATGTCAATATCTTCTCTGAAAGGAAATTAGTTGGATTTGAAGTTCTTGACTTGGAATTTGCAAATAAGGAATATATGCATGTTAGGTGTGATTGTTTTTCGATTACGATATTTGCCATCCAAGCGAGTTTTCAAGGTTAGCTTCGGAAATGTAAATGCGTTATTTCAAAAGATTGTCAGTCTGCCCGGCAACTCAACTTGAACTCTCTTCACAAACTCGGTGAAGAGTAGCTAGGTACCACTCACGGTTAAAATTAGCGCTGTAGTGAAACTTTTCAAAACGCAAACTCCTATGGAGCTAAAGGAAATCCAACTGGTTCAAATCTTCAGAACCAGCAAGTCGGGTTTACGAAATATTCCACCCTGCGACCAGCTCATTTCATGCATTTTGAAGTCCCAAAAAATTGTTTAATTAGTGTTCGTAGCGTGGCCCTAGGTTGACTTCGACAATTGCAAAAGAAGTTCCTGAAGGTTTCTCTCTCCTCTCCTTCATCATTATCAGCCGCGTATCAACCGATATTCGGTCTAGGCCTACTTTAGAAAGGAACTCTAGGCATCCTGGTTTTGCGTTGGAGTCCACCAATTCGATATTCCTAAAAACTGTCTGGCATTCAGACCTACGCCATTACTCAATCTGAGGCAGAGTCTGCCTCCTTTTCTTTTTCCATCATACAAGTTGTCCTTATAGACTTTTCGGGCTGGATCATCCTCACCCGCACTCTACTTCTCCACTAAATGCCCTTGGGGCGACCCACTTGCCGACCATCGTGGGCGAGTGAATTCTATTGCACGGCGTAGCCAGCAATGCAATTGTTACCCCTCTTTAATGTGTGACCTACCCCCCGCCACTTTCACATTCCGGTCATATTGCGTAGGACCGACAGGCCTGTGCGTGGAATAAGTTCCTCGTTTGGAATAGCGCCAGGCTAGCTTATTCCGATTATACGTTGCAGTCAGGTATCGTCCAAGAGCTTGGAGCTTTTGAGTAACAGTACGGGTCACTTCCGATGTGCTACTCCGATATAACAACACAGAAAAACACTAGCTTAGAACAGTCTCACTTTGATAATTGCATTTCCAAATTTGAAACAAGGCAGCGAAAACGGATCTAGTGCACTTTATGCTTCGGACAACATCCAGTTCGGTGCCACCGTCGGCAGAAACCACACTTCCCAGATATACAATATATTGGCTATGTACATAGGGAGAGTAGGATAATCCGTCATATTGAGAAGCTTGGTGTCAGGATGTAAACCTGACGGACTCTGCTTTGGATTTGCTCCTCCTGGGCGGAGTGAAAGCTAAAGCTTTCTCTAAGTTGATCGAAATCTGGTGAATGATCCGTAGTGTGGTGATTTGAACAATGCAAAAGAATCCCAAACCAATCTGTTCTTTTTTCTGTTAAGCTCCAGAGATATCGTTTGATGCGTTCCAGCATTCATTTATCTATTATCTCTGCAACGGAAGGGAGCATGCAGATACCCGTCCCATTGTTACTCCTAGAACGGGTGCCCTTTTTGGGAATCTTAGCGATTATTCCCTTCTTCTACTCTTTATGAAATGTCTCGGATTACCAAGATTTCCATGCTGGTGGAACTACCGGATCTGCAGTAACTGCAGATGTAGCGATAAATAACTCTGTGATGAGACTGTTACGCCCAGCGGCTTTACTCCATTTGAGTGCATTGATGTCCGCAATGATTTCTGTTCTGCGTGCAGGCACTGTGCGTATTCGGAAATTATGATAACTAGGCATCAGGTCCGCAAGAGGGCGAATTTTGTAGGATATGGTATGGTTACAAATCGTAGTGACACACAGGACCATCGAAAGATTTGCGACCAGAAGCAAGCTCCTTCATGATGCGGCATATACAGGGTGCGGCAGCATAACTTCCTTTTTTCGAAACTCAATAAAAACTATTGTATGCATTGGAAAATATTTATTTATTTTTTATAATGTAGGTACATGTCTAAAGTTTTTATTTACATTGTTTTCAAGATCAAATCTGTTAGGTGATGCCCCCATTCTCCATACATTGGGTAAACCGATTTCTGGCGTTTGTCATGACTCTTGTTAGCATAGCAGGTGTTATGTTGGCAATTTCTTCTTGGATGTTGGTGTTCAAATCTTGTAGGGTTCTTGGACGGTTCACATAAACACGGGATTTCAAAAAACCCCATAGAAAAAAATCACAAGGGGACAGATCGGGAGAGCGTGCCGGCCATTCCAAATCGCCTCTAATTGAGATAAGGCGCTCTGGAAAGTGTTCCCTCAAAACAGCCATCGATGCTCTTGAAGTGTGTGCTGTTGCACCGTCTTGTTGGAACCAAGTGTCCCCCAAATCCAAATTTTCTAGCCGTGGGAAAAAAAAATTCTGTAGCATGTTTACATACCGGTCCGAATTCACTGTCACTGTAATTTCATTTTCCTCAAAAAACCAGGGACCAATAATTCCAGCTGAGGAAATTGCACAACACACTGTGACTTTGGGTGAATGCAAAGGCTTTTGATGCAATTCTCGAGGGTTGGTGTCAGCCCAGTAGCGCATGTTTTGTTTGTTAACCGACCCACACAAATGAAAACGGGCTTCATCGCTAAAAAAAACAATAGCGCTCTCGGGAACGACATCAAGAAGAAGCTCACATGCATTCATCCGAGAATTGAAGTCACGTTCTGAAAGTTCCTGCACTATCGCCATCTTATAGGGATGAAAATGAAGATCATCACGAAGAATTCTTCTCACAGAACGATCGGATAGTCCAATGGCATATGCGTGTTTGCGCGCAGAACTCCGTGGCGATCGCAACATTGACGCTCTCACTGCTTCAATGTTCTCAGGTGATCTAACGGGCCGAGGGACTCCAGTTCTTCCTATTGTGGCACTTGCAGTTTGTCTGAATGTAGTGACCCATGTAACAATTGATTTGCGGTCTGGGACGGGAGCCAACGGGGCTAAATTAAACCGATTCCGAAATGCACACTGTGTTGCAATAACCCAATATCCGCTTCAAAAGTAAACCTCAACGGCAAAGGTACGCTCCTCACTATTCCAACGCATGATGGCGACTGAACCGTGTCGGGACAAAACTTTACAGTATCCCCTCTTGAACGAGTCCACTAGAGCGCCGCTATGACATCAACTAACTGAGGGGCGCGCATTTTAAAAAAGGAAGTTATGCTGCTGCACCCTGTACTTCAGAAATCCTTGCGTTCTCCCTTGATCAGCGCAATAGCAAATTTTATTTCGTCAAGATGCACACTACGCTGAATTTCCCGGAATTTGGTCTGGTATCGGAGTTCGAGCACGTCACGTCCGCCATTACTAGCAGTGGTCGACAGAGCCTTCATGCCCTTTCGTTCATCGATCCAGTTTCACGACTCCGAACCAATCAGATCACATGGCGGTTGGCCTCGATGCTTATCGTTATTCTTAGTAGAGTATTCAGTGTATCTGTCATCCGATCAGCAAGATAGTTATCCTATTGGAGAGCGCCGGCAGAATCATTCAATCGGTCGATGTAGAACTTGGGGGGGAGGGGGGAGAAAATTATGCAGACAAACCGGATCCAGGGTGAAACTTGTAGGGGGCTTTCGTATTATCCCTATTTTTCAATGAAATATATATTTCTAACCACCGAGCAACTCCGGGCCTGGGGTGAATCCACCCCCCATCTCCCCATTCCCCTCTCGTCAGGCTTACTTAGCAAGGTCGAAGACTTGAACCCTCCGGACACAACATGCAAGCGAATCTAAACTACCATCAGATGGTGATTCCTTCCCAGGCCGATGTCAGCGTCTCTCCTTCTGTGTCAATCTAGGAGACAGTTCTAAAATGTACTGTTGATCGCAAAGAGGTTAATCTGATTGCTCATATGGTGCTCGAATTATGTGAAACCAATAGCGATTCAGCGTAAGCTGCAGAAATCCACAAACCTCCCATCATTATCGTAACAGTCTCAAAGAATGTGTTTCCCAATCACATATCCGAGCAAGGTGTTGTCAAAGCCACTTTAGCATTCAAATCACCCATCAGGATCATAATGTTGCCTGTCCTGAAATGCGTGTAATTGCTCGTAAGACGCGTCCTTTTCAATTATATCGAGAGTGTCAGCGGATTCCCGTCTGGAATACCCTCTAGAGTCGATTTTGTCTAAAAAAAATGTCTAGCTCATATGGTTGGAATTTTTGCTCGACTTCGAGAAAACGAACATCCTGAGGACGTCATCGAGGAACGTACGCACATTCCAGAAACTAATCATATTCCGTTTCCGATAGCTAGAAGTATTCGACGTGAGGTCAATCTCTATCCGAGGCGTTATTGATGCTTCGGTAGCACTAAAGTTTCCAAATTTGCCAGTTGCTAGCCCACAAATTTCTATCCCTTTTCGTTACCTCATACGACAAGCAGGAAATACTTCGAGTGTATTCTTAAACCCCCCCTTTTCATCGAAACAGTTTTTGTAAATTTACATAAGGAAGCGCGGATTACATTGTCGTAGCTGTCATCGGTTGTCATTCGCGGTCTCAAAGTTATCTTCTCTTATCTTTATTCTCATTTGACCTACACTATTTGACACTCTTAGTCCTTTGGTTTTTAGTGCTGACGTTGCCACGATGTATTTCGTCTTACTTTCATTAATGTGCAGCCCAAGATCTCGCGTTGGTCGCTGCATGCTCTATCCAGATCGAGGTAGATTCCTCATCTCGAGTTGTTCTTTCCATGATATCAATATCGTTAGCATAGGCCAGTAGTTGGGTGGACTTGAAGGGAATAGTGATTCTCGCATTGGCGTCAGCAATGCGGATCATTTTTTCCGGGCCACGTAAAAGAGGATGCATAATAGGGCAACCTCTTGCCTTAGACAGATGTTGATGGTGGATGGTATTGAGGGTGATCCTGCTGCTTTTATCTGGCCTCGCGAATTGGTTAGGGTCAGGTTTCCTTGTTTTGGTCTTGATGAGAAGTACCTCTAACCGTGGTTTGCCTTTCGCGCGTAGTTGACCTCAGCTTTGCTTCAGTGAAGTCACTGCCGTCGCACCTCTGGCGGGGTGACGACGCCCCATTTTGCGCAACTGGGGGCTGTGTTAACGCTTTGCTTTTCCCTCGGTTTCTCTACGGCAGTCTTCCAGGGGTAACGCAGGTGTGTAATAAGGTACAGGACTTCCACCATCTCCATTATGTCATTTTTGACACCCATAGAGACCCCTTAATTTTTCTTTGGATCACCCCAGAATTCTTCAGTAGCTTTACTTCCAGTACTCTTGTCTTTCAGATGAGGTTCATCCTCTTCACTGAGATGAGTTGCATTTCCGTCTGGTTAATGAATTTTTCAATGCTTTTTCCCGACAGGAGAGTGTCACACAACTCGGAGCTTGCCATCTTACCTCGTGGATCTTTTTCCAACCTCGAGCTCGGGGAAGTCTCGTTTTTCTGGCTGCCAGAACTGTAATCCACCACGGTGCCACTCTCTTCTAGTTGCTTTTTCTCCTGGGATATTAGACCTTTCTAGCTTTTCACTAGATGACCGTCGTAGCTACGCGTTTCTTGCATGCGTATGGTCACGTAATTCGCGCTAACGAAAATTCACTTGCCAATATTCGTCTGAACATCGAAGTCAACGGTAAGCGACCAAAAGGCCGGTCGAAACAACGGTGGCTTGATACGCTGGCGCTGGCGTTTGATAAAATAAAATGGTGAAAAGGAATTGTTAGTATAATGTCCCATTTTAGTGGGGAGCGTGGTGTATTGCCGCTTCTTTTAAAACTTTCGACTATTGCCGGTTGTGTGCCATTGAATTGAGGAGCCCAGCTGCAAGCCCCTCTCTATGATTCCCATGATTGTCTGTGTGTACTGGGGCGCGTGGGTGGATACAAATCTTTATGGAAGTTTGTAATCAAAGCCAGGAACAGGCGTTAGTCAGGACTCCTCCTCTCAACTGAATCTGCATTGCCTACTTAATAAACGAAGGCAGCTTTAAGATTAACCTGAAAACCGCTTGCACGAGATGTAGTAAGATAACAGAAAGCGACAGCTGTCCATGTGCAACCTATTCCAAATCGTGCGTGTCATGTCGGGATATCATTGTCACTCACGTTCGTTCACTACCAGGCCGATTGGTGGTTATCCGAGGCTACGCCTGGGAGAAGTGCCGCGACTCGCTTCAGAAATAAATAAGAGTCGTAGCTATCCAGCTAGTTTGTCTATCGGAGCCCATTTGGCCCCGGCCAGCATAGGAGTTTGCTTTGGTAAGATAATGGTTGCTGGCTGCGTTTCAGGATCGCGGAGGCCATCCACAAATGACTTTCAACTTCGCTGCAACAGTGGTCAGTGTTTTACCAACCCTTTATATTCCAGAAAGGTGCTGGAATACTTTACCAGAAAACCATTTTGATGCAGATCTTCCTACGCACAGTCGAGTCGTCTATTATCATTTATTCCAGCTAAATATTCGCTCCACTCTTTTATAATTTTGGTGTCCTCGCTAATTGCCATTACGACAAATGTGATTGACTTTTCTAAAGTGATTTTCGTCACAACATTAAACTTACGAGTAAATGGGATTCTTCCCCTAATTTGATTCATTCAGTTGTAAAGTGGGGGGGATATTTTAGGCTCCAAACATTGAGTGATAAAACTGAAATGTAAATATTGAGTGGAATGAATCTTCGGGGGTTTTCTAAATAAGATTTACATTTCATTCCCTGCTAATTCAAGCACTGAAATATACTCCATTTAATCGACAATTTAACGATTTTAAAAATAAGTCAATCTAAACTCAGCAAGCTATTATGGACATTTGAGTTATTTGTTTTCATTCACTTACCAGAATTTTTATCGCCAATTCAATGCAGTAATAAATTCTCGCGAAAGCGCTTCTTTCCATCGTAAAACTTGATTAGGACGATTATGACGATATCCACAGCAATAAAATTTAAAAGAAACTATCCAATCGCCGGATATCTACATAAGAGTGAAAATCTTTTAATCTCTCCTATTCGGTACCCAGTTTTTTTGCAAGTATCGATAGGTATCATGGAAACAGGTATGTGGACCCGGATGCATGCGCTCCTTCACATCTTGCTTAATGGGATTAATTGAAAAGGTGTTATCAGTGGAACCATTTCACAGTTTTCTTCCGAATTCCATTACTAAGTGCAAACCATCCTACATTCTCAGTAATTAACTAGAATACTAAATGGATATTGGTTTCTGGGGACTTCATAGGATTTTCGGTAATATCCTTACTCCCACATTACCCCAACGAAATAAGCAATAATCAGATTAAGGATATTGATTTATAATGCAACCGTTTGGTGTGGTCTGAGTTTAATATAAAACATGCTCATACCTAAGCATACGTATGTATATAGATATGCATATCCAGGAAGTGTGTGAACACACAAGCATCCCACATATGCATACTTACGCTAATGCATTTTCGCGCGAACATATAAGTTTTAGCATATTGCATTTCGTGACGAAGTGTGTGCAAGTGTTCATATAATATGTTAAGTGTGTAGCTATCTACCCAGGGGTGTTGCGGAAAGCCAAGTGCGATATATCCACGCTGAAAGCAGGATCTATTCACGAGAAAATTTATGTATCTCGCGTACTTAAGTTTGCTTCGCCTGATTACAGGTTTCGCACTGCATGCTTAATTCGTAGGGAAATTGATTATAATGCGAATATGCAATTATAGCACCACCTTCATGTGATTAATATTTTTTGACAAATATAGTATGAAATTGATGTTGAACTTTTTATGGAGATTGTATCTTTATGACGAATTAAAATAGTTATGAAAACTTTTTCTGGAATATTGACTGGTATGCCTAGATAAAAGTTGACTCCATAAGACAATAGGATATAGGAAATGGAGACAATAGGTTGGGTTTGGTGGCTTAGATAAAGCAGCAGCTTGTTGTCATGTTCTGCACAGAGGTAACTGACAGTAGTGTGAATGTCAGCCTACAAAGTATTTTGTGGTTACACGACTCTCTTTTCTTCTTGGTGCGGAGCTTGTCCCTGCATTTTTCGCGTCTTCTCCCCTAGAGTGTCCTCTAGGTTCCTCTTTTCATATACGAATCTTTGACAGTGGAAGAATATGCGCTGTGGGTCCTCTTAGATTTCATCGCAGCTTGGACAATCCACTTTAAATATCTACAGGTACTGAGATATCCTTCACCCCGCGCTAGAAACTGGGTGAGATTATAATTGATCTCACAATGCTGTCTTTCCAAAATCTCCTTAATGGCAGAGATCAGCTTGTGTGTCCAACAGCCCTTTCTCGAGTATTCCCAAGGCTCTTGCCATTCATTTATAGATTTCTCCCTTTCATCGTTCCCCATCTGCAATATAGGAAAGGTAGACTTCCCATTGTATATGTTCTTGATCTTATCTGCTATCTGAGACAGTCCTGAAGGCACAACCTTACGAATGTCCCTATATAGGCTGCATTCAGTTTATTAGCATCAAATGGGACCTGAAATGCCTTTCCTCAAATTGGGGCCGCTTACAGCAAGATCGAGCGCATCACCCTTGCTGTAAGCAACCTGTACACCGTGGCCCACCATATTTCTTGTGGGTGCTTTGTCGCAAATATATAACACGTGTTGCTTATAACTGAGCTTCGCGTCTATCATCACTTCCAAGCATTTGATGGTCAACTTGGAAGTGATTCATTTTACGGCCTTTGGTGATGAGGACCGCGTCCGTATTTTTCCCGTAGGTGTCAGAGCAGAAGTCTCTAGCCAAACTTTAATAGCGCTGATTGCATTGCATGCGTAGAACTCAGCATCTTGGAGATGCATTGCGACTACAAACAACGCTACATTGTCGGCATAGCTAACCAGTGTAGTTTCTTTCGGGACCGGAAGATTAAGCACATGGTTGTACATGATTTTTTTTTGGTAGGGTAGCTGAATGCATTTACGCACACAGTGTTGGACTCCCGGTTCGGTACGCTGTCGGACTACCAACTAAACACCTCCCCATCTTCAAAGAGTTAGCTTGGAACGGTTTGTCACATTACTTCGGGCTAGTCCTCGTACTCTCCCGCCTTGCGGAGCCTTCAAATCAGGGAATTCCTTTCACCAACGGAAGGAGAGAGGAGGAAGGGAACTGTCAGTTTAAGGAACCCCCTGCTATCCGGTTCCTCCACCGGTCGAGTTCTATCTTCTTAGCAACGAGAAGCACCGGAACGTAATGGGCAGCACGGCTCCACCTGCCAGCACTCCTCAGCATTTCTTCGAAAATGTTGTCTGGAGAGAGATCCCCTATGTTTAAATAGAACTACTGACGAACCCCATCCCACCTCCAACAAGAAAAAAAAGTGTGGTGGGCGTCGTCCACAACTCCATTGAAACACATAATCCGGATATCGCGCCTTTCCAATCTTGTGCAGGTAAGACTGAAAACTTCCATGTCCACTTAAAAATTGGGTAAGGAAATAGTCAGTCTCACCATGCTTCCGATTCTGCCACGCACCTAAGTTGCCGATGAGCCACGCAGTCTATCTGCCTCTAGTTTCATTTTGCCACGAGAGCTTCCACTCGTCTAGAGTGCGTTGCCGTTCTTCGCGATCAACCACCTCCCTTGGCTCATCTCCCTTCCGCTTGTATATGGCTTGACCCTCCTTAGCAAGAAGGGCAACGGGGATCACTGCCGCCATCACCATCACGGCGTGCGGTACGCAAATGCCACCCGCAAAGCTCCCCGTCTCTGTACTTGCGCGAGACGTTTACGATAGACCTCCTTGTTAAGAGCGTCAACCCATACCTCTGCGCCATAGAGCAAGACAGACTGCGTTAAACTCATCAGGAGACGTCGCCTGCTAGACGTAGGACCCCCAATGTTTACCATTAGCCTATTTAACGCCGAAACTCCGGCTGCAACCCTGTTCGCTGCTGCTTTGATTTGTTCAAAAAGGCTCATCTTTGAGTCAAGAGTCAGCCCGAGGTACTTTACCGCTGATTTTGACTCGATTATCGACTCGCCGAACGATATAGGACGCAAGGGTCGGAATTTTCTTTTTAGTCAGGATGACTACTTCAGTTTTTTTCCAGTGTAAGGTTGAAACGATGAGTAGTCATCCATCCGCTTACCCGTCGCATCATTATGCCGAGTCTGCTTTGTGCCTGTTCGACAGTGCGTCCAGCAACAAGCGCTGCGACATCATCTGCATAGCTGACCAGGCGCGACTCTTCTGGCATGTCGAGTTTAAGTAGACTAGCATAGGTAGCGTTCCAGAGGTCCGCCCTAGGATGGATCCCTGTGCTACCCCCGACGTGACCTCCATCCTCCTCTGACCCTCTAGTGTTTCATAGAGCTGGGAGCGGTTCCTCAGATAGTCTCTCAAAATATCCGTAAGAGATAGTTCTGCACGTTGAAAGTATTGTCTAGTGTGCCTAGAATGTCTTTCCATCTTACGGTATTAAATGTGTTTCCGACGTCAAGCGTTACGAGGAGCACCACCCGTCGAGTTCGGCGGCTATGTGCCCCTGCTCGTCGAACGGAGTCCACGACTTGCATGACAGCATCAATTGTGGATCTCTCCGCTCTAAAACCAAACTGCCTGGGAGATAAATCTCCGGCAGCGCGCATCGCTTCAGAAAGTCTATTTCTGATGAGCTTTTCGAGCACTTTCCCAGCAGTGTCAAGCATACATAGTGGGCGGGATGAAGACGGCAATTCGGGGTCGCTTTTCCCTTTATAGATCAGCGCAAGCCTCGCCACCTTCCAACGAGCAGGCTTTTGCTTTCCATAGAGAGGACTGCCTGTTCCACCTCTTTTATAGAGAAAAGTGGACAGTCCTCTGCGCTCTCCGCGCCGACGTCATCATCCCATACGGGGTGCGCAGGGAAGAGGTGTTTAAAACTACCACTCCTGTTCTCGCCGCCATTCCCAGAATTTGTTTCCCTCTGGAATCTGTGTGAGGTATTCTTCATTCAGGTGCCCTAGCACTGAAGTCACCCCCGACCAGGATCCGCCCATCCGTGCCTAAGATAGCGTCCTCCAAAGCATTAAGCCTCCGTCGAGAGTTCGGTATCGTCTCATTCGGCGTAAGCTAGCCACTAAAAAACGGTATCCCTGAACACCGAATCCAGACAAAGCCGTCCCCTCGGCCTTGGGCGAGAACCCTAAGCAGGGTGCCGTCCCGAACCCAGATGGCAACGGTACCTGATATGTCAGGGTGCCATGAAACTGCACCCTTGTTTTGATACTGCTCACTGATGAGTACTAAATCAGCTTTGGTCTCCACAGCGAACTGCGCTAGCAACTCGTGAGCGGTTGCACTCTGGTGCATATTATTTGTAGGATGCGAATCATGTTGACTGTGTCCTAGCTCTTTCCAGTTCTGCCCTGAAAACTGTACACCGCCCCGATCTCGCAGTCTGCACAACGCTCTCATCAGTCACGCCACGGTCCTTGCATAGGACGCAGCTTTCACTTTCATTGCAGGTGTTCGCTTTATGTCCTGCCTGACCGGATTTACGGCATGTTACCCTTCTGTCAGGTCCCCGACAGGTTGCAGATGTGTGCCCATACTCCAAACATTTGTAACATTTGGTTGGGGCGACCCGGATTCGTATACACACTACCCAACCAATTCTTATTTTCCCGTTGTTTAGAAGCTTCCTCGCAGATTGCTCAGCAACTTCCACCACAGGAGTTTTTGGCCTCGGGAGTTCGCAGAGGTGGTACCAATTCGGACATTGGTTACCTCTTCACATTCGCGTTCGATGGTCTCTTCTACCTCATTCTTTTCTGTGAGACAGTCAAGGTCTCGAATTTCCAAAGAACACGTAGGTTCCAGGCTGGAAATCAAAGCTTTTTCTCACAGGAGCCCCTTGACTGCTTTATAGAATGTGACTTTATTTAAAGCCTTCGGGCCTAGTACGGCTAAGATTCCACTAACCTTCGTTTTACGAATGGAAGACACTTCTGCTCCGCAAGCTTCGGATTTAATCACGGATTTCACCGAGGACTTCCGCAAAAGTCTTGCCTTCCTTCGGCTTAATAAGCAAAGCTGTCGGTCTAGTCCTCCTTCGTCTCCCCATCTTTTCTTTTGGTGCTCCGTCCTTCGTGTTCGCCTTCATTTTAGGCAGAGGTTTTTCTGATGGCGCGACGTGTTGTTGTCTTTTGTTCCTCTTCGCCTTCTTGTTTTGAGCATTCAGCTTCAGATGTCCTTTCCTCCTTTCGTTTTTTACCAAGTTTGCTCTGCATTGGGCTGACAGCGATCCGTTTCGTACTCGTGGTGTTCTCGTCGGGAAGCGCGGCAGTTTCTGCTTCCTGCGGATTTTGCCTTATTTTCCATGTCCGCCTATAGTATGAAATTCTGTCCAGGAGCTCCTCCAGTTCCATTAGCCCGTTTTTCATCTCCTTGCCGACGTTTTTCTGGAGGAACGTCGCATGTGCTTCACAACTGCCGTGCATTTCTTAATAAGCCTTTCCTCTTCAGCTTGCGCCAGAGTAGTCGACAGTCCTCCCACTCGGCTTATATTCGAAACCATTTGGTTAGTTTCGGCAGTTTCCCCTGTGCCTATTTTCACAATTATAGCGCTGTTTGGTATGGTCTAGGTTCCTATCTGTGTTGCAAGTGCCGCATGATTTTGCGAGTCCCTCTCTCCGTCTGCGCGTCCCGATATCTCGTCGGGTATTTCAGCCCTTTTTGTGTCCTTCCCTGGGCGCTGGGGCGAACGGCGCATTTTCGTGCTGCGAATAAACGCAGCCAGCTCACTCTCCATTTCCACTATCTCCTCATTTCGTTTATATAAATTCTCCATTTGAGTTGTTTACCAGCGCATCGTATGCAAGGGAGCGGGCTACAATAGTCAGGAACGGGTATACCCTCGGGGACACAGCCCCTACCCCAGCTCCCTGAGGCCTGACCTACAGTTAGCTGATCCCGGAATTCACGGACGAATCAGCGCTCGTTCGGGGCAACGCGGTCTACTAATACCGGTTCAATGCATACTACCCGACAAGGGTCCCGAAGAGGCTGGCTCTTGATACACGCCACAACTACCACCTTAGCAGAGCTAGGCTCACATCATCCCATCGACAACTCCTTGTCGACGGCTCCGGGGACTCCCAGCGTGTCCGGGGTATGTCGGTCATTAGCAGTTCGCTCCTCACCGAGAAATTTCCTCGAGGCTACTACCTAGGACGCAGTTATTATGCCAGCTAGGCGGTCAGAACTACTTGCTCGGGCACCTCGGGAACGCCACTCCCCGTGTCGTAAGCGACCCGTGGAGGATCGTTGACGATCCCTGGGGGATGTACATGATGTTCCACAGCAGTATGCCCGGTACGGAGCCCTGTGGGACATTTGTCGAAACAATGTACTCCTGGGGTCCGCTATCGGTGTCATATCATATCCGATCTTGTAAATAGCTATCGGCAATAGCAGTGAGATAGGCAGGAATACCAATCTTCACAGGGATTATTGAATTAGGTTCCAATTGAATGAATTTCTCACGCCCAGGTTCACCATGTAATATCCACTACAGTTACCATGAGTTTCATGGGCTTTCAGCTTGTAATTGGATAGTTCCAGCTCAATCGGATGGAGAGGCCACAAGACTTTATTACGATTTTGTAAATATACTGGACAGCAAACCCATTATAACATAGAGCTTCTTTTATCTCACATCAGGCAACTAATTTTTTACTCGACTCCAGTTGATATGTGTAGTAACTTTTCGTTTTATGTTGAACTCTGCCAAGCGTCCAAACATGAGGCTCTTGAACCACCTCTTTATTAAAGTCTGCTTTCTCAGATGGCAGACAACCAATCCGATTCGAACTTTCCTAGATGATAGTAATTTCTTCGCTGCCTCCAGGGCATTGGTAGTCGCAGTGTGCTCGTACGAGTACTGCCATAGACTTTTCTCAAACTCATAATGGACTCCTCGGCAAGTTCTTTTCAGGCAGTGAAAATTTCTTTGTATTTCATTTCGTCAAGTTTGTTGCATTTTATATGGACCTCATGTTGTTGAGCGCATTCTTAACTTGGATTAAGTTGTTAGTTTTGCCCAAGCTGGAAGTTTCCAGCTCAAACATGAGGTTTTGGATCCTTCGGATTTTGCTGATCTTTTAAGTCGAAGTCATATTTAGTATTTTCTATTCACTTCATTATTATCACACGAGGCAAACACAAGACGCACAAAACAGAACAGAGAAGCGAGATTGATAGGCTGACGCTCTAAAATCTCAACCGTTACACCAACAGGGGTCCGGATTATTTTTGGTCAGGATGTCATCTTTAATCTTGTTCAATATCTCTGCGTAAGATAGATTGCTCTTTGCAGGAGGTCACCATTGCCTCTTAGCGAGTTCTCTCGTTTGCTTTCTTTATGCTCTTTTTGTTGATCATGACCTGGGTCAATCCACCACTTTTGTTCTCATTGGATTTTTGTTTTTCGAGATTGATAGTATGCCTTTGTACATCTTAGGGGGCTGCTGCTTTTCTAGAGAATCCGTGCACTTTTGCCGTATGAGAACATTGGGTCCCACTCGGTTCGGCTGTGATACTATTGAAACAGCAGGTTTCGGCTTGCCTTGAGAATTTCGTTCTTCCTCCTGCGATCTGGTATATATGGCACTCTAGTAGCTCTAACCATATTCTTTACGGCTTGGTACACGGTGTGTTAGTCCTTGAAACTCGAACAGCTCAACTATTCTCGCACCAAACTGGCTGAGGGACGAGGATGGACGATTCTGTAGCCTCTATAACGCCGAAATTTATGAGCGATATCACAACCAGATAAATCCGACTAAATATCCCCCATGTGGGTGAAGATCATCCAGTCGGGAAGTCTGTAAAGGGAAAATCTAGGTAGACCATGCCTATAATGGAACAATGACGTCGGCCAGGGTTCCAGTTATTTACTTTCAACTCATTCGTTTTTATTACTAGCGTTCCCGGAAAGGTGGCACTTTGCTCGATTACTAACAACCAAGCTACATTTTATACATCTGTCGGCCCCGAGATGAGCCTTTGGATTCTGCCTGGAAAGTGTACTTCAAACAAATGGTTTGTCGTTTCTTCATCACTTTCTTTGCATCTCCTGTTCTATAAAAGCACATAACCCGGCTGCTGGCTACGTTCTTTGATAAGGATCCGCTTCACATTTGAGGTTGTTTCAAAAGGGTTGGTTTCTTTGCAAAACTGTCTCCATGATAATCATTTAACTGAACTTATGTTCTTTTTTAGAAGTCCGATTCCAACCAGCGATTGAATCAAATTTCAGAGCTCGATTGGGGAGTGCTCTTATCTTTCTTGTCATGCTAGTTCTGATTGTCTGGATTGTTTTCTCAATTCCAGCAAAGGATTTGATGCACCTCCCAGGGACCGTTATTCTGGCGTCCAGTTCTGTTTTGTACGTCACCCAATCTGTCTTAAATGATTCTGACATGGAGGTAGATCCATGCCCATTATGAAACCAATTCGCCTGTGATCTGAGAGCGTATTATCATTTGATACATTGATCTCCACTCTCTGGCAAAAGCGCAATATCAGCGGATACCACTGTAATGTCGATGACCTCTTGCCTGACCATGTTGAAGAAAGTGGGTTCATTACCAAAATTAGAGATCTGCAATTCGGTTCCTACCAGATTCTCCAATAGCCTCAATCCTCTCGCGTTGACCTTGGAAACTCTCTAGCGTATATCGTGGGCGTTAACAGCACATCTTACTATTACTCCCATGCCTTTTCCCTTTGACATATTGGTTAGCTCCGGTGAATGTTCCACTGGGAACTTCGTCTACGTCATAAGAAAAACAAGCAGTGCATCGTAGAATCTCCTTATCTCCTTGTTAACTTTTTATGGTGATTTTAATCGTTTTAGTGCCACTATCACATAGGTCGTTAACCGAGATAGCTTGGAGATCCTTTGAACCACCATGCATGAGCGTGATCGATTACTTTGGCTTTACAATGCTGCAAATTTATTTGAGAGATATGGCATCTCATCTACGATTCAGACGAAGATGCCGTGGGCTGCACATCCCCTTCGGTGATCTTAGGAGCCGACACTTGTAATATTATGGTCTCAACCCCGTAGTTCATCCAACAGCCCATTTTTCTCAAACCTTCTTAACATATGATTGAAGAATGCCGATAGTGGAAAGTTCCCGGCCTACCGGCTTCAATCCCTGCTTTCTTGACGAAAAGCATCCAGGTGGAGGTGTCAAGGTTATTCTGAACACCATTACGCCCCCTTTGAAGCACTTTTTAAACGATGGAAGCTCTGAAAACCACGGGGTCAGTCGCGCACCATCCCACACTTCGTTGAGGAGCGGCACTGCCTCAGCCACTCGTTCCTGCTTTCTTTGCATACACGTACCGACTCAAAGCGTAGTGCAATTTCTTGCAAGTATGTAGTCCTTACAGCTGGAGGGACTTCCCTCCCAAGCTGCTCGACATCGTAACCGGATGGATTGGTGTCGTCATACAAGACCCGTGAATCGGTTTTGATAACCTGGGATCGTCAGAACACCGCTGTTGCTTTGGTTTGCCCTTAGTCGCAGATGTCTTAGACGATTCTTTCTCTTGGATTGGTTCTAATTTAAATAAGTGGAGAATCTAAGCCTTGAGCTCTATCGATGAGCTCACGGTTACCCCTTCTCTTAGGGTTGAATCATCATCATCAACGTATTTTTGTTTTACTCTGTGCTATTGCTTTACCGGGGAAAATAAGTCAATTTCGGCAGGGTCCTTTTTGCTGATTAGTTGAAACTAGGGGCGCCTGGTGCCCAGAGTTGACCGTTCACGGCCACATCCTAACCCCTATGACCATTCAGCCCTCGGCGCGGTAGTCACAACGCGGGTTGGAATTTTATTTAGTGCTTGGCTTCAGGTGGGTTTCAGGTTTTATTTACTGCTTAGCTTCTGGTTCCCGGAGGATCCTCCTTACTGAACTCCCTCACCACGACAAGGTAGGTAATTGTCGAAGGAGTGCATATACGTTATGAGCTCGGTAAAAATGGGTCAAATGTGTATTCAAATATTCTCGTATAAGAACGTACAAAGAACGCCTCGTAATTGAAGCATCTAGCTTCTCGTTTCCCGACTTACTTGGCTGCCGAAATTGGAGAACTTTTCTTATGGAGTTAGTCTGCTTTCTGTGCTATGGTGGTATCTCTCGTATGACCATTTACAAGAGACGCCCAAGAACCCAAAAAGCAAAAAAGGACTGTAGCCTGGATCCTCAAAATCATTTAAACATGGGACTTGGCGTGCACCTTGCCAACGATAAATACGCGAGGTAAACCTCGAAATGGAATAAAAAAATAACGGCTCCACCGCGCTCGCACCCGTCTGTTGAAAACTAGGCTACAATACCATAAGTGAGATTGGAAAATGGGAGGAATCAGAGTCAGATTTCACATTGATGAACTGACCATTGCCCCTCGTTCGGGTCTTTACCAACAGGATCGGATTTCGGTCGTTGCTGTTATTCATTTTTAGATTTATGTTGAAAAACTTGATCTAGCTAAGCTCTATTGCGCCAAATTGGAGGGGCTTTGCCCACAAACTTCGGCGTTCTCGTCCGCGTCTTAATCCTCGTGTCCACTTAGCCTTGGTCGTGAGGGCTTTGATAATTGTCCCTGAACTTTAGAACTTTAATTTGGTTTTTCAAGAACTCTTCTATAAAAATCGGAACACAAAATTTCCTGATATGGAAGTGGTTTTACTTAAATTTTGGCTTCAATTTATTCCGATCATTTATAGCTTTTCATTGAAAATTAACTAGGTTTAACCCTAACAAGTTTATTGATTTCACGTGTATTGCAGTAATCCATAATGCAGAAGTTTGCACCCGCTTGCACTTTTATGTCACTAATTCTTCGAAAGAGCATTCTCACTCTACAAGTTTCCAGTTGTATTCTAATCTGAACCTGCACTAAGTGCTCAGAAAACACGTTTTGGTTTAGTTAGATTTCGGTCGCGCGGTCCACTACACAGTTCGTGAACATTTCTTCAAATTTTAATCCATACATTTTTGCATTTAATATAAAATAATAATATTAAATATTTAATTGGTAAATATTCGTGAATAGTAAAAGGATAATAGTGATTTTTCCTCATTTTCGGGGTTTTTTTCCATAAACAAAACCGGTTCAGTGCACCCGATTTCTGCTGTCCCATGAGGTGCCGGAATTGCATGTCGATACATGCCCTATTCATTTAGTCAGTGTAAGTTCCCTATTTTCAGGAGGCATTTCCTGCTGAATAAAATCCGGAAATGTAGCAACCCCAGGTGAATCCGGGGGTGCGGAATCGCGGGAAGCCTTGTTGTCCCTTAAATTTCGGTTCGGTTATCCGTCGGTGTAATCTTCATTGCTGGTGTGTAAATAAAGTGCTCGTTTCGACAAGTGTGTAGTGTTTTAACCATCCTAATATCCTTAAATAGATGTGATTTTCGCAGGACTGCAGAGTGGTCGCGCGAAATTATTGCGTGATTACAGTCTTGTTTTCAACAATTCTGGTCCCGGGCATAATCTCTTAATTATCAGCTATTTTACAATTCTCCTCTAACTAAGGTACGATCCAACTAAGTTCGGATTATCCTTCAAACTTGAGTAGTATGAGCCTATGAGCTTTAAGCTCTGCATCTGCTGCCGCGAATATTACTTCGGTAGGATGGTTACCAAAGTGCGAAAAATCGTGATGAATCGTGATGAATCTAATATTCAACTTTTCGTACGGGAATAAACAAAGTGTTTTGTGTGGATGGAATACTTTTAGGACTGCCATAACATAACGAACATATAAGGATTTATCAACCTTCAAAATGGGGTGAGTACACAGTTTCGTTCTTTATCCTGTCGGTTTGCTTTGCTTGCACAAGTAAGGAGATCTGGAATTAGTACCCCCTACATATAATTATTCACATGAGTGGGACTAGGACGGACCCTTATGGAACACCGCATGTCTTGCGACATGATTTCGATCTTTCATCTGAATCGCGATACAAAGGGCTACTGATTAACAAGTCGGCACTGACACATATCACTCACCAAGGCTCATATAATTTAATTGAAAGCTGTTATAACTTGCTTCGAGTGTTATCATTGCACAACATCAATCCTCTTTGAATGCAGCTTTAGCTATATTAATCACAAGGTCATCTGCATGGTTATAGGCCACGTGCATATAAAGAGCAGATTGTTTTTTAATTAAGGACAACCCTTCTATCATTAATTGCGTATATCCTTTCTTCGGGAGCCAAAGTTCCATTCTTAAGTGCTAATTATTATTATTCTCTTAAGGGAAGTTGCGCTGCGTCCTTAAAGAACTATTGTGCCCTTTTACTAGTTATAGTGTAATTATTAACTACAATATGCCAAGCAAGCCTATAACCGTTAGGAATGTTAATATCTTCCCTACTTCCAAATATTTCAACACTGCATCTGGTATTCTCTAAGATGCCTCCACCTACTTTTCGCAAGTGCCGGACACAGTCCCAGAACGTTTCGAGGTTTCGATACACTCCGCACAGAATCTACAGGCAGTGTCAGTGGAAATCCCTGGCTTTCCCAGCTGATAGTTTACTCGTCAGTGACTAGTGGGTATTCCAATTATAATCACGAGGTCCTGGTGAGTTTTAAATAGTCCTTTTTGCGCTTATGTTTACACCCCGATAAGAACCCTGGACTGTTCCATTCCTGGTACGCTCGCTTATTGTTCGAGTTGCATTCCCATATCAGTTTAAAGTTCACGCATTTTTCAAGGCATTGTGTTAACCTCGCATCGTCTAAGCGTTTTGCTATAACAACTAAAGCCAAGTCGTCGACAAGCCCGCAATCTTAGGTCCTTTGGGAGACTTCATTATACATGACATTCTATAGCAAGGGACCTAGTACTGAGCCCTGTAGTTCCCCGTTGGGACGGTGTACTCTATGGGACCCTCATCCGTCCCCTACCAGCGAGCTCTCTCTGAGAGGTGATTCTCAACCAGACCCACCAAATATCCAGAATAACCTATGGCAGCCAACGCGCTGTTAATTCGGCCCTATTTGGCGAAACTGAATGCATTTTTTACATCTAGTGCCATCACGGCACAGAAGCCACCGCAATTCAGTGCGTTTTTTCCCAGACTCACAGCCATACCTATTGCATCCACCTGCTTCAAAACACGTACTGGTTCTCCGACAGGCCACTGTCGCTTTCGATAATGGGTGGGAGTCTGTTATAGATAAGCTTCTCTTTCTATCATCTTCCCCATTGCATTCAACAGGAAGATTGGACGATATGATGCTGAATCATTAGCTGGCTTATTCAGTTTGGCAAGCAACACCAACTTTTGCTCTTTCCCCAGGGCAGTAAATATTTTTTCTTTTAGTTTTGAAAGTGTTAACCTTCCCTGCCGTCTTCAAAACTCTGTTAGAGATGCCATCCAAACTTAGGGCCTCATTGTCATCGATCCTACCATTGGGTAACTGGAGGTGTCATACACTCGGTGTCTTCCGCTGTTTTTATCGTATGGAGCCAGAGTTGTAAGAATCACTTTCAAGACATGCGGGTAAGTTACTTGAGGTGGTGATTTTTGCAGCTTTTTCATTACCATCCTAGAGCCTCCACACCAAGGATATTTATATCGGTTCCTTTTTGTTTTACAAATAGCCTCCTTCAAACGGTCTAGCAGATGTTTATGTGTCTCATCTGCATCGCCGCTATCGGCTTTTTCTCTGAGCCTCTGGTAACGTCTTCTTGTACTGTGATTCCGTTGTTCCACCAATAAATGGCATGCCTACTGGAGCACAGTCGCCTCTTGGATATATTGGCAATGCATGCTTTCGCCACCTATCGTGTGATCTGGGTGCTAGCTTTTACTATTGCCGTAACAATGAACGATATACCAGGTCCAGAAAGGATAAAAACGCCCACTCGGGGGTAAAAATTGGCTATGAGAAGGATACCCAGAAATAAAACCAAACATGGAGGAGAAGAATAGATGGAAGGTTACGGTGCAGGACTTCGGAAACCCAGAACTGGCGGTTTTTAGGAGTGGCCGTCGATATCCAACGATCGCAGTGCCGCAGTAATGGGAACCTTGGCTACTTTGAGGGAGTAGAATTGGTTCCATTTACGGACCCATACCTTTATATTTCCTTTGGAGGTTGAAGGAGGCAGAAATGTCTATAGCATAAATTTCTGCTTGGTGTATGCTAGTGTTCTCACCCAATGGTTCAAAGTACATTTGCTTTGGACCAATGACCCCGGCGGTCATTCCATCTGCTTTGAGGGATCCCGAAATACACGAAGTAATTAGATGATAGTTTATGTCACAGCCACGCTCTCTCAGTTTGCCCTGTCACTCGAACGTGTTTCAAACTTTTTATCGAAGTGAAGCCTCGTTGTCATGTTATCCCTTGGCATCAATAATTCAATTTAGGCACTTTCCTGCTTCACGGTCGTCCCCAAGATCGCCTTCCTTGCCTGCATCTGTATGTGCGGATGGAGAGGAGTAAATCCCAGAAAGACCTCTAAGGATGCCGTTGGGCAAATTCTCATTGCCGTACTCATGCACACGCAAGACGGTCTTTGAATTCCCTGGCTGTTGTGCCGAGTGTAGTTCTTTCTGTCCAGATTACCGCCTCATAGGTAATTATTGGCCTTACTTTTGCAGTGTATATGCAAAGCAGTATACTCGGGGTGCAATCTGCTATGAGCCTGCAAGTCATCAGAGCCCTCGGGACCTTCAGACAAGTGTTTCTGACATGCGTCTTTCTGAGCAATTTTTGGTCTAGTGTAATTGCCAAATGTATGACCTCTGTTTCTCGTTTCACCTCCATGTCATGTAACCTTATAGCTTTCTGGTGATCATGCTTACGCTTCCTAGTGAATGGTACTTAGTATTTTTGGTTGAATTAATGCGCAGCATTAGGCACTAGTAACCACTAGTCCAGTTTCGATTTTATCCCATGCGGTATCCTCATATACATTACAGATAAAATGAATATCGGCAGGGCAATCCTTGACTTGTATTCCAGTATTTGTTAGCTCACCCAGGAGCTCATTCACTGCCATGCTCCATATACCTTGTGGACAACCTTGAGTTCCCCCCGGCCTCCAGTAAGGCTTGCACAACTTTGAACATATATATTCTAAATTACGTATAAGAATGGTGCAAGCTCGCGAATCTGTCCCCGGTTCACCCATGGCTCCTGAACTAGGACTATTGCATTGTTATCCTGGGAACATGCCCTTGCAACTGTTGTAGATGCAGTTTTTGCACAGTGGGCCTGGACTACCTGTGCTATCTTAATGCTGGCCATTGACACTATTATCACCCTCCTTCTCTGACATGGCGCTTTCTTGCCCGTCGTTGTCCACTCTAAGGCGTAGAGTATCTAGATCTACCTCGTCCAGCTTGCCCTCTTGATTGGGCAGCAGGTCTGCTTCCCTGCTTCATTCAGTCCTCTCTGTCCTTATTGCCTCCGAGACTCCTTGCGGAACTTGGTAAGTTTTTCACCGGATGTCTTCTTCGATGTGTCTTTCCTCGACTTTTCCCAGTGCACTTGCACAGGTATGTTGCCAAATCTATAGCTTATATAGCAATTTCTTCGTTTGATTGCCTCCAGAGATCCGTCATTCAGGCCGATCGTGATGAGTTTACCCTTGCCCTCAACCTTGCTTCTGAAGACTTTACTTAATCGCGTATTACGTTCACCTTTCTGGAAATTTCACTCTCTGCGGTTCAGGTTTGGGTTTTTTAGAGCATTCTTCTCATGTGAGATAATCTCCGTTGCTTTCCGCTTTATTGGATCCAATGAAGATGGTTTAGGTCAGTCCTGAGCCTTCTTAAGGGCCTCTTCTGATTTCAAGCCTTTCTTACGATAATGCAGATATCATTTAGTAACTGCGCCACTCAGGTCAGTCTCCTTTCTGACGTCTGATATACTGATCTCAGACGAGTCTTTGATTGTCCCCGCTTTTTGAGCAGTGGTCTTTGTTGGTTGTAGTCCTCGGAGTATGCTAATGTTGATCTCGATTCCACTGCTTGACCTCCCAGCTTCTCCCTTTTTGGTTGTAATCACTTGGCTCTCTGTGTTTCGGAGATGGGCCTCCGCCTGGTTGGCCAGTTTGTGTGCGATACGAGGTCCTGCTTGTTTGGTATGTGGTGAACGAGTTGACATGGATGGAGATTCTCGCGGAGGATATGAGATTCTTACAAGGATTCAGAGAATGAGATTAAAGGTTTTGCGAAGAACATCACCTTTTGGGTTTTTTCTTTACTTTAGAAATCTGGCAATCTGGGTATATATATAAGCTTATCTCAAAGATCACGCTCTAGTTGATGTGAAAACATGGGGCAGTTTCACCTTACGTAATCCATCTCTGGGCGATGTGGTGGCAGGAGCTGTTTACATTGCAGACCACGTCTTGTGCCACTGCGAGTACTTGATATTTATGGGAGACGGGTAAAAATTACGCTGATGCTGGGAGGAACTGTGAAATGAGGGGAAAAAAGCTATAAACGGAGAAGAAGGGTAGACAGTGAGAAAGAGAGTAATCTTGGTTGAGGGCAGCGGATGAATTTTCAAAATTTTTCTGACACTGTTCTGATTCAGAGCAGCGACGACCAAGCACGTCTCCGATAAGACCTAGTTGATGCAGGATCGGTTCGCGTTAGCATATAATACTTGCAACGATGATTTATGCGTTTTCTAATTTCCTTCTTTTTCTTTAGCCTTTGTTCCGTTGACAAGCGAAGTTGGCTTGTCGTGATTGGTTGCGCCATTTTTTCTGTCTTTTCCACATCTGGATGCAGTCGCGAGACTTTTAATCTAACGTATCAAACTACCGTTGTTGCGGGCTTCGGTCACTTATCATCGACTTCGATCATCACACCATTGTCTTTTATAGTCGGTCAGCACTCAGAACCGTAGAGGGCGACATAGCGGACGATAGTGCGCCAAATTTTAGATTTGAAATGTTTGTTTATACGTCGAGAAAAAAGATCTTTTGTGGAGCACGTTTTCCATACACGTTTTCCATTTTCCTAGTAATTGAATATTTGCTCATTTAGATTGCGACCACTTTGCTTGTTTTTTCATTCCTTGCGCCGGATCATCACACTTCACTATGTAATGCAACGGGCAATACAAGGTTACTTACAAATATAAACTAGAAATACGGAGGGGATACCTTAACCTGTGTTGATCATCACTTAAATTTGAGCAACAATTAGGCACGTAATACCCTGCATGGTATCAACTTTTAGATTGATTGTTAGTAACCTAGCATTTTATGAACGATTGCCAGCTATTTCGCCTGATTGCATTAATTCTATTGTTTCTATTTGACCATGCTATAAAATGCAGGCATAAGCTTTACTTTCCTCGAAAATAAAACAAAAGGATAATCCCAGTCGGCTCTTTGACAACCACCAATTGTCTGGTCGCCTTGTAAGGCATTAATAGCCACAATAAATCTATTCTGCTTTACTGCCGCCAGCGCCTTCGTGCCCGCTTCTGGTCTAGCAAACTCCTGGGGTATAAGACTCCTACAAAACACTCTATCAGCTTCTGTATCAATTGTAAACCACAAAATAATAAAACGAAACATCGATCAAGATAACAAAGGGAAGTAAATCCTCGGACTTCAACCAAAGCGCAACTCTCTTGGCACCCGACAATACATATTTCTCAATCATGCATCTTTTTATCATCGAACTAGTTTAATCCGAGCTTTATTCTGATCTGCCGGTCCTGATAAAATATTCAATACATTACACCAGAAGAACTACATAAGATATAGACTATCTTTTACTTGCTGGTGTAATAAATTCTATTTTTATCGGATGTGTTAGATACACAACAAAAAAGATACCAGTCCAGTACAAGTTGCTCGGTGTCGAAACAAAAAAGGGACAAAACTTTTGGGGTGATGGTTCCGGCTTGTTCGCAACCCAGCGTTGACACCAGTCGGGAAAAGGATGATGACCGCGTATCCTTGCCTCAATAAAATATTGTCATGTACTGGTTTCTGCTTAGCTCCTCGGCGGATCATGCTTAAATTTTATATTAGAAAGTATCTCTTTCTACTGCTGCAGTGAAAAGCCGCCATGTATCCTTTTCTCAGAAAGCAGAAATTCTTAATAAATAGATAAGGGCATAAGACAACAACGAAGCCTGGAGGGATGAGGTGCACCTATGGAAGTGATTAGAGAATCTACATGAGGGTATCAAATTTCTTGCTGGACCATTCCACTGCATAGTCTCTGTATCCTTTCCCTCTAATTCTTCGTCCGGCGCTAAATGCTTAGTTTCGATAAGGGAATTTGTCTCCATGCCCCTACTCTACTAAAACAAAGTCCTAATAGGATTATGGCATCATATTTCTTTGGCATCCGGTTGACGGTAATTTAATTAGACGCGAGTTGTAGGAAACTGCCAGGAAAGCTAGGAAAAAGGTCCTGCTGGTAACTAACAAACCAAACGAAAAACAAAAATTGAATAGGGTTCGAAGAGAAACAGAAGGATACCTCTCGGAGGCAAGTTTATTGGGTGTTAATCAACAATGTATAAATGTCCGTTACCAGCCATCGGAAGTCCGATGATAAATCGTTGGTTAATTACATATTAAAGTCCCGAGGGAGGAGTATACTTAATTATTATTTTAGAAGGAAATTTGATAAGTACTATGGGACTTTGAGGGTTCTTGTTTGATGATGTTCTTTAAGAGTTGTTCTTGTCTAATTACTTACATAAGAGGTGATTTCAAAGGGGGCCATTTTTTCTGGCGGAAGGATATTATTGATTTTGGTGCTATTTTTGCTACCTAAAATAATGTGAAGGAAGTATAAAAAATTAGGCATACTCTGAGTGAAAATTAATTAATTTTTTTTCTATTGTTTGTATACCATTCTATAACTGTCCTTCCAAAACAGGGAAGAACTGTTAACCCCGAAAGAAAATAAATATTTGTGTCGGGTTCTACTTACTTTACTGGTGTTGATGTTGTGAGGACCTATTAAAATTCGGTCACTATATTCCATCGATGGAAGAATTCAAAATTTAGATCAACCTACCCAGATGTTTCCGTCAGCCTTTGGTCGCTTCCCATCGACTTCGATGCTTAGGCCAATCTTAACTAGTTCCTGAGTTCCCGATAGCACTAATTAAGCGAACATAATATCAACTTTGTCTTTCTCATAATTCTTCCATGATGAATGTAGCCTTATATCGATTAAGATGATTGGTCGAAAGTCCTTTACAAACTCATGGCCGAGCCTCGCCGCTTTCGCGCGCGCACCTTCAAGACAGTGGTTGGTATCCGAAAGAGATGCAGCTCCTCTACTAGCCACGGCGCAACCCTTTCCTGTTATTACGGTAACACGACTGGCATTACGTAATCTGGGCCCGGAGACTTATTTGCCTGGAAGCTTTTTACAGCCCAGTCGATTTAATCCTCAGTAACTACCGATTAGATAATCTCACACGACTGGCGCTGCATACATTTCAAGCAAGGCTTTGAATCGCAATCCTCCTCATTTGCGAGGAACTGGACCAGCAGCTCCAGGGTCCCACCAGAAGATTTCGTCCAGGAGCTTTCCGACTTTTTTAAAAAGGATTGGCCCCTGTTTTCCTTGGTCAGAATCCTACTGCTTCCTGGCAATCTTGATGACCGATTTGTACGTCTTCAGACAGTCCTTATATTGCTGCGAATATTTGTGCTTCCAGCAGATTTGAATATCTCCCCAACCAGCTTCCTGACGTTGGGCAGATCTTCATTTCACCACGGTGGTAATGCCTTTTCGCTATATTTCGCAAGGCATTAAAAATTAAAAACAGCTTCGAATGTCTTTTCGAGAGCCCCGACCTTGAACTTCAGCTCGCTTGTCTTGCCAATGCTCTGCATTGTCTCTAAAGGGTACAACGGGATTTAGACTGACAAATATCTTAATATTTTCTTAGAAGGACCTCTGTTCTGGTTCTCTCCAGTTCTTTACCCTAAAAGTCCCAACCGTCACAGGTCTCTGAGTTGGAGAAATGAAAGAGTATTGCAGTGTCCCTATTATACATAGATAGGTTTGTATTAATAAAAAAACTCAAGAGAGACCCACCTGTTTCGCTGATTTCCAAGCTGCACCAAAGTTTATATTTTGTATTGGGGTTGAAGCGTATCAACAGGTTGGCCTTCTTTTGTTGCAATGGTGGACATCAAGTATTGTAGTTCTTCTGGTGGAACTGATTGGTCGTGAGCCGTAAGCCGAGGAAATATACACTTACTTTGCTTTCACCTGCTCCAACGTGACCATAGTCAGGTCACTGGAACTCATAACCGGACGTAGAATGTCATGCTGGCTCCTCCTAGCGAAAGTACATGCTCTACGTCTGTCCCGATCAGTGTCTTTTTTGCTGTGGAATAAATTGTAATACTTGTTTTGAAGTCCTTTTCTGGTTCGGCCTGGATCCAAGGCTCCTGGGCTAATACGACGTTAATTTCTTCCTCGAGGGGAAAGATTAACAGATTAGCTGGTGCGCACTTTGTGAGCGGCGTCCTGCGAAGCGAAACAGTTTCATCTTTGCGTTTCTGACCCCGAACCATGCTTTATAACCCGCGTTTTTAAACGCCTTCAAGGACTGTTCATGTATACGGAGCAGAAAAGGTTGGCCGTTCCTTTGAGGTTCCTGCTCCCTGACGCAAGCGACCGGTCTCCTGGGAATGTAGTTGCATAGGATGACCTTGAGCTTTAGAGGTTGCTTGATGTCCGAGCCTTAGCTCGTTCTGCTCCGCTTGCATTGGTATTCGAACTTTTCTTGAGACCGAGTATGCCTCAAGGGTATAAACTTTGCTTTCTGCTGGTTTCCCAGGCGCTTATTATAAGATTGCCGTTCATTAAGAGCACCGACCCCTTATTCTTTGCAATCTTGCATAGAATATGTATGGCCTTCTTGTACTGACCTTTGAGTAGAACTCCAGTTGACCTCCACCTTTTTGATGGCTTCCAAAAGCTAACGTGTTCGTCACTCCTTACCTTTAGGGGGATTCCCGCCGTCGACAGTTTCGAGTTAGCAGTAATACGTGCCAGTTCATCCTAGAATCATGCAGTAGGATATTCTATAACATAAAGTATGATTCTTCTAAGTTTGGTGGAAATCGTACGATTCTGACAAAGTTATGATAGGTCAAAATTTTTGCGCTAAATATTCTGACATAATATATGCATACAGAATATGTGTTAGACACGAATGGGGTAAATGGGGCAAACCTTTCATACCTGAAGCGGACAGCTCCTGGCTTTTGAGTGTACGTCTTGGTCCCACGAGTAATTCCGGAAAATGCCAACCTGAGTAGCGTAGACCACCAAGATCTTATTAGCACTTCTTCCAGTGTAGGTAGACTATCACCAGCCTATTAATATATTATGGGACATAATTGTTAGGTGATATTGCGAAATTGAAGGGAGATTTGATTAACGATGCTGTCCAGTGCCCTGTTTACTATGGACCTAAACAAACTCAATTTGATACTAAACGGCAGACCGAGAGTTGCGCAGCAACAGTTTGGATTCAGTGTTCGGGAAGGCACCAAGAATGTCTTTTACCAAGCGGAGCGTATTGTGCGAACCAACCAAGAGCCCTATGTGCTTGCATTCGCCTTTGATATTGAGGGAGTCGTCGACCATCTTTGAGCCTTCAAAGCAGTACAGTTATAAAGAAGGGAGTGTGCATCCGTTCTCTATAGGTTAGTCCATAATTGTAATAGGAAGCAAAGGCCGCCCTAACGGCTTCATACTAGTGCCGACATGTCCGGTATGTTGGAGCAAATTACTCCGGTTGCTCATTCAGATGGCTGTCTCACCCTCATTTAGGGCAGGATTAGGTACGGAATTTAAAACTTCACCCAGTGGTTGAATAGCATCGTAAAATTTCATTTCTCAGCAAGAAAATTACAAGCAAATTGTCCAGTGGCGCCTGGGAAATCAGGCCAAGATCATCTTTTACAAGAGGTTATCGGTGCCGATTTCAACTTGTGGCGGAGTAGGATGTGCACAGTATACGACTGCATCGTATGTAAGGCCCATGAAGTATAAAGAATGGTATTTCTCGTCGTTATGAGAGTAAATGCTACTACCTCAACGGACGCACTTTACGTGCTAGCGGGAAGTTTCTCATAAGGTTGGCAGTGATTTTTTTTTGGGAGTAGGGTAGGTGAATGCGTTTATGCACAGAGTGTTGGACTCCCGCCACAGCACGCTGGCGGACTACCAACTAAACAACTCCCTGTCATCAGAGAACTAGCCTGGAACCGTTTGACACATTACTTCGGGCTAGCCCTCCCGCTCTCCCGGCTTTGGGAGCCTTCAAGTCAGGGAATTCCTTTCACCAACGGGAGCGGAGGGGAGGAAGGGAGTTGTTAGTTCAGGGAACCCCTTACCGTCCGATCCCTCTGCCGGTCGAGTTCAATCTTCTTCGTAGTAAGAAGAGCCCGAACATAATGCGCAATACGATTCCAGCTGCCAGCGCTCTTCAGCATCTCTCTGACAATGTTGTCTGGAGAGAGCTCCCCTGTGTCTGCATAAAGCTGCTGGCGGAGGCCGTCCCACCTCTCGCAAGAGAAAAAGGTGTGTTCAGCGTCATCCGCCACTCTATTGCAGAACACACAATCAGGAGATCGCGCCTTCCCAACCCTGTGCAGGTAAGACTGAAAACCTCCATGTACACTTAGAAGTTGGGTAAGGAAGTAATCAATCTCACCGTGCTTTCTGTTCAACCACGGATCTAATTTGTCGATGAGCCGCGCAGTCCACTTGCCCCTTGGCTCATTTTGCCAAGAAAGTTGCCACTCGCTAAGGATGCGTTGACGTTCTTCACGGGCAACCACTTCTCTTAAGTTTTCGCCCTTACGGCGATAGATACCTTTGCACTCCTTGGCAAAGAGGGCAACGGGGATCACTCCCACAATCACTATCACAGCCGGTTCGGAGACGGTGCGATAAGCAGACGCCATTCGCAAAGCTCCCCGCCTCTGCACTTGAGCGAGACGTTTACGATGGACCTCCTTGTCAAGCGCATCAGCCCATACCTCCGCACCATAGAGAAGGACGGACTACGTTGCTCCCATGAGGAGACGTCTCCTAGTTGATATAGGGCCCCCGACATTCGCCATTAGCCGACTCAAGGCCGCGACTCCTGCTGCAGCCCTGTCCGCGGCTGCTTTGATTTGCTCGAAGAAGCTCATCTTTGAGTCGAGCATTAAACCAAGGTATTTAATCGCTGGTTTTAACTCTATAGTCAACTCGCCGATCGATATGGGACGCAAGGTCGGGATTCTCCTTCTGGTCAGGATAACTACTTCGGTTTTTTCCAGCGCAAGGTTGAAACCGTGAGCAGTCATCCATCCGCTTACCCGTCGCATCAATATGCCAAGTCTGCTTTGCGCCTGTTCAACAGTGCGTCCGGCAACAAGTGCCGAAACGTCGTCTGCATAACCGACCAGGCGCGACTCTTCTGGCATATCAAGTCTCAGCAGACTAGGTTGGCAGTAACGGAAAAGCATTTTTTGTACATGCCAAGGAAGGGGATTAGGTTTTCAGTGGAACGAAATGTCTTTAATCGAGATCACTCGACAGTCTTGGGTCGAGCTCCATCAATTCGATATCCTTAAAAGCTGTCTGGCGTCTTGGCCTCCGCCATGGCTCTATCTGAGGCAGGTTCTGCCACGTCTTCTTTTTCGAGCATAGATATTGCCCTCAAGGGGCTGGCTCATCCTCATTAAGTGACTCGTTTACCGCAGCCAATTGAGACACATTTATTCAGAACTAGACGGTTATAGAATCGCTCATTGATTTCATCGTTATATAGGCTATGGAATCGTCCATCCTATTGTAGGGGGTAAAACATTCTTCGGAGGATTCTTCTCTCGAACGCGGCCAAGAGTTCGTAATTTTACTTGCCAAAAACTCTAGTCTCTGAGGAGGACTAGCAAGATCAGTGTCTTGTACAATAAGAGCTTGGACCCTACGGTGAGACGTTTCGAGTGAAACAGTTTTTGTAAGTTGAAATAGGCTGTGTTGATTGGTAACGATGTAGCTGTTATCGGTTGTGATTTTCGACCCTAGATAGGAGAAATTATCAACGGTCTAAAAGTTGTAGTATCCCATCTTTATTATTCTTCTTTGATTAGTGTTATTTGATGTTGTTGCCTCTTTGGTTTTTAGTGCTAATATTGCCATCATCTATTTCGTCTTACTTTCATTGATGTGCAGCTTTCTGTTCGATTTGAAAGAAGAAGGATTTCACATCTCGGGTTGTTCTTCCAATGATGTCGATATCGTCTGCATAGGTCAGTAGTTGAGTGGACTTAAAAAGGTTGGGTGCTCTCGCATTTACCTCAGTAACATGGATTATTTTTTCCAGGGCCAGATTAAAAACGGTGCACGGTAGAATATCTCCTTGTATTAGACCGGAAGTACTGTTAAACTGAAAACTATTTCAATTTTAGGACTTAGGAATATTTGGCAACCACGCAGCTAACATACAAGTATATGTTGCCTAACTTTTTGGAAAGATTATGAGACTTCCTTCCAAGAATTTAATTTGACTTGTCTTTATTAATGTGCAGTCGCCTGGTGCGGTTGCTCGTTTTTTGTCTACGAAGTCGCCCCTCCATTCGACGAAGTTCATGATAAGTCTCTGCGGGTGCCCGTGTTCTTTGAAAGTGCAGCATTGCCCGGTATACAGCATTTTTCTATCCCATTGCCAGCTTATACTAATATCGTCAAGAAATATCGCACTGCGTCGTAAAGGAACTATTGTACCCTTTTACTGGTTCTGGTATAGCTATAAACTATGGTATATCGTTTAAACCTATAACCGACAGAAACTATTATGTTGCCTGCTTCCTTCCTTGTTTCAACCTGACATCTGGTATTAGATATTCTCTCAGGTGCTTGAACCTACTTTGCATAAGTGTCGGACACTGTCCCAGAACATGTGTGTGGGTTTAGATAGATATCTCTAGCCATACTAGGTGATACTTTGGTTTTCAGTGACCAGTGAGTTTTCCCTTTAGGATGCGGAGGCTATTTTTGATGAGGTTTAAACAATTCTTCCGACGTTTGCTGTACGGACGAAATAGCTAGTTGGAATAAAACCTGCACGGATTCCGGCCTGAATGCAATTGCCGCTCGTCTCTTCCTAAACAGATCTCTGTTTCCCCAACTATCTTTATACAGGAAAAGTTATTATTAAAGGGATCAGTCACCGATTGTAGTAGCACCAAAAACAACAATAAAGGGAAGCCACTCCACTTTTAGAAAACTAAACAAAATTTATATTAATTAATTCTTTATATGTGCTACCTTACTAGCTAGCTAAATGTAACGGCACATCGCCCTAACTGACCTACGCCAGCTTATTTATACTTTTTGTGAGCACTCTATCGTCAGCACATTGTCGATGAGCCAGTAAATTGGTAACTTCACCTGATTTTCCATGTTTACATTCTGGTATAAAAACTGAGTGACCCCTGATTGGGTATCTAGAACACATTCGTAAAACAGCCAGCATTGAGTTTTAATGGGAACTTGGTGGCTAATAATGCATTAAGCATTGGAATGCTAATTATGAAGTAATTTCGTAGCAGTTAACATCAATGTATCTACTTATTCAATTATAAAGGAAAACGCTTAAGCACTTGGGTTCATATTTCCTCAGAAGCACCCTGGACTGTTTTATTCCTGCCGCCTGCTCCTTTCAATGTGGTAGCTATAATAATGGCTTCGGCCCTTATAGCGGCATCGCTGCTCCTTTCCTGGCCAGCTCATCTCCTGCTTCATCGCTTTCAAACCCAATGTGGCCTGAAGCCCAGAGTATTCAGGTCTTATTGAGCGAGCCGAGCATGTTCGGTTTGTCAAGGCATTCTCATACCAGTTTGGAACTTACCTGGTATGACCTAAGAGCCTTAATAGCCGTCTGGCTGTCGGTTAGAATAGCAGTGTTCTGCTCCTATAGTTCTTTTGGGGGTTTAAGGTGGCACATCTGCCTGTGGTGTATATTTCCGTTTAAAATCTGCTGGTCTGCTTACCCATTGGTTCAAAGTGCGATTTCCATGAACCAATAACTTTGGTGCCTGCTCCCTCTTCCATAAAGGTCCGTCAGGTTATCAGGTATTCAGTTGCTGGTTTAAGCTGTATGAGAGTGCATCCCGGTATGGAATCTCTCACGCAGCTTATCCTCATATGTATATAATCCTGGACCTGTATTCCAGTTTTTGTTAACTCTCTTAGAAGTTCATCAACTACTATGCTCCACATTGACCCGTATTCATAGCGAAAGAATTTGTGCCTGCCGGCACTTCGATTTGCCTACTCTCTAACAGGTCAGGGTGTTTCCCACTCCCTTGCGGATTAGGGCTTCTCGTATCTTTGTGTGCGATGGATTATCGAACACTCTTTCGATATCCAAAAGTGCACACAATACTATTTCCTTCGTTTCTATATCTTCACGTGATATATCAATTGAACGTCCTGCCCGGTAACCGTGTTGATACTGATCTAGGGGATTACCTATTAGAACGTTCGTTCTAATAATTATCTATGACCTTCTACAAGGTTTTAAGTACAAACGATGTCAGGCAGATTAGTCTGAAAGATTTAGGGTGAAAAGAATCCTTTTTACCTGCTTTCGGAATAAAGAACACGCTTGCCCGTCTCCACCCCCTAATATATATCTGAAGGCTATGCTGTCCTTTACCACTCTTCGGACAGATCTTGAGATGGTTTCAAGGCCTGTCTTACGCAGTCCTTGGAAAATGTCGTCTATTATGGATGATTTCAATGATTTCAAGGTTCTCACTGCCCATCATACTCTAGCTTCCGAGCATACTTTTTCGCTAGTTTCCAATTCTCCTTTTTCCTTCCGACGTGGAGTAGCACGGTGGGAAATGAGTTGTGAGAAGCAAGTATACTCTGCTCCCTCATTCTCGGTAAATGCCCCATCATCATTCTTCAGACAAACAGAAGATATCGCCTTGTCTTTGGCTATAGCTTTATATAGCCTGGATGCTTCTGTGGTTTGTTCAACACCTTCACGGAATTCCCTTAAGTCCTTTGTCTTACTTCCCTGATCGCGCTGCTATACATGGTCTGTGCTTTTTTGTACTTCTGCCAGTGGGCGAAACAACGTCAATCCCAACTTTCCTAGCGCCTTCTACCACTATTTCTAGCTCTATTTTGCTCCTAATGTCACCGTTCACTTGTAGATGAACCATGTTGTCATTCAGGTGTCTTGTGTAGAAATTCTAGTCTGTTCTCCTGGGATTCCTTATTATTCTATCTACTTCCGAATTGCGCTCAATGTCGAATCTAATTATTCTTTGATCAGACATAGAAGGCTCATCCGACACCCTCCAATTTTTGACCAAGCCGCTCGTCATAGTGTTACCTAGAGTTACGTTTTGTATCTCTTGTCTAGTGCTGGTCACGAATGCTAGAGTGTTATATATTTCTACCTTATTGCTAAGAATAAATTCAAGAGGGTACTCACATCTTCACTTAGTGTCACTGCTTCCTCACATTTCGTGATGGACATTATCATCGCAGCCGAGTGGAAGTGCTAGCGCTCTACTCTCACAGAATTTCACCAGTCTAACGACTAATTCCGGTGGGATCCGAATGTCGTATCCTGGGAAGTAGCCCGATACCACGACTGTCTGGTTTTTCGTAAAAGGGGTCCCAAATTACCTGCAGGCTTCCTTCTTCCAGTACAGGCACAGGGCTCCACAGCATTCACTTTTGCGCGGTTGAGGTTTACCTGGGCTGTCTTAGTTCTGGTCATTGATTAGGTCAAGGTCGTTCCACTCCTCCTCTTCTGTCGGCATCAGCTCCACTTGCCTGCTCGATCCTGCCCTTTCAGCCTTTATGGTTTCCGCGATTCCGTCGGGGATCACGGTAGACTTTCCACACAATGTGCCGTCCGAAGTATCCTTCATTGGTTTCTTCTTGTGAACATAAGTATATGTAAGAGATGAGGCAGTTATGACGTTTAATTGCCTCCAGGGATCGGTTATTTACCCTGATTTGATGACAGTTTGCCTTTATCCTCCTCCTTTGTTCTAAAAACTCCCTATAACCTTGTGTAGAGATCCATGTTGTAGTTTTGAGGATGCATAGAACCTTCTTCGTCCGATTGGCTGTAACTTGGTTTACAGTCTCTAGTTTATGGAATTTAGTCCTAACCCATTCCACCGTGTCTTCCGTCGCAGTCTACCAGTATAAGACCAGTAAACACGAGCTCCTTATTCCATCTCAATTATATCCTGCTCCTCACAAGTGAGTATTTGTGCCGGAAATGCTTTCAACACTATGGTCAGTTGTCTCCTGGTTCCTGTCTCCATCCCAGACCTCCCCGAGACTTCCCCTTATTGGGTTCGGGCTTAGGTTTCTTGGGAGTATTTCCTTCTTGCGGGCTGATTTACCCTTAAGTCTTCACTAAGGTTTCTTATCGACCTCCTCTGATTTCATATAACGCAGATGCAATATATATCCTTCCTGACGTCAATAGCCGCAGGACTAACCTTCAGAAAATAATATTAAGTCGATCCTACACTGCATTAAGTAGTTTATAGAAAAACTCGCTTCCCTTATAGCAAAGTCTCTGTATGTGCCTAAACATTGTGCCATTGACGCGTTTTCATCCAGAACTGGAGTCCTTGTAGTTTATATTCTGCCTGACATCCGGTCCCAGGGTATTGGGGTCTCCAAACGAATGGGGTAAGCATAAATTACCCACCGGGTTCACGCTAGCTTCCGCCATGCTTACCGGGGTACAAAAACCACAATGTGACAAGTCGGAGGGGAGTGCTCCACCGGGGCCCACCATCTTACCTCGCTTAACCCCTGAGTATCCGTTCTGGTTTCTTGAAATTCTGACTGCAGTTGTGCCAAACAAGCATTCTCGAGAGCCTTAATATCATCATCGACGATGCCGAGTTAGCCGTTTCTGAAACATAAAGAACTAAGGTATCTTTTTCAAAAACATAAGGAAATTCGAGAATTGTAGAGTACTAGCCCACAAATTTCTATACTTTATGCAAAAACGGGAAATACTTTGAATGAATTATAAACCTCCAGTTCACAGTGGAGCCACTATCTCAGCGTAGGGCAAGCGATAGGAAAACTGTTGAAATATGGCCACCAATTTCAGAATCTTTTCATTAAGTGCCGCGGCATCTTGGGGTGTACGTTGATGCAGGCAAGACGAGATACATGGTGGCAACATCAGCATAAAAAAAACAAGGAAGTAACATCATCAAATCGGATTGATCAACTGAAAACCATAAAGATAGGAGATTGTTACTTTGGGAGTGTTGATACGCTACGAAAATGAAATTGGTGCACGGTTCTTGGGAGTCTGCAAAGCCTATTTTAGGTTACACAAACTGTTCCACTCGAAATGTCTCATCATAGAGTCAAAGTTCTTACTGTAGACGACAATGATCCAGCCAGTTCTCAAGTCCTCTTCGCAGACCTTGATTCTTGAAGAAGATAGACGATTCCGAAACGTATAAAACGAAGGAATTTATTAGCAATATCAAGATCGTTTGGTTGTGGATAAAGTCTTGCTCAATAGGTTGGGGTGGGTGGACCATTTAAACTATATGGGTGAGGATGATCCTGATCTTTCAGAGATATCGAATTGGTGGACCTTGAGACAAAGCCAGGATGTGTGGGGCTCCTTACCAAGGCAAGCCTAGATCGGCTACCGGTTGTTGCGTCGTTAGTGATGATGATTAGCGCTACTCTCTGGGACGCATATATTTTCCCCCGACTGTTTAGACTAGGTTGACCTAGGCAGGCAGACGGAGGGCCTTAAATGTTCTGTTCGTGTATATGGTAAAGTTAGCTTCAAATAAAATTCAATTGCATGCCAACTTCTACGAAGATCCTATTTGCAAAAACAGGATGTTTGCCAACGGGTTAACTTTTTGTTAACACCGTCATTACGGTGTTTAGGTATTTGAGCTTGACTAAAATGAACATAAGAATCTTTTACTTACCTTCATTACCTTTGGCTCTTGCTTCTAATCCTACCCAGAGTGTTAGTCAAGTGAATAGCGAAAATGGCAAATATTGGGACCGTAGCGGATAAAATCCCCACTTTGCTTTTGGACTTCTGCAAATGAGGTGGATTGGTACTGATAAGTGATTGCAGATGCTAGTAGTTCCAAAATTGAAGGGTCTGGCACGTCTCCTCTTTCGTTCACTTTTTTCTTAGCTAAGTTTTGTCGCAAATCTTTTCCTATGTTTGCACGAACTTCAGCAACGGAGAATTGAACAAATCGAAAATCCCTTTCAGCGAGTAATCACATTTGGACCTCACAAAAACATCATCTCGGTTGAACCACTTATTTAATTCCCCATTTGGGCGTGTCTGACTCTAATAAAGTCACACATCCTTCATTATTTTAATACTTTACTTACTTCCGGCTTTTGTATGGCCTCATCTATTCGCTCCTTCCAGCAAAAGAGGCAATACTGTAATGAAGTCTACACCAACTTTCCAGATTAGAACATAATTCATCGCATGTTATGTACTTACTTCCCCCTTCCAAAGGCAAATGGTACCCATGGTAATGGCAATCTTCGGTAATAGAAGTGAATATGTTAACCAAAGTGAGCGTATCTTGTATCTTTGTAACCCGATAAACAGCGTCAGGATTCACAAGACCCAATTTCTTATCGTCGAATATTTTTTTTCCTTGGGACTGACTTTATGACCGCCCCCAAAAACAACTAACCGACAAAGAGGACGAAGGCAACGATGACGATAGTGAACGCAAGAGAAATACAGGACGCAGCGAGAAGTATTCAGTAAAAAGGCAACTCCCCCGAAACCGTCAGATTTTATTGCAAACATTTTTCCTAAAATACGACAACTTCTTTTCGTCAAGCCGCCATTCAGTGTTGTGTGACGCTGTTATGGCGATACCATTATGGGAGCGATCCATTCGTCCTTCCGGGTGTTTCGGATATGTGTGAGATCTGAGCGGATGTTGTGTTACCGATTTTGAAGATTTTTCAAATTTTTGTAAATTTGCACTAAAAATATTGCAAAACGGTATTGACTCTCCCACTTAGAAGTGTTGGGCTGGTTAACATCAGATGAAACTGGATGGAATAGAGTCTCCTGAAATAGAAAATTTATATTTTAGCATGAGTTAGGTGATTATGGTCTTTAATATTTTATTAAATAGCTGTCCACCAAAGGTTAAGTTCAGGAAAAACGATTTCAAGTTGATGAGGCCACCTTTCATGCTGTCTCAAATCCTCTGTACAAACGTCACATTTACGTCGATGTATCTCTGTTGTTAGATCAATAAATAATTGCGGGAATGTATTTGCCCTTGTTTCCGATGTAAAAATATCCAATTTCATCACCAATAGGTGGTAATGGGACACCTTAAGAAAAGCGTTTGAAAACAGCGAGCATACACCTCTCTGTATTCAGGATTAGGAAATACTTTGCCTCCTCAAGTTTAGAATTTAGCCAATTCTTTCGAAGCTGGTATCTAAACGATTACTCCTCAATATACGTACAATTTAGCTGCGTGTCACGGAGTGGTGGAGTGCAAACTTCAGAACTAGGATGAAGGTATTAGAGTACATTTTGGAGCGGTGTACAGAGAGGATTTTCGACCGTGTGAATAGTATCTCTAGAGTGCTCTATGCAGGCAGGGAATTCCAGTGAAACCCATTGCTACTACCACAGTGACAACAAGTCCAATGTTACACTTACGGCTCATCGTTCTCTTCCAATTCTGCATTACGGGGCAGAACATCGATCTGTGTCGATCAATTTGTATATCTCGGACCATCGTTTCTGCTGATGGAGGCACTGAACTTGATATTGTTTGATGCATTAATAGCGCCAAATCGATCTTCGTTGTTTTGTTCAAGATCTGAAAATGCAGGACTGACCGGTTCGTTCTGTGCTATTATCTAGGAGTAGCTTCAAACCTTCGACCTTTGTTTTCATTTTCGTCATCGGAAAAAACCTTGGTCGGCCTACAGGCCAGTTACTCCTGGAGGGGTTCTTTAGAAAAAGCAAGTAGCAATGGATAGGTTAAAAAAAATTAATTTAACAAAATGTCACAACTTAATTGCGGGTTACGCATCCAGTGGAATCTATTACCACTAGATGGGTGAAGTGTGCATCACCGTTGAAGCACATGATGAATAGTACAAGCTTCCCGAAAATTTTGCAGGGAGTAAAATTCAAGAATGTGAATTTCCGGAAGAGATATCACCAGACATCGCGGTCTGAAGATGAAGACAAGATTTATGTCAAAAACAGCACTTCCCCAAGGTCATGTTCCAACTTAGAAGCCTTTGAGCTTGTATACTGTGTCTCTACTTGCCAGGTCTTCGAATAACCTCAGAATTTGCCAGTATAGCTATGATTTTCTGATCAAGAATGGGTTAGAGAACTCCTTAAGCCTTCACTCTGTTCTCGCAGAAATGCGAACGTTTCAAATTAATCCATAAATAGAACTGGCTCCTGTTAAATTCACAACTGATGGTCACAACCTGGAATAGTCGCCTTTTGTGTATAGTCCCTAATCATCAAGAGCCAAGTAAGAGATAAAACTCAACGGGGATTGTCACTCAGGGAGTGACTTCGCATCTATCGGAATATGAAAACGCCCATCATCGAATATGCTCAAGACACCAACTTGTATATCCAGGAAATTGTCCTCACTACTGATATACAACTCAGAAATAGCAATTACTCAACCGGGTTCATGCAACTTCACGTAATGAACACCCACCTTATGCGATGTTTCGATCGGTAAAAGAACCAACCCGGCCCAAGGAACAAAACGGGGTCATAACCGCATTTATGTAGAAATTGCAAGATTACCATAGCCACACTTGTGAGAAGGAGTCAAAAATGTTTACCTGTTTTTACCTTTTTTTGTTTCCTTTTTAAGTAGGGTAGGAGAAAGCGATTACGCACAGAGTGTTTTTGGGAGTAGGGTAGGTGAATACGTTTACGCACAGAGTGTTGGACTCCCGCAACAGCACGCTGGCGGACTACCAACTAACCACCTCCCCTGCCATCAGAGAACTAGCCTGCAACCATTTGACACATTACTTCGGGCTAGCCCTCCCGCTCTCTCGGCTTTGGGAGCCTTCAAGTCAGGGATTTCTTTTCACCGACGGGAGTGGCGGGGAGGAAGAGAGTTGTTGTTGGTTCAGGGAACCCCTTACCGTCCGATCCCTCCGCTGGTCGAGTTCAATCTTCTTCGAAATAAGAAGAGCCCTAACATAATGCGCAATACGATTCCAGCTGCCAGCGCTCTTCAGCATCTCACTGAAAATGTTGTTTGGAGAGAGCTTCCCTGTGTCTGCATAAAGCTGCTGGCGAAGGCCGTCTCACCTCTCGCAAGAGAAAAAGTGTGTCCAGCGTCGTCCGCCACTCCATTGCAGAACACACAATCAGGAGATCGCGCTTTCCCAATCTTGTGCAGGTAAGACTGAAAACCTCCATGCCCACTTAGGAAGTTGGGTAAGGAAGTAACCAATCTTACCGTGCGTTTTGTTCAACCACGGGTCTAAACTGTCGATGAGCCGACCAGTTCATCTGCCCCTTGGTTCATTATGCCAAGAAAGTTGCCACTCGGTAAGGGTGCGTTGACGTTCTTCACAGGCAACCACCTCTCTTAAGTTTTCGCCCTTACGGCGGTAGATAGTTTTGCGCTCCTTGGCAAGGAGGGCAACGGGGATCACTCCCGCGATCACCATCACGGCCGGTTCTGAGACGGTGCCATAAGCAGACGGCACTCGCAAAGCTCCCCGCCTCTGCACTTGAGCTAGGCGTTTACGATGCAGCTCCTTAGCAAGGGCATCAGCCCATACCTCTGCACCATAGAGAAGAACCGACTGCGTTCCTTCCATGAGGAGACTTCTCCTAGTTGATATAGGGCCCCCGACATTCGCCATTAGCCGACTCAAGGCCGCGATTCCAGCTGCAGCCTTGTCCGCTGCTGCTTTGATTTGCTCGAAGAAGCTCATTTTCAAGTCGAGCATTAAACCAAGGTATTTAAGCGCTGGTTTTGACTCCATAGTCAACTCGCCGATCGATATGGGACGCAGGGTCGGGATTCTCCTTCTGATCAGGATGACTACTTCGGTTTTTCCCAGCGGAAAGTTGAAACCGTGAGCAGTCATACATCCGCTTACCCGTCGCATCAATATGCCAAGTCTGCTAGTCTGCTTTGCGCGTGTTCAACAGTGCGTCCGGCAACAAGTGCCGCAACGTCGTCTGCATAACCGATCAGACGCGACTCTGCGACTATATCGAGTCTCAGCAGACTATCGTAGGAATCGTTCCAGAGGTCCGGTCCTAGAATGGATCCTTGTGCTACTCTTGACGTGATTTCCATCCTCCTTTGGCCCTCTATCGTCTCATAGAGCAGGGAGCGGTCTTTCAGATAATCCCTCAATATCTGCAAGAGATAGCTTGGCACGTGAAAGGAGTTCTCTAGTGTGCCTAGCATATCTCTCCATTTTACGGAATTGAAGGTATTTCTGACATCAAGCGTTATGAGGGAGCGCTATCCGTCGTGATCGGCGGCTGTGTGCCTCGGCTCGATTAACCACATCTACGACCTCCATAACAGCATCCACTGTAGATTTCCCTGTTCTAAACCCGAACTGCCTTGCGAATAAGTCCCCGGCAGCAGAGATCGCTTCACCGAGTCTACCCCTGATGAGCTTCTCGCGCACTTTTCTGGTCGTGTCAAGCATACACAGCGGTCGGTATGCAGACGGGAGCTCCGGGTCTCCTTTACCCTTACTGATCAGCGCGAGTCTGGCCACTTTCCAGCGACAAGGAAAAATGCCCTCCTTCAAGTAGGCATTGAACACTTCAAGCAGCAATTCTGGCCGTTGGCGGAACACCAGTTTGTAAACTTCCGCCGGGTTCCATCAGGACCTGGCGCCTTCCTGTTTTTCATAGTGAGTACCGCTTCTTCAAGCTTTCTCATTGTGAAAAGGGGGCAATCCACGACGCTTTCCGCGCTGTTTACATCAACCCGTACAGGGTGTCTGGCGAACAATGCCCGCACAATGCGGTCCATCTGGTCGGCGCTCAGTATGCAGGGCTTCCGCAGAGCCCCGATTTTCCGGGTGACAAGCTTATAGCCATGTCCCCACGGGTCCTCATTCACCTTGTTAACAAGATTCTGCCAGCCGCGAGCTTTGCTTTTATTTACGCACAGAGTGTTGGACTTCCGCAACAGTACACAATCGGACTACCAACTAAACAGCTTTTTGTCATCACAGGATAACCTGGAACCGTTTGAAATATTACTTCCGGCTAGCCCTCTCGCTCTCCCGGCTTTTGGAGCGTTCAAGCCAGAAAATTCATTTCAACAATGGGAGAGGAAGGGAGTTGTGAGTTCAGGAAATCCCTTGCGTTCTCTACGCCGCTTGAGCTGAATCTTCTTCGCAATAAGGAGACCCTGAGCATCTGTCCGACAATAGCTCCCTTGTCTGCATAAAGCTTCCTGACGAAAGCCTTTCCACCTTTCCCAAGCGCGCTAAAGTTCTTCAAGGGCAACTACCTCTCCTAAACCTTTGTTCGGATTCTCTTTCTGGTCAAGGTCAATACTTCGGATTTTTTCCAATCTTAGGCGGAAACCATGAGCAGTCATTCATCCGCTTAACCTTGGCATCAATATGTCAAATATGCTTTACGCCTTCTCAACAGTGCGTCCGGCGACAAGTGCGTCAACGTCTGTCGGGCCTTAACAAACTATTGTATCAAACATGCTATGGTACTCCCGACGTGATTTCCATCCCCCTGTGACCCTCTGGCGTCTCATAGACCAGGGAACATTCTTTTAGATAATCCTTCAATATCCGCAAAGGATAGCTTGGCAAGTGGAACGAGTTTTATAATAATCCTAGCATATCTGTCCATCTTACGGAGTTGGAGTCGTTTCTGACATCAAGCAAGTCTGGCTATTCGCGAAACGCCAATTTGTAAACTCCTGCGGGGTACCATCAAGACTTGGCGTGTTCTTGTTTTCGATGGCGAGACCTGCTTAGCTTTCCGCGCTATTGACATCAACTCATACGGGATGGAAAACAATATCGATACAATGCCGTCCATCCAATCCATCGCCCTGCGAAGTCCCCGTTTGGCTGACCTAAATGTGGCGCATGCGTCCTCGCGGGCGTGTAAACGTTATGCCAAACCGCGGAGCTTATGACACTCCTTCCATAGGTCGGCGATTTCTGCTGTCCGCCAGTATATAGAAGAGGCGTTGGGGCGCCTCGGAGGCATGGAAGGCTCTTCACTACGACACCATATTTTCTACTTGCTAACTCCCCTGACGGAGTTTCCTTTTGTGCGAGGAAATATCACAAGTTGTGGCGATAAGGCTCATTATTGAGTTCTTAAACGATTCAGTCGCAATTTTTCTGTCCGCGTCCAGGCTTTGTGGCTCATTTAACACTTTTGAGAGAATTTCGGCATATTTTTCGGATGTTCTATTCAACTGGTATATACCGGATGGCAGAATATAGAAAGGAGTACTTTGCCAGTTTAAATGTCAGAAATGCTCTGGTGATCGTTGACTGTGAAATACCCCAGTACCTTCGTTGTACCGCTTACACTAAGCAAAGTGACATCAGGGAAAGTGCCGTCAGGATGTGGATGATTTCATTTTTAGCAGAAGATTTGGCAACGGTCGCAATCGGGAACATAAGCTGCCTCGTCTTTCCGCAAGCTGCTATCCTTGCATAGAAAAACGACTTCCGGACGCGTAGGTCTTCCGTTTGTGCACACTTGTAACACAAAGTGCTCCCGTCCTTCCTTTTGGGAACGCCTGGTATGTCCCCTAGACCTAGTACTTGACGCAGTTGTTTGGAACTACCTTTCATCTTATCCTGCGAAAAATCTGACTTTGATTTTCATGCAATGAAGCATTTGGCTCGCTGTCTTCTCAGGGACAGTCAGACCGGTCAATTTTTGTCTCGAGGGTAATCCCTTGTCAACAGTTCCTCCAACTCCTCTCCCACTTTTCTGTATTTACGAGCAAATCCACATAACTTGTATTGAGGGAGTACATGGGTTCTTGGCTGAAATATTGAAAGAACCTGGACATCTTCGTAAGGTCGCATTGTCAATAAAATGAACCGTGTACTTATTTAGGAAGGATGGAGCTCTAGCATCTTCCATGTTCGTACATACCGTGGAGCGAACTGTGAATTTACAGACACCACAATTTAATATGCACTTCTATGCTCATCCTGCCGAGAAAAAGAACATATTGGAATGATGTGTTAAGTACTTTGATGAACTGCGTAACAACTCAAATATCGAGTTGGAGGTCCCGTCAAATGAAGACGACGGACAAATGCTGCCAGCACCAAGCATGGAAGAAATAGTCCTTGCAATTCATCGGCTTTAAAACTGTTAAGTCGTCAGGAGCCGATGGAATTACAGCCAAATTGGTTAAATATGGAGGTGACCAACTACACTAAACGGTTCATCAACTGATGTTCGAGGTTTGGAACGGCAAATCAATGCCTGACGACTGGCAACGAGGCATTATCTGTCACAAACATAAAAAGGTGAATATTACGCAGTGCAGCAATTATAGAGGTATCCCGTTGTTGAGTACCATCTATAAGACATTCCCTGCTATCTTGCTAGGTCGGATAGCCCCATACGCCCAGAACATCATTGGCCCATACGAAAGAGGCTTCACTTCAAGCAAATCAGCAACAGATCAGATAGGAGCAGCAGAATCTAGGATTTATTGATTAAGGGAGAGGGAAATTGTGATTTTTTTTGGAAGCTCAAGCTTTCTAAAACTATTCACGGAAAGCGCTATAACTCTGTGATGGTAAAAGATGACCTACTGATTTCATGGACCAATTTTCCTGAAACAAATGGTACTATCCATCATTAGAATTTGTACCATCATAAACTGCACACTCTGTATACAATTACCCACTAAAGCTAAGATAGATCAATAGGACGACTTTCGGTGAATAGCCTATAGGTTATTAAGGCGTTTGTTGCCAGACGCGCAGTTGAAAAGGCTACTAAAAGCAGACTTGGCATACTGATCCGACGGGTAATCTGATGGATAACTGCTCATGGTTAAAACCAGCTATTGAATATCTTAGTTTTTCGAGCAAATCAACGCACCAGGTAACGGGGCTATGGCTGGAGTCCCGGCCTTAAGTCAGGTAATACCCACTGCTTAGGGCCCTATATACATATGGAGACATGCTCTTATTGGAGTAGTGCAGTCCGTTCTGCTCAATGGCGCAAACCTGTAGGATGATGCCCTTGACAAGGAGGTGGGTCGTAAGCGCCTTGCTCAAGTGCAGAAACGGTTACCTTTGCGTGAGGCGTCGGACTGCCTCAGAACTTTCCGTGGTGATGATCGCGGGAGTGATCCCCGTTGCCCTCCTTGCTAAGGAAGGTGAAGCTATCTACAGCCGCAAGGGCGAACATTTAAAAGAGCTGCTTACCCGTGAAGAAGGTTAATGTACCCTTACCGAGTAGCAACTCTCTTGCAAAATGAGCCAAGAGGCAGATGGATTGCGCGGCTCATCGACAATTTAAATCCGAACGGATGTGAGATTGATTACTTCCTCACCCAGTGGGCATGGAGGTTTTCAGTCTGTCCTGCGCAAGTTCTCTACTAATTGTGTGTTCCGCAATGGAGTGGTGGACAACGCTAGGCATAGCTTTTTCTCCAGACAACATTCTCAGAGAGATACTGAAGAGCGCTGGCAGATGGAGTCTTGTTGCGCTCTTCTTATTACGAAGAAAATTGAGCTACACCGGCGGAGGGACCGGATGGCAAAGGCTTCCCTGAATTAACAACTCCCTTCCGCTCCTGTTGGTGAAAGAAATTCTCTGAATTGCAGCGAGGTGTTTAGTTGGTCACCCGACGGCGTACTGTTGTGGGAGTTCAAATTTCTCTGCGTAAACTCATTCACCTATCCTACTCCCAAAAAAAATTAGGTACTGAGAAAAAAAGAGACGGACACGCGGCATCGTCTGACAAATCAGCGAAGAAGATGATAGCTGGCATGCGGCAACTACAGGGGCACCTCACTGCTCCTATCAACCTACAAAGTATTTACCAAATTTCCCGGAAAACAGGCTGAAATCCTACGCGGAGGCAATAATCTGGGGGGATGCCTAGGAACAGATTAGCTTTTAACCGTGAAGTAAATACTCATAACATCTACCATATATTCGCTGATTTAAAATGGGCATATGACCGTGTCGATTGTAGGGCGCACTTTGCGGACTTATGCTATAGTTTGCCATCCCAGCTAAACTAGCATCCAATCATTTATAGCATAGAACAGTCTCAAGGTGCAAGATGTGCTGGCCCTAATGCTCTTTAACTTCGTCTTTGGGCGCGTAACCAGAAAAGTCCTGTTGATATCAAAGGGATGCTCTTTTTTTCGTCAACGTAAGTGGTAGCATACGCTGAGGATATCAATACCTTATCGCGCTTCTCTGTAGGTGCCAATAAGAACCTTCGTGGAGTTCGACGATGTAGCGAAGGAGGTAGGGTTAAGGGTCAATGTACAAAATACCAAAATTATTGCCCAAATTAGAAAACACGTCAGGTAAAGGAAATATCGCCTCAACTTGAAGAACGATGGTAATTTTACAGATTTTAATGTAAGTTATCGAAGGACACTTACGCAGTACAAAAATTAAAAGAACGTATTTTTTTTAAATGATTGAGGGGTTCTAAGTCCACGACCACTTGATGTCGGACCGCACCAAATGGGAAGCAAATGGCTCTCTCCTTTGAAAAGAAGGTGTTAAGAAAATTCCCTGGGGTAGTTGAAGAGGATGGCGACATACATTCAATTATGTTACAGGAGCATTAATCATGAACAATCTTTAAATTTCAAATATTCTAATAAATCATTTCTAAGTGCATTGCTGATGTTATTTGCAAGACCTCCCATTTCAACAAAGACTAAAAGCGCGATACAACTATTCAGAAAGCGCCCAACCAACTTAGAACAGATTTCAATGTTTGAAATCCTTGACTCTATCGCTCCGCTGCTTCCTGAGTACTATTTAAAAACTCAGCTTGAAATTTTAGCTAGAATCCATCTAAAATGTCTGTGAGAATCCAACGTCCGAGAAGGGAAGGAGATATTGGAAACTCCAGCAATAAAAAAATGAAAGCAACACAGCTAGAATAACAACTACTTCAGGTCCTCGAAATTGAACAAGTTTGCCCGACCAATGGTGGCTACAATGCACTGAATGAACAATCTGGGAGAATGCTATGCCCTCATTGTGAGCAGGAAACCGTTTTGCCTGGTGGATATTTAGGACAGCTGGGAGTCATTAAATCCGGAAACTGGAAACTCAACACAATTTAAGAGAACTGAGTTTGCAGCAGGTTCATTGTTCCTAATTGTTGTGGCCAGGGAGTGAAATATGACGGGGTAGATATTTTTAGTTCCTCATTCAGTTGTACAATATTTATATAATGGGAACAATCTGAAATTCAAATCCAAGTTAAGCTGGTGTCAATCAGAACATCCGATTGCTGTTTGTGTTAACCACAATCGATTCTTCGCTTCCATTCCCAACAGGACGAAAAAGACGGGAACGTTTCCTCTCAAAGAACGACGGCAACACAGATCCTTTTAGGGCTCACCAAGGGAATATCTAAGTCGGAAAAAGTAAACGTCTCATATTTACTACTTAGGCTGATTCGAGCACATCGTTATGCCACTCGAAGAGTCTCTAATAGGATTAATGTCGATTGGCATCCCCAAGTCACAAAGCTTTGATACGATGATGCCTCGAGTATTGATAACGTGTTTGCTTCCATTCTTGCTCCAATTCTGACGAGTAGTCCTCTTTGACTTTGTCATCTGCCTTCGGCTAGATAATAGTGATTTACTTCAGGCCAAAAATTACTCTATAAAGGAAGCAATCGTTTTCCCCGAGCTCTACCCATTACGGCGATGATAAGCCTCGTCATTTTGTCCTGCAGAAAAACCCAGTGAGGAAGCTTTAAATCAGTCAGGGTCCTTGCTATGCATGTGTCGGGACTAAAATCGAGGAATTCAGTCGAATGAAAGCTCGTTGTAAATGATATTTCACATAACGTACGATGACGTCGATCCTCACGTTTGTGTCCATAAGGCAGGAGTCAGAACGGATTTTCCAATTTGCAAGATTTATTTGCCCACGTTCGATAGCTCATAGGTATCGCCTAACCACCTTTGTGGAATTTCGTTTAACCGAAATCCGTGTGGGTAATTTGAATTTAGTAGGTACAATGAAGGCGAGTATTAGTTGGATTTCAGCTTTAATTGGCGGAATAAATGCTTGTGATGATTGAAAGCAAGAGTGGTAGTTTTATTCGTGTATTTTTAAGGTTTTGCGTAAAACGAAACCTCATTAAAATCTATTCAATATCTGTCTGTCCTTCTGTCCGTCTGTCCATCATTCTTACCGTTTTTGCTAGGACACTAGTGAACCTATTGTCACAGAGTTTGATAGGAACATGTGGTTGACAAAACCCTTGGCTTTGTGTTGATTTTAAAGGGGAAGGCGGTCAATATTGGCCATTAGTCGACTTAAGGCCGAAACTTTGCTCGAATATGCTATGAGTTAAGAGTCAGTACAAGGTACTTAATCGTTCGCTTTGACTTAATTATCGACTAGTCGATCGATATGCGACACAGGGTCGGAATTCTCTTTTTAATCAGGATGGCTACTTCGGTTTTTCCAGTGGAAGATTGAAAGCATTAGCAGGCATCAATCCATTTACTTGTTGCATCAATATACTAAGTCTGCTTTGCGGCTGTTCGACAGTGCCTCCAGCAACAAGCGCCGCTATATTATCTGCATAGCCAACACAGCGCGACTCTTCTGGTATGTCGAGTCTTGGCAGGCTATCACAGGAAGCGTTTCAGGGGTTTGGCCCTTGGATGGATCCCTGCGCTACCCCCGACGTGACCTCGATCATCCTCTGATCCTCTAGCGTCTCATGGAGCAGGGAACGCTTCCCCAGAAAATCCCCCAATTACCCTAAGAGGTAGTTCGGTACGTGGAAAGTATTGTCTAGTGTGCCTAGAATGTCTTTCCAACTTACGGAATTAAAGACATTTCTAATGTCAAGCGTTACGGGGCACCGCCCGTCGAGCTCGGTGGCTGTGTGCCACCGCACGATTTGCATGATAGCATTAACTGTAGATCTCCCTGCTCTAAAGCCGAACTGCCGGGTGGATAAATCTCCGGCAGCACGTATCGTTTGAGCTTGTCTGCTTCTGATGAGCTTTTCCAGCACTTTCCTGGCAGCGTCAAGCATTCAAAGTGGGCGGTATAAAAATGGAAACTCAGGGTTGCCTTTCGTTGTTCTGATCAACGCAAGCCTCGTCCCCTTCCAACGGGAAGGAAAAATGTCCCCTTTCAGGAAGGCGGTGAATGTGCCGAGCAATAGATTTGGCCGATGTTGGAGCACCAGTTTGTGTACCTCTGCCGGGAAACCATCGGATCCTGGCGTCTTCTTGTTTATCTTAGAGAGGGTTGCCTTTTAAAGAGAAAAGTGCGCAGTCCTCGGCGCCCTCGTCATCGTCCAGGGTGCGCAGGGAATAGTGCCCGTATAATGCGGCCCATCCGCTTGGCCTTAAATTGAACAGGGTTTCCGTAGAGCTTCGTTTTATCGGGTTACCAGTTTGTAACCAGGTCCTGCCAACAACGAGCTTTGCTCCTGCTTATTGCGCTGCAGAGTTTCCGTCCTTATAGTACATGCCTCCTCCCTGTCGTTGAGAAGTATGGCCAAACCGTGGAGTTTGTGGCACTCCTTCCGGAACCCTGCAATTTCCATCATCCACCAATACATAGAAGGGCTGCTACGTCTCGATGCCCTCCTGGGCATGGAAGCTCCGCATCCTGTCGTTATCAAGTTCTTAACTGAATATACGACAGTGTCAGCTGCAGCGTAACCATCCCCAGGAGTGCCCTTTAGTGCGGCCCCACTACTTCAAGAGTTTCGGCGAAGCTGCCGGTGTTCCCTTTCATGACGTTCCATGCACAAAAAGGGAGCCGAGAAGTCTTCCAGAACTCGGTACCCGTTCGATGGTTATGTCGGGATTCTTCCCTCGCAACCTGGGCGCCGGAACGTTAGGATGCCGATGGTGTTTAAAATTGCAATTCTGGTTCTCGCCGCCATTTCGAGAATTCATTTCGCGATGGAGTCCGAGTAAAGCATGCTCCATTCAAGTTCTCTGGCACTGAAGTCAACCCGAACCAGGATTCGCCTCCGCCCAAGATAACGTCCTCCAGCCTGCATTAAGAGTCCAGCATCGCTTCACTAGATCTTAGATAGAGACTGAAAAATCTTACCCCTAAACCCCGAATCCAGACAAAGCGTCCCTTCGGCCTTGGGTACGAACCCTAAGGTTTGTGCTGTCTCGAATCCAAATGGCTCAACCAATTTTGGTTTCTCCGCTGTTTAGAAGCTTCCTCACGAATTGCTCGGCAACTTCTGCCACAGCTAGATTTTGGCCCCAGGAGTTCGCAGAGGTGATATCAATCCGGACATCGATTACCTCCGGAAGTTGGCTCTTGATGGCTCCTTTGAGCTTTCTCTCCCAGTAGCCCCTTGAGTGCTTTACAAAACGTACCTTTATCTAATGTCCCTGGGCTTAATTCGGCGAGGACCCAGCCACCCTTCATTTTCTGAATGGAAGACATTTCTCTTCCGCGAGTGATGTATTTTCGTGCTACATACAAACGCAGCCAACTCATTCTCCATTCCCACTATCTCCTTACCATTCACCATTTAAGTCTTTACCAGGGCATCTTGTGCTAGGGAGCGGGCTCGAATAGAGTTTTGAAAGCATTTTCAATGTACGGTTCACTAAGAATCTTTCAAATAAGTAAGTGGTCTACGCAAGAATATCCTGACCGGTCCTGCACTGATTGCGATTTGTTTCAGTAGACCTTTCCAAGGTATCGCCATGTGCCACTTCCGTAACTATACCTATTATTTCGCCCCTCCTTTCTTTCACACAATACACCATCGGAACCGGTTTGGATGTGCTTCCTCGAGTTACTTAAAAGCTCCAAACTTTCAATTCATGTCTGCGTTATTATCGGGCTGGTTAGACTCGAGACAATAACTAAACCAGATAACTGTAGATGTATTGACTACAAAGTAGAAGTGCTTAGGTCAATGTTAAGGAAGGGCGACAAATCCGTTGCGGGTTATGCTATGCAATGAAACCCAGTATCCCAGGGATGGCCGTCGGGTGGCTAACACTAGAGCTACGTGACGTAGAACAGGAGTAGGAATGGAAGCTGTCCGATATAGGGAATTATAGTAACCACATATTTCATACATACTAGGACTGACAACCTGGGTAATTCACGAACGTTTGAAGGTCGTGGACATTGCAATTTGCAGTGATGGGCAAGCTAGTCAGAAGGCATTGAGCAGCGTCTTGATGACTTCAGAAATGTAGAGCTCGATTGAACTGTACTTCTAGATTCAATATGCTGGCTGAACTATTGTGGGTACTCGGTCATGGAACAAAATGAAATCTGTGATGGTTTAGCAGAGGAAGGTATACTTTTCCCTTGCCGGTATCCCAACCAGCATTTGAAGAGACGGTTGCGTTGGCTTCCCATTAGTCAGATTCCAAATGGCGCTGACCACACCTTAGAACCAAACAAATATATTACAAAGTTTGTCCTATCGAAAAGCGGCAACTAACTGGTCATAACCCGCTAGGTGAGCAGAATAGAAGTATCAGGAGATGATATTTGCCCGTCCTGTATGGATGAAGCGGAATTCCCGAAGCATTTCCCATGAAAGTGTCTTGCTTATGGCTGAATCACGCATCGAATTTATGGTGCTGCTTCAGTTGCAGCCAGTAGCAACACATCCACTAATGGGAAACTGACGGTAGATAAAGGATTCCGGGGAATTTCATTATACGTGAGCGTAAAATACAATGGACTACTATGGTCTGGGTATCTAGAGGTTGAGCCTCTCTCGCATTCAATATAGATACATATCCGCAACACCCCAATAGCTTGGTATCCCCCAATCATAGAGCAACGGGACTCTACTGAAAGGTGGGTGTCCGTAGAACGGTTTAGGTGTTATGTTCATACATCAGTGTAATGTTTTTTGTCGTCCCATAAAAAATGGTTGTAAAATTGAAGAATCTTCGAGTAGTCACCTGGTGTAAGCATCTTCAAGGAGGTTAGGATTGCCGACCTTTTAAATAATAAACCTGTCTGTCGTCTTTTTCCGGTCCCACAACAGGGATTAGGGCTGATATTTTTGATGGGTAACTATAAGGCAACGAAGGAGAAAACCCACATGAAATTCGTTCATCTAAAGTAAGAGTTGAATTCGTTTCAGTTTTTCCAGCTGATTGGAAGGATAATTTTGTTTTCACCTGCACGACCACTGTGCCGCAAAAATTGAAACTGTGGCCGCTGTGAACCAAATAGTAGTAGCCATGGTGTCAATATAGTTACAAAATGTTATTTACGGTTTAAAAGGTTTTGGTAGGAAATAGTTCACAAATACTTTTATCTGCTACTATGAATAGAACCCCAAAATATACCAACATATCCCCTTCACATCCGCGGATGTTATTACATCTTCCACGGAAAGCGAATCCATTTTTTGTCACTGACCACCATTCACCGGCAATTTCCGCGATAAGGGCAACCTGGATGGAACACAAAAATCAGGCTCAGCACTCCGTAGTTCCGCTTTTTTCCCAGCTTTTCTGGCATGAGAAAGGACTCTAATCCCGGAATTCGATGAATATTAAATGACCAGTTCGGTTGCTGCACATCTGCCGTGGGCATTAGACCGTGCCAAGCTTACATGCGGAATTTATTTACTTTGATAAGCTAATTGAAATGTTTCGGGTATCTAATCAGGACATGGCCGGGCTTTTGCGGGCGTCACACATCGCGGCCGACATGTTTTGTATCCTGCAAAAGTTGCAGTAAAATAGATTCGGAGCGGAATCGCTGGTATAAATAATTGGGAGTTTCGTGGGCAACAAATGCGGTTTTACGGAATCCGTAAATAATGTTGGGCGGGCACGGGGAACAGATTATTTATTCGTTAGACGTACATTAATTAACTCGATCCACATTGACGTATGGTTGGATTTGTGAGGACATGGATGCTAGCGCGCTTGTACAGCTTCGGGTTGCGTGTTTTCGGTTATGGATGATATGGTGTCAACTTGCCGGTAATTATTTAGGGTTAGGTCAACCGAATGTTGCAATTAGAATTAGAATCATAATTGGTAGTTGGCTGGTGGCGAGTGATAGCGATAGCAAGCCTATTTTTGATGGAGGACTTATCGCACAGGATATCATCTTACGGTTCATTAGCCGAGGAATAGTTTTACATCAATGGTATACGAATTTGTTAGAAAGATGATCCTATTCCTGTGAAGCAACCGTAAACAAACTTTGTAAGGAAATACTCATGAAACTAACAAATACGCTTACATTCATGGTCAATTTCCACAGAAAAGTCGTCCTCTTCCCTACATTTCACTCAAACAACAAAATCAAGCGAACTAGGACACACTTGGAGATCTGCCCCAGGGTCAAGGAAAGCTTCTTTCATGCACAAACATTGTAATAACTTTCTTGCTCCGCCAAGTGTGCCGATGCCACAAAAATAGTAAGAATTATGTAGTCATAACTTCATTTATTGCCAATAACGAGATCAATTTGATGGTTATTCTGCATATCGTCCTTACATGCGACCCGAAATCGCATGGAGACCGAAAAGAGAGAAGACCAAGGCAAGCAGACACATATTCTCCAATACGCTCTGGAATCATCGCCATCCGTTTCAGCTCGAATCCGATGAAAAACCTACCAACAAATTCAAAGTGATATAAAATAAATAGTTTGTGAATTTCCCTGGCATTTATCCAGGAAAAATTACTTTCGGATCGCATGAACTACACAGACCACGTCTTTTCGCCTCGCCAAAAATATTTTTCTTTCTTTCACCGCTTGCTTGGCTGTTGCCTCTGGCTGCCTGGTTGACTGCCTCTACTGTCTGGCGAGTCCTTACGTGTTCCTGTATTTTCCATGTAAGGTATAAAGTGGATTTTTATGTGCAAAGACGCTTTGGATGGGGATTAAAGATTATTTTCATATCCTGGTGAGGAAATATGCATAGAGCTAAATCAATAAAGGACAAGGTTTGTCGACATCATATGATTGACTAAGTACTATGAAATATTACCTTGTGTGATAACTGGGATAAATTTATTAAAGATAAATTGATAAAAGATGTATAGATGGTCGTAATTAACATGTAATCGATCTTCCCTTGCGTTATCGGCATCTCTTTTTTTATGACGACGCTGCTGTGCCAGGTTCCAGCAGTGTGTGGAATACGTATCCACTGAAACTATCCTCATTTCTCCGCCCATATCCCTGCAGGACAACTGTGAAACCGTGAAGTATTACTTCGCGAGGAGGGCCACAATTGAGTCACGTGTCCGCCGCACTTTCCTGTATCGCAGTTACTATTGCTATTTAATTTGCTTCCAACCTCAATACCTCCTCCACGAAATTATGGGGTTGGATAACTGCGTTGAGCGCGTGGTTTAACCGTTCTCTTTCAATCTTGAATTTCGGACAATGGAACATTACATGCTGCGGGTTTTCAGGTGTAGCGGCGCATTCAGGACAGTCTTTGAACTCATTCAATCCGATGTGATGCAAGTGCTTCCTATATTGACGGGCTCAGTGTATGAATCTAGCGGCCCTTTTCGGAATTTTCCCACTGTTGCTGCCATCTCCTGTACATCTCCTTTCTAGTGGTTTTTTGGCCTAATTCGCCCTCCTTCTATGGTAGAGACAGCGTGCCTCATTTGCTAAAAGATTCAAGGAAATCATCCCCACGATGATAAACATTGGCTCACCGGACCATATGCACTGCACACCCTCTGCGGGATTGGCCGGTATGCCAACCTTATCCTTTTTTGGTGTTATCCAGGACAGACAGGTTCATTTAGCTCGTTTAGCAGAATAGATTTCACCACCGCTGCGATAACCAGCCGGCGACTAGATTTTGACCCTCCAATGTTAGGCATTATCCTTGCTTGAGATGAGTAAGCCTTTCCTGCTTTTTTCGCGATATATTCCAGTTATCCCTCGGAACTGGTGCTCAGAGGTGGCGGTGAGGAAGACCGGGCGGCAACCCTGTCGGCCAAACCAAAACCAAGTGGCCGAGGAGAACCTCCATAGTGATGGCACCGGGAGACGCTGTACTCACTTTGGTTTGCCGGCCGTGATTCAGTAGGCGAATGCTCCAAAGGCCTAATTAGGGCGATCAGACCCAAGTCTGCACGGGGACTCATTTGAAGTGGCAAATTGGTCACGAAACCTTACCAGGGGTATACTGGTACCATGGGAACCGAGATAGCCCCTGGACTCACATACTTCGGGAAAATTCCTGTTGTATATGCGTTCAGCTCGATTGTCTGCGGTTGGCCCCCTAGTGGGAGTTTGATGGGGGTTGTGGTTGTGTTTAAGCGAACAGGGGCCTTCGAGTCTCCGCGTGGTGTCGCGTTTCAACACGCCGTACTCCTTAGTTCGGTAGAGATTTAGGTAGGTCTTGCATCCACCAGTATGAATGCTGAGCCATGGAGTTGGTATAGATTGGTACTGTTGTTGCTTGTTACAGCGGAGCTCTGATTGTGGTCAAAAAATCAAACGGTGTCTTAAGAAGACCGTCGGATTATGTCTACCTGACAGGTGCTCACGTAAAACCCCCTAGGACTCACTCACCGTCCCTCGGAACTCAACTTGGCATTACCTCCAGGTATCTAGTGATCGATTTTGAAATGGACTCGTGATTACCAACCTGGGTTTTGGGAGTATTATTTTTCCTGCGATTGGTTATGAAGACCGCCAGGTCTAGTTTCACCATTTGGAGCCATGCTTTGATGGCAGGAATGATTTCACTTCCAGACAGTTTTACGTACCGCTAGATCGTCTGCAAAACCAATAAATGTTACTTCCTTTGGCACGCGAAGGACGAGCACTCCGTCACACATTATGTTCCACACCAGGGGCCCCAACACGGAGCCCTAGGGAGCACCTCCTGCCACAACATATTCCTTTGACCTGTTGTCCGTCTCGTAACAAAACAGCCTCTCCGAGAGGTAACTCTCAATTAATAATTATAATCCTTGGCGCAACAATCCATATTGGATCAGGGCCTTGAAGTGTGTTAGAGCACTTCATTCCAGACCGTAACGGTACACTACAGTATCCTGTAGGAGGCAATATGGTCAGCATTGCGCTCGCCCGGGATCTCGACTATCCGAGCTAAGTAATCAGAGACACCCAGTTTAGCCAGGGTGCCCTTAATTCAACCCCACTTGGTCAAGTTAAAGGTAATCCTGGCGTCCAGTGTCACCATCGCGCAGCACTTACCAGTGGCCAATGCCTCCCGCGACAGGTTCACGACAGTTGATATTGCATCGAACGTGGACCTAAAAACCCATACTGCTGCTTCGATAGACCACCCGCTAGCTCAACGAACGAAAGCAGCCTGTTATATATCACCCTCTCCAACATCTTGCCAATGGTGTCTAAATGACTGGTGGGACGATATGCAGAGGGTGTGCCAGGTGGTTGTTACGGTTTTGTTAGCAAAACCAACCTTTTTTCCCCTAGGCGGGAACACTCCTTCCACCATGTACTGTTCAAATGTGCTTAAGAATCATGCGGCCCTTATTTTTGCTGCCAACTTCAGGGCTTTGTTCGGAAGCCCATTTAATTCCGAGGCCTTATTATCCCCAATTTTTTCACTGATCTCTGGTAGTTCCTCTTCGAAAATTAGGAAGACGTCCTGTTGAACCGTTGACTGAGGTCCATTGCTTCCTGTTGCGGGAAGGATTGCGATCATTTTAAACAAGAGTTGCGGGCACGTCACTTGCTGTGAGTTTTGTCCACGAATCTTGTTCATGATAACCTTGTAAGCACTGCCCAACAGATTCGTATTTACCTCAAGTCACAACTACTTATAGCAATTCCGCTTACTTTCCCGTATAGCCTTCTTAAGGCTGCCGCGATCACAGTCACACTGCCCTCAACAGCGAGATTTCTTGGTTCCACCGATAGTTTCCTTTCCTACGATGATGAAACTTCAGGCGCGACATTGTGGAGTTGCATGCCTCAGTTACCCGCTGACATAGTTGACTCATTTTCGATGAGCTCCTGTGCACCACCCAGTTTTCCCGGTTTTTCCACTTCTGTTGTTCACTCGACTTTCGGATCCCTGTTTCTGATGTCGAAAAAGATGGCCTAGTATTCACTGTGGGTGCAGTATTTACTCACCAGCCAGACAATGTCTTCCCCAGTCTAAGACCCACGCGTTGAAATCATCAGCATGATTTTGAGGCTGTGGTCTCTAGTTTTCATTTTATTTGCCGGTACTTCCCTTTATATGAATTCCATTCTCAGCCAAAGCAGTTACGAATTTGGTAGTGTCAATGATTCATCTGGCTTTATAGAACCCATACCGCCGATCTAAAAAACCTCTTTGCCTCTCAACAATCGTAGAAACCTATTACAGATTACTTGCTCCAACACTTTACTAAAAGTATCTGGTCGACATATGGGTTAATACGATGATGGCTCATTTAGGAATTACCGTCATATTCAGAGTTCTCTGAATGGTGTCAGCACCCGTTTCTTGCTGGGGGAATCACCCCGATATGATTTTCAACAAGGGACAGCACACAGGATCTACGGGGATGACCCTGCTCTGAATTGTCTCACTTCGATTCCTGGCACTCCTATTTGGGACTCAGATTTTCTACCCTCCGTGCTTTTAATTCCGTTCTTTAGAATTGCTAACGACCTTCTTTCTCCTGGGCGCGAGCTTATTCCCCAGGGGATCAGCATTTTTCCTTCGGACTCTTTTCACGTGGAACGACTGATTTAGGCTTTTCCTTGAGACATCTTTCCTCCTCCTGCGACATATTATAGAGGACTCTATTGTCCCTCAGCATGTTTTTGGTAGCTTGGCATACCTTGCGCTTGTCCTTGATGAACTCGGACAACGAGTCAGGGCTCTGTTCTCTATGAGCCTTGGGTGGATTACTCCTTTTAAGCACACTCCTCGTACCTGCCCCAGCACCGCAATTTAGTCCTCTCTCGTCTTCTATGGCGGTTTTGTGTTTTGGGTATATTTCTCATTGCCATATTGGGCCACGCACCGGAGGTAAACAAACATTTGGCTATGTACGGTCTGGAAAAAAACTATTTGAACACACTTTTACAATAGGTATGTCCCTATCCGCTAGCTTAGGTCGCACTTGATGGGTGGTTCGGCAATTAATCGCAGACCCGTCTGTCTATCTGAGAAACCACACGCATACCGTGAGTAACATGAGTCCAAAGGCCAATGGCCAACTTGTCTTTCAACAGTTTCAATTGTCGCTTTTTATAAACACATTTCGATACCACTTGACTGGCTGCGATACTTGTTATTTGTTAAGATTAGTGCTATTCGAAAAGTGAACGTTATTATAATTCAAATTATTATTTCCATTTCAGGTAAGTCACTATTGCGCTGGAGTCTACTTTCCTCACATCAAAGTCATACCAATCATGGTGAGTTTTTGATTTTTGATTTTTTTATCAATGTCTACGTCAGTTAGTTTGTTTTATGACCCGTATTTGTAGATGCATTGAAAAGACAATTTACCATCCTAACTTTTGTTAGATTTGCACTATAAGAATATTAAGTGGTAAATAGCTTCAGCTTCGCTTTGGTTGGATTTATGCTCAGTTCGCATTTTCCGAAAAATTCACAGGCACAACTTTCCCATCGTACGTCCATCCACAATTCCACTCATAATGAAGGAAAACATCTCGCCATTGATCGGTCGGTCACCTCGCTTTTCTCAAATATCCGTAGAATTCTATCCATCGCTATCGATCAGAGTATCGAAGAAATGGCATCACCCCGGAGCGTCCACGGCTTACAGGTCTGGTCAAGTGGCTAGGTCCCAGATTAGATTGGGTTATCCTTATTCTTACCTTGGGCGATATTCGCAAGACACCCTTCCATTCTTATTCTCATTAGAGCCTTATGGCTTTGGAACTGACCCTGTGTAAAAACTGTGAGCTCACGTTTTCGGGAATTCGATGCATGTCCAAACGAGCAGCTGCGATTAATCTCTTGCAACATAGGAAGCATTATTCTATACGGGCCCGAAAACTGATAGCGGAAAAGCTATCAATAACCTAGAGAATTCTATCCTCGGCGAATATCGGTTCGAAAATCTCAAATAACTCTAAGTAGGATTTTGATTCGTTCGCAGGGCACGAGAATCAAAAGGCGGTTCCGAATGTCCCCAGGACCCCACTTTCTAACTCCAGTTCATTTGTCTTGGAAATTTTACCATTGGGAGCAGCGAAGCGTTTGGTCCTGATAATTGAACTTGCTTCAAATAATTATCCCAGCGACTTTAAAAAGGAAGCTGGCCTCTATACCGAGATTTAGATCGAAAAATATCCGGCTGTGCATCAAGAGGAATCTTCGGTAATACATTGGTCCTTGTAGTACTAGTTTCCCCTTTGCCATCCAAGAAATAATCAATGGTCAGCTCGGACAGCTTGACCTCAACGCTGGTCCATACCTCTTACGCCAGTTTTCCACTAGCGGGGTCATCGACCGCCAGCCATAGGTAATTCCGTCATACTGAAGGTTATCGCAGTGAGTGTTCCGTCGGCCGGCGGCTAATGCTCCACTGTTTGCGGAAGCAGATTAGCGTCTGAGCTGCTGCAAACTCTGTTCTCTATTCTTGCTGTCATCTTCAACCTCACTTTGAGATCTGCCGCATGTGAGGATGGTGAATTTCCCCTTGTGTTTCTGCTAAATTTCCAAACGTTTTGTGTTAAATTCCTGAACAATCGTCCGGTATTCAGCTAAACCTTTTTTGCTTTTCCCACCGATAGTACCAGCGCCCATATGTTGTTATTTTGTTTAAAATATGGAAGCCCTTCTGATACTGACTTTGGAGCAGGACTCATTTCTGGCAGATAGAACACTTGTCGTTCCTCTTTTTCTGGAAGATACCCGAAGTCAATGGTTTCGTAGAGTGTTGGTGTTGTAGAGTGATATGACTGTTACTCTCTATCTCCGATTAAACGACAATAGTTTCCTGCTTGGTACCCGGGTAGCCATGATACCGGATTAAGGGTTTTAATTGAAACTGGAAGTGTCTTGGTATTCAGAGTCCGCATACTAGGAAGCAAGCTCCTCGAACGGAAGGGGAGTAGAGGAGTACGGTGAATCAGAACTGTTACTTAGGAAAACTCCTTGCCATGTGGCCCCTACACAAGGAGAGCTCAATCCCCGTTAGTGTTTCCTATTCACTCCTTGGTGGAGTTAACCATCGCGTCGTCAATTGTTTGCAAAGTAATGCTCAACACAGCTTAATCTGTGAGCGCTGACAATATAATCTGGAAAGAGCTCTCCTATGTGTACATTACATTGATGGATCCCATCCCATTGTCCACCAGAAAAAAAGGTGTCATCGTGTGGATAACCCATTGTTGAATACATAGTTCCAATCCCAATCTTCTGAAGCTAAGACTAAAAAGCTCCGTGCCTGCTTAGAAGCTGGGTAAGGAAATGAAGGTCCTGGGGGTTTAACTTGAGCATCTACCCTGTAGTCATAATTCCACGGTCCTCTTCGGACACAGATTGATTTGATGACCACAATGAGTGCTCAGCATTCATACCAGTAGATGCCAGGCGTATCTAACACCTCTGCCGTAGCTAGAGGATGCGGCGTCCATGTTGTGCAGGGTAACTCCACGCTTGAGCACACGTGAAGCTCTGCCCACGATATGGGCATAACCGCAACCACCATGAAAGTCCTTCAAGGGGACCAATCAAATTTAACCGGGTCGAGAACACATCCTCCAAAAATTCTCCTGTAACATATGCTCTCAGAGGGCCACCCCGGTTCCCATGGGGATGATCTCTTGATAATCTCTTGAGAGGCTTCGTGGTGAGAGCCATTTCAGATTAATCGCTTGAAGACTCGGGTCTGATCGCCTTCATCACCGTCTATCCGCTTTTTGGCTCATTTTGCCATGAGAGTTACCACTAATTTAGTGTATGCTGAGCTGTACGTTCTTTAGCAAGAAGTGCAACGGGAGTTACTGCCGGCATCGTCATCACGGCAGATTCCGATACAATGCGATAGACAGACGCTACCTGCAAAGCACTACCTCACTTTACTTGCATATGGCGCTTAGAGTACATATTCCTACCCAGAGCATCAGCGTATACTTCCGTATCGTAGAGCAGAACAGATCACATTGCATTTATTAGAAAATATTGCCTGATAAATGCCCAAATTCCTGTTTCAATCTTATCCGCTGTTTGGTTTCCCCTAAAAAGCTCACTTTTAATCGAGCGTCAATCCAAGGCAGTTAACTGTTGATCTTAACTCTTCTGTAGACATCTAGATTTCTCTGAAATTACTTATTTATTGTGCTTAGCATACCTTGGGGTAAAAGACATTTCCGGCACCAAGTGTTGCAAGGGCAGCTGTGTGCCTCAGCTTAATGAACCGTATCGACGGCTTATATGAGACCATGTCACGTAGATCTTCCTGCTCTAAACCAAACTGTCTTAGAAATAAATCCCCCTCATAAGCATTTCGAGCACTTTCCCGGCCATGTAAGCGTACGAAAAAACCCTCATTCCGGCAAACATTGAGTGCGCCGAGCAGTAAATTTGGCGATTGATGCAACACCAGTTTGTATATCTCTACCAGAATACCATCCGGTCCTGACACATTTGTGTTTTTCATATAGAGGACTCTCTTCTATTTATCGAGAAAAGTGAGAAATCCACGGTGTCATTTATATTGCTGTCATCTATCCGTACGAGATGTGCAGCGAATAATGCCTGTACATTGCGCCCTATTTATTCGACATTGAGTGACCAGGGTTTATCGCGCTGCGGAATTTCATTTTGACTGATATTCGTTGGGTCATTGCGTTACATACATCCAGTCGTTCCAACGTTGTGTCAGGCAGCGGAGCTTCTGTTATTCCTCTCGGAGCTCAGCAGTTTTCGCCGTCCATCAATCCATTCAATATATTTGCCACGTTTCGATTCCCTCCAGGGTGTGCAAATTCCTCAGGCTCCTAACCGACAGTGGCAACTGCACCGCCATCACCTCCCGTGAGTGTCTTCGAGCGTAAAATCTGCTCCGAGAACTGACAAATCTTCCAGTGTTCACGTTCTTAATGTTTCCACGCACAGGAAGAGGGGCGGGGTGACGCATACCAAGAGATCGTCAACCATTTTAAACGCGATGCAATAATAGTCACCTAGTAACTGCGACGAAAAGGTTAGTTCGGAAATGTTTCCTTCGCAATCTGAAAGCCAGAACGCTCGGGTGAATCCGGTGTTTAAGGTTATGAGCCCTATTCCCTCTGCCATTTCAGGAATTTATTTCCCTTTGCAGTCTGGGTGAGGCATGTCCCTTTCAAGTTTCAAGTACCTTGGCATTGAGGTCATCCCTCATCAATAAACATGCACCACCGGATATTCGAACATGATGGCTTGTTTTGCATCACCGAGTTCTGTGAGGCAGCCAGGATCTCAGGTTTCCAGAAAACAGGTGGTTTCTAGGCAAGAAACAAAAGCTTTCTCTTGTAGGACTTCCTTGACCGCTTCATAGAATTTACCCTTTTTGTTGTTTTGTTTAACCAGGGCTCCACCACTCTTCGTTTCTCGAGTGGAAGATATTTTCCTTCCGCTATCTTCGAACTTCATCCTATAACGGATTTCGCTGAGGACTGCCCCAGAGGTATTGCCTTCGGTCGATTTAATAAGCAGAGCCGATGGTCTAGGCCTCCTTCGTCTCTCACCTTTTCTTTTGGTGTTCCACCATTCTTGTCCACTTTTATTTAAGGTAAAAGGTTCTCTGACGGTGCGGCCCTCTTCATCTTCTTCTTTTGAGCCCTGCAGAGTCCTTTTAGTAGAAAATAAGTTAGACTGATCGGTGGGCAGCTTTCCGCATCCATACAACCAAATTTCTTTGGCTCGGAAATAAAATCACCTTCACATCACGCCATTTAGTTGAAGTATTACCATGTGCTACGCGTGTACGGTATATATGCCGAATATATAGACCCAGGGCACCTACTGCCTTCATTACTGGAGCAGGATTGATGCCATCCCTGCCTGCAGATTTGCATCTTTAGAACGAGTTAATTGGTCGTTTTGCTCGCTCCAGTGATACTATTTTGCATGTCAGATTCTAGTTTCTCAGTTGAGGGCTGTATGCACCCGTCGGCCCCGAGATGAGATTTTGGATGCTGCCTGCGAATTGCACTTCAAGGAAATGGTTTCCCGTTTCTTCATCGCTTTCTTTCAAAAGGGTTAGTCTATAATGTAATGCTCTTTTTTTGAACTTTTTGTACCTGTTTATGCAGATTTCAGACACGGTTCAATCAGGCTTCAGAGGAAGATTGTGGAACACCCTTGTCGTTCTCCTCTGTTGTGCCAAATCCGTGTTTTATCATTGTTTTTTACCCTTCTTTTGAGTCTCGATCAATCTAACTTCCTTTCGTCTGAAAAGACTAGTAGATCGGTTCATCAGTAATTCATACTTTACTAAATGACCCTTTCAGGCCTTGGCCGAGTCCATGCACTTCGAATGTTCCTTCAACTATGCCTCATTCGCAAATTTCGCAAATTGTGGCGTGGAAAGACAGCATGGAATCGAACTGCTGTGAATTAGTTGCATCCTTCACATGCTGGATTAGAGAAAAATCGACATACTGGACGGCCAGAAGTCTACTGGGGCAGGATGCCTTTCGAGCTGCCCACAAGGAGGGATACTCTATCCTCTGTTATAACTCCTAGAGAACAGAAAAGTCTTCGTACAAGCATTTGTGGACGATCTGGCCGTTATGATTAATTATAACCCTGCATGTAATCCACAATTAGCGCCTCCGTAGCAAAATCAAGGTGACCGTTAGGAAGACTGGGCTAGTTATGTTTACTTGTAACGGCAGGTAGAGCAGCTACACACTATACCCACCTTATCATGGACAAAAATGCAGCTGGTACAAATAGTAAAGTATTTAGGAGTGTATCTCAACTCCTAACTAACGTGGACGCACCATATCCAAGAACAATATCAAAAATACTGCAAATTGTGGTGCTATAGGAGTGCAATAGATAAAACCTGGGAATTTTCACCAAAATGGATTCATTGAATGTGTACATCCTTAATAGAATCCATTTGGATATATGCATGCATCGTCTGGTGGCCGAGACTGAATTTTGCTATCAGCAGGAAGCTGCCGATGTAGATTCAACAGTTTGGTTGCCTGGATATTACTGGAGTCATTAGTGTTACGCCGACCGTGATACTCGAAGCTATCCTAAATCTACAGCCAGCCATGAAACTCGGATCGGGTGTAGAGGTGTTTGCGGGTAATCCAATTATGGATCTGGCTCGACCTCTCGGAAAAATGACGACCACCTTCCAGGCGGAGATACATGCCATTTCACTGACAACAGAAGAATGCTTCCGACAAAAATGGTAGGGTCGCATTATTTCAATCTGTTCCGGCAATCGGTACTAAACCGCAGCAGCATATTATCCTGAGTATTTCTGAAAGACTGGCTTGCTGCTAAGGTTCTGAATCGAGGAAGAGAAAGTCAGAGTCAGTTTTTAGGGGCCCTGCTAGGTTACTTCTGAAGGATGAAATTTGAACTCATGTTGGCAGGTGAAAATCTTTGTTAAGGGACTCGCGCCCGATAGAGCGGCATTTTTATTGCTCGGTCTCATCAGATCTCGGACGCAGACACTTCGATAAGATTTCCTTCAACGAAGAATCTGCGCACTCTGTCTCTGGATGATCTTCTCAGGTTCGCAAAAGTCTTCTTCTTGGAAAACAGTTGAATATTATCCCAAAGGAAAAGCCCACTTCTCGTTTTTATTCGAGAGGTAGACTCCGGCTCACGCACCCTGTTCTGTTTTTGAGCCATCGATGTAAAAGACCTCCATATAACCCGCCACGCATTCTTCTGGGACATCCCAGTTCTCTCTACGCTTCAGGGTGACTTCATGTCTGTTACCAAACAGATGTATGGGGACATGAAAATCGGAAGGCGTCGCAAGACCTGGATTCAATACTCCCAGTAACTCTTCCAGTGCTCTGTGCCCCCACATCCCTTGTTTCCTCATAGATCTAATCGAATTAGTCTATGAGCTGCTCTCATTGCAGTCATTTTAATTAATATATTCAGGGGCTGCAAATTGAGTAATGCTGTGCCGGATGTGGTGCTCATAGCACCGGTGATATCCAAACACACAGTTCTTTGCAGTGCGGCTAGTTTACGGTGAAAGCCTTTTTGTCTCACCTTAACCCACCACACTACGGTTGCATATACGAACATGGGTCTAATGATGGCAGCGTATATCCACATTACCATGAGGCCTGAGTCCCCATGTCTAGGCAAAGGTCCGTCTGCACAGCCCATAAGCTGTGAGAGCTCGCTTCATCTTAACCTCTACATGTTTGTTCTAAAGAAGTTTTTTATCTAGAGTGACTCCCAGATATTTCACTTCTTCGGAGAGTTGAAGGGTAATACCCCTCATCTCAGGGAGACAAAGTCCATCCAGTTTTCTCCTTCGTGTGAATAAAACCATTGTGGTTTTATTTGGATTAACTGACAAACCATGTCTAAGGCACCAGCTGTCTATCAAATCAACGGCACGCTGTATGTTCCTACACACCGTTCCAAGATCCCGATCAACAGCAAGCACAGCCACGTCATCAGCATAAGCTTGAGCGTGTATTGGCAAATTTTGCAGTTAGCATAGCAGTGAGTCGATCAGCATACTCTACAGAAGTGGCAACAGCACACCTCCTTGGGGGTAGCCCTTCGTTGCTTCCGTATTCAGGTAGCGATCGACCCCTACCTCAGCGCACAGCAATCTTTGCGTTAGCATAGCATGGATCCACTTAATTAAAGCATCATCAACACCATGCGCTCTGACGGCATCACAAAGTTTTTGAAAAGTCGCACAGTCAAAAGCCCCTTCAATGTCCACGAACACCTCCATCGCGTACTCACCATTCAAAGTTGCATCCTCTATCTTTGTGACCAAAGAATGAAGAGCTGACTCACAGGACTTTCCACGTTGGTAAGCATGTTTTCACTAAGTGGGTGTGAGCTAGATGCGTTTCCAAGAATGTGATGCTCCACCAGTCTCTCCAAACCTTTCAGCAAACTCCACCAGTCTCTCCAAACCTTTCAGCAAGTCTGAAGTTCTTTGGATTAGAATAGTCATCTTTCCCAGGTTTCGGTATGAAGACTACCTTAACCTGGTGCCAAGAGGAAGGCACGTAGCCCAGAGCAAGACATCCTCGAAAACTATTTCTTAGAGGTAGCTCAAAATGCTCCATACCCTCCTTTAGCATTGCCGGATAGATGCCATCCATGCCGGGCGCTTTGAAATGTTCAAAGAACAGTATGGCAGCTCTCACCTTTTCATAGGTAACAACCGCTTTCGCAGTGTTCCAGTTCCCTTTGCAGCACTTGCGTGTTGAAGGGGTTGCAAGAACCGTCAACTCCCCCCCTGACTCTTCTCTCACCCGTTCTCCCGGGTGGGTATTTTCAGGAGGGTCTGTACTGAATCCAGTCTGGAGCTCGTGAAAGTACCGTCGGGTTTTCTAAGAGAATCCAACTCGGCCGACGCATCCCTTTTGAGGACTCTGCACAGCCTTGAAGTCCTTCTTTCGCCTTCCACTTCCTCACAGTACCCTCTAAAATAGTCTCGTTTCGAACACCAAACGAGCCTCTTATATTCACGCTGTGAGTTCCTGAAATTTAACCAGTCTTCGGTCTTGTAACTTTTGCAAGCACGTTTTAGAAGTCGCCTGGTTGATTTCCTGAGTTTTTGCAGTTCTCGGTTCCACCAAGGAACCGTTTTACCGTTTTGGCTTCAGGTAATAGGACAAGCCTCTTGATAGCACTCCACAAGTATGCAGTTCACAGTTTTCAATTCATCTTCCAGCGCCAAAGGAGTCCTTAGTCGCCTAGCGAACTGTACTTTATTGCCAAGAAGTTCATTGAACTTTGCCCAATCCGTTTTCCTAGGGTTCCGTCTTTGTACTGCAGACTGTTCGCCCGCAATAGTCAGATTGAATTCTCGATATCGGTGATCTGACAGTGAGACCTCGTCTAGCACTCGCCAGTGTGTAATCAACTCTCACTTGAACACTCGGTCCTCTGCATACGCCATCAGATCCCTAAGCTCTTGCGTCGATGGAGGATACAAAGAATCATAGGATAAATTAGCGAAGGCAACTATGATGTTTTTCCTCTCGCCATTTGTCTGGTATTATATGATGATCGTAGCTAAGTCCTGGGAACAGAACTGTCTTAGCATGGTTGCCTGTAACCGTCTTGACATCAGGACGCAAGCTCTCGGTCTTATGGATCTTTCGTCGTAGAAGATCCTAGCCCCCTTTACTGATCCACTGCCACAGATTCTGTTAAATTGAACCCATGGCTCTTGCACTAGAAAGATGTAGGGGAAATCCAGCTTTGTCATTCTCGCTGCCAACACGTGGAAGGAAGCTTTGGCATACTGCAGGTTGATTTGACCAATCTTTATGTTTTTTGACATAAACTTAGTCTATTGTGTTATGGAAAACAGTTAGAAGCGCATGCGGCAGTCCGCGTGTGACGGAGTTTCCCCCACACGGTACCGCCAGAGACTCGATCGCCGCACTTGGAAGTAGCGCAGTTCCCATGTCCTCATCCATGAAAAATCTCATCTCATCCCGCAGAACATTCGTCTGTTTTCTACTTAGTACCTTGATTGATTTGTATCCGGTTTGCATAGATTCGATCACTCGAACTGGCATCAAGTCAGTTCCGTTCACGTCTTTGGCTTTCCTTTCTTCCGCCTGTTCCTTGGAAGGTGTAGGAGAAGTTACTAGCAGGTAGGATTCACTCTGTAGTCCCTTCACCAATGCGAGCCCCCATACGGTGGTTGCGCTCCTGTATGCATTATCCTCCGCGCGCAGCTCCATTGTGGAAGAGCGCACCGAAGAGCTGAAATTTGCTCTATATTGTGTGAGTCGAAGGAAGAAGGAAAATGGAGATGATGCCCTACAGTTTCCTGATATGTCCGAATTTCAGTCTATATAGGAAAAATTGAAGCACCATATGATGACTTCCCCTGAACACATTTAGACTCTTTTGGTCCAATTCGAATACCAAGTTGAAACCTTCCACGTTTGTTGATTCGTCCTTCCTGGTATTCATAAACTTTACCCTCCAGTGTCTAAAGTCCATGTCCGGGTTCTGTTCGCCCAGCATGCGGATGATGTTCTCTGCCTTCCTTCGAGGGACCGGTAACCGACATCCGATATGTTCTATTCTGCGCAGCTTAGTGTGCACAATAGTGAACTGGGGTCGACCGCCAGAACTTAAAAGTCGGGATTACCTGCTGGAGCCACTTTAAGGCAGCCTCGTCAGTGCATTCCAAATGGAGAAGCACATCGTGAAAGTCTTGATTGCTAAATCTTGGCTTCGTTCCAGGCTCCAGCATTTTTTTCCACAGGCATTCCACGAGGATGATAAATTGTCCTTCTGACATTTTACCATTCTTGGAGGAAATTCGCAAGGAAGCAGTCAGAACTGAGGCAGCTTCTTGCACATAAGTCCTCTTCTTTCCTGCCTTCGTGTTCGTATTCCTATGGGAGGGACCAGCTTCATTGAGATCCCTCTCGCTGATTTGATCACCACGTGGCACACCGGTTCTAATCCTTCCGCTTCCTTGCGTCCGATTTCTCTGGACGTTACCGCACCTAGTGGTACAACCACGTCCATGTCCTCTTTCCCAAGGTGCTTCATCTTCCTTCGCAGTGCTCTCTTCTGCCGCTTGGGGTCCTTTCAAGGTTGACGGTGTCCGGGCTGCTTGGATCCACTTCCACATACTGGCGTTAAACTGGCGTTAAGGGTGAAGGAGAAGGTTCTGACAGGCAACATTCAGCCTGTAGTGCCCCCCTCCCTCCTTAGTGGCCGAAGTTCCTTTCTGCCGGGCCTTCCTCTTCCGTTTGCGGGTAGATCTGGGTTGTAATACCGCGGACGGGCCGCCCGTAGTCGGATTTCCAGTTTCTCCCAAGTTGAGAGTTTCCGTACTTTCCTTTCTGGCATGCCTTCAATAGATTTATCTATAGGCAAGTATGAATGTGGTGAGGCCTCCAAAATCCGCGCCTCGGCCGTGACATGATTGCTCATGGTCATGGGTGGATTCGAAGTCTGTGACTTCTTACCACTTGGAGAGTTTATGTGTTTCGTTTCCATATTCATATTTTGGACACCCTTAGTGTAGTAGTAAACTACTACAGGCTCCTCCACCACGACAAGGTGGTGTCCAAGGGAGACACCTACCCTAGTGGAGAAATTTAAACTCTTGTCGGCGGCCGATAATCTTTGTGAAGGCGCCCGGGGCTGATAGAGCGACATTTTTGTTGTGCCTTAAGAAGCGAGATATGAAAACCCTAGCAGGGCTACTAACAGGATACTGCTCCCTGAACTTAAATATGGAAAAACTTGAAGTAGTGGGTAAGGCTTCATACAGCCAATGCGAAGAGGAAGAGGAGATGACCCTGCGCTCCATGTGCAGCTGCTCGGTCTTCTCAGATCACAGACGAAGATACCTTGGTAAGATTTTCTTCAGCGAAGAATCCGCGCACTCTCTGTCTCTGGATGATGTTCTCAGGATCGCTAAACCCTGCGAACGTCGCAGGCGGGACGCCATTGATTAGGCGATATCCGGTGTTAGTACAATGGGCCTAACAAAGGCCTGAGAGCTTGAAGCTGCGACTGCCCCACCAAAGTAAGCCAACTGAACCACCCCATTGGTAAGAAGTTATCGACGGCTCCGGGGACTCCCACTGCGTCCCGACATGGATCGATCATATTCATTCTCGCTCTCACTTTCTTGGAGCGGCTATTGAGAATGCAGGTACCTCGGGGATGTCACTTCCCCTATCCCCTAGGCGACTCATTAAGGATCGCTGACGACCCCTAACGGAGCGTACATGCCCATAATACATCCGGCGTGCGTTTCCTTATCCGCATCAAGGGTCACGAGGGATTTGGCAACCCCACGCAGTTATATAATTAATCGATATATTGTAGTAATAGAAGGGACACTATTACTTTAAAGGAGATCGCCTCTACTAGGCCCCCATCTATGCCGATCATAGCAATGGTAGTTCGAAGTTTAGCGAATATTACGAGCCTTATATAGCAAACTGTCGAGCTTCATGTCCACTTCTAATTACTTTTAAATCAGCATTTAACGAAAACAACTACAATGGAGCGTTCTTGATTAATTTTTCTAGATCTTAAATTTCTCAGACCCCATTTCGTAAAAGTTCTGCACAAACAGCAACATGGAACATTGCAGTTGTTTATATCTCGACAAGCCCGAGAACGTGTGTAACGTTTTATCTATGCTATCCATCTGGCAAGCGATATCTTACAAGCTAAGGCGAAACACATCAGTTAGGAGAGTTTATAGAGTTCTTGGAGCTGTAGCAAAGCATTGACTTTGCTATTTTTCCACCACTCCTCTGATAAATGGCTGGTATTGGGAAGTTCTTACTCGGAGCTTTACAGGCTGCTTCCACCCTCCCTGCGTTGAGTGAGATTCTTTTGCGGTGAAGTGTTTTCCTCCCGTTGACAAATATATGCGCTGTTATCGCAACATAACAAACATAAAGTATACACAACGTACGCCAACTTGATGTATGAATATTATTTTTATGCACCTTCAACAAGAAATTCCGCAGATTCCTCCATGAATGCTGGGTTTCCAATAATTCATGGTGGCACGTTATGGACGTCCATATCAACGCAAGATACATTGTTATTATTTCTCGTCATGCGATTTGCGGGATTTCAGCATTTATTTTATGAAAGGTATTTGCCATGTAAGGTTTTATTATTTGGAATGGCACGTAGGACCCTTTGCGAGGTTTGATGGGCAAATTCAATTCAATGATTTAGCCTGTAATTTGAGTCGTCACTTTCAATCCGTCAGAGGATCGTAAATGAAATACCCAAGTTGAGTTCTCTGCACGTAGCATATTTCCGATAAAGGATAATATTCGCGAGGCCTTTTCAACAACGTGATATCATTTCATTGCCTTGAGGACTTCCACGAGCGTTGCGTTTTACATATTTCTCCAGAAGGCAGGCAGGCTGCCTTCACAATCACCAGGTATTAGGAGCAAATTAGGTTTAAGGCTGAAATCGAATTCGCATGAGTTGGTGCTCATCGCTAAGCACTCGAAATCATATCCGCTAATTGTCACTTCAATTACAAATCCTTTAATTCAAGCCTATAATCCGATTAATTAATCAGTCCAATCTCCTGCCATCGTCCCTTTGTTTGTGCCGTTGCAAGATGAGCTAGCCTAGTCCCATCCTGGGGGCATTAATTTGTGAAATGGCCGCAACACTCCTCGCCATAGTTGCCTTTATGACAAACGGAAGAGACAAAGAAAACAAAATAGGGAGGGGACACTAGAAAATTGGATCCTGTAACAAGCTTTGGATTTCCAATTTAAATGGCAATTGTAGGCCAATTAAAGTCGATTATAGATGAAATTGTCGTCAGAAAAAGCATTAAAAAAGGAAGGAAATGAGAAATAAATGTTTTTCTCAGTCCTCTGCTGCCAGTGGATCCTCAGCACTTAATGACTGTTATCAGAATGTAACTTGAAACGGATAATTGGCCCCATTGGATTCCTAGCTTCCTGTTTCAATCCGACTTTTAAGTATTTTCGCAGAAAATCGCTTTCAATTATCTACGGGCGTATTATCTGATAGTAATGCTATTCAGATCCGTTTTCTGTGCACAAGTTCATTACAGTCAGGTGGATTGTTATTGGAATATCTAATTGGTGCTTTTGAACCAGAGAAAATAATAGGATATTACGTAAGAGGCAAACAACAAGGAGCGCGATGAGCTGAGGGCAACGGAAAATCAGGGCATTCATCAACAAGATTTTCTCATAAAAGATCATCAAGACGAAAGTATTTTTTTGATAATGAAGGGTTGGGAACAAGTCATCACGTGACAAGGCAGCGTAGTTAATTTGCTTCAATTTTCACTCGATTCTGTCAGCAGCATTTCTCGAGAAATCCTAGAAAGCAGGATCAGTGTACAAAGCAATAAATACTTAAGACTAAGATGAAATATGGCCCTTAGAATGGAGTTACATGAAGAAATGTGTAAAAATAGACGTCGCGACTTAACTGCTTCACACTCCTGCCGGTTGGTACCATGGTTCCTTTAAGAAATATGTGGTTATTGTCTTCATTTTCCCAGACAATCTCAGCGGTAAATCATTTTTATTGAACATTAAAAGATATTTACACTCTGTAATATGACGATAAGCTCCTGCTGCTGATAATCGGATGAGTTTATATTTCAGTAATCCACAATTTCACTCTATATCTTTGTTATCTTGTAGATTTAATGGAATTAATATGCACGTGTGTAGGTATTAACGAGCAAATTCAAATAACAAGACAAATAGCAAATAGGTAAGCAGAAAATGGTTAGCCATGGAATGACCTGGTAACAAGGACTTAATGTGGTTACACATTATATCCATTGGAACGCAAACAAATCTTTGTGCTATATAATACTGAGTAACCAGATAAAAACGATGAAAAAAGAATTTTAAATAAAACAATATACAAATCGACAAGAGATACCAAAATGATTCTGGCTTTTTATAGAATCAACATTCACGCTATTATATATGGGATACCAAATCATTCAAATAGTCAGCTCGAGTTCGCTGACAGTCCCTCAAGTGGTCGGTCTAATTTTTGAAGACGGTACAATATGTAAGGCGCCTCGAGCTCGTTCCAGGTGACCACGCTTCTTAGCGTAATACAAGAACTGGATGAAATTTCAGAGAAAATAATCGAATGTTGTCACGTCATCAAATTTGTCCCCCCCCCCTCTCTTCCAATATTGTTGTTGTTGAACTCTGGCCACAGAGAGTCGGTTAACATCGCCCTATAGAGAACCATTAGAGGTAATGGTTTACCCTTCCTTATTTACAATGAAAAAAGACCTTCCGATGCCTTCATGCCATAAGTGGCATTAACCCATTTAGGTTTCAGGTTTTTATTTTCTCATAGTGACTTATAGATCATCATCATCATTAATGGCATAGCAACCGCTATCCTGTCTAGGGCTGCCAAAGTAACGAACTCCACACAACCCGGTTTTGCACCGATGTCCACCAATTCGATATCCCTAAAAGCTGTCTGGCGTACTGGCCTACGCCATCGCCCCAACTCAGACAGGTTTTGCTCGTCTTCTTTTTCTACCATAGATATTTTCCTTATAGGCTTTCCGGGCTGGATCATCCTCATCCATACGGATTAGGTGACTCGGCCGCTGCAACCTGTTGAGCCAAATTTTATCCACAATTAGGCGGTCTTGTTATCGCGCATAGATTTCATCGTTCTGTAGGCTACTGAATCGTCTATTCTCATGTAAGGGGCCAAAAATTCCTCGAAGGATTCCTCTCTCCGAAGCGTTTTTGAAAACTGAAATAGGCTCTGTTGGCTGCCAACAAACTTGTGCGGCTTTCACCGTCATTTTTGTTTTTGTTTTTTGTTAAGGAGGTGAAATATACTGACGCACAAAGTGCCGGACTCCTGTCTTAAACAGATTACAGAAAAGACCCCCCGGAATGTCTAGGACTCTGACCCGGAACCGTTTGACACCTTACCTTAGGCATTCAGTATAGAGGCAAAACCCCGAAGATTTCGCAAGACCTAGATACCCTGGCATTTCTTCTATCCATCTCCCTCTTTTCCCCCTTAAGAATGCCTTGAGTGCAACCGTCCACTCGGGGCGACCTGTCCTCGCTCCGCAACATGGTCTCAATTATAGTGTCCGGGAACGCAAGACACCCATCTATCGAAAGCCGATGCCGATGGTGCTCCCACTTTCTGCATAAGAAAAGGTGTGGCAAGTATCATCCATCCTTGCGGGCGACCGTGATTTCCCGATTGCATGCAGCTAAGATTCAAAATACCTATGTGCGTTGAGCAGCTGGTTTAGGTAATAGTCAACCTCAGCGTGCATTTGATTGAACCACGGCCGTACGTTGTTTATGAGATTCTGTTTTCCAAGGTGGTTGCCATGCGCAGAGAGTACGGGCTCTCTCTTCATAAACGACAGCTTCCTTATTTCCTCGCCTTTTCTGACGTATATTAGCCTCCGCTTGGCAACATGGAGAGCAATCGGACTGACCCCCGCCACCATTACTGCTGGCTCCGAGATGCAATGATAGGCGGACACAACTCGCAGACCCCCTCACCTTTGCACTTGTGCTTCCGGTACATTTCCTTACTGAGGAAATCAGCCCATACTTCGGAACCGTAAAGTTCCGCACTCAGCAACGAGTGACGCCTACTAGATGAGGGACCTTCGACATTGGACAGCTAAATCGCAAACATTCTCGCCGCAGCTATCTGTGCGATATAGTGAATCTGCTCGAGGAAGCTCACCTTTGTGTGTTTTATGATGCCGAGGTATTTCACCACCAGTTTCGACAAGACTTTGATTATAGGCAGAACTGTGGGAATCCTCTTCTTGGCCAGTACAACGACTTCAATTTTCTCCAACGCTAGGGAGAACCCATGGCCGGCTTTCGGCCGGAAATACTAGGTGGTTTTTCCCCGGGATATAATTCGTAGTCATGGCGTGTTTACGAACTAAAAAAACAGGGAACGGACTTCTGCTAACCCCTTCGGTCACGCTGCTCCCAGGGCAGAGGCAGCGTCTGATGGACTGTCTCTGCATTGGCTGAAGCCGTAGTCGCCTTGAAAAAACAAAAAAATCTTCCCGTATTTTCTATCGTTGGATCGCTGACAATAAAGACTCAGTATCCAAAGTTACGTCAGAGAATGTCGGAAGGCTACCGGTATTTAGGACAATAAGTCCTGTTCTGACGACCATCTCTAAAACCTGGGTGCCTTGAGAATCTAGTTGAGGCATGTCCCATTCGAGGCTTTGGCTCCTCGATTTGTGTATCGAATCTCGTCCACCAAAGCGGCGAGCCTATTCCGAAAAACCTGGATAGATTCGTTCAAGTCAGCTCTTCTTTCTTGCACCGTCTGCCCCACCAGATCATGAGCAGTTGCATTCCTATATATGTTTGCTTGCAGGACGTGGATCATGGTGCTTGACTTTTCGCTTTCAGTAACCCCTCTTTGTAGACTTGGCAACACCCAGAACCAGGAATATGCGCCACATTTTCTTTCTGCTAGCCACGGTCCTTGCAACGGACGCATGACTTTGCCGATTCAAAGTCTCCGTTTGGGGTTCGGGTTCGCCACACTTGTAGCATAAAGTGCTTCTGATCTACCCTTTGTAAGCCAATACTGTATGTTCGTATGCGCAGTATTTAAAACAGCGGGATGAAACTGCCCTTCGCATTACTCTCCAAATAATTCATCCGATCTTTATTGTTCCACATTGGAGAAGCTGTAAAGTGGAAGACAGTTCCGATAACTGAGTGGTTAGAGCACAAGGCGTACGGAAGGTCGCGATTCAAGTCTCACTGGTGGCAGTGGAAATTGTATCGTGATTTACGGCAGATCCCAGTCGACTAAGCTGTGAATGAGAACCTGAGTAAAATCAGGGTAATAATCTCGGGCGAGCGCAATGCTGACCACATTGCTTCCTATAGGATACTGTAATCCGGTAGTGTACCCTAACGCACTCCATGGTCCTGGTCAAATTGGATTGTTGCGCAAAAGATAAATATTATTAATGGAGAAGTTGTCTTGCTGTCTTCTTAGAGATAGTGACATTGATAGATTTTTATAATCTCGAATTGATAAACGTAACTCCCACCTTAAGATTGCTCACATCTGGATAATATTTTTTAATCGCTTCCTCCACCTATTCCGTGTTAGTAACATAATGCCGATTCGTTATTTCAAGGGTGTACATAGGTTCTAGGCTGGAAAACATTGTTTTCGTGCCTAGAACGCTCTGAACTGTCTTGAAGAACGCACTCTTCTTGTCGGTCTTTGACTCAAGCTCAGCAAGTATATTACCGGTTGGAGTTCGCTGGATAGATTTAACATTAAGTTGCTGTCACAGAGTTTTCTTCTTTTTCGACGTTACTTGGTCCGCTTGGTAACTACCTCGCGGGATTCTGCTTGCCGCGCTCATTGACAAATCCACACTGTATCCCCTCGCCCCTTTCGCCGATCGTTTTTCCCCTCTACCGGACTAAGAGCACTTTTGTGTAACTAGGCGCTGCACTACTGATGTGCTTTTTCCACATCTCTTCTTCAGCTATATTCTAGGAGTTCCGCTGGTGTGCAATAAGGTCCAGCAGTTCGTCGATCTCCATTATGCCATTTTTAACATCCATGAAGATGTTTCGCTGTGCGATAGCAACAGTCATGATTTTCCGTAGGAACATCTCGCAACCTTTCTTTCTCTACCCTTGTCTTTCGGATGAGGTCCATCCTCTTCGGTGAGATGACTTGTATTTACACCTGGCTGGGGAGCTCGTCATCCTTCCAGGGCCTCGAAATGTGTTAGAGCACTTCATTCAAGACTGTCACGGTATATTACAGTAGTACACTGTATGAGGCATTGCGCTGCTCGCCCCGGATTATTAGCCTGATTTGGCTCAGGTATCTATTCACCGCTGAGTTGACTGGTATCCGACGTCAAATCACGATACAAATCTCACTGCCACCAGTGAGATTTAAACCGCGACCTTCCGTACGACAGCCTTGTGCTCTAAACACTAAGTTATCCAGATACACTGTAGTTTATCGTCTCCATATTTAACCCTGTTAACTTGTTGGTAAAACTTCCGCGCCTGGTTCGGTTGCCCCCTGTACTTTTCGAATTTACAGACCTGTTGGTTCTCCCAGGCTTCTTTTGTTTGTCTGTGAGGTTGCTTTTTCGTCCGACGGAGTTCATGGCAAATCTCCGTCCGTGCCCGCATGCTTTGAGAATGCAACATATTTGTGGCCGTAAAACAATCTTCAGGTGGTTGTGAAAATCATTTGTTGGTGCTTGATCTCCAGAATCTCTGTTACTCCAGTTATTATATGCATTGTCGTCTCTTTCACTAAGGTTGAACTGTCCTCCTAGCACCACACAGATATCTTTCCGTGATGTATCCCCGTCTAGTAGACTGGCTTTTACTTCTACTTATTCACACGCCACCTTTTAAAGCTGGTTGTAAAAACTATTCACTGACTTCTTGCTGGTTTTATTTACCTGCAGCGTCAAATCCCTTTTCTGCGTTTGGCTGATATGGCTCCCATTACCGCACACTGTTCAAGCCTGTCAACTCTGAATCCACTTTCGTATTCTTCACATATCTCCATATTTTCCGATGGATCCTCTATTTATTCTTTTTTTGCCTGCCTTTGCCCAATGGTCGGGTTAACGAGTTGCCGGTTCTTTCCCTATCGCCAATGTTGAGACTGTAATCCAGAAGTTACCAATTTACGCCGGCTCAGCTCGGTGAAGAGGCTTTTTTAATCGAAGCCGCTTGTTGGGTGCCGCTACTATCGTCCGCAACCGTTTGGCAACGTCCCCACCTTTCTTCCCTTATGTTCAGGTCGTTTTTCGTTGGCTTGGTGTATGTCTTGCGGTGGAACCTGGAAAAATTCGGTAGTGTGGAAACCGCCTTAGAAGACCAACGATTTCTTTTCAACCCATCATTTTTGTCTTCGTTATTGGTGCTCTTGCTTGAATACGTCCTTCTCCAAATCTAAATTACTTGTAGAAGTAGTTGTTATCTTAGCGGCCATCACCGATGTACTGCGGTTGAAGAATTTAGAAGGCCGCGAGCCCGCTTGCTCATTCTTAAAAACAACCGGTACTGAGATTCCGACCTCCTGACGGCGAACCAAAAAAAGAGGGAGTAAGTTGCTTCCCATTTGGTCCGGTCCGGCAGTAAGTTGATGCAAACTTAGGACTTAGGGAAGTAGCCCGATACCACAACTGCCTTTTCCTCCCTTGGCTTCCAGTAAAACTAGGATAGCCAAAAATTCTCCGGCCAGGGTCTCCTGAGTTAACACTATTTCAATGTTATCCTTGGAACTTGCCTTACATTTAGTCTAGATACGGCTTTTGTATGGTGGAGGTTTACCTAGGCTATTTTGTAGTGCTGGCGATTGACTCTGTTATTGTTTGGACCTATTTTCCACTGTCGGAGTGTCACCCTCGTCTTGCACGTCACTGTCCAATCTAAGCCCTAGAAGATCCAGGTGTATGTCGTCCAGCTTTTCCTCTTCCATGGGCAGCAGGTCTATTTCCCTGATTGATCCGGTCCTTTCCGCCTATATGGCCTCCGAGATTTCCTTGGAGATCTCGGTGGGTTTTCCACCCCATGTCTTTCGGAAGTGTCTTTCTTCGGTTTTTCCCTATGCATGTGCAGCGGTACGTTACCAAATCTATAGTTGATATAGCAAATTCAACGTTTGATTGCATCCAGGGATCACTCATCCACCCTGATCGTTGGGAGTCTACCCTTGCAGTCCACCCTGTTTTTGAGCAATTAGGAGGTCCACCAGATCTTCCGTCTTTAGTTCTGCGGATTCAAGAAGAAACACTATCACCATGTATGCTCCTGGTATATCTTCCCCAGCACATGTTGACAATTCTGCTCCTTGCCAGCCTAATAATTTAAGAACTATAGTTCTAAGTCACTCTGCGGTGTCTTTCTGGTCCTTACGAGTGAGTATTTGCTCGGATTTGGCATTGTGGCGAGTCGAATGCCCCTGACTGTACTAGCATAGCTAATGGTGGACTTACTGACTCCTGCCTTCTCCCCTGGCCTATCCGGGATTTCATCTTTTTGTGTTTTTTGGGAGCATGTGCCTTATGTCGATAAAGATGGCTTAGGTTTGTCCTGGATAAATGTGTCTATTATTATAGTTTTCCACGTGATCATCATTTTATGTAACTCTCACAACTTCAGTCCATCTTCAATTTTGAATATATTTATTCAGCTGCCAGTTTGGCCCAACTACCCACCTATTCAACGCCTGCTTTAAGATTTCATTTCCAACCTTTCCTGGCAAAAATTATCTTATGATCACATGCAAAAAATGCTTAAATTAAAGCTAAGAATTGGGAAAAGATACGCCATGGATTAACAGCTGAGCACCAGAATCCCATTCTAAAAAACTGAGAAAATTGACTTTAAAAGTGCGGGCTGCTGAGGTGAGTGAAAAGATGTAACTCGCCTCCGAAAACCAATTTATCTTGAAGATCGCTTAGCGTGGAAGGAAATCCTTTATTTTAAGTAAAATCCTACACAAAGTTCTTCATAAATATTCCATCGTTTTCTCATTTGTATGCAATGTTCCCAATAAAAATGTCACATTTCTCCGCAACTACCTACATTCACCCTTACCTCCCCCCTATCTAGAACTTCTGCGTCGTAAAAGGAAATTAAGGACATCGTATCCGGTACGGATAGATTCCTTCAAGCCGAACATGCCAATACCCATTCGCTTCCAGGACAAGAAATAACGTCTGCATATCGCTATCATTAACTACGGCCATATGACATGGTATCGGTTTTAATGACCTCAATTGGATTCAAGCCTATTATTTGCCGGTTACTGTTATTATTATCTTGTTAGCAAGAGGAAGCAGCATCCTTAATCGACATTCCGTATCCGAAACATCTTAGATGGCTTCATATTATGTATGTTTGTAACATATTGCCGGGTGCAGAGGTATTCCTGGTTGACGATTCCTCGGGACCGGACTCCACGCATGATATGAATTGCGAATCGAGCTGGAATACTTCCTGAGTTCCTGGCCTGACCTTTTTTATTAGTGCTATAACCGTCTTCCGAATGAACAGCCAAATCTATAGGGGGTCATGTAGGAAGCCTTGTTTCTTTCGCAGCACGCAGATAACCATGGTTTGCATAATAAATGTTTCCGTGGCAAAGGGAGAGCCAGCCCAGCAGGCAACGGAAATGTAGAAGGGAATGTCGTAAGTGTTATCTGAAAGCGAGCAAATTTTCACATAATTCAAATTATTATTGTTACGATTATATGCGTCATTACCTTGAATGGAACAGCTTTGTAGCGGTAAATAGCGAGAACAATACAGCCGAAATGGAGTGAATGAGATTTGTCCGCATACAATATTAAAAAGGAATTGCCGGTGAAGGATATTAAGAGGTAAATATATGAGGCATTGTTACAACTCATTTACATGTTGAAGTGAGTGGGATTTCCAACGTTCTCAGGTGATAATCCAGTTGTGTCAATGGTTTACTTGCGGGTTTCCCTAATGGCGGTTCTGGAAGTGGGTAATTTCAGGTGGTATCAAGTTCATAACATATGGCGGTATTGCTCGCAGGGATGTGACGCAATCTCTTTTCAAATGTGGTACGTGCGAAGGTGTTTATTGTGGCCATAAAAAAAGACTGTAGGTACCGACACTTAGGAGTTATCGAAAGGTGCCACTTAATAGGCAATGCCTAACTTCCATGGAAAGCGGATACACTCTTATTGAAAATTGGTACTTCTTCTGGAACTTCTTCCTATATGAGCATGTCCACTAGAAACATCAGCACAAAAGCTAAAGTTGAATAAACCATAAAAATCCCGCAAAACTGTAACAAATAATGACCAAAATGCCAGATGATCCATGAATGTCTTCAGAATTGAGATTTGGTGTTAGGTATGTCGAAGTAGTAGATGTACAAGAATGAAAAAGGACCACTTCATTAGCCAAATTAAAAACAAGTCGGGAAACCGGAAGCTAGACGCTTCAGGTATGAAAGGTTTTGTGTATTTCTTTTATAAAATATGCATATATTATGTGAAAATAGCCACTTTTAAGTGATATTGACATTCATAGTCTTGAATTTGCAGAGGAGCGCAGATTTGACCTAGTATAACTTTGTTAATAATAGTGCGATTTTCACCAAATTTGGCAGGATCATGATCTATACTGTAGCCTACATTGCTGCAATTTTGTGATTCTAGGGTGAACTTAAGGGGGGTTTTCCTGTCAATTACTAAAAATTATAGTAATATACTATTATTAACTTTATTTAAACAGGTATTTCGGAGCCTAGGCACCATATAGTGGCAGCCCCCCGATTTTTTCCAGATTTTTCGGTTGGGTAGTTCCTGAGAATGGGTTCGTTAAAAAAATGACCACTTTCAACCCCCCGCACTCCCCACCTTTTCAGCAAAAGTCAATACTAATACCGGCTTCGAAAAGTACTAACCGAGATCTTTAATTTGATACCCGCATGTATGGGGACCCCCCCTTAAATTCGTCGTAAGAGGATGTAACTCACTATATGCGTGAGCGTTCACAGTTCCCACCTTTCCACCAAATTTGGTGTCAATCGCTATTACCGTCTCCGAGAAAAATGCGTGTGACGGACAGACAGACAGACAGACAATAAACCGATTTTAATAAGGTTTTGTTTCACAAACAAAACCTTAAAAAGAGGCAAATCTGAACATCTAATATCTTTTTCAAGAAATTGGGAGAACTCCGTAAAAAGAAGGGAAGAACGAGCGCGTCATTTGCTGAAATGGCATTCCCCAAGGATGCGTTTTAAGTCCAATGTTTGTTAATATCGACACAATATCCCTGCATAATGAATGCTCTGATAGCATTGGACGATTTCCTCATTTTGGAGACAACTGGTTGTCGAATTCTAAAAAATAGAGTATGCCCCTACCCATTATAGAGTATACCGCTACGTCCACTATGAATTCCCCAGAATGCTTTGGAAACAAGCTCAACTCAATATCTGCTTATATCCTGAGAAGACGCTTGGGGCTGACCAGAATCAGCCCATTGCACCATATTTTTGCTTTAGCCAACGAGCCGTCTTTCCTTTTCAGAACGCCCCGTGCTGGCAACCAAACAACTTCTCAAGTTAAAGGAAAGACATCCCAAAACATATCATTTGGTGGAAAAGTTGCGAGAGAGGCGCCTTCGATGGTATGGTCACGCAGTTCGTGCAAACGAGAATTCACTTGCCAAGATTGGTCTGAACATCGAAGTCGATGGTAAACGACCAAAAGGCAGACCTAAGCAGCGGTGGCTTGATACGCTGGATGGCGATTTAAAAGCCTCAAGATTGCACCCAGATCAGGCATTCGATAGAGCCAAATGGCGAAGCCGATCACGACGAGCCGACCCCGCTTGTGAACGGGACAAAGGCTGAAGAAAAAGAAGAAGAAGATCATTTGGTGGTCCATAACCCGTATGCTGAAAATGGTTTTTCCTCGATCTATAAGTCGTTTCGGAGCTCGTTTGACGCAATAGTTCCCGCAACGTCTAATAAGATTCAGGTTATCCTCTCTTATGATTTGGGGGCACCTGTGGCAGAGCTGACTCTTTCCATACTTTCCATAAATTAAAGTTAATCAAACAAACTACGCCATTGCATCACCTAGTGGACAAAATACATGCCCTTTCTTCAGACCCCCTTTTTAAGTCTTTAAACGATCTATGGCGCATGCGACGAAGTGGGAATTTGACTTTTTGGCGATATCACGTGTCAAAAAACCATTTCTCTAACCGCATACGCTTACCGCTTCCGAAGAAAAATTACTGAATCGTCTTCAAACCGATCCCAAATATAACCAAGCTTTTTTCAAAAGGTTTGGAAACATAGATTCGGAAAAATGCAACAGTTGGACGATTAGAGAAACTAACTGCCTCGAGTTCTTTCACAAAAATTTTCACCTCTCGACGAAAATACATATTTCTCTATTGGGCTGCGTGAACCTCTAAAATATTATCCTTAAGAACAGGCTTGGCGTCGATGGATTGACACCGAATGCCGGGTCTGATCTCACAAGTGTGAAGTCGGAGCCACTGCGAGCCAGTCTGCCCGCAACATCACCACCAGCCATGTTTGATCGGCCTGGAACTTACATCAAGAAAGCCTCGTGCAAGCCTTGAACAGGCCCCAACCGTAATTAATGGCAGCTCTATACTAATTGGCTGAATATGGCGTAGCTGTTTGAGGTTGATTACTCTACTTGAGCGGAGCAAATTCTAATAATACGGCCCCGCCATTTTGGTCACATACATCTACTGCATCTAAAGTAGCAAATATATTTTGGCATGGAATATAATTTTGATTTTTTCGAGAGATCGGGCGAGTTTCATGTTCAGATTCAAAGGGAGACGGAGGGAAAGGGTTTATAGTGATACTAGGAGCAACGCTGGCCATTATATTTGGCTGGAGAGCAGCAGGAAAGATGATTCTAGCTTTTCTCTCAAATGGACACGACAGGAGTAGAGAGAATTGGTCTTTACGGAAGAAGTTTTCCTCACCGATTTCAGATCGCACACTTTCGGCAATTATGCGATTGGGATGTGAGAGATACCTTTCTAGGAATTCAATCTAACCATGACAGCATCGATACGCCCTGTTTGAGCGGAATCATAAAGGATCTGGTTTTAAATGTACTTCGTGCCATCATCATCATCAACGCGCAACAACTGGTACCCGGTCTAGGCTTGCCTTAGTCAGGAACTCTAAACATCCCGGTTTTGTCTGGCGTCCTGATCTACGCCATCCCTCCATCTCATACAGGATTTGCCTTGCCTCCTTTTTCTACCGTGAATATTCCCTTTATAGATTTTCCCGCCTGAATCATCCTCATCCACCTTCAAGGGTCGTCTGCTACTCTTAACAAGTCGCTCACGATACGGGAATGGACGTCTCCGCGGTCGCCGGGCACCCTCCCTAACTGGCAGTATACCTGCGTTCTAGGTATCATAGTAGCGTTGAGAAAAGTGAAGAGTCAATCAAAAGTGACTGGTACACGTCGGAACACACTGCGAGTTCTCAAGTGGGGTGATGTGCGCCTAGCTTTGCCAAGGTGGTAATTATGGCGCATATCAGGAGCTAACCCCTTCGGGGCCCTGCGCATTGAATCGGTGTTGGTTGGCTGCGTCTTCACTAGCGAACGTTAATTCGTCCGTAAGTTCCGTAAGCCTCAGGGAACTGGGGTAGGGGTTTTCCCTCCAAGGGTATACCCTTCCTGACTGAATGAAATTTATAAAATCGATGATATAGCACCGAAGGAGGAATACTAACTGCGGTTAGGCGCATTAGGAAAGTGGGTCACTCCCGCAGTGTCAAACGAGAGAGGCTAGAAAAACCGAACGTCCGACCCTGGGACACCCAAATAAAAGATAAGTCGCAGCATGTGCTGCGGCTGGCGGGGGGGGGGAGGGGGGGGTTTTGGAACTCTACTACCCCACACTGTTCATGTTCAAACAAAAAGCCCAGAAAAAATCACTAGAACTGAGCGGGTGGACTTAGACACGAGTGAGAGCGCAGTTGACTGTCCTTGCTAGCTACACCCGAAAAGAGGGAAAAGCGCGGGGGTGCTCAAACGCACTCACGCCTCAGCTATCACAAACGGACTGATGGAACTGGAAAAACTCCTGGAACGCATTTTCTTCTACTCGCTGACGTGGAAAGCAGAGAAAAACGAGTGAGAAAGTTTCTGCTTTTCGCGCCGCGCTTCCCGCTGCGAACTTCGAGAGCGTGCTTAATCCAAGTAGTCTCAAGGCTAAAACAGGAAAGTCGAAATACCGGAACATGGACGCTTCGAGGGTAGAGGTTTTGCGTTCATTTTGTGATGAAGAACTTTTTATGTGGTCATATGTCATACATGTCTTGAATGGCAATAAATTCATCTGAAATATGAAAATTTGTCAGTGCATAACTTTGTCAGAAATTGTTTTATTACGTTCCTAATTTCCTGAATTGTATTTTATATTGACACTTGAACTGTTGTCGATGGCGAGTGCTCCTCGAAATGCGTGATGTAAGAAATGGTAAGCAAATTAGAAAGTCCATTCCATGGGCCAAGCTACCTCATGCAGATATCGAGGGATTATCTGAGAGACATCTTCCTGCTCTAAGAGACGCTAGGGGTTTAAACTAGGATGGAGGTCGCCTAGAGAGTAGGAGACCAGGGAAGGAACAGAAAACCATCCTAGAATCTTACCTTTGAAACGCTTCTTACGATACTCTGCTAAAACTGAACATGCCAGAAGGATCACGCCTGGTTGTTTATGCGGATGTTGCTGCCAGACGCCCTGTTGAATAGGCTCAAAGTAACCTTGTACCAAAGTAGTCATCTTGAGCAGAAAGGGAATCCCGACCCTGCATCTCATATCGATCGGCCAGTTGTCTATAGAAACAAAACCACTTAACCGTGGGTTAACACTCGACACGAAGATGGGTTTCTTCGACCAAATCAAACCAGTACAAAAAAAGGGGGCTGCTGCAGTCTCTACTTTCTGTCGGCTATTAATGAGTGTTAGGGCTCTATCTCAGACCCTAGTGGTCCATTGTACTCGATTACCCTCGCATTCGTTTATGTATCGTAGGATTTCCTTGGTGGATGTGATGCTACCTGCTGCAGTTATAGCACATTAGCACCAAATATCGGATATGTGATGTGTTCATAGGCGAGGTACTCACAGAGAAAATATTCCGTGGATTCCGCTTCCTCATTACAGGATGGACACGTATTATCTTGGGCCTTTTCTATTCTGAACATATGCCCAGCTAGTGAATTATGGCCGGTCAGAATACCCACAATACTTCTGCTTTTGGGCAGGATAAACTTTGCAGAATGTCTGTTTGGTTCTGATAGGAATAGTTTGGTGTGTTTTGCAGCATTAAGGCTCAGTCACCTGTCATTATGGGGAACTTATTCCCACTTTTTGATAGCAGCATTAGACAATGCTACTGACACCCCAACTACTGGTTCCAGTCCAGGCGTCCGAGATTTCATTTTTTTCTAATTCAGTAGTTTCATCGTATTGAATTTGGAAACAGAGTTGAATCGATTTCTACATTCACATACCCTTATTGCAGCTTGACTATCGCTACTGATTGCGATGCGCCTGCCTTTCAATCACCTGTTAATCTTCCAGGTTGCCGCCCTTCGGATCGCATACACTTCAGTCTGAAGGACCGTGGTATATTGTCTTAAGGTAAAACTCAATGCTCGTTTTTATTCGAGCTATAGAACCCTGTTCTGTTTTTGAGGGTTCGGTTTAAAAAACGTCAGTATATCCTGACACGCATTCTTCTGGTTTGTCCCAGTTTTCTCCTCGTTTGGAGATAACTTGTACCGAACAGATGTCTGGGGATCCGAAAATCAGAAGGCATTGCAAAAACTGGATTCAGTTCTCCTAATAACTCTTCCAATATTCTGTGCCTCCAAATACAATTGTTTTCCCACAGATCTAATCGAATTAGTCCATGAGCTGCTATCATTGCAGTGCCCTGAATAAACAAATCTAAGGCTGGAAATTGAGTAGTCCTCATGCACCGTTAATACCAGACACACAGTTCTTTCCAGTGTGGTTACTTTACAGCGAAAACTCTTTTATTTCACCTTAATTCACCATACTATGGATGCATAAGGAAACATCGGCCTAATGACAGTATATTTACATTGCTATCTGAGGCCTAAGTCCCCACGTGGAGGCAGAAGTCTGCCTTCACAGCCCATAAGCTGTGAGAGCTCGTTCCATGTTTACCTTTACATGTTTGTTCCAAAGAATCTTTTTGTCTTGCGTTGTAGCCCACCTTACTTAGTTTCCTCCTTTTTGTAAATAATACCATTGTGGTTTCATTTTGATTTACTGAAAGTCCATTTCTGAAGCACTAACCATCAATCGGCGCATTGTGTGCTTCTACACACCGTTCCGAGATTTCGACCAACAGCAAGCGCAGCCTCCCCAGACATTTCAGCAAAAATGATGTTGAGCTGATTTGCCTGAACTTCTTTAGATCTTTCCCAGCCTGAGATATGAAGACCACCTTAATCTTCTACCAAGAGGAAGTCACATAGCCCAGAGCAAGACATCCCCGAATATTTCTTAGAAGTTGCTCTAAATGCTCGATATCCACCTTCAACATTGCTGGGTAGATGTCATCCATGCCAGGTGCTTCGAAGTGCAGCCCTCACCTTTTTATTTGTAACAACCGCTCTCACAGTGTCCCAATTCCTTTTGCAACATCTTCGTATTGAAAAGGTTTGTGGAAACCGCCAATTCTTTTCCTCCCACTTCTGAGAACTGTTCTCCCAGGTGGTATACTTCTAAGAGAGTTTGTACAAACTCAAATCTGGAGTTCGTGGAAGTACCATACGGTTTTCTATGAGAATCCAACCTGGTGTTTTTATTCCTATTAATGACTTCGCACAATCTGGAAGTCCCCCTTTCACCTTCCAGTTCCTCACAGTATGCTCTAAAAGAGTCTCGAATGTTTTCAAAGTCTCTTATAATCACGTTGTGAATTCCGGAAGTTTAACCAGTCTTCTTCCTTATTGCTTTTGTAAACACGATTTGGAAGTCGTCTGGTTGATTTCCAGAGTCTTTGCAGTTCTCGGTTCCACCATGGAACCATCTTACCGCTTTGGCCTCGGGAAATAGGACAAGCCTCTTCAAAGGACTCTAAAAGTATGCGATTTAGAATCTCGAATTGATCTTCTATTACCAAAGGAGTCCTTAGTCTGCTAAGGAGCTCCACTTTGTCGGCATGAAGTTTATTGAACTTTGCCCAATTCGTTTTTGTGGGATTCTCAATAGCCAGACTAAATTCTAAATAATGGTGGTTTTGGAGTGGGACTTCATCTGTCACTCGTCCGTCGTTAATCAATTCTAAAAACTTTGAGGTGCAGATTTTTAGGCCAATTACTTCACTTCTTCTTGGGCCCAGGAACGTAGGGGCGGACCTTACGTTCGCGGGCATTATACCAGCTGAAGTGATAAAATCAGACAGGTTCTCTCCTCTAGGATTGCATTTGTTACCGCCAACAAATATGCTGAGCGTTTGCATCACGACCTATTAATAGTTCAAGGCCACTTGATTCTGCATACATTACCAGATCCCTTAGGTCTTGCGTCGGCGGAGGTCACAAAGAATCAGAGGGTAATTAAACAGAGATAACTATGATTTTTCTCCTCTTACCAGTAACCTGTTATTGTAAGTTGACCGCATGCTACAGGTTGATTTGACCAACTCGTTTGTAGCTATAAGTGTGTCTAATATAAAAACCGCCGCTAAAAGTCTACTATGTTCAGTGTGGATCCCACCGGGTTTACCAGCTTGTCCTCATCTTCCGCCGAAAGTACCGCTTTCCTCCTCTTACGTGCGATTTCTCTGGATATTGCCACACTTGGAGGTATAGAAACGCCGGGAGGGAGCAGAGAGGGAGGAGAAGACTCTTACAGTTTCTTTCTGCCGAGCCTTCTTCTCCCGTTTTCTAAAACAGTTAGGCGACAATGTTACCGACATGCTGGCCAGTAAGGTTTCCAGTTCCTCTCATAAAGGGAATTGCTGTACTATCCTTTCTGGCTTATCACCCCGTAGGTATCGAGTGCGGGGTTTACATTGAAATGGAGAGCCTGTCTTCCACAGATTTCTCCCTGGGGGAGCATGAATCTGGTGAGGCCTCCAAAATCCGTGCCTCAACTACGACCTCATTTCTCAAAGTCACCGGTGGCTTCGAAATCTATTACATCTTACCACTTGGAGAGTTACAATCTATCTTCAAGTGTTTTTGGACACTCTTATTGTAGTGGTAAACTAACACAAGCTCCTCTACCACGCCAAGGTGGTATCCGAGGGGGAGGCTCTATATCTACTAGAATGTGTATCGTAATTACTCCGCCTAAGGGCAAATATCGAGGGCTTTGTGGGTGGTGCGTGTCGCACGGTCTTAGAATCGGCTGTAGTGATGGTCCCGAAGAATAATCTTCGTTGCTCTTCTTGCTAAGGAACTTAAAGCCATCTACAGTCGAAATGGAGAAGCTCAAGTGACGCGGTTGCTCATGAAGATTGGCAACGTACACAAACTCGAAAGTCTCTTTCTAAAATGAGCCAATAGGCAGACGGACTGTGTGGCTCAGCGGCAATTGCTGAAACAAAAGCACGGTGAGATTGATTATTGCTTTATCTAAAGTTGAAGTAATCATGGGGGTTTTTTTGTCTTACTTGCACTAAATTATGAAGGCACGATCGTGTAACTGGGTGTTCTGCCATGAAATCATAGACGACGTCGATCACATCTTTTTCTCTTATGGATTCGACAACAATTTTGTGCAGTCACAGGGAAGCTCTCCTGGCAACGTTGTCAGGGATATACTGAGGAGCTTTGGCTTATGAAGTCGTGTGGCGCATTAATTCTGGGTTTTTCTTGTTGCAAAGAAGATTAAACTCGACCGGTAGAGAGATCGGATGGCAAGAGGTTTCTTGAACTAACAATTCCCCTCTGCCTCGCCTCCATCGTTGGCAAAAGGAACTCCTGACCAACTGACTTAGAGGCTCCGTAAGCCGGGAGAATGGAGGCTAGCTCGAAGTAATGTGCCAAACGGCGTCAAGCTAGTTCTCTGACGACAGGGACGTGTTTTGTTTGTAGCCCGATAGCGCACGGTTGCGGGAGTCCAACACATTGTGTGACTACCATAAATCTAAAAAAAAAACAGATTCTTGAGGCATCAAATAAAAGAACTTGGTTAATCTCTTTTCTTGCAGATATGGCATTGCTCAATAAGAAGATAGGAGTTGTGCAGGATAATAAATATTTCTATTGTATCTGATCTAATTTTTTTTCTAATCTATCAAACAAATTGGAGAGGATCATAGTCATCTTACAGATATTACAGATTATCACGATTATAACATAGTATGATACAGCTCCGACAACTCGATGATTGAATTAGTTTGCAGAAATCGTCCTGTTACTACCGAAGTATCTGAAACCGTTTCAACATTATCCGTTTTCAAATTTACATTAAGGTCCTGAATCTAGAGTCATTTTCAGCCACGTTAAGGCTTCTTGATTATTATAGTGAGATTCTGTTGTCACTTGGTGGATTCAGCATCACTTTCCATTCACTGTATGAGTTGATTGAAATTAGTAGCGAAATGCGTAGATATAAATCTAACCTCCCCCTGGGCTCTCGTTAACATTCGATTTGGAAAAATCCCAATTTTTCGTAAAAGTAAATCCGTCCAAGTATCGCAAATGTCACTCACATATAAGCTTGTGTACGTGCCGGGATACGCAATTGCATATACAATTAATAAAATTGCTGAAAAAGGATAGTTTTTGTGTATTTTGTAACGACATTGTTGAATTCGTTAATCCGCTTTACTGATTTCACATCGGCTTACAGGAAGCACTCATATCTGCACACATGCCCTTCGCATGCTCCAATCATTTTATTGAAATTTTCGGTGGGGATCCAGTCAACTATGAAATGCAGCAGAATGGAGGAACGATTGCAAAATATTGCACAAGGTTGCCGATGTCATTGTTGTTGATATTATCTTGTTTTTAAATATGAGTCAGAAGAGGAATTGCAATGAAGTTTCCATGGAAAATGGATTTGTGGGACTTATTCCGTTGTTCGTCTGAAATTGCAGTCGCTGTGCATACCCGCATGCAAAAACCTATCGTTATTGACTTTTCCATCCTTTCAGGTACATATTGACAGCAAAATTGTTTAAATTAATGGGAAGGGATTCAAATCGTTCTATGAAAATACGCAGAAGTTTTACAATATTCCAGATCAACTGATGCATATGCAATTATATAACAGTTGCCGGAAAAGGAAGTCTGGTTGATAGGGTCACGTACTGAACTTTTCGTATTATACACTATCTGTCCTTGAAGGATTGCCGAAGATTAGTCAATACCCAAGAGGAGCAAGTCTAAGGTATTAGAAGTTTTGTGTTATTTTATGAGGTATTTGGTTATCCATAGATTCCATTCGCACCTGCTTTATTCTAAGTGGATCCGAGGGCTATCTAACACCTCTGCCTGTGACTTACTATAACTTTGTCAGTTATGTCATCATTCCCTAATTATGCTCCACGTTTTTGCAAAATTTGTAGCCTTAGTCAGAATTTAATACGTATTCCAGTTAAATTAAAAAATATAGTAATGCACTATACACTACATGCACTATACGATAAAAGCACTTAAAATAAAACGACAACGGCGTGAGATACCAGCCTGATTCTGATTTTTGACATCCATGTCATTACGTAGGGGCTAGCAAGTCATTCAAATGGCCGCCCTGGCTTCGCTTGCAGTGCTTCAGACGGTCCGTCCACTTTTTGATGACACGGTGCAATATTCACGGCATTATTCTGAAAATAGCGTTCCAAAAGTTGGTATATTTTTAGGCCTAGGTTTCATACATGAGTATCATCTTTCTTTTTTCGGATTTGTTTTAGTGAATTCCAAAAATGAACTCGGCTTCATTGTACGCTTGAAATTTTTGACCTCCCGACTTCACTTCGTTGCAACAGATATCAAATCTGAGCCTTGAGGACCAATCGGTACCCTTCGTTTGATAGCCATTCGGCAAAACTTGGGGGAAAAAATGTTCCGGCCTACACCTACTTTAGTAAGGAACTCCAGACACCCCGGTCTTGCGCCAAAGTCCACCAATTCGATATCCCTAAACTACGCTACCGCTCTATCTCATAGAGCAATACCCTTACAGACTTTCCCGGTTGGTTCATCCTTATCCATATGGATTAGGTGACCCGCCCACCGCAACCCGTTCAGCCGGATTTTACCGACATACAGACGATTATGGTATCGCTCATAGATTTCGTCGTTATCTAGGCTTCGAAATCGTTCATCCTCATGTAAGGGGCCAAAAATTCATCGCAGGATTCTTCTCTCGAACGCAGCCAAGAACTCGCAATTTTCCTTGCTAAGAACCCAAGTCTCCGAGGAATACATGAGGACTGGCAAGATCATTGTCTTGTACAGTAAAAGCTTTGACCCTATGGTGAGACGTTTCGAGCGAAACAGTTTTTGTAAGCTGAAATAGACCCTGTTGGCTGCCAACAACGGTCCGCGGATTTTTCATCATAGCTGTTATCGGTTGTGATTTTCGAGCCTAGAGAGAAGGAATTTTCAACTATCTCAAAGTCGTGGTCTCCCATCTTCATTGTTTTCGTTTGACCAGTGCAATTCGATGTTGTTCGTTCTTTGGCTTCTGCCGCTGACATTGCTACCATATACTTGGCCTTGCCTTCATTAATGTGCAGTTCGAGATTTCGCGGTGGCTGTTCGATTTGGATGAAGGTAGACTGTACATCTCGGGTTGTTCTTCCCATAATGTCAATATCGTCAGCATAGGTCCGCTGCTGGGTCGACTCGCATTTACATCTCCATCACGAATCACCTTCTCCAGAGCCAAGTTAAAGAGGACGCATGATAGGGCATCCCCTTATCTTAGACCATTGTTGATGTGAAATGGTCTCGAGAGTGATCTTGTTGCTTTTATCTGGCCCCGGACATTGGTCAAGGTAAGCCTAGTCAGTCGTATTGCCGAGGTACGGATTTCTATTATGGCCGTGTACAGTTTTATCCTGGCTATGCTGTCATAGGCGGATTTAAAATCGATGAAAAGATGGTGCGACTGATTATGTATGGTACAGATAATGATTCGCTACCAGTCGTCAGGCATTGATTCGCTGTTCCACCGCTTGGTGTAATTGGCCGCCTCCATATTTAACTAATTCGGCTGTAATTCCATTGGCGCTTGGCGACCCCTGGTTTTTAAGACTTGTAGTCGGACTTTTTCTTCTATGCTTGCTGGTGGCAGCATTTGTCCCTCGTCTTCAGTTGGCGGGACCTCCAATTTGCTGATATTTTAGTTGTTGAGCAGTTCATCAAAATACTATGCTGTGTTGTGAATGGCTTGAGTATGCACTCTCAGCTGATTGTCAGTACGTGGGCAATTTGGTTGAAATTGGTCCTATCTGGAGAGGCCCACGTATGTTTGTGGACCGCTTTCTGCGTAAACTAAGTACTTCCAACAGCCATTTCATGCGATACTGCTAACTGAATAATCCGCAGTCCGTTATCATTGGTATCCCTATGTAAGCAATTGGAGCCTGAATACGGGCTCCGTCCCTACTTGACTGTTGAAATCTCCAAGTATGATTGTGCCGCTCAACTGCCCCATATAAGATATCCTTATCCGGCTCTGCAATCTTCTCTGTAGGGATGTGAAGGTTTATGAGGCTTATATTTATAAATTTGCCTCGTAACCACAGAGTACCTAGCCTTTCGTTAATATTTTCAGAGCCGATACAAGTAGGGTTCATTTTTTGGCTCATTAAGAAACCTACTCCGAGCATATGGTTTACTGAATGGCTGCTATAATATATGGTGTAGTGGCTCTTCTCCAAGAAGCCGTTCCATGAAAAATTCCGTTGTCGTTGCCGGGTTCGTCGTTTTGAAATCCATCCCGTCGGAGTCTCCTTCTGTGGCTTCGTAACGTCGGTTTTCCGGGTAGGGTTGTCAGCCTTACTCGACCCTCAACCTAGATGACCAGGTGGTGCAATTTGTTTCGTTTTTAGGCGCGGGAAACTCGCCTTCGTTCTTCCACCGTGTGGAGAAGGAGATAGGAAAAAAATATTGCTTTATTTAAATTTTACTTTTTGCTTGTGTGGGGGGCCTTTTTTTAACTTCACACAAAATAATGCCTTCAACTTCATGCACGGATTTACATAGTCTCTATATATACATAAAATTTTATCTCGAGGAGTGCAGCTGTTTGATAGATCAAACGGACTTTTTTCGGACAAACTAATAGGCAAATAATAAACAAATATTAATTAAGTTTTGTATGTTGAGCTCGGCTGGTTTACACCGACTAAAGTCATGATATAGGAAAATGGTGGATACGTATCAGCGAAAAGCGCAATTAACGCTGTTTTGACGTCATGTTTCCTACGACCTAAGTTTGTTGTGGTAAGAGCAAGAGGAGCAGAGTTGAGCCGAATATGATTTCTAGAATCAGTACGCAGCATTCACGGCATATAGCAGCTTCCCTATGCTACAACTGAAGATCCCCCCAAATAATGGTTTACCCAGTCCCGCAACCTGGCTCGAACTGGACAATCGCGCAGGAAATGCCCGAAGGCTTTTCCTTCCCATCTGCTGCTTCAAAAATGCGAATTGTAGGGTAGCCTTCGCCATCTGAAGTGAGTGGCTGCTAAGTAGTACGAGTAGATTCCGCTTCGGACAGTCGCGGGTGAGATGCGTACAGTGTCCATTGAGGTACTGCCAAGAACCGAGCTCAGCCTGCCCAGCTCGGCAGCTCGCTCATTTCGTTCAATGTTCCTTTGCCTGGGAACTCCAAGAAAGGTGACTTGAAGAGTGCTGTTTACTAGCCTAGATGACAATACCACCAAGTGCAGAGCATCAATGGCGCCTGGTAATCGGTCAGAAGAGCTATGTTACACTTGGATTTCAGACCCACCTATCGAGAGACCTCCTGCATCACCAGAGCTTGGAATGCAATGACGATTCTTGCTAGACACTACGACTCGGATACGCTATGGAAAGAGCAGCACACCGACATTATAAACAATATTTGATCCGTCGCAAAATAATTCTGTGTCATAACCTTACAGCCACACACCGGTCTTCCATTCCGCTCTGGTTTAAAATCCTACAGTAAAATTTCTCTCAACTTGTATGTGGTGTAATTGGTTGGAAATGCCAAGAACCCTCGACGTAGTTGATCTAGGATGTTACTATGGCCGTAAGGTTTCGTTTTTCAATCGGACTGAAGGAATCTGACAGTACTGCATGATACTGCGTATTTAATATGGAGGTCCAGGAGGAGAGGGTGTTGGAGTAGATTGAGGATATCGACCGAACATAACTGCAGAGCTTCCATTACACTTACACACCCAGTTCTTTGAATCAAGTTAAAGTTGGTTCGATTGTATCTCTCACGCCCTTGAGTTGGGGCTTAAGAATGCATTTAAAGTCTTCCTTGCGAGTTGTAAGAAGCGACAAAAATTGATAGAAATTCGTGGGCTAGCAGCCTATAAATTTCGAAACTCTACTTCTATCGGAACGTCAACAACTTCGGCAACGGATCAAGGGTGACTATGGTGACGTTGTTATCCGCACAGCAGTACAAGTCGATCAAATCACCGTGAAGACGCTGGAGAACTCCACTGTTGATGTTAGAGTTTATTAATTATAAATATAATAAATAAATAAATATTATAATTTATGCATAGTTGAAGGGACATTGATCGGGCGACGCTAGAGCAAGTATCCTCGCTGGAAAGAGCCTACACACCTTCCCGTGTCGGAACCTGAGTTCCAATGACCATTTGACCACGGTTATCAAATTGGGGTAGGCGGAGTATGTATACATACGCCTCGTGCCCGATTACCTCCACCGGAGGGCCACAATTGTTAAAGTCCATCATCGCAGCAAAGAAGGCTAGCCTGTTGATAGGCTACACCAATGCAGGCGCATGAAGCTTAGGAAAAGCCGAAAGAGGTGAATCTCCCTTTAACTTTATTTTCAACGTAACCCTCGCGGTGTGTACCAGGTACGGTACATCAATGCTCTATTCTCCTACTTCGGAATAGAAATGGTTGGAAGAGGTCCTCGATACCACCCTTCTAACTGACAATGGAAGCCTCAGGGGGAGAATTGAAGACTGTCTAACCAAAGATACTTAGATCGCGGTTAAATATTGTGCAGTCAGAATCTGGCTCTAGAGGTTTCCCACCCTTTTAGTAACCCCCAGGAGGATCAATTGGAGGAAGTTTAGGCAATTTATCAAGAATAAACTCTCCAGTCCTCACAATGGTGACATTAGCACGACACACGGAGTAAAGTTAAAGGACGGGGCTCTGGAAGAGGCATTCGAACTGGCCTCTAAAGTGTCGCACCCTACAAACTACGGCAGGAAAACATAGCCCAGCCACAGTGACATTGTGTAACAGATTTGTCGAACCTGAGGAAGCTGACCAAGGAGGTCTTTAACAACTGCGACAGTCACAAACACTGGTAGTCATATATGTCGGGCATCAATATTGCGAGCAAGTGGCCTTGGCTATTTCCGGAATATTTAAAGCGCGAGCGAGTCTGTGAAACCCAGTAAGATATCGGTCAAGAAACTAAGAAGCCATTCATTTTTAAAAAGTCGAAAGGCTCCTGGGAGGAATCTTCTTGTGGGATCTTGGAGCTGTAAATCATACGCACTTCTCCACCAGTGAGAAAGACTGCGGGTGGGAACCTTTCTGGGCTCTGTGTATATAAATCTCCAAGCCCAGACGGCTTGTATTCATGAAGTTGAGGAAAGGCAAAGCATCTGTGCACCCAGACCTTAGTTGATCCAGAAACAACAAGACCTGAGTTGTGCTGTGTTTAGACATTTATCGGAACTATATTTCATTTAGGCACGTACTCTCCTAAAGGCGTCGTAGGCCGTCGTAAAGGCGGTAGTTGAAGCAATCCTGGAACGGATCAAAGAACATCTCAAAAGCTTGACTGGCAGAGACCATGTTGGTTATCCTGGAACAGCGCGCGGAGTTTAGATCTTCCTTTCACCTGCTATTCATCAATTTTAGGACAATGTGTGAAAGGGAGGGGCATTTCGGAGAAACTAACAGCTATTTTGAGGGCGTATGGGGGTATGATACTACAAATGTCACGTGTTACATCGAAGTTAAACTTCAGAGGAGGTGGAATGCGGAGTCTTCCAGGATTGCATCTTGCAACAGATATTATTTCTTCTTGTTATTGGTGACGCTTTTCATGCTTCGACTCTCAGACCTTCGCCAAATGGTTTTGATTTTGAAGAGAGAAGCAGGTTGATTTGAACTGACTATATCAACAAAACCAATTGTTTTCAGTCTGACGGGTCGTCACATCCTTCCCACCTGCATTGATGGGCAGAGCATCGGGGGCGTCGATCAATTTGTATATCTTAGGGTTCGCGGTTTCTGCCAACGGTAGCCCCGAACTGGATGTTGCCTGAGGCATTAACAGCACACTGCTTTGTCTTGCTCAGTTTCAGGTTCAGGTGACCCTCCATTCCGCCCAGCATGCACATATTTCATGTGCATCTTTTTATAGTTTTTGGGTTTATCTTTGTTATTTGAAAATTATTGATTGTGTTTTAAGAAAGAAAGACATTCCTTAGTTCTATGTAGATGCCATGCACGACTGAATTTCTTATATACATTTACGTATGTTTAAAATATGTAAGATGGAAATTACAATAAAATTTAGCAACCCTACATTACAAAAGATCAAGATAGAGACAAGGTACAAAATCCTCGAAATGCCGTAAAAAAAGAAACAAATCTCACACTTTTATTACCACATTTCTCCGAAGATTTCCAGCACAAGACATACATCGAAATTAAGCGAGGCCAGAACAGAAACGCCTCCTCATTAGCATGGAACAATGTAAAACGATGAAGCTCCTGCATTCCTTCCTTGATATATTAAAATTCATGTAAATTTTTTTCCCTGAAAATTTTGAAGGAGAGCGAATCGCCACGAATTTCATCACATCCTGAATGGAGGTTTCCTTTTTTTGATGGGAAATTAAATTTCGTGTTGCGATGAAAATTCTGACGGGAGAAAGTAGACTAAATTTGTTGGAATGTTTGCAAACAAAATAAGGTGAATTTTATTACTCGGGTCTGGGGTTTTTTCTTGGAGTAAATTTAGATATTTTGAAATATGTTTTGAACTGACTTGTAAATGTCTTGTTGGGAGTTAAGTGTTTAGAAGGAACCTCGCCCTAGTAAACAAATTATGGATGCCGAAAGTGGGATGTTAGAATAAAAAGAAAATTATTGGAAAATTTCCTTCAATTAGAAAATCTTCTTCAAGTTTAGTCCAAGTTTATGGACGGACATTACAAGGAGATGGGGCGATTAGGGCAGAGATAATTTGATTTCAAAAAAATTTCCGTGTTTTGTGTAACTATTTGAATACATACATAAATGATGTAGATTTTCCCCTATTTCCGCAGTATTTATTTCATTGTTGTTTTTTATTTTTTTAGTAATGATAGAAACTAGGTTTTTCTCGTACCCTTATCCAATTATTGCTTTCTTTTCCGTTTGGTTGTTCTAGAGACATCTAACAATATTTTTGCTAAGATATTAGGGAGTCCCGTCTGTTTACTCGTATAATTTTCCTTCAGTGGTAAGGAGTACAATAAGGACCTTAAAGTCTTCATTTACATTCCACACATTTTATGTGTGGATTATTCTTAATATTTTTGATTGCACTCTTCCTTCAAAGCTGTCTTCATCCCTAAAACTCCTAGGGCTTGGGTACATGAAAGACATGCAAATTATCAATTCACCTGTTTTCCCTAGGACTGCATTTGAGAGTTTTTTTCCATTGAATGTTATTGCAGCAAATTTGTATTTTTTATTAGTTGTTGCAACAGGCTTGTTGGCATGGATTGCTCTATCGTTTCCATGAGTATGTTCATGGCGCCTTCTTTGCTTTCCTAGCTTAAATCGTTCTTATTGATCCATTTACCGCCGGGTGAGTTTCGGAGTGAAATTCTATCCTTGTGGGTTGGGGTTAACATTAATTTAACAATCTTATTGCGTTGCGTATTGAATTCTCCCTGTTACGTGGTTGTTACAAACAACAACCACAACCACGCGCCATCACTAATGGCTCCCGGTAATGCACTGTTTCAAGCCCCCTTCTTACCAATACTTCTACAGGAAACTGACCTCGTCGACTAAGTTTTAAATTAGTCCTAGGTTAGAATATGCCAATGACATGACGAAGAAATTAATTGGTGAAAGCCTGTCCTCTTTAACCTGGCCCTCGAGAAAGTGATCCGTGATGCTGAGGTAAATGCAGGCGGCGCGAGATCTTGGGCTGCACATCAATGAAGGCAAGATAAAATATATGGTGGCAACGTCAGCACCGAAGACGAATCAACCAACAACATCAAACCGCACTGGTCAAACACAAACACGAAGAAGAATAAGGATAGGAGAACACAACTTTGAGACCGTTGACAATTACTCCTATCTAGGGTCGAAAATCACAACCGATAACAACTACGATGATGAAATCCGTGCACGATTGTTGTCAGCCAACAGAGCCTATTTCAGCTTAAAAAGACTGTTCCGCTCGAAACGTCTCACCATAGGGTCAAAGCTCTTACTGTACAAGACTATGATCTTGCCAGTCCTCATGTATTCCTCGGAAACTTGGGTTCTTAGCAAGAAAAATTGCGAACTCTTGGCCGCGTTCGAGAAAAGAATCCTCCGAAGAATTTTTGGCCCCCTACATGAGGATGGACGATTCCGTAGCCTACACAATGACGAAATCTATGAGCGATACCATGACCGTCCGGTTGTGGATAAAATCCGGCTCAATAGGTTACGGTGGGCGGGTCACTTAATCCGTATGGATGAGGATGATCCCGCCCGGAAAGTCTATAAGAGCAATATCTATGGTAGAAAAAGAAGACGAGGCAGACCCTGCCTAAGATGGAGCGATGGCGTAGGTCAGGACGCCAGACAGCTTTTAGGGATATCGAATTGGTGGACCTCGGCGCAAAACCGGGATGTCTGGAGTTCCTTATTACGGAGGCCTAGACCGGATACCGGTTGTTGCGCCGTTGATGATGATGATGATGATGAAAGCCTGGAATTTATGATTCGTGGGGTAACAGTGGCACTTACTCTCCAAGTACCACTCATATACGGCAGCATATAGAGCATAGAGAGTACTGCTTATCGCATTATTTCGGGCTGGGCCACGAGCTCCCCTCCCCCCTTGTGAAGCCTTCAAATTGTGAAATTCCTTTCACCAACGGGAAGGGAGGGAACGGGAGGAACGGATAGTTCAAGGGACCACCTGCCATCGGCTCCACTATCGGTCGAGCTCTATCTTCTTTGCAACGAGCACGGCTAAACCTGTGCGCGCTCTTCAGCATCTATTTGACAATATTGTCTTGAGAGAAATCCCCCGTGTTTAAACAGAGTTGTTGACGAATCCTATCCCACCTTCCACAAGGAGAAACATTGCGATGCACGTCGTCCATTGCGAAACTCGTAATCAGGAGATCGTGCCTTCGCAACGTTGTGCAGGTAAGAAAACCTACATGCCCACTCAAGAGCTGGGAAAGGAAATAGTCAGTCTCACCATACCTCCAATTCAGCCACGCATCTAAATTGCCTATGAGCTGCGCAGTCCGTACGCCTCTAGTCTAGTGCACGATGCCGTTTTTCACGAGCAACCACTTTCCCTGCGCTTGTATTTGGCTTTACGCTCCTTAGCAAGAAGGACAACAAGGATCACTCCCGTGATCACCATTACGGCGGGCTCATAGGTGATATGGCACGCAGACGCCACTCGCAAAGCTACCCTTCTCTATACTTACGCAAGACGTTTGCCAAGAATAAAGGTAGCGTCACGCCGTAGACCAGAAAAGGCTGCGTTGAACTCATCAGAAGACGTCGCTTCGCCTGTTAAACATAGGGCCTCGAATAATTTCCATTAGCCGGAAAGCTTATCTTTGAGTCAAGATTCAGTCCAAGGTACATTACCGATGGTTTTAACTCGATTATCGACTGGCCGTTCGATATGGGACGCAGGGTGGGGGCTCTACTTTCAATCAAGATTACTACCACGGTTTTTTTCAGTGCAAAGTTAAAACTCTGTGCAATCATTCGTTTGCTTATCTGTTGCACTAATATACCAAGTCTGTTTTACGCCTGTTTGAGAGTGCGGCCGGCAACAAGCATCGCGACATCATCTCCATAACCGACCAGGCTCGACCCTTCTGGCATCTCTAGTCTAAGCAGGCTGTCATAGGAAGCGTTCTACAGATCTGATCCCAAAATGGATTCCTGCGCTACCTCCAACGTGACCTCCATCCTCCTTTGACCCTCTAGCGTTTAATAATAATATGGGAGCGATTCCTCAGATAAACCCTGAATATCCTTAAGAGATAGCTCGACACTATGTAAGTATTGTCCAGTGTGCTTAAAATGTCTTTCCATCTAACGGAATTGAAAGCATTTCTATCGACAAGCTTTATGAGGAGCACCATCCGTTGAGCTCGGCTGCTGTCTGCCTCGGTTCGATGAACGGCATCCACGACTTGCGTGACAGCGTCAACTGCAAATCTTCCAGCTCTAAAGTCGAACTGCCGTGTGGGTAAGCCTCCACCAGTACATACCGCTTTAGCGAATCTACTTCTGATGAGCTTTTCGAAGACTTTCCCGGCAATGTCAGGTATACAAAGTGGTCAGTATGAAAATGTCAACTCAGAGTCGCCTTTCCCTTTACTGATCATTGCAACCCTCGCTATCTTGCAACGAGAAGAGAAAATACAATTTTTCAGGCAAACGTTAAATGCGCCGATGTTGGAGCACCAGTTTGTATATCTCTGCTGGGATATCATCGAGTCCTGGAATCTTCTTATTTTTCATAGAGAAGACCGCCATTTCCAACCCTTTTCTAGAGAAAAACGGGCAGTCCTTGACGCTTTTCACTGCTGTTATCATCCTGTGCGGGATACACGGGGAATAGCGTCCATACAATATTGTTTATCTGGTCGGCCTTAATTGAATAAAGTTACCGAGGAGTTCCGTTCTTTCGGGTTGCAGTTTGTAACCGAGTCCCCACTGATTTCTGCTTATCTCTTCGAGCAGGTCCTGCCAGCAGCGAAGGGTGTTGCTGTTTATTACATTGCGGAGTCTCCTATTGGCTGATCTGTACTTTGTTATTGTGGTTCATGCCTCTTCCAGATCGTTTAGACGTAGACTCAAGCGGTAAAGTTGGTGACACTCCTTCCTGAGCTCTACAATTGCCGCCGTCCACCAATACATGAAAGCCTGCCAAATCATAATACCCTCTTGTGCATGGAAGCTTCGCCGGCCTTCGTTATCTGCTTCGTAACTGAATTTTCGGCAGAGTCAGCTGCAGCGCTACCCTCCAATGTAGTCCCACTTGCTTCATGAGTTTCGACAAATTGATGCTCACCTTCGTGACGTTTCATGCACAGAGAATGTGGCGGAGACGTTTTTAAGGCGATGTATTGATGGTCGCTTGCCAATAAGTCTTCGAGAACTCGACTTGACTGCTCTCCTTCGTAAACTTTAGAAATCTTAAGACATCACCTGCTTTGGATCCTCCAGTACGCTGCTGCATTCATGAGAATCAAACCGTCCCAAGCGAAGCAAGTACTGCCTCCAACAATGCCTGTATCGTGTGGACATGGCTAATGGCTAGTGTAGCTGCCCTGTCTACCGCTTTGTCACCTCTGAACATCTCTTGCATGGTATCGTACACTCATTTCTTTTACTAGAATGTTGGCTGGAATCATGCTTTCTATCACCAGCACTGTCTCAGCGGACTTGGTTCTAAAAGCGCTTCATACGACGAAAGCCATTAGCCAGAAATCGGTTTACCCTGCTTCCTTCCTTGAAAAATTCCAAACTGCTCTGACATTACAGGTAACGCGTAAAGTAGAGCTAGAAGCAATCTCCGACAGTATCTCGGCCCACCAATATTTGGGGACATTTTTTTCAAATACAGCGGTGACACTAGCTGCCTTTTGACATGCATGCTCTAAACTTAAGTTCAGTGTGATATCAATCATTACTTCCTCTCTTTGGTGCCCTCATTCTCTGCATTCCAGACAATTCTCTCTGAGAAGTAATTCTGGACTAGACTTGCCAAATATCCACGAAATCCTATTTTAACTAATGCCCCCCTTAATTCGGCTCTAGTTGGCGGAGTTCAATGCATTTTTGGCTTCCAATGCCAACATCGTTCAGAATTCGGCGTGTCTTTTCATCTACCGTAAAGTGGGTACACTGCAACCCATACTGACGCTCCAACAAGCCATTGCTACTTTCAATAGTGGGTAGCAATCTGCAGTAGATGACTCTTTCCATCATGTTCCCCATTGTATCCCATAAGCAAATCGGGCGGTATGATACTTGATCTCGAAGTGGTTTATTGCGTTTCGGAGGCAACACCAATTTTCACTTTTTCAGCTGACCAAAGAATATCCTTTTTCTGGACGCGCTTCGAAGATGTTAGTGAAAGTGGCGAGCCATTTTTTTTACTGCCAGCTTTATAGGCCTGTTACGGAAGCCATACAAGCCTGAGGCCTTGTTGTCGTCGATCTCATATGTTTTCAGCAGCTGCACCTACGGAAGATATTGCGCACTCATTGAGTTGGACCCACTGTTTGCCTTCCGTTGTTTTGGTGCTGATGATATAGAATGGCAGTAATCGTTTTCTGGAGGCTGCGTATAATAGTATTTCATGTTTCCGCGCCACATCGTGTGATTTGGCTGACCTTTTCTCTAGTCGTACCATCTAAAGATACGTCGACTCTAACTCCGCGAATGCTTCGGGCTGAGCACGTCCTATAACATTCGTTTGCGCACCTGCATCATTCAGGAGCCACCCACCCCTGCGCCGGCTGGCTGCGATTGAGATTGATTTGTATCAACCTCATCTGAACACTTTCTACTGCCTGATATGTCACGATGGTCTACACCCTTCTTCCCTTTACATAGCAAACAATTTGGGTCAGCCCCACAGTCCTGGCTGATATGACTATCTGCTCCGCATCTCCGCCTCGACTTGTTATTCCAACTGGTACATACTTCGTAATAGGATGGAAGCCAGGGCACCTAAAGAATTCCTTCAATGCTACCTGCTTCCTAAGCGGGTACATGACCCAACCTGTATGTACTTATTCTTCTTGTTGACAATAGTTTGAGTGTTGCTTCTACTAGTAAGTTGATGGTGGAAATTTTTTTGTACCATACGCTTTCTTCTTTCACTTCACTCCTTATCCTTATACATAGTCCTATAAGGTGGAACTGCTTTTTCAGGACCTCGCAAACCTCCTCCTTAGTGGTATATATATTCTTCCCATTTACCTCTTGTCGCACCACACCTATGCAACACCGCTCATGATTACTTGAAATGCGCTTCAGCTGTCCCCAAGATTTCCCGAGACGCACGCACTTTTTCTCCAGTGTTTTGCTCTAAGGGCAACTCACTCGTCGGCCAACATGCGTACGAGTGCCAGACCTATGCGCGGACCAAATTCATCGTTTCTAATAGTGTGATGAAACGTCACAGACTAATTTTAAGACAAAAATAAATCCTATTTATATTTGATCCTCTTCCGTACTACTAAAAATTGCATAAGATAATTTTTAGGATTACTGTGAAACCCTTCGCGCAAGGAGGAAGCCGGATATGTTATGCGAAATATTACTGTCATTTGTATCGACATTTCCTATTAATGCCTCAAATCCCAAGACTTATTTCCCATTAACACTCGTACATCACAGTATATTTTTAGTGACTCTCCGTTCCAGAACTCCTGGAAGAGAAAATTCCGAAACTGCCACTACCTTTTTCAACTACAGGATAAGTCATTTAAATCCTTCATCCACTTTGAAAAATGTTTGAACCATTGAAATACCTTGAACAGAAAAATCCGGATCATCATAAATACTTTGTCTCCTGCCTTCGTTTCCCTGTTACTCATGTACACATTTTCGGATTCCGAAACTAGGAAAAATCTGGATGGAATGTAAAGAGTTTTTAAATAACCATTTCTAGGAGCATTCCAGCAATGGCGCCCACGTAAAAAGTGTGAAGTACAGAAAATCTAAAGGCACTAAATAGTTGGTACTGTAACGACGATCCCTTCAACGGTTTTATGGGTTTAGTTTAGAAATAAGATCATAAGTAATGGAGTTGCGAGGAACTTTCCCCATAAAGTCTTGGAGGATGTCAATGTGAGTCAATAATACCCTAGGAACGGTAATGCTAAGACTTAGTACATGTGGAAAAGTCCCTTGAACGGAGCCGGGGCAGCAGTCGGGGTGGAGAGATTTAATGGTGTTTCACATTGTTGGGAGGATGACTAGGTTCACTTGAAATCAACGGTTCGGTCTGAGTATTATTGCCACTTGAGACGGGAGCACGGAAAATGTCTGTTGAGTGCAAGAATGGTAAATAGTCGTACTGATGAGGTATGTTTTCAGATGTTTTCTAATTATCCCGGATCCAATGCAATCCTGTGATTTGAACCAGATTTGTTCTCCTGAAAAAATGAACCCTTCGCCGGGGAATTTTTCCTCTTGTTGTCAGCTGAAATTGATAAACTGGTCGAAGAATTTTCGAATGAATTCAGACGGGTGGTCATTTGGGAAAAAGGAAAATGAAGAAGGGCGGAGGGGGGCTAAGAAATAGGTGTGGCAGACATCATCCATCACATCCATGCAATATATGCAGGTAAGATTGAAAATATCTATGCGCGCTAAGCAGTTGAGCTAGGTAATAGTCAACCTCACCGTGCTTCCGATTGAACACGGCCGAACGGATTTTATGAGATGCATGGTCCATCTACCTCTCGATTTTCTTTCCCAAGATTGTTCGCATACACAGAGAGTAAGGGCTCTCACTTCACAAGAGACAGTTTTCTAATTTCCCTCGACATTCCCGAGATAGCTACACCCTCACTCGGTTGCATGGAGGGCGATCTGAACAACTCCCGTTACCACCATTGCAGCTAGCTCCGAGCCGGTACGGTAGGCAGACACAACTCGCAGAGCTCCTCGTGTTTGTACTTGCGCTAGGCGCAACATACCTTCACTGAGTACATTTCTTTACTGAGACTCAACCCATATTTTGGAACCGTTAAGGAGGACGAACTGAACCGCGGTCATTAATAAGCGGCACCTGCTGGATAAGGATTCACCGACGTTGGACATCAGCCGGCAAATCACAAACATTCTAGTCGCAGCTTTGTCTGCGGTGTTGCGGATCTACTCGATGAAGCCCATCTTCGCATCTATCACCAGGCTAAGGTATTTCACCATCGGCTTCGATAAGATCATAATTTCACCAACCTGAATATGGAGGACTGTGGAAACCGTCACATTCGTCAATACAAGGACTTCTCCAGAGCTCGGGAGAATCTACGCTCAGCCATCCAGCTTCTTATTCATCGCATCACTATTCCCAGTGTGCACTGGGCTTGCTCAACCGTGCCTGTGGTAATCAGTCCCACAACATCATCGGCAAATCTGACCAGATGCGATTCATCAGTCATCTTGACCAAAGATATACCCCTGAGTTGCCCCAATGTTACCTTCATTTTGCGCTGTCCTTCCCGGGTCTTGTAGAATAGGGCACGGTCCTTAAAATAGTCTCTCTACATCCGCAATAGGTGGTCTGGAGAACGAAAGCGATTCTCCAGTTCCTCAAGCATGTGGCACCACCATTGAAGACGTTCCTCAATGACATCAATTGTGGATCGCCCCGCTCTAAAACCATTTTATGTCGGTGAGTAGTCTCCAGCAGCACGTATTGCATCAGTCAGTCGTGGCTTAATGAGCTTATCAAAATCAGTCTCGTAACCGTCAAGCGGGAGGGAAAAACACCTGCTCTCAAACATACGTTAAATGCGCCGAGTGCAATTCCGGCTTGTATTTACATACGAGTTTCAACACTTCGTTGGAAATACCCTCCGGTCGTGGTGCTTTTTTGTCCTTCTTGGACAGCCTTTAGTTCCTTTGCAGCGCAGAGTTTCCATTCTCCAGTTCTCAATCCTTCACCGACACCGTCAGTTCGGATGGGGTGCACACAAAAAAGTGACTACACGATTTCTTCCATCTTCGCTGCTACCATAGAACACAGTGACCGATGGTCTCAGTTTTTTGCAAACCAGTTTATAACCGAGGCCGCAGGGCCCTTTGTTTACATCGTTGATTAGCTCCTGTCGGCAAAATGCTTTCATTTCGTGGTGGAGTTCCTTTTTCACACTCTTATACTCTGTGGTGCTAAGCGTCACCTCGTCTTGACCTCTTGTGCGCAGCGCAATCCATCGAAGACTGACCTAGTTCCTTCGTAGGCTTGCAATTTCTGCCATTCACCAGTACATAGGTAATTTCCCTGGTTGCAGTTTCCTTTTGGAAGCCGATGTACAAAAAGCTTCGGTAATAAGGTTCATTGCTGAATGAACTAGCGATTTATTTTTATTATTATTTAGCCACGCTCAGATTCGGGAACGTGAGCAAGATCTTCCTTCTGCGGACTGAAGTCGTTACAAAGGACACAGCAATTTGTCGAATCAGAAGTCTTCGCTTTGTGTCCCCGTTCGTCACATTTGTAACCCAAACGCTTCTTTTCTGCCCTTTGCAAGCCCCTGCTATATGTGCATATGCCCAGCACTTAAAACAGCGAGTTTGAACGCCTTATTCTGCAAATAATCCACCCGCTCTTTATCTTCCAGCAATGGAGAAGTTGGCACACTGTCTTCTTAGGAACAGTTACAGTTACGTTTGCCCTTTGGAATTGACTGACGTAACTCCATCCTTAAGGCCGCTCACACCCTTTTTTTATCGCATCCTTCACCTCCTCCATATTAGTGAGGTAATCCAGATCCCTTATTTCAAGGGCGCACATGGCTTCAGGCTGGAAACCATTGCTTTCGTGCCTAAAATGGTCAGACTGTTTCGCAGAACGTTTACGACAAGTATATCAGCAGTTCGAGTCCACCAGATAGATTTAACATCTATCCCAGCCTCTTCTGGTTTCACGTTGTTGCGGACTTCTCGAAGAACTTCCGTGAAAGGTCTCGTTCGTTCGTTTTTTACCCTGCTTGGTCCATTTGGTTACCACTTCGCGAAGTTCTTCCTGCTGTGTCTTCACAGGAAGATTCACGGTGTCATGCAAATAGGAGCGATATGCTTTTCAGCTGTGCATTAGCTCCTCTTCGGTTGTCATCCAGGAGTTTCGCTATTGTGCAGTAAGTTCCAGTAGTTCTTCCATCACAGTTATGCCATTTTTGACATCCTTGGAGATGTTTTACTGGATGGTGGTAGGAGCCTTCATTTTTTGGAGGACTACCCCGCGATTTTTAAGTAGCTTTTCTTCCTCTACTCTTGTCTTTTGGATGTCCATCTACTCCAGTGAGATGACTTGCATTTCCGCATGGTAAGGGAGTTGGTCATGCTTTTTTCCCGACAAAGGAGTGTCACACAGCTCGAAACTTGCCATCTTGTCTTTCGAACTCGAATTCGATGGCGTCTCTCCTTTTTTGCCACCAGGACTCGTAGCCTCTAGGGCGTTACTCTCTTTTTCACTTCCAGTCACCTTTACCGCTAGGACAGTGGACCTTTCGACTTTTTCAGTAAGTGTCCGTCATATCTTTGTGCGTCTTGCGAAGGGATTACTGGTGGAATCTCCCATTTTAGCCACCATAAGCGGTGAGCATGGTAGTTGCTCCTTCTAAAAATGTCGGCTATATTGCCGGCTGTGTAGTCGTGTTTGTTGTTGTTGTCATTTTAATTTGCTATCTTCGCTAGAAAGTGCAGTCGCTTTAAATGATTTCCGTAGGTTGACACAAGCCCTTATGGGAGTTTGTGTTCAGAGTCGGGATCAGGCGGCTCATCTCAACTGAGCCTCCACCGCCAACTTAATGATGTTATAGCTTTGAACGTACTTGCGGAAAATGCGCAAGCTCGTATGTCCAAAATATTAAGTTCCAAGGCCCAGCCTCCGAACACTTCCATTCCTCACGTGTCATTTTCCGAAAATTCACGTGTCCTTTCCGGTGCGTAGGTCCGCACCGAATCCTGAAAAATAAACAAAAAAGGGAGCCCACCTAACGAATGACCAACACGCGAGCTAAACCTGAAAATAAAAACAAACAAAAAAAATAACGGCTCGATCGCGCGTTAGGCCATAAACCTCCTGACACGAATGCTGTGATAGAAAAGGAGGATCCACGATGGATCACATGCTCGATCGAAGTTTCCCCTACCTCAGATGATCTTGACATCCTCAGGCCATTCTATTGGAATCGTGAATTTTTGTACAATGCTACATGAGGATCGAATTGCGCAAAGGACCACCCCACATTCCAGAGCCTAGCTGGCACAAGCACGTGTCGACGGAGCATTTCCATGGGGCTTCAATATTTGCGGTCCTTCTCGGTCAATTTCGCCATCTTTTTAGGTTTTTATGAAAACTCTCCGCTTTTGGTCGTCTCCGACCAGTCAGAATGGTCGTTGAGCTATCATAATTACCAATTTGTCATTACACATTCATGAAAAAGATGTGAAAGTTGAAGAATGTCATGAAGTTCAGCGTAAAGCTTTGCGACTGGATTGGTGATTTGAAGGAGAAGCTAAAGTCCTTAACGCTAGAAAGTAGCGCTGGAAAGTAGTTTGGAGAACTGGATCGCACTTGGAGAGTGAAACGATGGGCGATCATGGATGTGCTGGTCTAAATCTGAGTAATACTTTGCGATTGTCCTTCTGGGATAGGATTCAAATGACGTGGCATTAGTGCGTGTGAATCTCACACATTTCTGCAACCTATTGTAGCAGAGTCTTCCTAAGATATTCGCTTCTATCTGTAAAAGGTGATGTAGAGTTGTACCATAATGGGTACTTTAATACAAGGGCGTAAATAATTGTTCAACAAGCTATATGGGAAGAAGTTTCTTGGCGCCTCAATAAGGACACAATCTTGTAAACCTGGGCATGCTACTGAATTACATATTTAAAACCAACCAGTGCTTCTTAGTTATCATCAATAAACGATATCTTCAGAGTCCATATCAACACATGAATCTTTTACTGCTCTTTGCTTATACATATTCACGTAGTTGCTCGGCAACAGAGATTAACGCTACTTTGGTTTTCAGTTTCATTTCTTCTTCTTTCTACCCATTAAAATGCAGGTGCTTTTATATGTTCTTCTCTGAATCTCAGGGACCGGTGATGGTCTGATGGGTATAAAGCTTGTCTCAAGGGGATTTAGCAGGGAGCTGAGCTCTACTCCTCCATTATTTCTGGAAAAGAGCATTTCTTTACTGATGTACCGTGGCCAGCACAATATTCAGTTTCTGGAAGTACCCATCGTAACCTTCTTGCCTCCGCCATTTAGATAGGAGTTCATTGTTCTAGATACAATTATCTGGCCATTTTTATTCATGGATGGACTTTTACTTGTTTAGCCGACCTACGCATATGTCTGGAGATTCCTTCAGGCGTACATGTCCGTTTTGGACGGACTTGATGGTGGATTTATATGTATATTTAGCATTACTTCTTAGAATTCCTCCGTATCCTGTGCTAGCGAAGAGCCGTCACGATTTGCGTAAAAGTATGCAACCTCTCGCCTAGCTCCGCTTTTTTTTAAAGAATAATCTATTCTGAGTAAAATCACTGCTAAATGCTTCGATTAGAGAAAAAATACCCGAAACAAATCAAGACTGCCCAAGTGTCCCTGAGACGGAAACTATACACTCCACCCACAACAATAGACTCGCTAGTGGGAACGATTTCAGCACAGTTCCAATCCATGACACAGGGCTTAAGCTTGACGCTCTCGTAAATTCAATTCCTGAAATCCCCCTAACCTACAGGTGTAGCCTATGAAAAACCAAAAAGCTGAAGGTAACTGTGACTTAAAGCCTAGCGCGTATACCCAAGGAGGGGATAGATAAAAAGGACAAATGTATGGGAAGAACTGGATCCCATTTTCAGCTCCAGGTTTCAGTTTAAATTCAATTGTTTCTTTTTCCAAAGAGGCTTCCACATGAAACGGTGCGAGTAGCGAAGGACAATGATGCCTACGTGTACGTAGTCAAGTTTGAAAAAGGAAAGCACTCGATGGTCTGGAAAATGAATTCTGTCTGATTTTTTTGCATTTCCACTTCACACTCCATGGAACTTTCTTCTCGGTCTGTGAGGATGAAAGCTTAGGAAAATGCGTCTGGATCATCCAAAGCAAGCGGCTTTGGGGTGTGGAAATATTTCTATAGGGAAATTCAAGCTGGCAGTGTTTATGCGTGTCGTAATCGCGTGTGAGTCCTTTAAGCCATACGATCCAAGTTCGACATTTTTAAAGTTGCGAAGTAAAGAATCAACGCTAAGAGCATTTGGTATGTTTGCTCAAGGCTTCCATTTCAAGGTTCATGACGTCCCGCCTTTGTGCAGACAATTTAATGCTTTGAGTGCTTCGGAGGCTAAATTAAAATGAAACTGATTTTGAAATGGAGAAAAATGGTTTCGTTTCATCCTCAAGGCTTTGAAACGGTAGGAATAGATGTAAAAGATATGGTAAAACCCATGCCGAGCGCGTTCGCCAGTACAAAAGAAACGTAACTGCAACGACTGCCGCACTCTTTATACTCTGCTGAACTAATCAATGAATGGCGCCTACAGCAAGATTTTTTCACGCAATTCGACTAAATTACAATCTATGTATGTAGGGTGATCCTCAATGTGGAGAACTCTGACTGTTTTGTAGGTTAATTTTCATCTAAAGTGAGAACGCGAAAATTCCCAATTGCCTGGTATGAATTGCCGTAAGAGAACGTAACGTAGCGACTGAATTGCACTAAATAATTCCGGCTACTTTGTGAACCATTTGCTTAATTCTAAGTGATTTCCAGCCATGAAGGTCCAGCGTCCTACATTCATGGGTAGGTTCGGAGCGAGACTTGTGATTAATTGCTTTTTTCAACGTAGCAGGTAAACATTCTGCAGGCATAAGTGAATGCTAATATAATGAAAAAAGGTGGGCGGCTGATGAAATTGCTTGACGTGAAAAAGCCAGTGGTTTACCGGTAGGTTTTCTGCCCTGAAATTTTACAGTAGCCTCTCTTTTGAAAACCTCTTGGAAAAGGCAAACACGTTCCCTGTCCTTCATCAGTTGTACTTCAGCATATGTACATAAGTTATAATGAGTTTACATATGAAACTATGTTAGCTAGTACTCCCAACTGTTTGCAAAATGTTCCCTTATTTACGTTTGGAATGTATTCTAAACTCACCAGTTTCATTTTTTAAAGACGTTTATTCCTTATTAGAGTGACAGTTTAAAGCCTTAAAGTATCTGGTTTGACAATATCCGAGATTTTCTGTATCTGAATAAGAAGAACGGATACCCTTCATGAAACGTACAAAAAAAAAACCTCAGCATTTCAGCACTCTATGATTTTTCAATTGAATCTTTCAGCGCCTACATCCAAAGAAAGTCCCAAAAAAACCCGACCCCTACAGATACGACGTTAAGGCCTTCACCGAGGTAGGTTTTCAAATGTTCAAACATCTGAATTGCAAATATCTTTTGTATGGAAGATTTTCTCAGATTGGCTCGAGGGTGTTACAACAATGTTCTCGGATTCAAATGTATGACCATGCTGATCCTTGCTCCTTTTTAGATCCTCCATTTATCGAATAGTTAGTTCTTCTTTTGCAATATTTGCAATTAATTATTTTAGATAGCAACCATGAACGGAATATACGAACAATTGCCTTTTTGCGTGTCTTCCACTTATCCTTCCTTCCCTTTATTACCAGGTAGATGCAGTTTCATTAGGTAGTTTCACGTGGCGCTCAGTATTACAAACCGCACACTGTATCTGGTGCTTAAGAATACACTCAAAGTCTTCCCTACTTGTCATGAGAGGCGACTAAAAAGGTTAGAAGTTTACGGGCTAGCATCCTGCAAATTTTGATACTTTATTGTTACCAAAACCTCAACGACACCTGGACTATGATTGGTTTTTGGAATGTGCGCAAGCTCTTCAACAACAGTAGCGAGGCTCCTCAGAATGCTCGCTTTCTCCAATTTTCAATTAAATAAGCTGGATATTCTGGGCCTAAGCGAAGTAAAATGCCGGAACTCTGCATGGTATACTTCTCCCTCTTGCGGCAGTGTGCCTTTAAACTCTGGAAAGCCAAGTGGTAGCAAACGTGAATCCGGTGTAGGGTTGTTCCTGACGGCTACCGCAAGACGCGCTGTCTTCACCTGGGAACCGGCTTCTGACTAATTTCTAACTGCAAGATTCCAATCCAGGTTACGGAACATCACAATTGTACGGTGCTATTTACAATGGGGCTCCCGATATAGTGATGAAAGATGCTTTCAACGAGCATTTACACGCAGTTCTGAGGAGATTTCCTGATGGTGGTCTTGTCAAAATGATAGAGGATTTAAATGCCAAGGTGGGCTCTGACAACACTTTTCTGGGATATGTGATTTCCGCAAATGCCAGAGCCTCGTCATTGATGGCACATTATTCAAGCCCAGAACCTGCCATAAGGTCCGTTGGATTTGAATTGAGCGACATGGTGCGAGCAATCTGATTATCCATTTCATCATGAGCAGTAGATTTTGGAGTTTTTTCCCAGGTATGCGCAGCAAGAGATGGGTTAACATTGTCATGGAAAGGGACGACCATATTTAGGTCGCTTACGTTCGCTTGCGTGTTGCAACCGCCACTTTTCGCAGGATTTTGGAGCTGCAAGCCCCTACGTTTAACATAAACTCCTTGTAGGATTCAACTGTCCCTTGACAATAGAGAGCGAGCGAGCTATCTCGCTGATCGGACGGCAGATATATTAAGTAACTCGTTTGAAAATGTCGACGATCATTGAGTTGCCATAAAAAATGTTCTTTTGACGGGTGTTACACAAGTCGCCACAACCCGAAGGTGTGCCATATCAGATCTGACTAGCTGCGGAATCGTGAAAGCGGATCGATGAATGGAAGGGATTGAAGGTTCTATTGACCACTGCGAGCAATGGCAGGCGTGATGCGCTCGAACTGTGATACCGATCAAAATCTCGAGTAGAATATGACAAGGGAGAATTTGCTACTGCACTGGTCAGTCAAGCTGCTTTCAGAAGTGTATGCCGCATCATGAAAGAACTTGCATGTAGTCGCAAAACTTTCGATGGCCCTGTGAAGCAAGATACCTAGAAAGCGTTGGCACCGAACTGACTGTCGCCCGACGCATTAACTGCGCTTCGTCCGCTTTCGCTGCCCTGCCTTAAATCTGCAAATGCAGTTACTTCAACACCAAGATCGAGTTGAGATTGTCCTGTACTTGAGTTCACTGTGTGCTTTTATATGGAAGTAGCACACTGAAAGGGAACTCTACTATTATTCAAAAACTCCAAATTTTCGTGAATACCTGCCTGCGTCATATCATTGGAGTACGCTGACCTCATACTAGCTCAAACGTAAAACTCAGTCGGCGAACAGGCCTGACACTCGTACGCACTATGATGGGAAGGTAGCAGAGGCAGGTGGCACATTATTGACTATACCATGTAGTGGAATCCACTCTCCAAGGGCGCTTCCCACAGAGCAGTAGACGAAGAGTGCGAGCGTCTCGGCAAGTCGTGCCTGGGAGATGAAGGGCACTTCAGGTAACCATAAACGATCGTGCGTAGGCATGCTTGATGAGCTATTCCCTACCAAGGGTAGCCCATGTTACTGCCAAATATTTAACTCTGGAATCTGGTATTAAAAAGTGTCCGGATTGCTTAGTGGTTAGAGTCCTAGGCTGTCGTAGCGGAAGGGCACAGTTCGAATCTTATTGGTGGAAGACGGATTTGAATCACGACTGGATGTCGGACACCAATCAGCTCGGCTTTGAATGAGTAACCGAGTCAACTCAAGACACTAATCACTTGCGTCCGTAATGCTGACGACACAGTGTCCCGTTACTATCATGAATGAAATAATCAAACATACTTCAAGAGCCTGATCCCGTTGGGTGGTTGCGCTAATTATTTTCCAAATTAGCACAATCTCGGTTGATACCGGATTTTACCTAATACAGGCACTAAGTGATCATGATGGTAACATAGCCAGAGGAAAATTATACACGACCTTTCGACAATTTGTTACCTCAACGAAACTGACAAGACCGACTAGATTGACCCCGACTAATGTGCGAGGCCAGATAAAAACAGCAGCATCACTCTCAAGAGCATTCAACATCAACAACGGCCTAAGACAAGGGGATGCCCAATCATGCTTCCTCTTTAACCTGGCCCTGGAAAAAGAGACCCACGACGCTGATGTTATTGCAAAAAGCAAAACGTCTACCCACTAGCCTATGATGACGATATTCACATTATGGGAAGAACAACGCAGAATGAACAAACTACCTTCATCAGATCAAGCAGACTGTGACAAACGCGAGACCTTAGGCTTCACATCCATGAAAGCATCGTGGCAACGTCAGCATCAGCAAGGTCGAAAATCATAACCGATTGACCATAGGGACAAAGTTATTACTGTACAGGACAATGATTTTGCCAGTCCTTATGAATTCCTTGGAGACTTCGGTTCTTAACAAGAAAAATTTTGAACTCTTGGTCGCGTTCAAGAGAATAGTCTTCTGAACAATGTTTGGCCCCCTACATGAGGATTGACAGTCCCGTAGCCTACATAACGATAAAATCTATGAGCGATATCATGACCATCTGGTTGTGGATAAACCTGCCGCAGATAGAGCATAGGGCAGAACGCTAGACAGGGATATTGGATTGGTGGACTTCGGGGCAGCACCGGGATGTTTGGAATTCCTTACTCAGGCAGACTTAGATATTCTGTCCTACAAACAGCCGCATGCAAGCGACTCACTTGCTCTTTGCTGTAAAGATAAATGCGCAGCGAGTTGACTTAGCGGTGATATTGTGTCGCCACATCAACCATGCTCCTACCCTCGATATCGGTTGCGCACGGCAGGGTTTGAATGATGCATGTGAAATTTGGATATAGTAGTTCCGTCGCTGGACGTTTCGTCCACGGCAATATTCGGAATTCATAAACCAGTGAAGGAATAGCGAAAACATTCAATGCGTTTACTTTATTCTTCCCAAATCTCTTTTTCGAGGATTCTGTCTTTATTTTACAGTCTGTTCGCCTGCAATAGACCAACTTTTAAGTAACGGCGATCCTAAAGTGAGGCATCGTCTAGCATCCGCCGCTCTCTACTTAACTTTAACAGTTTCGTGTTAGGTCTATTACCTCACTTCTTCATGGCCCCCGAAACATAGGGCATCAAAAGCTGAATTGATAAAATCAAGGTGAAGCACCTATCCAGTTTTGCTCTTGCCATTAATTGGGTATTGTAAGATGACCGCAACCAGGTCCTGGCAACAGAAACATATCAGCATGGCTGCCTCTAACAATTTTGACATCAGGACACAGGCTTGTTGCCTTGAAAATCTTTCATCGCATAATATCCTGTCCCCTCTATTGAACCAATACCACAGATGCACAGGTCTATGGCTCTTGCGTTTTGAGAGTCTAATATGAAAACCGCCGTTAACTGAAGAGTTTGCCCCATCTAGTGTGGGTCACATCGTGGTTTCCAGCTTGATTCCACTCTTCAACGATAATTTCGTTTTCTTGCGGTCGATTTCTCTGAATCTTGTCATCCTTGGTGTTGCTTCAACACCCGTGTACTCATTCCCAAGAAGCTTTGTATTCTTTCGCACTACCTTCCATTTTCGTCCACTGGGAGCCTTCCCATGTTCACGAGAGAGAAGATTCCTACAGAGAGGGGTTTGCCTGGTGTTGTTCCTTCTCCCTTGCGACTGAAGTTTCCTTCTGGTGAGGCTTCCTCTCCCATTTTTTGGGAGAATTAGGCAATAGTGCCACCAGAAGACCGACGATAGTTACGCTGCCAATTCCTCTCATTATAAAAGATGCTATACTCTCCTTTCTAGCTGATCGTGGCGTAGACCTTGAGTGCAGGTTTCCACTGCAGTGGAGAAACACACTCTGCTAATAGCATTTTGATACAGTCACTTAGAAGCTTCTTCCCAATTTTCGGCAGTAGGCAGAACTGACGACAATCCTGATTCCGAACCTGGCATTTATTATTATTCTGTTAAGAGAAGTTGGATTACGTTATTAATGAAATATTGTGTCCCTTCTACTGGTTATAAGGTACCTATTAACAACAGTATGTCAAGCAAGACTATAACCGTCAGAAATTTTAATATATTTCCCACTTTTTGGCATAGATTCAAACCCATTTGCTAACCATCTGAAATTTCTTTTTCCTCTACGCCACAGTGATCCTGTGCCTTGAGCAACATCATAATATTGAATTCAGAAATAGATTACAAGGGCCGAACGATTTTTGAGCTGATCGAAGAATTACTCATCGCCCTCAGTGCAGCTTCACTATCGGTGCAGATTGCGATGTGGCTTTTATTCAATCCCTGGTTATTCACACAGACTGCCGCCCCTAGAATTGTGCACACTTCAGCAGAAAGACCATTGCATATAGCCTAAAGAAGAAAGCCGACTTCTGTTTTTATCCAGAGTGAAGATTCCCGTTTTAAAACCTTGTTGCGAGTTATCGATGTAGAATTTCTTAGTATACCACCGCACATTTTCCTGGTTCATTCCAGGTTTCCTTGAGGATAGCTTGATATCTTCTCCTACACAAATTTTTGGGAATCCATAAATCAGAAACCAATACAAAAAAAATGTCATGAGTTGTCCCAATGTCTTCTCCAATGCTCTATGCTTCTGACATAGGTTGGTTCGCCAGGGACCTCAACGAATTAGCCTATGAACTGCTCTCGTTACAGTGTTCTAAATCTATGGCGCCGGCAGTACACGAACATACAGTTCTTTGCAGTAAAGCTAGCTTGCAGTGAAACTTCCTTCACCTTAATCCACCACATACCACACGACATATATCATCTCTGGATATGTTAGATGCCATCCATGACAGATACTCTTTCTTTTATGGGTGGAGGTGACCATCTTAAAAAGACGCTGCTGCGCCAGGTTGCAGCAGTGTGTGAAATTCTGACCTACTAAAACCACTCACATTTCTCTGCCCACCACGGCGAGGAGGATTTTGGTTTATGCCACCACAACTAAGTCGCACTTTCTGGGTTTGATCCAGTTCCTTCAGCTTTTCTTGAATTCAATGAATACAGTATGCCTCATTCGCTAGAAGATTCAAGGGAACCATCCCGGCAATGGCATACACTGTCTCACTAGATATTGTCCTGTACGCACTGCACCTCGACTGGCCTGCATGCCCTTCGCTAGTTCAGTGTGTTATCCAGTGCCCCTTGAAGCTCAACTTGGCATTGATCGTTACCCCTAAGTATCTAATTATCGATTTTGAAACGACCGCGTGATTACTAACCCGAATTTTGACAGTATTTTTTTCCTGAAATTGATAGTAAGCTTTACTATTTGCAGCTTTGATGGCATAAATGGTTTCACTTCCATACGTGTTTTGTAACTACTACCACCGCCAGGTCGTCTTTAAAACCAACCATTGTTGCCTCCTTTGGCATGCTAAGGCCAATCACTTCGTCGTACATTATTTTTCACAGTAGGGACCCCAGTACGGAGACTTGGGGAAACACCTGCTTTTACAACATAACCATTCGGCCCGTCGTCCGTCTCGTACCAAAGAAATCTCTTCGAGAGGTAACCATCGATTATCTGAGCCAAGTAGGCAGAGGCATTCAGTTTAGCCAGGGTGTCCTTAATCCAATGCAAGTTGGCTAAGTTAAGGGCATTCCTGACATCCAGCGGCCAATCCCTCCCGAGCCAGGTCCACTATTGTCGCTATTGCAACGACAGTGGATCGTGCTCTGCGAAACCCCCCCCCCCCACTAGCTCCACAAATGGAAGCAGCCTGTTGTATATTACCCTCTCCAACATCCTCCCCATGGTGTCTAAAAAAAGTATAAGAAGAGAATGCGCCAGGTGGTTTTTGGGACTTCGGTCGCAGAATCAACCTCTTCTACTGGACGGAGAAATACTCCTTTCACCATGCGATGCAAATGTACTTATTAACCATATGGGCTTGATTTTAGTGGCCGATTTCAGGGCTTTGTTGGGAATCCCATCCAATCCCAGAGCCTTATTATCCCTAATTCGTCTTCGTGTTCAATCCCTGGACGTAAAAAAAACTTCCTTTCTCGTCCTCCATATTTGGTTTGATTATCTGGGTGGCCTTCCCACAGACAATTTTTATCCACGAATGGGCATTTGCTTCCCATTTACCCGGCCTAGGCATAAGCATGCCCATGTACTTACATCTCCTGATGCGTGCATGTGAATGCCCGTAACGGATCCAGCGAGGGTTCCCTTATTCGCACGAAGGGACACGACTGATGGGAGATTTGGCAACTCCACACAAGATGGCAGATACTCAGAAGTGCTCAAACGAGAGTATACCTTTAACTTTTTCACTTTTTACCACCGCTCAGTCAGTGGTCCAATTCGCCTTTAAACACTTTTGTGTTGAAAGATTTGCAAGAATTGTCAACTTTCTCCTTCCAACTTCTATAGCCTGCTCTCCAATATGGTATATTTCCTAGAGAATCTGTACTGACCAGCTGGATACCAACCAGGTTTCTAAAGGAAGTTAACTCACCCCTTTTAAGGTCTCTGCAAAGTTTTTCTTCTCCTTCAAGCTCTTCACACCATGTTCTAAGGGAGTGAATCTCCTGTGAGCCTCTTATAGTGACGGTGGGAGTTTCTGGAGTTTAATCAGAATTGTTGACCGAAGAAGCCCCTTCAAAACACTCTACAAGTAGCGCGACCGAGAGCTTCAAATTGAGCTCAATTATTCCAATTTCCCGGCGAACGTAGGAGCACAGCCCATGCCAGGAGTAATGAGATTAGCTGAAGTGATAAAATCAAATTCTTGCAAATCCCCATATCCCCGAGCCTAGCTATCGCAAACGCGTACTGGCGGATGTTGACGGGGTATTTCAACGAAGATAGTAACGGAGGTACTCTGGTTTTAAATAGCATCCCCTGTAGCAAAAATAACATTTTCTCACTAGCAGAAACTGATCTATAACTGCTACGAATCATTTTGAGCAAACCCAAACCACTGACAAGTGCTGTTGACAAAGAAGCTACCAAACCTTCATTACTGGAAACTCCTAATTATCTCATTCATTTAAAATATTATTGCACCTGAAGGATAAAACCTTCGTTTTATTGCTAATTGCTATTATCTGATATTTAGATTGCAAACATATATGACAAGCACAAATAAAAACTTGGAACATATGAAAATATTTTTACAGAAACTTTTCAACTGTGCAAAGTTCTCAGGTGACATCCACATTCTTTAGATTCTAAAATATCTTTTGTTCGCGTTAGTGCTATTCCTCTATGAATAGAAAGTTTTTAATACGATTATGGAATGTTTTCAGTATCTACATATATGAGGCATATACCTAGATAGATTTAGTTATGGGGGCTCTTAAAAGTTGCTGAATCACATCTAAAACGTATTTCATGTTGAGGGATCCTTGCATGAACGGATGCTTACCGTGAGTAAGTCACTTTGCTGTGTCTGTATGTCAAGTGCACATCTATTCAGAGGACGTTTTATGAGATTGTTACATCAAAATCAATTTTATCAAGATGCCGAGGGAAATATGAAGGTTATTGAATCTGAGTGAATTCAAACATGCTTAGAAAGAGGGGCTGAAAAATAAGCAATTATTTTATTGAAAACTTCATTCAGATTATTTACGCATTTAGCGTAGTGTAAGCAAAGTGTAGAAGGATTGTTTGATTGAATGGCTGTTATTGGCCACTCAGAGATAAATGAAACCCACACAGAATTAAAACACAAATTTCCACGGTGAAAAGGGACGCTGCCGCTTTTCCAACAAGTTCCCACGACTTTTGATCTCAGCAATACAATCGAGTTTAATGGAAAAGTTTGGGTTTCTAATGATGCATGATGAGATGTTTTATTTTTTTTGCGATATCTGATAACCAATGAACCACCTCTACTAATATGACACATAGTGCAAACGCCTTACGGGGGGTAGTCAATTGCGGAAGCTTTTGGACCAGTTCGCCGGTCCATCTGTTTCTTTCCACTCCTGTTCCTCCCACATCCCCCCCCCCCCCTCCGAAAAATCGGGATCTGCGGAAATCCTGTTCACTTAAGGCCGAGCAGATGGACTGCATTGTAAGGGACTGTTCACTTTTCTCTATAAAAGAGTCGGAACAGGCAGTCCTCTCTATGAGAAGCAAGAAGACGCCAGGACCCGATGGTATTCCAGCAGAGGTATACAAACTGGTATTCCAACACCGGCCAGACCTACTGCTCGGCGCATTCAACGCTTGCCTGAAAGAGGGCATTTTCGCTGCTCGTTGGAAGGTGGCGAGGCTTGCGCTGATCCATAAAGGGAAAGGCGACCCCGAATTGCCGTCTTTATACTGACAACTATGTATGCTTGACACTGCTGGGAAAGTGCTCAAAAAACTCATTAGAAGTAGACTCGCGGTGCTCCTCGTAACCTCTGAAACTCCGCCGAACTCGGCGAGTGGTGCTCCTCGTAACGCTTCACGTCAGAAACCTCTGGAACTCCGACGAATCCGGCGAGTGGTGCTTCTCGTAACGCTTGACGTCAGAAACCTCTGGAACGCTACCTATGACAGTCTACTTAAACTCGACATACCAGAAGAGTCGCGCCTGGTCGGCTATGCAGATGATGTCGCAGCGCTTGTTGTTGGGAGCACTGTCGAACAGGCGCAAAGCAGACTCGGCATATTGATGCGACGCGTAAGCGGACGGATGACTACTCATGGTTTCAACCATGCACTGGAAAAAACCGAAGTAGTCATCTTGACTAAAAAGAGAAGGCGAGTCGATAATCGAATCAAAATCAGCGGTAAAGTACCTGGGGTTGACTTTTGACTCGAAGATGAGCTTTTTGAGCAAATAAAAGCAGCAACGAACAAGGCTGCAACTGCAGTTTCGGCTTTAAGTAAGCTAATGGCAAACTTTGGGGGTCCTACGTCTAGCAGGCGATGTCTCTTGATGAGTTCAACGCAGTCTGTCTTGCTCTACGGCGCAGAGGTGTGGGATGACGCTCTTAACAAGGAGGTATATCGTAAACGTCTCGCGAAAGTACAGAGACGGAGAGCTTTGTGGGTGGCGTCTGCGTACCGCACTGTCTTTGAACCGGCCGTGATGGTGATCGCGGGAGTGATCCCCGTTGCCCTTCTTGCTAAAGAGCGTCAAGCCATATCCAAGCGCAAGGGAGATGAGCCAAGGGAGGTGGTTGCTCGCGAAGAACGGCAACGCACTCTAGACGAGTGGCAGCTCTCGTGGCAAAATGAAACTAGAGGCAGATGGACTGCGCGGCTCATCGGCAACTTAGGTGCGTGGCTCAGTCGGAAACATGGTGAGACTGACTATTTCCTTACACAATTTTTAAGTGGACATGGAAGTTTTCAATCTTACCTGCGCAAGATTGGAAAGGCGATCTCCGGATTGTGTGTTTTGCAATGGAGTTGTGGACAACGCCTGCCACACTTTTTTTTCTTGTGGGAGGTGGGATGGGGCTCGTCGGCACCTCTATTTAAACACAGGGGATCTCTCTCCAAACAACATTGTTGAAGAGATGCTGAGGAGAGCTGACAGATGGAGCCGTGTTGCCTATTACGTTCGGGCCCTTCTCGTTGCTAAGAAGATAGAGCTCGACCGGTGGAGGATCCGGATGGCAGGGGGTTCCTTGAACTGACAGTTCCCTTCCTCTTGTCCCCTCCCATTAGTGAAAGGAATTCCCTAATTTGAAGGTTCCGCAAGGTGGGAGAATTCGGGGACTAGTAATGTGAAAGACGGTGTTTAGTTGGTAGTCCGACGACGTACCGACCCGGGAGTCCAACACTGTGTGCATAAATGCATTCACCTACTCTACCCCAAAAAAAAGAAAAGAAAACTCCTGTTTCTCCTCGGGATTTCAGATGGATGTCGCTTGTCTACCTAGAACACCAGGGGATACCCTGAGCGATTTACATACGTTGTGTGCACCCGAGGAAACTTGCCCATCCCACAGCCCATTTCTTGTCCACTGGAAGGAGATACGGTGCCATCAATTTGCAGCATCCATTCCATGTCCATTTTTTCGCTCAGGTTGGGAATATTATATTGAAATTTCCCATAAAGCAACGTACCATATTAGAAATTCCGTTTTATAATAGATGCAAGATGTTGTTATGCCCGCAGTCCAGCAAGCTGATTTGATACCCAAGTTTTTAGGTTTGCTCAATATAATGTATTTGATATGTCAGGTGTCAAGTATAACTCTAGGAGTGCCAGTTAGTTCTACTGTATTCTCTGCTTAGTATAGGACATCACACATTCAGAAAGCCAACTTCGGGCAAAATTGCATTTCAATGCTTTATCTCCATCTCTAATAAATTAGATATATCTTCATTCTACTTTGCTAGTAATATCTTTTAGTACAAGGCACGAGCTTCTAAAAACAATTAAAGTCTCAACGTTGGATTCCAGTCACTCCTGCTGGTAGCACTCCCACCATAGAGGAGTGGCTTTGATAACTTGAACAATCTGTCTCCAATCGATCTTTCTTGAATTTTCGGAGGTTTGGAAATTTCTACCACAACTTTAGAGATAAAGGGCGTGAAGTCATGATTTTATAAAAACCTCGGATTTGATAGTCTCCAGCTCTCTCTTTTCAATAGTTAAGGTAATATCAAGAATTTTCATCTCTGGGAGACAAAGTCCATCAAATTTTCTCCTTTTTGTAAATAATACCACTGGTTAAAAAAAATAACTGAAACTACATGCCTGAGCCACTAACTGCTTATCATGTCAACGGCACGTTCTGGATTTCTACATACCGTTCCAAGATCCCGGTCAACAGCAAGCACAGCCAAACCATCACTGTAAGCACGAGCGTGTGTTGGCAAATTTTGTAGTTCGCATGTTAGTGAGTCGACTAGCATACTGCGGGTGGCCTTTCGTTGCTTCTGCTCTTGGGTAGTGATCAACACCCACTTCAGAACACAGGAATCTTTGCGTTAGTATAGCATAGATCCATTAAATTAACGTATCATCAACACCATGTGTGCCAACTTCCAAAGTTTTTGGTTCTGTACTGATTCCAGTCTGGAGCTCGTGAAAGAATCATTGGGTTTTCTAAGAGAGTCTAACTTAGCACCCCTTCATTCAAGGACTTTGCACAGCTTTGAAGCCTCTCTTTCGCCTTCCAGCTCCTCGTCGTTTGCTCTAAAGAAATCTCGTTTCGAACACTTATATCCACGCTGTGAGAAATGTAGCCAGTCTTCGATCTTACTGCTTTTACAAGCACGGCTTAGAAGTCGCCTGATTGATTTCCTGAGTTTTTGTAGTTCCCAGTTCCAGCAAGGAAGCATTTTACCGCCTTGGCCTCGGGAAATAGGACAAATCTCCTCATAGCATTCTAAAAGTGTCCAATTCAAAATTCATTTTCAAGCGCCAAAGGAGTCTTAGTCGCCTAGGAAGCTCCACTTTATTGCCAAGAATTTCCTTGAACTTTGTTCAATCCATTTTCCTAGGGTTCCGTCTTTGTATTACAGACTATTTGGAGGTAATAGTCGGATTGAGTTCTAGGCACCAGTGATCTGACAGTGAGACTTCGTCTAGCACCCGCCAATGTGTAATCGACTCTAACAATTTGAAGTACATATTTTTAGGTTAATTACTTCACTTCTTCTCGGTACCACAAATGTAGGGGCAGACCCTACGTTTGTAGCCATGGGACTGCTTAAGTGATGAGATGAAATTGCTTCTCTCCTCTTGGATTGAATTTACTTTTGCCCCAACAAATATGTTGAGCCTTCGCGACCACCTGATTCTGCATATGCCACCAGATCCCTTAGTTCTTGTGTCGATAGAGAATATAAAGAATCATAGGGTAAATAACCGGAGGCAACTAAAATGATTTTTTTCCTCTCGCAATTAATCTGGTGTTGTACAGTGATCGTAACTAAGTCCAGGGAGCAGCATTATCTCAGCATAGATGGTTAGAGGCTTGACATCAGGACACAAGTTCTCGGTCTTATGAATCTTTCATTGCGGAAGATACTGGCTCTTGCGCCAGAAAAATGTAAGGGCAGTCCTGCAGCTTTGTCACCCTCGCTGCCAACAGGTAGGAGGAGGCTTTGGTATGCTGCAGGTTACTTTAGCCAATCTTTATGTTTTTTGACACAAACTTAGTCTAATGTGTAATGGAAAGGCCCGATCTCATCCCGCAGAGCATGTCTGTTTTCCACTTAGCGCCTTGTCTGCGGTGCGGTTTGCATAAATTCTATCACTCGAACTGGCATCAAGTCAGTTCCGTTCATGTCTCGGGCTTCCCTTTCTTCCGCCTATTCCATAAATGGGAAGTTGTTAACGGATAGTATTCACTCTGTAGTCCCTTCACCTGTGCGAACCCCCATGCGCTTTATGCACTATCCTCTGCGCGCAACTTCATTGCGGGAAACCGCACCGAAGATGTTCCAGTTTGCTCTATATTATGTAAGTCGAAGGCCACCATTGCTCTTTGCTCTCAAAATGGAGATGATACTCTACAGTTTCCTGATGTGATTAAATTTCAATCTATCTAGGAAAAATTTGATCAGCATTTCCCTGACTTTCCCTGAGCACATTCAAACTCTTTTGGGCCATTCATGAACTTTAACCTCCAGTGTTCGAAGTCCATGCCCCGGTTCGGTTCACCCAACATGCGGATGATGTCCCCTGCCTTCCTTCGACGGCCCACGGCAGCAGACAAATGAGACTGCAGCTTGCACATACGCCCTTTTCCTTCCCGCCGTTATGTCCGTATTCCTATGGGAGGGAGCAGCTTCGTTGAGTTCTCTCTTGCTGATTTAATCCCCGCTGTACGTGTGGATATAGCCCTGGTGCGGAGCACAATAAAGCGTGTCTCACAACGGATATGTTGGGCAGGCAGGATTCAGCCTGTAGTCCCCTATCCTTAGTGGCTGAAATTCTCTTGTGCCGAGCCTTCCTCTTCCGTTTGCGAGTGGATTTGTGCTGTAGTACCGCGGACGTGCTGACCGTAGTCGGATTTCCAGTTTCTCCCAAATTGGGAGTTGCCGTACTTTCCTTTCTGGCTGCCGTCGCGGTAGACACTAAATACAAGCTTTCCATTCAGTCGGGATGCATGCCTTCGAGAAATTTCTCTTTGGGGAGGCATGAATGTGATGAGGCTTCCAAAATCTGTGCCCTCGGCTGCGATATGATTGCTTATAACCGCGGGTGGATTCGAAGTCTGCGACTTCTTATCACTTTGAGAGTGCAAATCCCTAATTTTCATATTCATGTTTGGACACCCTTGGTATAGTAGTAAACTACTACAGGCTCCCCTACCACGACAAGGTGGTGTCCGAGGGGCAGCCTTACAACTCTCAGTAGATATCTCCCTAGGCTACTATGAAGTAGTACCGGGAGATGCTATCCACTGCGGCTCCCAATTTTAGTGGTTCTTATGTTCCCCCCCCCCTCTAAGGTTCCGGTTTATTTCGTTCGGTTTTTCGTACCTCTGTTCCTATTCTGGTTAGATTCCACTTACACACGTCTCTTGAAAAACTTATGGTCTTAACCGAAGCAGGCCTTAAATGCATCAGCAACGACTTCATTGAATTCCTCCACCATCGTCTCCAGTTACAGTTTGGTCTTATTATCACCACCCTGTTTTCCTGGGACCCCCTACTATCTCTCATCATCGTCCTCAATGTTAAATTTTACAATTCTTTGATCCGGCATGGAGGATTCCTTCGTCCTCTAGTATCTCCCGCCTAGTGGTGATTACAAATGTGGAACGTTTCCTACAAAAGGTATAGCTACTTACCCAGACCTCGTTGTGTACTTTCGTATTTCAACCGGGGAGAAGTGATAGAACCTTCCTTTCGCAGTACTTCTTCAGTCTGACCGATTCTTCCGGTGTTATCTCGAGGGAAGTAGCCCTATGTTATGACTGCTTCTCGAGTTTTCCCCTGGGTTCCAATGGAACTTGGCAGGTACGAAGTCTCTACTCCCTCTGAACGACATATATATGTAAATTTAGATTTAAGAATCTTGGTTTTTTCCCAAGGGAAGCCTCAAATTATCAGCGTACTTCTTCCTTGCAAGCCGCATATCTGCCCCGGTGCACCCAGGGCTACTGAGCTAACATTTCATCGGTGCCAATTGCTCTTGCAAATGCAGTTTCTGCAATGCAGAGGCTTAAATGAGCTGTCTTGGTGTTGGTTGTTTGCTCCATTAATGCTTGGAGCTCTTTTCTAATGTAGGGTTATCGCCCTCCTGTCCTTTGCAGCTTCTCCTCCTTAATAGGCAGCAGGCCCACTTCTCTCCGGTCAGGGATTTTGTCGGACTTTTCGACTGATGCGTCCTCTGAAACATCTTTCTTTAATTTCTCGTATCAATATCCATCTCGCTTGATGCAGCTTTGTGAAGGTAGACTATCCCCATGGATGCCTTTGATATATCATTGCTACTATGGTCTTCAGCCTTTCTGCTGTGTCTTCCGCTTCCTAGTTTCCCAGTGATAGACCTGGTTAAAAGCGTATGCCGGAAATATCTTGGGAACATTTCCTGGATAATTTTTGTTACTGTCTAGTTTATTGCGTCGCATAATTGCTTGCCTGCGTAGTGGAGGACATTTATTTATTTATTTATTTAATGAGGACAATACAGAGAAAGCAAATTTCTTATTACATATTGTCCTCAGAGGGAGGAGCAAGTAAATGGCATATTTTGCGCTTAAAGCTAGAGAGGGACATAGAGTCAAATGAACCAAGCTGTAGGGCATTGTAGGACCGGCAAAACCTCGGGATCGGAGAGTGAAAGTAAATCTCGAGCTCGGCGAAGGGCACATCAAAAATGTCCGCATTACGTGTGTCATGAGACGAGGCGATACGGGGAGTAATATCCGAGTTGACGGAGCAGTCCATCAGACCATTGCAGAGTTTGAAAAGAGTACACATATCAAGGAAAATACGGCGTTGCTGTAGGGAGGCGAGATTGAGGGTGCGGAGTCGTGACGGATAATCAACCCGTGGAAGGTTCTTTTTGTAAGAGGGTCCGGGTGAATTTGCGTTGTACAGCTTCAAGAGCGCGGCCGTCACGGATGCGGTAGGGGGACCAGACTACAGAGCAGTATTCAAGGATGTTTTTGACAAGGGAATTGAAGAGTGGTAAGGAGGGCTGGATTGAGGTAAAGTCGGACGAGGAACGTAGGATAAAACCAGACATTTTGGAAGCTCTATTGATGATGTCAACGAAGTGGGAATTGAAACGAAGTTTATCGTCGAATATTACACCCCATCCCATTGGAACGCTACTTTTCATTTTCTCCGACATTTCTATGCCGTTGTCGACTGAATTTGAATATGTTTTTATCTCTATCTTTTATTATGTTTGCACCTATATACAGTCCTATTTGTATACACTGGGAATGATCTCTTAAGATAGAGAAGGTGTGTAGCAGTAGATAGGCAACGGGCATTAGTAATTATGTGTGCTGTCATGGCCCACTAAAACTGAAAGCCAATCGAAATTTGTTGCTTCAAATCATAAAAAAGTTATCACCGAGCGGAATTGGTACAGTTCACTTTTATCCAAATTGCTCAACACTTGTATCGCTTTGTATGTACAATATACACCCTTATGTGTATATGGTTCCCCCATGCAAAATTACGGACATCCGCATTCAATATCTTTCACAAACAGCTTATGAAGAGGGGATGCTCGGAATCTTTCAACATGATACCAATTTGCTGCAGAAATACATCTTAAAAGCGCTTTCAAGCATATTATCAGTTGTAGCTAGTTAAATGAAACATAAAAGATCTCCTTCTTGTTGAAATGTTTACAGACAACACAAGTGACCGAAGTCGAGGTCAAATAAATGCACACAAGGGTTAGCCATGGAACCATCGGGCGGTATTGCTCCGCTTGCCTTGTGTCCTCTGTCAGCAGAACCTTCCAATAGCCACTTCCACCATTTATGCTGGTTTGTACGGGAGGAATGTGTTGGAGGAACAAAGGTTCCGGGAGGTCAGTTCTCATGTATATGAATTCTGTCGAATTAAAGAATGATTTCCCTTCAAGCCCTACTCCAGCAGATATCATAGGAGAAACATTTCATTTTCAAACTATCCTTCTGACCTTTCCCCCATTCAGTCGATGAAATAACAACTAATAACGCAAGCTGCCCAGAACGAATTTATCAGAGATTACAAGCATTTACAGCAGTTAATCTCCGCCGACTCGAGCTAATTTTTTCATCCCCTTAAACCGCAGAAATCGGAAATAGAAAAACTTCGAAGCCAAGCAACTTTCAATCCGACATTCTCCTAAGCAGCACAGGGCAGATCGTCGTCGCTACAAGGATAACAACACGGAAAACTTTGCCAGCAACAAATTGCCCAATTGTATTTTCTTGGAGCCACATAATCCCTTTTTCCAGCAAAGTGCTGATTCGGAGCTTTCTTTATTTTAGCAAGCACATGAGCACTCCATTTTAGCCGGGAGAGAGATTTATGACGGAAACGAGACCAAACAAAAACGCCTCGACTTGAAAATCTTGTTTTTTCTGGTCGAAAGGACTCCATCGTCCCAATATCAGCAATGCGTTTTCGGGAGTTCGGAGTGTATGGAGAGTGCTAAAAATAGAGTAATCGGGATTATGTTCATATGAGTCCAATGGACTGTGAATTTAGCGGGCCCGGAAGGCTGAGTTCGAGTTCAATTGCACACTCCGGGCTTAAGGCGAGGATGTAATTAAAGTTGCTAAGGATTAAGCGGATCAGATTGCGACTAGCAGAGGCCTACATGAATACAACATATGCACGAGTACGTAGACCTAGTGGCTGCGAGGCCTTTGGATTTTGAATGAACTAGGCGTAACCAGCGAGTTGCTATTGGTATTCGAAAATCTTGAATATCCTGCATGAAGTCGGTGGGCATCTGTTGAGCAGCGAAAACTGGATTTTGGCTTTGGGCACGTAGCGGGCTTGATTGTATTCACAATTGAAACTTTTCCACAGGATCAAGTGAACGTTTTCAACCGTTAATTGCAACTAGAAATTTGTATAGAAAGGGGAGATTAAAAGCATTTCAGTATCATGATTCCTGAGGTGAACTCAAAATAATATTGGATCTTCCGCCACTGTAATTATGTATTTGGTAGCTGCAAAAAATGGCAGATGCTGAGTACGTAGAGCCTTCCCCACGGTACCTTAGCTGATTTAGTTATGGGCCAGTCTCTCGATCTCGTTGTTGCGGGCTTCAGTTCCAGATCCGCCATGGATGTTCGCATTTGGTTTTCTCTTTATTTGGCCATTGTTGACCTATTACAAGCAGAGCATCCAGTGTGAACCAAACAGAGGAAAATTTTCATTGAAAAGGGAAAGCAAAAGGAAAGAGGAGACTTGGTAAGTGCCCTACATATGGTTCATAAACTGGGAACAGGAGGACTACAATATTTATAAAAAGAGAGAAGCAAAGAAGAATTTACCTCAAGATTTGGTGCATTAAAATATGGTCCACATTCGACAACGCTTCTTCCGAAAAAAAATCCGAATGCGGATTTAGGAAAATCACAAAAATCTTTGATATTGTTTGCAAAGTTGGCGAATGGCGTTACCCCCTGAGTATCGACTATGAGCTGTCGGACTACCGACTAAACACGTTCGTGTCAGAGAAGTAACTTGAAACAGTGTGACCCTGTGAGGACGAAGTTCTCTACCATCTGGTCCCCCCACCAGTCAAACTCAATCTTCCTCGCCGGTAGGAGAGCACAGTGTACAAGATGGCTCCAATTGTGAGCGCTCTTCAGGAAATATTCAATCTTATCATGGCTTCAGACCAGGTGCAAACGTGAGTTTCTGATGGTCACGCAGTCCTTCTGCCGCTCGATTCGTTTCTCTTAGAGAGTTATTGCCAATTCAGTGCATTTTGCGCTCTTCACGAGCAACGAATGCTCTCTATTGCGCTTCTAGATGGTCTTGTGTTCCTTAGCAACGTAGGTGACGCGATTCACTCCTTTGATCACCATCACAGCCGGTTCTGAGAGAGTACTGTAAGCAGACTTCGCCTGCTCGTGCACTTGAAAACCCAAAGAAGCAACAGTATCAAATGACCCTGGTCAAATGAGGAGAATGAAGAGAGGAAAGTACAATGGCGACAGAAGAAGGTAGCACCTTGAGCACGAGGACATTTTCGAAGAAATCGAATGCAAGGAGGCACAATCATGTGAAGGAGGGGGCATACTGGTAACCTACAATGGATACACAAGATTCCGTCTCTCAGCGGTAATGCGTGTAAGGAAGCGTAAGACCAGCATATGTGTGGCGGGTAACAATTTATTTGCTCCACACCCGAGCATACATCCACGTGGCCCGCGAACAGGACTGCCTGTAGAAAAAATGTTGAAGCCTGGAATGAAGCCGATATTTAACAATCAAGGCTCCTCCACTTTAAGTGCACTGATAAGGTTGCCTTAAGTTGGCTCCTGTAGACAATCCCGGCTTTGAGTTCTGGCAGTCGGCCCGAGTTCACTTTTGTGAACACTGCGCTGCACAGTCGGATGTTGGACATCTAGGCCTCGAGGGAAGGGTTGGCATATCATTGGCATGTTCGGTGAACAGAATCCGGGCATGGGCTTCCAAGATTGGAGGGTAAAGTTCATGAATGCCAGAAGGGACAAATCTACACACATGGAGGCTTTCAGCTTAATATTAGGACTGAACCAAAGTATAGAGCATCATTTCCATTTTGCGAGCGAAGAACAAGTATGGGCTTCGACTTGCACAAAATAGAGCACATTACAGTATCTTCGATGCGGGTCCAATAATAGAATTGCGCGTGGAGGCTAGTGCCTACAGTGACGTAACCCCCGTATGGAGACCGCACTGGCGAAGGGACTACAGAGTAAATCTGCCATGCTAGTAACTTTTCCTACACCATTTACGGAACAGGTGAAAGAAAGCGAAGTCAGACACGTGAAGGGAACTGACTTGATACAAGTGTGTGTGTGGTCGGATCTATGCAAACTGGACACCGCAAATCAGTGAAAATTTTAAGTCGGAAACAGACAAGTGTTCTACGTGATGAGATGAGACCTCTATGGATGAGGATATGGAAGCTGCTGTACCTTCAATTGCGGCTATGCCTAGAGAAATCAAACATCAGGGAATCGAGTCTCTGATGGTATAATTTGAGGGAAACCTGGAATTCGCTTCTAACTGCTTTCCATTACACATTAGACTAATTTTATGTCGAAAAGCTTAAAGATCGGTCAAATTAACTTACCGCAGGCCAAAGCCTCCTATCTGCGAAAGCGAGGCTGACAAAGCACTACATTGTTCTCGTGCAAGATCCATGGATTCGATGAACGATCTATAAGATCGCGAGCTTGTGCTTTGGTGCCAAGACGGTTGTGTGTGCCAGTGTGTTTGAGGTGGGAGGGTAGGCAAAAACCTATGAGTACTCAGATCCCGATTGTACCCGATTCTGCCATCTAACGGAATATCCCGGATTTGTTTATGGATTGCAGGATTTCTGTTAGTGGATGTGAGGCAACCCGCTCCAGTTGAAGCACATCAGTACCAAAAATCGAATGACTGATGCGTTCATAGACGGAGCATTCACATAGAGAATATTCCGTGGATTCCAAAGGACGACAGGAGGACAGCATGACGGAGATGCGGTCAGTTAGATCATCAAGAGAATGCTTGCAATGAAAGTGAAAGCTGCGTTCTCTGTATGGATCGTGGCGGTTCTGGTGAGAGCTTCGCACACATTGTGGGTTCGGGGCGGTATCCAATCTTTAGGGTGGAACTAGAAAGGGCTAGAGCGCGACTAGCATTATCGGCATTTTACAAATTAACATGCGCGTAGTTCAATCGCTCACCAGCTGCAAACGCAATTCGCTGTTGAGGTAAAGTCTGATCTAGTGCTAATCAGCAAGCAATGCCGAAACAGGGGCCCGGCTTCATGGCATCTCGACTTATCGCGTACCGCTGCCATCTAGGTTCAGGACGACGTTTGATTTCGTGTGCTTGCCTAAGACTCAGAGAAAGGGTTTTTCAGCGTTTACCTGACCCCGAATGAGAAGATGTCGGACTTTCCACGCTCTGGAAAACTCTGTTTCTTGCACTGAGGGTCGAATCTTGATAGACGGAGATTTTAACACTTGGGCCCCTGAATGGGGCATGCCTCAGCTTGACTTTAGAGTGAAACAAATCCTGGAAATTGCAGCGAGAACCGAACTCGTAGTTTTAAACATCGAATCCATGTCAACCTTTCATCCAAGGCTGCCAAGGAAGCATTGCCGACATCACTCTTGCGTCGGAATCCCTGGCACTACCAGTGTGCAGGTGGCGAGTCCTGGATGACTTCTCGGCAAGTGATAACCAGAATACATCGCTTTCATAGTAGTTGACACTACTTCTCCCCGTGCACCAGCCTGGCGCTTCCCTGCGTGTGGAATGCCGCGTGGGTGAACAAGGGTTGAAGTTTGTCGCAGCTCCTGCAATAGGCAGAGTCACGCTGGAGGATGCTTCAAGGGGTGGTACTGTTGCAGCTGACACTGATAATGCGCCATAAAGGCACAATCTAGATCAGCAAAAAGGACACTCCGCGGAGCGATAAATAAAAGCAAACCTCGCGGCTGGCAAAACCTGGTCAACAAGCCCAGTGAGGACCGGTGGAGCCTTGCATACTAAGTACCGACCAGATTGATTTCGGGGAATTATTCTCCAGACCTCCCATACGGGTTGATGTCGATAGCGCGAAAACCGTCGTGAATTGACCCTTTCCCCAATAAGAAGCGGTTCTCACCATGAAAAACAAGAAGGCGCCAGGTGCTGATGGTATCCTGGCGAAAGTTTGCAGACTAGTGTTCCGCCAACGGGCAGATTTGCTGCTCGGCGCGTTCAACGCTTGCTTGAGGGAGAGCATTTTTCCTTGTCGCCGGAAAGTTGCGAAACTCACCCTGATCAGCAAGCGAAAAAGAAGCCCGGAGCCGCCGTCGGCATACCGACCGTTATGTATGTTTGACACGGCCGAGAAAGTGCTCGAAAAGCTCGAAAGCTCGAAAAGCTCATCAGAAGTCCACTCGCTGAAGCGATTCGCGCTGCCGACGACTTATCCCCAAGGCAGTTCGAGTTTAAAACAGGGAGATCCACGGTGGATGCTGTTGTGAGCCCAGGCGAAACGCCGATCTTGTCGGATAGTGAACCTCATAACGCTTGATGTGAGAAATGCTTTCAATTCCGTAAGGTGGACAGATATGCTAGGCACATTAGAAAACGGACTCCACATGCCAAGCTATCTCTTGCGGATATTGAGGGATTATCTGAAAGACCGCTCCCTGCCCTATGAGACGCTAAAGGGCCATAGGAAGATGCAGATCACATCGAGAGTAGCACAGGGATCCATCCTAAGACCTCAGGAAGGCTTCTTATGATAGTTTGCTAAGACTCCACATGCTATAAGGGTCACGCCTGGTCAGCTATGCAGACGACGTTGCGGCAGTTGGTGTTGGGTCGCACAGTTGAACAGGCGAAAAACAGACGGATATTGATGCGGCGGGTAAGTGGATGGATGACTGCTCATGGTTTCGGGCTTGGGCTGGAAAAAACTGAAGTAGTCATCTTGACCACTAAGAGAATCCCGACCCTGCGTGCCATATCGATGCGACTTGACTGTAGACTCAAAACCAGCGGTTTAATGCTCGGCTCGAAGATGAGCAAACCAAAGAAGCAGCGAACAGGGCTGTAACTGGAGTCTCGGCCTTGAGTCGGCTAATGGCGAATATTTGGGGCCCGGTAGAGACTATTCTTATGAGAACAACACCGAACATCGATTTCAGACTAATTATCTAATGACAGGGAGATGTTTTGTTGTTAGTCCGGCGACGTACTGTTGCGGGAGTCCAACATTGTATGTAAAAGCATTCACCTACCCTACTCAAAAAAATCAATTAGATAGATAGATCGGAAAACTTTCGCAATTATCAAGGAAAGTTACTCATAACTATAAAATTGAATGTTTTCAAAACACACAGAATTCAAAACTGAATGCGATATTTCGTGTGCCTTTAAAGAGGGATCGAAATAAACGTCCGCTAGTTAGTTTTTCTGCTGTCCACTCTCCAGATATTTTCCAAAATACTGCAGGTACAAAGTTTTCCCTGCTACAAGTTAGTCTCCTACTTACAAACTCTTGCACAACTCGTCCTTGCTAATGACTGTTAGTTTTCAAAGTGCATAAGTTTCAAATGCAATCAGCCAACTCTTTTTTCTATGGCCACTTCCTAGCTGGCTTAAAACTTCCTGATAGCTAGCACCATTTTCTAGAAAAAAATCTCTGAACGACTCTGTCAGGCCATCAGTGATAAGTCGCTTGCCCAACTTTCGAACTATTTGTGCTGATAAAATAGTAACAGAAATTCATTCTCGAGGTCCTAACAATAACTTGAAAGTATGACACGGAAACAAATTGGGTAGATTTCCCTTCCACCAATTATTTTCGTTAATTTAGTGGTCATGAAAATGTCCAATTAGTCAACACCATGGCTGACTGTAGTGGTTAAATTGGTAAAAGAAAGTTTCGAATTACACACGGCCCTGTTTCGCACGGCAAGCAATATACACGCATATAGTGATAGCGCTAAGAGAAAGGACGATGGTCTGGTTTGCCTGCGAAATTCAACCAACAACTTCCAACTACAATTCGGAGCAAACTAATTATCTGATTCAGTAAACTCAAACTTTTGGTAAATTGGCATGAAATTCATGAATATTGTAATACTTCGCGTAAAGCTACACTGTCACTGATAAATATCAATTGCATCTGTATGGGATCGACTTGAAGCACAGATACTTTATGGCTGCTTCCAGGTAGTCAAAAGATACCTAGAAGAAAATAAAAAGAATTTATTTGAGTTTTCCGCATGGAAATGACTCAGAAAACAAGCTCTCAACCGAACCAATATAGGCAACGTTTAAATTTTTCGGCAGAATACTGGAAAGAATCACTGTACAAGTGTACAAGGGTAGTAAATTTTACATCACCGCCATAGCGATCCTTGCATAATTCTTCATTGCCTGCTCATCATTACTACCACGGAAATGAAAAATTATCTGCGAAAAATGGGGACGGAGCTCTCGCAGGACGAATTTACTTTAATAGCTGCGACTGCAATTATTTTAAACAGAAAGTGATTGCAGCCATTAAAAATAGGAGTTTCAACAACCGAAAATATGAAAACTTCTAACGTTCAATGACTCAAGAGGCATTACGATCGCACAATGGAAACCCTTTTGAAGAGTGAAAGTAAGCGAAGTCATAGATAGCAACAGAAATAAAGCGTTCTCCGTAGATAGAATGTTAGTTCAGTTATTCTTGTGAAATTCAATTCAATGACGAAAAGTGCATTCACAGAAAGTTTCATCTAAAAGTACATATACATATATCACGACCAGGGACCAAGAAAATGTCAGTGTTACAACGATGCAAAGTCATTTACCTCAATAAATTAGAATAATTTATCTTCCAATTTACAATTACAAATTAAGGTCAAGGAGTCCTGTTACTATATTGTTCCCAATGACCCATAGCGCCTTACTGTTGCAGTACCGGATAGTGTGGGTCACCTCCCCCTAGAGTTTCCCAAGAAAGGAAGGAGAAGTCCCTGTATTATTTGCCGGGCATATTCTCTTGTCTGTGCATAGCTGCCCTTCATCTCTTAGTGAGCCATTGCGCGCCAACCACACGGTACGCTGAAATGCGCTTGAATTTCTTCCAGGACTTCCCGAGACGTTTACAGTCATCCATTGTCCTACACCAAGTGCTCTTGGGGGCACCCACTTGTCGGGCATCTTGGGAGAGTGAGTTCTACTGCAATGCAATTGTCCCCCCTCCTTAATGTGTGACGTATCCATTGCCACTTGCGCCTACTGATCAAATCGGCCACGGGTAATTGGCTTGTCTGCCGGCGAAGTTCTTTGTATGAACTAGTATCAGGCCAGCGTACCCCGATGATGCAGCATAGATAGATGTTGATGAAGGCTTCAAGGTTTTAAGCAGCATTGGGAGTTGCTTTCCAAGTGCTATTCCCACATAACAACACAGAGAGAACAGTGCCAACTTGATCTTAGTATTGAAATAACTGCATTTCCAGATCTTAGAAAAGGCATCGAAGGCGGATCTAGCACTGTTATTGCGTTGAGCAACATCCAGTTCGGTGCGACCGTCGGCAGAAATGAAACTTCCTAGATATACAAGTTGATCAGCGCTTCCGATGCTTTGCCCGTCTGTGCAGAAAAGCAGAGTGTGGTGACTCATCAAGCTAAGAACTTTGGTATTGTTGGGGTTTATCTTTAGTTCATCCAATTGCTTCTCTATCCAAATCCAGAGCTGTTTGTCCATGGTCGATGACTCGGTGAGAGATCAAACAGATCCTATCAGCGTAGTCGAGGTGGGAAGAAATTGGAAGGCATCCACATTTTCTGAGCAAAGCAGCATGAAGAACGTCACCGATGACAAAAAGAAATAAAATCGGTGATAAGGTACGACTATGGCGAACTCCACTTTGAACTTAAAACTCCTTTGAAATTTAAATGATCCTCCTTCGTAAAGAAGGACACATACATTCCCTATTCACGCTGTCGAAAGACTTTTCGAAACCATTTAAAAACAGGTAAAATCTAAACCCCACGCACTCTTGCAGTGACCTGAAATCTGAAATCAGTGAAGACGCAGATACCCCTCCAATTATCGGGGTGCCCTTGGAATCTTATCGATCATCCCCTTTTTTCGGCCTTTGGGAAAGGTTACGGATTCCCAGGATTTCTATATGAGGGAAACTGCCAAATCTTGCTTCGCTCCATTTGCCTTTATTGATAACCGAGATGATTTCTATTCTGTTTGAAGGAGCAGTTCATATTTGCATGTTACGGTGGTTTACGGAACAAACAACAACAATTGTCCTGAAGTGTTCCTTCAACCTCCTTAGGTCTCCGTTAACATTAATGGGGAGTGCACTGTTAATGTTCCTCACAGGAGCACCGAAAGGTTTGTGATCACATGTGAGTTCTTTCGTGATGCAGTATACACTTATGAAATCACTGCTATTTGCTGCAACTTCTGCTTTCCTGACCAACGCAATGGACTATATATTGTCTCTCTTTTTAAGGTTTTGTGTAAACACAAAACCTTATTAAAATCGGTTTACCGTCTGTCTGTCTGTCTGTCTGTCTGTCTGTCCGTCTGTCTGTCTGTCTGTCTGTCTGTCTGTCTGTCCGTCACACGCATTTTTCTTAGAGACGGTTATAGCGATTGACACCAAATTTGGTAGACAGGTGGGAACTGTGAACGCTCACACATACAGTGAGTTACATCCTTTTACGTTGAATTTAAGGGGGGGTCGCCATACATGCAAAAGGGGGGTGTAAAATTTTTTTTCATCAAATATAGTCATATGGGATATCAAATTAAAGGTCTCGATTAGTACTTTTCGAAGCCGGTCTTAGTTTTGACATTTCTTGGAAACGTGGGGAGTGCGGGGGGTTGAAAGTGATCATTTCTTTAAGGGGGCCATTCTCAGAAACTACCAAACCGAAAAATCTGAAAAAAATCAGGAGGCTGCCACTATATGGTGCCTTGGCTCCGAAATACCTTTCATACCGATATCTGTTCAAATAAAGTTAATAATAGTATATTACTATAATTTTTTGTAATTGGCTGGAAACCCCCCTTAAATTCATCCTAGCAGCACGAAATTCTGCAGTAATGTAGGCTATAATGTGGAGCATGATCATACCAAGTTTGATGGAAATCGTACTATTACTAACAAATTTATAATACGTCGAAGTTGTTGCTTCTTTGAAAATTGAAGACTATCAATGCCAATATTACCCGAAAGTGGACATATATTACGTGCTACATACTAAGAAATACACAAAACCTTTCGTACCTGAAGCGTCGAGCTTCCGGTTTCCCGACTTGTTATATTTTGCCCATCTGCCTACCTGCCTGTCTTCTTTTTGTGGTTACGCATATATAATAGAGGACGCGTAATTCGGACTCTCACGGGATAAAACTTCACACTCTCCCCGCAGGACTATCGTTCTGTTATCGCTTCCTTAGGCTGTTCAGTTTTGCTTTGTGCCACATCCGTTTCTCCTTTGCATTTATCACATTATACCGAACTCCAGCTCATTTTCGGGGTTTCCTTTTGAGCTTTCAAGTCTGGGGCAGGTGAACAAAACGTGTTCAAACGATCCTGTTGAGGTACTTGATCCCCTGTATTTATAATAGAAGCATCCTTGTTAATGTTGTGCTGATGGTAGCTGCCATTTACCCAATAAGCTTAGCTTCAAATCGAAAGTTGCTCCCAAGTATTTCAGTGATAATTGCCAGGGAACATGTTAACAGAGGGGCGGAGGATAGGTCCCTGTGGAACCCCTGCCGTTATAATGTACGTTTGCGATATATCTTGTGGATCGTCCAGCATCGTATTTTCTCGGAACTAATCAAAGGTTATATTTAATACATAGTTTGGCGCTTGTGCGATGATGAGTACTTCCATGATCACCAGTGTGCAGTATTTTCTTTTTGAAATGCTGGCTAGACCTTCAGCCATTTAATCTCACCCAGGCGTAACCAATCTTTTCGGGAGTCAAACTACCGACTTGATAAATAACTACCACTACCATTTACTAAAAATATTCAATTATATTTATATTATCTATTCGAGGATTTTGGTTACTGCATTCAGAAGACAGATAGGTCTATATGGGCTTCGCCCGCTTCAGAATAAGCACAACCTTTTGCACTCTCCATTCTGCAGGAAAGACCCTTTTTCTAAGCATGAAGCTTTGCAAACATACCTGGTGTCATTCTAATTGCCAGTCTCAGTATCTTATTAGGGATTCGATCAACGCCGAAGACTGCATCATTTCAGGCTCGTCACCTGTTAAAGAAGACACTCACCTAATGCAGGTAACATTGTCGCTAAGCTCCTTCAGCTCCTTTAGAATAGGATATGCTCTCTTTTGCTGTTATTACCAGCGCCTTTTGGTGGTTTCCCTTGTGAAATTTTCTTTCTACTTCATCTCAGAGCTTTCTTGGTTTGTTCAGAACGCAACTGGAGCACGGTTGTTAGTTCTTCTGACCCCTACATTGGAAATTAGTTTTACGGAATTCATATCGATCTAAAAGGCCACTCTGCTAATTCTTAACAACATTCTACTGTGAATGGGAAGATAGTTCACCCGGAGATTTGAAAACTCTAGCCAGCAGCTCCAGATTCTGCTATATCGATAACACGGTAAACAAAGCTTCGCCTATGTACGAATTGAACATCTCAGCCAAGATTTCGGGTCTAGATTGAGCACAGCTGGAACTTCCAAGGTAGAGCTGGCTAGAGTTGCTTCTTATCGCCAGTAGTTTTTCTTCTTGTTATCGATTACATCCTTCATGTTGCCTTCACTGGATGGTATTCGCTGTTTTGTGCAAAGCCTGCAAACGCTTGTGTATATTCTCCCATTTCATGTATCATGTACACGATATTAACACTATTTACGCGCAAATAATTAAAGAACGCGGAGCATATGCAATGCTGTTTTTCCACCATTCAAATTCAAGCGAAGCTTCGGGAGCCGAATCTGTTGTATAAATTCTTCCCGTCATTGACTTTGGGATTGCGATGATCGAAGACCATTCGAGTTGATCGAAATCAACCAACGGCAGAGCTATCCCAAAACCCTAACGAAATAGCCAAAGCTCCACTATCTTATGCTTTTAACAAAATTTCACTTTTCTTTAGCTAATACGTAACATAACATAACTAAGGTAGGCAGGGGTTCAACCGTCTCGATCTCGCACTGGGAACTGGAAAATTCGAAACCATGATCGAGCAGAAACATCTACGACAAATTGCATCCGCAATCGATGCCTTGGGAGAAGTCGACCATCCTTCTATTGAAAAGGTGAAAGTAACCCTACGCTACCAAAAACTAAACAAGGACTCGGGTTACGATGGTATTCCAGCTGAACTTCTTAATCTCTTCCATAAATTTATTTTAAAAATTTGTACAAACAAAAAACTACCTGACAACTAATTTGTTATATATACAAAAAAGGAGACGAAATTTCAGTTCATTGTTATGCACGTTTTACAAGATCCTTTTGCGAAGCTTCAAGCGCTTAGACCATTGCTAGGTCCATTGTACTCTCTCCGGAGATCGCCTATTCATCGGCCTCTCGCCGACGGCGAATTTGAGAACATTCTCCAGAGACAGAGAATGTTTTGACTCTTCGTTGAAGGAAACCTTACCAAGGCATCTGCTTGAGGTCTGAGGAGGCCAGGCAGTCGCATACGAAGTGCATGGCGGCTGTCTCTTCTTCCTCGTATTTGCTGCAGACGGCGGAGACCACCACTCTGATTTTCCATGCGGTAATCTAAGGGGCAGCGTCCCGTAAAAAGCCTTACTGGGGCTTTCATGTCCCACTTCTTAAGGAACAACAAAAGTGTCCGGATAGCTGAAAGGGTAGAGCACAAGACTGTGGTACGGAAGGTCGCGGTTCAAATCTCATTGGTGGCAGTAGGATTTGTCTCGTGATTTGAGGTCGGATACCAATCGACTCAGCTGAGAGTGAGTACCTGAGTCAAATTAGGGTAATAATCTCGGGCGAGTGCAATGCTGACCACATTGCCTCCTATGGGGTACTATAATCCTGTAGCGTACCGTTCCAATCTTGAATGAAGTGCTCTAACAGACTTCAACGCCCTGATCCAATTAGATTGTTGCGCCAACGATTATTATTATTTTAAAAGTACGGCAAAGATGTTCGCCTGCCGGCAGAAGTTCAAATTTCTTCATTGGGCTGCGTGAATCTTTGCCATTTCCCCCTTGCAGAGTGGGCTAACAGTGGCTAGATGCCAAAAGCTGGTTCAGGCACCACTCAGTTCTGGATTGAGAACTTTGGCTAGTCTGTCAGCTTCCTCATTACCAGCGATTTTTAAGTGCCCTGCCACTCACATCAGGAATGTTTCGTAAATTTATCGGGTAAATTTATTATAGCCTCGAGTACCACGGTCGGCGCACTACTCATTGCTCCGGTAATACTTAGTCAACCGAGCCTCTGAATCTACATCAGCAACTTCCTGCTGTTAGCAAAGTTCAGTCTCGTCTACCATTTGATGCACGCACACATCGCACCTATCGCAGTCTCACAGCACTAGAGGAATCTGCAGTATTTCTGGCATTGTTCCTCGGTATGGTGCTTCCACGGTAATTTTGAGTCGAGATGTACTCCTAAATATTTGACTGTCTGTACCAGCTGGATTTCCGCCCCTACTTAGCTGGGTAGCGTGTAGCTGCCACCTTGACATTTCTAGCAAACATAATTAGTTCGGTCATCCTGACTTTCACTGTGAGTCCATTATGGTGGCACCAACTGTGAATTACATGCAGTATTGCAATTAGACGGTCATATACTGTGTCCCCAAACGTGCCGGTAATTATTGGAGCCAGACCGTCCGCAACTGCTTGTGCTTGTCCATTACCAGGACCAATAACAGAGGAGAGAGAACCCTTCCCTGCGAGCAACCCCTAAGACACCCTGCCTCACGAAACTTCTGTCCAACCAATATGTGAATCTTTCTCTAATCTAGCTTCTGAAGGAACCAACTGATTAACAACGGATCGATTCCATGCTCTTTTTGCGAATGAGGCATAATTGAAGGCGCCTTCGATACCCATGAATACGCCTAAGGTGTATTCTTTATCGGACATTGCCTTCTCAATTTTTGCCGTTAGCTCATGGAGTGCTGTCTCCGTGGATTTGTCTTTCCACATAAGGATATATGTATCCCTTATGAACCGATCCATTAATCTTTCCAGTCCTTTTAGTAGAAAGGAAGTTGGAGTGTTTGGCCGGAAAGCTTTTGCGTCTATGTAGGTGGGTTTCCCTGGTTTGTGAATAAATATTATCTTCAGATCACGCCAGCTGATTGGAATATAAGCATGTGCTATATATATTGCGAATGTATAGTCCAAGGGCATCATTCCCTCTATTACTAGAGCAGGAATAATGCCATCCGGACCTGCAGGCTTGTGTCTATGGAGTGAATTGGATACCCACTACACTCGTTGCCGTGAAACTACTATGCCAGAGTCCAATCTTGCGGTAGATGGCTATATGTATCTGTCGACCCGAGAAGAGATTTTGGATCCTGCCTGGGAAGTGAACTTGGTTCGCCACTCCCTCATCGCTTTCTGTGTATCTCCTGCTCTGTAAACGTAGATAACCCAACTGCAGGCCACGATCTTTGACAAGAAGCCGCTTTAGCTTTGAGGTTACCTTGTGGCGCGGCAGGATCTGCAGCATTCGAAATTTATTTCGAATGTTGCGGATGCGGACGGATAGATGGTGCGAAACTCTCCACTCGCTCATTTTCGGAACGCACCCGGGGAGTGGAGAATTAGCGGCGAAAAAATGCCGTTGGTTGGGACAGTAAGGACCGCATGGAAATAAGTCGGTCTCTTCTGTTCCAAACCGCGGCGGGATACACACGTAACGTCACTAAGAAGGATTGATTCATTTAATTCGTTACAAGTTAGAAAATTTTTAGTTACTTTTGTTAATAACTTTTTTAAGGCGATTGTGATAAAAATACAAATAATGTTAATACAAATATAAACTGAAATAATGCAGTGACAGAACAACCTCAAGAAAGTTGGCCTCCTTCCAAAAGCGTCTCCATGATGATCGTTTCGCCGATCTTATGTCCTTCTTTAGAGCTTGTTGAGCCTCTTGGTTCCGATTTCGGCAAGCGGCTGAATCAGACTTTAGAGCTCGGTTGAGAAGCACCCTTGTCATTCTCCACTCTCTGACAAGGGCCGCAACATCAGGAGATGCCACCGTGATGTCGATGACCTCTTGCCTGACCACGTTGAAGAAAGTGGGCTCATACCTCAATTGATGATCTACAATTCACTTCTTACCAGATACTCTAGTGGTCTCGATCCTCTGGCTTTGAAGTTCGAACTTCCCCAGCATATATAGTGGGCGTTAACATCACATGCTCACATTATTCTTTTCAAATCACCATGCAAGAGGGGGTCTCTTATTTCCATTGGCATACAAAAAGTCAGCATGTCGGAATGTTAAGTCCCCAATAACCCCAATAACCCATGGTTCTTGTACGAGGTATATACATGTCCTGCAGCTATTGATCCGACGACTGATAAGTGCAGCCGCCTTTTTACAATGCTGCAAATTTAGGTGAGAGATATGCTACCTCATCTTCGTGATTACCGTGTTTCGGTTTGAACTTGGTGCGCGCAAACATGGCTGCACGACTTTTCTTCATGACGTCAGAAACACCTATTCTTCAAAAAGTCAAAAAATGACTTTCCGGTCACTCGCAAAAATAAACTCCCAGGTGCCAGCCGCCTAAAAAACAGAAGAACAGAAATGCGTTCATTTTCCTCGTCAACGAACAAAGAACGTCCTCCGGAACTTTCCTCAGACAAATCTCCGAAATTTTCTTTCTAAATACAAGGCCATATCGTCAGCTGTTTTCGCAGCAATTCTCACATTCATCAATTTCCCCCAATCGCCTAAGGTAGGTCCTTAGGAAAGACTGGGAAGGATATCCAGTGTATGGGGATGATCACTTTCAGATATGTGGGAATTTCTGTATTATAAATGAATAATATCTAAATAGGTTTTAGGGTCTCGGGAATTTAAATGTGAAGAGTTTTTGTGACAAAAAAAATATTTAAAATTGGATCTGAAGGATGCTAAATACGAAAGAAAGCGTTATGCGTCATTTCATCGTAGGGTTTTCCCTTCCCTTATCTTCCTTGTTAGTTATATTATCTACGTATCTTCACCAAAGCCATTTTTATTTTCAGTCTCTTGAAATTTTTTGGATTGTGGTCTCATATACTTTTATTTGTTTGCATTTAAACTATTCACTAATCTCATTTGATGATTTTCGAAGCGTTAAGATAGGATCGCCACTTTTCGGTGTTATTCGCAGATCCTCAGGTGGGAGAGTAAATTCTAACTACCAAATACTAACTATTTCACTAGAGCGTACTTTATGAATAAATTCCGTACAGCCTTGTACTGCAACGATGAAATTTAGGATGAAGATCCATGCCTTGGGAGGTTTTTCTTCAGGGATAAATCTGAAAGCCTGCGAGTTACATAAAGGAGGAACAGGTTGAATGGTACATCAGGGGATAGTTCAATAGACTTAGACTTCAATAGACGCTCTTCATTCCCTGCTTTCCAATGCGAGCGAGTCACAAAGAGTTAGAATATACCTGGAACTCCAACACTATACTCTCTTTTTACCTCAATAGGTGATAATCTTCTTTTTCTTCAGCCTTTGTCCCGTTCACAAGCGGGATCGGCTCGTCGTGATCGGCCTCGGATTTTGGCCCTATCAAATGTCTGGTCTTGATGCAATTTCGGTGCTTTTCAATCCCCATTCATGGTATCAAGCCACCGTTGTTTCGGCCGACTTTTTGGTTGTTTACCATTGACTTCGATGTTTAGGCCAATCTTGGCAAGTGAATTACGTGACGATACCATCGAAGACGCCTCGCTCACAGTTTTTCCACGATAGGTGCAACTTCATATCGATCGCGGATATCCTCATTTCGGATGTGATCAAAACGCCACTAGTCCAACGCAACATCTTCGTCTCCATTACCGTAAGACGTCCTTCATTTTCCCTTATAGTCGGTCGACACTCAGAACCATAGAGAGCGACAGGACGGACGACATTGCTGCAAATTTTGGATTTGAGACTTTTGTTGATACGTCGATCACAAAGGACATCAGCTATGGAGCGGCACTTCATCCAGGTTGGGTTAATGCGTGAAGCAATTTCATAGCGCAGTTCTCCACTGTAATAAATGTTAGCTCCATATTACAGGGCATGATAGGACATTTCACTAAATAGTAATAGTGTTGATTCAATATTCAGTATCCAGAATAAAGGAGAGAAAAACAGTTGCTTTTATGTCACATGGGGGCCACTGATATCAATTTCACTTAGATTTTAAGTACGTGAGTATGGAAATGGGTACTGGTTGTTTGGCAACTTAACTACGAAACATTGAACAATCAGCACATGTACAGTTGCTAGGTATGTGCATATATTCGTAGGTAGATAAAAACAGGTTTCGTCCTTACCTTCTATTCTGCTTTTTTTGCAGCACTTACAGATACATTTTCCATGGCGAGTAAGTCCAAGCATGGAAAAATTCTAATGTAGCGAAAATCTCTGCACGAGACGTAATCCTTGAAGTGAAAGTCGAATGGAATTTTTACATTAAAACTTTTTTCTCCATGAAAGACAGATTTAAGTAAATTTTCAAAAAAAAAAAAACAAGTTTCATCTGTTTGTTGATTGCCATAGATAAAAGCACTCTCCCACGACAGGAAAGTGGAAGAAAAGTTTTCTAATTTTCCAGCTCTTGATAAAATTTGTTTTGCACGAACGAATGCAAACATATACTCCGACATGAACTTTGGCGAATACTTGGTAATTTTACAAATATTGATTAAACAAATTTAGAGAGCGGATAACGTGAGCTCACATAATATCAGCGGAATTATCATTAGAGAGTAACATTGTGCATAGTCTGATTGCGTTCGTGGAAATCGGGGGTGGAGGCGCGTAAGTGCATTCCTCGCTTTTGTTATTTGCTGGTGACTGTGGGGAATATACAAACTCTAATTAGTATTACTTCGCTTGAACGTTAAATATTTATAGTTGGGTGGTGGAGATGGAAAGTGGGAAGTGCGCCTTCTGTCTGGACCTAATAATTTTGATTTAGTTGGGTTCATAGGCGGACAAACAAGATATGATTTGGAAGGCAAATTCATAATGAACCCGTTCAAGTGTTGTTGGGGATGCAAATATTTCGCAAAGGGAAAGCTGATTATGCAGTACAATGGTTTTAGTAGTGGCTAGCAGCATCTAATCAAATTGTAAATTCAGACTTAGTATAATGATCCGTATCTGATGCGTACTCTTTTTTCGTGAAAATATTTACGCTACCCCATCATTTCAATCTAATGAAATTAGCGGATTCTACTGAAAATTTGAATAGCGATTTGGGCATGGTACAAAAAAATGTTTTCGTCCTTAATGGAAATGCCCACTGCCTAGAACATTTGGCCCGGAAATGCAGAGAAACATGGATCTCAGCATCTAAGTATGAAGGAAATTTAACAGAGTAATTTACACTAATGCTGTGAAAAGACTCGTCACTACTGCAGACCTGGTAAAAACAATCAAAAAATTCGGGGGCAAAAACTAATAATTATGGCATTTAAAATTGAAATCAAATAGGTTCTTCCTATATGCGTCCACCATGCATCCACAGTGGAAAAAATTAAGATACCACCTCTAAGTGGTGCTTGCTGAATAACCAGCCATTGTCCCAGGAGGGGCCTCAGGAACTATAAATATTACGTCGACGCCATCCAGGTAAATTTGTGGGTTTTATTAATGTATAGCCGCACAGCTAATAGGAGCTGGATGTTTTGGAAGACGCGCAGTCGCTAATAGTTGCCCCATATATGTATACATTGTCCTATAGAAATGAAAGATATCGTTGAGAACAAGCATTCGCCTTGTATAGGGAAAAAAACGTCAAATGCAATGATGGAATCTACGATTGTTACATGGTTGTTAATATTCCCTAAATGAGGCATAGCCCGTTCATCACTCGTACGCATCATCATTGCTCGTTCGCCAGAATATCCTTCACCTCTTTCTAGGTCTTTCCGAGTAGTCTCAACTTTCTCTCTCTCTACTGTTCTATGCCATGTGTTTCTAGGGCGAACTATTCGTCGGGCACTCTGCGATAGTGGATTTCATTGCGTGGCACAGCCAGCAATGGAGTTATCATCCTTTCTCAAGTAATGACCTATCTACTGCTTTCTAATCGACACAAGCACCAGCGCTTTGGCCATATACCGACTCAGCTCTTTGTTCGTGATTTGTACATTGATGAACATGGTAAAGGCAGATATCAACGAAATTTTGGAGCTTTAGGTTGCAGTTGTAGTCGCTTTAGACGTATTACTCCTATGTACCAGCAGGGAATTTAGGCGTGGAACAACCTAAACTTGGTGTCGAGAAAAAGCAACGAAAAACTAACTAACATAGTATTATTAATGCGTTGGGTAGCAACAGACTCGATACCACCGTCAATACAAACAATGATGGTTAGATAGATAAATTGACGGTCGCGAAATTACTTAGGCGTGTTCAATAGCTCCCGTGCTGAGGCCCTCTAGCGAGAATGAATTCCACGCAGTGTGCCGGCAATTATAATCACTGACCAGGCAATGCAATGTGAGTCCTCCTTTTTTCCAGAGTTGGGCGAATTCCTCGTATCCAAACGCCCCCCGCGTTCTACCAGCAGTCCAATGGCGACCTTCTTTGGTGGCAGGTCCTTCCATTCGTCCTAATTGGCCTCCGGACAGCCAATCACGAAGACTTTGCTGCAAGAGTCCACGGAGGTGGTGTACGGAGAAGTTCTCAGACTCACCTCCAATCCCCACCTCCAATAATCGACATCAGGCCGGTACCCAGCACTACCGGTTTGGTGCGTCTGCTTAAGCATGCAATGCTGAAGCTGAAGTCGCCACCATTCGCCAGCATTACGAATATCGTGGCCTCGAGCGAGGTACACACCATTATAGCCCATTATAGACGGGGGTACGGCTAAGAAGATCTCCTTGGCTCGACTAAAGTCCTGCTTTCAGGAACAAAACGCAAACAAGGGCAGAAGCGCACGAGCGCCTATTTTGACTTGCGGCAGCCGGGTTGAGGGGGCCATGGACTGGACTGATGTGGCGGAGCGAGCAACTTACGTGTCGAACGTACGCAAACTCGAATCGTGGTGATCATCACATCGAAAAAAAATTTTGATAGTGGAAATTGTTTTTCCGTATCACAGCGATGATGTGTTCCAACGCAAATCATATATTGCTTCATCCCCGATTGTCGGAAACATTTCAAGCAGTGACGCGTCGGTTGTAGTAGGCATATAGATCTTAAATGGATCACAACTAAAGCTAGGCCAGACTGTTACCGGGCAGGACTCTTTGAATTATAACACAGGTTGCAAGGATAACCGCTTTTTGCGTCTCCAGGTACAGTTCAGCCCCAAGATTGAGCGATTTCAACGCTTTATGCAAATTTTGCGGTACTAATTTCGTTGCTGAAATCACGACTGAAACTACTTCGATCTTTTATAACCCTTTTTTTTCTTGCTGGTTTTCAACAATATTCCGATCCGGCGATGCTGATCTTGATCAAGAATCCAGAATGAAAACCAAGCAATTCTGTGTCGACTAAGCTTTTGAAGTATTCTTTGAAGCATCCCGGGATAACTTTGCTATTACTTCTATTAGAGGAGTGAGCACGCAAATATCCCTTTAATTGTTGCATCCAATCTTCTTCGGAATCCTGACAGTTATCCCCTTCTACTACTCACTGGGAAAGATTTTAGATTCGAACGATACCCAAATGAAAGAAGCAGTTCAGACACAACGAGAGCTGCAATGAACCGTTCCATGAGAAGACTGCCTTGTTTCATTGGTAGCTGAAATTACAGCACTTAAGTGTTAGGGTATACGGTAGCCAAATCGTTGGTTGAATCGGTTGGCATGGCATAGGCTACGGTTGAGATTTTCCCCTCCATCAAAGCCTAAACGCTTTACATTCCCCTCCACTCACAGCGGCAACAAGACCGTCTTCATTGAACCTCTTCCATGTATCAGGAATCACCCAGAACTTATGTTTTCCCTATGGCCTTCAACATGATCCACACTAGAGAAGAACACCGAGCGACTTACAGTGTCAGCTTTAGGGATTCTCTCCTGAACTCATAGAAGGTTTTCTTCTCTTCTCTTCTCTGAAGTCTATATTAATGTTCTTTATTCTGGACTAAAATGTCGCGGAATTCCACTGCTTCTTCCCTTTTAATAATTTCTAATACATCATCCACGTATCTGATCCAGAATTTCGGGAGTGCCCCAGCTTCCTCGAGTTCATCCTTCAGGTTCTCCATAAATACCTCACATAGCAGCGGTGCTACCCCGGAGGTTGTTTTCAATGTGTATTTAATACGAGTATGCATACTTTCCAACAGCAGTTACTCATGTTCACTCCATCTGATCGCCAAACCCAATGACGAAGCAAGTCGGCGCAAACCTTCCAGAGATTCATCCACTCTGTACTACGACACTTTCTCGACTTCTGTGAACTTTCTAGCGATCGTGAGCTTTCCACAGCCAAAGATCTGAGGTATTTCTACCGTCGTTTTCTGCCCAAAGCCGCTCACCCCCGGAATTTACTTAACGCCTTTCTATCTGGGTCTAAGATCAACCGCGGGAGGTGGTTAGTCTCCTCCAGAAGTCGTCTTAGCGTTTGAGACAACTAAGCAGCAGCTATTAGTCGCTGCACTTTTGGCATTCCGTCAGCAGGATGTATCCCTAGCCGTGCTCGATGATGCCTAAGACATCGTAGTGGGCCCCACTCGTCCTCAGATAGTAAACCAAAGATGGCAACCGTTGCATTACTTCTCATAACAGTTGAATCGTGCTCAACGGAATTACAGCCGCGTATCTGAGCATCCCCCTTTAAAGCAGGCCTTTTATCGAGTTCAAGGGCTATACGCCTCTAACTCTAGATCAATATTAGAGCCGCAGCCGATTTTTCGCCAATCGATGTGTTTCAGAAGGATGACGGATCCCATTTTCTGCATATTTTCTCCATCTGCTACGGGATCTTTGAAAAGGGACCTAGACCGTACATTGTGGCCGCGTGAGAGAGTGTTTCGCTGGTTGCATGATCTTGCGTCTCCAGCAAATATTTCTGGTCGTCTATGAACAAGAACGTGAATTTTTGACTAGAGAGTGCATAATATATTGACATTGTGGCCCCTTTATGAGACTTGCATGGCTACAAATATTGCTTTACGATCATCGATCCGTTTACGCGGTGGCCGGAGCTAATACCTTTCAAAGACATTACAGCATAGTCATGTGCTTGGCTTGCATGCAGCCGTCCGCGAGGAGTTTGCTCCCAACCTCGGCAAGAAGGATGTGCTTGGATAGCCCGGATGATTGCGCCTGCATGGGAGCCGCCTTCGCCGTCTCATCACGCACAGCGGCCCTCACTCCTGGCGGGCTTAAAGTTTGCACCCTCGCCCTGATAACGACTGATGCTACTTAGAAGTCGCTGTAGCCACCAAACGAGGGTCCCTATAGGGTCTTCGAACGTTCAGTTTGAGCGTCACAAGCAAGCCCAAGGAAGACTCTCTGGACAGGCTGAAGCCTTTCTTCCAGGAGGTAGACGGCATTGGAAGGAAGCTTAAGCGATGAGTACGTTTTGATATCCACCTGTTAACTACAATCGGGTAGCCCCGCTTTGGGTTCTTTTGTGGTACATCGGTGGTATGAACTGCATTGCCGCGAATAGTGGCACGCTGGGACCCTCATCGGCCCCAACGATTGGCTGGAACCACTTCCACTACCGCTCAATCGACTAAATATACCACTGGATACAACTCCTCTAGCATCCACACTTTCGGCTGCAGGCAGGTGGACTGCGCCGAACGTTTTTGTAGCGATTCATTTTGGCGGAAATTAGCACCCCCATTTTTGGCGCCGAGTTCCTGAATCACTATGGGCTCTTGGTGGACCTGCAGAACAAAGCCTTATTAGATTCCGTAATCTCTTTAAAGTCGTCAGGAGAAATGTCCACCAGCGCGAACGACACTCTTTCCATTGTTTTCGAGGACGTTGCCGACTATCGCATTCGCGCACTTCTCTGAAAATACTACAACATCACTACTGAAAGTAGTTTCTCACAGCCAGTTAAGCACGATGTGCAGTACCACATCAACACTAAAGGCTCCCAAATCTTCTCAAAGGTGCGTCCTCTATTATCCCAGAAGCTAGCTGTTGCAAGGAAAGAGTTTGACGATCTCATGGTTGGTCATCTCCACTCCATTTGGCCCCTAAGCTAAACGGCGATTGGAGGGCTTGCGGGTACTACCGACGTCTGAATGCTTAGACAATTCCCGACCAGTACCCCATTTCGCGCATTCACTGATAAACTGCCGTATTTTCACGACCTTGGATCTGACCAAGGCGTCTCACCAAATCCCTCTTACGCCTGAAGACATGCTGAAAACGGCTATCTGCACGCCTTTTAGACTTCTCACGTTCACCCGGCTGACATTTGGCATCGCTGCGCAGACATTTCAGAGATCCATCCACTCTGTCCTACCAAACTTAAATTTCTGTTTCATTTACATTGGTTACACCTTCTTCTGAATCTCAGCATTTGGTCAGGATCAAGTGCATTTTTCAACGTTTTTGAGGTCGGGCTCGTTCTAAACGTTGAAAAATTCAAATTCCCACAGAAGTAGGTGAAATTTCTCTGCCACGTGATTACCACTGACGGAATTTTAACAGACCCAGACAAGGTTGAAGCGATAAAAAACTTTTCCTTTTCAACATGCATGTTGCATGTTGAACTTCTATCGTCGTTTCTTGCCCAAGCTCCCTTATCACCAAACGATCCTCCACGCTTACTTGTCTGGGTCCAAAACCAAAAACTCCCGCGGGGTTGCGTGGTCTACGAGGCCGCCCAGACTTTTGAAACGGTCAAACAACAGCTGGTTGATGCTACACTACTGACATTTCCTCGACCCGATGCACTTCCACCAATGAATCAAACCTGGCAACCGTTGAACTTCATTCCAAAACAAAACTCAATACTTCCGTTTCTCTCTTGAGGGTAGGCCGTTCACTATGTTGGCGGACCAGAAACCCTTCAAACTTCAAATACAAGTTCAAGGAGTTTTCTATCTTCGGCTTAAACTCAAACAAGGGATCTAGGCCATTCATTCCGGCTGATTTTCGCAAGGAAGTATTTCACGCCGTACACAATCTTGCTAACCCAGACATTAGGACGACGAACTGGTTAATTACTGGAAAATACTTCTGGCCATCCATGAACAAGGACGTAAATTCTTCAACCAGATAGTGCATCGCGTGCCAGAAATGTAAAATCAACAACCACGTAAAAAAGGAAGTAGGCGTATTCCCTTGGTCGACCAAGCACTTCTACACCATCCACCTCGACATCATCGGCCTTTTGCGAGATTCGGACAAATACAAGTATTGGCTCATAATCATCGACAGGTTTACACAGTGGCCTGAAGCAACACCTCTGACTGACATTACGACACAATCATGTGCCGAGGCCCTCTGTCGAGAATGGATCCCGCGCTTTGTTGGAATGCAGCTTGAGTCTACGATTCCCCGTCTACCCTGTGCTAGATATCAGAGCAGGGTTAAGCGATTCCAGCATACTGCGTCTGCTCAGGGACGCGATTTAAAAACTGCGGCCGACTTTACCTTCCCGACACATGACGCTGGAAGTCAACAGTCCAAGGACCTCCAGACATGGTCACACATCCTCATTAGGGGTGGACGCTCCACGGAGGCCTATTGCGTCTAAACTCCTCGGTTTCAGCTGGAAGTGAAGTGCTGTTGCGAAGCAAAACTAGATACTCGTCGAGCCCACCAACGACCGGAAAGGGAGCCCACAAGCTAACACCAGCCCGGTGGCCGCCCGCTCGCTTTCCGGTTGTACCCAACAGGCGCCTAACACTCCGCCACTCAGTGTTCATTTATATGGTGCTTGGATTTTGGAGCGCGGATAAAATATGTATATCAGCACCTGTATCTATGAGGAACGAAGACTTCCGAATCTGAATTGGAAGTGCAATTGGGGCCGGAATCCTGTCGCCTACTAAGGGAAGGATTCAGAAGTGGAACTCCTACTTGACAAATTCTTAGAAGGGCATATTGCCCTATCTATGGTCATTGAATAATGAAATGAGAACTTTAACATGGTGGAAATTTGCAATATTACGAACCAACCAATACTTTGAATATCTTAAAAAAATCGCCTAATAAAATCCGGAATAATATTCGAGTTAGGTTACGTTTCATATCTTACAATTGACGACATGGGAATGAGAGCAGAAAGCTTCCCTTTTTTGGCTAAAAATATTTTATGTTTGAATTTTGGAAACCTTTCCCTAGTGTGAGTACTTCTTTATGACAACTGGTTTCCGAAATATTCTAAGTTGTTTGCAAAGAAAACAATGTTCGAAAAGGAAACGTCTTGTTTTCCTTTCTAGTAAATTTTAGAACCTTTTAGAACAGTGAACTTGCTTTATTGGTCAATTAACCGCCAGAAAACAGTTTTCCAAATTTCGCTATCATAAATTCTCTGACACAATTTAATGAACAAATATTTTCCAATACCCTTTTTCACGTTTCAGTGCTATTATTCCAAATTTAGATACATTGTTGGGATAATCTCTGCACCTAGAGACAGACGAAATTTAACTCAATATTCCACTGAAAGGAGTTTTCTTTGTTGTCGCATATAAGGAGTATTATTTTTCGCTGCTTCTGTTTTGTACATTCCCGTTTGTTTCTTTTCCAGCTTTCATAAGCATAAGACAAAGGAAATTGAATTTTCTTTATACATCGACTGCTGCACTTCGGCGTTTTCTGCGAAATGAACTAGATCACATAATGCATTATAAAGCAAAAATGTTTTAATATTCTCAAGCAATCTTTTGCTTCGTTTGTCTCTTTTTTCGAGCAAATCTCTTTTCCGGACTTTTGATTTTTCTGAGAAAAACGAATGCAATAGGATTAAAGGCAGGAAGCACAATAGAAAGGATAATAGTGCTCTTGAGCGTTCTATGTATTAACAATATAAATATAAAACGAATAAACAATCCAAATGTAGCCTTTGATACCTTTACGGAAGCATGTGTGTTTGTATATATGAGCATATATGGAAAAATCCCCCCTTAAGATACGTACTTTCAAACACTTATGAAGTATTCCTTTATAGCTTCTGTTATACGATATCGAGGACATAGGAAATAGCTTGCTCAGCAAATTGAATTTTGAGCATTCTTTGAGGTAACGTCAGTCGCAAGAAAATAGAATTTACCCTCACCCCAGGTAAAATAAACGTGGAGAAAATTGGTTGGCGAATACAAATTGGAATATGAAATTCAAGATGACAATATAAAGAAGCTATCATGCAGCTTCATGTGATATGCAACCCCTTTTATGATATTCTTTCAGCCTCTCTGTCTCTCTGTCTCAATTTCTTAAATCTACTCAGAGGATTGGTACATACGCCGATAACGAACAATTATTTTAAATAATATCTACATTTAATTGAACCTTGGAAAATTGGTCAACAGCGAGGGAACAGGTTCACTCAGAAAAACGGTGGTAAATAGTGCATGTAGTTTAGTGGGGGCACTCAGGCCTTTATTAGGCCCATTGTACTATCCCCCTAAATCGCCTATCCAACGGCTCCCTTCGTGCGGTGCTTGCGGCCTTCCGCGAATCCGCGAAGAAAGCCTTACCAAAGTGTACTCATCAGAAATCTGAAGAAACCAGACAGCTGCATATGAAGTGCAGGGCCATCTCTCCTGCCTCCTCACATTGGTTGCATATATCCGGATACACTACCCCATTTTTTTCCATATGGCAGTCTAAATGCCTCACTAGGATTTTCATGCCTCTCTAACGGCCCCGGGTTCCTTCACAAGGATTTTCGTCTGCGCAAGAGTTCAAATTTCTCCACTCGGCTACGTGAATCCTTGTAATTTCACCCTCCAGAGGTGGCTTGACATACGATGGCTGGATGCCAAATGCTAGTTCTGGCCCCACCATTGTGAACCCAGACCCATGGGGAGCCAGTCTGTTAGCTTCCTCATTACCAGAAGTGTTTCTACACCAACTGGCTTGATATGCTGTTTCTGTTTAGAACTGAAAATGCTGGCCGACTGGCGGGGCAGATTCGAACCGTACGCCCCCGCCATTTTTGTAGCCAGCATTCCTCCTCTGCGAATGATGGTATATATCTCCGCCTGGAATCATTTTCCCGGGGTGGTCGGGTCAGTTCCATAATCGGATTATCCGAGAACACCGCTGAGCCCATTTCCATAGCTTGGAACCGAAATGTACTCGTAAATCCTTAATTGTTTGTACCAGTTGAATTTTCCCTCCTGTTAACAAGGTTCCTCCAGGAGCCACAGCAAGGTGTCCATTACCAGAAGCCATAACAGAGGAGAGAGAACCCCTCCCTGAGGGCAGCACCTAAGACATCCTGGCGGAGCAGCATGGGGATTTTTCTCCACTTCAGCATGATCGATCCAGCTGATTATCAGCGGATGTCTTGCCGCGTCACAACCCGTTGCAAATGAGGCACAATTTAAGGCACTTTCGATGACCATGAATGTTCCTAAGGCGCATTCTTTCTTGGACATAGTCGTTTCAATTGGACTCAGGCCATCAATTCTCTCTATTCGTCATCATCATCAATGGTGCAGCAACCCGTATCCGATCTAGTCCTGCCTTTATAAGGAACTCCAGACATCCCGGTTTTGCGCCGAGGTTCACCAATTCGGTATACCTAAAAGCTGTCTGGCGTCCTGGCCTACGCCATCGTTCCATCTCAGGCGGAGTCTGCCTTGTCGTCTTTGTCTACCATAGATATTGCCTTTACCGACTTTTCGGATTGTATCATTCTCATCGATATGGATTAAGTGACCCGCCCACCGTAACCTATTAAGCCGGATTTTATCCACAACCTGACGGTCGTTGTATCACTCATAGGTTTCCTCGTTATGTAAGCGTCCATCCTCATGTAGGGAGTCAAAAATTCTTCGGAGGATTCTTCTCTCGGACGCGAAGAACCCAAGTTTCCGAGGAATACAAGAGGACTGGCAAATTCATTGTCTTGTATAGCAAGCGCTTTGACCCTATGGTGAGACAGCGGAACAGTTTTGTAAGCTGAAATAGGCTCTGTTGGCAGCCAGTAACCGTGCGCGGAGTTCATCGTCGGTTGTGATTTTCGACCCTAGATACGAGAAATTTTCGACGGTCTAAAAGTTTAAGTCTATCTGCTATCTTTATTGTTTTCGTTTGACCAGTGCAATTTGATGTTGTTGGTTGGTTGGGTTTAGGTCTGACGTTGCCACTATACATATATTTCCTCATCGAAGGCAGCTTATACGTCTCGGGCCGTCCTTTCCATGATATCGATATTGTCACCATAGGCCAGTAGTTGGGTGGACTTAAAGAGGCACAGAGGATATTCCCTCTCGCATTTACGTCAGCATCACGGATCACTTTCTCCAAGGTCAGATTAAAGAGGGCGCATGGTAGACCGTTGTTGATATTGAATGATCTCGGGAGTGATCCTGCTGCCTTTTTCTGGCCTTGCATGTTGGTTAGATTCAGCCTAGTCAGTCTTATCAATTTCGTCGAGATACCGAATGCTCTCATGGCCGTGTACAGTTTTACCCTGGCTATGATATCATAGGCGGCCTTGAAGTCGATGAAAAGATGTCCAAATCTCAACAGTTTTTCCGTCGCTTGCTGCAGAGACAAAATCTAATTTATTGCTGATTTGCCTGGAGTGAAGCCTCTTCAGTATGAGCCGATGATGTTCTCGACGTATGTGCCTATCCAACCTAGGAAGACAGCGGAGAATATCTTATAGATACTTGCCTGTCGTTAGGCATTGATTCACTGTTCCACCGCTCGGTAAAGTTGTTCGCCTCCATATTTAACCAATTCGGCTGCAACTCCATCGACCCTTGGCGATTTATCATTTTTAAGACAATGAATTGCACGGACAGTTTCTTCTATAGGTGGTGGTATTTGTCCATCGTCTTCAGTTGACGGGACCTCCAATCGCCATCTTTCTGGTGGTTGAGCGGCACATGAAAATACTCAATCCATTGCTCCAATATGCAAATTCTCTCGTAAATCAGATTTCCCTGTTTGTCTCAGCTGGATGAGCATAGAGGTATAGAAGGTTTCATCCTGCTGACTTGTTGGCAAAACTTCCGGGCCTGGTGCGGTTGCTCCCTGTACTTTCCGAGCTCACAAACCTGATGGTTCCCCCAGGCTTCCTTTTTTCGTTCGTGATAAGTCGCCACGCGTGCCCGTGTCCTTTGAGAATGTTACACTACTCGGTATGCGGCATTCTTCCGTTCCTTTTCAATCTTACACTCATCATCAAACCAGCCGTTCCAACTTTTTTGCCATTGGGGCCAAGTATGTTTGTGGCCGTATTAATGATAACGTTCTTCAGATTGTTGTTTGATGCTTCATCTCCATGACATCTATTAGCTGCGGTTATTGGGGCATCTATTTCCCTCTTATAGGTGTTACGGAGGGCTCTGCTGTGGATATCTTCAGTGTTAATTCCCACCTGATTATCAGAGGGGATATTATGTGGTGTTGTTATTCGAACCCGGAGTACTATGTCAACGAGAAAGTGATCCGGGTTTATATTAGCACACCCATATGTTCTGACATTCATCAAGGCTAAGAAGTGACGGGGTTCAATCAACATGTGGCAAATTTGGTTGAAAGTGATCCCGTCTGGAGAAGTCAACGCTTGTGTTTGAACCCACCAACCAGGTGCCTCCAACCATATCGTGTGACACTGCTGATTGGGTTATCCGCAGTCCGTTAGCATTGGCATTTTTATCTAAGCTATGGAAGTCAACATATCGCCTGAAAATGGGTCCTACTTGACTGTTAAAATCCCCAAGTATGATTTTGATATCATTCCTGTAGGGCCGTGAACATTAATGAGGCTTACGTTTCTAAATTTGCCTCGCAAGTGCAGAGTGCATGACCTTTCGCTTATGTTTACAAAATCAATCACAGTAGTTTTTTTCCTACTCTGAGCACGTGGATTACTGAATGGCGACTATAATATATGTGTAGTGGCTTTTCTCCAGGAAACCCGTCCCTTTCCAACCCTATATTCTCTGTACAGGGAGCGCACGTTTGATTATAAAATGCGCAAATCGTTCTTCCGTTGTCAGGTTCGACGTTGTGTAGTCAATCCAGTTCGAGGCTCTTTTTGTGGCTTCGTAACAAGTTATTTTCCGTTCCCAACCCACAACCTGGAGGATCAGTTGGTACAATTTGCCCCGTTTTTAGGAGACTCGCCTTTATCATTCTCGCGTTTTCCAGGTTTGATGCTCGTGGGAACCAATCCACCTTTCGACCCGGGACCTATACTACTCTTTAACTACAATACTCTCTCTGCAATATTAGAGCAGGAATGATGCCATCCGGATCCGCACACTTATATTAATCGAATGATTTAAAACCCATTTTACTAGCTCCCGTGATCCCAGTTAGCAGACCAGACACCCCTCCTGCTCTGTACACATAGATAATCTAGTGTTTGGCTAAGTTCTTTGACAAAAATCCTTTTCAGCTTTGAGGTTACCTCAAGAGAGTAAGCCTCTTTACAAAGGCGTCCCAATGATGATCGTTTAGCCGATCTTATGCTCTTCTTCAGAACTTTCGGTGTCTCTTTATACTGATTCTAAGGACTGATTCAGGCTTTACAGCACGATTCAGAAGCACCCTTGTTGCTCTTTTTTGTTTTGCCAAATTCGAATTCTACCATGATGAAGTGAACAGTTTTCTTCGAAAACTTCTCTCATGCTAGTTGTGATCATCTGGGTTGTGTTTCTAATGCTAACAATGGTTCTTATGCACCTCCCAGGGATCGTAACTCGGGCGCTCAGCTCCATTTTATACGTCGGCCAATCTGTTTCGCGAAATGGAGTGCTTGCAGGTGGATCCATGTCTATTACAAAATTAATGCGCAAATGATCCGAGAGGGTGATATCGTTTGATACTCTCCACTCTCCGACAAGAGCCACAATGTTAGAGGATGGCTTCGTGATGCAGCGAGACGGAGAGCTGCCTAAATGGAAGGAAGATTGACATTCTTTCTAGGTAGTACCCTGAATTAGTGATATCAGGGGTTATCGTGATAATAAAGTTTTGTTTCATGAAGAAATTTGAACCATGAAGGAGCAGTAGGGCAAACTGATAGAGGTGGCAATCGTCGCCGACTTAAAGCAGCAGCTAGTGTACAGGCGGCTCCCACACAGCAGGGGGCAGGGCGCATTCGTCGATGCGAAATGTACTTGGCGGCAAATATACGTACGTACTTCAACCATCAAGGTAACTGTAGGGAACAGATTATTGCGATCCTACTGGGCTGATATGGGAATGCCCTAATGAATTGAATACATTTCCTGGCACAATAAGGGGTGCATCCTCTGAATCCCATCTGAAGGGAATGAGGCAGCCGATTCTGACTAGGAAAGGAGCAGAAATACTCTTAAATGTACTAACATAGAACCTTTCTGTGGAATCGGGAAGGGGTACATGGCAATGACAACAAAAAGCAAAGAGAAATGGTTAAGGAAACTAAACTTGGGTGGGGGGATTAACCGGGAATGGAACAACACTCCAAGGTGCTCATTAGGGGATATTCTGAAACTTGAAGCGAGTAGAGTCGTAATTCTCCGCGAGTGCATGATCGCCACTTTTGTATATGGGGATGATGCGTGTAGATAAAAAAGACCATCGGGAATGAAGGAAGCACTGGCATTGTGGTTGATAATTATGTATTCGGCTAAGAAAGGGGTAAGATAGGGAAGTGACAAAAATATGGGGCTGACCGCACCCAGCCAGAGAGAAAAGAAAAAGGGTGAAAAGCAGCTATACACCGAGCAAAAGTAATTGCAAAGTAAGTCACATGATGACTGAGCCTGCGAACTTGATAAAAGTGGGAGAGGTCTGGGTTTATAGATACTCAAATAGTGGCAAATCTCTTACTATACATTTATGTTGTACCTTCCCCAGCATACGTGGTGGGCTTTCACACATCCTGCTATTCGTCCATGCCTTTACTTTTGGCATTTTGGACGGCTCTGGTGATTGCTCTACTGGAAACTTCTTCTGCATCATAGCGGAAATATGCGGAACACCATAGAGTCTCCCTATCTCCTTGGTGAACTTTTATGGTTAATTTCTCCGTTGTAGTGTCGCCATATGTGTCATATAGCCCGTGAACCGTGTTAAGCGGAGCGAGGTGTATCACTGCCACTGGCATACAACGAGTCAGTATATCGGAGGTTTCAGCGCCTGATTACCCCATCAACAACTCATGGTTTTTCTATGAGGTATATAAATGTCTTTCAGCAATTGATGTGACGACAGATAAGTGCAATTGACGCTTTGTAATGCCACAATTTTTTTTTGAGAATGATGGGGTCCTAAGTCCACATCAACTTATTGCTGGACCGGACCAAATGGGGAGCAACTTACTCCCTCTTTCCTGGTCCATGGACCCCTCGCTTAGGGCACCCAAACTTTACAAAAATGTCAAGCGATGACGACTTTACGGTTTCTTACCAGGGCAGAGGCAAATCGTCAGACGCTACCTCACCTCTACCCTGGGAGCAGCTCCCGTGGACTAGGAAAGAACGAGTAAGTTCCTCCCCATTTGGTCCGGTCCAGCATTGAGTTGATGCGGACTTAGGACCCCATCATTCTCAAAAAAATATTTTCAGCTCTGGTCAAGCTCGGTCAATAAGGCGGATTTGCGCTCAATATAATTCGTAGTTATGTGTTCTACGAATTATATAAAGAACATTTGCGAGTCGCTACGGTCACGCTGCTCCCAGGGCAGAGGTGAGGCAGCGTCTGACGATTTGCCTCTGCTCTGCTAAGAAACCGTAAAGCCGTCATCGCTTGCCACAAATTTGTTTTTGAGAATTATGGTACCTCTTCTGCCTCCAGATGAGGATGCCGTGGGGGCATGTGCGCTTCAATGGTTTTGTGAGCCAGCACCTGAAACGTGACGATCCTAAGCCTACAGTGCTGTTAACATAATATCCGGTTCAGAAACGCCGATAGTAAGGAAAGTTCCCGGCTTATCGACTCTCACTTCTGTTTTGCTGCTTAGCATCCAGGTGGAGATGTGGAAGGTTTTCTGCACCCCAAGTTGTTCCCAAATCTCTGCCTGAGTAAAGTTCTGCCATAACATTTTACAGTACACACCTAGCGACTGAAAGGAAAGCTTAATGCTTTGCGAGGGTGCAGTCCTATTAGACGTTTCCTCCTAAGCGGTTGGCACTGTTCAGCATCGTAACCGGATGGACTGGTGTCGTCATATAAGACCCATCTTTCAGCTTCGATCGTTTTAACTGCAAATGAAGGCTTAGCTATTTCTGTCCGAGCCCTCTTTGCTGTCATTTGTGTCGAAGAGTTAAGATCGTCCAAGGACTGCTGCCGCTTCGATTTGCCATTAGCTGCTCCTTTCCTCTCAAATTTGTCATAGTCCGTGGGTTGTGATTTGCCCTGAGGCGGGATTTTTCGACTCGGAGATTGAGATCCGTAGTGTTTTGTTAATTGTAGGATCACCTCTTACAGTGCGTGGCTATCACCACCTACTGGCGCCTGGACAGCCATGTATCAACCCCAAAGAGGGATAGATTGGCTCCCAGGGTGCTACGTTCCGCGACAGTCTATCCTGTAGCCCTTTGCTTGGTCGATAGCAGCTGGACAAATACCTCATATGCTGTTTTCGGAGCTTACCCATAGCGTATGTCTTGCGTTGGGTTCCATCAGAAGGTTGGCTCTTCTGGTACAGATATTAAATAGTGGAGTATCTCAAATAGTGTTGCTTCTTCGAGAGAGATTAGTAAGCTTTCTTCTGTATCAAATTCTGCAAAGGCGATAAAGGTGAATATATACAACTGCCGGCGTAGCGTTCTTTCTCATGGGACCTCTTCACAAATATGTACCAACCCATCAGCAAGAGGAATGTCTGCGATACCTCGCAAATAGGTTGCGGGAACGATTCAATTAAATATTCCTGGGATATGTAAATTGAGTAAGTAATCAAGCAATAGGGGCATACAGCAAACAATTAAAGGATGCATTCGTTGACATCATTGTATTTTTCTCTTCAATCTGTGACCATTTATTCTGACACACTTTTCTCCAGCATATGTAGTACATCCGCAAACACTGGGTTTGCGTTGAGAATTAATTAAATTATTATCCCCATTTACAGAGGTTTCTGCATGTTCGCTTTTTTGCAGATTCACTACTTAATTAATTAAATCGTTTACAACCCAAGCTGCAGTTGCGATTCTTGCCTCAACGTTAACAGGGACAAAAACTCGAGAGAATAGGGTGCAGGCACTGAAAGACACCGCGGGAAGCCGAAGCGTTTGTTAGGAGGAAAAATACCCATTCACAAGTGGAGGAGTAATTTGCCAGATGCTATCGCAAGACAAATTCAAATTTTGTCATTACATGTAATGAGCTCGGGAGAAAGCGATTGAGTCTGAGATTATTCTCGGAATTAGGAAGAAAGTGAGGTGTGATTGCTTTTTCATAGTAAATACCCAAAGCGCCTTAAGAGGGATTAAATATCTCCATTTTGGTGAATGGCAGGCAACAATAGTGCTCTGTATCCTGACCTGAGTTTTTATGGCAGAATCTACCAGTTGAGTATGGCCAAGTTGCAGTCTTATGTCCTGTTGAAACCAGACCAACTGCTTCGTATTATCTCAGTTACAAACTGCTCGTCACAAACCCAGATTCGGAGTTGACTACATGAATTTTCCTGGGATTGAATCCGAAAATTTCTCATCTAGATGCTCCTTTCATCCAACCTAAGTGAATCTAAATTGCAAGGATACATGTCGACTTTATAACCGAGCTCTAATTGGTGTTTTTCCCTAACAAAGCACAACCATCCTGCGCTCGTCGACCATTTCAGGCAAACAAAATCTCTTGAGCGAATCTGATTAAAGCCAGCAATATAAAAAGCGTGGAACGCAAGGACTATGTCAATTACAAGTTAATTGTCTTTTATTGTGTCTTCTGTATGACTTTGTTTAGCGAAATTCTAACAATTAATTTGAATGGTATGCGAACACGGTAAAGTGCTGCTAAAAGGTATCCTTCGTGCTTCGCTGGTTCTTACTCGTCATATCTGAGAAGGAGAGGATATTGTAGTCAGCTTAGGTAAAATTTCAAGCCTTCTGGCGTCTTCATTATCATTAGATTATCTCCTGTGACTTGGCATTCCTTATTCACTAAAAGGGGATGCTTTTGATATTATTAAATATTACAATTGGTGGTGAGAGAGTTTGTACATTTTAAACTTTTGAATGAATTTCAAAATGTTGTGTGTGCTTCATTCATGGGGTAGGTATATCGTCTTCTGTATTGAAAAGACTACGAAAGAAAACAAAACAAAAGAAGCGGCAAACTTCCCTCAAATATAAACGTACACATATGTATATATGTTTCGTTTTCATGGCTTTGTGGAGAGATCATTCATTTTCTCATTGTTGCCTTTACTACATTTTCAATGGGGCTGTGCTTCCTACAAGAGCGGGATAAACCCAAACATCACACAGAACATAGGGACTAGGACTTTCGGCATCAAGATCAGGGGACTGATGCTCAACCATGCTGCATCTTTTTAAAGTAGACGTAAAAGTAGCGAAGCCGGAAATCATTGAATTCCTCTTGAAAAACTTCAGCCTATATTTCACTTCTATAACTCCTTAGAAGAAAGAACACTATTATCCTGGTAAGTAAATTCCTTCCCAACTGTAAATGTCCTTATCCTTTCTGAATGCATTATGAGCTGCAATGCGACCATTTCCATGAGACTCTCTATTCAAAGATGTATAAATTTCCCAGCATAAAATTTTAGTCCAACCTCGTTTCGTTGATGAGATCTGGGACTGTTGTCATGGCCATTTTCAACCCACTATACTACGTCGCAGAGTTTCTACTGGAAAGCCTCGTAATCATAATTGAACGTTTCTGTTAATGAAATCCCAAATTATATATCTGTGACTAATGTTTAAACAGCTCTACGTCAGTTCCATCAGTGAAAGTAGAGGCTCCACGTCGGAAAGTCTTTTTAAGCAGAAACTTTATGAAGAAAATCGATAGGGGTTGGGGGATCTTTTCATGTTTTCCTACAAGGCGAAATCATATCAAATAATGTAACTTTGTAATTAAGGAGATTATCTTACTTTCAATGGCAATCACTGGGTAGACAAATAAGTTTTGAAGGATTCTAGCCTCACACAATTGGGATCCTAAGAAGTCAGTTGCCGGATTTGGTTAAAAGCAGTATTTTCAATACATCAGTGTCGAACTTGAATTAGAAGTGTTTCTGGGTTCGTTTCAAGTCGTATATCAGGTCCCGGTTTATATCCGTGGGCATTTTAGACCTATAACACTGCGGGCTGCCTTATTGCTAAATGCTGCATAAGACAGCTATAATGTTTGCCTTATAGGCATCATGTTCCAGTCTAATTACGAAGGATATTCGGTAAATCGACGGAAGATGGATGTAAGGGAAGAAATTGGACGCTCGACACTTCATGAAAGTCAAGGTGATGTTTTTACGGAAGAAATTTTAGCGAAAGGAAGGTCCGCTGTTTTGCGACATGTGCAACATTTCCATTGTCCAGTGACAATCTGATGCATCTACTAACATGGAGCATTTCTTCTTTTCATTTTAGCACCCCCTTTCTTTTCCAATATTCTTCCCCCGATTTCCTAATTTTTGAAATGATCAATTTCATTTTGTTTACAAAACCCTACAATCTTGTTTGAACCTTTCCCCAAAGTTCCAAAACCCATTTTCATTTGTGTATTTCAAATTTTTACGTAGCAATTTCCGAATATTGCGAAATGATAGTTGACTTTTTGCTTTCACATAGGACTGCTCATGGTGCATATTATTAAATTAATATCTGACGTTTGTTTCTGGCTGAGGTGAATGGGATTTGTTTTTGTAGTGGGAAGATTTGAGACAGTTTTTGCTATTATCCCAACGACATGGAATTGCAAGTTCAAAGTCGGGGGTGACCAAAGTGAAATTAGCGGTAACGGGAAAAGCTGTTAAAGCGGAGCTGGTAGTCAGCTGTCTGTATCTGAGGTGGGGTCTCTGAGCGCTTAGATCCTAGTGGTTCATTGTACTCGATTCCCCCGTCTAAGGGAATATCCCGGATTCGTTTATCACAGGATTGCAAATCTGCAAATCTTCCTTCCTTACAGGATAAACTTTTCTGTATGTTTCTTTGGTTCTAACAGGAAAAGTTTAGTGTGTTTAGCAACAGTAACAGTGGCTCGCCATTATGGGAAGTTAGTAACCAGCTTTTGATAGCAGCATTAGCCAATACTGGTGACACCCCAATTATCTAAGTTTGGGGAAATTGAACCATCTTTTACTAAAGATAGCGAAATTTCAATTCCCTTTACACCATATTGCCGGATACCCAGAATAGTTCCACCGTATTGAATCTACACATAGAGTTCAATCGATTTCTACTGAACGACTTTTGAAATGATCAAAGGGCTGCTCAACGTCCTCAATGCATCTTGAATATCGCTGCAGATTGCGATGCGTCTACCCTTCAAACGCCCATCAATCATCCAGGTTACCGACCCAAGGATCAGATACACTTCAGCCTGAAAGACTGTTGCATATTAACCCGTAACGTGAGGTAGACTCCTGTTTAAGAGCCCTATTCCGTTTTTGAGCCATCGGTGTAGAAGACGTCAGTATATCCTGACAGGCATTTTTCTGGCACTGCCCAGTTCTCTGATCATTTTAAGATAACTTCATACCTCCTTCTAAACCGATGCATAGGGATCTAAGAATCGGAAAGCATTGCAAAAACTGGATTCAGTTCTCCCAATAACTCTTCCCATGCTCTGTGCCCCCATATCCATTGTTTCCCTATAGATCTAATCGAATGTTGTCAAAATTTATGAGCTGCCCTCATTGCAGTGCTCTGAATAAACAAATCCAAGGGCTGCAAATTTAGAGCGCCGGATATCATGCTCATGGAACCGGTAATACCCAGACAGATAATTCTTTGCAGTATAGATAGTTTACAGCGAAAATTCTTTTGTTTCACCTTAATCCAGCACATTACGAATGCATAAGCAAGCTTCGGCCTTATGGTAGCAACATACATCCACATTACTACCTGAGGCCTAAGTCCCTATGGCAATGAAAGGGCTTCTTGTCTAGAGTAACTCATAGATATTTCGCTCCTTCGGGGCGTTTAAGAGTTGTACCGCTCATCTTTGGAAGGGAAGGTTCAGTCAGTTTCCTCCTTTTTGTAAATAATACCATTGTGGTTTTATTTGAATTTGCTGAAAGTGCATGCCTGAGGCACCAACTGTTAATCAAATCAATGGCGCATTCTGTATTTCTATACACTGTTCCGAGATGTCGACCAGCAGCTAGCACAGCCACAACATCCATATAAGCTTGAACGTGCATCGGCAAATTGTGCAGTTCACATAGTAGCGAGTTGGTCAACATACTCCCAAGAAGGTGATAGTACACTTAATTAAGGTTTCATCAACACCATGGTCTCTGCCGGTATTACTTTTGGAAAGACGCATAGTCAATTGCCCGATCATTCTCATCGCGTACTCGCCTTTCATAGTTGCGTCTTCTATCTTTGAAACCAAAGGGTGACGAGCAGGCGCACATGATTTTCCAGGCTGGTAAGCGTAACCACATGCAAAGAAACTTTCTATCATCTTTTTTTTTGATGGACAGACCCCTCGCTCTGGGCTGGAAATCCAAAATTTAGAAAATCCAAAAATAGATGACTTGCAGTTTCATCCGGGGCAGAGATAACTCATCAGATGCTGCCTCTGCCCTGGAAGTAGTGTGACGGAAGGTGTGTTTCCCCTTTATATATAATTCGTAACACGCCATGGGCATGAATTATACTCATGTCAGTTATGTAATTTTTGTTCTCCATGGAAGGAGCGGGCGCAATGGTCTGTACCGGATGTACCCTAGGAGACAGAGTCCCTACAGAGTTCCCTGAGGCCTGACCTACGTTCAGCTGATCTCGGAACGCATGAATGGATCAGCGAACGCTCGGGGAAACGCGGAATATTCATACCGCAGCAACGCACACTTCCCGGCCATGGTCATGGAAGAGCTGGCTCCTGATATACCCCATAACTACTACCTTGGCAGGGGCTCACATCACCCCTGCAAGGGATTGTCGGCGGTTCTGAAGAGGCCTAGTGCATCACGACGTGTATCGGTCATTAGCAGCTCGTTCTTCACCTAAAAATTTTCTCGTGCCTAATATCTAGGACGCAGCTATACCATCAGACGGTCAGAACTACGTGCTCAGGAACCATAGGAACATTGTATGGTAACCGGCCCGTTAAAGATCGCCAATGCTCTCTAGGGGATACTTTATAATAATAATAATCTTTGGCGCAACAATCCAATTCGATCAGGGCCTTGAAGTGTGTTAGAGAACTTCATTCACGACCGTAACGGTACACTAAAGATATAGCACCCTGTAGGCACTACTTCTACAGTTCCCCGTACCAGATAGAGAGATTCCGTCGGAGAGAAAGGAAAATCCTCCGCCAATGCGCTAATTTCTATAATAATGAAATCCACACACTCTCCCACGCATTCCAATTAGATACTATATAATTCCCGCCAAACCCTCATTTTGAACCAAATATCCGACACAACCCAACCCTTTCCTTTCTTCGAAGACACCTCTTCCCTCAAATCCCTTTACACCTACAATCCTAAACTTGCCTTACAATGACTAACTATAAATGATATTTAAGAAATCTATTGATCAAGCCCCCCTCCCTGATCATCATCATCAGCGCATAGGACAGAAGAGGTCATAACATATATGGTTGCTATACACTTCTTGGTCGGGTATGGCGTGTTAACTAAGTGTAGGTGCCATCGTTCCCGGTTCGCTGAAATTATACTTCAACTCCTTCCAGGACTTCTCGAGACGCCGCAACTCGCCCTCTCTTGTTCTGCGCCAAGTGCTCCTGAGGTGACCAACTCCTCGACCATTTCGAGACCGGGTCTTCCCACAACATGACGTAGCCAGTAATAGAATTGTCTCCCCTCTTTAATAATGTGACCTATCCATTGCCACTTCCTGACTGAACAAGATCTTTGTTCGAAATAATACCAACGCAGCACACCCTGAGCACACTTCGTAAACAAGTGTTGACGAACAGTTCGGGATCACTTTCCATGTTCTACTCGCATCAAGCAACACAGAAAGGACATCAGCATAAAACAATCTCAACTTGATCTTGGTGTTGAGATAACTGAATTTTCAGACTTTAGGTTGGTAAGCGAAAGCGGATCTAACGCAGTCAGCAGAAACAACATTTCTTAAATATTAACTGATTGACGTCTTCGATGCTCTGCCCATGGACGCAGTTAGGGTGAGTGCGTATTGGTAGTTCAGTTTAACTTCATTCAAACTCTACTCGCTTCGTTTTCCAAATCCATAGCCATTTCGCTAAAGTTCATGACCCGAGGAGAGAGCAAACAGATGTCATTTGCGTAGAAAGATATCATAGTCGATTGACCGCGTCCACGTCCTCCTCACTGTCCCAAAATGAACCGCAGAATATCGATATGATCAATAAAGGACGATGCAGAGTGAAAAGCCTCCAGCTCTCTGTTGATCAAGGATCCCAGATGTTCTTAACTGCTTTCCAGGATTATTTTAGTTAGTATTTTTGTGACACACAATGCCACAAAACGAGTGTCCCTTTTCAGAATCTCAACGAACATCCTTTTCTTCCACCCTCTGGCAAAGATTTCCGTACGAGTGGAAGTAGCATATCTGTAATAATCGCAGGTGCAGCGATTTATAACTCTGCGGGGAGTCAGTCAAGCCCAGCGTCTTTACCCCGTTCAAATGCATTGATGGTCGAAATGATTCCTTTTCTGCTTGGAGGAACAGTTCTTATCCGTATATTATGATGACTAGCAATTTCATCCACAAGAGGAGGAACCTCATCGGATGTCATACGGTTAGGAACCTTGGTGAAGTGTTCCTTCCATCATTTCAGCTGTTCGTTATCGTGGATGAAGAGTTGATCAATCACGTTCCTTACATGATCATCGAAAAGTTTGCGACCAGTTGTTTTGTCATGCGCTATACACTTCTGAAATCATCACATTCTGCAGCAACTTCCGCATCCCTGACCAGCACAGTAGCAAATTCCCTCTTGTCACGGCGCACGCTAAGTTGAACTTGCCGGGATGTCACATGGTATCGAAGTTCGAGCGCGATGCATCCACGATCACTCGCAGTGGTCAATAGAGCCTTCAGTCCCTTCCAATCATCGATTCCGCAGTTAGTCAAATTATGTGAAGCCCCACCAGGACGTAGCCGATGGCAGACCAACGCTCACGTATATTCTCTGCCATTCGATTAGCAAGGTAGCTCTCCCACTATCGAGCAACAGCTGGATCATAGAGGTGGTCGATCTTGAATGCAACTCTCCAACCTTGCGAGAAATGGCGAATGCAACAAACAGCCTCTCTTGCTACGCACATCTAGGGGACAACTCCCGAGTCTACTGCTGATCGCAAAGTGGTCAATCTGATTTCGCGTGCCGTGTCGGTTAGTTCAAACCCAACTTATGGCAGGCTCTATGCTCGAACAGAAATCCACAAACCTCCCACCATTATCGTTACGGTCGCCAAGATCATACTTCCCAATCACACGTTCGAGCAAAGTGAGAGTACACCATTCAGATCACCCATCCCGATTACATTGTCACCTTTAGGAAGCCTCCCCTCAACTGCATGTAATTGCTCACAGGAAGCATATTCCTCTACTATATCGGAGATTCCTTTTGTTGCATTGCACAATTGCACAATTGTAAAGCTCCTTAACCTGGGCCGCAATTTTGCAATCAGAAGTCTACCCGAAACCGGCTCTCAGTTCAACAGAACGCATCTTGGGGTAGCCCCCAGAAATAATCCGACACCGGATTCGCGTCTGCTACCACTCGGCTTTCCAGAGTACAAAAGCACATTTCCGCAAGAAGGAAAGGAGTACCCTCCAGAATGCTACCATCTTTCTTGGTTTAGGCCCAGAACTTCTAGTTTATATCGTTGGAATTCTCCCTCGAGTAGCGAACACTCTGGGAAGCCTCGATACAATTATCGAGGAGAGTAGGCAGATTCCAGAAACCAATCCTTTCGTTCGTTTTCTTTAGCCAAAGGTCTTCAGTAGCAAAAAAGTTTCGACATGCGGGATGCAAATTATTTCTGTTTTGGTCGCTTTTTAATACAAGCAAGGAGCACTCTTAAGTGGATTTTTAAGCAGCAATTCACTGCTCTACAATAGTTAGATAAAAAGTGCTGTTTACAAAATTTATTGCTTAGAAAAATTGCCCTCCGCGGGAGGAGAATGATGAAATAATAGGCTCAATGTTTCACGGTTGCGCTAACGTAAAATCGATGAAAATCGCCAATATCCTTATGGTTCTAGTAAGCTAAATGCGAGTCGTCCTTATCAAGTCAGTTTTATATAATGATGAAAGTATCTCCTCAGCAAATGGAGAGCGCTTAGGGTTTGGTGAAGGTTCCTGCTCAAGATCTGAGGAGGACTCGATTGATTCTAGGTCAAGAGGAACTTAAGTCGTCGTTCATCAACAATTTTACGACCTGTTATTTTGTATATATAATGGTATTCCTATATAGCTATATAGTCATGTGTACACTTGAAAAGGAAAATATGAAAAACAAAGATAATAAGGGAAAAATATAACCAAATGGATAGATTATGTTCAAGCACCATCATTATGAATATTGAACGGACGTTAACATATCTATCTTCATCTGAGATTTATCCAATTTAAGTGGGAAGTATCTCGTGAAAGCGGAATATACTTCTCCGATAAAATTTCCGTAGATATTCTCCTTGCATACAGCCATGAAACTGCATATCGTCCGCTCAGAGGAACGGAGGAACCCGGAATTCTCTAATACCGTCGTCACCTGATGTCAGTACTTAAGCGCACAGTCAATAATTTTTCGGCCTCCTTCACTTCAACTTCTTCCGATACATGACACTCTGCACACTTCCATAGTGTTGACTTCGATTTTCTTCCGAAAAAATATTATTATTCAACTTCACTTTGTCGGACATTTTTCCTTCTAACTCTGAATTTCTGCCTTTTCCCATATCCGCCTATGGCTGGCTCCGTACTCAGTAAAGGGTAATGCTCCATTCGATGGCTCTTTTGCAAGCTTCGTTCGCCTTCTTGGCAATATATCCTTGTCATGCTTTCTGAATGTTTGCTCACAAGTAAAAAAACGCTGTTAGGGTATGTTACGTGCTGATTTTTTCATATTACGTCCGTGACGTATTCACTATCGGAGTCACTATCCACCGGGAACACGGGTGCCTTTTTTCGGTAATCTCATCCCAGGCATCATCACGCTACCGCTGGGGATATCAATACTGCACGGAGACGATTTTTCCGATTGCTGAACGGCTCAGGATAACGTTGTTGTCGACATTTTCGTCGTCACAGCTGTCATTTCCGATGGAATCAGGATTCTCTTTTGATGTTATTTTTGTCTGAACTGTTTTAGGACGAATTGATATTGACATAGAGAATGCGTTCTTTGTTCTGCTGTATCCAGTTAAGTACTGATACTGAGAAGTGAAAGGAAATTCAAATATTCAAAATAGTTTCGTTTGGTTTCGTTTGCAGTAGAATTCAAGATTATGAATTTAGGAAGGCAAACAGCACATGCTATGTTCAAGAATTCAAAACCAAATATCGTCATTTTTGACCTAGTTGTCTCCTGCATAGTACGCCGCAGTTCCGATTCAGATTATAGAAACAGGTCGGAATGCCTTGGGTATGAAAACTTTGGGTCTATCTTATGCGAGGTGGTGGTCCTTAGGACACTCATATTCTTCCCTGCTTACTGTAAGAAGCGAGTAAAAGGGACAAAAATTTAAGAGCTACCAAACTGCAAATTTTGAAACTCGGACAGGAACTCCCGGCTACGACCTTTCCTTATCGCAAACGGACGGAGATTATTTTCTGAAACGTGCGCATTCTCCTCGACGATGGTAGTCAAGGTCCTCAGAATGCTCGCTGTCTCCAATTCGGACATTCCAATAATAGAAGCTGCATGTTTTGGGCCTAAGGGAAGTAGGCTGGTGGGATTGTGGAGAGTACTCCTGTCCCTCTCTCGGCAATATTCCAAGTCATACCAGACGCGAATCCGGTGTCGGGTTGCTTCTGACAGCTACCGCAAGGCGCGCGATCTCTTTACCTGGGAGCCGGTTTCTGACAGACTTCCAACTGGGAGCCGGTTTCTGACAGACTTCCAACTGGAAGCTTCTGGTCCTGATTAAGGAGAATCACAATTGTACAGTGCTGTGTACGGAAACTGCCCATGTAGTGTAGGTGAGACTTCCTAAAGGTGACATCTGAATTTTAAGGTAAGCTCTGACAACACCTTCCTCGGCCATGTGGTGGGGAATCACGGTTTTGGAGTTAATGGTGGGGGTTTCATGAATTACTGCAGCTTCCGGTCTGGAACTGTCTGAGCGTTCAGACGCTTATAATCTCCGCATGGCCGCCATTCGCTGCAGCGGAGAGGATCAACAACTGTTTGATGGTCTACAGATCCCCTGTTTCATCAAATTTTCGAACTCTCTCTTCGCAACAGCAAGCTGCTGAAGTGAAAAAGGAAGCACTTCTGAGAAGATTGGAGAGCCGGTGGTATTGATATTCTGATGCGCATCGTGCTTCACCGACTTGGAGTCGGTGAAGCGAAGTTGCGAAACTTTCGGAGGAATGCCCAAACGAGTTTGCGGGGTCTATTAAGGTCATGTTCTGCAAGTCAACCAGCAGTCCATAGTGACACAGAAAGTCTGCGCCTTATATAGGGATGCTGATGTCCCCCAAAATGGAACGCCATGAAAACGTACAGCGGAGTTCGAGACTCACGTCCACCTGCCTATAGCCATATGTGTTGATGTGGGATGAGTTTGCGGCCGCCAAATGCAAGTTTTGCAGAATAGGGTTCTTCGGACGGAGTATAGGGAGAACCGACACCTTAGTGCTCGTGTCGACTAGGAAGCAACGCCTGCTTAGGAAGCCGAAAATTGCAAGGAGAATTGGTACTGCGCTTCGGGTAGCCACCACCGATACACTCAGAGAATCTAGTTTTTTGTTGAACCAAACGTACGTCCTGTGGTACATTTAGTCGCTTTAGCTCCGTATTTCCGATAGTACCAACAAATAGTCGAGGCCGTTGAGGGTCCTGGCGTGCGACTACCCGAACGCCCCTTTCGGAAAACGAATCTCAATCGTGATTGCGATAGAGATGCACCTACCGAACGCAAAGTACCAACCGTCGCAGCGAGCTTGGTGACCGCGTCAGCCAATATCATCACCATCGACTTTAAGTTCTCAATTTCCCGAATCGTGTCCCAGAAAACTTTCGCGACCACGGGGCGTGCGTACACCTTGTCCGCTGTAGCGGCCAATACCTCTAGCAATTCGGAGTCCGCGCAGGCGAAAATGGCGCGTGTGTTCTTCGGGAGTCTTTGAGGCCAGACGGACTTCAGTAGCTTAGAGCCAACCTTATCCCCACCAAATTACCTCATTTCCCGAAGCAATTGGCCGGGCCTAAAGACGGCTCATTCGGCAAGTCATTAAGCTTTGTCTCCTCACTCGCTGAAAGGCGTCTTATAACTGCTCCTTCAGGTGGACGTATGAGCAGGCACGTCCGAAACAACAATCTCTATGGTCTCCTCCTCGAGACCGATTAAGGCTTGCTGCCCCTGACAACGACCCTCCGTTGCCTTTTCGCTGATGTGTTAACCAAAACCCGCACCAAATTAGTTATAGATGAAATTGCCGTTTGGTTAGAAATGCTGCATGTGGCGTAACTATCGACGGGGTCACGACTCTAGGGGATATTTTCAATATTCTTTCCATATTACGTTATAACTAAACTTAAGTCTAACCAATAATGTATTTTTAACTAAATTTAAGAAATCAATTTATGTTGAAAACCAACAAAGTGAAGCCGGCGGACGAGACTACACCGAGAGTAATCTTTTTTCTGTGTACAAAAATGTCATTCCTGACATTTGTCCTCCTGTTGATGCCGACCATCTGTTGAAGATACTGCGGCCATTAATACAGCGGCGGAGGCGAATCTACAATGGCGCCTAAGTCCTCTATTGGACCGTCACAGGTTCGTGGACCTTGGGTAAATGACGCTGAATTTATAAAGAGAGCCAGGTAGAATTGGACTGAAGTTAAACACTAATAAAACGGAGGTCCTCAGTCTTACGGGTCATTGTTCTCTCTCTATCTCTATTAATGGGCAGAGCATTAAAGTCGTTGATTAATATGGTATAACTTGGAAGTATGGTTTCTGCCGACAATGTCACCGAACTGTCCCATTGTCAGCGCTAGATCCACTTTCGTTGGCTCATGTAAAATATATAAATGGAGCTATCTCAGCACCAAAATCAAACTGAGAAAGTTCTAATGTTCTTTCTCTATTGCTATATGGGAGTAACGCATGAAATGTGGCCCCCACTATTATTCTAAGGCTGCAGGCCATCGTGAGTACTTGTCAGCGACATGTTGTCAGGGTATGCTGGCCTGACACTATTTCAAACCAAGGACTTGATCAGCTCCAAGGCCAATTACTGGCGGACAAGATGATTGGTAGGTGGAAGTGGCAACGGATGGCTCACACATTAAGGAAGCGCCAAAACTCCATTGCTGCCTACGTCATGCAGGGGAACTCACACTCTTTAGATGGATGTGAGTGGGTCGCTTAGAAGCACTTAGGGTAGAATAGCAGGGGCAGTAGTTTGGGCGATGCTGTAAGATTAATAGTTTCGTTGTTTAATACTCCAGCTTCTGCGGTTACTTCATGATTACGTGGAACATTAGTTATCAAAGATGGAGGCCAAAATTCGCAATCTTGGTACCCATTTACAGCTTGCGCCATGGTGAACGGTTTTTGTTAAAACCATCCGAAGAACAATTCCGCAGACATCCAACCTAAATCTCCTCTCCTTGCTTCTGGGGCTGTTTTGGGCATTGATTCCTCTTGTAGGGAAACACCATCGTAGGACATGTATTGCCTCCACTGACGATGAAGCATGCTTCCAGTGTAATAGTAATACCCCTATCCGCAGAAATTAAGGCCTCTCTGTTCTCAACCTACGTTCGCTATAATTTTTTATTTTGTTTTGGACACCCCAGTCTTTGCCAACTCCTTGTTTTTGGTGCTTTCATATGCTAGATTGTAAGCTAAGACCTTCAGTTCGGTTGTTAATCCGTAAATTCGGCTACATCTTGTAGATAATTACGAAGCTCCTGTTTTTCATCTTCTGTAAAAGTGGGCTACGTTGAGTCAAGGGAAAACTTTATGTTCGTGGATGAAGAAGCATCCAAGTTCTTGTGAGCTGTCTTGATTTTTCGGTATACTGAGAGCTCTAAGATCAGCACAATTCCAATGTTATCCTCGGAAATTGCCTTTGCAGTTACTACAAATGCAGCTTTTGTGTGATAAATGTTTCCCTAAGCTATCTCAGCGCAGACCATCCACAACATTAATGCTACGAGCTCTTCTTCAATGCCTTGAGCTTTAGGGATTTTATGTCTAGATCGTTCAACTTCTTCAATTAAATTGGCACGAGATTCAATCTCCACGATTTCTTCAGGGATCTTGGTAGACTTTCAACCCGACACGTCCTCCGAAGAATCCTTCTCCCGTTTTCCCGTTAGCACGTCAACCAAGGTATTACCAAATCTGTAGTTGATGCAACACTTGTGGTTTTTGATTAAATTCAGTGATCGGTCAGGCACACCGATTGTGAAAGTTATCTTTGCCGCTTCGCTTCTAAATATTTTGCAGTCTCCATCATTGCGGTTCTATGGCCCGGATGTATCATCCCCAACAAATGCCAATTGGTAAAAGAGGGACGAAGCTGGCTACGGTTTCGTACCAGGGTAGAAGCAACTCATCAGACGCTACCTCACCTCTGCCCTAGGAGCAGCGTAACCGAAGCGACTGGCAGATGTTATACGCTCCCCTTTATAATTCATGACCCTACTCCCAGGGCAGAGGTGAGACAGTCTCTCATGAGTTGCCTCTGCCCTGTTACGAAACCGTAGCCGTCTTCGTTCCTCTTTTACTTTTTGAACCTTAGGTGTTAAATTCAAAAAGAGGAGTTCGTGGTCCATAAAGAGTGGGAGCAAGTTGTTCTCCATTTGGTCCGGTCCGGCATCAAATGGATGCGGACTTAGGACTCCCCATTTCCCAGAAAAAAAATACTAATAGTTTTGCAATGGTAATTTAGGGATGGTAATCCTAAACGAGTCCACCGTCTCCTTCAGCGCGCAATATTGTTACTCGTCGAAAACTTATCCGGCAAACACAAGCTCCTCCCCAATGATTTTCTACTTTTCATGAGTTACTAGTTACTCCGGAAATGATTTCACACTAGGATAACTGACGCCGTTTATTCTCCTACCTTCGCCCTTGCCTTACCCGATGTGTCCTCCTCCTGAATTTCTTAGGAGGATGCTTCGTGCAGGCTGATCTCTGCTGTTCTCCTCTTGTTTGATTCCGCTGTTGAATATTTAGCTTTATTATGAGCCGTCTTCCCAGAGTTAGCTAGTTCAGGGTATGGCTACCACCATGTGCTAACGATCTTCACCATAGAGATCGTACCTGTAGAATTGAAATTTGCCTTAAACCGGACCGAGGTATCGAGAACGTAAGGATGAATGACGATAACTCGTTCGTTCCTATGATACAACTTGGTATCAGCGGTTTTGAAACCCGAATCGTACCTCGCATCTATCTCAAACTCTCATTTATATACATATGCATGTATGTCATTATATAAATAGCACTTTCCTGGAAAGTTTTACGAAAAACACATATTCCAAGTTGCTATTAGGACTTGCTTCCCAATTTAACTTTGTTATAGCTAGAACCACGTCAGTCTTCGCCGCTTTTAGATAATCACGTTGAAGCGCAATAGTCCAGCACACAGAATACCAAACTAAGCGCTCTTATCAAATACATTATGCTAAGTAAACTCATGATTTTTAATAGCCTACGAGAGTGAATTATGAAACTAACTGAGTTCGGCAACCATTCATCCCTGACGACTTCACTCACCGTTGAGGGACAAGAGGACTAATTAAAGTATTTTCAATGGCACTCATTCAGCTACCGGAGCGACGTACATACATCCTGCTGTCTCCACCGGCAATTAGCCCAACCTAGTGAATACATTCCTCCTTAACTTTCACTAACTTTTACTATTACCTCACCTCATCTCCTGACCGTATTATCACCAAGGATTGGATTATAATTAATGGTAACGAGTAGCGACCTTAGAAATCTCCATTTCACTAACTTCCATAAACTTCGCTTTGAAAATTATGCAACTTCCACAAGCTTTGCGCTCACAATGTTAAATTTTCCCTGAAATGTTTTTCTAGCAGTGTTTTCGCCGGTTGCTGGCGTTTAGGGTGGTTTGTGGGTGGAGAATTGCCACTCATTCAGCTCAGTAGGATCCTCTCCCACTCGGGCTTGTCTATCTTAGATCGAATGAAAGTTCTTCAAGCCGCTGCCGTTGATTTTAATCAAAATGAAAGTCGTTTGTTCGAGACAAAGATAAATATTAATATTCTCTTTGCTCCATGGTTAATTTTATTACAAATTTAGACGGACGAAATGGACGAATGGCGGCCACGAGGAAGTGCTTCTGGCTTTTTTAATAACATTGAAATAGACATGAATAGCGGGGCTATTAGCAAAGGAAATCTAGGAAAAAATATCCTTGTAGAGTCATTTTAAGAAATTATTTTTCGCCCCTTATTACGGAGGGAAGCAAATTAATAATGTCTTTTGAGGAATTCCTTTGAGACAAGATGAGATGTTGCGATAGCTGGGATATTGGTAAACATGTATCGAATTCAAAGTACAGACTTCAGAGCGAATAACGACCAAAACTTTTCAGGTTCCAGTTTCACTCTATCTTTAATGGATGGCAGAAAGTCGAATCCCATACTTTCAAGTACTTCATGTTGCTCGGGATGACTGAAATAAAGTAGGAGACCATGAAAAGATTCATTAGTGCTGAAATGAGATGATAATGGACAGCTACCTTGGACTAGTAGAGACTGGAGGGTAATTTCTTTAAATAAACTTCAATTTATAGTTGCTTATTTATGAAAGTAAGATGGTTTCCATAGGGGAGAGGAAGAAGTTGAATTTTTCTGGTTTATCATATTTGTGGCAAAAATGTTATGGTGGTTCGATGAAGTTCGGTTGGTAACTAATTAATGGACCGGGAATCTTTGTTTCTATACCACAACTGGATTTTGAACTCAGGAGAGCGGATTGGCAGCATCGGTTTTCAAATATCGGTAGTGCTATCAAGCCGTAGTACAAGGGAGACCCTTACTATCACAATAAGACCTCTGACTTTCCACACAAAACCTTATTAGGATCAAGTTGGTGCTTGTCTGTCCGTCTGTCTAAATGTCTTTTTTTTGCCGATGGAAGGTGCTAAGCTTCAAAAGCTACCGCAGGCTCCTTCCACACGGTTATGTGGGACTCTTAAGTACCCACTAAAACCACCTCCTTCTCCTTCCACTCTCCGCGCGGGACTCCCATTTGGTAGTATATCGCGGGGGAATTTATTCTGTGCTCATGTGTTTCCATCGCGTTCATTCTTTCGGATTACTTCTTCCCGTCTAAGCTTTTTTCCGATGACAAAATTTGGGGACTTTGGGCAATATGGCGAATTATCACGCCCTAGTCGATACAGATATGCTCGACAGCCTCCGTGTCCGCTCAAGAATTGAGTATCTACTTCGTCGTGGGGTCGCGCGCTTCATTTTCGGATATCCCATATGATGTTATGAGTCCAACTGCCTTTTTCTGACTCGTCCCACTTCTCTTCCCATTCCGCGACAGTTTCAGTTTGTGCGGACTGTCGCCGACGGGCAGGAAATTCTCCGGTGAGATACGTTCGATCGTAAATTCGTTGTATTTCTTTCGCCAGAGTCTCAATCGGGACCATTCCTGCTATCATGCAAGCTGCTTCATTGTTCTCTAAGCGCAACATGTTCGGAATTCCCCTAATGCGATACGCAGTTCCAATCTTCTCTTATTTGCTATATTTTTCAGTGCATCTGGCCATAATGGAGCTGCATACAGTAGGAGCGAACTGACCACCTTCGAAATAACGAGTCGACGGCTCGGTGTTGGGCGACCTATATTTGGTAGCATCCTCGCAACCAGTGCTCCGATGTTATATGCCCATGCAATCTGAGGTTTAACCTCTGTTCAATCATTACACCTGAGTACTTAAGTGGAGCCTTGGAATGAATTGTTTGCGTTCCAACTTTGATATTCATGGAAGTGCACTTTCTCCGGTTGGTAATAAGTACTACTTCGGTCTTATGATCAGCGATCTGTAGACCAGCATTCTCTAACCATTCTCTAACATTCTCGACTTCTTCGAGAAGGCGTGCAACAACCGTCACACCAATATCGTTCCCGAAACCAATGGAGGCCACACCAGTAGGAAGGTCTAGGGTCAGTACTCCGTTATATATAATAATCCACAAGAGTGGCCCTAGGACAGACCCTTATGGAACTCCGCATGTCGTTTGGTATGATTTCATTCCTTCATCTGATTCGCAGCACAGAATCCTAGCGATTAGGAAGTCGGCAACGACACGCACCAGGTACTTCGCCACGCCTAAGTTAAATAGGGACTCAAGTATCTTGCTCCATCTACGGAATTGAAGACATTCTTCACATCAAGTGTAATCATTGCTCAATATTTGCCCTCGTCGAGTGCGGTCTTAGCTGTGTTAGCTACTAGGACAACAGCATCCGTTGTAGACCTCCCCTTTTGAAAACCGAATTGATTCTCAGAGAGACCGCGGTCCTTTTCAGCAATTGGAAGTAATCTGTTATAGATTACTCGTTCGAATAGTTTGCCAGTATTATTTAAAAGGCATATCGGCCTGTAGGACGAAGCTTCACCCAAAGGTTTGTTTGGCTTGAAGACTAGTATTAATTCCTGTTTCTTCCATTATGTAGGAAATGGTCCTTCTTTAAGGCATATGGTGAACGCCTCGGCAAATATATTTGGAGCTATTTTGACTGATGCCTTGAGAGCTTTATTGGGGATGTTATCCAAGTCAGGTGCTTTATTTCCAACAATTTTATCCGCAGCTTCGAGAACCTTCTTTTCACTTACCATGGGAACTTCGGCGGTGTCTATCTCGACAGTGGGAAGGTTAGCGGTACTCACATTCGGTAGGAAAAGATGCGTTACTATTTCATTAAGCAGACTTTAACTTTTGATATTTTGTTCTTATAGGCGCCACCCCAGGGGTTCGTTCCCCATATATATGAATGGAGGGTGCAACATTTTTTTTTATAGGATATGGCCATGTTGGGTACCAAACGAAAGGGCTCAATTAGTACTTTTCGAAACTGGTTCCATATTTGATGTCGGGTGAAACATAGGGAGTGAGGGCTTGAAATATGGTCATCAAAAAGTGTAACAGGTCTCGTTCTCAGAACCTATCCAACCAAAAACTCAGAAAAAAAAACACAGTGGTGCATCTATACGAAATCTAGGCCCTAAAATACATCCGGTTCCGATATCTCCACAAATAAAGTTCATAATAGTATATTTCCACATTTTAGAAATTATGTCCATCGTAGAAGTACACAATTTGCATGGCAGGAGTGTAAGGGATAACATAATGCACAATTTGGTAAAGTTTGAAGAAAATCCAACTATTCTTAACAAAGTTAGATATATATATGCTTTTGCGTACGAAGTAAGTCGAAAATATGGGTACAATCAATTTATATACGTGCAAATATATGTACAGTATTTGGGAATAGGCAGTTTGTTTGTTTAGGGTGAGGAAAATATCTATGGCTGTAATATGTACGTATGGCTTGTAGTTGTAGAAAAATGTGCGTTGAAGTCTCTTACATAAGATGAACACAAAACCTTTATAGCTGAAGCGCGAGCTTCCGGTATTCCGACTTGTTCTGGTGTTAGACTTAGTTTCGCTACAAAACCATATTGTAATTTTCGCCTCTCCTTATATCCCATGAACAAGTGCTTTAGGGAATTTAGTTGCTTGGTGCTGAGAGGAGGTGACCTATTTCGGTCGCCAAATCCCTTAGTTGACATTTATATGACTAAATAATATTAGAGAGATCGTTTGAGAGTTGTGATAAGGTGGGAGAAATGATCCTTCAAGCTAGTCTATAAGAAAAATCCCTTTGTGGGAGAAATTTTCCTATCCGCATGAACTATTCCGTCCCAAGCAGTAAACGCGTTCTCTCGCTTCTGGGAAGTCTCCTTTCCTACTGTCTTCATATGTTCTCGTTCTCACGGGAACCGATAAACTCATCCAAACTCATTCAAGTCAAGTAAATATTTCTTATAATCAGAGTGCCTACTATGGAATTGTGTCAGTGGCAGAGCATAGCCTATTCTAGATTCGTTTATGTTTCGCAGGATTTTTGTTGGTAGATGTGACACTACCCACTGCAACTGGAATAAATTAGCAAATAAAATCTAATGTGAGATGTGCCCATTGGCGGAACACTAACATGGCAGATATTTCGTGAATTCTGCTTCCTCATCACAGGAGACTGCAGGATTCCTATTCAGAACATACGCCCAGCTATTGAATTAGCCTAGCTAGAATGCCTATAATACCTCTTTAAGTCTTCTTGGTCCTCGGTGGGATATGCTTCACAGTATATTTGTATTTGTTCGGTTTTGACAGGAAAAGTGTAATATGTCTTATAACACTCAAGCTATGGGAAGCTTGTTTTCAGTTTTTAATAACAGCATCAACCAATGCTACTGAATTTGGTGTGGAAGATCTTAGTAGATGCCCCCCCCCCCCATTACGTTTCAGAATAATGGGGACCTAAGAAGCATGAGGTATTACAACAACTGGATTCAGTCCTCCCAATATCCCTCTAATCCTCTATGTCCCACACGTTAATTGTTTCTCCATAAGCCTGGAGGATTTAGTCTTTGAGCTGGTCTCATTGCGATGCTCCGAATATATATATCCACATATGTCCTCGGGGGTCGTCTGCGATTTTTAATGGCTCGCTTACCATACGGGGAGTGATATCCCTGAGAAGCCTGAGTAAGCAGCTCTCTCTCCCTAGCAAGCGGTATATTTCCGTAATAGGTAATAACGACAGCTTTCTACCGACGGGGTAATGTGCACGAAGCTGTGGTGGTATTTGTGACGTATATCAAGAGTCGACCTCTTCGGGAGCTGGTTGGGTAGTGTGTACTGAACTATTGCTCCGAACGAGCATTGATTCGTCTGTGAGTTTTGAGGTTATCTAAGTGTAAGTCAACCCTCAGCGAACTGGGGTAAGGGCAGGTTAGGACACCAGGATGCCCATATAAGGAGCAGGTCTAGCAAAGCGACGCGACCGGTGGTGTGGGAACCGCAATTCCAATCCCCTCCAGTGCTTTAGTTCCGAAGAAAAGCCCCTTAAAAATCGCTAGACCGAAGCAAGTGGATTCAGACCCAAACCAAGTGGAAGTGCAGTCGACTATCCTAACTACAACACTATAGGAAAGGCTTGAATAGAAAATCAGTAACGGAAAAGACGACGGAACAAAAAGTACAAGACCTTCGCTCTGCCGCTTGCACTCCTACTCTACTGCTCTGCGGCAAGCGCCTTTGGGGCGACCCACCAGAAGAGCCTTCCTATCACAGTGCATTTGAGTGCCAGGATCAAGTTCATCTTTTGGGATATTGGTCAGACCAACCTACTGCGATGTTACGACGCAGACAGGTGTTTTCGAAGGTTTGGAGCTCCTGAATAGCTGTGGAATATGTGCTACTTCCATATAGGAACACAAAAAAAAAGCACCAGCAAAGAACAATCTCAATTAGATCTAGGTGTTGAGATAGCTGCATTTCGTGATTTTAGACAAGGCAGCGAAAGCGGATTTAGCGCTGTTAATGCATAGGGTGACATCCAGTATGGTGCCAACGACGGCAGAAACCATGCTTCTCAGATAAAGAAACTGACAAACGCCTTCGATGCTCTACCTATTAATGCAGATACGTAGTGACGAATTTAGTAGAGTACGTGTTTATCCGTTATAGTCCAAATCCGAAACCATTTGGTCAAGGCCCATGATCCGGTGATAGAACAAACAGATGTCATCGGCGAAGTTGAGGTGTTTGATAACAAGAACGAATAGTATCGGCGACAAGATACAACTCTCGGCGGACTTCGCTTCGGAACTCAAAACTCTCTGAAATTTTATCTCGGTCCAAGCGACATTGTGCGCCATTATATTTCGCTCTGATAATACCTATTAGTTTCTCCCGAATGCCCTTCCTGCATAGAGCACTCCAGATACACTCGCTGTCCACCCTATCGAAAGTTTTCTCGAAATCGATGAAGAGCAGGTGCAGCGAAGATCAACACTCCGTGCCATGTTTCAAAATGATCCATAGCGTGTTGATGTGGTTAACACAAGAGCGGAAACCAGCTGTCAGAAGCAATCCGACATCGGATTCCAAAGTGCAAAAGCACATTACCTCAAGAGGGACTAGTCTCCAGAGTTGTACCATCATACTTCGGTTAGGCCCAAAATGTACATATATCGCTGGAATTCTCACTCAAGTTGAAGAAAGTGAACATTTCGAGGACCCTCGCTATCGTTGTCGAGGAGCGTTCCCACATTCCAGAAAACAATCATAGTCCATTTTAGATAGTCAAAGGTCATAGCCGTGAGGTCAGTCCTTATTCGAGGCTTTGCTCACGTTTCGGCAGCAATAAAGTTCCAAAGTTAGCAGACTTCTAGGGACAAGCAGGGAAAACTTTGAGCATATTCTTAAACCTCAACTAACAGGGCATATACCAAATATATCCGTATATATGCTCAGTAGTGTTCAGCAATCTCTAACGGGTCGCTCAGGACTGGGACTGGTGCCCGAGGCACCTGAGTAAAAAGCGTGTGTGTGTGACTCCCCTGTCTAACGAAATATCCTAGATACGTTTATATATAGCAGAATTTCCGTTAGTGGATGTGATGCTTCCTGTCGCAATTGGAGTACATCATCACCAAATATCTGATGTCTCATGCGTCCAAGGCGGGGCACTCACATAGAAACTATCCCGTGGATCCCGCTCGCTCTTCAAATAGCTTCTCTTCTCTGGCATTGCAGTTGCTATTACCCCAACAAAAAAGTAAAGAGTTCTTATCGCAACCAATTAATTATGTATTCACTACCATATCCCTTAGTTCTTGTGTCAATGGAGGAGATAAAGAATCACAGGGTAAATAAGCAGAGGCAACTATGATACCTGTAATTAGATCTTGCACATAGAACGGTATTAGCATGTTTGCCTCTAGACATAAAGACACGAGCTCTCGGTCTTATGGTTATTTCATCGTAAAAATCCTAGCTCCTTAACTGACTCAATGTCACAGGTTCTATTAAATCGAACCCGTGGGTTTGGCACCAGAAAAATATAGGGGCGGTCCTGAACTTTGTCAGTCTGGCTGCCAGCAGATGGGAGAAGGTTTTGGCATGATGCAGGTAATTTTATCCAACCTTTACAGCTTAGTGTATTGTATAATAGAAAATATTTGGAAGTGCATGCTATGGTCGGCAGGTGACCATAAAGGACCTCATCTCGCAGAGCATTCCACTTAACATCGGTATCCAGTGTTTACATAGATCCGATCACACAGACTTTCATCAAGTCAGCTCTGTTCACATCTCTGGCTTCCCTTTTTTCCGCCTATTCCGTAAATGGTTTAGAAGGAGTTATTAACAGGTAGGATTTACTCGGTAGTCCCTTCGCCAGAGCAATCGCCCATACGGAGGCTCCGCCACTGTATGCACTAAACTCCACTCGCAGTATCATTGTGGGAAAGCACACCGAAGATGCTGCATCTTAACCACCATCATTGCTCTCTCTCGCTATCAAAATGTAGGTGATGCTGCACAGTTTCCTGATGTGATTGAATTTCAATCTATCCAGGAAAAAAATAAGCACTATATGGTGACTGTCTCTCAACTTAAGACTTTTTTGGTTCACTTTGAACACTAAGCTGAAATCCTCCACGTTTATAGATTGGTCCTTACTGGCATTCATGAACTCTACCTTCCAGTATCCGAAGTCCATGCTTGAGAATTCATCTGCTTCCTCCCTTCGACAGTCACGTATCCAACATCTGAAATGTTCTGCCCTGTGCAGCTCGGTTTTCACAATATTGAATTAGGACCGACCGCCAGAACTCAAAGCTGGGATTACCTGCTGGAACCACTTTAAGACAAATTGAGAAGCGCATCCCGAAGACCTTGACTGTTAAAAGTTTGGCTGCGTTCTAGGCTACAATACTTTTTCCACAGGCATTTCCGGAGGATAGCAAATTGCCTTCCGGACATTTTTCCACGGCAGCCGTCAGAAATGTGGCTGCAGCTTATGCATACGTCCTCTTTGCTAAAGCGGGATTTTTTAGGAAGTGGGGCAAGAAAGTCCAAGTAGGGTTATTTAACGGGACTCAGTCTCTTATCCTAACATTTGAATGAAATTGGAGTGGTGGTTTTGGCTACATACAGCCAATGTGAGGGGGGGAGGGGGAAGACGGTCATACACTTCCAGTGCAGCTGCCCCGCCCCATCAGACCTTAGCATGGTTTTCTTCACCGAAGAGTCTTTGCATTCTCTATCTCTCCGCCGTAATCATCACAGACCAGGGAATGTAATTCCAATCTACTCTCTTCTCGGAGCTCGGAAAGCCCCTGGCATACCAGCCGCAGTTCAATGGGATGCTAGAACGTTGGCATCGGATGCTGAAGGCGGCCATTATGGTCCGCAATGAGTCATCCTGGTAGCAGGTCTTGGCTTTCGTACTACTTAGTCTCCGTACAGTCGTCCTCGAAGAGTTTGCTGCCAATCCTGCTGAGCTAGCGGACGGAAAGAACCTACGACTCCCTGGCGACCTGGTCCTCGCCCAGAGAGACAGCCTTGGAGGGATCGGATTAATGCGTCTACTACGAACGGCTGTTCTCAGATTCAAGCCACCCTAAAAATCTCGTCATACAGCAATCAATACCCTCGGAAAACTCAAATTTGACACTAAGCTCTGGTGAGGGCTGATGCCCTCTGGATGCCACTGCAGCCACCAGACGAGAGCCTCTACAAGCGCCTCGCCGAAACTCCTAGGTTTCAGCTGGGGCGGAGTGCTGTGGCGGAGTGATATCGGGCATCCGGAGAGAGCGCGGCCGTCCACGAGGCCCAAGATGGCCGACGAATACGTTTCCCCAATTGAAATCCTAAACGATAAGAGAGTGTATTCACTTATAGTATCGTATGAGGTAGTCTCAGCAGGAAAAAATATCACACTATCAGTAGCTATTGCTTTCGAGGTTTAAGTTCGACGAAAAGGTCGCTTTCTACTTTATGTCTCAGAACATTTTCATGGAATGCAATGGAGAATTATGTAATGAAGAAACGAAAGCAATAGGAATTGGTTTATGGAACCCTGAACTGCTTAGGAATTTGCATTGAAAAAAATATGCGTAAATGTATACCTTAGTACCATGTGCTCATGTTAGATATTATTATAGTCCTCATTCAGGTCATTGCAACCACAACCTAAAAATAATCTTTTTCTGAACTACCTTGATACGGTTGTGCATATAAAAGTGAAAGTGTATTAAATTAAAGCACGGCCCTTGAAATATATAGCTGAAGCTCTCAAACTCCTTTTAATCCTGCAACCATGCACCGGTTACGAAGCCATATAAAGCCACGCTTTACGAATTTGTGAAAATAGAAAGTGTTCACACTTTCCAAAACTAGGCACAATTATAAAATTCACGCGGGAGTAACACACGCTCCAGTTTCACTTTAGTTTCATTAGCAACAATACTAGGAAGCAAAAAACTGGGTCAGGCTTCATGTCAAAAGGAAAAGAAACAATTTCAATTAACGAGAATGACGTTAAATGTCAAGGCTGAGGTTGCGAAGGTAAGGTCAGATGATTGAAAGCTCTGCCACGAAATTAAAATTATGAAGGAAATGAGAACAGGAAGTGTAGGCTTCGGTATCGCAGGGATATTTGATTACAAGAAGGAACGTTTATATACCTATTTCCCACAATTGCCTTCTATCAAGGATATTCGACCTAATTAAATGGAACGTGCTTTGCATAAATGATCGGCGTACCTTATGAATGTCCCTTGTCAACCACGATAATTACAAGCTAATCCACTCCTAAGCTGGTTGAATTCATCCATGTAAAGCTCCCTAAGCTGCTAAATCCTTTCTGGAAACTCGTCAAAGCAAAGCCATACATCCACATTCCTCCCCATACACCAGTATCGCCAGTATCGTGAAAAGAATGATGCATCAAAGTATTTCCACGTCTCCTTTTATTTATTATCTCTCCTCAAAAACTCATCCGCAAGGAGATTTAACTGACTGCATGCGAGAAATATCCTTTTCGCCTTATTTGCACTGGTCAAAAGCGTGTGCGATTGCAGCTTACATTCCACTTAAATTAATTCAAACCAACGATAAAAGGAATTTGAAAGCAGCTTGCACTGGTTCCCGTGCATTTTGCATGCCGCTGCACGAATGCAGGGAAGCTACTTGTGATCCATGGGATTGAAGTGTCTGTGTATTGGGTACCAGGATAAAGGATGAATGAAATGAAGGTATTAGAAAAATGGTCTTGCTTGAACGTTATACGTTATTAGTGGGGGTGTTCGGTTGAGTTGGGATTTTATTGTGTCAGGAGGAATTTTCGATGTACAGTCCAACGATTAGAGGGTTCTATTGACTACTATTGGTTGACCACCTACATTGCGGAGGTAAATCAGGAATGTATAGAGTACAGAGAGGAGCTGTTCGAACGTCTGTTGAACATTAAGTGGAATCCTTCTGATATCAAAAGATTTTCCTTCAAAGCTTATTCGAAAGAATGACTGAGCAGGTATTCATTTTCCTCGTGGTTTACTCATTTCGATACAACATTATTGTTTAATGGTGCCATGGCCGAGCTCCAGCATGGTTCTGTTAAAGTTTATCTGTGTCTAACTAATGAAGATTTATCAGTAGACATCATTACTTTTTAGGAAGCCATAGTCTAAATTAAATAATTTGTTTACGTACTGTAGCAATTAGTGTTTGAATTCGTCAACGATAATCTAAAAATTAGATTTCTCTATAACGAATGTTGGACAGTGAACCATGATATGCTCAGAATCCAGGACAATTCGACGAATCACCATCAATGTTTTGGCTTCCGGCAGCTACAACTAGGTGATCTGCAATTCACAGCCGGGATCCAGTACCGACCCCTGCGGTACCCCATAGTGGGGATACATTCTTTGAGATCCTCATCCGTTCCGTATCAGAGAGTTCCTCCTAATAGGGAGTTCTCGACCAGACTCGCAAAATATCCAAGAACACCTATGACAGCCAATGCCTCTTTAATTCGTTTCCGTTTTGCGAAATTGATTTCGCTTTGGACATGCAATTTGAATACAACCCAGCAGCCACAGCAACTCAGTGCGTAATTTGGCAAAATCACCACCATGCTTATTGCATTCACCGTAAGGCGACGGAATTAAAATGTATACTGGCGTCCCGGCAGGCCATTACCGCCTTTAACTATAGTTAGGAGTTTGTTGTAGATGACTCTCTCCATCATCTTTCCCATTATATCCAACATCTGAGATCGGGCGATATGATGCGGGGTATGAAGATGGTTTATTGGATTGGAAGGAATATTCCATCCTTTGGGGACGCCTCGAATGTCTAGGGCAAAATGTTGAGCATAATTTTCACTCCTAGTTTCAAAACTCTATTAGGAATGCTATCCAGACCTGTACCCTGTTGTCGCCGATCCTACCACTTATTTCCTGCAGTTTTTTTTTCGGTTACTGAATATACCACGCGCTCGTTGAGCTACACCACCTTTAGTGGTGAGAAAATAGAGTCGCAACGATCTCTTCGAGAAAGTACGGCAGGTTACCTGAGGTGGTCTTTTTAGCCTTTCCATTACTACCATGAGGGCCCCAGTCCAAGGGTTTACATCAGCATCACCGCATAACTGTTTGAGGCAGTTCTTTGTATTCCTCTGAATAGTCTTATTTAGACGGCGTCGGCAACTGCGACGTCGCAGTTGCCTATGTGAACCATCCCGATCATCCCGCCGTGCCCTCTTCTAAATTTCTGGTAAACCCCCGTTGCCCGCAAACAAGCGGCTCGCAAAGCTGTAATTTCATTGTTCTACCAATAATTGGGTTGCCTTTATGTGATCTAGGGGACTTTTTCTATTTCTGTACCATACAGAGACATGTCGGGTTGGAGCGCAGCAACTTTGATTTGTGTCAACCTCATCTCTCTTGCTATTTGTATTGAAAATCCTCTGTATTTCGGGCACATGCCATTGGACAGTAAGCAATTTGGGTCAGCCCCACTGTCCTTGCTGATATGACCTTCCGCTCCGCATCTCCTGCATTGCTTCCACCTATCATTCGATCATGCCTTCGCAATGTGACCGAAGCCAAGGCATCTAAAGCACCTCCTCATTTCCACTTGTTCCCTAAGACGACACATAACTCAACCTACTCTTATAGTTCCTGCTACCAACACTTTGAGTGCCGACCCCATTTGGTTGGCTGATGATTATAGAACACATTTCGTAACATTACTTTACGTTTTTTCTGCTGACTGTTGAAGTCAGATAAGGTTGAGTTGCTTTCTCAACGCCTTGCGAACCTCCTCCTTCGTAATGATCTCATCTACATCCTTGCAGACTATAAAGATCTCCGGGCTGTTAGCCCTTATGTCAGATTCTTGTCCTAAGGACCTTTCAATTTGGCTAAAGCATTTATCTGCAGATGTAGATCTCCTGACCTCCAACAGATGGTGCACTTTAAGGAACCGTCGAATGCGGCTCACATTATCTCCCAAATTCGTGAGTTGTGATAACCTCAGGTCTAATCTTCCTTCAATTTCCCTTTTTCTAATCTGTCACCTATCTCCCTTTCTCCGCAATTGCGTCTTCGTGAGTTTTGCTTGAAGGCTGTTAAAGCTTTCTTCACATGTTTCACTTCTTCGGGAGTTGTGCCCCCCAAATCTGCCTCCGGTACACCCGGGGTTGTTAATCCAGCACTATTCTAATGTTATCCTTGGAACTTGCCCTTAAAATTACTTTAGATGCAACTTTTGCATAGTAGAGACTTACCTGGGCAATTTTAGTGCGAACCTTTCAGCCTCTGTGGCTTCTCCAACTCCTTGGGAGGTAGGATTTCCTCCCGATGTGTACTCCGAAGTATCCCTCCCTTTTTTCTCCTTGTACACATGCACAGGTATGCTACCAAATGTGCAATTGATGAAGCAGTGATCACGTTTGATGTTCTACTCCATTTGTAAGCAGTTGCCCTCGTGGGTAGAGATCCATGCTTTGAGTGATGAGAAAGCGTTCAAGATTCCCCGTGGCAGTATAGGAAATATAGTCCCAAGTCATCCGCAGTGTCCTCCGTTGCGCAGTCTATCAGTAGCTTATACCGAAAGCTTATACCGGTGAACACAAAATCCTTATTCACACTGCTCCTCACGAGTGAATATTTGCTCCGGAAATACTTTCGGCGATATGACCAATGGGGGGGGCGGAGTGAAGCGGCAGTCGGATTAGTGGTTTCCACCCTGAAATCCACACGTTAAGATGACTGTAGCCAGTACCAGATGTAATACTCCTAACTCGAAACCGTTGACTCCCTAAGTCCCTCCCTCAAAAGTAAAGACCGACAGGAACAGCGGTAATCGGAAAACAGCTAAGAAGCCAAAGTCCACTGGAATCCTACTCCAGAGTCAGCACCAAAAGGCCATGCGTTCTTAGCAAGATTGCTAAGAATAAGAAGAGCGGACGATAGTTATCAAGGTAGAAAAACCCTAGACAAACAGTCTACATTTTCTGCTCCGCATAGACCTAGAACATATATCCTTGCGAGAAAGAGCCTACACGCTTTATTGTGTCTGGACCTGTGGTCCAACGATCTAGTCGCGTTCAAACTACAGCAGGTGCGGGCAGGGAATGTGTATGTTTCCTCGGCTTGCACGGCTGACGACCGATCGGATCCGCCAGAGGAACTACAACATTTGACGACCACCATAGCAACAAAGAAGGCCAATCTGTTGATAGGCTGCGACGCCAAAGCAAGGTATATAGTTTAGGGAAGCTCGGAAATCAACGAGAAAGGTGAGTCATTGTTTGATTTTACCATTAATACAAATCTATCGATGTGTAACAGGGGCAGTACACTAAGCTTCCATTTTCCTGACTCAGAAAACTGTGACGATTGGGAGTAGGTTCTGGATATCACTCTACTAATTGACAATGGTATTCTTGGGGTGGAAAAATGAAAGTGTCGGATCCTTCTCAGATCATGGTTAGATACTTTTCAGTCTAGATCTCGTCGCAGAGGTCTCCAAACCCTTTAGAGACCCCAAGGAGATCAACTGGAGGAAGTTTGGTCAAGTTATCAAGAACAAACTCTCCGGTGCGCAAATTGGCAAGAATTGCATGACAAGCGAACTTGAGTCAAAGGTCGGGGCTCTTGAAATGCCATGCCCTGCTAAATTAAGCGAGAAAGCACTGCCACCGTGATGGAATGAAAATCTGTCCAGCGCCAGCTAACCAGGAAGATTTTCCAAGTCTGCTACAAGTCCAAATATTGGCAGGCATTCAGTGTCTGCCTGAAAAGTACAAGTTGGCCATCAAGACGTCAAGAGGCGGTCGCATTTTCCCGCCAGCGAGGAGGACTGTGAGTCAGAGCCTTACCTGGAGGGTTTGCAGCTACCCCTGCCGTGAGTTTAACAAATCGGTAATTACCTAGGATAGTATCGGCTGTACTATAAACAGCTTCACTGCATATAAATCTCTTGGTCCAGATGACAGGGTGCCAGTCAAGCTACAGAAGCAATTGGAAAGGGTTCCGCTTGACGAGATTTATCAGAGCTGTATTTCTTTAGGATACATACCACAGTATTCGAGGCGCACACGAGTGGTTTTCATACTGGATTATGGAGAGTACGCCATGTTTAAGACTCAGCATACCTACCTCAAAGGCAAATGCAGAGAAATCGCCCTTCACAAGGTAATTGGCACGGTTGAGCGGTCACAAAAGTGCAAGCACAATACCCTAGCCGCCTTCTTGGATATAGAACATTTAACAACGTTATTACCAACGCCATCAATGAAGCCATGAATAGTAGTATATTGGAGGGGTATCTTACGCATTGGATGCTAATAACCAGGATTATCCAGTCGGACCTGGGAGACAACCATTTTACCAGAGCTGTGAACAGAGGCACGCCCTAGAGTAGCGCCATATCTCGGTGCTCTTGTTACTAGTGAATTTTGGAATATTGGAAATTTGGATTTTGCGAATATTGGACAGGAGCCGGGTGAAGATGGCGGCGTATGCCGAGCACTTGGTGATATTAGTGTCAGGGATGTTTCCCTCTACTTTGAATGATATCATAAAAGGAGCGTTGCGAAAGGTGTGCCTGTGAGTTGCGAGATGTGGACTTGGCGTAAACCCAACCAAAACGGTACTGATGCTATTCAGCACTAAGACAAGGGTACCCGAATTACACCTACCGCGACTGAATTAACAAAAATTGATCCTTTCCTCAATGCAAAGTATCTAGGTGTAATCTTGGACTGAAAGCTAAATCGTAAATTGAACAGAGAGCTGAGGGTTAGGAAGGCCTGTATAGTTTGTATGTCTTTGCGAAGAAATGGAGTCTCCGTGTGAGGATGGTTCTCTGGGTGTACACAGCTGTGGTGCGTCCAAACCTAGCGTGCGGCTCTGTTGTATTGTGGCAGGCTTTGAACACAAAATACAATAGAACGATATTTAATAAGGATCAAAGTACCATGTGTGCAGGTGCTACCGGGCTCTACAGTCCAGCCCAGCAGATGTTCTAAATGTTCTCCTGCATCTATTCCCCTGAGATCTCCACATTAAATACGTTCTAGCGTGCAGTGCAGTCAGACTACGTGAGTCCGGATGCTAGGCAGCAAATCCCTGCGGCCATAGTAACATCCTAGACGAAGTACCTCAGGAAATCTGGGCATTCCCACGGACTATACCACGCGCAAGGTGAACTTCCGGTCATAGGAACATAGGAACAATAAGGGCGCCGATGGATTGACCAGGCATGGCTCGTGGCAGTCCTTCGGCAGGTAGAGTCAGTCTCCTGCTGGCGACTGTCAAGGGCGGAATCGACTCGCCCTGCTTAGCAGCCGTGGACCTCAGATGGCGAAGCCCCACCACCTATGCCAAGTCAAGATTTGGCTAGTTTTTAATAAAACGCCATCACGAAGGATCCTGTGGCAGACGCATGCATATGCATGCAAGATTCTCCATGAGGTTTGTGCCACCAGGCTCGTCGTACCCTACAATTCGTATTGTTGAAGCAGCTGAGGAAACGGAAAAACGCTCAAGCACTTCCTTTGTGATTGCCCAGACCTTGCTAGAGTCAGGCTACGGACGCTGGGTAAACCATTCTTTAGGGACCTCAGAAAGGTTCCGGTTGGGAGAGCTGCTTCCCTTTGTGAATGCTACGGGCTGGCTCTGATCTGAGCCGGCTGGACTCTTTCTCCCTCCTCTCATAACAACAGTCACGGTCTGATTGTGGCATAAAAAACGGCACACCACAGCGGTAATTAGGCTCCTCGGAGGGGCCACTGATACCTACCCATGGCCAGGCGAAAACTCTTTACCGCATTAGCATAGTTACGGCGGGACTCCTGGTTCCTGCCTTCATCCCTCATCGCCCCAAGATTTCCCTTCTTAGGTTCGGGTTTAGGTTTCTTGGAAGCAATTCCCTCTTGCGGGCTGATTTGCACTGCCCCCCCCCCCTCCACTTTCTTGGCTCTGATACTGAAGGCCTATATCTGTCCTGGGCCATTTTAAGGGTCTAGTCTGGTTTTAGGTCTACTTTCAAATAATTTAGATACCATTTCGCATCCGCACCACTGAACTCTGTCTCCTTCCTGACGTCTGATATTTTGACCTCAGACGTACACTTGAGCGTTCCTACCTTTTGAGGAGGGACCTTTGTTGATCTTCGTACTAGACTAATGTTGACCTTGGTTCCACTGTTTGATTCCACAATTGGTCCCTTTTTAGGTGTGGTCACCTGGCTGCAATATTGCGGAGATTTGCCTCCGCCTGATAGACCAGTTTTTGACCGATACGGGTCCTGCTTGTTTATTGTACGTCGTTGCTGTATCTTTATTTTTTGTACTCATTTAAATCCTAAGGTTATGAGAGTTAGGAAGTCGCCGCCGTCGCGCGGTAAGGTCAGGCTTACTCACTAAGACAATCAGGTATCTGCGACTGCAATGTGTACGGTTTGCATGACAACCTGGATTGGGGGGGTGTTTTTCGACCCCTCGGTCTACTAGGATCACCTAGTAGCTATCACTATCATCACCCACTCAAAATCTTGGTAGGAGAGACGCTTAGCTCCTGGGGAGTCATGTATCAATCTTAGTCAGAGATAGGTTGGTTCCCAGAAGACTGGGTTCAGCAATAGTCTATCGTGCAGTCCACGTATCAGGTTAGATAATGAAACCCGTAAAAATTGGACAAAAATATATAAAATCGTTAGAAAAACAAATCCTGCAGACATGAGGAAATCAATAACATTAATGCTGCGATTCGAGAGGAAACCATCGGGCAAGAGGTAGGAATGGTTTCACAAAGAATGTCAGCACAGACAAATGCATAAGAATCGTAATTAGGGACCCGCTTGCTGCCTAACGAAAAGAATACTAGACACAGCGAGACAGAAAGGAGATGAAAATTCAATGTGCCCGATATTTCGAGGATCTTCTCAATTCCATAATCTTCCTATATTTTAGGAGAAGTGGTGGTGCACGGTGAATGGCGAAGGAGATGCAACAGTCCATTGTCTTTATACTACGGTGCACCAGAAGCCGCCATCCGTATTTAGAAGTCAGCGCTGTGGTAGGTAGGCCATCGGATGGACGAGGGTTAAATTGTCTAGCATCGAGAAAATCGCGAAACAGAGGGGGCCTCCCATCTCCATGGGCAAGGGAAGTTATACGTTGTTCGGTTTTTGAAATTGAATGACGCGGTGGCTCAACCCAGAACAAGAAGACTTCCGGAGGCCGGGGACCGGCATGTGACTAGTGCCATAGAAGCTGAAGAAGTCGCTACATTTTTCTTGTATTTTGAGGTGAAAATAGCAGCTACGTCCTGCGAAGTAAACATACTTTAGCAAGTCGTTATTTCCATAAAAACATGCTCTCAATGAACAAAGGTCTTTTACGCTCCTTGCGCTCTATTATCGGTTGCTTATTTTGCAAGCTGTAACTTCTAAGCAAACAAAGGAAAAAGTGTACAAAAGGCAAGGAAAACTTTTTCTCATTAAAGCCATGGTATCTTTTTAACAAATTCACCCAGCATGTTTGCCTTTATCACTGGCTTCATAAAATAATTAAAGGATTTTCCTCCCTCTCCAAAACAATCTCCATTCACAGATAGGAAGGAGACAGGAACGCTAACTTCATAATCCCCCACCTGGTAGTTCAGGACAAAGGAGAAATTTAATTTCATGGTGGCAGCGAGTGCTTTTTCATGACCATACATTAATTCACACATGTTCTCCCATGTACAAACAACCAACTCTTACTCTGTCATCTTGTGTACTTTACCGTCGCCCTGCAACTTCACTTCCTTTTTCCAGGCATCCGAAAAAATAACGGTGTCACCTATAAATTCTTTATGTGAAGGATGTTACGGCTTGATGGCAGCATATGCAATTTAGAGAGAATTCAGATTTTTTTATAAAAGTGAAAATTCTAGATTACCGGCGGCGTCTAAAGTCCTTGCACTGAATAGTATGTCGTTTAGCCGTATCCTTGCTGGTGTCGTTCAGGCTGCAGGAGCCGAGGTTACAGTGTCTATTGCAACGGTACATCAAATATAGAGTACAAGTTCGTTGGGTTCTGCCATAAGGTGAATGAAAGGGGGAACTACTACCCAATAAGGTTATACGAGGACGGTGAGCGTCCCTTGATGATGCCATTTAATCTTATATATGACTCAAATTGAACGTTCTTGGAGCTAGAATTGGGCCATTTTTTTGGGATGATGGTGCTCGTGTCACGTGCGGTTGAAAGTGTGTTCCAGTGGGTGAGCTTGATTTAAAATGGCACTCGGCAGAGGTAGCTCGTTTGAGAGTTCGGCCTTCAAATATTTGCACACAGATTTTTTGTTCCGTCAGGATGACTCAGATATAATGCTTATTCCGTACATCAATGAGAGCAGAATTGCATAGTTTGCAAAAAATCTCAAAGAACGAACCCCCCCACCAGCACTCCAAAAGAAAAATCAATCAAGTTCAATAAGTTCAACCAGCATATTTTAACACTTGCCCACATCAAATTACTAATTTATCCCTGCTCAGTGCCTCCTACCGCATCGTAACGATTGACAGCATCCCTTAATGACACCACTGAATGATCCTAACGACGCAACCCCTGACACATTTTCCGAAAATATGCTGCGATACGCTTTAAAGTAAAAAGGAATATTGATTTCTTCAAGATGAGTTCCAATCATTCCCGATAAACCAATGAAGGGGACGTAAACACGAACGTGCAATCCTTCGCAACCAAAATCATGAAAAACATCCTGGCCAAGTCCTCGGCACCACACATAACATGGTCAACATGTGCCCTAGTACTATACATCTAACCAAGGGACGATTCCATCAAGGACCATCATCATCACGTTGCATGCATCTGGGAGCCAGTCAACTGATGCGCACCCTCGGATAAAACCTTCCCCAATGCAAAGCTAACAGACTGAGTCCTCCGAAAGCTTCCACATGATTCGGATAAAGTTTTCTCCTGAATTGGGTTCTCCTGAAAATGTCCTGAATGAAGAACATGCCGTGAGTTTTGTAAGGACTTTATGCGCAAACCATTCACCCTCTTCGTAATTGTGCTGAGTCCCGTGTGCAAGTGCGAAATTTCGTTAGTTTCTGGTTTGCTGTCTAGCATCGAAGGCTGTGCAAACACGGTTCATATCGACAGACCCAGGTCCCTGTCAAGTGGTCAGCAAGTTGAGTGAAGCTGGGAAAGTGAAAGCTTCGAATCGCAGCGCCCGACCAGTTAACGGATCCTTTGCCATGCGGCATGGGTTCGAACAAGGATAATTAATTTAGAATTTGATTCACTTGGATGAAGCGTTAACTGCGCGGCATTATCGTGACGGGAATCGTATTCGCACGTGAAATGCGTGAATGAGATTTTCTTTGGTGATAGCATCTTAGTGGCCAGCTCTGTAGTGGGACCTCGAAGGTTTAAGTTTGCGGAAATGGTTTGAAAGGTGAAGTAACCGAAGTCGTTGGGTTTAATGAAGCCAGCGTTTGTTCATGTTCAGGCAATTTCGAAGCGTTCATTGAAAATGTTACCTAATCGCCACTTCTCGGTTTCAACAAACTCCCGGTTGCGGTATTACACATGCAACCCCCTTGCGGTCTGGTGCTGCTGCTAGAGTCCAGTATTGAAGTTGGGAGGTTTGAGTGCGGTACAAGCTCGCCCCAAGTTTGTAAACCCTAAACGAATTCGACCCGTGTCAATCTGATTTCGTGCGCTCGAATGCAACAGTGATCATTTGTTCGGAAGAGTGAAAAGCGGAAGTTTGAAATTGCATGTGGTTACCCAGTGAATCTCGACGCTCTCTTCGCCATCGTCCTACTCGCCCTCGGATCCGATTAATGTAATGAAATGTGGTTGGAATACATACAGCTCCTTGGATTACTTGCAATCACCAGCAGTAGTAAGTGTACCCGTTTGCTTGTCTTTTTATTATTCCTCTTATCCATCTGATTTCGTCCAATTTGTATTCCATTTTGGCAATCTTGCTCTGCTCCTCTGCGTTGTGATTTTTGTATGTTGGCTGTACTTATTCTGCAAGGGATTCACATGAATACAAATGAGTTTGCTGCTACGGCTCCGGGGGGTTTTCGTTTCAACGAATCAAATTTTCAGATTAGCGTTTCCTGAGGTTGATTGCGACACTGATCCGTCGTTACCTTCTAATCGAAATCCTCACTTTCCGTTGGGAGAGGAAATTAATCGGAAAGGTTTCAATAGGTATTGATTTGCTATTTGCTGGAATTCAAGTTACTTGTTTGCATTTTGGAACGGGATTGTCAACAAATGTTCGCCTACAGGCGTTGAGAAGTGAAGATCTTACCAAGGGTGGAAGCTGTTGAGATTAAGCTTCCTTTGCAACGAATAGAAGGGAGGAATTCCTTTGAAATAAGCTTGTCACGGTTTCGCATTCCAATCTAGGTGAATGTTTACTGAGTCCCATTTCCATAATTTTTGAGGTAGTGGCACAGGTACACGTGCATAATAGAGTAGAGCTGCCGCGCTAATCCATTTCATTTACAGGAATGGGGGATAATTCCTGGTTCCTCTGGCACTTTTCAGGAAATCCCACTGTTTGTTGATTATCAAAAGAACGGGATGTACAGTTTGGGCAAAGTTCGCACATTTTTTAATCAGGGATTTTAGGTTGATGAAATGGAGATGGCTTTTCCAAAAATCACTTCAGGGAGGAAATAAATTATGAAAAATTAAAAAGGACTGTAATCCCAAGCCTGAAGCAGGTATTTTTCTCCAAACTTTTGTCTATTGCGACTTTTTAGGATAGAAACTGGATTTAAGATGATTTGGAGAGACTTTTGACCAAGGAATAAACATGGATCTCTGATTGTTTCCTGACACCCAATAGCAACAAATCCTCTTCTCTGATTTCTAAATCTTTAAGATGGCGTTAAGAAGTCCAGGCTTTATGGAACTTCTTCATTTTCGTTTTTCTTGATTGATATACGGTTTGTATGCCTTTTTTGTGTTTTAGTATTATAAATTGAAGAAATCCTGACTTGTCAACCACTTGATGTGGTACGGCATTAACTAGGGTAAAGCTGTTTCCCAAGGTGTTTTTGGACGGATCTCGCTTTTTGGAGAGAGTGATCACTTGTTACCAAAAATAGTGACTTGTGGTTTTCTCCAGAACTAAAGTTGACAACCATTGTTGTAGAAACTAACAACAACTTACCAAATTTTACAACTTATTATAAGATTAAATTTGGAAGTAGTTGACAGTTTCGCCGGAAAGGAGAGACTACTCTTCAGATGCTACTCCACCACTGCCCTGAGGAGCAGCGTGACCGAAAGCGGTTACAGATTATAGTGGCTCCGATTATATTGGTTCATAAACCTAACATAAGTCATGACTTAGAGGATTGTTTGTTGATCAAATACTGAAGAAGGGAACAACTGGTTCTCGAAATACCGATGTATGTCAAAAAGTATACCGAACCGGCCTTCAAATACAAAATCTTCCTTCTCACATCCTGAACATGAATCATAACAAGCGATGATACCTTCAGCTACTGATTTTAGTTTGCCCAAACCTACATAGATATTTTATTTGAGAATGTGATTTGGTCCTGAGTTCCCATCTGTTTGATGGTAATCCACCTAAGGTACATTCCCTCCTAATGCTGTATCATACACTGCCTAAAATGTAACATTATGGCGTATATACATGACGTATTCTTTCGTTTTATGTTACACATTTTCAAAGTGGTTTACTGTCTGTCTCTATGTCCTTCTGTCTCTCTGCCTGCCTGTCTGTCGGTCACACACATTTTTCTACGAAAAATTATATACCGATTGACAGAGGCGAAGGTGGGAACTGTGAACGTCCATGCATGCAGTGAATTATATAGTTTTATATGGAATTTAAGGTGGAGAGGAGAATATACATTTTTTTCACCAAATCTAGTCATGTGGGGTATCAAATGAAATGTCCTGATTAGTACTTTTTATTGCTGGCATCAGTTCTGACATTTAATGTAAATGGTGGAAAGGGGGGCTGGAATGTGGTAATTTCTTTCAGGGACCGATTTTCAGAACCAACCCAATCGAAAAATTTGAAAAAATCACGAAACTGCCACTATGCGGTGCCTAAGCTTCGAAATACCAGGCATACCGATATCTATTCAAATAAAATTAAAAAATAGTATATTACTGCAAGTTTTAGTAATTTGTAATGAACGAATGGGATTCGCAATGGTTAAATAAACATCCTGAGTGGCCGAAGACAACCTAGAGGGAAGAGCTATCCGAAAAACCTAAAAAATTGGCAAAATTGACCGTGATGGTCCGCCCGCAAATACTGAAGCTCCATCGGAGCGCTCGGTCTACACGTGCCTAGGGGATTGGGAATGTGGGGGGTCCTTTGTGTTATTATACAAAATTCGCGTGTCTATACCAGTGCGTGGGCCCGCATGGGATCTTGAAAATAATCGCACAACTATAGGGGTTCACGTAAGCGTAACGAGTTAAACCAACACGCGAGCTAAAAGCTGAAAAATGAAAATAAAAAAGAAACGACGACTCCACCGCGAGCGTGGAGCCGTAAATCTCCGAATCCTAGTGCCGCGATCGAGGAGGGGAGGAGATCCACGACGGATCACAGTCTCGATCCCTATTTCTTCTGCTTCAGATGTTTATTGAGGCATAAAAGGAAAATGTGTCAAATTGCTTTAGATCAATTTGGATGCGTCCGTATGCATGTATACACGCATCAGTGGACGGAAGGCAATGTTTGTTTGTTTAGGATGAGAACAATATTTGTGGCTTTATGTATGCACACATGTATATTCTAGAGTTTAGTAATATATGAGGGAATAGTTTCCATTCTTATATCTTATATTCTTATATGAATGGAAAAACGTGCATACAGTGTAGCTTACGTATGTTGAACACAAAACTTTCATACCCGAAGCGTCGAGCTTCCTAGCTTGTTAAAGAATTTGCAAGTGTTCTTTTAAAGCTATTCAATTTTCATCAAACAAAATGTCTTTGGCCGGTCATTTAAAATACATAGTTGCAATAAACTTTGTAGTGGGCGCGGCTTCGTGACGGGAGCGGGATTTTATTCGCCTTTTCCATGATTAGTTTGATGAAATAATGCATTCCATAGTGTGCAATTACCTTAAATTTTGCCGCATATTGCAGATTATTGAATGCATTCAGGAGTATGAATGATCATGAGAAATTCGTTATTAGGGGAATGATCATGAGAAATTCAAAGCCAAGTTTAGCGGGACCGGCTGATCGAGAGACGGCTGATGGACAAAGGAGATCATGGTTAAGATTTCGGACGTGCTGGTAGTGAGTGGATAGTTCTGATCTTTGTCCTGACAAACTTAGGAGAAGTATTTTGACCGCGGTGGATCGAAATCGCGAGATTTTATTGTGAGGTTGTCATTTCGGGCGCGTTTTCTCTTTTGTTACTAATTTGTAAATATCTCGATTTTTTTAAATAACTTCACGAAAAAGTGAAAGATTGGTGGAGTTCGTTGAACATTTCCCGGACGGATCGATGCCGTTAAATTGCTGTAAATGCAGATTTTATTTCGGGTCTCTAAGGGGCAGTTAGGTCATCATCCTTTGTAAAGTTGATCCTCTCAAATTTATTGGGATGTCACAGTAAAAAGGAGAACGTGAGTTCTTCGTAACGGATTCACATCGAACGGGAGAATTGCTTTTGGTTTTCCGCGGTTGTCCTTTTTCAATCGAGGAAATTTTATTTAAAGAGATTATAGCTCGGAGTACTTTTCCATAGTTAATCCTTTCGTGCAGTTTTCTCTGATTTGGGTGGATTTTATGGCCTGGAAACTTACAAAGTTAGCAATTCAGTGTGGTGAAAAAACAAAATTGTTTTCTTTGTCGAGCGGAAAATTTGATTAGGATAAACGAATTACAATGTTGAAAATGTGTGACATTGAGGGTGTACACTTGGGGAACTTACCCATAGTTTAGGAAGAATTGCGTTCAGCATAAAGGAGACGCTATGCTTGCTTCCACTCCAAGAGTTTTTGTTGATTTTCTTTTCGATTTTTGTGAATTGAGGTACGAGCCAAAGAAATACTGTTCACGAAGGAGTGTTAGCTGAACTATATCATTGACCAGTTGTGGTTAATGTATTTAATATTTAAGTGATTCCGTGTTCACTGAATAATTCGGGAATCTTATCGCTCGGTCCCTTTAATCAAGCTGCCCGCAAGTATCGCGTGCTTGAACAGAAGTTCAGGAAAAATTAAGGAATTTTCTTTCCTCTAGTGTTCAGTGAACGTCAGTTCTCGTCGTTCATCAGGATAGCCGTCGAATTTCCCAGCAGTGCTTATTATTCTTCACCGAAGAATCTGAATATCTGCGCCAATATTGAATCAGTGTTGGACTCGCCCATCCTTCCAATTTCTGTCCGGTACACCAATTGGAGCAAACGAGAGGTTTCTAAATATTATAAATTTTCACTTTAAACGATTCCCATTTTTATCTGTATAAATAAACATACATACCAAAACGCAGAGCTCTGGGTAGCACTGTAAGTTTTTTTTAATTCTCTTTTATTTTATTTCCGAGTTATCATAATCTCGGCAGATGCCGGATTTTACCTAATACTAGCACTAATTGCCAAGCATTTAGGTTCGGACGATCCTACTTACTTAAAAACTAAAGGGGCGCTGGTGGTAGGTCAATGGGGAAATCCGTCGAGTACTCCCCGAAACATCGAGCACGTATGCAGAATGGTGTACTTCTTCATGGTTTGAACCAGACTGTGCGAAAGTCCCAGGACATCAAGGGAAGCCGTGGGGGATTTAGGTACAATACCTGTAGCTGACAATATTATGGGAATTACAACCACCCGCTCGAGACGCCATAGCTCACCTTCTTCTCCACGTATTTCCGTTCAATGTTGCTATTACGGGGGATAGCAACATCAATAATATACGCGGAGCGACCCGTCTTGTCAACTAACAGTACGTCAGTCTTGTTGTGTAGAGTGTGGCGATCAGTCAGAACTTGCCGGTCCCAATACATTCTGTAAGCAGAACTATCAAGTACTGGTTGCGGCTCATATCGGTAAACTGGGCATGTTCCCGTGATCAGCCCATGCTTGTATGCAAGTTTTTGATGGATAACCTTGCATACAGCATTATGCCTGGTGATGTATTGCACCGGTGCCATAACAGTACAGCCAGAAATGAGATGGTCCAACGTCTCTAACGCCGAACCAGACATTCTCCACTGGTCGTTCTCCACCCGTTCTTTCATGATGAGCTTTTTATAAGCTCGGGTGGCGACCACGCCGTCCTGAATGGCACACATGAACCCCTCCCTCTCAGCAAAGAGCTCCCCAGCACACAGCCATCTGTTCGACAAATGCAAATCGACAAATGGCTGCCAAAGACAATTCACGTGTTTACCGTGCATTGCCTTCGACTTCCATTCATCGATCCGCTCTTGGTCCGACTCTACCCCACTCAGAGGATTGAAAGATCGATCCTTCAAGTTAAGTGGAGTCAGTCCACAGTCTGCCTTACAGACAGCCGCATGCAAGGGACTCGCCTGCTCTTTGCTGTAAAAATAAGCGCGCAGCGAATCGACTTGGCGATGATGTTGTGCCGCCACGTCAACCACGCCTCTACCTCCGATGTCACGAGGCAGGTTCATCCGCTCCACGGCAGACTTTGGGTGATGCATTCGGAATTTGGACATAGTTGTCCGTATCCGCCGCTGAACGTTTTCCAGATCGGTCTTCGTCCACGGCAATATTCCGAATGCATAAGCCAGTGAAGGGATGGCGAATACATTCAACGCGCTTATTTTATTCTTCTCCGAGAGATGCGATTTCAGCACCAGCTTTACACGTCGCAGGAATGCGGATAGCAGAGAATCCTTCAGATCGTTAACTCGAGCATGGGTTCCTTGCAGAATTCCTAGGTACTTGTAGAAGTGTGTCTCGGTCATAGCTTCGACGTGGAGGTCACCAATGCTATGTCGCTCGCTATGCTCGTGATGACGTTTGCGGATGGCTTGGATTCGACATTTGTCTAATCCAAACTCCATCCGAATATCACGGCTGAACATATCTATTATTCGCAACAAACTTTTAAGATGGTTGTCAGTACAAGCATACAGCTTGCTGTCATCTAAGTACATCAAGTGTGTCAGTTCGCACTTAGCACGTAGGCCATATTTTATTACTTGTCCTACAACTACCGAGTCGATAATGAGTTGCTCTTTGCAACCCCTTGACCCGACTCGGCAGCCGTTCTGCTCCTCGGACAGAATGTTGTTGGTCTCGAGGTGCGCATTGATCCTTCCACTAATAATGGACGTGATGAATTTGTAGAGGGTTGGTAAGCAAGTGATCGTTCTTGTGTCTGCGGGGTCCTGCACCGTGTCCTTCTTAGGGATAAGGTAGATAATCCCCGCTGTGAAGAAGAGTGGAAATTCCGCCGACCGACTCATGACCTCATTTATACTGCATGCCAACCGACTGTGTACGCTGGTAAATTTCTCATATCAAAAATTCTGCACCCGATCTAGACCTGGGCCCCTCCGGTTCTTCTAGCTGTTTATGGCTCGACGAACTTCCTCTTCGGTAACATCCGCAAAATTCATGCCAGGCGTATTGGCATGGCGGGTGCCTTCGGCGGTGATCCACTCAGCATGCTCAGCATGCTGGGCAGGTAACCCCCAAACTCCACCCCAATACTCTTTCGCTTCCGTGACCGAGAACTGTATTGTCTGGACGCTCTATTGGGATTCGTTGAGAGATCTGAAAAAGCTCCGCTGGTTCCTCGTGTATGTTGCATTCTGGACACGTCTGGAATGACTTTCGCCATACCGTCGTAACCGACTGCATATGAAAGAAAGTTTCTGTTTTAGTCTGTCCAGAATTTCAACTACGGGTGTTTCACTGGGGATGGCATAGTTCCGGTAAACCCTCTGCACTTTATTTCTCACCCGTCGGTTGGCATTGCCAGTGCTGATCTGAATCAGTCTAGCAATGTCCTGCCTTAGTGAGTTCCGCGGACGTTCCAGACGAATTTTCCATGGTCTTTGGTGACTCAAACCACTGATAGCCGCAACTGCACCACAATACACAAGTGATTGTAGTTGCAGCAGCGACATACCAGCACACAGTCGAGATGCAATCTCATCATTGATTTGAGATAGAATTCCCGGAGTTGCTGGAGATACATAGAGCCTGGGGATACCTGGTCTATGCAAAGGATCCATATCCGAGAATTCTATACACGCTCTTTGGAATTCGTCCCGAACCTCAGCGGAAACCTAAGCTGGACGGTGGACAAGAGTGCTTCGGCGAGTACTGAACCTGTTGCTTGCAGTACGACGTAGTGTTGTTGATGCCGCCGCCTCTGCCCCCATCGACTCTCGGTCACCAGTTTCCACGATGACCTCAACTCGAACACGCTCCCTGATGGTGGCCGGGATTGTGTCGCTACGAGTAATAATGACCGCTGGTCTGCGGCTCGCTGCACAGTCACGTGCGCACATTGCGGGAAACGCTCGACAAATCTCTGGTGCAACAAAGGGCGGTAAGATGTTGTACTCGTCCCCGCCGTTATTTGTAGTAGGACCGGATGATGAAGAGGTTCATTTCTTCAGTCCATTTCATCCGCTGCCTACGCGAACCTGCTGAAGTGGTCGCCATAGATTGTGGCGAAAGAGCTGCAGTAAGCGGAGCTGTGCTCCTGGTCGTCGTGGCGCCTAGACGTCGAACCGCCCCGCGACAAGCGGTTTCGACGACGTGCTGTCTAGTACGGGAGTCCGACCCAGTCACTAATTCAGACGACTCCCGCCGGTTATCCGTACCGGACTTCAAATTTATCCTTCTTCTCATTGGATGGATTTGCATTTTATAACTAACTGCCAGGTGTTGGGATAGCTTTCTCAGTCAGTAATCTGCAAGACTGCAAAGTTCCTGCACTTTCCTCACCTACTCCCTGAGACGTACAGCCATTCAGGCTGAAGCTTCCATCCCTCCTCCTTTCACAACCGGGCTTGGAACCGGCTTTGGACGTTTTATTTTTAAGATTATCATTTTTAGTTTTCTTATTTTCATTCTTGTATCCTCTCAATTATATTATTTAATTTTATTATTTATTATCTATATTTTTTATCGGATTCCCCCCCACTTGGCTGCTTATTTTGGTTTCTCTTCTTACTTCTCTGAATTTATATATATGTTTAATCTGCATTATCGATGGTTGTAATGGCACTAGCAGTTTGAATTTTTTTCATTTTTCCTTTTCCTTCTTTTCTTCTTCCTTCTTTTCTCCTCTCCTTGACCCTGCAAACTCGTATACACTAGCGCCATCCTCCAAAATAATGAAGGAGAATGTCATGGATGGGAGGGAACCTCAGGGGCCGCGCATCATTGAAAATCTGAGGCGGAGGAAACAATGATTGAGGTTGTAATCCACCGTGGATTTTCCCCACTTGATCGCGACAGTTTTTTATTTTCCAGCTTTAGCTCGTATTCTGGTTTATCTCGTTAGGATGGTTGTTTGACCACCCCAATCAAAGATAGTTACATCGCAACTCATCAAACGCAACTCATCAGCCTATATACAATTACTAGACATAACTTGATTATGATTTATGTTAATGACAAAAATCACATGGTAAATTGAGGCCTAAGCCGCCCGATACAAATTTTAATTTTGTATAAGGATTTGAGTCCTTTGACCAATTGGAAAGGAGCTTCTCTTTCCCTGTTTTGGTCCCGAAATTCCTTCAAATCCGTAAACAAAGTTTAGTATGTAGTTTCCTTCTTTAACTCACTGAATTGTCTTAGATGATTTAAATCTATTTGCACAATCTTTTCGCATGACTTTATTTTATTGTCAACATATTACAAAAACCAATCAATTAATGTAAGCTTGCAAACAGCACATTCTAAAGGACTGTCTAGCAGTGAGTGGGTCTCGAATTACCTTCACGTTTCTCAGCCATATTCGTTATCTATGCATCCTTCAGAAGAGACATATAGGCAATGGCATCTACTCATATCCACCTACCACAACATAGCTATTCTCATATCCATAGAATTGTATCCAGAATCTGAATATTAGCTTCTTCTTGCTATATGTATTGAACCATAAAAATGCCCGAAGTCAACCTGGAGGTTTTATTCTCTTCTACTTTCAAAAAAGAGTGCTTTATCTTCAAATACAATAAACTAGCATTTTGGTACGCTTTATGGTACTACATCAAGTAGAATGTCCTGCAGCTAACCATACTTTAATCACATTTCTTAAACTGCTTAGAATATCCAATCAAATCAATCTGAATCTCAACTGAAAGTGGTTCAAACAAGCACAAAACTTTTCCTACTCCACTGCAAATTTGAAAATGTTCCCAATAGCCGCAAGCCATCAACTCCTCCAATCAGAAGGATGTTCTCGGACAACTCATAAATCTACTGAGAAAATGTGGGTTATTGATCAAGATTTCTGTGGTATCTATGAGTCTAGGCAAATTTACTGCAGTAGGTTGATGTCCATTTGATTTTGATTGTGGAGTAGATTTTACTTAAATGGAGGGTTGAAAATTGGGATCAATAAATTCACCGATTTGATACCCACTAGTTTCGTAATGCGGATAAATTCCAAGAAGTTTTAAGGGTGAAATGATTGTATATTTATATTGCATTCATGAAGATTTTTATATAAAATATACGCCTATGGAATGCCAATTTTTTTCAATAAAACTGCGGTGGTTTTCAATTGGATTCCTTGAACCTTCCACGACCTGTAGCCTTGTTTCTAGTTAGGGTAATTATTGGTGGCCTTTTATATTCCACCAATTTCTGGAAAAACACTAAAACACCTATTCATGCCTAATATTGTTTGGACTTTAGGATGGATTTTATTGTTGGGACTTTTAAAATCAGGTCCTTAATAAACATATATGTAGAATACTTTCCCATTTTTTTTGATAAGGATATCCTCAGCAACAATTTTTCGTTTTCGTGATAGGCAAACGCCCTTCTTGTTATTCCAGGATTTCAGTTCTTTGCACATAGATATAAAGTGTCTTTTTTCGGAGTACTGTATATTGATATCTACTCAGAACGTTTGTTGCTTAGGGCATGCATGGCTCCGTCAATGCACAAGCAAATGTCATTAGGAGTCAAATTATTTGAATAAAGACATTATGGTTCATAAACACCTCTACCCTCTCCTCTTAAGGGAGCATGAACGAAGTCACCGATGGCGAAAAAAAATGTAATCTTGGCGGAGTATGCTTTGGACTTCAAATTCTGCAGCATTTTATTTTGGTGTCAATGACATGTCAATGGGGCTTTAATTTGGATTGGCCAAGGCAGGGTTAGCTCTAACACTAGCACTTGCGAACCTGTGACAGCAGCTTACGCCACTTTTAAATTTCCTTTTGTTTTGCTGAATAGAATTAGCATTAATTTTTCAGTTTTATTCGCCGTCTACGCTCCACGTACCCTTGCCTTCATTTTGAAGTCTAGAGTTATCCGCCTTTTCCTCATAAACTAAGTGTTCATTTACCTCTTTTGCATCCTACCTTGGAGAGTAGTCCCTTCCTTTTCCATTGTTAGAAAACAGAATAAACGTCTCATTTGTATGTTCGTCTTGAGAAGACGATTGCCTTGGAGATTTTAGATAGAAGGTGGATCATAATCGCGGATAAGGATAAGCTAATTCCAAATTCCATAATCTCATAGAATTCACAAATTACTACCCTGCTTTTGATGTACCCTGTCTATAGAGTCAGAATCAAGAGACCATTTTTTGTAGCACCTTGTAAGAGGGGCAACTTGGTCACGTTTCAGTGTATGATTAAAAATCTTCACAAAGAAGTGCATGATAAAAGATGTGGACGAATTTCAATGAGCTGAGCGATAAAAAGCAAGGGAAAAGCCATTTGTCTCGAATGATCCTATTTATTTAAATGATTTAGGGGCTTTGGTGGCTATTCAGAATATCCGCCGAGAATTCTTCAAAATATTGACCGAGTTTGTTGAATGCTGCTTTTATGTATATCTTGTTGGGACCAGAGTGAAAATTATGCGGAAAAACTGCGCCTAGGCTGAAAATCGAGTAGGCTCCCTTATTAGCCCGTTTTTCAAATTTAAATTTCACGCCTCCGTGAAAACTCCGCCTGCGAGGAATCTTCTCCTTCCCCTTCCGTCAAACTTGTTAAGCCTGGATCTAACGTTTCCAACGGCAAACTACTTTTACTGCGCATACAAAACCCTCAGTCTCAGTAAAGAGATCCCTAGAACCGGAAACATTGTTTCCCCAAAATAAAGAGGACTAACAGGAACAATTCACACATCTATTATGCATTGCATTCAACTCCCAATCAACGACTGTATCTGACTTCACCCCATTCAGAAAATTCAAAACTGGATCGTTCAAGTTAAGTGGAACCAGTCCGTAATCTGCCTTAGAAAAAGCAGCATTTAAAGACGCGGCTGATCCTTTTTGTAAAAATAAGGACATAGTGAGTTGATTAGCCGACAATATACCACTATGCGAACCACACCGCTACCTTCGATGTCACGGGGTAGGTTCATCCGTTCTGCAGTATATTTTGTGTGCCGTATTTTTCATCATTTACCAATAAAGGACTAGGAAACATTATATATTAAATTACAGATAGAATTTCAACAGCGACTTCAGGTGTCACAGGAATTCGTTCTTACAGAAATTCGTCGGATTCATGGCTTGAATGTTGGGGTCATCAATGCTATTTCTGGTATGTGATTCATGGTAAACTTTGCATCATCATTGATGAGAAGCCTTCGATTAACTTCCGTTACAGATCCATCGTCCTTACATTCATCGATTCGCCTTACAATTTCTGTCGTCAGCCTTGTCATTCAAACGTCCAGAGATAAAGGCACTTTTGATGGTTTGTTTTCGCTCCAACAAGGTTTTCTCACTGCTAAACGTCAGTCAGATCGCGGAGATATTGGGGAAACTGTGTATTTGTAAAGAGGGAGGGGGATAATCTACAGAGTATCACCATCTCACTTTACTTCAGCCTAAAATTGCCAGGCGATACTACTCGAACTCTGGCTAAAAGCTAAAGAAAATTATCTTCCCGGGACTTCCGGATACCCTTGCTGGGGAGCATTGGTGCATTTAACAATTGAATCAGAAACCGTGCTAGTGCTGCCGACATTCCAGTAGCAAGAAATTATCCATGTTTGCAATTTGCTAGCCCATAAATTTATATGCTTTCAAAACCAAGGAATACTTTGGGTATCTTCTGTCTGACTTTTTTCCGACGTTCCAGCGTGACATACTAATACCACTCCTCGACCACCTCAACTTCTATACTCCTCCAATCGCAACCAACCTAAGTATTGTGCCGCGAGGTGAATAAGGTTCTAGCCTCTTCCATGCCCATCAGTCGTATTCACGACCGCGTCTTTTTCATTTCTTCTGCTTCTCTCAACCTGCACTAACTCCACCCCACCTTGTGGTTAACTGCATTCCAGTTCTCCTGACACGCAAGCATTGCCCCCCAATTAGATTTTCCGGCGCTACTGTCATTCTCAATATTCTTTTGAACTCTTCTTCTTCTTCTCTAGGACAATGGAAGAACACTGTGCCACCCGGATACCGTCGCAACTGGGACAGCCCAGTTTAAACCTATGCAGACTTTTACCCTATCTGCCATGTCTCACAAGAGACTGCGTGAGATCATCACCAATCTAGGGATTCATCAATCCTTTTCCGCCCTTCCTGCTTTTGATGTTTTTCCGATCTGTCAAAATGACAATCGGTATCTTTTCAGCTACCGCATAGACCGCTTTACCTAATACCGTTCTAAGAAAGCACACTGATAAGACGATGCACCCCAACGGCATTCGATCTTTGAACATTGGATGTGGTATGCAATGCGGTTTCCCAAACTGAACTTCCGTAACGCTGTACACAGCTCATCACTCTTGCTATAGGCAGCCCACGTATATACCGCGTGCCCCCAATATTAGGTATTATCCTTGCCAGTGCCATGCTGACATTGAACGTCTTAATGCAAGCATGCAGTAAATGCAGTTTAAACTTCTACCTAGCATCTACCATCACTCCAATTTTTTTCATTGTTACTTGTTTTTTTCCACCGCAAGTGCAAAAGCTACTGATCCACCGAACATGCTTCCAACAACTCCATAAATATGTGCGGCTTCGAGTGAACAGTCAGACGAAGATATACTATCAAGACCCGTCGCTTTGTTATCTCCCAGTATACTGCAAATCTCTAGTGCTTTTTTCGTCGTCGCTAGGAATATTACAACCACACGTAAGGGTCTCAGGAAACTTTTATTGCTCATGCTTTCCTGAAGAAACAAACCTCGAAAGATTTATAGGAAGAGGTTGGGACATATAATTTGCGGAGCTGCCTGTCCTTTGAATTTCCTCATTACAACCCTGTTGTAGGCGTTTCCCCATGGGTTTATATCCTCTGTGTCTCTGCGAGAAGACCATAATATGGAAAGCCCTCTCCGGGGATATTTCTGGTATAGTGTCCTGGCCCAAATCTATCATCAAAGGCGTAATGTTCAATGAGCTTCCAGGACATATCGCAAACTAGTGAAGGACTAACAAAATTTAGGTTCATAATCGAACCGAACTCCCCTTTCCAGTATGTATTATCCTCTTCAGTGAACTTCCTATTATGTGGCCCATTAAAGTCATCCGCAATGACTTTTGATCGCCGTCCTTCTGCCTCGGAAGCGACACCAGCAAGATTTTCGACTTGAAGTTCTCGGATTTGCTCTCGTCCGACATTTTAGCTCCAGAATACGATCAACCTTCTACTTCTTCCAGATCCTGCTGACTGTTTCCCTCAATTCTTTATGATCACGGTCAGCTTTCACCTTTCTTAGTTGGCCTGCGCAGGGCATACTACCATTGTTAGAAATAATGATCGTCTCTGGGTGGATGAGAGCGATTGGCTCATCTATGGAGGTATTAGCCCCTTTCACAAAGTGAGCGTTACGGCTTTTTTGGGGATCTGTTGGTTTTTGGGTATTGTACCTCATTTTCCGAGTATACGGTTGGGTGCTACCTAACTTGATTGTGTAATTTTCTAGCTTTCCTTCGGCTTTTTTGTATATAATCGCGATTTATTGTACAGACCCCTGATATCTCTAACTGTATTCATGGTTGTTTGGCACACATGATGCTTCCTTTGATTAGCTTAAAAAGTTGATCCCAAATAAAATGAAGGATCCCTCTTTTAGGTCGGAATTCTGTTAACGTGTCTTTTTCAGCGCTGTAGTGACGTCCATTCCATTTCATGACTGTTTAGTGGATTGGTTTGGCGTTTGGACTGGCCTGTACCATATATTCGAGGAAATCTCATAATCGTTGAGCTTCTTCTGGATGGATTCGGATCTGGACCCTGAGAAACCTGCTTGCCCATTCCGAAAATCTGCACCGCAAGCTTGGATCTTTTTAAAATTGTTTCAATGTCTGTCTGCCCGTTTGTCTGTCTTTTTTTTGCCTGCGAAATCTATCATGGATACGCATCTAGAATCTAGACCGGAGAAAATCTATCATGGATACGCATTTGGAATCTACGACACGCATGCCGGACTCTGCCCGACAAAACCTCCCATTTTTTCTCCACATTCTCCTCACGGAATCACTGTTCCGGTATTGCTTCGGGCTGTTCAGTTTTTAGGGGTTCACTCTAAACGAGCTGCTACCACTTTGCGTGGCGTTAATTGCAGCACCTTCCCTTCTATGTCTCTGCTGCGCTTCTGCTGCTTTTAACTGCTGATGGATTACTCGCTCGAGGACGTTGCCTATTGTATTCAGAAGATAGATAGATCTGTAGGATGTTGGTTCACCTATCAGCTTACCCGTTTTCGGGATCAATACAAGCTTTTGTATTTTCCACTCAACAGGGAAGGACCATTCTTGGCATGGGTATTGTAAATACCCATGCGAACATGCTTGGTGACATTCGCATTATCAGTTTCAGCGCCTTCTTGGTGATTCGATCAATGCCGGGGGCTGCGGCATCCCGGACCCTTTTCACTGCGTTGAAGACTACGTTTATGGTTACTGTAGGTATGTCTTCTGGAAGGGGGGGGGGTGTATTGGCCAGATTGTTTCGTGATGTTGGGTGAACAATGTCGACATTATCTCCCACAATAATCTAGGACACATAATAGGCGGAGACCTTTTGCCTTTTATCGTTGACATAACCGACTGTTACGCTCCTCCCCATGGATCTGAGTCTGCCTCATCACAGAGTCGCTTGAAGCAATAATTTTTACTTTCCGTGCTGGACCACTGCAATATTTTGGGTACCTGTTCATATTCGAGATAACTTTGTTCATACTCTTCGGCGTTGACTCCGCCTTCTGGCCTTCAAGGATTCCATACGACACTTCGCTATTTCAGCGTTTTGCCTACGAGGGTGCTTCCGAGAGTGTGCACGTCTTGGCATGGAAGCCTGACATGCTCGGTATATCTGTTGCGATACTTTTTCTATGGCCGTTCCTGTAAACTTGGTGTTCCTCATCAAGTGCTCTTGATGACGAACCTGGTTCCGGTTTCTTCAGGTGAAGATTTATTGTTATTAGTCGCTATGCGTGTATTCTTTGCTAACATGCTAATGTAGATGCTTGACCAGGGAATCACTTACGAATGTAAGATCTACAACGCAGCCTAACTATCCACACCTAAATTTTTAGGAAGAAGAAAACCTCGAGTGGGATTCTTCCCCTTTCATTTGTTTTCTGGTTTCCCCACTCCATTGCCCAAGCGTTGAAGGCGCCGGCAATAATTTTGGGGTTGCGATATTTGGCGTCTCTTGCCAGTCTATCTAGCATGCTGCAATGCTCTGCTATTGTCATATTTGGGGTGGCATAACAGTTGTAAATGTAGAGGTCATCAATCTTAACCCTTACAAAATCGTGTTCACGGTGCTCCATCACTAACTGTAAGGCTCGATTACCGCAAGCCCACACTGCAGCCTTTCCATTTATGTCTGTTTCTCAAACGCCGTGATGGAGGCTTTTGTATTGTTTGCAGACAATAGGCACATCGATTTCCTCTTCTTATCTGTCCTAGCAGGTCCTGGGCAGCTTGGTAGTGATTTAGATTTAACTGGATGGCTCTCATTTACGTAGGGTACTAACAGCGATCCTGCAGGCTGGACACCTGAAGCTACCCGTTATGTGGTTGCAATCGCGATCTTTGGTTTCGATGCATAGAACACGGTGAGGGTTTCTACTGCAGTCCTTTGCCAAATGATTTTCCTCCCCACGTCTTTGCCACAGTTTAGATCTGTCAGTGTTGCTAGTGCAATCCTTCACCATATGCCCGAATCCGAGGCATTTACAACACTTTTTTAGTGGAATTTGCTCACATAGCCTGGACACAACCCAACCGATGCGAATTTTACCCGCAGATAGTGCTTTTGTAGCTGAGGTGATAGACATAGTTAGGGTCGCTATCTGCGTTCCACTGTACGCTTTCCTTAAGCTCTTGTCCGTTTCCTGCACGTCCTCCAGTTTCAATTTGTGGAGCGCTACACAAATTTCTTCTTTGGTTTTGACCTCGTCAAGAGCTTTACACTCTACTGTAACCATTGGCCGACTTACGCGGACGTTTGCCCGCCGAGTGAAGCCTCCATATCCTTTTGTAGGTCAACATGATCCTTCTTTTCCTTCGATAGTTTGAACAGCAATCCTCCTTTTTTAATTTGCCTAATTCATGTTACATTGTCGCTAAGCTCCTTCAGCGTAGAATCAACGTTCAACCTTCGTAAAATATCCGCATAGGACATACCCACTTTTGCTGTTATTACCAGCGCTTTGGCTTCGTTTTGTAATCATTCTCCCTGCTTCACCCCGCTTCTTCCTTGATTTAACCAAAGTCCAATTTGGGCTTGGATCTCTTTGGCTGTTGGCTCCTTTTAACTCCAGCATTGTCTGATATTTTGGCGGGGGATCCTTTGTTTTTTTCTTTTGTACCTGTTGGGGTATGGCTGAATCGTCAACCGGTTCCCTGACACACTTTTGTGTTTCGTGTCTGGGGGGCTGTGAAACAATCTTTCGAAGCCGGGTTTCGGCCAGATCTTTTCTGTGGAGCAGCTTCGCAGTATTAGGCAACCACTGTCGAGTTCCTCGTGGGCCTTGTTATAAGAAGTCCGCATAGCCCGCGCCTGATGTTTAACGGCTCTCTGTTTGTCTGTCTGTCACACACTTTTCCCAGAAACGGCTATACCGCAGCTGTTTGAATTTTTCGACACTAGATGTGGGGGGGACGACGACTGCGAGGCTACAGGGTGATTATTTTGTTGCGCAGACCATTCTTCAGAACTACCTAGCCCAAAAATTTTTTAAAAAATTTTGAAGTTGCCACTGTAAGATATCTAGACTTAAAAGTGTTCTCCCATCCCCTCCGTTTAGGCATAATCTGTCACGGCGAATAATCCCTTTCCGCTCATCATAGTGTGACGTAATACGTGCTTGATTTCCCCCCAATTAATACTCTCAATGGGAGCTGATTTTCTACTCTGTCCATCAAATTGCTTCACATCATACTAACTTTGACCAATATGTATATCTTTACTGTATCTAAAACGTTCAAATTATATAGGATTCTGTTTATCTTTAAAAGAGCAATTGTAGACAAAGTATCTTTCATGAAAGTCAATATAGTTCTTACGAACCGTTGCTTCTATATCTTTGCAGAAGTCTGAGCCATTGGCCATATGTATGCATGTGCATTTCACCTTCATCTTAAACAGTAAACAGTAAAACAAACACCCCTTTTCCAGCAGTTATTGTCTGCTCTCGTCCATATTTCAAACGAAACCCATCTTGAAGCAGTTTTTGAATCTCAAGGGAACACAATGCACATTAAACTATGCATACAGACCTTGTTGAGTATAATGGAGTATGCTCTCATCAAGGATGCAATCGCCCAACCGCAACATCCTTGAACGGACTCTACTACTTTCGAGATGGATTCCTGTTTCTTGCAGAACATTTCAAGTGGTTTTTCGTTACGAAATTGTTATAATTGTTATTGTATCACAGAGTAATGCCTCTGAGAAATAATTTCATAATGAACATTTCTCGTATTGCAGAGAGCCAGCTTTGTAGCAGCTTATGTGGCACAAAGTTTTCACAGTGAAGAGAGACTTCATTTCACAGGGAAGACTTTTATGTCCTTGACGTAATGTGATAGCCTCTAGAGGTTCTCAGCTTCCCACTGAAGGGTTTAGTGAGCAGAAATATCGCGTAGTACGATCTACGTAAGCAGTATCATTTCCTCAGCTCCTTTTTGGAAATTCTGGTTTAGTTTTCATGGCCATCATTCATGTTTCCCGCAGGAATATGATTCAGGATTATTGAGGTGCAATGCAGCATATGAGAATCGTTTACGATGCCGAAGGGTTTGCATGCCTCCCCGTTTTACAAGGTTTCGGTATGGAACTGCTTACTTTTACTCATATGCATATTTCTGTGTGAAGTACTGGTGCGGGGAATGGGGGTGTGATATTGATTTTCGAACGTACTTTAGGCTGACTATCTGCACTATTCAAGTAAATTTTGATAAAATTAAATAAAACCATTCAGATAAAGTGTGAAACTGGATTCAGATAATGTCCAAAGCGGCTAATGGCAAAAGGCTTTTATACAATTTAATACGGTACGACTACTTCTAGCAAAATGAATGGAAAAGTCGGGAAAGCTGGGGAAAATAACACAAACAAAGGATCATTGTATCCGTTTTTTGACAACGCCGTCCCAGTTTATAGTTCAGAGGAGCCTGGGTTGCACGGGGAACTTCCAACGATCAAAATGTGGTTGTAGATCTAGTAATTACAGTGACATTTTTGGATAAAATTTGAGAATGACTACTTGTGCTACCTCCAAGAAAGGTGTGAAGAATCCTGCAAGACAATTGACTGAGGTTCCGTTGGTGCTAATCAAAGGAATTGATCACAGTCCATTAGGCTGGTGAACCGAGCGGGTGCTTGAGTTTTAGGGGCAGTCGTGCGGTAGGTGAAGCTTAATACTGCTGTCAGAGACAGCATTCATCGAGTGGTTCATCAGCTCGTTCCTCTCTTACCAGAAAAGGAAATTGAGCCAGACAGTAACGAGTCCACTCCGAATCCAGTGCCACCATGAACTCCACCGCCAACGCAGGTAAGAGCTAAATGAAAAAAAGCGGCAATTGAATCGGTAGAGACCCGAAACGCGCTCTCAGCAAGTATTGCATTTTAGTCTTTTTCTGGCATTGTACCTATGTCGTCGCAGAAGGAAGTTCCTTGAGCAAGGCATCCCCGGAAATCCCCGAGTTTCCATTACTTGTGCATGGGTGGTGAAGGAAAAAAGGTCCTTCAGCAATGTACCCTCAAAAGAATTATCGCATTTAGCCAGTTCTACTATGGAATTGTCATGGAAGGAGACTCCTTCAACAACGTGCCCTCAATAGTTCACACGCAGGGTACTATTCTTATTCTTTTTACTAAGCCTGTTCTGGGCACTGCTAAAATTCCAATTCTTATGCGGATAATCGAAGAGACAAAAGGAATTTCAATGTGTTAAACGTTTTTACTCAACTTTTCAAGGCTTTATAATGAACTCCAGCAGCAAGTTGTTTTCAAAGTCGAGGAGATGTGAAAATCACTATGTAAGCTAAGGCAAAAGAAGCGCACCTGGGAAATATTGAAGCTAACATGGCTGGAGGTTCAGAAAGCATATGAACCCGTCCGGAATAACAAAGTTAGACTTACGTGAAACGCCTATGCCAGACTTCATTAGTTAACCCTATACAGCGTTCATTCCGAGGAAATTCTAATTAAGGTCAATCTTGGAAAAGTTGCAGGGGCACCTCCAGGAATATTCAAGACCCTATCGATTGAAAAAGGACTTACAAGCGATGATAGAAAACCGCGATCTGCAGTAGGCTTCGACCAATTTAACCTATGACAGTAGCGATGCAGTCAGGAATACTGCATTCATTCGACTGCATCACTGAACTGGATTACCTAGCGGATCCAGCTCCCAGGGGTCGAGGGTACCGACCTCCACCCAATTCACCTCTTCTGAAAATCCTTGCGCATGGTGGCAACATTAGCTAGTACGAACTATCCCGGAGTCTATTTAATTCATTTTTTGGTGGCTCTGGAATCCAACCATTAACGGGGTTCCTGCAAATATCCTAAAGAGAGGTAAAAACTTTACTTGGATACGATGCACTCAGTGGTCCAGAATTTGCATAAAGCGGGTTGCACTCTACGAATGAGCTCCTTGGACCTGTCATATCACAGAGAGTTCGAATTATCTAACCCGAAACAGCCTGTCAACATTAATTAGACTGACCAATTTTTGGAAAATGGGGTTATGCCCCCTGGCTGTGAAAGGTCGCAATACGGAAGACTATAGCCACAAAAATAAGATCGAAAATGTGGTATTGCTTCCCGCTAATGCAGATGGGGAGAAAAAAAATCAGCAAAAGTCTTCCAGTGTATGGGGAAACATAGTACTATCTAAAGCTTCCAACTTGTTGAGAGCGACGACAGGGAAAAGCAGCGTCAGCACTGTTAATGTATTTATTTCGCTGCCGATAAATACACCAAAGTGGAAACTTGCAATAAGAGCAAGCACCTCATGTGTGAAATATGCAAAGAGCAGCACTTCAAAATAGTGCACCCTAGCAAGGCTGAAGTAAAGAGACGTCACACAGCACGCCATGCTGAAAACATAACAGCTCTATCGTAATAGAGTACCACCCTTCCTACGGTAGTGATCAGACTAGGGAATAAAGAGATAGTCTAGCAGACAGTCTACAGTATAAGTCAGCACATGTGTCAATAGTGCAGCAGGATGGAAGGTTGAAAGCTATTGTGGTGTGTGCCGCATAGTGCAGATGTCTCGAATCTAATCAAGATTAGAGCTGTCAAGAGCTACACCTAAAAAGTAATTATTGGACGGAAATCGGTAGGTTGAAGCAACTCCATGGCTGCAAGGCAACTTAAGGGTGAGGAATTCCCATGGGGCAGTACAGTATTATCCCCATCATGAAAAAGTGACTAAAAACCGAAGATGTTAGGCTCAAGTCAGACGAATTTATAGCAGAGTAGTTGAACTTGGGCATATGGAAGATGTGGCAAAGGAGCTCCAGGGGATACCAGTGGCGAAGTATCCCAGATTGCGTATCTGAGTATAATTCGATTAGAAGCCACTTTAACGAAAATACCGAACCGTATAGATAATCGACGCGAAGTCCAAGATGCAAAATTATATTTTCGACACCGTCGGTTTAAGTATTTGTATTCTAGCCCATAGTGTACTCGAGGCAAAGAACACTTTTCGCAAAATCACGGAAACGTTAGGAAAGGGTTAGTTTCTATTAACAAACGTGGACCTCTAACAGAAAAGACGTTCTGCAACACGTTGACGAGAGTCAGCAAATTGGGCCGTATGCCAAGCTGAAGAAAAGGATAACAAAAAAACAAAAAACGAGAACTAAGTATAGCCGCTTCTAGTTATGGTCCCATCGGTTACTTGCAATCATTCTGATATTAAGGACTGAAGGCGCTTATGGCAGGAAGGATATGGCTGAGATGATGCTGTTAAAAAATCAACTGGAAAAGGTTTCGACATCACAAAAACACTTAAATGATGAACTGGGCATAGTTACAGGAATGAGGAGATGAAACTCATAGGGTTTAGTGATGCATCGTTTAATGGCTACGCAGTGGCCATATATAGTCGGCTAAACTCTAGCAAATGTTCCACCGTTCGATTGATTGCTGCTCGAGCACGATAACACGTCACTGAAAACCAGAGTAAAAATTAATTCCAACGCATGGACCATTCCAAACGTTGAAATAGAGAGCGTTTTACTTCCTGTTGAATATTCTTGAGAGACATGCGGCGTAGCTTGGGACCAATTCCTATTCTGAATACTCTGATTGTGAGAAAGTCCTTTGGAAAGTTATTCAAAACGAATTGGTAAAACGAATGATCGCGGTTATCCATGAATATTTTTCTAAAGGGATGTAAAATCCAAGCTTAATTCAGCGAATTGTGCTTTTATAGGCCTCTGCCCATAAAATCTTATGGCTTACGAATTGTGTTTCAACGGACTGTGGTTCCTGCGGGGCTACTTATTGTTTCTTGTTCACTCCTTAGTGGAGTATAGCGCATCCACATAATCAGACTGTGCTTCAGTTTCATTATTATCACATCCAACGCTGCGCAAGTGATAAGCTCACAGCAGCGAGACAATCACAACACGAACACAGATACCCAGGACGAGTGGGATTCGAATTTAGAGAAACCAGATTGCCACAAATTTGATACTCCGATTTTTCTGTTTAACCCGCCTCGTAGAAACAAGCACGAGATGCCTTCGGTGTAGGAATGGAAATGCGGCACCATACTCAGTTCGGGAATTATAACAAGCTAGGAAGGAGGGACTAAACTTAAGCAGAAGCAGCTCTTCGAAAAGCAAATGAAGAGGATTCAGCGAGGCACAGTAGCAGATATACATCACTGGATGTCAACGCTAAACCCATTCATAGAGCGGTTCTCCACGGGAATAGAAAGATGCAACATGGGAACGAAAACACCCCATAATATAAGGCAAGTCGCACTTTATCATTATCATCATGCAACAACCGGTATTCAGTCTAGGCCTGCCTTAGTAAGGAGTTCCATAGATGCGATGTTTGCGCCGAGGCCAATTCGATATCTCTAAATTCTCTCTTTTTGGAATCCTGGCATACGTCATCGCTCCATCTGAAAGATGGTCTTCTTTTTCTAATGTAGGCCCTTATAGACTAATCGGTCTCTACATCGTTTTCAGGTTGTGAAATGGAAATATCCCATTCTCAGAATTACATTGGCAACATAGCATAGCATTCTGAAGCATTTTGCTGCTAGCTTTTTTGGCAGAAGTGAACCAATCATACCCGGAAACCTTTTTGGGATTGACTTCCTCCCTACTGGAACTTTTCACTTTTTTTCTCTTGATGACTTGACTGTCTTACCCGGACAGCTAGCCTCCTATGCGTCACTAGCTACTGTTTTGAGGCCTTCCACCATTGTGTCTAGCTCTATTTCGCTGTTGATTTCAGCGCTCATCCGCCGGTAACTTATGTTGTCACCCAGGTATCTTGTGTAGGAGTCCCAGTCAGTTTTCCTAGGATTCCTTATTATTCTATTTACTTCCGAGTTGAATCTGATTATTCTGTGATCCGACATAGAACACTCATTCGACACCCTCCTCCTCCTCCAAGCCGCTCATCATAGTGTGCCCTAGAGTTACATGTCTAGTACCTCTTGTCTGGTGCCTTATGTATTTCTAACTTATTACTGAGGATGAATTCCAGAGGGTACTCACCTGTTCGATTAATATCGCTGCTTCCCCAAATCTAATGGAGGACCATGACTGTCCCTCGAGTTCCCCTGGCTTGCAGTGAGACTTGGACAGCCACGAGTCTCCAGGTGGAAACTCGAAAGGTCATGCATATCTTGACTTTCTTTTGAGGATGATGCAAGCTCTTAATTTTTCACAAGAGGAATCCCAAATTACCTGCATACTTTCTCCTGGCAACCCGCGAATCTGTTCCCGGTTCTTGAGCCAGCACTACTCCAATATCATCCTTTAATCTTGCCCTTGTAATTATTGCAGAAGCAGTTTTTGTATGATTCCGTTAATGCTCTTCTCCAACGTCGGAATACTGTCCTCCTCCTCCACTTTCTTGCATTTCCAACTTGAGCTCTAAGTATACTACCAAATCTGTAATTTATGAGGCAGTTAAGATGTTTAATTGCCTCCAGGCATCGGTCGTCTACTCCGATCTCCATAACTGCGTGCGGAGATCCACGTTTTGATGAAGAGGCGAAGAAGGCTTCCCGTTTCAATCGCTGTGGTTTGCAGGTTCATTTCTGCTACTGTTCGCTTTCTTGGCTCTGATGCTGAAGGCTTAGGTGTGCCCTGAGCCTCCTTAAGGGTTTCCTCTAGCTTCAGACCGTCCTTCAATTAGTGCTCCACTGCTTGACCTCCCAACTTCTCCGTTTTTGGGTCTGGTCACCTGGCTCTCAGTGTAGCGGAGATGTGGGGTTAGGGGGTCCGCTGTGCCATAGCTCTGGTAAGGTCAGGCAAAGAATCATAAATTGCAGAGATATAAATTTCAGGAAAAGGCACAATCATAAAAGAAAATGGAGTTAAAAGTCTACCATAAATAAAATAATGCATTTACAAAACAACCCTAATTAATCCCTAATAGTTTGACGTGAAACTCTAGGCTAATTAGTAAATGAGGTAGTTTATAGAACGTGCAATTAATTAAGTATTATAATTGTTGTCAGAAAAACTTCATCACATGCAGGTAAAACACCTGGAGCAGAACCCTCTGATAGGATCCAAGCTTACCAGAGGGTTTGCAATATAAAATGTCACTACAGTTTATATTCAAAATGCACACATGTTGATCTTTTGCACGGTGCATCTGGATTTAAACTAATTAATATCAATTAAATAATCTGAGTAATTGCGCAAACCGTTTAGTTACTAATTGCACTAAAGCAAACTCCATGGCGAAATGGGTGGATCAATGGAGTGGATTAGCTATAGTGCAGCTAATTACAGTGAAGCTAGTGAAATATTAAATATTCCAGCAATCCCACTTTGTTTCAGTAAAAGCTTTGGGGTTGAATTTCGAACCGCAGCATGATTCTGCTATCCGTAGTTATCAGAAAGCTGAAACAGTTACGCAGTAATCATGCTTTGCATCAAATCATAATTTCCACTCATACAAATAACTGCAACCGCCACGTATTCCATTCTTCACTTTTCATGCCTACCTCGTATCACTTGCATCTATGTTACTCCCTCAACCCTTGGTCAGGAGGATCATTTTGCTTCCGCTCCCGATAATAGCCTCCAGTGTAAATAGATGAATACTGAGTAGGTAATCAAGGACGAATGTTCATTTAAAACAAAATAGAATTTGTTGGAATAAACTCCGAGCAACGCGCGAGCTCCACGTCCTGCCGCTCCCGCCGCGAATTTCAACCGATTAAACAATTGTCCAAGATAGGATATCAGAGTGCTGGTATCATCTCCTGTTCTTTCCGTTTTAATGATAATTCGTTTCAATGGAAACGAGAAAATCGGCATTTTGTTTGCAACTTTTTAAAATTATTTTCATCGATTTCCATCACAATTGTAATCGAATCGTCCAGCGTGAACATTTGCTGCCCGTCGCCGTGGCGAATTTAATTAAAAGATTTAATTTGCAATTTGGAAGAATTGAGAGCATAAATTCTGGACGTTGTATCGGAGTTTTATTTTTAGAATGTAGGTTAGCGGAGGAAGTCGTTTTGATGGTAATTGATGATAGAACGCATGTAATAAGTAAATTATGGTAATTTGTGGGGAATTGGGGGTTCGAGTGGTGGCTATCTGCAAATTAGATTTTTACTTCGCACTCACAAAAGAATCCTAGTCCGCTTTTTTGGGGTAGGAGGAAAATCCATTAGGTCCTTACTGGTTGAAATAATTTTCAGCGCAAATCGATTCAATTTGCTTTTTCAATTTAAGTTCGCTTTTTACGCAATCACTGAAATTTACAATTGATACAATACAGATATGAAAAATATATATTTAAGCAAAGAAGAAAAAAAATAGTTTTTTGATTAGAGACAACCCTATTGTATTTATTCGCAGAATCGATATTTTCGAAACCATCTGATTTAACCACTGGGGAAGGAAGCAATTGGCTACCAAATATCGATATCTGCGGGTAAATACAATAGGGTTGTCTCTAATCAAAAAACAATCTTTTCGTTTCATTCAAAAACCGTGGACAACCAAGAAGTTCATTGATGCAAACCATATAGTTGTCGTAGTTTTTTCAATAAATTGTGACACACTGACAGACGAAGAAGTAGACAGACGACCGCGAATCTACTGCTGAGAAATATCCCTTAAAAAAGCATGTTAGATACCGTAAAAATACTCCCAGTAATAAGGGAAGAACTGTAGGAAGTTTATAGCAGGAACGCTGGCAAAACAGCAATAAAACTCCCAACTACATTCTAAAGAAGCCCTTCAGTTTGTAAAAGTGTCTACACCGATATTCACGCAAAGTGGAATCCTTCCTATCTTATCTAACCAATATTTGTTCCGATCAGGGCCGTAGAGAAAAATTCCGTCCCCGAGGTGAAAAGCATGAAGATCTTATTATCCCCTTTATCTAAACTATTTCGCCCCTTCTCCACCATTTTAGATCTGCTGAAAATCACCTTCTTCAAACTTAAGCAACCTGCAAGTATATCGCATACCTTCCTCACCCCTTTCGCTTCTCGCAGTTTATTATGGATTACTGCGATTATGGAATTGATCGCATCCCAATCCCAATGATAGCGCTTCACCTAGAGTTTCTTCTAGGTTAATCCTTTCTTCCACGAACCTAGGACTTTGGAAGAATACGTGCGCTGTATCCTCTGGGGTAACGTCGCAGTTTTCACAATTAAGTGAGGTGTCAAATTTAAACCTATATTGATAGTATCCACCATGGCTGGTTGAGAAATTGGGTGAGATTAGAATTGATCTCGTGCTTTCTCTTCAACCACTCCCGGATGGAAGGGATCAACCTGTAAATCCAACGACCCTTTTCCGACTGGTCCCGTCGCTGTTGCTATCTGCTTATGGATCTCTCCCTTTCGGCTTTTTTTACCGGCGTTCATCAACCCGGTTACCAGGATGCCAATCGGCATCATTCCCGAGATGACGAACGCTGCGTCGTCTGAGACGGACCTGAAAACATAACACACCCTTAAGACTGTTCTTCTGTAGACCGTAATCAGTTTATGTGCATTGTCATGCACATGCAACGCTTTTCCCCAAACTGGGGCTGCAAATAACAAGATAGAACTCACCAGCCTGGGTATGAGCAGCCTGCAAGTATGCCAGGGTCCTCCTACGTTCGGCACCATCCATGTTAGAGCCTTACTCGTCGTGGATGCTTTTCGCAAGTATGATCTATGTGCTGCTGAAAATTGAGTTTTCCGTCTATTATCACCCCCAAGTATTTGATGGCCGGTTTGGAAGTGATGATACGATTCCCGATTCTAATTCAGTCGTAATTTCTCTTGTGGCGGTTAGTAATGAGAACCGCTTCCGTCTTTTCCTCCGCGAGTGCCAGTCCAGCACTCTCTAACCAAGCCTTAACAACACTGATTGCTTCGCTTGAGTACAACCTACCATCCTCGAGATGCTTTGCAACCGCAACCAGTACAATATCGTCGGCGTAGCTCACCACCGCGGCCTCCTCTGAAACCAGAAGTTTAAGTACATCATTATACAGGATGTTTCACAGTAGTGGGCCCAGTACAGAGCGCTGTGTGATACCCGCGGAGACAATGTACTCCTTGGATCCATAATCGGCACTATACCAGAGCGTTCGGTTTTGCAAGTAGCTGTCGACAATAGCGGCGAGGTGGGAACACCAATCGTCGTATAAGGTTCCAATTGGCCGAGTTGAATGCATTCCTCACATCCAGGGTCACCACCACACAATATTTACTGATACAACCAATACCGTGGATTGCATTACCGGCAAAGCCAGTAACCATTTTGATGGTATCAATAGTTGATTTGGCTTTGCGGTACACATGCTGCCTATTTGAAGGGCCTCCTTGGCTCTTGACGACTAGGAGTAATCTATTATAAATTATTCACTCCAACATTTTCTGCACAGTGTCTAGAAGACATATGGGTCTATAGGAGGACGGTTCTCCCGGAGGTTTGCCAGTCTTAGGCAGGAGCACCAGCTTCTGTCACTTCAATGGTGCAGGAAAGATACTCTGCACATTTCGAATAGCTCCGCGAACATATCCGGTCTTCATTGGATGGCAAGTTTGAGAGCCTTATTCGGTATGCCGGGGCTTTGCTGCCGCCTATTGTAGAGCAGATATCCAGCAGCTCGTCCCTGGTGATTGGTGGAATCGGCGTTACATTCAGGGGGCGCTGGAAGGTGTCAGTACGCCCTCTTGCTGGGGAAATAACTCCTGGATTATTTTCAACAGGACCATAGGACACGTAATCTTCGGAGATGATCGGCCTCTAAATCGTCCTGCCACGATTCTATAGGCGCTACCCCACGGATTTATGTCCGCTTCCAAACAGAGCTCCTTAAGACATTTCCTCTTACTCCGCCGGATTTGGAGGTTCTTGCGAGCTTCTCTATAGACATGCTCCTTTTTTCCTTGATTGATCCTACCTATTGCCCTCTGAGCAGTTCGGCTGGCTCTGTGGCAAATCGATCGCAGGCTGGCAAGTTCACTATTCTACCAATAATTGGGTCTTCTAGTGGGGAAGGAGCATCTCCTAGGCATCGGCGCGTCAGATGCTTTAGAGATGCTCTGTGTGACATGGACAGCTCTATCCGTGGGGGTGCTTGCTTTGCTAGGCGGGTCTAACCACACCTCCATGAATGTTTGCTCATCTTTCGCTTTTGTAGATCATCCTGGTGTTCTTTTGGATTTCAGCTTCCGGAGTGCGGGTCTCCTGCCTTGTGACTCGGTCCTTAGTTCAAAGGTGAATGCCTGGTGGTCGCTATACATGAAGTCGTCACTTACTTATCAGGACATGTCACGTGCTAGCGCACCGCAGACAAAAATCAGATCTATAATTGAGCCAGATCCCCCTTTCCGATAAGTGTATACATCATCCCCGTTGGCCAGAACTTCATCCAACTGGGCGAATGCTTCTAATACTCACCGCCCCCTTACGTTAGTCCGCTGCTCCACTCTATGATCCACGCATTGAAGTCACCGGCTATCACCTTTGGACCTCGTCCCCTTGCGTTGTGAACATGATCGTCTAACAGATCTTCAAACTCAGGCAATGTGAGGCTCGATGTGGCGTAGCAGCTGTATACAAATATACGACTAGCCATCAGCCGCCTTACCTATGCTATATTGTAAGGCTTGACGAACACTCGCCCATATCGCCGTTCCATCAGTCGATTCTGTGACTCATACATCACCGTCAAAATTTCTGTACGATTCACTAATGATAGCAACCTCCATCGTGAATTCGTAAGTGGTCTGCGCAAGCAAATCCTGTGCGACCCTGCGATGATTGAGGTTTATTTGTAATATTGCCTCATTTTTCCATTGCAGTTAACGCCTTCCTAAATTCCGGGCATTTACCACTTCCGGTAACATGCCGCTTATTGCGTTTCCCCTTTCCTTCGCACAAAATGCATTTGGGGTCTCTATTGCACTCCTTGTCCATGTCCATTCTCCAGTAAATAGATTTCCTTTGCTGGAGATTAAAATTGCCTGCGAGCGAATTCACACTGTTGGTTTCTTGTTCCTTTTTTTGTTCACGACCTCAGTCTTATTTTCCTTCGGTTTTGCTTCGCTAGCCGATATTCCTGCTTTGAGCACTTTGGGCCCTTCTGGACTTTTAATTCCGTTTGTTGGACTGGTGCCCTTTTTGCCTTTTTGGTGCCTGTTGATTCCCTAAAGCTTTGTTTCGCACTCTCTTACGTGATCGAAGGTCGATGGCCTTGTGCTTGGTGCACGTTTTACTTGCCCTTGATGAAATCGGAGAGCTCAATTATTTTAGTCCAAAGCTGCATAAAGTTTTTCTGAGTGGGGGCTGTGTTCTTGGTGAGTCTTGGCCAGATTACTCCTTTTACAGACTCCTTCACCTTTTTCAATTACTAAACCCCCATGAGGTTTCTCTTTTACTGTCTTTCCGCAGAGATCGTAAAATTTATTAGCTTCTCGATAGATAGATAGATAGATATATTCTATTTGCTGCTGCTGGAGTAGATTTTGAGCAGATCCGGTGGGTGTCGAAATCTCCTTTTTTGACCAGCTGTTAGCCCAACATGTTTTTCCTTTGCAATTGGTGTTGTGCTTCGTTTGAACACCTCCTTCTTCAAATCTGAAACACTTGATCTCCAAATGGAGAAGCACCCTTGATCATTCCCGCAGAATAGTAAATTGCCCTTCTGACATTTTGTCATCTTTTGAAAAAATTCCCGAGGCAGCAGCCAGGCCAGGAGTTTTACATATCTTGCTGATTCGATCACCTTCTGACACACCGGTCCAAGTGTCCATGTTGGTCTTAGGCTCCTTGCACGTGTTATCGCTGACCAAATAGTCTACTGCTTCCTGTGTAGGCTTCAGCGTTATTGCCAGCTTGTCCCCACCGCCGAAGGTTCCGTTTCACTTTCTTTCCTCTTCCCCTGCCGTCGGCTGGGAACCTTCCTAGGTTATCGCTGTCTATTTTCAAATTCCGGCGTTAGACATGTTGGATCCAGAGCACCGGCTCCTGTTCTTTCTTTCTTTCTTCTTGGCAAGGTTGAGCAAAAGAGTTTTGACAGGCAGGTCTGTAATCCCCTCCCCCCACCGTAGTGATTGAAGTTTCCGCTTTCTGGTTGGTTTAGAAGATAATGCCGCGGAAAGACCGGAGATACCCGGAAGTGGATTTGGAATGAATGCCAATGAATGCAAAACTGAGTAATATATTAATATATAGAGACATTGCTGGTTAAGTGGTTATCAGTTCCATCGGAATGTGGTCTATTGAAATAATGTTTTACTACCTTTCCATGCTAATATTATGATTTCCAAAGGTGTTTGATGTTTCCTGTGGTTTCCCGATTGCAAACTCAAATCCTTTGTTATCATTCATATTTGCTACCACGTAAAATATCCAATCCACAATAATTAGCTAAAATTTGCATGATAACTCTCTGGTTAATGAAGATACCAGTTCAATTATGCATAAAGTCACAATTAAGTGGTTTCAACTCATTACGATGTGATAATTACATTCAATTTGCACTTCGATTATGCCGAAATGTTTTAATGATTGACGTGCTGTGTCTACATATATAAATGCGATAAAAGGGGTTTGATACCTCAAACGCTTGACATAATCTTGGTCTAGGCTGCTCATAATATGTTGGCATTAGTATATATCTTGTGCAAATAGATGACTTAAGGGCCCATCTTATCACATTCCCCAGATGATTGTGGACTAAGTATGTCATTATAATCCCATTTGAGACATTCTCTCAGGAGATTATATTTATTGGCGTCTTGAATATTCAGCGGAATGCCAGTGGTTTGATGCTGAATTTGCAATTTTAGGCTGCGGTTATGATGGGTCATAAATGGTGGGTACTTCTTGGGAATTATATATTCATTTGGTGTGTTGACGGTGAAGAGGCAAATGGAATTTTAGCGTCCTTAATAACCTAAATTTTTATTGGGCTTTTATACTTGAGACATGATGAAATTTGATTGTATTTTATTGCCTTTCCAATTTCCTTGAGCATTTATTTATGAAGCTAATGAAAGCTCTTTAGTCAAATTCATAATTTGCTGGATATAGACTGTAATCATCTTACTGTGAGGGATAAGTACATAAAAGGCTCTTCTTTCTCGCTATATTCCATTTCAGGAAGAGTCATGGAAGCTGCAGTAGTCTAGATGTCATTATGAGGCATGCGACAATGCAAAGACTCGTCCTTGGCCGCGAATGTGGGGAGTTCTTGGTTTCCCAAATTCTTGATACACTTCGAACGACAAATCTACCCTTTCTGCGCATTGTGCCACAGGATTTTGATGAAAGTACGATCAAGTTTCTTCTCACAAAATGGACAAATGGAGAAGATGTGTCGGTGGAGAACTTTGCATAGAAAATCCATATTAAAATATCAACAAAACGAAACCCAGTTTCTTTTCCCACTGCGTTGTGTCTAAAAGCACATAAGACTGCTAACAAGGGTAGAAGCATAAAGAACCACTTCATGGAATTTAATGAAAGGCAGGTACGTAGGAGTCCTCGGGATGCTTAAACAAATCTTGTAAATTCTTTGGATATGTGAGTCCTTGAACATAAAAATAACCAATTCTTGGTCCTCTTCGAGGATAAAGCGTGAATTCATTAGAAAGGCACCCAAAATGGAGTGTCTTCTTGTACATTTTTGGTGTTAGTAAATACAAGTATTTAATTAGCTTTGAAATGCCAATGGCAACTGAAAGGTACCATGGTATTCATGCAATTGTCGTATGCAGCTGAATGAGGTTGAATCCCTGGCGAGAGTGGCGAACTCATGAAAAGAGAAGGGAAGGGGGTTCCCCCTTCAATCCCGATGGATGGGTAGTATAGGTCTCAGGGCGAAACGTGAATTGGTACCCACGATAGAGCACAAAACCTGGGAAGCGCATACTGAATTAATACGAATAGCTCTATTACCAAACCCTATCTTAATCACCCCGTCGTGAATGCTGGGCATTCTTTCAGTCGCAAGGAAAGTCGAAATGGTTGGTTCGACGCTGAATGTAAGCTAGCAACGAAACGGAAGAATGCTGCATACTGGGCAATGCTGCACTCTCAAAGAACGCACTGAGGATTATCGCAAGCTCCGTCGATTGGAGAAGTGACTTCACTCACAGATAAAGGAAAGCTGAGAGAACGAAAAAGTCTGTCAAGTCAAGAAGTACCGGGGGCAATCGCACCAGGTTCCGTGTCCAACAAGTGAGCACAGGATGAAACCTTATACACCTCGATACTTATCCCGCCGAAAAAAAGAGGGAAATCTGATTTCCGACAGAATGGGCATATTGGAGCAACGGGCTGTGTATTTTGGTTCGGTTCATCAACTGACACTCAAGATGTGAGGCAGCGAATCAATGCCTGACGACTGGCAACGATGCACTATCTATACTATACATAAAAACAGAGATATCACGCAGTGCAGCAGTTATAGAGCTATCACTTTGCTGAGTACCATCTATAAGATATTCCCCACTATCTCGCAAGATCGGATAGCCCCATACGCCCAGAGCATCATCGTGCCATATCAATGAGGCTTCACTCCAGGCAAATCAGCGGGAGATAAGGTGGCAAACGATGGAAAAACTGTTGGAATATGACTATCAGTTGCACCATCTTTCGATCACCATGGAAAAATAGGCACCATCCTTTTCAAGTTCAACCAACTACAGCCTACGCTGACGATATTGGCATTATTGAAACTACAACCCAAAATGTACAGTCTACCTTCATCCCGATCGAGCAGGCGACGATTGGCGCGAAATCTTGGGCTGCACATCAATGAAGGCAAAACGAAGTACATGGTGGCAAAGTCAGCGCCAAAAAACAAAGAACCAACCATCGAATCGCACTGGTCAAACGAAAACAGTAAAGATAGGAGACTACAACTTTGAGACCGTCGAAAATTTCTCCTATCTAAGGTCGAAAATCACAACCGATAACGGCAATAACAATGAAATCCACGCACGGGTGTTGGCACAGTTGGGACAGAGTCTATTTCAGCTTACAAAAACTGTTTCGAAACGTCTCACCATAGGGTCAAAGCACTTACTGTACAAGACTATGATCTTGCCAGTCCTCATGTATTCCTGGGAAACTTGGGTTCTTAGCAAGAAAAATTGCGAACTCTTGGCCGCGTTCGAGAGAAGAATCCTCCGAAGAACTTTTGGCCCCGCATAAGGGTGGACGATTCCGTATCCTACATAACGACGAAATCTATGAACGATACCATGACTGGCTCAACAGGTTGCGGTTATGATTCAGCCCGGAAACACTATAAGAGCAATATCTATGAAGACGAGGCAGACCCTGCCTAAGATGGATCCATGGCGTAGGTTAGTACACCGGACAGATTTAAGGATATTGACTTAATGGACCTTGGCGCAAAACCGGGAAGCCTGCAGTTCCTTATTAAGGTAGGCCTAGACCGAATACCGGCTGTTGCGGCATTGATGATGATGTTCATATGGCGATGATAATAAGCTTATTAATGCAACTTAAGTTTTTGTGGCGGCATAACCTTTCGATGCCAGGCGCCCGCGATAATTCTTGAACGGTGGCACAAAGAGAGGGGCCTCTTCTTCTAGCTATGTGCCCTCCGTCTCTGAGGTGCGGTTGGCAAACCAAACTGATAACACTTAAAGCGCCATAACTTGTTAATAGAGCGGGTCGGTACGATTATTCAACGAAGTTTGAAAGAGAGGACTTTAAATTTTTTTGTTCAATGGCCCCCTTTTCTCTACCGTTATGTTATAAAACTGGCCTCACTTTGAAGCGCCATAACTTTTTAAAAGAGGAGAGTATCTGCTAAATTTTTGTAACGGGGTTAGAGAGGCGAATCACATGAGTTTTCATCGTATTTTAAGAGAGGGGACATTTCTCTAAGTATTCAGCGCACCAGCTCCAATTAGCTCTGGAAGAATCTAAACCACCCGATCAGATTTCGTCTCTGAGTAGCTTTATCACCGCCTTCTGGTGAACATCTTTGCGTGTGGCCAATTCACAAACCTCGGACGTCAAATTAATACTAGGTGCAAGGGATCAAAAACCAGTGTTGCTAAATATAAGGCTCTGGCGGCAAAGTTTTCATTTGCAACTAAAACTAACCAGGTCCATGGATCCCTATTGTATGTAAAAGATTGATTTGAGTTTTTTTTGTTTATTGGGTAGCAATTATGCAAAATAGATGCAAATGGAATATTTCTGGGACCAACTGTGCCCTTTCTCAGTGTTATCTTTTGAAATTTTCATCAATTTTCGAAATGTCGAGGTTTTCGTATGGATCTAGTTTACTGCTGCCGTTTATTTATAATACTTCAATATGTCAGCGTTATCCAATGACAGATGGTGACCTTGATCTATTACATGTTTGCAGTCGCGGACTTTATGTGTGGATTGCCACTCTATCTTCCGGATTCGGCCTGTTTTATGTGTTCCAACACCCGCCTGTGAACTAGCTGCTCAATACTACACAGAGGTATGTTGGGCATTCTCGGTTTGGAGGTTTTCCTTACATTCTGCCTGAGCCTTTTCCACCCTTTTAATAGAGTCTGGCAAGGGATCCTTCCTGGTGATGTGAAACTTACCTTCTTCTAACTAAGTCGTTGTATGCTTCTTTGTCCACGATGACCACTGCGTTTCTTTTGTCTCCTGGTAAATAACAAAAAGGTTTCTCTTTCAACCTCTTAATGATTTTGTATTGGTCGGACGACACTCTTTTTCTTGGTAGGGGTTAGCAGTCGCCGAATTTTTTCTCGAGTGCTGGTCTTTTCGGCTTGTGGTGTATATCTAATTCCCGCTTCGATATCCATTAGGATGTTTTCTTTATGGGAAGTGGAGTCACTTATGGCGAAGCCATTCCTTAGTTTCCCATCTCAGTATAATATGCGCTGGTATAACTAGCATCCTCTAATAAGTGCCTCTCTTGCCCTTTAGACAAGGAAGGAAACGGCATTGCAGTTCAAGAACAATCTCGGTACTAATACCTGGATGCCGGGATCCTCACACGACCTCCTCGCGGTGGCTGCTGGAAATTGTCTTCGGACAGGCCTTGAGTGTGTAGGGTCGGGCTGGGAGTAGACTCATCCAACTAACGGGGATCTTTTTGCTTGTTGGTCATGTGTTATTGGCAAGTGGATTTGACGGGAGCCCAGGCAATAGCCCGGGTATTGTCTTCCCTGCACTAGAGAAGGTGCTAATAAGACCGCAAACCCACGTGGAGCCGAGAGCAGCGTGGCCAATGGGGAGCTTGGTTTTTAAGCGAACTGTGAATACCTTGCGCACTTTCAGTTGCAAATACGGACTACTCGTGGGACCAAGACATGGACTCAAATAAAAAAAACAGAGGATGTGATACCAGGCGCATCAAAGGAGCGCGAGCTGTTGGCATGTACCTAAGAGACAGTAGCCGTCGAGGGCAGTGCAATCGGTGCCAGCCGTAGCAATGCTGCGTTGAAACCAACTGCAGGGACATTCCGGAGCGAGGCGGTAGATGGACTAGTATTTTCCAGCTTGAAGTCACTGCCGTAAAGCTGGGTGTAGCGAGTACCAACCTTGGTAGTCATAACCCGAAACCGTCGACGTCGGCGACCTCTCAAAGGCAAAGATCGACAAGGATGTCATTCACCAGAAGTCAACTAAGAAACGAAGGTCCACTGGAGTCGTGCTCAAGAACCAATAACAGAAGGGTGTGCATATTCTCATTGCTAGATTGCTAAGAATAAGGAGGCCGGTACTGTTAACGAGCAGGATGTTCTTAAAATAATGAAGAAAGGAAGAAACAGAAAATTTAGAAAATTGACTACATTCATCAAGATACAAATTAAATAAAAGATTACTAATCCTCAATGGTTCTATGCGTAAATGCATCCAAAATTATCATTGGAATTCCATTCTCCTTCTATTAAAGTTCACCAATAAAAAGAATCCTCATAACGACATGGTACGGGAAATGTTTCAGTTTTTCGTAGAAAATTTTAAAAGCAATAAACAACGAGACGTCCTGGGACGCCCATACGGTAACATACTGAAGGAAGAATTATATGCATACAAAGTGGAACTTGAGATGGTAATTCTCCGTAAAAAATAATATGAAATTTTTCCAGTCGGTCTAGGAAGGAGATACGGCTTCCCTCGGAAAACAATAGATTCTTCTGGTATCAACTCCGTAATATATAATAAAAATTTATTTTCTTGGGTAAAGTCAAGTAAACGAGAAGAATTCGTATATTATATGTATGTAGATTGCATAAGATGGGAATCTACCGGCATTCTAAGGTTCTCCTTGAAATGAAATGAGTTATAGTTGCCACTTTATGGGAAATGAACTACCGAGTGGAGTTTCATGCATACCTTTTTTTCTTAACACATTCAATTTATTTTGTTTGATTTTGTTACAGGTAGTTTATGACTAAAATTAATACTAGACTTATCTCTAACAGCTTAACTTTACCTAGAAATTAACATTTTGCTTAATACTAGACTTAATTTACGGTGGTATTAATTTATCCTATGGCTAATGTTATAGAGGGGAAAGTCAGGAAAAACCCCTCTTATGTTGTTTTTTGTTCGTTGGATAATTGTGTTGCATGAATGGATGGAGGAAGGATACATATAGGGGAAGGTGGTGTTATTGGGCGGTGGAGTAGACGAGGCCAGGGCGATGTCGATCGTATGGGCGGTTGAATATGATCATCTTCCCGCCGCGATAACTGCTGTTTTGGGAGGAAAGGGTTAGGAGGTCTGAAGGGAGGGGATGGTGGCGGTATGTGGGGTTAGTGTTATGGTTTCGTATGTGGGAGTAAAACTGGATGAGGTTGTTTTCATGGGCTTGACATTTGATGAGGAATTTGGTTAGTGAGGTAAGGAGGATCTGGTCTATGCGGGAGCACTTTACCTCGTCGTAGACAGCTTGGTTGGAGTGGATATTGGACTGGGAAAGGGAGAGGCGGAAGAACCTCCTTTCGCGTACCCGAAGGCGCTCCATTTGAGCTGAGGAGACGTCACACCATGCGACGAATCCATATGTAATTAAGGGACGGATTAGCTGCTTATAGCAGTAGAGTTTCACTTTAGGGAGGATGGCGGAGTCTTTCTTAAGGATGGGCCATAGGGTTTTTAGTCCTGTTAGGGTCTTTGAAATGATGGAATTTACCTGGGGTATGGGTGATAGGCGGGTATTGAGCGTTATTCCCAGGTATTTAGTGGATTTGACGGAGGGAATGGTAGAAGGTCCGATCTTGATAGTGAGGTTGCGGGTGTCGGCCAGCATCTTGCGGGTAAAGGTGGCTCTACCGCGGAAGACGATGGCTTCGCATTTGCAGGGGTTGAGTAGGAGTTTCCAGGATTGGAGGAATTTGTTGAGGGTTTGGATTGAAGTATTGATGCGGTTTTGGGCGGATTTTATTCTCCGGGAAGAGGTGTAGAGGATCAAGTCGTCAGCGTATTGGATGGTTTTGACTGCTTGGGGGGAGTTGGTAGGGTGCTGGAGTGGGATATCGGCGGTGTATAGGGAGAAGAGGGTTGCTGACAGAACTGAGCCTTGGGGGATGCCTGCGGGAGGACTGTAAGGGTCGGACAGGGTATCGTGGATACGGACTAAGGATTGGCGATCAGACAGGTAGTTAAGGATGAGTTTGCATAATTGTGGGTGGAATTTGAAAGTGTGGGAGAGTTTGTAGGTGAGGCCGTCGTGCCAGACCGCGTCGAAGGCTTTCTGGATATCGAGGAGGCAAGCTGTGGTGGGGATGTTGTTGTTTAGTTGGGATAGGATGTCGGTTTTGAGGACTAGGAGGGCATGTGAGGTGCCGTGGCCGCGCCTGTTGGCAAACTGGAAGGGGGGGATAATGGCGTGGTCGGTGATGTGTTGGAGCATGATATCGTGGATGACGTGTTCAAAAATTTTCGATGTCACGTTAAGGAGGGAGATGGGGCGGTAGCTGCCCGGGGAAGCTGAAGGCTGGTCCTTTTTTAGGATTGGGACGATGTGGGCTCGTTTCCATGGGGTGGGAAAGTGTGCAGAGAGGAGGCATTGATTGAAGAGTTGGGCGAGAAAGGGGCTTAGGGTTTTGGCGCATTTTTTGAGGATGATGATGGGGATGTGGTCGGGTCCGGTAGATTTTTTATTATTTCGGGAGAGGATAATGGATTCAACTGTTTGGGGTGTGACGGCTTGTATTGGTAAGCAGTAGGGTGTTGTAGATTCGGATGGTGGGATCGGGAATTCGGTGTGGATGGCTGGCGTGGTAGTGATGTTGTGTATGTGTTGGCGCACCGCTGTTTCTGTGGGTGGGTCGGACAAATGTTGGGTGGTGTGGTGGGCGGCTAGAAAGCTGTTAGCAATCAGGTCGGCGTGGGCTTTGGGTGAGGTGTTGTGTGGGAGGACGCTGGCTGAGCGGGGTTTGGCTAGTCGGGGGCAGGTACCCCGGAGTTTATTGCATGTTTGCTGATTAAGCGAGATGTTCGCATGCTTTACCGCGTAGTGATCAGCGTATAGCGTCTGGATCTGGGATTGGATGCGTTGTGTGAGGGAGTGGATTTGTGACTTGAGGAAGTTAAATTGAGGAGCGTACCTGTGCCTGTGGAGTTGGCGTCGTAGGGTTGATTTTTGTTTGATGAGGTCTAGGATGTGTGGTGGCAGGGTGATTAGGCCCTGGTAGTTTAGTGGTCTGAGAGGGATGGTTTCGTTGCAAGCCTTTTGTGTGGATTCCGTGAGCTTTTCCACGGCTGAATCGATTTCGGTAGGAGACGGATTGGACGGGAGGCGGATGGTCGAGAGTTTGTCGGCTAGGTTGTAGTTGAGGCGTTGCCAGTTAGTGGCAGCGTAGTTGGGAAGGAATTTAGGCTGGGATTTGGGGAGGCGGTCGGTGATATTGAAGTGGAGAACCACTCCGTCATGATCGCTCAAGCCGGGGATGGTGGGGAGGTCTTGGGGGGAGGTAGGCGTGCTGGGGTGTACGAGTAGGTGGTTGCTTACCAGGAAGAGGTCGATGAAGGAGTGGGTATTTTGCCTGTGGTAGGTGGGTTGGTTGGTGGGGAGGAGGGTGAGCTGTAGAGGGTGGGAGTGTTGTGAGTACCAGTTGGCTAACCTATTGCCATTGGCATTTATAGTGGTGTTATACCAGGTGTTATGTTTGGCATTTAGGTCGCCCCCTAGTACAAGGGAGAAACGCTTGTTTCGGCTGACTGGGAGGGCTTTGAGGTGTTGTGTAAGGTTGGAGATGTCAGCGGGATTGAGGGTTTGGTCGGGGCAGTAGAGGCTACCTAGGAATGTGATGGAGGAAGGTGTGGCAATGAAGACAATCGTTAGCTCCATGGATGGGGCAATAGTGTTTGGGATGTAGACCCGTTGAGCGTCTAGGGGATTTGCCACTAGTATGGCTGTGCCTCCGCCTGGGCGGTCAACACGGTCGGAGCGGAAGGTGGTATAGTTGGGGATGTGCAGCTTATGCCTTGGGTGCAGTTTGGATTCTGTGAGGAGGAGTAGGTTAGGTTTGTGGACGGACAAGAAATTAGTTAGATCGTGACGTTTTTGTCGACTGACCACCGAATTTACGTTCAGTAATACCACTTTAGTGGACATTACTGGGGGACACTTGGCAGAGGAAGGAGAGGAGAGCGAGTCTCTTCTCCATCGGCGAGGAAAGGGCGTTGTATGTGGGGAGGAATGAGGTGAGTTGGGAGGCTAGTTGGGTGGTGGAGGTGTTGAAGAGGGAGTGGATCTCGGAGTCGAGGTCAAAGGTGGGGACTGGGCGCGAGGCGTTCCTGGCCATCGCAGCGTAAGAGAGTGGTGGGGACGTAGGGTTGTACGGGGCGGGGCCCTGAACGGGTTTGGTTGGGGACCGGGTTTGGTTGGTGGAGCAGGGTTATGCTTTGTGGGGGGTGATTGTTGTGTTTGGCGGGCGCGGGCTTGCACGAACATCGGGCAGTTGCGATAACTAGCCGGATGAGTGTTGGCTCCGCAGTTGATGCAGGATGGATTTTCTTCCTGCTTCTTTGGGCATTGTCGTGGCCCGTGCGGGGTGTTGCATTTAACGCAACGGTAAGCCAGATTGCAATTTGACGCTGCATGCCCAATGCGCTGGCAGTTCCGGCATTGGGTGATTTCGTGTAGCTGGACGGCTTCGAACTTCACGATGCAGTGAAACATCGCCCTGGCTTTCGTGAGAGTGGCCTGCTGGAATTTGGGGGAAAACGTTACAAGGAAGAGGTGGAGGGGTTTCGCGTTTCGTCGGGAGGAGCTAGTCTCGTATTGACGAACGCTGATGGCTTCGGAGATGCCGAGGCGGTGTAGCTCCTTGAGGATTTCATCGGGAGAGTATGTATAATCTAGTCCTCGGAGGACTAGGTTGATTGGTTTGAGGTGTGACGGAGTATACGTGAAGAAGGGGTGGTTTCCTTCTTTAAGTAGGTTTTTTGCAGAATCGTAATCTGCCTGGGAGGTGGCGAGGACGTGGGTTGAGCGTATTGATGTTTTTTTAAGGGATATATTGTTGGGGATTGTGGACAGAATTTTGTTAGTGATATCTTTAGTGGTTGTGGGGTCAGCGCGGATAATTAGCGGCGGGAATTTTTCCTGACTTACCCTTGGTGGGGTGGATTTGGCTGGTTGAGCGGCTTGCTGCGTGGTTGTGGTGGTTGTTATCGGGGTGTGTGTGGTTGGTTGTTGTAGTTGTCGGGCTGGATGTTCGGTGACATTCGTTGTTGTTGTCGTTAGATGGGGTGAGGGTGTAGATGCTATTGCAGAGGCTATTTTTTGTTGTGGCTTCGGTGTGGGAATTTCCATTTCTGCCATCGACCGTTCTTCTTGGTTCTCATGAATTGATGTAGTTGCTGTATTGGGTTGCTGAGATGACTTGTTGAGGGCGATGGTAGATTCCACTAATGAAGAACTGAACAACGCAGAGAGCCGGTCGTACCGGCTTGTCATCTCCTTCAGGGAGGTTCTCAGTTCTTGTACCTGTCTCCGCAGGGCGGCGACATCGTCTTGATCGTCGTCTGACGTTTCGCGAGCCATGTCCGACTCGCTATCTTCTCGGGCGGGTTCCCGACTGGCTTCGGGACTTGATGGAGCCTCGCTTTCGCTGTCCCCAAGGGGGTGAATCCTCTTGGGCTCAGGATCCATCCCCTGGGGCGACAGTGACCTGTCCTCAACCGGGCGCTTTGACATAGCGCCTCGCCACTGAATGTTTGACCGAAAACACTACGGTCGCGATTGTGTTTTGTTTTGTTTTTCACTCCGCACTTTGGATTTTTCACTCGGCACTTTCGTGAGCACACGTCCGATCGTCTCGGACGCTTGAGACTGACTCGACATGCATACCTTGCTAGTGGTAAAAAGCAACTAAAAGACCATATCAATCTCCCAATTTTCTATTAAAAAAAATCCGAACACATGTTTGAATTTTTTATATTTGCTGGTTAAATTAAAGTATTTTTGTGAGTGGCTAGGGACCAAGCTGAAAAGGATTATAACCCCATTCTGAGCAAGGGAGAGTTGAAGTTGCACAAGAGCTCCGCGAAAGTAACCTCAAAAATATTAAGGTTGCGAATATTGTGTGAAGGGTCATGCATTTTAGAGGCTACAGAACTGTCCATCAAGCCGTTACAAAGTTTGAAAAGGACACATACGTCAGTCAAAGATCTACGGGATTGCGGAGATGTCAGGTTAAGGAAAGCCAGACGTTCAGGATATGTCCAGTAGAGAACGTTCTTTTCTCAAATTCAATGCCTCGCAATCACAATTATGATAAGTTGACCACTCTACCGAAGCATATTCAAGAATATTACAGACAAAGGGTTTATAAAGGATGAATGTCACTTTTGGAACCTCCCCGGAGGCCAAATCTCAGGAGATGCCCGTTGATGCTATAAAGGTATAGCACAGCCCTGGCATGGGGGAGTGGGGAAGCTGTGGAGCGTGAAGGAAGTGGCGATGCATTCCTTGCCTAACCATCTGTATGTTGTAGTCAGACGGGAAGACAGAAGACGGTAATCTGCTCCACATTAATATAATTCGAGATAAGAAGAATTCGTGGTAGTTCACGGTGCGACAAGCACTGATACTTAGAGTGTGGGGATGGGAGCGCCTACTTAGCCGGGTGTTGCGTTTGGGAGAGGCTCTACGAGGGATAAGACCTGATATTTCCTGGGAAGTGACCGTTATAATAATGATAGAGGAAAGAAAGACGTCCAACATTTCGTCTATGCTCAAGGGGCTCAATTTGTGATGTAATGCTCACATCACCGATGAGTTTGAAAGCTCTTCGTTGAACTTTATCAAGAGCTGACAGTGCAGTTATACCTGCACCCGCCCAAATGTGAGAGTTGTCTTCGATTCTAGGTCTAGCGTGAGTCTTATAGATCTGCGTTAGGTCGAATGATGAAAAATATTTTTTGCAACGATTCAGAAACCCCGAACATTTCATTGCATTTTTTGCAATGCCGAAGATGTGGTCGGTCCAGCAAAACTTACTAGAGATGTTAATACCCAGTATATCGAGTGAGGGGGCGTCGGGAATATTCCCACCATCGGTAAGAATAAGTTATGAGGAGGGGGGAACACATAGTTTATTCGAAATTAGACAGCATTGGGTTTTATAAGCATTGAACTGAACACGATTTGCTTTGCCCCTAGCAATACTAGACGATATGTCCTCATTCAATGACTCAAACATGCGCTCGCGGTTGACGCGGAATGTACTACGACGAGAGTCAGCCAGCGAATCAAACGAAAACGCGAAGTTAAGGGTGCTGTCATCAACAAAGCTGTGGATTAGATTGAAAGTGCTACTTAACAGGTAATTAATGACGATGAGAAAGAGGGTTGGTGGCAGAACAGTACCTTGAGGTACCCCGGCATTTTGGGTATGGGTATTCTGATTCAACACCGTCGAATACAACTCGAATGGAACGGCCATTGGAGAAGCTTTCAATCCATTTGACGGGCTTGTCATCAAGACCAAATGCGCGAAATTTGGCTAGGAAGGCAGGGTGCCATACTCTGTCAAAAGCCTTCGGACTATAGAGGGCAACAACTTTGGCTTCGCCTTTGTTATGAAGATAATCATTTCATTTTTCCGCCAGAAGGGTCACCAAGTCACCGGTCGAGCGCATTCAACGAAATCCGTATTGCTTGTCGTTGATAAGTTGGTTTGAGTCAAGATAGGTCATTAATTTGTAGTTGAAATTTCAAAAACTTTTGACAAAATTTAAGCTAATGGTCAGCAGTTAGAAGGATCACAAGTCTCTCTTTTTTAAGGTTTTGTGTAAAACAAAACCTTATTAAAATCGATTCAATGTCTGTCTGTCTGTCTGTCTGTCACACGCATTTTTCTCCAAAACGGCTAAACCGATTCGAACGAAATTTGGTGGACAGATGGGAACTATGAAATCCCACGCATACAGCGAGTGGTATAAATTTAGGTGGAGTTTAAAAGGGGCTCCCCATACATGCAAAGGGGGGATCCAAAAATTTTTTTCACCGGTCTCGATTTGTACTTTCCAAAACTGATATTAGTTTTGGCATAAATTGCAAAGTGCGCGAGTAATGAGTCAAAATGTACGCACTTGAAGTGAGACAGGACTCATTTTCGGAAACTACCTAACCTAAAAATCCGGCAAAAATCGGAGTGGTGCGCCTAGATGAAATCTAAGCCTCAAAATATGTCCCATTCCGATGTCTGATCAAATAAACTTATTAATAGTATATTACTACTTTATAGAAATTTACTGAAAAGCCCCCCTTAAATTCATCCTAGGACTTCCGAATTCTGTACCAGCATAGAGGACAATATTTTGTATATACATGCAAAATTTCGTAGAAATCTGGCGCCAAAGTTATATCAGTTCAAATTTAGCAATTTCGCGCGAATTTACCGCTTCCAAAGCCATGCAAATCAGATGCTGACGTCATAATTACCCGGAATAATTGACATTCGCGTGAAATATTAAAGTCGCATTTATGAAGAATCTACTTATCTGCAGCACTTTTTAAGATTTTGTGTAAAACACTTATGTGAAATCTAATCTTCGAGAGATGTCCTATTCCGGTATCTGCTCAAAAAATTTACTAATAGTATATTATCAACTTTTAGAAAGTGACTAAAAAACTCCCCTTAAGTTCATCCTAAGTGTACTAAATTTTGCACCGACATAGAGGACAGCCTCATGCATACACATTCCAAGTTTCATAAAAATCCAACTATTATTGGGAAAGTTATAGCAGTTCAAACTTATCAATTTCGTGCTAATTAACAGCATCCTAAGCCATAGAAATAAGATGCTGACGTCATAATTAACGAGAATAATTGAAATTCGAGTGAAATATTAAAATTCCATTCAAGAAGAATCTAATTCTCCCTAGCCCTTTTTTATATTTGATGTTGGTTAAATTGTTGGCATTTGCTAATAATATTAAACTCAGAGTGTGAAGCGTATGAGGTTGACTATTTCAATACAGGGCTTTCCATCAAATGATTTATTTAAATTACTTTCTAAAAAATAGATGCCAATAGAATTTTTAACTATGTGACACGGAACTGTCAGGCTCACCGCTCCTCACATCTTCTTCTTTTTCTTCAGCCTTCAGTTCACAAGCGGGGTCGGCTCGTCGTGATCGGTTTCGTCATTTTATTTCATCAAATGCCTGATCAGGATGTAATCGCGAGACCTTCAAATCCCCATCCAGCGTATCAAGCCACCATTGTTTTGGCCGGCTTTTTGGTTGCTTACCATTGCTTTCGATGTTCTGACCAATACTGGTTGTTGAATTCTCCTGAATTGCGAAATTGTGAATTACGTGACCACACCATCGAAACGCCTCTCTTGCAGTTTTTCCACGATCGATGCAAACCCATATCGATCGCGGATATTCTCATTTCAGACGTAATCAAAACGTGGCGCGTCCCCATTACCGCAAGACGCCGTTCGTTGTCCTTTATAGTCGGCCGACACTCAGAACTATAGAGAGCGGCAGACGGACGACATTGCAGTAAATTAGATTTGGGACGTGCGCTGATACGTCGATCACAAAGAACACCAGTTGGGGAATGCCACTTCATCCAGATTCCATTAATGCATGAGACAATTTCATTACGCAGTTCTCCATTGGCTGATAGCATTGACTCGAGATATTTAAATCGCTCAGTTCTGGCAATGGCAGTAACCTCCGAACTGAGCGATTTCAATTTCTCGGGTCAATGCTATAAGTCAATGGAGAACTACGTTATGCTCCTCACATAGGGAAACACAAAACCTTTTATACCTGAAGCGTCAAGCTTCCGGTTTCCCGACTTGTTTAGGTATGGGCTGGACATGAGCAATTTTCCAAGCTCATGGAAAGATACTATCAACGTTAGACAAATGAAAAAGTTTGCGCTGAGGTCTAGCCAAAAAAGAGACGCAGACCCTTTGGGCTAGTGAAAATTTTCTGTTTTATACTTTAATTAAACTGGAATTTGACTTTTTCAATAGTGGCTCGCCTCATTTCTTCCGATGGGCAGTTTTTATATGCCCGGTATCTCGCTTTTTTCCATCAATAGCTATTTTGCAATCGCTTGTAAACCAAGTGGAGGTGGAAAAAAGTTAACACCTCTGCACTGGAAGCGGCTTGACCGAAAGCAACGACAGATGGCAATCGCTCCATTTATATAGAATCGCAAACACGCAATCAGTACAAATTATATTGAAGTGATCTCCGTCATATGTTCAGACCTTAACCAGGCCGAAGTGAATTTATTGTTGAGGATACTGGGAGTCCTGAGTCCGCAGTCACTTGGTGACGGACCGGAACACTTGGGAAGCAACTTATTTCCTCTCTTGTGGTCCACGGACTCCTCTTGTTTGGGTTAACCACCCAAGTTTGCTAAAAAGGTTGACTAACGGTTCCGTCCAGGGCAGAGGCAACTTATCAGACGCTGTATCACCTCTGCCCTGGGAGCAGCCTGACCGAAAGTAACGACAGATGGTAATCGCTCCAGTTATATATGTTACTTTCAGTCACGCTGCTCCCATGGCAGAGATGATACAGTGTCTGATGAGCTGCCTCTGCCCCGGACCAAACCGGCAGTAAACCATTTGGTAGAATAAGGGTGCTTTTTGTGATGAGAAGTGGTACTTAATTTTGTCGAAATAATGCAGTGGTCTGAACTCCCTAAGGGTGCTGCTACGGACGTGACGACATGAAAAGATTCAGGAGATGGTCATTTTCGCCTGGTTTATCAGGGATTCTTCTTGAATAATCTGGAACAGAAGCTCGACATCTCTTCCGACCAGGCTTTTAGTAGCTGAAAATCTGAGTCACTGTTCATTATACATTTTGAAATCACCCGGAATAACGATTCCAGACAATGGGAATTGTTGGGTCAAATTATCAATGTTGGAAGAGAGTGCGTCAAAAAAACGTATAGCATCGGCGTCAGGGCGTCGTTAGGGCTGCTATATAAGAAACAGAGGAAGATGATGTATTCCGAGAGACTAATTCTAATCCAGGCGTATGTAGGTGAACTCCGGATTAGCGGAATTTCGATTAGGGACTCCTGGTTTTAAATTGATAAACCGCTACCTTATGCTTCAATTGTGTGGGCCATTATGTAAGTCGAAATATGATAGTATGGAACGGACTCACCGCGGCATATCCAATATGAGCAAAGGGCATAGATAAGCCCTAAAACCTTACTAGTCCAGTCTTCCTAACGTTCACCGTGAGTACATTGCGGAGGCATGCAGAGTTGCATTCCAGCGGTCACATACTGTGTCCATAAACTTGCTGGTAATTATTACAGCTAGATCAACCGCAAATGCTTGCATGAAGACTTTTTTGTCCTCCAGGAACCATAGCAGGGTATCCATTACCAGGAGCCATAATAAAGGAGAGAGCACTCCTCCCTGTGGGCAGCCCCTAAGACATCCTGTCTCAATAGACTTCTGGCTCTTTCTGGATCTTTCTCCACTCTAGCAGGTGAAGGATCCAACTGATTGAGAGCGGTTCCATTCCAACCTGTCTTGTCGCATCACAAATTGCCGCGAATGAGGCATAATTGAAGGCACCTTCGATGACCATGAATGCGTCTTAAGCGATTTCTTTTTCGGACATTACCTTTTAAGTTTTTGCCGTGAGTTCATGGAGTACTGTCTCTGTGGATTTGCCTTCTGGTAGGCGTATTGCCTGACCACTTAGCAATGTGTGTATCCCCCATGAACCGATCTACTAGTTTTTCTAGTCCTTTTAGTAGAAAGAACGTAAAACTGATCCTCAGCGAAGGGCACCAGGGCCAACCGATGTGCAATTCTGCAGTCAACCTTAGAAATGTGGGTGATGCTTTTCGACACTTCAACCCCTTTTCCTGTTACTCTCAATTTCAAGATTTCAATTCAAGGACTTTTTCAGGATTCTCAGGCAACCGCTGAATAATTTTTCCATTGCGTCAAAATTTGTCGAATGCTTGTGCCAAATTTATGACACATTTTGTATTTTATTATTTAAACTCAAGAGCTGCTCTTAAAAGGGAAGGGAGACAGCGTTCAGTTAACCGATTGTTAGACTGAAATGTCTCCTAAGGGCTAAACGAGGATGAACTTCTTATCAATGTCAGTCTGAATTCTTTTGTCACCTGGTAATCGGTTGGAAGATTCACCGCAGATTCGGCTACTGAAGTCCCAATGCTCTACATAGGGAGAAATCATCCTTTAGAATGCAAATAGGAATAGATAACCAAATCCACAAACCAGCCAAAGGATTAATTACACTTCCAATTGAGCAACCCAAATGCCCTGTTTTTGCTCATAACACCCTTTGATACTCCCATAACACAAGCCCCATTAGCAAGCCAAGAAGATATAAGTGGAAGCTTTGATTTCAAATTGCTGCAGGTATCCGTTGCGTAACTTCGAATTTGCGAAAACTAAGTCCCTCAAAGTAAGGTAAATGCCAGTCAAGGTTTTGACCAAAACTGCAGAGTGAAATTTATGTGAAATTAGAACTTTGGATCACTTACTTTCTCCCCACGAGTTACATACACAAAAGCGATTCCGCTCTCCAGCTATCGGAGTACTCTTCACAAGATGATATCTTGTATATATAATACATGGCAAAAAGATATCCTAACTAGAAGTAAATTAATCTACTTTACCAAGTTTTTGTTCCGCCCTACTTACATTAAACGTGTGCAACTAGAAATTGGCTAGACTAAGTATGTGAAAGTGAAAGGTAAATCCAATTTGAATACACTGGGGACGGGGATACCTAAGACGAGATGAGTGAAAGTGGTTAGAACAGCAAAGTTAATTTACTCTAAAAGGATTATCCCTAAAGCGTAAAGTTTTCGGCATTATGATATTAGTGTAATTTTATTTTAATTAAAACTTTGGCGACCTGAGACCATAAACTATGGAATATGATTTTAGGGAAATTGTTGTGGTTGGTAATTAAGTGGGAAAGGAGGTACATTTGCAGTGAAAACAAGAAGACGTTTACTTAATTAAATTTGACACATCACATATCACATGAATGTCCTTCAAACAATTTGACACTTATAGTCGGTCCGTCCAATCCTTGAATCTAATATGTGAGGGTAATCCTGACAAAATTCAAGAAGTCCATTGACTTATACGCCGGCAGATGAAGCTCACTTTTATTTCATCTGATCGCACGATTCATTTCTTCACCACATACGCACTTCAGACAGGACGACCCGATGCCGAGAAAGATGCTTCCTGGCGACCACTGAATGCAACAACTGTAACGTGCCTGCCGATGTCTATATTAGCATTTCGAGTAATCTTAATGGTCATGTGGGTGGAAAGAAAGATCTTGACAATAAACTGGACATTTGGAAAGGCGAGAGAGACATATATTTGTCAAAATCTGACACCATTCTGAGCACCCCACAAGTCGAGGAACCAATCAAACAGTGGAAGCACCAGTACCTGCTAGCATAACAATTGACCTCTGGGAGGTGAGCAGGTGCGCTTCAACACTGTAGCTTAATGAATTCTTCATCAAGTTATTGAGGAAGGTAGAACACCGACTCACCAGAAAGCACAGCCGATCCAATATAGGAAAAGAAAAGAAGTCGAGTTAATCATGAAGCAACACCGTGAGGAGTATTGCGCTCCCTTGATTGCTTTCCTAGGTCTAGAGAAGAGGCCTCACTGTATGCTACAGAAACTCTTCTGCTGTGCTTTTTGGCTGTCAGTGTTCATCGCAATCTCACACTTCCTCTTCGTTCTTGTTATGGTCACTGCCACACTAGGGGCGTCCTGCGCCCTATGCTGTGCTCTATGCAAATGGCGGTTTCCTAGCGTCTCATAACAAAGCAGATTTGAAAACACTTATTCAATAGTGGAATGATTTTTTTGTGGGGTAGGGTAGGTGAATGTATTTACTGACAGAGTGTTGGACTCCCTCAACGGTACGTCCTAGAACTGCCAACTAAACAGAGAGCTTGTCTGCGACCGTTTGCCTTATTACTTCGAGCTAACCCCCAAACTCTCCAGCCTTGCGGAGCCTTCAAATCAGGGAATTCCTTCCACCAACGGAAGAGGAGAGGAGACAAGAATCTGTCAGTTGGAGGAACCCCCTCCCATGCGGCTTCTCCACCGGTCGAGCTCTACCTTCTTTACAATGAGAAGAATCCAAAAGTAATGGGCAACAAGGCTCCATCTATCAGTGCTCTTCAGCATCTCCTTGACAATGTTGTCTGGAGTGAGATCCCCGTGTTTGACGCTGCTTAGCAAAAATGGCAACGGGGATCATTCCCGTGATCACCATTACGGCCGGTTCTGAGACAGTGCGGTACGCAGACACTATCCGCTCCCGTCTCTGTACTTGCGCGTCAGCCCATATCTCTGCGCCGTAGAGCAGGACAGACTGCATTGAACTCGTCGAGAGGCGTCGTCTGCTAGATAAAGGACCCCTGATAATTGGCATTAGCTTACTTAACGCCGAAACTCCAGCTGCAGTCTTGTTCACTGCTGCTTTGATTTGTTCAAGAAAGCTCATATTTGAGTCAGGAGTTAGGCCAAGGTACGTTACTGTTGGTTTTGGCTTGATTATCGTCTCGCCCAACGATATACTATGCAGGATCGGAAATCTCTTTTTAGTCAGGACGACTACTTCGGTTTTCTCCAGTGCAAGGTTGAAACCATGAGCAGTCATCCATCCACTTAAGCGTTACATCAATATGCCAAGTCTGCTTTGTGCCTGTTCGACAATGCACAGTACAACAAGCGCCTCGACATCATCTGCCTAACCAGCCATGCAGGGCTCTTCCGGCATGTCGAGTTTGAGTAGACTTTCATAGGTAGCATTTCAGAGGTCTGGCCCTAGGATGGATCCCCGCGCTACCCCAGACATGACCTCCATCCTCCTCTGACTCTCTAGCTTTTCATACAGTAGGGAGCGGTTTCCCAGAAATAATTCGGCACGTAGAAAGTATTGTCTAGTGTGCCTAGAATGTCTTTCCTTCTTACGGAATTGAAGGCGTTTCTGACGTCAAGCGTTACGAGAAGCTCGGTGGCTATGTGCCTGCGCTCGACAAACGGCGGATCTCCCTGCTCTAAAACCGAACTGCCGTGGGGAGAAGTCTCCGGCAGCGCGTATCACTTCAGCCAGTCTACTTCTGATGAGATTTTCGAGCGCTTTCCCAGTAGTGTCAAGCATACAAAGTAGGCGGCATGAAGACGGCAACTCGAGGTCGCCTTTCCCTTTGGTAATCAGCGCAAGTCTCGCCACATTCCAACTAGAAGGGAAAACGCCTTCTTACAGGCAAGCATTGAAGGCACCGAGTAATAGGTCTGACCGATGTTGGAATACCAGTTTGTATACCTCTACTGGGATACCATCGGTTTCTCGCGGCTTCTTGTTTTTCATATAGAGAATTGCCTGTTCAAGCTCTTATAAAGAGAAAAGTGGGCAGTCCTTCATCATCCCGCACGGGGTGCGCATGGATTAGTGCCGGTTCAATGCGGTCTATTTGGCGGGATTTCCGCACAGCCCCGATTTTTCGGGTTACCAGTTTGTATCCCAGTCCCCACGGGTCCCTAATCACCTCGTCGACCAGATCCTGCCAGCAGCGAACTTTGCTTCTATTTAATGCACTGCGGAGTCTCCTTTTGGCTGTCATTATGGTTCATGCCTCCTCCCGGTCCTGTAGACGTTGTCTTAAGTGGCGGAGTCTGTGACAATCATTCCGGAGCTCTGCAATTTCCGCTGTCCACCAATACATAGAAGGTTTGTCACGTCTCGATGGCCTCCGGGATAGTGGCAGTTGCGGTGCCACCACCCCCAGGAGTACCATCCGGTACTACCCCACCTGCTCCAGGAGCTTCGATAAACTCCCGGTGTTCACATTCACGACGTTCCATGCACAGAAAGTGCGCCGGGGTGGTGCACACTAAGAGCTTGTGCCAACCACTCCAAAGGCAATGTATTCACTGTCCCTTTGCAAGAAGTCTCCCAGAACTCACCACCCGTCCGTCCGATAAAATCCGGCTCAATAGGTTACGGTGGGCGGGTCACTTAATCCGTATGGATGAGGATGATCCCACCCGGAAAGTCTATAATGGCAATATCTATGGTAGAAAAGAAGACGAGGCAGACCCTGCCTAAGATGGAGCGATGCCGTAGGTTAGGACGCCAGACAGCTTTTAGGGATATCGAATTGGTGGACCTCGGCGCAAAACCGGGATGTGTGGAGTTCCTTATTGAGGCAGGCCTAGACCGGATACCGGTTGTTGTGCCGTTGATGATGATGGTGAAGTCCTGTTCTCGTCATTTCGAAAAATCGTTTCCCTCTGAAGTCTGAGTGAGGCATGCCCGCTTCAAGTTCCCTGGCAATGAAGTCACCCCCGACCAGGATCAGGTTGAAAGTCTCATCGGTCTCATTCGGTGTTAGATAGACATTAAAAAACGTTACCCCTAAACACCGAGTCCAAACAAACCGTCCCCACGGCCCTGTACAAGAACTGTAAAATGGGTGCCGCCCCGAACCCAGACGGCAGCGGTACCTAATATGCTAGGGTGAAAGACGCTGGGTGACTGTTTCGGTACTAAATCAGCTTGCGTCTCCGCAGCTAACTGCGCTAGCAACTTATGATGGAGTTGCACCCCGGTGCATATTGATTTGTAGGATGCGAGTGATGTTGACCGCGTCCTTGCTCTTTCCAATTCTGCTGAGAAGACTGGACACCGCACTGAGCCCACAGTCTGTGCAACATTCTCATCAGACAACGCACCGTCCCTGCATAGGACGCAACTCTCCTGTTCGTCACAGGTGTTCGTTATATGGGCTTCCTGACCGCATTTGAGGTATATTGTCCTTGTGTCAGGTTTTGGACAGATTGCCGACGTTTGCCCATAATTCAAACATCTGTAACATTCGGCTGGGTTGACCCGGAACCGTATTCTGCACACTACCCAAGCAATTCTGATTTACCCGCTGTTTAGAAGCTTAATCGCATATTGTTCCAACCATTCTTAGGGCGAACTATTATAACATATACCATTGCAGTAATGCATCAAGAAATGGGATTAGGGGTTGTTTGTGAGGCAACCAAATGAGAATGCCTAAAAGGGAAGAATCCCCTTCAGGGGAAATATCAGCGTCCTTGGTATTCACTTTCCGAAGGTTTACAAGTCCTCGATAGCTGAGACTGATTAGTTCCGAGCAATTTGCTCTTGGGAGGCCATTCTCAAAATCACGCTCTTATATCTCCTTTCGGATAATAGTGATAATCTGCAGTTGCTAACTGCAGCTCAGTTTTGTTTTTGTGTACCTCCAATGAGTACGCAGAGCGGTAGTTAGCTGGTGAAAGGTTCCGGTGCGGTTCTCCGCCTCGGGCTGATTCCAGTTAACTCGTTGAGGAGCTCCGTCCCCACGTACTCGAAAAGGGCGAACAGACCCGAATCTGCAAGAGACTCATCTAAAATGGTTCTGCCACGAAACCTCACCGAAGGTTATAATATCTAGTACCATGGGAACCGGGATGGCCCTCTAAGAGCATATGCCCCAGGAGAATTCCTGGAGGATGTGTTCTCGGCCCGGTTATTTGCGGCTGGCCCCCTAGTGGGAGTTTCATGGTGGTTATGGTTATGCCTACATCGCTGGCAGAACTCCTCGGAGTTCAAGCGTGGAGTTGTGCTGTACAACTCGGGTGCCGTACCCCTTAGTTGCGGCAGAGGTGCTAGATAGGCTTCGCATCCACTGGTATGAATGCTGAGCCTGCACTCAGTATAAACCGGTACCGCTGTGCTAGTCATGGCGGGGCTCTGATTGTAGTCGCAAAATCAATCCGTGTCCGAAGAGGACCGTGGGGTTATGCCTTCACGATAGGTACTCACGTTAAACCCCCAGGACTTGTATGTACCTCCAATAGGCAATAGGTTCAAAGAGGATCTGTCGAATCAGTTTTCGCCGAAGTTTGAAAGCCAGTACTTGGGATACTTGCAGAAACACTGTAAATGGGAGTTAAAAGAACATCCGCCTTAGTCAGAAGGACGTGGTCCTAATTGAAGTAAAGGCCCCCTAAGCCAAGAATTGACAAGAGCGATTGAAACCGTCTCTGGCCCAGAGGAGGGGGTTGTTGGTGTGATAGGTTAGACTTAAGACAGTTAGCAGGACCCACTATTCCTGCTAGCCTGTTATACCTCACTGACCAGGGCATCAACTTGTCAACCTACCCCGGAGGAGTTAAATGATAAATCTAATTTCCTCAAGGTCGTCCCCCATTGCTATTTCTGGTTGCCCAGGTACTCTGTTTGCCCTGTTCTCCTTCCGACTCGGTTGCGTAGTTGGAGCCGGCTTTGGAGAGTAAAGTGGTTGAGACCGGAAACCAGATCAGGGTGTTAAATTTGAAATATACTATTGCCACCTGGATAAATTTAATGAATACATTAAAATCATCTTACTGTTAGTAGAGCTAATCAGGATTTATGAAAAACAAAAGCGACAAGAATCGTGTTAGGCGTTCCCAGGTCACAAATCCGCTTGCTGTCAAAAAAAAAACGGTAAAGGTTTCAAATATCTACCAGCAGTTCTCAGCACAGAGACATATATGGGTTACCGGGATGCAGTAGTCCGCTTAGTTTCATTCTGTTAAAAGCAGTAAACACTCTCCCTCTGCAATTATCACCCAAAATTCCTTAATTTTTACGACTCGGATGGTTTTTACAATTATCGTTTGTTTAACTCATTTTTTTTCAATCTTCTGAAAATGATTCTCTCTTGTGAGCAGCATTATTATAAATACGAAAACAGTTGTTCCTGCCAATTAGCCATCTGAATAATGAAAAATAAAGCTTTCCTCTTCCACTTTTTCTACAATTTCAATCATTCTTTCAAGAATTGAGTCAATTAGACATTTTTGATTTCTTCTCTCGTTTTACAAATGCTCCAGCAGGATAAGAAGTCTACTTCCGATTTCTTAAGAGGATTTGCCTTCGTCAGATTCCCAACTTTCTCTATCCGCCAGGGAATTGAAAATATACTTCTACACCTGCCCTTCTCCCTCTAAAATTTAAATATACATAAATGTAAGTCGCCCTCCTTTGCAACATGCGGGCAAATATTGAAATAATTTATCTGATTCTGCTGAGTAAATTTCCGTTAACTTAATGTATCAGGACTTTATCCTTGTCGGAACTTACTTTTTGACACTCAGCGTTGAATGGCGACTAAGCCGATCTTGCTTGGGAACTCTTGTTTTGAACACCGATTAGGGTAGTTTTCAAGGTTTTGTGTAAAATAAAACCTTATTAAAATCGATTCACTGTCTGACTGTCTGTCTGTCTGTCTGTCTGCGACACACACTTTTCTCCAAAACGCCTGAACTGATACGAACGAAATTTGGTGGATAGATGGGAACTATGAAACTCCATGCACACAGCGAGTGACATTAATTTAGATGGAGTTTAAAGGGGGGCTCCACATGCATGCAAAGGAGGATTTAAAAAAAAATTCATCGGATATAGCCGTGTATCAAATAAAAGGCATCGATTAGTACTCTCCGAAACTGACATTAGTTTTGGCGTGAATTGCAAAGTGAGGCAGGACTCATTTTCGGAAACTACCCAACTCAAAAATCCGAAAAAAATCAAAAATAAAATAATAAGCTTACTAATAGTTTTTTACCACCTTTTAGAAATTGACTAAAAAAAAACCCTTAAGTTCATCCCAGGACTTCCAAATTTTGCACCAGCATAGAGGATAATATTTCGCATACACATGCCAAATTTCATGGAAATCCATTCAAACTTAGCAGTTTCGTGCGAATTTACTGCTTCCAAAGCCATGCAAATAAGATGCTGATGTCATAATTAGCGAGAATAATTGACTTTCGCGTGAAATATTAAAATTCCATTCATGACGAATCTACTTCTCCCCAGCTCTTTTTAAGGTTTTGTTTGCAAAAGAAAACCTTATTAAAATCGGTTCAATGTCTGTCTGTCTGCCTTTTTTTTTTGGGGAGGTGAAAACCTTCAAAACACACTGGCCTGGACACGTCAGCGTGTGGGACTCTTACCCACTAAAACCACCCCCGACTCCCCCCAAGCCCCGTGCGGTATTACATCACGGGGCGGAATCAGCTGATTTTAGCTTGGTCCCCTTTCGTCCCTACGCGGTGTACGTAACCGCGCTTTTCTGGTCTCCTCTGCCTTTCGCAGTTTGCTATAGATAGGTACGACCATGGAGTTGATCGCATCCCAGTCTTCCTTACATGCTAGGATTTTTCGCACCAGATTCTCTGGTACGAGCACCTCTCCTAGAGTCTCCTCTAGGTTGGGCAGTGGATGAATACATGCTCTGGGACTCCATCGCAGTTTGGACAATCGGGTGAGGTATCTAGTTTAAACCTGAACAAGTACTGGCGATATCCTCCATGCCCCGTGAGAAACTGAGTAAGATTATAATTAATCAGACCGTGCCGTCTCTCTAGCCACTCCTTGATGGCAGGGATGAGCCTGTGTGTCCATCGACCCTTTCCCGAGCATTCTCAACGCTCTTGCCATCGATTTAGAAATCTCTCCCCTTCGGCGTTCTTCGTCTGCAATAAAGGAGAGATAGACTTCGCACTATATATATTCGTCATCTTATCTGCCAGGATGTCAACGGGCTTCATTCCAGAGACGACGAATGCTGCATCATCTGAGACAGTCCTGAATGCCGAGCACACCCTTAGGGCTGTTCTTCTGTAGACTGAACTCAGTTTGTTAGCGTTAGATGTAACCTGCAATGCCTTTCCCCAAACTAGAGCTGCATAAAGCAGGATCGAACTCACTACCCTAGCTATAAGCAACCTGGAAGTATGCCGTGGCCCTCCCACGTTCGGCATCATTCTTGCTAGGGCCACACTTGCAGTGGACGCATTGTTGTAGATATACTGCACGTGTGGCTTATGGCTAAGCTTCCCGTCTATTATCACTCCCAAGTATTTGATCGCAGGCTTAGAAGTGATGATATGATTCCCAATTTGATTACGGGCAAAATTTCTTTTACGACGCTTGGTGATGAGTTTTTTCCTGTTTTTTCCTCCGCAAGTGTCAGACCAGAACTCTCTAGCCAACCCCAAACAACACTGATCGCTTCGCATGAGTATAACTCAGCATCTTCGAGATGCTTTGCGACAACAACCTGCGCTATATCATCGGCGTAGCTCACCACCGTGGCTTCCTCCGGAAGGGAAAGATTAAGAACATCGTTGTACATGATTTTCCACAGCAGTGGGCCCAGTACAGAGCCCTGTGGGACAACGTATTCCTGGGGTCCATCATCGGTGTCATATCAAAGCCTCCGTTCTTGTAAATAGCAGTTGACAATAGCTGCAAGATAAGCGGGAATACCAATTTTCGCCAGAGATTCCCGTATTAGGTTCCAATTGGCCGAATGCATTTCTCACATCCAGGGTCACTACTATGCAATATTTGCTAGTATTGCCCTTGGATTGCATCTTCGGCCAAGCCAGTAACTATTTTGATGGCATCACTGGTTGATTTGGCTTTACGGAATCCATACTGCCGATCTGAGAGACCTCCCTGGCTCTCAACAACCGGGAGTAATCTATTATAGATTAGATTAGATATTAGATATTAGATTAGCTTTGTTATCTCCTATCCTAGCGCAGATCTCTAGCAGCTCGTCACTGGTGACTGGCGGTATTGCCGTGTCATTCAGAGGCCGTCGGAAGGTGTCTATGCCCTTCACTTGCTGAGGGAATAACCCCTGGATAATTTTGAACAAGAGTGAAGGGCACGTGATCTGCGGAGATGATCGGACTCTGAATCGCCCCATCACGATTCTATAGGCGCTCCCCCTAACCACACCTCCATGAAGGTCTGCTCATCCAGAGCTTTAGCGGACCAGCCTGATATCTTTCTCGGTTTCGGGCATGATGGCCTTATGCCCGTGACTCCACCCATAGTCCAAAGAAGATTGTTTGGTGACCGCTGTGGGTGTAGTGCTTGCTGAGGCACCAAGACATACCACGTGCCAGTGCAGGGCTGACAAAAGTCAGGTCTACGATTGAGGTAGACCCCCTTTCTAAAAGGTGTTTACATATCCTTCGTTTGCCAGAACGACTTCCAACTGTGCGACAGCCTCTAATAGACTGCGGCCCCTTGCATTTGTCTCTCTGCTACCCCACTCACGGACCCAAGCATTGAAGTCACCAGCAATCACCCTTGGACTACGACGCCTTGCGTCGAGAACAAGACGACGTAACAGCTGTACACATATACCCCGTTTATTTTCGCCCACACATTTTATTTTGATAAAATGCTCGATCTGGATGTTATCGCGACGGTGCAGCATATCAAGCCACCCACTTACCATTGACATCGATCTTCAGACCAATATTGGTAAGTGAATTCTTGTTAGCGCGAATAACATGACCACACCCTCCAAAACGCCTCACTCGAGATATTTAAATCGCTTGGTTCAGGGCAGATTACTGAGCAATTTAAATATCTCGAGTCAATGCTATCAGTCAATGGAGAGTTGCGTTATGCTCCTCACATAGGGAAACATAAAACCTTTTATACCTGAAGCATCAAGCTGCCGGTTTCCCGACTTGTTCCATATTCCTTCCGCTTCTACATGAACTATGGCCGTCGTTGTTGGGGAAGACCAAAGCTCTCTTGCTTAGCACTAACGGTGAGACTACCTAGTAGCTATTTTTGTTCCAGAGCAGGTGCCAAGGAGAATAGAGTTTTTGGATGAATTCGAATCGTTATACGGTTTGAGATTCTCGTTCTTCCTTTTACTTTTCATTAGTTGATTTAACCCACATTGGGCGCCATATTAGAAAACTTAAATTCTGTACGTATCACAATATTCTTTCATATAGTTTTTCATCATTATGACATCAAGTTACTTTTTGTAAACATCTGCATTATAAATTTTCATATATTGTGTTCGTCCACTTAGAAATTACTGCATTAACCCAAATTGTTGCACCAATATTACATGAATAGACCCGCCCTGTCAATTTGCTCCATCTCCGCCTCAGGCACATCTAATTTTATTTCCTTAAGCTCCCACAGAACGATGGATCCAAACAAATATGGCTTGGAATACAAATCGTTTACCAGATAACCATAAAACCAATTTCAGCAAATATAATATGCTACCAATTTCCTAAATATTTCATTATTGGACATAAAAATAACATTCCCCCCACAATGCTGACACACCACTATGTTTCCATCGTTTCCAATAAATATTCAAGCTAGCACACCTTTGGAGCCCTTATCTCCGAACTCAATACGTTCTCCTGAACAAGCACTTTCTTTTCCACACATCATTAGCCTTTCCGGGAATAGACAGAAAATACATCGCAAGAATGCAAAACTCATAATGTCTGCCACCAAAGTCTCAAGCCATAAAAAAAGAAAAACATGCTCTCTAGGACTGCCATTGTGCTCGGAATATTAAGCAGGAACAAGGATGTTCAGAGGGAAGATTGTATTATGCAAACAAAAGGGAAATATTTTTCAAAAATTCCGCTGGAAAATTGGATCATAAATTCATGAGAACAAACTTAAAGCAATCCATAAAAACTGCATAAATTCGTACGAAACCTAGGAATCCAGCATTCGATGTAAACAATTTCCAGTACTTTTCGATGCCGTTCCGGGCTTCATCAGCCCATTATGAAACCGCGACAAGTAGCAGCCATTTATTCGTGCTTCATTCTGCCGGAAAGATGGCAGGGTGCGAACATGGCGGCGAAGCGAGAATCATTGTTGTGAACTTTGTCGCCTGGCAAAACCACACCACGATAATATCAGCTCGTCACATCCTACAATTCAAAAGTGATTTATCACGTCATCTTCAACATCTCCGCAGACAATGACCCATTGTTTGTCAAGCTGTAGAAAGTTTGAGCTACTACCACTGAGCGGGTGGGATTTATGTAATTTCTGGAAAATTTGTATAATGCACTCAAAGCATGTCATGCGAGCATGTAAATGGAGTCATTCACTTGTCCCATGAAAGGGATTAGGATAATAGAACAATAGCGGAGGAAAAGTTGCAGTCGGAGTGCATAGTTTGGTGGAGGGTTTCTATGGAAAAGTGCAATTTCGCTACTAACTCTTCACTGCGTTATTGCAATGCATATAAGTTTTCATATGCGCAATTGCAAAAGTTTGGAAAGGTCCTGCCATATTTCAACGCGACTACAAAGCCAACCCCCATGCATCAAAGCGACTTTCCGTGAATAAATATTCCACGAATTTGTCGCAAATGCCACGGAAAAGTGCCACTTGAAGCAAGTGGATTTCTGGTGGGAATGAAAAGTTGATCACATCAACATAAAACCGTTGAAGCCACTTGAACAAAACAAAGTTGTTAACGCTTAATTACTGCAGAAATAACATGGAACCGGTAGAAATCAACAACGCAATTGAACGTAAATTATTTGAAATAGTTCTGAAATTTACCGTAGTTTCTTTTTGAGTTGCTTTTTCATATATTCCCGTAAGCATCCTAGACTGTTCCATTGCTGGTGAGTTCAACCATCATAGTTCATTCAACTGTTTCTCTTGTGCCCTCAGCGTCATTACTATCACCCCCTTCCTCATTCTTTGTCCATAGAGCGGCATCTTTGCTCCCATCCTAGTTAGTTAATTCGTTGCTTCTCAAGCCAATATGGCTAAGAACCTAGCCTATCCAGACCCTGTCAAACTCAATTTATTGAGGCATTCTCATACCACTTTCGTGTTCACCTGGTTGAATATGGCTGTGTTGATTGCCAAGCGGCTGGTCGCAATATCCTACTCTTTGGAGAAAATAGGCAGACCTGGCTTTGACGTATCTTTCAGCCTAAAAATAGTAAACGGGACCAATGACTCCTGTACCCACTTTCTCTGCTGCTCTGCTATGTATCTCGTAATCAATTACTGGTTTAAGCTGTCGGTCACTGCTACTATATCCTCCGAGCCCACCCTGTATTCCTGTTTCCAATTCTTTATCGAAATGAAACTTAGTTATCGTGCTAAACCTCGGTACCACAAATTGGGAATACCGCTAAGAATAGATGTTAATCTGCACACACTAACATTCTGAAGGTAGTCTTCTTTACCTGCATCTGTAGGTAAAGATCAGGACGAGTTAACTTTATTGTTTAACTAAATCGAATGTCTAAGGGGAGAACTTATAATCTGCCCCAATTTGTGTAGTGCCTCCTGTGACCGGTTCAGCTCAGATGCTCAGCTGTTGACGTTACAACTGTGACTTGAATAATAATCTTCTCAAAGGAAATCACACGGCTTCCTTAAAGAACCATTGTGACTCTGAACTGGTTATAGTAAATCTATTAATTGCAGTATATCGTTCAAGTAGGCATTCCATACTAATTGGAACTCTCTTGATTGAACCTAAGTGCCTTTGTAGTTGCTTGACTGTCGGTCAGAATAGCAAAGTTCTGCCTTCTGTAGTTCCCTCCGAGGTTGAAGGAGGCACTTTCATCTATAACGTTCATTTTCACCCGGAAGTATGCTAGTATGTTTACCCATTGGTTCAAAGTATGTTTTCCTTGGACCAATAATTCCCCTTCCTCTATGTGAAGGATCCGGGTGTGCGTCACTGTACGAAGCAATCAGTTGTTGTTTTAGGTCATATGCCACTGCCACACTCTCCCAGTTTGGCCTGTTGCTCCAACCTGTTTCAAACTTTTTATCGAAATGAGATTTCGTTGCTACGCCAATGCCTACAAAGAATATCAATCTTCCTTCCATTTACGCTGCTTTCCTCGGCTCGGCCTCAGGGAAATATTGAAAAGACATGAAGAGAACACTATCCAAATATACGAAACAGAAGTGGAGATTTCGCAGCACAGAGTGGATGAATCTCTCAAAGGTTGCCCAGTCCAAAAGTCATCCTAGTAAGCTCGAAGATTCTGAAAAGTGTGCATATTGCCGTTTTCGGACTGTCTTCGAGAGCTACAGGGATCTGATGGTATGCCTTGCCGAAGGTTCCGACGACATACTCTTGAATCTCCCATTTCGGGAGGCGAATCTAGACCTTCATCTAGTCCTACTTCCCGGACGCAGAGCACTAATGGCCTCTGCCGTTCGCGGTGACGGATAACGTGTCCAGAGACTCCGAACCCGCAGGATAGTCTGCTTGCTCTCCGGGAACCTCTGCAGCCACAAAGACTGTAGGAGCTCGGTGCATGCAGCAATTGGCGTGGCGCACAGTCATCTAAGGTAAGCTCTGTCAGTAAGTGGTTAAGTTTACCCGTCTCATGTGCTGACAGGCGTTTTATGAGCTGCTCTTTTAGTCGCTTTTAAGAGCGTTCTTCGAGGATGTCGGAGACAAGCTCCACTGGCCGCTCGTCCAGCCCGACCAGCGAATAATTGAAACAAACGGCATCCGCTTTGACGCCGGCCAAAGCGAATTGGCCCTCGAGCTGAAGGAGCCATGCTGCCGGGCTCCTGCGGCAAAACGGCGTTAACAGAAGCGAAAAACCCCTAAAGAAGGGAACCATGGAATGGAATGGGTACAGAAAAAGCTGAGAAGAAGCAAAACGATCCTGAGCCATCTCTGGCGGCGTTTTCTTTTTTCTTTTTTTATAATAGTTGGAAGAGAAAAGGGCAGTGCCTACTCTTGCGGCCCGACGTGGTTTTCACTACCTTATATCTTTTAAATTTAAAATTAACAAAGTCATGTACAATATTCTTTATTCAGACCGACAGAACATATTGCCTTGTCTTTGGCTATTCTTTTGATGAAGTTCCTGCGGTTTTTTCGCTCCACAGTATTCTCTAAAACTATTCCGTTTTGCTAGCCTGCTGCGCAGGAACGTATCCCTTTTAAAAACCTCCATTTCCATTAAACCGCTACAATGATGGAATATTGACAACCTGGAGCCGTCACGCCCGCTACTCAAAGGTGATACTGGAGCTCCAAGTCCCTGTACCATAAAGGTAATGCTATGATTTTCCCAATACTCCGCAAAAGTGAAACGATTATCTGTCGTGCTTCCTGTGTACCCCAATTTTTCTTACTCAGGCTCATCTATTTTGTTCCAGCAACATGTAATTACCTCCTCGGGCAATTACTCTAAAGCGTGATTAAGTTCTTCAGAAAGTTGTGTGATTCGTAATTAGCTATTTTTGCATACATTTACGTGAATCTCCAGCTCAATAAAATTCATGTTCCTCCACAGCCGTACTGTTTCCAGTGTGGACAGCGTGCGCTAGCTACAGAGTAGCCTCAGCTTGTGAGACGCTCCTGCCTGGCTCTGCAGATAGCCTGCCAGCCATTGCATCTAAAAACATTGGCGCCATACCTAAGTTAACACGACCAACAAAGATCCCGCCTCCTTTGTGTATTCCAGTGCACCTATAGAAGATGCACCAGCCAGATGGTGCTTCCAGCCCAAACGCCGCCTTCCGAGGAACATGGAACCTACTTGATAAGGGCTGCACCACGCAGCTCCGACGATCGTTATGCTGTCGCTGAAACGTCGCTCCGCTCGCCCTCTCTAGCGGGTAATTGATGTCTGGCACTGCTGAATCGCAGGCCATACCCGCCCTCGTCTCGATCTCATGGCGCTCTAACTATTCATTTCAAGACTAGGTTACTCCACCACTTCGGAAGATATTCTGGCCTACATCAGAGGTAAACCAACTCACTTCCGTCACTTCTCTCGTGTGTGAAGCTAAAGAAGGTAAAATATCCCGACTTCTGGTTTTGATCAAATATCTCAAATTTCCGAACCGCCCGCCTGCCTCACCGACCCTTAATGATTTTCCGATTTTACCAAATTTCAAAGGGTCTAAGGATTATGCTATCAGAAGCATTCCAACATCACGCCAGGTGAATTACAAAAAGCTGGTTGGATGACAGATTCGGTGCTCTTCAAAGGTTACTCAGTCTTCCATAATGGCAAAGAATGCGCTGCACTTGGCAAGTTGACCGGCGGGGTGCCCGGATTGCTGTCCTTGCCGAATAACCCGTTGGTAATCTTGACGCCAATGTTGGGCTGGTTACAATAGTGTTCCCAACCTTTTTTTTTATTAAAACAGGTCAGTACATTTCTCTTCCCTTTTCCAATTTTCTCAATAAGAACCTCGAAGAGAACCATTTTCCTAAAATGTGTGTCTTTCATTATCTCCATTCACAAAAGTGACGATCGCACTCTTGCTGAATATGACGTTAGGATTACGCTCCCCCTTTCTCTGCTGCAAAATCTTGCAAAGGTATGTCAGCGGCTGGTTGTCCAACCACTTTTTCCACCACCAAATTAGCAGCCAAGTGTATAATTAATACGGGAATTAATGCATACTATCTACACTGGTTTTTTAAATCCTTCGCTATATTGTAAATCACATGATATTTTTGGTCTAAGGTCACCTCTCTCAGCGTTCTCGTATCACTTGTAATATGTCGTGCCTTTTACTTTTCCGACCGATCATGCCGCGTTTCTTATGATGGCTACCCATCTCGTCCTTTTTCCTTTTTTTCTGGTGCCCCACAAGGCTTTATTCTAAGTCCTTTGTTATTTTTATTCCTTCTCGACGACCTCCTCCTTTTTACATGTCCCTGTTTCCTCTATGCCGATGACCTTAAACTAGTTTCCACTATATCATCGCCTATGGAATGGGTCTCCCCTCAATCATATCAAGACACTTTGGTTCGCTGGTGCTCTACTATGTGCTACTCGATTTGAGCGCAAGCCACTTCCTTTTCCTGCTCTCTTGAACAATATTCTTTATGAAATCAGAACTACACTCAAGACTTTGGACCCACCACTGACAATAAGCTCCACTTACTCCAATGCTTCGAAGTCATCAATCGGACTGATAATAATCGAGCTTTTTACTACACTCCTACCATGATTTTGACTAATTCCAACCCCCTTTAACTCTCTTCAACTCTTTCCTTGGAAGTACCCTCAAGTGTAGTCCCGTCATTGGATCCATCATCCGTAACTGTGATTCTCTTGCCCTTGAAAAGGGAGGGATTTCCCCCGAGCCTGAAATTTATTCAGGAGACCCGGAATGAGACTTTAACCAAATTAGATTTGTTCGACAATTTTGAGAGGAGAGGGTAGGCACGCACTATTTTCACCTTGTCTTTCGACTTTCTCGCTACTACCCTGGTATGTTTGTAAATGCCTTCTTCATAAACTGGACATTATTCTTATGTAAGTATGTATTATGGATTCAATTTATTCCATTTAACCATAAACATAAAAAGGCAACATTCAACGGTTTCTTCGGGAAAATGTTGAAAATATGCTAATCTCTTGGCATAAGACTTCGAATCAGATACAGAATCATAAAACGTACGTAAATAAATAGAAATTTCCAAAGTTATTTCCAGAAAACTGAAGGAGATTACTCGAATATCGAGACTGGAATTATAACTTATACCCTAGAAGCTCCGGGAAAGCTGCTTTATGGAAATAGATACAGCTAATCTTATAAGTAGAAAAATGAATTTCCAGAATTTGGATGTCGGATGTCTTTTAAAAGTGGATTAGTGAAGATTATTTACTGCCAATATCGGATTAATGAAAAAATTGGATTGGTAGTGAAGGGCGATACTCCCATTTATCTGGGGAAATATGAATCAAAGCAATATGTACATACACCAATATGTATAATTTGAAGGAAAGAAAAGATAAGTGAAGTTTATGGTCATTGCCTCGGGGTCATTATGTCTGAAATCATTTACTTAAACTGAGTTAGATGAAGTTTTCGTTTCTTCTGGGGTGGATGGCCTGAATCTGGATCTTGCACGGACATGTGATTAGGCGACTCAGGATCTTGGGGACCGTAAGAACAACGATCGGAACCACCTGGAGCTTTCACCGCTTCATCACTGGGGGCACACTGTTCGACAGAGGCTGCCATTAGGTCAATTAACTTTCAACGGACTAATAATGTACATCTAATCAGATCGAAAACTATGCTATTCGAAGGGATGTAGAACCTTGGTCCGCTTTGGGGATCCTGCTGCGATTTGGCAGTGAGAAAACTATCTTTCTGAGCAGACAATAAAATTCTTAAACAGCTCGCGTGGACTATTGATGAGAATTGAGCCGCCATCAAAGGTGTTCTTTTCTCGGTAGCAAGTCGAGTGGTCGGTCCGGTCTATAAGAGCCGCCAATGTATCCAAGTGAACTTACCACACCAACGATTTCTTGCTTCAAAGTCAAAAGATAACTCGGGAGCAGAGTTCACTTCACTTTAAAATCTTAGGGAACAAATTCGCTTCTGAGAATTTCAATACTGAGTGATTAGTCTTCCCTGAAGATGAAGATCTATATGAGGCGATCCTAAGCAAAAAACAACCATATATCAGCAGGCTAGCCTACTTACTAAGCGACCGATTTCAACAAAATACCAGAGCCAAATGACGTTAAAGTTTTAAAAACCCACAAATAGTCTGCGAGCTATCCTCAGACCATTTTATCATGATCATCATGATTCATAGCAACAAGGGCACTTGATGCATCACAACGGAGGAGGAATTCGCGCATCTCGGGAGGTCCTGGTTCTGACCAATAAATAAATAAAATTATAAGGGAAGACTGACAAAATATGACCCGTGAAAAAAGGCCTTCTATCAAATACTGCCGGAATTTTTAACACTCTTCAACGAATAGCTGATGTCGAAGATCTGGCAGTGAAGAATAGGTTTTTATGGATTTCTCTCTGAAGAAATACTAGCAGAATCGAGGCGATTTGAGGCGGAGAGATTCAGTCCTAGGATTTCCCTGAATTCCCAGATTTATTACTCCAGGAGATACCAAAATGAGCAGGAAACTCCTTGAATTTATATTTAGAATTTACGTTTAGGCTCTGAAGCTCCGCGTCGTCTCTTTATGCCTCGGCAATTGTCGTATAATCGACCGAGGCGGGAACTGTGACCTCCGAAGTTCGAGACAAAGCATCTGCCACAAATTGGCTGATATAACTCAAGTGCCTAAGTTGGCGAGGGGCCGCGTTGTGGGCCTTTAGTCTAAGCACAAATATAAGAGGCTTGTGATCCATGAACACGGTGAACAACCTACCCTCAAGGGAGAAACGGAAGTATTTTATAGCGAGGTGCGCGGCGAGTAGTTCACAATCGTGGGTGCTGTAGTTGTGTTGAGCTGTTTTGAAAAGAAGCTCGACGGTTGCCAGATTTGATTCACCCGCTGGTGAAGAGCGGCACCTACCGCAGTATCTGAGACATCGACGAACACAGCTAGGGGAGCATCTGGCTGAGGAAATGCCTGCAGTGTTGTCCCAACAAGTTGTTGTTTGATTGCCTCAAACGCATGGACGGCCTCAGCAGACCACGCAACCTCGCAGGAGTCTTTAGTTTTGGGCCCAGACAAGTAGGCGTTCAGGATCGTTTGATGATGAGCGACCCTGGGCAAGAAACGTCGATAAAAATTCAACATGCCCAAGAACGTTCGCAGATCCTTTACGTGGTTGGTGGTGGAAAACTCTTAATCGCCCCAACCTTGTCTGGGTCAAGTTAGATACCGTCAGCGGTAACTAAGTGGCCAAAAATTTCACGTGCTAAACCTCTGGAAGGTCTGCGAATCGTTGATCAAGCCGAAAGTCATCCTAGTGAACTCGAAGAGGCCGAAAGGAATGCAGATAACTGTCTTCGGAATGTTTTCGGGAACTACAGGGATTTGGTGGTACGCCTTGGCTAGGTCCAAGGTCGTAACAACACGGTAGTTTGTTAGTGAGTGCGCGAAATCATGGATGATTGGAATGGGATATCGATCTGGAACTGTCTGTGCGTTCAGACGCCTATAATATCTTCGCATGGCCGCCATTCGCCGTTTGGCTTAGGGACGAAATGCAGCGGAGAGGACCAAGAACTGTTTAAAGATCTGCAGATACCCTGTTTCATAAAATTTTCGAACTCTCGCTTCGCAACAGCAAGCTTCTAGGGTGAAAGAAGACGCACCTTTGAGAAGATTGGAGAGCCGGTGGTATGTTGATGCCCGCTAAAATGAAACGCCAGGAGAACGTTCGACAGACTCCGTCCACCTGCCTATAGCCGTAGATGCTGATGGGAGGGACACATCAGCGCCCGTGTCGACCAAGAAGCAACATATGCTTAGGGGGTCGAAGATTGTAGTTTTGTTGCGCTAAACGGGCAACCGGTGGTACATTTAGTCACTTGAGCTCCGTATTTTCGATGCTACCAACAAACCGTCGAGGCCGATGAGGGTCTCCGCGTACGACTACCCGAACGCCCCTTTTGCCTAGCGTCAACTCATTCAGTAAGTAATTAAGCCTTGCTTCCTCACTCACTCAAAGGCGCTTAATCAGCTGCTTCTTTAAGCAGACATACGAGCACTCCTCCAGCACGTCCGTGACGAGTTCAATGGTCTCCTCGTCGAGACTGATGAGTGCGTGCACAGTTAGATACTAGACAGCTACCTCACTCCCCCTTGCCCCTCAAGGGGGGGAATCAGTGCGAGTACACACGATTTCAAATTGTTTTGCCCTTGAGCATGAGCGAGATGTACCGAAAACCCGATCAGCAGACATACCGCCCGGACTTGCCAATGCATTGGTGAGATTGGCAAGTTTTTGCTTATGTATAAGTGAATACGTGAAGCAACTTTTTGCTATATGGGTGAGCACGTCGTAGTACCAGAATAGCAAAAGCTCACCGATCTCTCTCTTACCAATACGATTTGACGAAGATTATGCCTTTTCCTTGTTTAGCGTCTCTGATGTGTACAGATAAACTTCTGCAAGCACATTTGCAAGTGGAGTCATTTTTGTAAGGGTACTGCCTATAGTAGATCTACTGTGAGTGCGTGGTTAAACCTTGTGTTGTCGGCTATAACGCTCGCCAGCTCATATTGCGCCTCCAACTGGCGAAACCACGCAACCGGATTGCGTCGCCAAAAGGGAGGCACCCTAATCGAGACTGCCGCGGTATCACGCCTCCCGCAGATTTCTCCTCGCGCGCCATATTTCTTGATGATTCAGGGAGAATGGAAAGAAGGAACGACCCACCGGAGCGGAAAAGGGCTGTGGCCGCGGAAAAGAGTTTGGTAGAGACCGGAGGGAGCAAACAACCAGAAAAACTAAAAAAAATTCCCGCCGGCCGTAGCGGATCACGTCGAGGTCACCACTTTGGGGTCCATTATTTAAACATTTCAGCTTTTCATTTTCAGGCTTTATTAAAATGTAATAATGCTTAAAATCAAAATCGTATTCTAAAAAAATAATAAGGCGACGGTAACTAAAGTGAACGCGACATTGTATATGATTGAAGCCGCTCCTTTTTTGTTTTTCACCGGTCGGCGGACGTGAACTGACTTCTTATCTAGACTGTTGACAACAAATGTCACGAATGCATTTGTCACCTCAGTCTCATGTCAGTCCGTCAGCTGTTTCTGCGGCCAATGAGTGCAGCGGCGGAGGCGAATTCATATTCTGTGATCGACGCATTAACGAATGTCTCATATTCAAAATTTACCAGACTATCATCCGCTATGGTTCTAACTGCTAATATAGAAAAGATAATCGTGGAAAATTATGAGAGAGACGTCTTCGATGAGATGGACATGCAATTCACGCTGACGGGAACTCACTTCCCAAAACTGCTTTCAACATCCAAATCGATAGGTAACGGCCGAAACAGCGCTGCGGTCGTGGGTTGAGAGCCTTCCGTCCCGGCATATAACCAAGGAAAATGGCGAAACCGACCCCATTTCCAGTCGTGACAAATAAGCTAGGATACTTAAGAAGAAGAAGCTCCACTATGGCATTTCCATTTATGAAATATTTGTGTCAGCAGTTCTCGTTACGCCCTCCTCACTGCATGGCATGGTCGATAGGGGGGGCCCATCAGGGCAGAGGTGGATGTTGGAGGGACATTTTTGAACTCAAGGCCGTTTGTTCCGGAAGTCAACTGCAATCAATGGGCCTTGATGATTCATGAAAGCAGCCTAAGGCCATTCCCCAAGCAGAGAAGCAGGTATAGGAAATATTTGCATCACTTTAAGATTCAGACTAAATAGGACAGGAAAACCCAAATGTGAAACCCGGCCAGTTGGTAATAATTAAAGAAAGGCAAACATGAACTGGCTATTGGCGTGTATCTGCGCTATCTACCCGGCAGACCACGCCCTGATGACGTATCTGGGATTCAGTTATGAAGACATCGTGCCCACGATCGAGAAAGTTTTGCGGTTTTCCAATCGACTGGAAGGTCTTCCCAGGAAACTAAAGTTTATCAGAAGATCGATCAAGGGGATGAGTGGTTGAATGAATGATTTAGGCGTGCCTACTCGGAGAGTCCATTTATCCAGGTGATGTCCGCATCGGAACGGTAGTGGATTATTACAACGAGCTAGATACGAAGTACACTAGAATTTTAGCTACAAAGATCCCTGGGCCTGGTAGTTAAAATCATGCTAGTCAAAGCGGTGGATGACGTCCGTAATAATATATGACCTTGTTTGAAATCCTATAAATACCGTCGATGGGCATCAGTAGGTGATCAGATATGTGTTCTAAAAGTCATACTATACCAGTAAAGTAGTACAATCGTTCTTTTAGGACGCAGTGCAACTTTCCTTGACAATATTACCATTACTTTTATTACCGCAATTTTCCGAGCTTTTGGGGAAGGACAATATTTGGCTCCCTGGATCAACGACCCCACGATCACAATTAAGTTTTCTCGGGATCAATGAAGGCGCATTGTGTAGCCTCCTCAGCAATGTCTTTTGGTGGTCGCCTAAGGGCATTAAAGACACCAGTGAAGTACCGGGCTGCGCGATTAATGCAATATTTGAACGCCCATACAAGCTGACATTTTATGAACCTTCGAGTAACAGAAAGGTGTTAGACAACGGTCGTCTTGACTTATAATGGGCAGCGTCGCGAGCTTGAATTCGGAGGTGTCGACATTATACAGACAAATGACAACTGGAGCTTCAAGACCAACGGCATACATTTGCAATCTAAGTTTTCGAAGGCTTTTGGGAAATTGGGTAAAATAAGGATTAACGACACCCGGGTCATCTCACCAGCAATTTCAGAAATCGGAGAACAGACGTTTCACTCAATATTGGTTAAGATTATTTCCAATGCTCTATGGGTGGAGCGCATAGATACTTCGTTGCTAATGGTCATTTTTGGGTTTATTATCATCGGGGGAGTGGTAAGGACCCAATTAGTTATTTTTCGTCTGGACTCTACGACAACTGAGGTCAGTTTGAGCGATAAATTGTATACCGGGTCTAAACTGCAACACAACCTGCCGCAGATCTTGTATCAGTGAAGAAAGCATGAATACGTCATTTTTACCGACATCGGCAGGATATTCCGAATGACTAAAATGCACCAGGATTTTAAGCGCGTACTACGAAGGCTATCAAAAGGCATAGAAATCCAGGGGTATGTGTTCACGGCTATTTTATTTGAGAAAGCTCCTAGCCCGTTGGGCCACCTATGGATGGACCTATGAATAGCACCTATTATTAATAACTAGAAGTGATATTTGTAATGGTACTAGAGGATGATCACCTTTAAAGATGGGGACAGGATGAAAATGAAACGAATGGAGCACCTTTTCCTAAGCATTTATCTCGTTCAAGAACTCAATGAAACGCATGTCCGAGTTTTCCGGCTCCGCATTTTACCTTGCTAATGGACGAAAATTCTTTTTCGTGGCAAATCTCCGTAGTGTCTGCGATATTGTAGATGTGCAACAGGGGGTAGATTTTCAACTGGCTACCACACGCTCCTGAGCCTGACAGCCATAGAGGCAGGGGTATCTTTACGATCAATATTCGCCGATTTTCATACATTATATAGCTTTCCGATTTTGGCTATCTGTCAGGCTAAGTGGATTTACGTTAAAATCTTGCAGCTAGCTATTGACCACACAATGAAAAAGATTGTTATTGGTTACGATATATTCAAATCCCACATTGGGATTCTCATGGAACGTGCGCTCCCTGTACAGAGATTCAGTTGCCAAGTAGCTAGCCGATACCCTGCCCGAATGTAGGGCTGTTGTAAAAGCGTTACAGGAGATGCGTTGGACAGACACCGGTTTCCTAGAGAAGAGTCCCCAGATATGATATCAAAATCATACTTGAGGGTAGCTAAGTAGTGACGGAGCCCGTATTGATTCGATATGTTGGCTCCCATAGGTTACATCCAAATACCAATGATAACGAACTGCGGACTATTCAATTAGCAGTGTCACACGAAATGGTTATTGGAAGTACTTGGTTTGCGCGGAAAGCGGTCCACAAACAAACGTGGGCCTCTCCAGACGAGGCTACTTTCAACCAAATTGACCACGTGTTGATCGAACGCAGCCACTTCTCCGCCTTGATGAATGTCAGAACATGTAGGGCGGCCAATATAGACTCGGATCACTATCTCGTTGGCATAGTGCTCCAAGCTCGAATAACAACACCACTCAGAATCCCCTCTGACAACCATGTGACAGCTAACACTGAAGCCATCCATAACACAGCCCTCCGCAACACCTATAAGAGGAAAATGGGTGCCGCAATAGCCGCAGTCAACTGAGATCGTGGAGATGAAGCAACAACAAATGATCTTCATAATCATCTGAAGATGGTTTGACGATGAATGTAAGCTAGCAGCGGAACGGAAGAATGCTGCATACCCCGTAATCTTGCATTCTCAAAGAACCCGGGCACGTGCGAAGACTTATCATGAACTCCGGCGAGCGGAGAAGCAACATCACAGACGGAAAAAAGAAGCTTGGGAGAACCAACAAGTCTGTCAACTCAAAAAATACAGGGAGGAACCGCACCAGGCGCGCAAGTTTTACCAACAAGGCAGCAGGACGAAGCTTTACACACCTCGATGCCGAGACAAAGAGGGAAATCTGATTTCCAACAGAATGGGCATATTGGAGTGACGGGTTGAGTACTTTGATGAACTACTGAACAACCAGCACATCGCCAAGTTGGAGATCCCGCTAATTGAAGGCGATGAACAAATACTGCCACCACCAAGTATAGGAGAAACAGTCAGTGCAATTCATCGGCTAAAAAATCATAAGTCGCCAGGAGCCGATGGAATGACAGCCAAATTGGTTAAATATGGAAGCGACCAATTAGACCAAGTGGTTCATCAACTTGTACTCAGCTCAAGGTATGGGACAACGAATCAATGCCTGACGACTGGCAACGAGGCGTTATCTGTCTCATACATAAAAAGCGAGATATCATACAGTGAAGCAATTATAGAGGTATCACGTTGCTGAGTACCATCTATAAGATATTCTCCGCTATCTTGCTAGGTCGGACAGCCCTATATGCTCAGAACATCATTGGCCGACATCAAAGAGGCTTCACTCCAGACGAATCAGCTACAGATCAGATTTTCTCTGTGCGGCAAGCGATGGAAAAACCGTTGGAACATGGACAACAGTTGCATCATCTATTCATCGATTTTAAAGCCGCCTATGATAGCATAGCCAGGGTAAAACTGTACACAGCCATGAGAGAATTCGGTATCCCGACGAAATTGATAAGACTGACTAGGCTGACCCTGAATGTGCGAGGACAGATAAAAAAAGCAGGATCACTCTCAAGACCATTCAACATCAACAACGGTCTACGACAATGCCCTATCATTCGTCCTCTTTGGCCTGGCCTTCGAGAAAGTGATCCGTGATGCTGAGGTAAATGCAGGAGGTACGAACCTCTTTAAGAACACGGAAAATGGCAAATTTGTAAACGTTGTCTACAAGGTCAATAAAATCCATGCATTTCTACAAAAATGTAAATAGTAGTGCATTTGATGAAGTTGGATTCGTCCCTACTGCACTTTGATATGTGTACAGAGCACATGAAGACACCTACCTGTTGGCGTTTAATAACAGAAAATCATGGAAAGCCAGTTTTGAAATAATTCCACTTGCGTACCCCCATGTTTCCTTGGCTTTTACTTACTACAAAACTACAAAATTTCGTCCAACTGGTCACACAAAACTTCCGGTCCAAGAGAACTGAATAGCAAATCCCCAGCGTTTTCATCCCCAAACAACTGAAAGAACTCATTCAAACTCGTACAAAATTTCGAAAAGTACGCGCCGCAATGAAAGCAAATAGAGGTATTTACTCGTATACTCATATGAAACCTTTCCTCGCATGGTGCTGTTTGTGAGTCGCCATGTTCCCAGTAAACATCCCCTAAGCACTTTCAGTACATTCGTGAGGTTTTTATTAGCATACTTATCCAGTCACAGAACTAATCGCAGATTAGTTGGCCTTTGTAGGTGGATTTCAATACACAAGTTTCCCAGGACTCGACAAAAACTCCTGTTTTTTCTGTCAGCCCACAATTATTCGCATAGCACGGGTGTTTATGTACTTATATGTATGCAACTGTAGGTGTGTATCAAGAGCGAAATTGGGCCACTTTGTGCGGCAAAGAGCTCCAGTTAAATGTGAACATACGTACCACATAACACAACATAATATGAAACAATTTTCGAGTCTTGCTTTGTACGCCAGGATATTTCCCTTGAAGTTAGCTTTTCTCTTTCACATTGTCAATGTCATGATATATTTGCGAGTAGGTCACACTTGCTCTTATACATCCGGTTATTTGTTCAACGTTTTATTATTTCACTTTGTGGAGGAAGCAAAAATCATTTTCCAAGAAGAATAAAATAGAGGAAAGCGGAAGATGATATTGGGGAATGTGTTGTGACCTAGATTTACACCATCATATTTAGGATTACTCCTCAAAGTCTTTGAACTCAGCTAATATTGGCTTTGAGATAAAATTGTACCTTGGAAAAGATATAAGATTCTCTTTAGAAATCTTAAATTCAATGCTTTCTTCCAGCGCAAAGTACTTACTTCAAGACCGATTTTCTGATAAATTAAAGAGAATAAGTGATTTAACCGCAAGATAGGCCTCATTATGACTTACTTTTGAATTAGGTGAAATTTGAGTACAAAATTCATTAATATTCCTTTAGACTGTAATTGCAACCGAAAGGGCAAATTAATAATTAATTCTTTCTAAATTAAACCTCTCATCATGGAGGCACAAAACGCGAATCCAGTATAGCTCACGGTTGAAATGTATCTTAAGGATTCATACAAAGTAGGATTTCTGGGAAGCACTGCTCACCATATCAGCAGCTTTAATTGTCCCCGTTTTTCCCATTTTCCACTGAGGATTTTCGCCTTTCCTGCAAATGTACACCCAGTTGTCCTTATCTCTATATTATAAACTTTTCCTGATTCCTTTTATCGTCGCTTCAGTTTGAATGGCTGTACGCCACCGCAGTGTCTCAGGGGGTAGGTGAGGAAAGTGACTGGTGACTTGGTGACTGGGTTGGGTTCCCGTAATGGACAGCAAAGCATCCAAACTGCTTGTCGAGGGCCGATTCAACGTCTAGGAGCCACGACGACCAAGAGCATTGCTCCGCCTACTGCAGCTGTTTCGCCACAATCTGTGACGACCAGTTCATCAGGTTCGCATAGGCAGCAGATGAAGTGGACTAAAGAAATGAACCTCTTCATCATCCGCTCCTACTACGAAATAACGGCGGGGGGGGGGGGTGCAAAATCTTACTGCCCCTTGTTGCAACAGAGACTCGTCGAGCGTTTCCCGCAATTCATGCAGGTGACAGTACAGCGAGTGGCAAACCAGGACCGCTTTATAACTCCCAGCGACACAACCCCGGCCACCATCAGGGAGCGTGTCCGACTTAAGGCTATCGCGAAAACTGGTGACCAAGAGTCGATGGGGGCAGAAGCGGCGACATCAAAAACACGCCGCACTGCAGGTAACAGTTTCAGTTTTAACTCTTCTCCGTCCGTCCGGCTGAGGTTTCCGTTTAGATTCGGGTCGAATTCCAAACAGCGTGTATAGAATTCTCAGATATGCATCCCTTACATAGACCAAGTATTCGCAGGCTTTATGCATCTCCAACAACTATCTCAAATCAATGATGAGATTGCATCTCGACTGTGTGCTGTTACGGCTGTTAGATTGCACGGTCAGAAGATACGCTTTCGCGTTATTGGTTTGAGTGAGCGAAGAAATTCATCATGGAAAATTCGTCTGGAAAGTCCGCGGAACTCACTAAGGGAGGGCATTGCAAATAAGCACTAGCAAAGCAAGCAGACGGGTGAAGAATAAAGTGGAGAATGTTGACAGGAACTACACCGTCCCCAGTGAAACACCCGTAGTTGAAATTATTCACTAACGCAAAAACTTTCTGTCGTATGCAGTCGGCTACGATGATATGGCGAAAGTCTTTCAGACGTGCCCAGAATGTAACATACGTGAGGAACCAGTGGAATTTTTCCAGATCACTTAGCGAATCCCAACATAACGTCCAGACAGTACAGTTTTCGGTGACAAAAGCGAAAGGATATTGTGTGGACTTTGGGGGTTACCTGCCCAACATACTGAGTGGGCCACCCGCCATGCCAATACGCCTGACAGGAATTTCCACCCCTCTTCACTAGAGGGATTACCTACCTTATTCCTAAGAAGGACATGGTGCAGGACCCTGCAGAAACGACATCGATTACTTGCTTACCAACCCTCTACAAATTCATAACAACCACTGTTGGTGGAAGGGTCAATGCGTACCTCAACCAACAACATTCTCTCCGAGGAGCAGAAGGGCTGCCGAGTTGGATCAAGGGGTTGCAAAGACCAACTAGAGGCCAAAGAAACGTCTACAGTTGTTGTATCGATTATGTCAAGGCTTTCGACAGAATCGCGCATACCTGCCGATGGTCGATGTCCTAGATCTGTATCGCATTGATCCCAAACTAATAAAGTTTTGGCGACATTCATAGAACGGTGGCACACCACCTTATCAGTATCTTCATCTGAGGGTGCTAATACCTCAGAGCCCATCCATATACGGAGAGGCATCTTCCATGGGGATTCCCTTTAGTTTTGTATGGCACTGAACCCCCTTTCATTGCTACTAAATGATGCCAGAGGGCATGGTTTTGCAATAAAGTAGGGCCTACCCGTTAAGTGCGTATTGACACACTTAATGTACTTGACATGAAATTGTATGCTGGTACTGACGACCATCTTAGAAGTCTGTTGCGACTAGTTAACATGTCCAGCCGTGATATTAGGATGGAATTTGGATTAGATAAGTGTCGAATCCAAGTCATCCACAAATGTCATCACGAGTCGCATGCCGAACATAACATTGGTGACCTCCAATCCACATCGAAGCCATGACCAAGACAGCCTTCTACAAGTACTAAGGAATTCTGCAAGGAACTCACGCTCGAATTAGTGATACTCTGCTGTCCAGTGACGTGTGAAGCTGGTGCTGAAATCGCATCTCTTGGGGAAGAATAAGATAATAATAATAATAATAATCGTTGGCGGAACAATCCAGGTTGGATCAGGGCCTTGAAGTGTGTTAGAGCACTTCATTCAAGACCGTAACGGTACACACTAGGAGGCAATGTGGTCAGCACTGCGCTCGCCCGAGATTATTACCCTGATTAGACTCAGGTACTCATTCACAGCTGAGTCGACTGGTATTCGACGTCAAATCACGATACAAATTCCACTGTCACCAATGAGATTTGAACCGCGACCTTTCGTATGACAGTCTTGCGCTCTAACCACTCAGCTATCCGGACAGAACAAGATAAGCACATTGAATATATTCGCTATCCCTTCACTGGCTTATGCTTTCGGAATATTGCCATGGACGAAGACCGATCCAACGGCGGATACGAACAACTATGTCCAAATTCCGAATACCTTTTCCAAACTCTGTCGTGGAGCGGATGAACTGCCCCATGACATCGAAGGTATTGGCGTGATTGACGTGGCGGCACAACATCAAAGCAAAGTCGACTCGATGCGCGCTTATTTTTACAGCAAAGAGCAGGCGACTCCCTTGCATGCAGCTGTCTATAAGAAAGGTTGTGAACTGACTCCACTCAACTTTAAAGATCGATCTTTCAATCCTCTGAGTGGAGTGAAGTCGGATCAACAGCGGATCGATGAATGGAAGTCGAAGGCAATTCATGGTAGACACGTAAATTATCTTTGGCAGCCATTTTTCGATTTGCATTCGTCGAATAGATGACTACGTGGTGGAAAGCTCTTTGCTGAAGCGGAAGGATTCATGTGTGCCATTCAGGACAGCGTGGTCGCCTCCCAAGCTTATAAAAAGCTCATCATGAAAGAACAGGTGGAGAACGACCAATGCGGAATGTGTGGTTCGGCGCTAGAGGCGTCGAACCATCTCATTTCCGGCTGCACTTTTATGGCATTAGTGCAATACACCACCAGGCATAATGCTCTATATAAGGTTATCCATCAAAACCTTGCATACACGCATGGGCTGATATATGAGCTGCAAGCAGTAATTGATCCGCGTGTATTATTGATGTTGCTATTCCCCATAATAGCAACATTGAACGGAAATACGTGGAGAAGGGGGCGGGAAAGAAACTTGGCGTCTCGAGCGGTGGTTGTATTTCCCATAATATTATTAGCTACAGGGATTTTACCTAAATCCGCTGGTTTCCCTTGATGTCCTGGGACTCTCACACAGTCTGGTTCAAACCATGCAGAAGAACGCCATTCTGCATACATGCACGATGTTGCGGGGAGTTCTCGACAAATTCTCCCATTGACCTAACATCGCCCCTTTAATTTTGAAGTAGGTAGGATCATCCGAGCCTAAATAGTTGGCACTTCGTGCTAGTATTAGGTAAAATCCGGCATCTGCTAAGATTGTTGCAACTCGACAATAATTCTTGGCGCAACAATCTATATTAGATCAGGGCCTTGAAGTGTGTTAGAGCACTTCATTCAAGATTGTAACGGTACATTACAGTATATTGTAGGAGACAATGTGGTCAGCATTGCGCTCGCCCGAGATTATTACCCTGATTTAACTCAGGTACTCATTCACATCTGAGTCGACGTCAAGTCCCGATACAAATCCCACTGCCACCAGCGAGATTTGAACCGCGACCTTCCGTATGACAACCCAGTGCTCTAACCACTGAGCTGTCCGGACACATCCGTTGCTATGCCTTTCCTAATATCTCCGGCATGAAGCCAGCAAAATTCTGTCCTAAAGACGGTCAGAATCGGCTTGGAGCTAACTACTCAGTACTCAGAGAGAAGCAGGATGGGAGATTCATTCACTTTCTATGCTGACTCGCTTCGCGATACTAGTACTGCTACGTATCAAACGTGTCCGAAGCGTTTCGCGGGGAATTTTGATATCATGACATCCAACACAGCCTATTACTTCAGTAGGTGAAATTAGCGGCAGCTCACCCCACGCTCATGACAACTTGTGGCTATAGGCAAGTAAACATGAGTCTTGGATTGGATCGGACCCTTTCCTCGCGCTTTATTTTAGCTGATGTCAATGTCCCCGCATCCTCTACTATATTAGAAGCTCGCTATTGCACGGAAAGAATTCACAACTAATCAAATAGCGCATATGTTCATCTTCTAAAAGCAGTAAGTCATCTCCACTCCATTTGGTCCCCAAGCCCATTGGCGAATGGTGACCTTGTAGATTATATACACCGAGTGCTCAGACGATTCCTGACCGGTACCCCATTCGACTCATCCAGAATTGTGCATTATTTAGCAAACTGTCGTGTTTTCTCGGCTTCGGATCTTGGTAAAGTTTACCGCCAAATCCCCGCCACTCCCGAAGATATGCCAAATACCGGAATCGGCACACCTTTTGGACGTTCGAGTTCACGTAGATGACTTTTGACCTGTGCAATGCGGCGCAAACCCTCCAGAGATTCATCCACTTTGTACTACAAAGCTTGGACTTCTGTTTCGCCTACTTGGATGACGTTCTGGCCACATCTTCTACCGAGTCCAAGCATTTGGCACATCTCGGGCGCGTTTTTCAACGCCTTCTTCAAAATAGCTTAACTCTCAATGTTGGCAAATGGAAATTTCTCCAGCAGCAAGTCATTCCATCACCCACGACGGCATTCCCCAGAGCCAGATAAGGTACAAGCGATCGCGAGCTTTCCGTTGTAAAAGACAATCAAAGACCTTGGAAGATTCTTGGGCATAGTAAATTTCTACCATCGTTTCCTTCCCAAAGCCGCTCATCGCCAGCCATTACTTAACGCCTTCCTTGGTCCTAATATTCGTGGGAAGTTTTATGGTCCGTTGGGTTTTTTTCACAAAGCTCAATGGAAGCCCAAACCCCATGGAAATGGTGTAGCCACTAGACATGCTAGAAAGGAAGTAGGTGTATTCTCGCACTATAAACCTGGACATTATAGACCCTTTCCGAGAATAGCACGGCTACAAGTATTGCCTCGCGATCATTGATCGGCTTACGCGCACAGTTAGGCTCTATGTCGAGAGTTAATTCCGCGCTTTGTTGTTCCCGCCGTAATTATCACAGACCAGAGGATACAATTGATTCAAACGCCAGCGGACAATAGCATTCCATCCGTAGTCCAATCGGATGCTAGAATGTTGGCATCGGACGCAGAAGGCAGCCATTATGGCTCGCGACGGGCCATCCTGGTTGCAGGTTTTACCTTTCATTCACATATAGCCGTTCGCGAGGAGTTTGCTGTGTTGGGCAGAACCTCCGAGTTGCCGGCGACTTGGTCCTCGACAAAAGAGACGTGCTTGGAGAGGCCGGATTGTAGCGTTTATTACGAGAGGCCGCTCCTAAATTAAAGCCACCTCCGTCGTCTCGTCACACGCAGCCAAAGGTCCACACCCCTAGGGACCTCGAAGTTTTTACCCATGTTCTGGTGAGGACTGATACCCTCCTGAAGCCCTTGGAGCCACGATACGAGCATGGGGAGCATGCGTTCAGTCTGGACGTTGGTGACAAGCCAAGACAACCTCCTTAGACAGGCTGCTAGGAAGCAGATGGCACTGGAAGCACGGAAGAGCCCCGCATTCGTTTTGATGTCCGCCAGTCGACCGCAGCCGAGTAAACTCACCGCGACTTGTTTTGGAAATAAGACCATGTAGCTTTTTCTTGTTGGATTACTTCAAAAGGTGATCCACCGCGAAGAATTGGAGCAGTGAAAAAACGAATCTGTCAGAAGGCTTGCCTGGGAGTACATGTAGGCCATAATGAATATCTCCGATAGCTTCGCCACTTTGTACATGGCTTTCCTATAAAAATATTTACTGATTTTTGCTAAAAGTTCTATGGTTCGGATGATGCCTGATCCTGTAAACTTCTGCACATGCCAGTTTATTTCCATAGGTAGCACATTTTAATTTATTGGGTAATACTCTGGTGGAAATATAAATAAATAAATACAAATAATATAAATATAAAAATAAACAACTGAACAATTTTCACTTCATCCCTTTCCTTGAAAACAGTTAATTATAAGATCATCAAATATTTCAGCTCTAGTGCGTCACTTCTATCTTTTATCTATCTCCTATGGGGAAGTGCACCATGCTCATGTGGCCGCCTGTGTGACCGACTGTCGGAGCCACATTTTCGTGGTGTTATTCTCGAAATGTCCCCGGATAAAAGCCATGACCACATGTTCCACCTCTTCATAGTTCCATTCAAATTTTCTCAAACGCACGAAACTTGCTTCCTATTTTTCGAAACGCCTGGGACAGTTTTCTAAATAACTTCATTTTATGGAAAAATGACATTGTGGATTCCGGTTTGGTTTCACACCAAATAGGTAGGTCAAGTTGGTTTCACATTCCAAATCCGCCCTGGTTGAAATTTGCTAGGCTAGATGGACGTATCATGATAACATGGCGAGAATATTTGTCAGAGATGGCATTCGTGTCCGTGTCCATATTTTGGCAATTGCAGTGGAAATATGTTGAACTGCATATATGTGTGCCCACTATATTTATCTAAAAGCAGTCTAAGTTCAAGCAGATTGATAGGTTGTCACCTACAGAATATTTACTCTGCATTTTAGCGTAAATGGATATTCCAAATCATACTTGAGTGCTCGGAGCCCAGCGCTCCTTTCACAAAACATTTTCAAAACAACTCGAAATCTCCATGTAAAACACGTTCCAAGTTTATCTTTATATTATAAAGCAATGATGTGCACACATCCCAAAGCAGCCTTTCTCACAACGTTGGAAATCCATTCTCCCCAACCACCCCCTCCCACTCATATCTGTCTCTATTTTCCACAAAGAATCTATCGAAATAGATAAGTTCCCATTACGAAAATTGCTTAAGTTCCAGAGATTCGATGTATTTTAATAGGAAACAATATTCTTGTATCTGTTCCATCGTTTGTTTGCTGGGTTCGTATTCGCTGCGTTCCAGAGAGGTCTCACTTGGCACGAATCATCAATTCTATCTCGTTTTGTTTATCTCTATCTCGTCGCAATTTGTATGCATTTTATAGTACGATACACATAGTGATAGCAAATTATGATAGCACACGTATCCGGAGCATAAAGCAACTACGATCCTGATAGGAGTCATGCTCTCAAATAATTCTGAAAGTCATTAAGAAGAGCATTTAACCGTAATCTTAATGAGCGGAAGGGATTTTAAGGGCACACATCTAATCTTTCTTTTACGAAGTATGGAATCTTCATACATCTAATTCGGAAGTGGATTCTCGGTAGGGTGGTTTTTGCATGATATTAGTACCACCAACTTTATAAGGATGTAGGAAGTTTGCAATGTGCACGTGAAGATTAAGAGGCAACGACATATTTTTGGAAATACACATACTATGTACATAGTATAGTAGTAACACGCATGTGACAAGAGCAAACACTGCAAACAAGCTCGGTGCATTATGTTATTACCATGTACACATGCATCCAGCATCACTTTCAAATCAGCACTTCAGCCATCTTAAATAACCTTTCCCTGAGGATCCTTTAGAAATAATGGAAGGTCAACCGCAATAGCATGTACTAGACGAAAATCTGCTGATGCAGAACAAATGAGGTCAAGTGAAGTAAAGATTGGGAAGACCAAGTAGGAAAACTTTGGCATTATATTTCCTTATTCTGACCTTGCATTCCGATGATAATAAAAAGGAATTTTGGCGTGACCAAGTCACATCATCTCCACAAAATGGGGTGTTTATTCTCAACTCCCTTTATCGAACACGTTTGTTTCTTTTAAGGTTCTTATCAACAAAGGGGTGGAAAATGGGCTAATGGAACTGGAGGAGGTCCTGAGCAGGATTTCATATTATAGGCGGACATGGAGAATAAGAGAAAATCCGCAGGAAGTGGAAACAACCGCGTCTCCTGACAAGAACACTACGAGTACCAAACGGGTCGCAGACAACCCATTGCAGAGCGAACTGGGGAAAACGTACTCAGGTACTTTCCAGGGCTCAAAAGAAGAAGGTGAAGAGGAATAAGAGAAAACAACATGTCGCGCCATCAGAAAAACCTTTGCCTAAAATTAAGGCCGACACGAAGGACGGAGCACCCAAAAAAAGGGTAGGGAGACGAAGGAGGACTAGACTACCAGGTCTGCTTATCAAACTGACGGAAGGCAGGACCTTTGCGGAAGTCCTCACTGAAATCCGTTACAAGATTAAACCCGAAGATAACGGAGCAGAAGTGACTTCTATTCGTAAAACGAAGAGTGCTGGAGTCCTAATCGAACTAGGCCCGAAGATAATAAATAAAGTTACGTTCTGTGAAGGCACTTCTGGTAGAAAAAGGTTTAGTTTCCAGCCTGGAACCCACGTGTTCTTTGGAAATTCGAGACTTCGACTGTCTCACAGAAAAGAACGAGGTAGAAGATGCCATCGAATGCGTATGTCCGGAGCTAACCAATGCCCGGATTGGTATCAGCTCTGTGAGCTCCCGAGGGCAAAAACTTGCTATGGTGGAAGTTGCCGAGTAATACGTGAGGAAGCTTCTAAACAGCGGGAAAATAAGAATTGGTTCGGTGGTGTGTAGGATACGAATCCGGGCAGCCCCAGCCAAATGCGACAGATGTTTGGATTATGGGCACACATCTGCAACCTATTGAGGACCTGACAGAAGGCCATCATGCCACAAATGCGGTCAGGCAGGCCATAAAGCGAGCACCTGCAATGAAAAGGAAAGCTGCGTCCTATGCAGGGATCGTAGCGCGACTGATGAGAACGTTGTGCACACTGCGGACTCGGAGCGGTGGTCAGTCTTCAGAGCAGAATCAACATGATTCGCATCCTACAAATCAATATGCACCGGAGTGCAATCGCTCACGAGTTGCTAGCGCAGTTTCCTGCGGGAACCAAAGCTGATTTAGTGCTCATCAGTGAGCAGTACCAAAACAAGGACCCAGTTTCATGGCACCCTGACATATCAGGCACCGCTGCCATCTGGATTCGGGACAGTACCCTCCTTAGAGTTCTTACCCAAGGCCGAGGGGGCAGCTTTGTCTGGATTCGATGTTCAGTGATAACGTTTTTTAGTGTCTATCTTACGCCGAATGAGACGATGCCGGACTTTCGATGCTTTCGAGGACGCTATCTTAGGCACAGATGAAGGGACCCTGGTGGGGGGTGACTTCAGTGCCAGGGCATTTGAATGGGGCATGCCTCACACAAACTGCAGAGGGAAACGAATTCTAGAAATGACGTCGAGAATAGGACTGGTAGTTCTCAACACCGGATCCACCCCAACGTTCCGACGCCCGGGCTGCGAGGGAAGTATTCCAGACCTAACCTTCGTCGGAATCACTGGTGTCACTGATGGACAGGTGGCGAGCTCTGGAAGACTTCTCGGCAAGCGACTATCAATATATTGCCTTCAAAGTGGTTGACACAATCTCTCGGTGTGCGCAACCCCGACGCTCTTTCTGTGCATGTAACATCACGAAAGTGAACACCGAGAGGTTTGTCGAAACTTTTGGAACGCTGCAACCAAAACCTACTGCTCGGCGCATTCAACGCTTGCCTGAAAGAGGGCACTTCCTTTGCTCGTTGGAAGGTGGCGAAGCTTGCGCTGATCCACAGAGGGAAAGGCGACTCCGAGTTGCCGTCTTCATCACGCCCACTATGTATGCTTGACACTGCTGGAAAAGTGCTCGAAAAGCTCATCACAAATAGACTTGTTGAAGCGATACGCGTTACCGGAGATTTATCTTCCTGTCAGTTTGGTTTTAGAGCAGAGAGATCCGCAGTTAATGCTGCCATGCGTGGATGCCGTTCAGCGAGCGGCGCCTAACTCGACGGGTGGTGCTCCTCACGCTTGACGTGATAAATGCCTTTAATTCCATAAGATGGATAGTCATTCTAGGTACATAATACAATATTTTCCAGGTGCCGAACTATCTCTTACGGATATTCAGGGACTATCTTGGGAATTGCTCCCTGCTCTATGAAACACTAGAGGGTCAAAGGAGGATGGAGGTCACGTCGGGGGTAGCACAGGGATTCATCCCAGGGCTGAACCTCTGGAACGCTACCTTTGAGAGGTGGGCTATGCAGATGCCGTCGGGGCGTTTGTTGCTGGACGCGCTGTTGAACAGGTGAAAAGCAGACTCGGCATATTGCTGCGAAGGGTAAGCTTTTTCATGGTTTCAACCTTGCACTGGAAAAAATCGAAGTAGTCATCGTGACTGAAAAGAGAATTCCGATCCAGCGTACCATATCGTTCGACGAGTCGATAATCGAGTCAAAACCACCGGTAAAGTACCTCGGGCTGACTCTTGACTCAAAGATGAACTTTTTTGAGCAAATCAAAGCAGCAGCGAATAAGGCTGCAGCTGGAGTTTCGGCGTAAGTGGCCTAATGGCAAAGATTGGGGGTTCTACGTCTAGAAGGCGACACAGTCTGCCCTGTCCCTTTCTTGTGGAAGGTGAGATGTGGTTCGTCAGCAGCTCTATTTAAACACAGGGGATCTCCCTCCAGACAACATTGCCGAAGAGATGCTGAGTAGTGCTGACAGGTGGAGCCGTGTTGCCCATTATGTTCGGGTTATTCTCGTTGCTAGGAAGATAGAGCTCGACAGGTGGAGGAGCCGGATGGCAGGGGGTTCCTTGAACTGGCAATTCCCTTCCTCCTCTCCCCTTCCGTTGGTGATGGGAATTCCCTGATTTGAAGGCTCCGCAAGGCGGAAAAGTTCGGTTACTAGCCCGAAATAATGTGACAAACGGTTCCAGGCTAGGTCTCTGACGTGAGAGGTGTTTAGGTAATAGTCCGACGACGTACCGAACCGGGAGTCCAACACTGTGTGCGTAAATGCATTCACCTACCCCCCAAATAACCACCCCCCCCCCTCCCGAAAGAAAAAACACGGGGGAATCTACGGCGAGGTATTGTTTTTGATTTCCAAATTAATTCGCGTTCCTTACCTAGTAGGCTCTGATGTCATGGGCCTTCAATATTCGTCGCTCAAATGAATGAATTTCCTTTTAGATATTTACATCTTCATTTACATTCCATACCCTTGCAACCCGACAGATCTCGTGAAAACTTTGTAAATTCCTGGTTTAGCTTTCCGAGGTAGTTTCTGCGAGGGCATTTCTGGGTGAAGTGGATAAAGGTTTAAGGATTCCAAGTTTACTCCCATCAAACTCGAATATTCACAAAATTTTGGTGGTTATCATGGTAATTGTAATAAAATGTTGAGCATATAAATTACGAATTAAAGGGATGCTCACACATCAGGACGAAGTCTGCTGCAATTTCCTGTTCTGCGAAACGAATATCCATATAACACTTTGTTGCGGATATCCTTGCATCCATCCTACATCCTATTAAACTTCGCTCACCATATCAAAGGAGAACTAAGTAGCCTTCACCTAAGCTATGAAAACGGCATTTTAATTATCCTTGCAGGCCAAGCGCTAGTGGCTGTAGAAAGCATTGCAATGGCCTCATACGCGGACAGTTGTTTTCAAATAGGATTTACCACAGGCGTCGCCCCACTGCAGGATAATAGTGTTTCTATCTAGTTTAGGTAGAATTTTGATTGAAGTCCTGGAACTGGATATGTATTTAATAGCTTTAGTTGGTAGAGTCTCATTTGCGAGACGAGGGAGCTAGGGGATGTAGTCAAAGAGGATAACTGGAGATGTTAATGCAAGGACATTTAATTATTATTCAAATATCTTTTAAAAGGCGTTGCAGTATTTTGCATCTTCACAAAGCCCTCAAACAGGCACCAAATCCTAAATTTAGAATCGATTTCTGCGCTTTAAGTCGACTCATTTTGGGAACATGCCATAATTTTCGGTTTCGGAACCTGATTGCCAAAGAACATGGAAACATACATGAATTCCTATTAATATTAAACGAGATTTCGGGATACGATTTCATGTTATCTAGATGATTTCGATTTTATAAATTCTTGATATGTGCGTCCAGCATGCATAAAAGGCTATAACGCTGGTTTTCCATAAATGGAATTGGGAAATTTAATTGGCCTAAAACATATGATGCTGCATAAGTTATGCATATGTTCCATTCCTGAAATATACTACAAATGCAAACAGAAAATTCTGGGTTGAAATTATTTCTGAACATGGGAATGTTTGTGATGCACATGAGTGAAATGCAAACGAGAATCCATAATTTGATACGGAGAAAGTCTGTCATATCTGAAGCAACTTGTGGAAGTTAAAATTTTGTATTTTGGAAATTTGTGTTTTATGGAGTGGCATCTCATTAAAAATGACACAAAAAACGGTACCAAAATGTCTACCTGTATAATATAACATTGTTCCACATTCTTATCAGAATATATTATTTCGAGAAGTCGAATAGTTCTTCCTTCTCATATTCCTCAATTGCCCGATTAATCGAATATTTTGATATGCCACCCAGAGGATCCGAGGTATGACCTTGAAAATCCAGCACTTCTTCCCTCATTTTGATGGCTTTTTACCTAAATTTCGGCTTGTTTCTCTGACTACAAGATCCACAAGAGAATATGGAGCTTACTAGATTGATTATGTCTTGACTCAAAAAATAAGCTGCATCTATCATCTTTGGCGTGTGTTCATACCATGACGCGAATTACAACACCGACCACTATCTCGTCAGAGCATATCGACGTCCCATAGAAAGTAATAGAGCTAGATAGTATGCGCATACCACCAGAGGAACGTCAGCAAAGGCGTCAAAAACGGGCTGATGGAACCGGAGGAACTATTGGACCGCATCTCCTTCTATAGGCGAACGTGGAAAGCAGCGGAAGGCGATTGTGGAGCAGAAACAGCCGCATTCCCCGCTGAGAACGCTGCTTGCTGCGGAAGGAGGACGAGGTGCCTGAACGAAACTTTACCCAGGACCCAAAAAAAGAAGACGAAAAAGGAAAAAAGAAACAACTGACTACGCTGCCAGAGACACGTCTGTCCAAAGCCAAGGAAGTTGCCCACCAAAAGCCAGAAGGAGAAAAGGCGAGGAAGCCAAGAAGGACTAGACCGTCGGCAAATCATTCGCGGAAGTTCTTAGTGAAATCCGCTACACGATGAAACCCGAAGGCAACGGAGCAGAGGTGTCTTCGATATGGAAAACGAGGAGTGGTGGAGTTCTCGTGGAACTGGGCCCGAATACGACTAGCAAGAGTACGTCCTGTGTAGCAGCCAAAGGGTAATTGGAGAAAAAGGCTCTTGTTTCCAGCTTAGAGCCCATGTGCTCTCTAGAAATCCGGGATCTCGACTCCCTCACAGAAAAGACTATAAAGCGTGAATGTCCAGAGGTAACCAACGCCCGGATAGGTATCACCTTTGTAAATGCTCGAGGCCTGAAGCTCGCTGTGGTGGAAGTCCCCGAGCAATATGGGAGCAAAGCAGATAATCCTCGCCAAGTGCTACAGGTGTCCGGAATATGGACACACGTTAGCAGCTTGCAAGGTACCGGACAGACCACAGCATGCCGGAGATGCGGCCAAGTGGTTTATGAAGCGAAGACATGCAATGAAAGCGAGAGTTATGTTCTCTGCAGAGACCCTGGCACGTCTGGTGAGAGCGTTGCACACACTGCAGGATCGGAATGGTGTCCAATCTGTAGGTTCGAATTGGAAAGGGCTAGGTTGCGAATGGCATGATCCGCATTTTACAAATGAACATGCACTGAAGTTGCTAGCACAGTTCGCTGCGGAAGTAAATGCTGATCTAGTGCTAATTAGGGAGCAATACCCAAACGAGGACCAGACCTTATCGAGCACCGCTGCCATTTGGGTTCGTCGAATGAGACGATTCCGAGCTTTCGGCGCCAGTATGATGCACTGGAGGACACTGTCTCGAACACGGAGGGACGAATCCTGGTAAGCGGTGATTTTAATGCCAGGACCTTTCGTCAGACTCCAGACGGAAACGAATTCTGGAAATGGCGGCGAGAATCGGGCTCGTAGTTTTAAATACCGGATCCATGCCAACGTTTCGGCGCCCAGGCTGTAAGGGAAGCATTCCTAACATCACTTTTGCGTCAGAATCTCTGGCAGCATCGTTGAACGGGTAGCAAGTTCTAGAAGACTTCTCGGCAAGTGATCACTAGTTCATCACGTTCAAAGTGGTTGACGATACTTGCCGGCGAGCATCAACGCGACGCTCCCCCTGCGTCTGGAATGTCACCAGTGTGAACATCAGGAAGTTCGTCGAAGCCCTTGGAGCAGGCGCGGCCGCGCTGGGGGTGCTCCGGGGGTGGTAGTGTCGCAGCTGACACCGTCGTAAATTCAGTGATGAACCTGAAAACGACGGCGTGTGAGGCTTTCATGGCCTACGGAGGGAAGTGTCTTAGGCTCCGCCGTTTGCACGCCAACGAGGAAGCATGCGCCATAAAGGCACAATATAGATCAGCAAAAAAGAGATTCTGCAGCGCGATAAATAAAAGCAAAGCTCGCGGGTGGCAGAACTTTGTTAAAGAGGTGAATAAGGACCCGTAGGGATTTGGCTGTAAGCTTATCACAGGGAAAATCAGGGCTCTGCGAGGCTCTGCACACTAAGTACCGACCAAATGGGCCGCATTGTGCGGGTATTGTTCCCCAGACATCCTGAACGGGCTGATGCCAATAGCGCGGAAAGCGTACGTTTATAGTGGAAATAAAAGATACGGCAACCCCTACCTCAGAAGGAGGGATGGCATCGAATTGATAAATCTGGGTGAAAACCGCCTGCAGCATCTTATTAAAGCAGACCAGGCATCGGTTGTTACACCGTTCATGATGATAATTTGTTGGGCTAGTCTGAGGTTTTCTAGGCATAGTCTTCTACAGGTCGTGTACTCCTACGGCAGGATCGCGTTGTGGGAACTGGAACGTAGATGCATTTTTGGTGTACCTTCATAGATTTTTTATATGGCAGTTGTTTTCCGGTTCGATTCAAGACTCAGTTCAGGGTTGCATATTAATAAATTTCCTTGGAATAAGTTGCCAACCTATAGCATAGCCTCGAACTAGTAGTAGCAGCTATCTCGTTTCTGTTTTATTACGCAAAAAACAGTTTAACTTCCCTTGTCTACTTTTCCGCATTGTATTTAATCATCAGCTTTTTGCTTGTCTAGTGTGGTGCTGAATCAGAAAACAGTAACATAAAAAAACAACTGGCGATTTATGAAAACTTAGATGTTCAGCGCTTAACGATTACCTACTTTGTCGTGGTGAGGGAGCTTAGTAAGGAGGATCTTCCGGGAAACCAGAGTTGACTCCTGAGGTTAAGCGGTAATCAGTACCCCAAGCCAAGGTGTGACTACCGAGCCGAGGGCCGAATAGTCACAGGGGTTAAGATGTGGCCGCGAACGGTGAACTCTAGCCACCAGGCGACCCTCAATTTCAGCTATTCTTGTCTCGGCAAGAAATCAATTTTCCCCGGTAAAACAAAAGCCATGGCAGCTAATTATGAAAAAAATTACAAACCTAAAGCACAAAACAAAACAACATCGTTCCGATCACGAAGGTCAAACCTTGAGCGAAGGGACATCCCTGAGCTCATCGATGGAGAATCCGAGTCTGAATTAAGATTCTCCATTCATTTAAGTGGTAACCAACAAAATTGGTACCCAGTCATCAACGGAGGACCCGAAGGAGTCACTTATGTCAGCGCTTCTGATCTCGGGTTCCAGTCGGCGACACCTGCTGAGGCTAAAGTCTTTCTTATGGGTAAGCATTTGTCTTTGGGTAGCAAACAGCCTCCGAGCAAACCGCCTTTGGGCGAAACAAGGCCTCCGGGCAAATCGGCTCTGGGCAAGGGGTTATACTACGTTTTGAGTCCGTAGGTGCATACCGTAAAATCCTGCGGATAAACTTTGGCGACGAAAGCACTAGCGAGTGGCTCTGACAGTACTACTCTTCCATCAACGAAGTGTGGGAGGGTGCGCGGCTGACGTTGAAGAGAGTTTCCAAACTACTACTACTGAACTACTAGTTCAGAATAACTTCAACACCTCCACCTGGACGCTGTTAGGTAGCAAAGCAGGAGGAAGAGCCCTCAGGCCGCAAACTTTCTTCACTATCGGCGTTCCTGAATCTGATGTTAACAAAAATTGGGAACAAACGGGCTGCCAGCTCTACTACGGCCTTGGCACCGCCACAATGAAAGTGTTGGCTTCTAAGGCCACGAACGGGAATGCGAACGGAATCTACACCTAAAAAAAAGCTCTCAAGAAGAGCATAAAGCCAGCCAAGTAAACCCCTGAGGAATGCTTTTGCGAAGAAACTAACTCTCTTGCGGCAACATTAAAACTAAAGCGGATCCTTGTCAAAGAACGTAGCTAGGTTGCACAGTAGGGTTATCTACATTTACAGAGCGGGAGATACACAGAAAGCGATGAAGAAACAGCGAACCATTCGCTTGAAATGCACTTTTCAGGCAGCATCCAAAATCTCATCTCGGAGTCGATAGATACATACAACCCTGAACTGAAAGATTGGCATGCAAGCATTGCAATGAGTGAAGAGGGCATTTAGCGCCGATTATATTCCAATTAACTCGAGTGATGTGAAGGTAGGGAAACCCACCTATACAGACGTAAAACTTTCGAGCCTAACTTCCTTACTGCAAAAAGGATTTAAAAGGGTTGTAGAACAGTTTATAAGGGAGACATACATCTCTAGGTGGCAGTTTCACTGCAGGCACCATGCCTACCAGAAAGGCAAATCCACGGAGCGCTCCATGAGTTAACGGCACAAATTGGGAAGCCCATGTCCGATACGCATAATACGCCTTAGACGCATTTCCCGACATCGAAGGTCCCCTTACTTGTGCTTCATTCGCAGCAAGCGCGGCAAGACAGCATGGAATCGATCCGTTGAGAAGAATTTCTTATTCTAGAGTACAGAAAAGTGCACCTATTGGTGGAACAGAAGTCCATTGAGACAGGAAGAGGTTCTCCATTCTCTGTTATGGCTCCTGGTTATGGACACCTTGCTATGGCCCCTGGAGGACACACAAGTCTTCGCACAAGCATTTGCAGACGGTCTAGCCGTAATAATTATCGGCACGTTTACAATTACAGTACGTGACCGCTCGAATCCACAGTTGGTGCCTTCATAATAGACTCACGATGAACGCTAGGAAGACTGGACTAGTTATGTTCACTAGAACCATCAGGTGGGGCACGCTACCCATCTTACCAGGGGCAGAAATCCTGCTGGTACAAACAGTCAAATATTTAGTACATTTCGACTCCAAATTAATGTGAAAGCATCATATCCAGAACCATACCCGGAGTCGGGCAGATTGCTCTGGTGCCGCAGGATTGCGATAGGTTAGACATGGGGACTTTCGCCAAAATGGATTCATTCAGCTAACGCAGGCTTCATACTCTTGACACGTGGAAAGGCGATCAATTATATGATCCATCTGAAAATTCCTTCGAAAACATCAAGTGGCTCTGATGTCCAACGATCATACGGTTTCCAGGTTCGTCTTCGAAAAGACATACTCAGTCGAAACCACCAAAAGGGTAGAAGTGTCGCTAAATGGCCACGAGTCTTTTGGGATTACAGACTTAATAATCTTCACCGACGTCAGTCATGAACGACGGATCCAGGCGGAGATATATGCCATTCATTGGCGGCAGAAGAATACTTGCGACGAAAATAGAGGGGTCGCACCATTCGGTTCTGTTCCCAGCTTTAAGTATCCGTCCATGCATTGTTAAGTCCACTCTGAAAGGGCAAATTGCAAGGACTCACGCAACAGAATGAAAGAATTTGAACCTCTGCCGGCAGGCGAAAATGTTTGTGAGGGAACCCGTCACTTTGCTGGTCACTGCTCCTCAAACTACCACATTGTAACATTTGGAGCGGTGGTCTCTGTCATATGCAGCCACTGTGGGTAGGAGGAATAGATGGCCGTGCACTTCTTATGCAGCTAGTTGGCCTTCTTAGATCTTATACTAAGATACTTTGGTAAGGTTTTCGTCAGCAAAGAGTCTGCGCGATCTCTGCCGCTCGAGAATGTTCTCAGATTCGCGGAAACCTACGGACGTCGCAGATGAAAGCCATTGAATGGGGATTGTACAATGGGGCTAGCGAAGGTCTGAGTGCTTGGAGCTGTGGCTCTCCCCACTAAACAAAACTAAGGGGTGGCGCCAAGAATGAGAAGGGTTCGAATCACAAAATTGGATTATTTGAATTCAATTTTGTAATAGCTAATTGTGGATCTATAATCCTGAATTTTTTCGTGACAAATTATCTATATGTCTATAAATAGTCCAAATACGTCACATTAGCCAGAATTCATCAAAATGTTCAATCATTTACGGAGGAGTTCTCACCTACGAGTAGAAATTATCTTTTCGCCGATATCGACAGTGGACAATTTTATTTTTAAAAATTTTAATGATCATGCCTTACTTGATGGTAATAATTCAAAGCAAAGGTGTTCTTTTTGTTGTCCACCCTTCTCTCAATAAAGCCTAGAATTGAGTTTTAGATAAATTAACCACCCCTTATAAAAATAATGTGATGGAGAAAGTAAATTTGCTTTTGTAAGGTTTGCACACCGTTGCTTTATCATGGAAAATGAAAAACGCTAAGGGATATCAGTGCCATTGTTTATACTGTATCCTAGCCACCAGCAATACAAACAGCAATTTGGTGAGTCATATGTGTGGTTTCAAGCTACCCCAACAATGAAGAGAAGCTAACAGTGAATTGTGGCGTAAATATGACAGCGAGGGTGTGAGAGTAATGTGGGTCACCGTTGTAATGAAAAATGAACCTACTCGGTTGAAATTTCTAAGGTAGGACGCATATTGAAGTCCATCAATTTCTAATGACGGATACATGTATTTATCAAGAATGAGAGGAACTGCGGCATCCCTTGTATAAATACTTTCACCGTTCGCCACCCACCCCTAAGACTGGAGCTGCACGTGTTGGAAATCCGCCTTATCTCTGTCCTGCATTGGCATTTAACAGCATATCAGGGGATCCTGTTTGTTTTGCTTTTAAACAGCTTTTGAGCCTTCGAGGATATGTCTATTTTGATATCATGTTGACTCTTCTAATTCCTTTGTTTCGCGGAACCAAAAGGGTAACCACTAGAGCAACGCAACATACTATAGATACAAGATTACATTTAGTATATAATCACGGAACACCCTCAAGTGGAAAGTGCCATCAGAACTGATAACGGTAGAGTCATTATTGGGCTAAACAAGTCGATTAATTACCTTCTTTGATAGCCCTCCCGGGATGATTGGTCCAACCCTAGATATGTTGAGTGTCATATCTGTGATGTTATCAGTTAATTATGACGAGAATATGTTAGCGTTTCTACGATATGTGGTCATGTTCTGTTGAATAGCATTCATTGGTGGTATGCAGATGAGGAGCACAAAGGGCAACCGTTATATGGTTAATTAATAACAAATTGGAATGCTGCATAGATTCATGTTAAGTTATACATTTCAGAAGGAGGTGGTTGAGCAATACTAATGGATGAGATGCACTCCATGCCAATTAGTCCAAACTTAATACCCCTGGAATCTAATAATTCAGCATTCAATCCCAGCACTCACCGAACCAGGTTGGGTTTCTTTCATTCACTACAAGCATCGGTTAGTATGCATATAATTTTCGGCCCAATTTAAGGTGAATTTATTGGGTGGTTTGTTCATCAACCACCTTAACCTGTTGGCTTGGTAGCTGACTGTTTCTAATTAGCTCCTTCCTGAATTTTATTAATAAACATCACTTCACCCTATTTGTAATGAAATAGTTGCTCTACCCATGAGACCATAATTACTCAATGAGATGGCTATTTTTCGAGCAGGCAATGGGGGTGTAACTATGGCAATTATAGTTCAAAACTGATTATTCACTGATACGCTACTTAAGAGTAAGGCACTACAATAATGCTTACATACTGATTAGGGGAGTATTTGATAAATCCATAATTAATAGGAGCCTGAAACTTATTAGACGTGTTGTTTCTGATATAAGTAATTCTAAATTTAGTGAATATTGTACTCACCTTGCGCCCCCCATAGCTGCATAGCTGAAAGATAATTACACAAATAATTAAATTGGAGCTTCTAATGAGCACTATTAATAAATGGAATTGTTTTTAAAGGATAATTCATGAAATTTGAAATATACGGTCGCAAATAGGACTACTGCCATAAAGCAACCTTTACACACTTTTTTGCACAGCTGGTGCAGACAGGTTCAGAGATAATTAAACGACTTTCTTAAGATGGTAGGTTAAGGAGCAATACCCCCTTACAAGCCTTACAAGGGACCTAACATCGGAAGAGGAACAGTAACTCTGCCCCTTTAGGAAAAAGAAAAGTCATTTTGGCCAACAATGCACTCGAAGGGAGTTAAGTAGCTGGGCTTGACGGTCTCCTACCAAGTTAGTTATCACTGCACCTGCAGTTGCTGCAGATCTTAGCACCTTATATATCATTTTATATGAAGTACTTTTCTCGCTTCACCACTGAAGCCCACAAAAACTCCATCAAAAGCACACTGCGAGGAAGAAATTCCTGTCCTATAGAACCTAAGTTGGAGGTCCCGCCAACTGAAGACGACGGACAAATGCTGCCACCACTAATTATAGGAGAAACAGTCCGTGCAATTCATCGGCTAAAAAATCATAAGTCGCCAGGAGCCGATGGAATTACAGCCGAATTGGTTAAATATGGAGGCAACCAGTTACACCAAGTGGTTCCTCAACCTGTGCTTAAGGTATGGGACAGCGAATCAATGCCTGACGATTGGCAACGAGGCATTATCTGTGTCATACATAAAAAGGGAGATATCACACAATGCAGCAATTATAGAGGTATCACGTTGCTGAGTACCATCTATAAGATATTCTCCACTATCTTGCTAGGCGGGATAGCCCCATACGACCAGAACATCATTGGCCCATATCAAAGAGGCTTCACTCCAGGCAAGTCAGCAACATATCAGATTTTCTCTCTACGGCAAGCGATGGAAAAACTGTTGAAATGTGGACAATAGTTCCACCATCATTCATCGACTTTAAAGCCGCCTATGATAGCATAGCCAGGGTAAAACTGTACACGACCATGACAGAATTCAGTATCCCGATGAAACTTATAAGACTGAATAGGCTGACCCTGACTAATGTCCGAGGCCAGCTAAAAGCAGCAGGATCACTCTCAAGACCATTCGACATCAACAACGGTCTACGACAAGGAGATGCTCTATCATGCGTCCTCTTTAACCTGGCCCTCGAGAAAGTGATCCGTGATGCGAAGGTAAATGCAGGAGATACGATCCTCTTTAAGTCCACCCAACTATTGGCCTAAGCTGACGATATCGACATCGACCACCCGAGACGTACAAAGTGCCTTCATCCAGATCGAGCAGGTGGCGCGAGATCTTGGGCTGCACATCAATGAAGGCAAGACAAAGTATATGGTGGCAGCGTAAGGATCGAAAACCAACCAATCAACAACATCAAACCGCACTGGTCAAACGGGAAGAATAAGGATAGGAGAATACAACTTTGAGACCGTTGATAATTTCTCCTACCTAGGGTCGAAAATCACAACCGATAACAGCTACGATGATGAAATCCGCGCACGGTTGTTGTCAGCCAACAGAGCCTATTTCAGCTTACAAAAACTGTTCCGCTCGAAATGTCTCACTATGGGGTCAAAGCTCTTGCTGTACAAGACTATGATCTTGCCAGTCCTCATGTATTCTTCGGAAACTTGGGTTCTTAACAAGAAAAATTGCGAACCCTTAGCCGCGTTCGAGAGAAGAATCCTCCGAAGAATTTTTGGCACCCTACATGAGGATGGACGATTCCGTAGCCTACACAATGACGAAATCTATGAGCGATACCATGACCATCCGGTTGTGGATAAAATCCGGCTCAATAGGTTACGGTGGGCGGGTCACTTAATCCGTATGGATGAAGATGATCCCACCCGGAAAGTCTATAAGGGCAGTATCTATGGTAGAAAAAGAAGATGAGGCAGACTCTGCCTAAGATGGAGCGATGGCGTAGGTCAGGACGCCAGACAGCTTTTAGGGATATCGAATTGGTGGGGATGTCTAGAGTTCCTTATTAAGGCAGGCCTAGACCGGATACCGGTTGTTGCGCCGTTGATAATGATGATGATGGTATTATAGTAACATCTTAGCTTTTCGCACTGCAATGCTTTTTGCTACGACAGATTGATGTCACCATGCAAGTTTCATTAACTTTAAGGAATCAGGCTATAAATAAAGCTTAGGGGTTGGCGGTTCACCCTTCTGTATTGCCTAGCTGGAACCGTCAGAGCACCATTGTCGCGTTGACTTGTCTTTTGTCCCAGATATCTCGGGATCCTTCCCCATCAACCATGGTGTAGCTTGAGTGATGTAGTTTGACGCAACGTAGACGCGGATGACCTAATCCTTTATACTTCCACCTAAAATGTTTCCCTCAGCGAAGCTTGTCTGAATTCCTACTAGGACGAGCTTTATAGATATAGTACTTTTCCCGTTGGAAATGATCCCTTAAGTGTGAAATAATTGTGAGGATCACGCCGAAAATAATTAAAAACATTGCTGTCCTTTCCCTCAACATTCATGACACGCTCATTCCGACTGTGAGCGAAGCCATCTACCCACGTATCCCATATTTCGAAGGTAATTAACCGTGCAAATAGCGCCTGCAAATCCTTTTATCCCGTCTTAAAATATAGGGCCATATCGCGCCAAAACATTAAGCTGTTCCGTTATAAATAGCTTGTCAAATCTCTCTTCATTTTTGGCTTCTGGTCAGATATTTTTCCGTCTGAAATAGAGAAGCTCCGCTTGAGAAAACGGAAAATCGTCCGCCGGTCCTCCAGGATCGAGCGGAACGAAGACTATTCCAAATAGTCAAACTCCCCTCCCGCCCCCTGTTAGGCATACTCCAACCCCCTTATCGTCCAGGTCATGCAGATTGTGAACGCTGAAGATAATCTTGTTCGTATTCATCTGTCCCCTACAATCCCAAAACCGCCTCTTTGATCCCCAAGGTAGAGTAGCCTTCTGCATCGGTAATCACTCCCAGTCTCAACTTACAAAACCTACCAACCCTAAGTATCAATTCCCCGTCCTTAATTCTACCCCTTTTCCCATCCAAAGTTTTATTAAAACTTCAACGAGTTGGTTTTTAGTCTCTTGCCTCTAAATCAATCCAATTATGCATGGGCATTACTAAGATTACCGACTTTATTAAACATTAACCCGATCACATTGCACTCTTCAATCAACCCTCAAAGTTATCTCTATAATTTTCCACCCCCGTCAATGGTTTCTCAATGCTCATAAATTTTATTTTCAGAAACATGAATACATGATGATATGATAAATTAGGTGTAGAGCAAGCAAGCTTCTGAACATGAAATGGAAAAAACCCAGTTGTGTTATTTTATTGTTGAAAGGACACCCTCGGTACCAGCCAGTCCAGAATTTTGATACCATCTTTCAGTCTATGTCATTCATCTGAGAGATTTTCATATTTTATTTTCCTGAAAATCAATCAACAAGTACCTGCAGGTGTCCTTAATAATTGATAGCATTCCGGGTGTATCTTGTGGCGGATAATTGAATAACACCATAAACATGGAAAGCATGAACCACGTCGTTTGTAATGCTGAATATTTAATTTAACAAAAATTTCTCTTTATTGCCTTTCATACGATGTAAATTGCCTGAAAGGACCTTGAAAAAATCTCATGAATTGAACAGAATTTGAGTGTTCCAATAAATAAAATATGAGCATGCATGAATACAGTAAACTTTATTAATCTTCATAAAAAGGAATTTTAAATCTACGAAAAAATCGATACCAAATACTTATGTATCTTTTCGGGGGAATAAATGAGATTTAAGATTGGTTTAATGCAGAGAATGTGGTTAATTATTTGAAAGCTTAATAAATTTAATTATGAGAATGCTTGATTCTGACGACGTTCGTGGAATTATTTGAAAATAAATAAACTTAATTCCAATGGCAGAGGGATGAACATTTTATTGCAATGAAGTTTACTCAGCATGTTATAGACCGAAGAATAATGAAAAATAAAAAGTCCTCAATTGAATTAAGCCTCCTAGTAAGTAGGGCAGAAGGGGGCCTTCACGATTGAGCATTATGATCATTCGTTTATTCCCTTAGTCGCAAAACGCCTTGACCTTAGCATCCGTGAGAGTTGGACTATTCACGAAAAAGGGGCTGAGAGACTCTCCTACCTCCGAAAACCTATTAGCCTTCATTGAAAATAGGAGGTTATTGAAGAACACCCCGTTCATTCAAAAAATGCGAACATCAAAGATAATAACATTGGCAATAAGTCAGTTAATTTGTAAATTCCAAAGGACCATGTCAAAATTGTCTTTCTCCAAAAGGTAAGTACCCTAGTACGTTCCGTTGCAAAGTGGCTGGATGTGAAAACCTAGCTCTCTTTTAAATGCAGACAAAGATGCAACAAAATTTAAATCCATTCATTGCCTACCGTTGGTGTATACCTTAAAATCAAATGCTTTTCGAGTCGTCCAGTTGCCAAGCCAAGAACGCTGGGCTACCCTTTATCTGGTCAAAGCAACACTGTAGATTAAAACTATCTGGAAGCTCAATATAATCTGTTACACAAGTTTTTGCTTGCTTTAAGGCAATTTGCGTATTTCAGACGCTTTACGAAGTTCTGACAAAATGTCTCTGTGACAATTACTGCTTCTTCAAACTCTCTTATGGTGAAAAGCGAACAGTTCTCGACGCCTCCCGCGGTATTGCCTCAACCAGTACGAGGCGTTTAGGGAATAATGCCAGTCAAATGTGTGTGTATTAAGTATTCAGTGTTTCCGCAGAGCCCCGACTTTTAGGATGACAACTTTATAACAGAGTCCCAACGGCTCACTTTACTTCGTTGACATGGTCCAGCAACGAGTTTTGATTTCGTTTATCACGTTGTGGAATCTCCTTGTAGTTAACCTGTACTCTACGATACTGGTCCATGGCATATGCGTCGTGCCAGACGATGAAGCTTATGACAGCCCATTCGCAAATTGACAATTAACGGTACCCATCAATACATGGAAGGCTTGTCACGCTGGGTGCCTGCCATTGAAGCTCCGCAGCACTGAAGAGAGCACTGAAGTGGTATATGATGGCAAATAACGTCAACCAGTTTCAATGCGATGTATTGGTGCCGAAAAGCCTTCCTTTGCAGCCTGTTCGCCGGGACGTTAACCAGGATTCGGTGTTTAAAATTACGAAACAGGTTTTTCGCTGCCATTTCTAAGGCATGGTTGCCTCTAGAATCTAGTGAACTATTCCCCTGGAAGTGAAATGGCCTCTACCAGGATTCGCCCCTCCGTCCCCAAAACGGCGTTCTCCACCACATCCAGCCTGTTTGAAAAATCGGCATTGCCTCATTCGGCGTTAGGTAAAAACTAAAAATCGTCGTCATCCCTAAATGCCAAATCGAGATGTAGCCATTCCCTCGGCTTTGGGCAAGAATTCCAAAGGCCCTGTCCCGAACCCAGATGGCAGCGGTACCCGATAGGCCAAGATGCCATATGCAACATATATCAATATTTCAGGAACAACTTGTTCCCTGCTCCACTGCCGTGTAACTACACCCACATGTCGCAGAAAAAATCATTACTAGCAACGAAGACAGCTTTGAGTTGTAGGCACTTAATCCTTTTTGCTAGAAACACCGCAAAACTCACGATTACGTATTCTTAACAGGTGAAAATATTGTACTACCTATTATCTTATATCCTTATGGGATCTTTTGTTTTTTTACAAAAAAAACCAAAATCACCTTTTCGCATCAAGGATGGCCGAGGGAGCAGATTCCCAGCTGATAGTCGATATAAGTACTCAATAGTCACCTTGCCCACTTGTATAGACTAAAATATATTACTTAGACCAACGTCATACAGCATCCGAAATTTTTTCTAACCCATAACATTACAATCTACAACTTAAAGCCAATAATCTCCATCACCAGAAGACGAGGCAGACCCTGCCTCAGATGGAGCGATGGCGTAGGTCAGGATGCCAGACAGTTTTTAGGGATGTCTGGAGTTCCTTATTAAGGTGGGCCTAGACCGGATACCGGTTGTTGCGCCGTTGATGATGATGATGATGAATCTCCATCACCATATGCACATGCACCCGAAATCATTTTCTAGCCAGTCCAAAAGGGAGCCTGAAGCTAGCGCAAAGTCAGCCTGAAGCCAACCTAGAGCAAACCCAAAGCCAACTCGAGAACAGCCCAAAAGCCAGCCAGAAGCTAACCCAAGGCCGGCTCGAAGCCAACCTAAAGCAAGCCTAAAGCCAACTCAAAAACAGTACAGAAGCCAGCCCAAAGTCAACCCAAAGCAAACCCAAAGCCAGTCCGAAAAAAATCCAAAAGTCAGCGCGAAGCCAACCTAAAGTAAACCTTAAGCTAGTCAGAAACTAGTCCAAAAGCCAGCCCGAAACCAACCTAAAGCAAACCCAAAGTTAACCCGATGCTAACCAGGGGCCAACCTACAGCATCGGGATCAGCATCGACAACTACCTCCGCGACTTGTAGGACGAAGAGCACCAATGCTAGGCGATGCTATAGTATAATATCAGTTTTAAAATGCGATAAAGCTTGGTAATGGGATGTTAGGTAATGGGATGATGCTAGGTAATGCGATGATGCTTGGTAATGCAGTGATGCTTGGTAATATGGTGATATTTGGTAATGCAGTGATGCTTCGTGATGCGGTAATATTAGGTGATGTTGTAATGTTTTGATCGCGCTCGGTGATCATAAGGTAATATCTTACTTGAAGTGATATAAATTTTGTACCATCTCTACTCCCTCCCCGTAACGACGGCATGTATTTTCCTGTCAGATCCCCGGCAGACATTTGTCCTTAGTATAAGCACCTGTAATAACTGGTAGAGGCTATCGGCATTCGTACCTTACGTACATCCAACCATTCGATTTTGAGAAGTTCATTCGCACATTGAGCGAGTTTTTGGGCATCCGTGGCCTCTGGTCACTTACGGCTGATGACCTCCCCTACTTCGAGTTTTTCTATGAAGCAGTCAGGTGCTTTGATTTCAGTGCTCTTAACTAAAAGCCATAACAAATGTCTTACCTTTTCTGTGTTTAATGAGAAGAGCCGACGGTCTAGTTCAGCTTTGTTTTCTCTTTTTTTATCGTTGATGATTTATCATTCGTAACCGCCTTGACTTTGGGTAGACTATATTCTATCTACATCGGGAGTTATGTTATTTTATCCTGCTTCGCTTCCTTTTTTGAACCATGGAGAATACTTGGATGAAATTTCTTTTAGACGCGTTTTCCTCTTTCCACGTTTTCCCCAAGTTCGCTTTGCAACGAACTGACTCTGATTGAAATACCGCTTACGGTATTGTCAGTGAGAAATGCGGTTGCTCCCGCCTTTCCAAGAGTGCTTCTAGGGCAATTAGACCGTTTTCCCACCTTTGCTGACGTGCTTTTGCAGACCGCATGCACTTCACCCCTAAAATGCATTTCCCGATAAGCCTTTCTTTTTAGCCTTCAGGAAGGATAATCGACTACGCGCCCACTCGGCTTATATACAAATTCACCTGTTCAGTTTCAGCGGTCTTTTTTGTCTTTTTTTCCGAAGTTACCGTCCCGAAAAACAGCAACCGGGTCGCTTTGTAAACTTTCCTCTTTATATGCGCACGCACATCCCCGTGGCTCATCGGGTATTTCAGCTCTTGCTCTCCAGTTACCTGAGGAAGACTTACACTTAATTAATCCGTGAAATTACGGACGAATCAGCGCTCGCTAGTGGCGATAAGGTCTACCAGCCACGGTCAATACACAATCTTAAGCAAGTGTCCTAAATGCCTTCGTTACTATGGGCGGTGCCCGAGTCAACAAATGTCTGCACTACTATCAGACCACCTCAACTTGCGATCCAGGCAATTTATGTGCAAATTGTATTTGACCTAATAACAAAAAGAGATGGGGAAAGAGATCAATTAGTTTATGAATTTCCAATTTGGAACAATTAAAGGATTTGTAAGTAACCTTCCAGATTCGTCCTTCCCTCGGCCACAGGGTCCCCAATTCAGTGGCATTTGGTCGGCCGCAGTTAGAGAGTATTACGTATCATTTCAAGATAGTGATTGCTGAACCGCTTACGTTTGAACTCTAGACACTAGGTTCACAAAACGAAGGTTGTCTCAACTCGCACGCATTGTATGCAGTTAGTGTAGGTGGCCGAGACCCAGTTCCAATGTGTCCTGTCATTTTGTGATTGATCACGCTCTTAAGAGCTTACCTTAATCCTATGCCAATCTCTGCTACATGGAGTAATTTCTGAACAACGTGGAGAAGGGAAGTCCTGCATCAATAAATGAAAACGAATAAACGTTGACGTCCTCAAGGATGACTCGACTACACTTGCATACTGGCCACTAGCCAAAGTCGTTGATGTTCATCCCAGTAGGTCAGACTTAGCAGTAGTCGTTACTGTCAATACAAAGTCATCTACTCTGGTTCATCCCATATACAAGCTCATCTACATATTTACCATTAGATGAATGCATATCATACCTGCAATGTGATTGCTGCCCTTCTTTAATGTGTGTCCTATCCATTGCCACTTCCACCTTTGGGTCACATCGCCCTCGGGTGGCAGTCCTGTGGTCCGACCACGTTCTTTGTTTGAAATAGTATCAAGCCAACTTACTCCGAAGATACGTTGGAGGCAGGTGTTACCGAAAGCTTGAAGCTTTTGAGTGACACTGGTGGTTAATTTCCATGGGCTACTCCTATATAGCAACACAGAGAGAACATTAGCGCAAAGCAACTTGATGCTGGGCAATGTCTATGAAAGAAAAAGAAGATGAGGCAGATCCTGCCTCAGATGGAGCAATGGCGTAGGCCAGAATGGTATCGGATTGGTGGCCTTGGCCCAAACCCGAGATGTTTAGATTTCCGTATTAAAACTGACGACGAACTTGATCCTGGTGTTTGGATAACTCCGTTTCCAAATTTTAGACAAGGCTACGTTGCTGATGGGTCGAGCGACATCGAGTGCCAGCGTCGACTAAAACGATGTTTCCTAGAAATGCAAATTGATGAACGCCTTCGGTGCTCCGCCCATTAATGTGATAGGGAGAGATGTCATCATTGCAGTCGGGGAGGAGGAAAGATGTCATAGTCCTTTGGGGAACGTCATCGATAACAAGAAGAAATAATATCGATGATAAGATTGAACCCCTCCTTGGATATCAATATTTTTAAGAGCAGTGCCGTTGCGTAGGGATGATAAATCCTAACATTTTGCGCAGTTTTCATAGGGACTTTTTGCTTTTCACCATCATAAACAACATTCCACCCAGAGTCCCAAATCAGAGACAAAAAAACCTCAAACAATCAAAAAAGCCTACTAAATATAACCAACCCAGATACCATGTTACAATATTCTCTATAGTAGTCTACATGCTTCCCCCAAACTACCGGGAGCAATTTACAATTACAAAGTTTAAATTATCTCAAATGGTTGTTGAAGTTATTAATTATTATTTCGTTATGAACTTCCCGCATTGCAAATTCTTGACATATCCGAAAACCGGCTGCTGTTCCTTGAAAAACATGTCTGATTACATAACACCCGGCTACACAATGTAAAAACAAGAGCAATGAATTTCGGAAGCAGAAGTTTCCCAACTAACATTCCAAACATTGGGTGTAAACTTCTGCACATGCAGGGCGAAATCCCATACGTGACGTTAGTCCTAATGATACACAACTACATACATGAGCATGCAAGGCATACGTACATATGCTGCTTCCAGGAACGTTCATCGTTACCGTCTCCTTGGAAGTACTATCCGATTTAAAGTTGTCCTTAAATTTTTGAAAATATGACTTCACAGTCAATTCGCCATAAAATCTACCTTTCAAGTGGATGAAAATGCAGCAAAACCCCGTGAAATTGTTTTAGGAAGAAATAAATTCTCATGTTGTTAGCTGACATCGATGACATATTGCTTTTTCCAGCGTGACAGTTTTTTGAGCGAGTAGTTCACCTACGGAATCCACCTCAAGTAGTTCACGTATGGTGCTACGTATGTTACGGAAGGAATATGTAATACGAAAAGCATAGGGATTTAGCTAAGTCCATCGTGTTTTGATAGAAGGATTATATAAATGCAAACGGCAGTCACTTTAGCAGAGATTTCAATTTGTCAGGATCTTTCCATGTTTAAGCATCTTTTGTTTTACTTCTAGAATAAATGTATCGGCATTAAATAAGTAAGGCTACGTCGAAAAAAGTTAGCCTTGAAAAAGGATGCAAAGCGATTCTTTCTAATTATACTAGCATATTCCACCCATAAAAAACAAAATGTCCAAAAGATGCGGAAGTATCTTCTGCATCACAAGATTCCTATTGAAGAAGCTCGTAAACGATATGTATGATATCCGTATGTCGAAATAGTCAAGAATTTGGCCATACAAAACAAACTGCGAAATGTGAACTTCCCAGATTCTGCGAAATCTGAGAGGATCTTAGTAGTATTGCTATATGTACAAAGAACAGTAACGACTCCAGTATCAAAACTTGTAGCAATAGTGTCGAGACGCACACCGCTAATTACAGAGGTTGTCCAGAATACGTGTATATTAAGCAAAGGATGCATCATTGTCATGTCTATAACCTGCCATAATCCCTAACACTGAAGGCATTTCTGCAATTGCACAACAAATCGAGAAGTTAGGAGAACATCACCTACATAGAGTAGTGTGAAGGTCCGTCGACAGTGTCCACTAAAAGAGCAAAGATCGTTTCCTTGAGACAAAGACATAAGCCAGTTTGATATACCTGCCATAATTCAAATTTTAATTTGCGGATCGCGGTAGAACAATTTAATTCAGAACACTTCCTCGGACACTAGGTGTTGCTGCAGTGCATACCAGATGAGTTTCTGTGGCGCACGGCTAAACGCCCTCTAGATCCAGGAATGCAACGTTATGTTTCTCTACGGGTCAAAGGGTAGTATAGGTCCCAGGGCGAAACGTGGATTGGTACCCACGATGGAGCATAAAACCTGGGAAGTGCCTGCTGAACCAACACTAACAGCTCTACTACCAAACCCTATCTCCGCCTCCACGTGGTGGTCGCTGAGAGCTCTTTCTAAACGAAAAGCTGCAGCCGGAGAAGGATGAAGGTGAGTCTCCCGCGCCTAAAAACGGGACAAATTGTACCAACTGGTCCTCCAGGTTGGGGGTTGGGGTAGGGCTGATAACCCTACACGGAAAACAACTTGTTACGAAGCCACAACAGGAGCCTCGGACTGGACGGATTATACAACGACGAATCCGGCAACGACAACAGAATAACGATTTGCTCATTTTCTCATGGAATGCGCTCCCTGTACAGAGATGAAACTGATGAGCAGCTAGCTGATACCATGTCCCAATATAGGGCTTATGTAACAACGTTACAGGAGATGCGTTGGACAGGGACCGGTTTCCTGGAGAAGAGCCGCTACACCATATATTATAGTGGCCATCCAGTAAACCATGTGCTCGGAGTAGGTTTCTTAGTCAGCCAAAAAATGAAACCTGATGTTATCGACTTTGAAAACATAAGCGAACGGCTATGCACTCTGTGCTTGCGAGGCAAGTTTAGAAATATAAGCCTCATTAATGTTCACGCCCCTACAGAGGAGACTTGATTATTTAATTAGCAGGGTCACACGAAATGGTTGTTGGAAGCACCTGGTTTGCGCAGAAAGCGGTCCACAAACATAAGTGGGTCTCTCCAGACGGGACCACTTTCAACCAAATTGGCCACGTGTTGATCGAACGCCGCCACCTCTCAGCTTTGATGAATGTCACAACATATAGGGGGGGGGGCAATATAGACTCGGATCACTATCTCGTTGGCATGGTGCTCCGAGCTCGAATAACAATACCACCTAGAATCCCCTCTGAAAATCAGGTGAGAGTTAACACTGAAGCCATCCACAACACAGCCCTCCGGGGCACCTACAAGAGGGAAATGTATGCCGCAATAACTGCAGTCAACAGAGGACCTGGAGATGAAGCAACAACAAATGATCTTCACAACCACCTGAAGAAAGTTATCATTGATACGGCCACAAACATATTTGGCCCCAGCCACAAAAGGACGATGAATGTAAGCTAACAACGGAACGGAAGAATGCCGCATATTGAGTAATGTTGCATTCTCAGAGAACGCGGGCACGCGCAGAGACTTATCACGAACTACGTCGAGCGGAGAAGCGACTTCACAGACGGAAAAAGGAAGCCTGAGAGAACCAACAAGCTTGTGAACTCGAAAAGTACAGTCAGCGGGATGAAGCCTTATACACCACGATGCTCATCCTCCCGAGGCAAGACGGAAATCTGATTTCCGACAGAATGGGCATATTGGAGCGATGGGTTGAGCACTTTGATGACCTACTGAACAACCAGAACAGCGGCGAGTTGGAGGTCCCGCCAACTGAAGACGACGGACAAATACTGCCACCACCAAGCATAGGAGAAACAGTCCGTGCAATTCATCGGCTAAAAGATCATAAGACGATGGAATTACAGCCGAACTGGTTAAATCTGGAGGCGACCAGTTACACCAAGTGGTTCATCAACTTGTGCTTAAGGTATGGGACAGCGAATCAATGCCTGACGATTGGTAACGAGGCATTATCTGTCTCATACATAAAAAGGGAGATATCACACAGTGCAGCAATTATAGAGGTATCACGTTGCTGAGTACCATCTATAACATATTCTCCGCTATCTTCCTACGCCGGATAGCCCCATACGCCCAGAACATCATTGGCCGATACCAGAGAGGCTTCACTCTAGGCAAATCAGCGGCAGATCAGATTTTCTCTCTGCGGCAAGCAATGGAAAAACTGTTGGAATATGGACAACAGTTGCATCATTTATTCATCAACTTTAAAACCGCCTATGATAGCATAGCCAGGATAAAACTGTACACGGCCATGAGAGAATTCGATATCGCGACGAAACTAATAAGACTGACTAGGCTGACCCTGACCAATGCGCGAGTCTAGATAACAGCAGAAGGATCACTCACAAGACCATTCGACATCAACAACGGTCTACGACAAGGGATGCCCTATGATGCGTCCTCTTTAACCTGGCCCTCGAGAAAGTGATCCGTGATGCTGATGTAAATTCAAGAGGTTCGATCCTCTTTAAGTCCTCCCAACAACTGGCCTATGCTGACGATATCGACATCATGGGAAGAACCACCCGAGATGTACAAACTGCCTTCATCCAGATCGAGCAGGCGGCGCGAGATCTTGGGCTGCACATCAATGAAGGCAAGACAAAATATATGGTGGCAACGTCAGCACCGAAGACGAATCAACCAACAACATCAAACCGCACTGGTCAAACACAAACACGAACAAGAATAAGGATAGGAGAATACAACTTTGAGACCGTTGACAATTTCTCCTATCTGGGGTCGAAAATCACAACCGATAACAGCTACGATGATGAAATCCACGCACGGTTGTTGTTAGTCAAGAGAGCCTATTTCAGCTTACAAAAACTGTTCCGCTCGAAACTTCTCACCATAGGATCAAAGGCTATGATCTTGACAATCCTCAAGTATTCCTCGGAAACTTGGGTTCTTAGCAAGAAAAATTGCGAACTCTTGACCGCGTTCGAGAGAACAATCCTCCGAAGAATTTTTGGCACCCTACATGAGGATGAACAATTCCGTAGCCTACACAATGACGAAATCTATGAGTGATACCATGACCATAGGTTAGGGGGGGCGGGTCAGTTAATCCGTATGGAGGAGGATGATTCCACCCGGAAAGTCTATAAGGGCAATATCTATGGTAGAAAAAGAAGACGAGGCAGACCCTGCCTCAGATGGAGCGATGGCGTAGGCCAGGACGGCAGACAGCTTCTAGGGATATCGAATTGGTGGACTTCGGCGCAAAAACGGAGATGTCTGGAGTTCCTTACTAAAGCAGGCCTAGACCGGATACCGGTTGTTGCGCCGTTGATGATGATGATGATGAATAATCGTGCAGCGTGTATTGCAATACTAGAGATGCAGCCAATCGTCAATTATACAGTTACGTCGCTGTGGATTTACATGAGTACCTGTGCCGTGGACTTAATGTCACGGTTTTCTTAAAACGCGGATCGATTTTGTGATCATAATCAGAGCTTCGCTGAGGCAAGCATAACGGTACCAGTTTAAACTGAGTACATGGCCCAGTTTATTCATATTGATAGATCCAAAGCCTTCCTAAATCTCTACCGAACAATGTACAGTTCTCGTGCTGAAACGCTACACCACGGTTGAGACCCCGAGGTCTCTACCCGCTTGAACGAAGCCACACACCCCATGAAGCTCCCACTAGGCCAACCATAACAACCGATCTAACGTCACATCCTGGTTTTCATGGTACCAGTATACCCCTGGTTAGGTTTTGTGACCTACTGCCACTTACTTGTTTGTAGAGTCAGGTCTGATCGCCCTTATGAAGCCTTTGGAGTATGCACCTACTGCATCACGGCCAGCAAATCAATGTGATACAGCGTCTCCTGGTGCCACCACTGTGGAGGTTCTCCTCGGTAAACTTGGTTTCGGTTTGGCCGACAGGGTTGCTGGTCCGTCTTTTCTGAGCACTTCATCAGTTATACAAGTGTCACAAGATTTTACAACGTCACTCCCCAAAATTTAGAGCAGCTGGAGGACTTTTCGGTACATTAAAGCATAATTTAAGTGAGGAAGGCATATATCAGGAGTGCTCTCTAACTAATAGATTTTGTCAGAGCGACATATAATGGCGCAAAGTGTTACGTGCTGCACCGAAGTAAAATCTCGGAGGATTTTGAAGTCCAAAGCGGAGCCCGCCAGGGTTGCATCCTGTCAATGATATTATTTATTCATCCAGCCTTGTCCGGAGGACATGGAGGAAGTTTTTTGAACGTTGACATCCTTCCTTAAATACTTCGACTACGCTGATGACATCTGTTTGCTGCCTCAGCGGGTCATGGATCTTGGCTAAGTGACTCTGGATTTGGAAAGAAAGGCAAGTATCGATAGACTGAAGATAAACACCAACAAAACCTGGGTTCTCAGTCAGACGGGTCATCGCACTTTCCTTATCTGCATTAATTGGAAGAGGGGGTGGATCAATTTGTATACCTAGGAACTGTGGATTCTGCCGACGGTGGAACCGAACTGGATGTTACCCGACTCATTAACAGCACTAGATGTGCTTTTGCAGCCCTGTCTAAAATCTGGGTTGGAGTCATCTCAACACCAAGATCAAGTTGAGACTGTTCTGTGTTGTTCTTTCTGTGTTCCTATGTGGAAGTAACACATGGAAAGTGAACTCCACTATTACTCAAAAGCTCTAAGCTTTCGGTAATACTTGTCTGCGTCGTTCCATCGTAATACGTTGACCTAACAGTATCTCAAACGAAAAACTTGATCGTACGCACTATGATTGAAGAGGTAAGTGGCAATGGACAAATCACATATTAAGAAGAGGCGAAAAATTGCACCCACAATGACCACTAGGTCATCTAGGCCTTCTAGAAACTATGCCAACGGCTAATTGAGGCATGCAACTCTACAATGCCACGACAAAAGTTCCACCCAGTGGGAAACGAAACTACTAATAAATGAAATTCGTGGACAAAAATCACCCCAAGTGACGTACCCATTTGTTCAAAATAATCGCAATCCTTTTCCCGCAACGGTAAGAAAGTGGACCGTAGCTAATGGTTCAACAGAGTGTCTTTTCAATCCCCATGGTTACCGAAAAGAAAAGAAATCTGTGGACTAATTGGGGATAGTAAGGCTCGGGGATTGGATGGGATTGCGAACAAGGCTCTGAAATTGGCTACTGAAATCAGGCCCAAGTGAATTATGCATGGTGGAAGAAGCGTTTCCCGCCCAGTAGAAAAGGCAGAGGTTGGTTCTATTACGAAGCAAAAACACCAGCTGGTGTACCCGAGCTAGCGGCTGTTCTATCGGAGCAGCAGTATGGATTTCGCAGAAGATGGTCCACGCTCAATGCAGTAGCAACAGTCGTGGCTCGGGAGGCATCGGCCGCTGGTAAGTGATGGTGGTGACGTTGGATGTCAGGAATGCTTTTAACTCGATCAACCGGGGTTGTATTAAGGACATCTGGCTAAACTGGGAGTTAGCTCGGATAATGGACAGCTGCCTCTTGGAGAGACTTCCCACCATCCACGGTAAACAAATGTTCATTTTCTAAGAGCTACTCCTCAAGTAGCAGAAAATATATTGCTTTCAAAAACAAGCATATTACCGACAAATCCAAAAAAAATCCTGGACATGTCCTAATATGCTCGGGAAAATATATTAAAGGGCTTCCAAGCGCAACAATAATCGACACGATTTACGTTTTCAATGCGCTACTGTATTACCTAAAACCTTAAACACTTTCGAAATCTTTGGTTCAGTATTAACTTAAGACTTATTTATTTAAGGACAATAAACAGAGATAAAGCAGTTAGATATTGTCCTCAGAAGAAGGAAAGAATAAAACTTAACCTAAGCTTAAAATGAGTATGGGCAAGCTGTTACAGCGCATTATAGCACCGATAAATTTAGAGCTCGCCGGAAGACATTACCTATGCTATACAAAGCCAGTAGAGTCGGAGCAGTCCATCAGGCTACTAGGAAATTCAAAGAGGATACACACGTCGACGAAGGTTTAGCGGATAGGATAGTCCACACGGGAGAAGGATTAGGTGAAATTCCGTTAAATTTCTTCTAGGACAAGACAATCGCGGTTATGGGAAGTAAACGAGATCGCGGAGCAATATTCAAGGATGCGTGGAACGAGGGAATTAAAAGTGTTGAAATGGCTTTGACAAAGTCAAAGTCAGAAAAGGTACGCAGCAATATGATGCCAGACATTTTGGACGGGCTACTATTGACATCTAGGCACTCTTGGGTAGAGTTTCGATATGAAAAAGGGTGACGGCCCAGGGAAGTAGAAAGCAGAATGGGAGGGGTTTTGGAAAAGTAGCGCACGGAGCACACTAGCTATCGGTTAGTGCCAACTTAACGATAGAGCATAGATGAACCAGTGTCTAAGTTTTGGTATCTGATCTAGGCCTGCCTTAATAAGGAACTCCAGACATCCTGGTTTTGCGCCGAGGTCCACCGATTCGATATACCTAAAAGCTCCATCGCTTCATCTTAGGCAGGGTCTGCTTCGTCTTCTTTTTCTACCATAGATATTGCCCTTATAGACTTTCCGGGTGGGATCGTCCTCATCCATACAGATTAAGTGATCCGCCCACCGTAACCTTTTGAGTCGGATTTTATCCAGAACCTCACGGCTATGGTTTTTCAATTTTTCTTGCTAAGAACCCAAGTTTCCGAGGAATACATGAGGACTGGCAAGATAATTGTCTTGTACAGTAAAAGCTTTGACCCTATGGTGAGACGTTTCGAGCGGAACAGAACAGAAGGTCGCTAATGGCGAATAAAAATCATCCAAATGGTGCAGAAATGTAGGAGCCGAGTCATGCATCGGGTGGCGGGGGGAGAGAGAGACGAGTTTAAATAAAAGTACCATGAGTCCAAGGCCTTAGAGAAATTTGTGAAGATGATGTGCCCTCCCTGCCGTCTTGTAGGTTGGTAGTAGTGGACCCACGATTCAAAAATCCGTGAGGCATCTAATGAGCTACAGTGGAGAAACGACAAGATTTTTGAACAAGAATAGAGGAGAGAAATAGCACAGTAAATGCACGGTAAGTGTATGATCGCCACTTTTGTAAATAGGGGCAATGGGAGCTCCCATACACAGGCGTGGAAAATAATGACCTTCAACGTTTCTGTTATCTGCCATAAACGAATTCAAATATAATAATAGCCTCCCTGTCAAACTTTTCTTTGTAGTTCCTTTATTGTTTGCAGAATTATTACTACCACACATTCATAACTGCGGGCAATCTGGGATATTTCCCAACGAGTGGAAGAAGGGGATGATCAATAAGCTTCCGAAGAAGGCACCTCTTGAATGCGACTACTGACGTGGTATTTGCATGCTTACTGCTGCTGTGAAGATGGACGGCTTAATTCATAAAAGTAGATTGGTTTGCATTGTGGATCCCCCTGTTCTGGCCACGCAAACATCCTTAAGATCATAGTGCTGTAATGTGCGGAATGTAAATCACTTCCCCTTTTGCCTTTTATCGATTTCGAAGAGATTTTCAAGAGCTTCGACAAGGGTGTATCTGCCCTACTGAGTAGGGCATTTCGGAGAAGCTAATTGCTATTATCAGAACGATATATGATGTCCGGTAGCATATCGAGTTAGAGTACTAGAAAAATCTAGAGCTCAAAATAGACTCCGCCAGGATTGGGTCTTATCTCTGATGCATTTTCTTCTTCTTATCGGCGACACCATTCATGCGATCCTGGCTAGCCGACGTGGGGAAGCTGCACCAAGTTATCTTTTCTCAAACACCTCAACTTCCCCGATGATATACAGACCTCTAATTTACTCACTACGAGAGGACTACAGGCTAAATGTTGCCAATGATAACTTTCTCTTCCGTTGGCGATGGGAATGTAACTGGCCTAATACCAGTATGCGGAAATGGATCAATGCTGTCAGGACACCCTGAACTTGATAAGGCTTCTAGCCGTCGACAGCGGAAGGCACTGCGAAAGAAGGCGAAGCTTCTTGGCAGTAAAGACATGGGTGTTCCTGCACCAACAACTGTGACAATATTCACAGAAATTAGATTCACAAAAGCGGAACTCTCGGAGACCCACCATGGATGCAGCAGACATTTCAGTTGGCGACGGTTTTCATGTTAGACTACATCTATGTCTACAAACAAAGTTTAGTCAAACTGACTTTCAGCATGTCAAAGCCTCTTTCTACATACACAGCTGGAAAAGTTGCACAACTGCAACATTGGATTAGTGAAGGGGGCTAGGATCTTATTTGATTAGAAATTCTCGAGAGAGGAGCCTTCGTCCTGATGTTTAAATTGTTAGCAGCAATTATGCTAAGACAAGTCTGTTCCCAGGACCTAGCTACGATAGTTTTACAATGCCAGTTTAATCGCGAGAAAAGGTCATAGTTGCCTCTGCTTACTTGGCCTGTGATTCTTCGAGTCTCCTGCTGACGTAAAAACTAATTGATCTGGCAGGGAACAGTAAGTTCCATGATGGGGAACTAAGGCTGCATCCCTAGAAGAAGTGAAGTAATAGATCGATTAACCTTTACTTCAAAGTTCTTAAAGTTGATTAGACATTGGCGGGTGCTGGACGAATTCTAACTCTCAGATCGCCGCGAATGAACTACAATACAAAGACGGGATCCTTTGAGTCGAGAACTACGAAAATTCAAGAAATCAGTCCGAGGACTCCTGAATCGTGCTTGTAAAATAAAAAAATGTGATATGTTAAACTAACACAACTCATCATCAAATACTGGGAAAAATAATACATGGAATGTGACCGCCAATATAACTCAAAATTCTCATCAATTCATGTCTACGCTATGACATCGTTTAAGAAATTAACTAATGGCGAACTTAGTGGAGGCGAGCCAGGCGTGTTGATCAAAAAGCGGTAGTGGCAGTGGATAAGAAATTCATTGAGGGAGGTCATGCTATGCAATGAATCCTACTATCGCAAGATGCTTAACGAGTCGGTCGCTCTCGAGCTACGTGACATTGATCAGTAGAGGAGAACTCAGGCTTCTTAGAAAACTATGGAGCCAGTTGAAGCACACTCCCGGAAACCAATAGCAATGGCATGTAAGTGTGGACGACGGCACAATACCCCACAAAAGGGACGATGCCAACCATACGTCTCCTGTATAAAATATATTTTTTTTTGCTTATTTGGTGATTTGATATTCCGCCACTCTCCTTCATAAAGCCAGCAATATGCTCTAGACGCTGCTACTAAAATGTCATAAAAATAATTTACTTTATCGACCGTTCCTGAAACCGTACGAGCATACAAAGCATATTCCTGGGAAGACCAACCTATAACTTCACTTTCCTGTTATATAATTCACATTTCTTTCTCCAGCAAACTAAAACTGGGACTAAAACCAAAACCATTACGAATTCCAAACTTGGTAAAGTAAATATTTTCACTTCGCCCTAACGAACAAGTCCTACTTCCATCAATTAACATCTCCGTTCATATATTTTCCAAATGCAAAAAATTCAATTTCCCTCATTGTTAGAATTTTCTGTGGTCCTACCTCCCCTGCACCGCTCTTAACGTTCTATTTAATGAAAGGTAGTATGTGTGGAGCTCCACTATTACTCGTATATCAAATTTAGCATGCAATCTCCGTGTTATCAAGGCTTTGGCCAGCTTGCTAGGTAAAAACACTTCCTGGAGGGAAGACCATGTATTTGCATATTAATTAGAGCAAAATGAATGCATGTTGGGAACTATTACTCAACTTTAAACATGCAGATAGATAATAAAGTCTCATCAAGTCCGCACGATATTTCCTTACCAGCTGAGTTAATAAATTGCTACTTTTATGAGAATATTGTGGTCCTCCTCATGGATATTAATGCATCTTTCATGTGTTATCTAACTCCGAAAAAAACTTTGGTAGTTTGAATTCATTTAATGAAACTTTTAAAATTGTTGGCCAGCTGGCTCGAGCTAAACAATCTTTTTATTTAGCGCACGGTGATATCCACTTCGAGCTGCATATTCTGCTTACTCTCTTGAAGATGGGCCCCATATGATTGACTTTAACTCTTGCACTACGGAGCTATGTATATTTGTTGAGTAGGGATTGTGTAATTAATAGATACGAGAAAGTCTGGTTTTGTAGCAATTAATTTTTGGGGCAGTCTTCGGTTTATGGCAACAGGATGGTTAAACTAGCAGAAATGTGCGAAAAGTCTGCATTTGGGGACCTGCAGATCTTATGGAAATAACGTCATAATTCCCTTTCAAATTTTTCCCTTGGATAATTTCTGAGAATGGGCGCTTGAATTACAACTGATTTTTTTCATGCTCCTCTCCTTTTATAGCCTATTTCAAAACTTATATCGTATAGCACTAATCAAGACCTTTCAGTTGATAACCCACACGATCATATTTGGTGGAAAGAAGTCTGACACGCGCTTCGAGTGTATGGGGACTTTCTTAACCTAAACCTACAATGAACACATATAGGGTGGTCAAAGGGTTGAACATCTCAACTAAATTTCGTATCAATTGTAGGGTCGTTTCCGAGTAAAATGCGTGTGAGAGACAAACTGGCGGACAGGCAGGTAGACAGTAAACCACTGAGGTTTTTTTTTACATAGGGAACCTTAAAATTGTTTCCTTACAATGTGTGCCTAAGAATGGACAATCCTGATATTAATGGCTTAGTTGGTGTTTAAAGGTTACATTTGATATCCACCTACCATGGTATACTGTAACTCATTCACGGAAAAATACAAGACGAACGCATAGCAGGAACTGGCAACAATATGTGTACCCACGACTTTTTCAATCCTATCTATCAATTAAGTGGCTTCTCCACCCATCACATCTTCAGACAGGACAAAGTCAGAGGTCCTCTGTGATTACCAATGAATCAATTGCAATTAAAGATCAACTTCGCGCTGAACCAGTCTTTTCTTCTTCTGGCCCCGTTGATTGTATCTTGTATCTACGTCCCCTGTGCTGGCCTTTGCCACCTATACGAAGAATTGTTCAACAGCTTGTCAGAACTCCTTACTGACGAATTGCCTTCTCCCCCTTTCTTTTTCTGCGGAGATTTTAACCTCCCCATGCTCAATTGGCCTAGCCGTCCTAGTCTTCCTATTCCTTCCGAAAATCCCTTTCACTCTTCCGTTCTCTTCCTTCATGACCACTGAACTTTAGAAACCAACAACTTCTTGAGCCGCACTCTCGATTTCTTCGTTTCCAATATCCCGAACGCCATCTCTCTATTTCCTGGTCCATCGCTCTATGTGAAAACTGACGTTCACCATCCTCGACATGAATTTTATATAGATCTCCCCCGCCCTGACTCCAAAACTGCTCGTAATTCTGTTAAGTTCAACTTTCATTCTTGTTGTTCTTACTTCTCTTCCGTGTTTACTCCGTCAACCACTGCGCCCTGTACGCCCCTTCTTGATCCAGACTACTTGGTATTCTTCTCCTTCCTGGGGTCCTACCCCACGGTGGCAGGCGAAAACATTCTGTCTGACACCCCAACAACGAATAAAAGGGGAAGGAAGGAGAGCTGGAAACTAGTAAAAGAGGTATGCTCAGAAGCTAGGCTAAGATGGACAGTGGGAACTTTTAAACCACTGAAACCTCCCGGAGCAGATGGCATTTTCCCGGTACTTATCCAGAGAGGCGTAGGAATTATCTTAGAGTCTCTTCTGAGGGTGGTAAGGGGGAGCATAGCACTGGGATACATACCAAGGGCATGGAAACGGGCAAAAGTGGTATTTATTCTGAAAGCGGGTAAAAAGGATAATTTTCACCCTAAATCTTTCAAACCAATTTGCCTAACATCGTTCGCACTCAAAACGGTGGAGAAGGTCATAGACAACTATATTAGAACTAACGTTCTAAAGCGTAATCCCCTACATCACTGTCAACACGCTTACCGGGCAGGACGGTCAACTGAAACTGCTCTGTATCAGCTGACAGATCTATTACGGGATGCCATAGAAACCAAAGAAATTGCACTGTGCGCCTTTTTGGATATCGAAGGAGCATTCAACAACACATCGCACACAGAGATACAAGATGCCCTGAGCCGCAAAGGAGTGGGAAACACCCTGGCATTCTGGATGGGCAAAATGCTAGGAAGCAGGCAAATAGAAGTACAAACAGGTACAAATTCTATTATCATGAACACCACTCAAGGCTGTCCACAGGGTGGGGTACTATCGCCGCTGATGTATAGTATGGTAGCGAATGAACTCCTGGATGTGTTAACAAATGCTGGAATACAAGTCCAGGGTTACGCGGACGACATTGTTTTAATCTGTAGGGGTAAATATGAAGATACCCTATGTGATAGAATCCAAACTGGACAAAAGGTTACTAGTGCCTGGTGCAGGAAGGTGGGACTGCGGATCAACCCAGCCAAAACCACCATAGTACCATTCACTAGGAGGCGTAAGCTTGATCACCTGAGAGCCATAACATTACATGATATGGAGGTGAAACGAGGAACAGAGGTTAAATATTTGGGAATTACTCTAGACCGAAAATTACTCTGGAAGACACATGTCGGAAACACTTTTCGGAAAGCCACGAGGGCTCTGATGACTTGCAGATCCATAGCAAGAAAAAAATGGGGTTGCAGCCCGAAGATACTGGTTTGGATATATACTGCAATGGTAAGGCCAATGATTACCTACCAACAAGGCAGCGGACGAACTAGCCAAGAAGGGAGCAGGGGCGCCTTTACACGGGCCACAACCCTTCTGTGGAATCGGAAACGTTTTCATGGCTATGAATCTAAGAAATGAAGAGAAACGGTTGAGGGAACTATACTGGGCGGGCTTATACTGCGATGGAGCAGTCCAAGGTGCTTATTAGGGGATACGAACCCATACGCACAAAGGATTGCTTAAACCTCACCAAAAAGCACTCCGAATCACAGTGGGAATTCTCATTGGTCATTGTTGGCTGAACTATAACCTAGGGAAGCTAGGGATATCTATGGACACAGCCTGCTGGTTTTGTGAAGAGGAGGACGAAACCTCTATACACGTCCTGGGACAGTGCCCGGCACTTATGCAAAGTAGGTCGAGGCATCTGGGAGAACACTTAATACTAGATGCAAGGCTGAAAGATCTGGAAGTAGGGAACATACTAAAGTTCCTAACGGTTATAGGCCTGCTTGAGATACTATGATCAATAGGTACACTATAACCAGCAAAATGGACACAATTGTTCTCCAAGGACGTGGTGAGACTTTCCCTTAACTGTCTGGGTCTGCGAATGGAGAGACTTTGTTAAAAAACAAGAAGGACGCCAGAACTTCGGCAGATATAGAAATAATACCGCAGAGTTACTAATAAAGGCCCTGTTTACTTAGCTTGAATAATCGAGTTATCTTTCGGAAATTTTTTTTCTGGTATGCGGTGGATGATGGAGAATATGCTGTGAAGCAGGTGTTCCCTGTATTGGTGCCCCTGCTGTGGAACATCATGTATAATTAAGTGCTTGGCCTTGGCTTGCCAAAGGAGGCAACGTTAATTGGTTTTACAGACAACATGCTGGTGGTGGTAGCTGGGAAGCATCTCCACCAGGTGGATGTTTATGGAAAACAAACCATTTGTGTCATCAAAGCATGGTTACGAATAGCTAAACTGGACCTGGAGCACGGAAAAGCCATCGAAGTAAAAACGATACTGTCAAAATTCGTGTTCGTCAGGAGGTTGTTTCTAAGCCGGCCATTAGATACCTCTGGGTAATGTTCGAAGTCAAGCTGGGCGCCAAGGAACCCTTGGAACATACGGGAAAAAATCATGCTTTATATTAGAAGGCCTAAGACCATATGTCTTTGGCTGCTTATCGCAAGGGTGGTGGCATCCATCGTGCTATATGCGACTCCTGTCTGGTCGTGGGCATAAGAATCGTAAGCCGTAATATTTAACGGGGATATGAACCGAAAAGTGGGGCGATTTTAGTTTTTGTGAATCACATGGTGTACCCGCAAGAAAGTCTGTACTGGCTCAACTCTGGAATTCGTGAAAGCTCCATTAGATTTTCTGAGGGTGGCCAGCTTGGCCGACTCATCTGTTTTAGGGGTTCCACACAGGCTTAAAGCTTCTCTTTCCACTTTCCAATTGGTCACAGTGCGTTTCCCAGTGTTCATTTTTATTGCTTTTGGAAGCACAATTCAGATGTCGTCTGGGAACTATTTCACCGCACCGGTATGCGATTCAGATTTTTCAATTGAACTTCAGATGCCAAATGAGTCCTTGGACGGCTCCCAAAAAGTTTTCCCAGGATTACATTTGCTGCTCTACAAATAGCGTTTGAGCGACTGCATCACGACCGTCAACTTGACTGCACATATGCTATCAGATCGGTAGAGGACACAAGACAACATAGAAAAGGTATACAGAGGCAAATCTGATGCTTTTCCCCTTTATCATTATCCTGGTATCAAAATTTGGTGTCACGAGACAAGCTTTTGGTTCTGTAGATTTCTCATTGTAGAAAATCGTAGCTCCCTTTACTTATCCAATACCACAGATTTTGTTAAGTCGAACTCATGGGTGTTCCATCGGCACGATGTAAAAGCAGTTCTGTAACTTTCCCAGCTTTGTTGCCAGTAGGAAGGAAGAGGCTTTGGCATGCTCCTCTGATGTTTCCATGGCTGGAAGCAGCTCCGATGTTGCTCTTCTCCCGTAATAATTTGTTGGGAGTTTTCTCATATGAATCCAATCTCACATAATAATATTAGACTAGTTTCATTCATACCGTCGGTTTTCCTGTCTTCCTCTCTTCCCGATAAAGTGGAAAAGAACGTGCAGTCCCCTTTTCTTTGTGAGAGGTTTCTTCCTGCCGTTTCTTCCGTTTTCTGGAGGATTAAGACAAGAGTTCCAAGGACAAACTGATCGTAGTCGTGTTTCCAGCTGCTTCCATTATGAAAGTGCTGTACTCTGCACAATTTGCAGGCTTTCTACTGAAGAGGACAGCATGTCTCCAAAATCCCTTTCGAAATTTGCGACTTCTAGCCGTATGAACGGTCAATATCCTTACATTCCGTATTTATCTGCCACTCTTTGTATAGTTGGGCATAGTGCAGTTCTCTTCCCGTCTATGTCTCTCAATTCCATACTTGCTTCCCGGAAGCATTCCTAATAGCGGTGCTGATAAGGCAGTCAAAAAACATTTGCCATGGGTTTTCGCGTATGAAAGTAATAAATAATATCGAAGTGGAGGTGGACTGGTTAATACATATATGGTGTAAAATTTAGAATATTGGACCTATTTGGGACCTTCATTTTAGTTCAAGGGTTTTGTTTCGTGAATACACAAAATTGCTCCATTATCCCGAGCCCCATAATGTTTACCACGAACTCCGTCGAGCGGAGAAGCGACTTCAGAGATGAGAAAACAAAGCCTGGGAGAACCAACAAGTCTGTGAACTCGAAAACTACAGGGAGCAATAGCATCAGGCGCGGAGGTTTTACCAACAAGTCAGCAGGATGAAGCCTTATACATCCCAATGCTCATCCTGCCGAGACAAAGAGGGAAATCTGATTTCCGACAGAATGGGCATATTGGAATAGGACAACGAATCAATGCCTGACGATTGGCGAAGAGGCACTGTCTGTCTCATACATTACACCCAGTGCAGCAATTATAGAGGTATCACGTAGCTGAGTACCACATATAAGATATTCTCCTCTATCTTGCTAGGCCGGATAGCCCCATACGCTCGCAACGTCATTGGCCGATACCAAAGACCCTTCACTCGAGGCAAAGCAGCAGCAGATCAGATTTTCTCTCTGCGACAAACGATGGAAAAACTGTTGGAATATGAACATCAGTTGCACCATCTATTCATTGACTTTAAAGCCGCCTATGATAGTATAGCCAGGGTAAAACTGTACACGGTCATGAGACCATTCGGTATCCCGACGAAATTGATAAGACTGACTAGGCAGACCATGACCAATGTGCGAGGCCAGATAAAAGCAGCAGGATCACTCTCAAGACCATTCGACATCAACAACAGTCTACGACAAGGAGATGCCTTATCATGCGCCCTCTTTAACCTGGTCCTCGAGAAAGTGATCCTTGATGCTGAGGTAAATGGAAGAGGTACGATCCTCTTTAAGTCCACCCAACTACTGGTCTATGCTGACGATATGAACATCATGGAAAGAACCACCCGAGATGTACAAACTACCTTGATCTGGATCGAGCAGGCGGCGCGAGATCTTGGGCTTCACATCAATGAAGGCAAGACGAACTACATGGTGGCAACGTCAGCGCCAAAACCAAAAGAACGAACAACATCGAATCACACTGGTCAAACGGCAGCCACCAGACCCTATTTCAGCTTTCAAAAACTGTTCCGCGCGAAACGTTTCACCATAGGGTCAAAGCTCTTACTGTACAAGACAATGATCTTGCCAATCCTCATGTATTCCTCGGAGACTTGGATTCTTAGCAAGAAAGGCGGGTCACTTAATCCGTATGAGGATGATCCCACCCAAAAAGTCTATAAGGACAATATCTATGGTTGAAAAAGAAGGCGAGGCAGACCCTACCTGAGATGGAGCGATGGCGAAGATCAGGACGCCAGACAGCTTTTAGGGATATCGAACTGGTGGACTTCAGCGCAAAACCGGGATATCTGCAGTTCCTTATTAAGACCGGATATCGGTTGTTGCCCCGTTGATGACGATGATTGTAATGTGGGGAAATAATAATTCCTCAGTAATTTACTTAATATGTTCGATTAAGCTCCTAATATCAGCTCTTCATATACAACTCAGTTTGCTCTACCTTTGATGCTGACGTTGGTGGAGCTACTCAGTCTATAGTAACCCTTCTCTATTCCCAGCAAAGCTTTCAAATGTAGAGAAAAAGGCCAGGTGCCATGGAAATGGTAAAAGATTACCTACTTTAGATGATTTGCACAATTTAAGATATGGTCTTTACCTCCATCGAAACGGGTAGTCCTTCTCAGCTCTTGATAAAGCAGTTTAAAAGATGTAGGATCAATATCTTGGTATTTTGGATTAGATTTAAACTTATGCAAACAGAAAGATTTCCATAATGAACAGAAAAAGATCCATTTTTTACCAGGGACCGAAACTACACCGACATCCTTGGTCCAAATTATTAGAATATGCGATCAAGTGGACTCTTCAATTTGGATAGCATATGAGCACATGAGTGGTGATTAATTCCATATAACACGTAAGGATCACTTCACTTCAATGAAAATTCCCGATTTTATTCCTTCCCCACTACCACCCAATCAAAGTCCCTATAACATTAAGCTAACTTACCCTGATAACTCCAACATTAATAAGTATTTTCAAAACATAATTCCCCAACGTAACAGGATCTGGGGCTTACGTAGAACACCCTTCAACACAGCAGTAAAATCATTAATTTAATCATTTCCCCACGGGCGAAAGGCGCCGGGGGAATACGTAACGCACATATCGCAATGTAACGACACGTTAAAATACTCAGCAGACCGTAATCATGATTCTGAAAAGATGGATTTTCTCTTTTTCAAGACTTCAATTTTGCACGCTTGTATACAATTCAACCCAGATATAATTCGACATGGTTACAAACGATGCCATCAACTGGATTCGTTTCGTGAAGGAAATAAAGGATTTTCGTTGTTAAGCTCCTCCATTCCTACAGTTGGATAATCATGGAGGTGTTTTCCTATAAAGCTTAAAAGATACTCGCGAGCGTTCTATATATATTCCGTACGAAAAAAGGGGTGGAAGTGAGAAAATAAATCTACATACTTTCGCGCCAAGTTGATTGTTTGAATTTTACAAGCGACAGCTGTATTTTCCGACCTGTTTCAGGCTGCTCGTGCCGTGTTTTCGGGGTGTATAGTATTCATACAAAATGTATATCCAGGCTTTCTCCATTTATTTTTTTCTCAAAGTCATTGCTATTGTATTTTTGTACAATATTAAATTGAAATTGTTACGGAGTCAGCCAGCTCACTTGCATGTTTTAGGGTGGCACAGGGTTCGATATTAAGGGTTGGAAAACTGCCAGAAAGACACATTCGGTGGAATTCCATCATTTGTGCAATAAATTTATGTACATTTTTCAGCCCCACCCCGAAAGAAATCAACCGAATGTGATTCAGAGTGAAAACTTTCATGCAGCAATAATATTTGTCTAAGTCCTTTCCAGGAAGCCCCTGTTGGGTCAAAGGTAAAATTCAGTTTTGCTAAAAATGGATGAATTGATAATGTAATAATAACAAACCCAGTGGTAGCTAACCCAACCTGGAGAGACTTCTTAATTACTCCATAAATTAGTTTTACAGCCACCCGACAGTGCCCTACATCCAGACTTATATTTTCCATTTTCTTGCTTCGTCACGCAGGTACAGGTACGGAGTCGTGGGTAACAACGAACGATCCATCAACAATCTGGGATTCGCCCAACATTCAGCCTTTCTTCGAGAATTCAACGAATCGCGACCTCATTGCAGCAGTTGGACGAACAGCACAGCTCCATTGTAAAGTGCGGAATTTGGGCGACCGTGCGGTAAGTTCGATTAATTGCGCTTTCATTATGGAAATCTTTCAGCTTTTCCATTTATTACTCTGTTAGTCCTGATTGCTTTGCTTCGCTCCTTTGTTACTGCGAAAGGCAATTTGTATTGTCAGCGGGAAGAAGCTTCATATGCGGAATTACTGGCATTTTGGTTTGATTTAGTATATTTGACGAAATCGCTATCCGAGGGGGATATAATTATTCAGCAATTAATTCTAGAATTTTCCTTAGGGAAATGAGCAGTTAAGAAAGTGTATCAAATCCGTGGTCACTATTTCCGCCATAATAATAGCCATTGGACTGGATAGTGTTCTTCCCATTCATACTGAAGAAAAACAACTTCTCACTCCAACAAATCGTATTTATCCAAGGAACCAAATAGAACCGGTTCATGCAAACTTTCGAGCTATGTCGCTCTAAGGATAATGAAAGAAGAAAGTTCAAACGGAAACTTACAACCAAGTTTTCCTTTGGGTTTCATGTCGATTTCACACAGTCGTCCCGCCAGAAGGGAGAATAAATTTTCAAGATTTATGGGCCCATGAGCGATCCAATTGTAGGAAATGAAAGAAGGCAATCCAAAGTAAAGTTTTAAAATAAATCTAAAAATTCGAAAAAAAAGATGTGAAAAACAGAAGCAAATAGAATTCAATATAACCATTGTCTGGCCTGGATTGGGAGAGTGCTCAGCCTCACTCTATCCGCGAAGAATTTTCCTACGCCGAAACTGATACTTTGCGAGAGTTTTAAATGTTCCATTCTTACGAAGTATGTAAATCACAAGAAGCGCATAAATCAGGATCAACCAGTATGTTCTCTGTCTAGAGTCATGGTGAAAGTTAGGCTTTGCCAAGATTTGTTTGGTTTAAGTATTGCTTCAAGTAAGGAAAAAGTCTAATTCAACTATTGATATGATGTTAGAATACCACAAGTTTGCTGAGGAGAACAGGGTTGAGCTCAGAAGGTCCTTTTTCACTCACTATGATTCTAAACTACCACTTCATCATGTACTAAAAATACTTTCTTAACTTTCTTTAACTTTAGCTGCAGCTGTGTTTATTTGTAAGTAAACTTATGTAACACATAAATATTACTAGCGCCTTTTTTTGTAACTCGCATCGCCTTCTCGTGGTGGGGGAGCCTGTAGTAGTTTACTACTACACTAAGAGTTTCCAAACATGAATATGGAAACAAGGGATTTGAACTCTTATGTCCCGGCGAGGCTTGGAGGTCTTACCACATTCATGTCCCCCTACGGAAAAATCTGCGTTCCAAGCTTGTATTTAGTGCCTAGGGCGAAGAGAACCAGGAAGACAACTCCCAACTTGGGAGAACGCGGTACTACACCAGAAATCTACCGCAAATGGAAGAGGAAGACTCGACAAAAGGGAACTTCAGCCACTAAAGATGAGGAACTACAGGCTGGACCCTGCCTCTCATAAACTACTCCTTCACCCTTACTGGGAGAAGCGGAAAAAAGGGAAGCTGGTGACGTGGACGCTCCTGGTTAACCACCGGTATGTGGAAATGGACCCAAGCGGCCCGAACACTGTGAACCTGAGAAGGTTCCAAACCGGCGGCAGAAGAAGGCACTGCGAAGGAAGATGAAGCATCTGGGAATAAGGGCATGGTTGTGGCTGTACCACTAAGTACAGTAGTGTCCAGAGAAATCGGACGCAAAGAAGCGGAATTTTCGGCGAAATGTGGTAACCGGTGAAACCCACAGTGGACGCAGTAGACTTTTCTGTCAGCGATAATGCGCGCAAGAAGGGTAAGACCATCACATCTGAGGTAGGCAACGCTTTATTGTACCTGTGATCAACTCAGCGAGAGTGATCTCAACGATGCTGTCCCATCTATAGGAATACGGACACGAAGGCGTTAAGGAGGAGGATGTGCAAGCTGTAGTCTCATTTCTGACAGCTACCGTGGGGGTTTCCTCGGAGGATGGCAAAACGTGGGAGGCACAATTTACCATCTTTCGGGAATGCCTGTGGAAAAAAATGGTGGAGCCTGGAAGTAGCCAAAATTTAACAATCTGGGTTTTCGCCGTGGATTTCTCTATTTGGAGTGCGTTGATGAATCCGGCTCCAGCAGGTAATCCTGACTTTCAGGTTTGGCGGTCGGCCCAAGTTCACTATTGTGAACATTGAGCTACGTGGGGCAGAACATGTCGGATGTTGGTTACCGGGCCCTCGAAGGAAGACAGGGGACATCACCCGAATGCTGAGTGCACAGAACCCGGGCATGGACTTCGGTCAGTTCATGAATGGCAGGAAGGTAAACCTACTAACGTGGAAAGTTTCAGTTCCGTATTCGAACTAGGCCAAAAGAGTCTGAATGTGCTCAGCGAAAGTCACCATATAATGCTCCAATATTTCCTAGATAGATTGAAATTGAATCATATCAGAAAACTGTAGAATATCATCTCCGTTTTAAGAGTAAAGAACAATGATGCTCTTCGACTCATACAAGATAGAGCCAATTGAAACATCTTCGGTGTGCTTTCACACAATGGAGCTGAACGTGGAGATACTGTCGGAGACTTTGGAGAGGGGGAGGGGTCCGCAGTGTCAAAGTGATTACAGAGTGAATCCTACCTGCAAGTAACTTCTCCTACACAACTTACGGAACAGGCGGATGAAAGGGATGCCTGTAGTGGCCGCGGCTTTCAGACGGGAGCCTTTGTCGGGGTTAATTTGCTCAAGTAATGCATTCTACAGTGTTCAATTACCTTAAAATTCGCCGCATATTGCACATTATTGAATGCATTCGGACGAATTGATCGTGTCAGATGGGGATGCCGCCAATGCTACTACGCATATTGCTGGCAACTAGAACTCGAGAAGTTCAAGGCCAGGTTTAGCGGAATCGGCTGATGGGTTCCCCCTGCCCCAAAGCAACAATGGACGTTTTTGAGAAAGGTGTCACATCAAACGGAAGGAGACATTGAAGCTCGTCGGATTTTCCGTAGTTCATTGTTTTCGTGCGGTTTTCTCTGAATTGTGTGGATATGGTAGCCAAAAAGTTAATCACCCAGCGTGATGAAGGATCACAGAGAGGCCGCTTACAATGTTGACTTCTTTCCTACGTCAGTTTCGCTTGAACATGTTTTGTTAGATAAGGAGTTGTCTTCTTTTTCTTCAGTCTTTGTCCCGTTCACAAGCGGGTCGGCTCGTCGTGATCGGATTCGCCATTTGGTTCTACCAAATCACTGATCTGGATGCAATCTCGAGGCTTTTAAATCCCCATTCAGTGTATCAAACCACCCTTGTTTCGGCCTATCTTTTAGTCGTTTACCAACAACTTCGATGCTCAGACCAATCTTGGCAAGTGAACTCTCGTTAGCACGAATTGCGTGACCATACCATCAAACATGTTTCTCTCGCAGTTTTTCCACGATCCACCCCATATCGATCGCGAATATCCTCATTTTGGATATGATCAAAACGTGTCACGCCACTAGTCCAACGCAACACTTTCGCCTCCATTACCGCAAGACGCCGTTCATTGTCATTTATAGTCGACCAGCACTCAGAACCATACAGAGCGACAAGACGGACGACATTGCGATAAATTTTAGATTTGAGACGTTCGTTGATATGTCGATCACACAGAACACCAGTTGTGGAACGCCACTTCATCCAGGTTGCTTTAATGCGTGAAACAATTTCATAACGCAGTTCTCCAGTGGCTAACAGCGCTGGCCTTTGGATGTTCCGTGTGACAGTGTCCATAACAAGAACAAAGGAGGGATGAGAGGCGCTTCCTTGATGAACACCAACAGACACGAAGCAGTTTTGATATACCCGCCATACTTCGAACTTTACTTTACAATTGAACCCCCCTCGTTAGACAGGAGTTGTGAGTGAGAAAAAGTGGGGTTTGCTGTCCAGTCGATTGTTGGGAGTGCGGAAAAACAAAATTCATCGGTGACCACCAGAGAATTTCTTGTCAGGAAGAGCTGAGGCCTTATGCCAGCCTGGTCTCGAGTTGTTTACGGAAAAAGAGTTAGGAGATTAGAAGAACTTCTATAGCAGCATTAAGGAAGTAGTAGGCTCAAGCGGCGAAGGCGGCGAATCGGTGAGGACAGTCTTATCCAGGTGAGAAGAGAGTCAATCTAAGGCCGCATCGGGCTAAATCGTGGTTCAAGAGCACTTTGTTTAAAAAAAAAGGAAAATTTTGAGAATAATTCCAAATCATCGCCATCAGACACATCGATAAAGTATCGAAATTCCCAAGCTGGGTACAGAAACGCACCTAAATCATGAAGCACAAAAATTATGGAGAAAACGTGAATTAATGTTAAGGACTACATGATTTTTTTTTCTTTTATTATCTTCATTTTCGATTTAAAACGGAGGCGACAAATTACACCAAATGGTTCATCAACTTGTGCCCAAGGTGTGGGAGCGAATCAATGCCTGACGACTGGCAAAGAGGCATTATTTGTCTCATACATAAAAAGAGAGATATCACACAGTGCAGCAATTATAGAGGCATCACGTTGCTGAATACCATCCATAAGATATTCTCCGCTATGTTGCTCGACCGGATAGCCCCATGCGCCCAGAACATCACTGGCCCATACCAAAGAGGCTTCACTCCAGGCAAATCAGCAACAGATCAGATTTTCCCTCTGCGGCAAGCGATGGAAAAACTGTTGGAATATGGACATCAGTTGCATCGTCTTTTCATCGACTTTACGGCCGCCTATGATACCATAGCCAGGGTAAAACTGTACACGGCCTCGAGAGAATTCGGTATCCCGACGAAATTGATAAGACTGACTAGGCTGACCCTGACCAATGTGCGAGGCCAGATAGAAGCAGCAGGCTCACTCTCGAAACCATTCGACATCAACAACGGTCTACGACGAGGGGATGCCCTACCATGTGTCGTCTTTAACCTGGCCCTGGGGAAAGTGATCAGTGATGCTGAGGTAAATGCGAGGGGTACGATCCTCTTTAAGTCCACCCAACTACTGGCCTACGCTGGCTTTTTGTGAAGCAGTCAAGAAATTTCCAGGGGAGAAAGAGGGCGGATCCTGGTCGGAAGTGACTTCAATGGAGCATGCGTCACCCAGACTCCAGAGGGAAGGGAATTCTTGAAATCGCGCTGAGAACATCGGATCCACCCCAGCGTTCGGCACCTAGGCTTCGAAGCAAGTGCTCCCGACGTAACCCTTGCGTCGGAATCACTAGTGCCGCTGATGGATGGGTGGCGAGTTCTTCTTGGCAAGCTACCATCAATACATTACCTTCGAAGTGGCTAATACCAATTCTCGGTCGTCGCAAAGGTGGACACCGGAAAGTTTTTCGAAACTCTTGGAGCAGGTGCTACAATCGTAAATTCAGTCGTGAACTTAATAACGACAGCCTGCGAAGCTGCCTGTGCAGACGTTTGGGTTGACATTTTTTGCAAGGAGGTATATCGTAAGCGTCTCGCGCAACCACAGAGATGGCTAGCTTTGCGGGTGGCGTCAACCACACTGTCTCTGAACCGACCGTGGTGGTGATCGAGTGGGTGATATCCGTTCCCTTTATTGTTAAGCAACGCAAGGGAGAAGAACCAAAGGAGGTAGTTGCTTGTGAAAAACGGGAGAGCACACTAAATGAGTGGCACCTCTCTTGGCAAAATTAAACTAAGAACTGCGCGGCTAATTGGCAACTTAGATGACCAATAAATTTCGAATGTTGTTAGCCCCACTGCGCCTAGAAACGAAGCCTTCTCTCCTAGGATACCCTTGACCGACTCATAGAACGTACCTTTATTTATTGTCTTCGGACTTAATTCGGCGAGAAATCCATCATCGTTCATTGTTCTTATAGAGGGTACTTCCGCCTCACTGCTATCGGGCAAGATCTTATAGCGGATCTCGGTGAGGACTTTCGCTAAGGTCTAGCCTTCCGTCGACTTAATAAGCATTTAGTCCTCATTCCTCCCCCTCCCGCCCTTCTCTTTTGATCCTTCACCAATCGCATCCTTCTTCGCTTTAGACAGACGGTCTTTAACGACATAGCGTTTCCTTTTGTTTTTCTTCGCCTTCTTGTCTTGTGCCCTGGAAACTACTTGGGTGAAATTCCCCTCAAATGCGTCTTCCTGTTTTAGCTTTTCGCCCAATTCGCTCTGCAACAGACTATCTGTGACCCATTTAACGCTTAAGGTACTCTCAGCGCGAAGTTGGATGGATAGCAACATGGCCTCCTGTAGAAGAAAATGCGATCGAAGAGCTCCTCCAGTTGCAATAACGCGCTTTTCACGCCTTGCTGACGTTTCTCTGCAAGAAAATTGCAAATCGCAAGCACAAGTGATGCGCATTAGCTCATAAGCTTTTTCTCTCCGCTCCTACTTGGTCAACATCCAAACCACCTGCCTAGTTTCAACGATTTCCTTTACACCACTTTCGAGAACAGCTGCACTGCCAGGTATTAGGATTGTCATCCCTGCTCCGGGGGCCGATTCTCTTTTCGAGTCTTCCTCTTTATTTGGCTGTACGTAACCCGGTGTCTTGTCAGGTATTTCAGCCCTTCGTGCCTCATTCGCCGAATTCTGTAAGGAGCGATGCAGTTTTGTGCCGCGCTAGAAATTGTACAAGCGCATCGTATATAAGGGAGCAGATATATATAGAAATATATAGAAATAGTCACAGCCCAAGGGTACACTCGCTCACTCACGGAGCGATCAGAGCTTACTGGAGGCGAGGCAATCTACCAACGCACCCTACTGGAGCAGGGTCCCGCAAGGGCTGACTCCTGATATCACTTTGGCAAAGCTAGATTCATAACAATCCATTGGCGTTGAGTTGTGGAAGGCTCTCTGCCAGAGCAACAAGCATTTAGAGTTAGATAGCAAGACACTCTTCGTGTTAGCCAAGGGGTTCATTTGATGTTAATTGCCAGATTTCTGTCTGAGGTAAAAGCCCCGGTTTAAAGCGAACTTCCATAAATGAACTTTTCCACCCTCAAACTTAACCCGCAAATCCTTTGAAGCAGTGAAAACTCGCGACCCCTATTTCCCATTTGAAAATTTACTTTCGCAAGGATACGTTCTCATCATATATCACATGCCATTTTCGTTACAGGTATCGTGGATACGTAAACGTGATCTGCATATCCTTACCATCGGCATTATGACGTATACAAATGATCAACGATTCACAGCAATGCATATGGATGATACTGATGAATGGATACTGAAAATTGTTTCAGTGCAGCCACGCGATACGGGAATTTATGAATGTCAGGTTTCAACGGAGCCAAAAATCAGCCAAGCATATCGGCTCACAGTTGTAGGTAAGTAGAAATTCATGGAAATCCAATTAATTCCTGATGCAATCAGTCATTGAGTGAATTTGTCGAGGACCTGCGAAATTCAGTCGATGCAGCACCGACGCATATTGATGAGTCTTTCGGGAAATGTTCTGATGAAGAGTAAACGATGGATAATTTGCCATCATTTATAATTTAACAATCTTTTAGGAGGAGATTTTCCAACAATAATCAGGTCAATAAATTTCCAATGTGCACACGAAGCTAAAGCTGCGTTTAGCTAAATTATCTGACTTCCTCCATTAAGTTCGGGCAATCTACCCGTTAATAATAAGGTTAAGTTGTGCAGGTCCTTAATCACTTTCCCTTTTCTCCTAAATTATCTACTCCAAAGAAAATTTTTCACCATTAAAATAAATTATGGAAACTTTCATAAAGTTCATCTCGTTAAAGATTCACCGTGCCCATTAAAGATATCGTCACAAGTTCAATAGATAAATATTTCTCCGTTTTATAGTAAAAAGAGCGAAGGGAATAATAAATCTCTTCTTTCTGAAACTTTTCCAAGATTTTATCCTGGAAAGTTTAAGTACGCCTGCAAGGAACTTTCGATTTAACGAGAAACACTCGTAGACGGAGGTGTCCATCGGAAAATTCTGCAGATATGGTAAATGGGTTGAAATTCCATTTTGCACTTCATCCTTTGGAGGCAAGGTTGTGTCTAAAATAAATCGTTTTTCCCTTGTGGTCTTTTAAGGAAGATGTTTTGCATGATTTAAAATGCTGGGTTTAATTGTAGTAAATCCTGAGCGTTTCCACAGAAAACCCAGAAATGGCACGTGGATTTGTTCTATGCAAAGCACCTATGGTTGGTGTTTCCTCCAGAACGAATGGGAAAAAAGTTATTATCGTAGCGGGAGGCTGACATATTTTAGTAACAGGTTATTTATTTTATCGCTTGTAGTTATGATGGACGCCCTCGTATCTAACATAGAAATATCTAGTTCGTCCTAAATTGTACTTCTTCCTCCACGTGAACCGGGCAGTATCCGGTGACCTAGGCCTGGCTTTCTTGCGCCTTTTGTACGTGGCCTACGCAATCGGGATGAAGATACTTTCTACATCTCGCGTTATTCTCGCCACTACGTTAGTATCGTCAGCAGAGACCAGTACTTTGGTGCACTTGCAAATAATGGTGCCTCTGGCATTTGCATCAGCGTCGCGGATCATTTTTCCCAAGACCAGATAGCAAACAAGTATAATAGATCAGCCCCTTGTCTTAGACCGTTGGTGATGTTTCAAGATCCCGCAAGCTTCCTTCTGACTTTGAACATTGGTCAGGATCAGTAGGAAGACCGAATTCTCGCATAGACATCGTAGTTTTTCTTGGTTATACTATCAAAAAAGCAAAAAGTTGGCTGACGGTTTCGTCCAGGGCAGAGGCAACTCATCAGACGCTGCCTCACCTCTGCCCTGGGAACAGCGTGACCGAAAGTAACGATAGGCGGTAAATGCTCGACTTAAATATAATCGCAAACCGGTAATGGGTACGAATTTATTTAAGGAGGAGTCCGGGAACTACAAAAGAGGGAGTAAGTTGCTCCCCAAGTGGTTCGGTCCGTCACTAAGTGGGTGCGGACTCAGGACTCCCAGCATCCTCAACAAAAAAAATATTATATTATCAAAGGCGGTCTGGAAGTAGATGCAAAAATGGAGTGACCGATGGTAATATTCCAGCGTTTTTTGCGTCGATTGCCTGGAGTGAAGTTTCATTGGTATGGACCGATGATGTTTCGAATATTATGGGGATCACCAGCCTAGCAAGGAAGGGAGAATATCTCATAGATGCCCAGCAACGTGATACCTCTACAATTGCTGCACGAGGTTTTGTACAATACAAAACAAAATCAGCTCATTGATTGCCTGTCTTTCTCAAGGGGTTGAACATTTTCAAAAGACACCGACCTGGATGTATGTGCGATTTTTTCCTCTTCCTGCTCCGTGGAACCACCACCAAGCATTACATCATGTGTCTTTTGTATATAATTTACCCTACATCGGTGCATCAAGGAGTTGATCACACTGAAATCCGCTATCCGCTGAAAACATTTCATGTAGAGTTTTCTCTAGGTTTTTTCTTTCTTCTATAAATTTCGGGCATTGGACCCACCTTTGCGTTCCTCCAGGACCCCGGGAACTTGAACAACTAGGTAAGATGTCCAATTCAAACCTGTGTGATGGTACCCCCCTGTGGCCCGTGAGATTATAGTTGATCTGCATGGGATTTCACTCTAACACTGACACTCTGCGAGGCTAGGGATCTCCTCCTTTCGGCTTTCTTCATCTGCGATACAGGAGATATGGGCTTGACGTTATATGTATTCGCCATCTCGTCTGTGAAGATATCAATCGACATCCTTCCCTAGACTGGGAATATCACGTTATGAGATGGTGCTGAAGGCAGAACCCACCTTTTGGGCATTTCATCTGTAGACGGCACCCAGTTTATGTGCTTTACATAAATACGCAGGGCTATTCCTTAGACTAAGACTGCATAGAGTAGAAGGGAACTCACTATTCTGGCTACAAGCAACCTGCAAGTATGTCGCAGCCCTCCTACATTCAATATGATTTTTGCTAGACCAATACTCGTGTTTTCCACTAACATATTCTACTTGGTGCCTACAATTAAGTTCTGCCTCTATCATCACTCCCAAGTATTTGATGGCCAGCTTGGAAGTTATGATATGACTCCCAATTACCGTTCTGTCAGTCCCAGTCCAGCGCTCTCTAACGAGGTCTTATTAGCAGTGATTGCTTTGTATCAGTGCAGCTTAGCAGTTTCGATATGCTTTATGACCACAACCAGTGTTATGTCATCGGAGTAACCAACCACTGTGGTGTCGTCCGGAATGAAAGGATTGAGTATGTCATTGCACTAATGTTTCACAGTAGTGGGTCCAATATGAAGCCCTACGACACATTCGCGGACACAACGTACTTCATGAGCCCATCACCGATATCATACCAGATCGCCTATTCTTGCAAGCAGTTATTTATCGCAACAGCGAAATAGATGAAAACACCAATTTTGCCATATTGGGCTTGAATGCATCTCTCACGTTCTGTGCCACTATCACATAGTATTTGCTAGTACTACGTTTTCGGTGAATAGCATTTTCGGCCAAGCTAGTGACCAATTTGATGGAATGAATGGTGCTTTCACGGAACCCATACTGTCCATTCCTGACTCTCTGATCTGCTCCAACGTTTTCCCCATAATGTCGAGAAGATATATGGATCTAGCTACACCCTGCGAACAGCTCAGTGAACACATCTGGTCTGGATTTCAGGGCGAGCTAAAGTTCTTTATCAGGTATGCCGCCCAGATCCGGAGGTTTACTGCGACCTATTCTATCGCAGATCTCCAGCAGTTCGTCTCTGATCATTGCCGGAATTTTTGTCACATTCAGGGGTTGTTCGAATCCGTGAGTTCCCCTTCCTTACTGGGGGAATAACCGCTGGATGAATTTCAAGAAGAGGATAGCGGATGTGATCTGTGGGGATGTCTGGCCTCCGAGCCTTTCCATCATACCCCATAGTTTACGTTCGCATTTGAGCAGAGCACCCGTAAACATTCCCTCTCGCTAGACAGCCAGATTGAGGTATGGATGCTCCTTCCGCACCTGATCGATCCTACCTACCACCTACTCAGCCTGGCTCGGTGGCAGGCAAATTAAAGACTAGCCAGTTCACTATTCCATCAATAGTCAGGTAATATCTACTGGAGAATGTGCATTTTCTAACTATGGACGCTTAACATGCCTTGACGGTGCAGCGTCTCATATGGAGGGCTCTTTCCGTGGGGCTGGCTGCCTTAGTAGGTTGGAATGGCTATACGTCCTTTTGAGGGCTCGTCTGATATCCGTTCTGGCTGTGGGTATGCTGTTTCCTTGCCATGTGGCTCCCCCGTAATTAAAAAATAATTGACTAGAGATTTCTGTGGGTGTAGTCCTACACACTGACACGTTACGGAACCACACCATATCATACCACGCCCCATTGCAGGACTAACAAAGGTCAGGTTTACGATTGAACCTCAAATGGTTAGAGCGCTAGGCTGTCGCAGCGGAAGGTCGCGTTTCAAATCTCACTGGTTGCAGAGGGATTTGTTATTGTGACTGGATGTCGGATATCAGTCGACGCAGCTGCGAATGGGTGGGCGGTAATAATCTCGGCCGAGCGTAATGCCGACCACATTGCCTCCTACAGTGTACTGTAGTGTACCGTCATGGTCTTGAATGAAGTGTTCTAACACACTTCAAGGCCCTGGCACAATATGGATTTATGCGCCAACGATTAGTATTATATTATCTAATCTTATTGAGTTGCCGAGTAATCGAGATCTTTTTTAGTATGCAGAACACGAGTATGTAATTATACATCGAATTCCACTAAAAGAATCAAATATCGGACTTCATAGTACTAATAATGAAACGATCACTGGAAACATCGGCATTTGTCAGATAGTCAAAAGCCTTTTTTGCGCAGTCACATCAGATACTTGGGAGCACATAGTTCAGCCAATATTGTTGCTGCTCCTTAGAAGTGACTAACATAGCGGAGCTGCTATGCTCAAGCTGTCGAAAGTTGTCTTCCAGTCAATAAATAACAGCGGAAGTAGGGATTTACTCTTCAAAAATGCTCCGCAGGGTAGGGTGGTGGAGTCACCCCCTAATTAGTTCCGAAGAGAACAAACAAACGTACGTTCAGTGAAGAGAGACTGCTAGGAGACCCTTGAGGCAAAAACTCATCGAGGTGGAAGCTGCAGGGCAAAATGCGGGGAAACTTTTTAACATCTAGAAAATCCAAATTGGTCGGGTGCAAGTAGGATAAGAATTCGGGCAACCCCCACACCAAGTGTAACAGATGCTTGGATTATGGGCATATGTCTGTAATGACAGGGGGTTAGTACCCCACGAAGAGAGGCCGGGGACAGGATCTTTACGGAAGTCCCTAGCGAGATCCGCTCTTAGATCGAGCCTGAGAACAGTTGAGCAGAAGTGTCTTCTATACGAAGAACGAAGAGTAGCGGGGTACAGACCAGCGAAAAGGAGACGCTGCAGTGCGATAAATTGAAAGTTCGCTGCTCGGAGGATCTAGTTGAAAAGGTAAATGCGGATTCGTGACGACTCGGCTATAAATTGGTAGTCCGAACAGTGGGGACTCTGCGGAAACCCTCTTCATTCAATGCTATACAGGTGGATCGTATTGTACGGACGCTATTCTCTGCACATCCCATATGGGTAGAAAACAAAACATAAAAATATGCAGATTTGTGTTTCAGAATCAGCCAGACTACCTGCTCAACGCATCCATCACTTGCCTGAAAGAGGACAATTTCCTCTCCTTTGAAAGGTGGTGATGTTTGTGCTGATTATCAAAGGGAAATGAGACCCTGAACTGCCGTACGCGTACCCACCACCATCACGGCTCGCTCAAGCAATATGTGTTGCCGCGGACTTATCCCAAGACAATTCGGTTTTAGAATAGAGAGATCCTAATTCGTTGCTGTCATGCAAGTTGTGGATGTGATTCAGCAAGCTGATGCACACATCCTGATCTCGACGATTGGTACTCCTCGCAACGATTGATCCAGACTACATTGTCAGAAAAATACTGAGGAGCACTGACAGATGGGGCAGTGTTGCTTATTACATTCGGGTTCTTCCTGTTGCGAAGAAAATAGAACTCGGCCGGTGCAGGGGTCGGATGGATGGAGGTTGCCTGAACTAACAGTTCCCTTCCTCCTCTTCTCTTCCATTGGTGAAAAAAATCCCTGATATGCGGAGAGCTTGTCCGAACTAATACTCCGACTGCGTACCATTGCAGCAGTCTAGCATTCTGTGCGCAAACGCGTTCACCTACAAAAAAAAGGATACCGAGGAGCTTTACCGGTAGAAGTGCCCATTTCCTAATTTCGAAACAAATAAAAAAAGGATGATGCCGGCATACCGTAAACCGCACCAGATTATCAATCTTGGTGGATACATTGATGTTTGGTCGAACAGTTGTGGAATGTGATTGTTGTAGCAACGGTAGTCCTCTTGTTAATATGGCTGCTGAGCCAAAAATCGGGAATATGACTTTTGGGTTAAAATGGGAATCTTCGGCAATCGTTTCAAACGTAGGCATTAGCAAACTAACGGCATTGCCTAGGATTGTAAGGCTTCAATTCTTGCGTCAACATAAGCTCATAAGGACGTATGGCCAAGTTCAACCGCCAAATAAGCCGGGTTGATTCTTTGGCGTTGATTGGCGTCAAGTCGAAATTTCTAGATCTGCTGTTACTATCTGTCTTTCTGATTTGTGGCTTAAAGTCCACTCCATATTTATACATATATACATATGTATCCATATGCCTGGCGTACCAGGTTTATCCTCACCTGAGTTGCAAACGCAGAGCTGCATGCGACCAGGCGCGTGTCATGGGTTGCGGATAATGACATGACCCACCGGGTCAGCTACGAATATCGCAAGTTAATCTTGTAAATAAGTAGCCGCGGACAAGCAGAACGTTTCCCTTTGTGTTCGTCCTCCCTTACCGATTCTTCCCGTTCAGGGGGAGTAAACCTCCTTAACAAATCCGTAATCCGGGGTGAAGGGATCGACGCGCCTATCGGATGAATTGCAGTGACGTTACACTGTATTTCAGCGGCTCCCCTCCAAATACCTTCCCTACCTTTGGAGGTAACCATGGGGCATTGCAACATTGGGGCTCTGTTGCAGGGCTGACTGGTTCCCCATTACTCGTGGGAATAAAATTGGGGACTTTGGTTTAAATTCTTTAAATGGGACCCCAGGGACACGAAGACAGTACCCAACACGGTTAAGGGTCGTTCAACAACATCAGAGCGGCTCTTCGCCCTTGGATGTTTTGGCGGTTATGCCGTCAACCACCAGGGACGGGAGACCTAGGCGTCGTATGGTTTGGACGAACCAACTCAACGAATTTATCGTCCGCGCCTATTACCGTGTCACGGATTTGGAACGGAATCCATCAGGGTACAGACATCGATTACATGACGCGTTCATAACCCGATTTCCGGAGCTAAGTCATGTTCCGGAACAGAACGTCGTCAACCAGTACCGAGTGATCGTGAATAACAACCGAGTTGCCTTACCAACTAGGCAACAAATCTTCCAAGAGGTTTCACTTGAGCTCGGGCTGGAGTCATCAAATTACCGGACTAGTCAAAGGAGTAACACAAGTACTCCACCTGTAAGGCACTCCATGAATCCAGTAGTCAGGAGAAGCTTAGTAACTGGGGATGTCGACCCAATTTATAATGAGGCTTTGACCGCATTCCAGGTCGCATTCACAGAGTATGCTGAGATTCTCCCAGACGCTAGGCCAAGGATCCCAAAACTGAAGTTTACTTCGGCAACTACTAACATCATTGCTGCCGTTGACAGAATTTTGGCTGATCGTTTGGCTAGCGAGATTACTGCTACAGAGGTTCACAGCCTGATCTACGTTGCAGCTGCCACGGTTATTCGTCTCCATAACCAACATCTTAGAGCGAATAACAGAGGTATGCGCAGAAGGACTTTACCGTTCTGGGTGTTTCGACTCAACAAAAGAGTCGAAAAGTTGAGAAAGGAGATTGGTCGTGTGACGCAAGCACTCCTTGGAAATCCATCACCAAGAGTGCACAGATGCGTTGCGAACATCATTGGAAACTACCATCTGTCCAATGATATGCCAATCGAAGAAATCCTCGAGGTGCTGAAGCAGAAACTTGCGGTATGCTCCAATCGCATCCGTAGGTATCAGAAAAGCTTTCAGCGAAGGACAGACAACACCTTGTTCTTCCAGAACCAACGAGGATTCTACAAAAATCTCATCAACTCAGGTAGGGAAAGTAACCTCAATCTGGATCAGGCAGAAGACTTCTGGAGAAGTGTTTGGAGCGAATCCAGTCGTTGCAATTTAGAAGCAGCGTGGCTCCCACACCTTATGCGTTCATGCGAGGCCCTCCCCGAAATGACCATGCCTGACGTAACTGAAGTCGACGTTAAAGCAGTCCTTGACAAGGCAGGTAACTGGAAGGCGCCAGGAGTTGACAAAATTCACAACTTCTGGCTGAAGCGGTTCAAGAGCACTCACAGGATATTGGCAAATCAATTTAATCAGATGATTGCCGATCCTGATTTAGTTCCACCATTTTTCACCAAGGGGATAACTTTCCTCATCCCCAAGGAACAGGGTGTCTCTTGCCCTTCAAAATGTCGACCAATTACTTGTCTTCCTACCATCTACAAGGTCTTCACTTCAGTTCTGTGCGCGAACATCTCAAAACATCTTGATGTTCATAAATTGATAGCTGAGGAGCAAAAAGGATGCGCAAAAGGCTCCCGAGGCTGCAAAGAACAGCTTATAATCGATACGGTAGCTGTAAAGCAGGCTGTCCACCAAAAACGAAACATCTCGACAGCCTACATCGATTATAAATCAGCCTTTGACTCCATATCACATTCGTGGTTACTACAAGTGTTACGCTTGTATAAAATCAACCCGAATGTTGTTCTTCTTCTGAGAACAGTAATGAAGAATTGGAGCACGAAGCTATCGGTATCTTCGCAAACATCAGGAGAGATACCAATCAGGCGTGGCATTTTCCAAGGCGACTCTCTAAGCCCACTGTGGTTTTGTTTGGCTTTGAATCCGCTATCCCATCTTTTGCATGAAAGCAAATACGGGTTCCAAGTCAAGCATGGCATATTGTCGAAATGTACATTAAGCCATTTAATGTACATTGACGACATCAAATTGTATGCCAAAGACGAGAACCAACTTCGCTCCTTGCTGGACATCACCATCCAGTTCAGCAGGGATATCGGCATGCAGTTGGGTTTGGAGAAATGTCGCATAAAAACAATTGTTCGGGGAAAACACACCGACAACGAAGGATACAGCCAAAATAACATCCGAATTGAGGGCATGGATTCGGACGACGTCTACAAATACCTCGGCATATTGCAAGCAACAACACCTGCTGTGGCAATAATCAAATCTAAGTTGCTGGGGGAATTTGAGCGGCGTCTGGATCTTGTCCTTAAAACTGAGCTGTACGGGAAAAATAAAATCATGGCAATCAACACCTTTGCCATTCCCGTCCTTCTATACACTTTCGGTGTGATACAGTGGAGTAATACTGATTTAGAATCTGTCAATAGACGGGTAAGGGTAGTTCTTGCAAACAACAACATGCACAATAGAGCTGCCGAAAAATTGAGGATCACTATCCCACGTCATCAGGGAGGAAGGGGGGTACTTGATTTAAAAACGATGCACTACAATCAAGTGCATTCTCTTCGTGAGTTTTTCTATAAGAAACAATCCTCTAGCCAAATACATCAGGCTACCGTCATGGCAGATAATAAATTATCTCCTTTGAACTTGAGAAGCAGAGAATGGGATCCCATGTCGAATGTTACTTCAGTCCAACAGAAGATCGACATGTGGAAAGAGAAACCCATTCACGGAGGTCATATCAAAAATTTGTTGTTGTCAGGCAGTGACATCGAAGCCTCCAACAAATGGTTGACAAATGGTGTACTTTTCTATGACACCGAAGCATTCCTAACTTCAATTCAGGATGCTTCGCTCCCAACAAAAAATTATAAACGGTACATTCTTCACGACTCCTCAATCACCAACTCCAGTTGTAGGTTATGCAACTGTGAAGAGGAGACCATCCAGCACATAACATCTGCGTGCAGGATGTTGAGCAGTGCCGAGTACACCAATAACTCCGTCTGCCAGATTCTCCATCAAAACCTTGCGTTGAAGTATAACTTAGTGGCAACCTACCATCCTTACTATAAGTATACTCCGCAGAGAATCTTGGAAAATGATCGGGTCAAACTACTGTGGGATCACACTTTTGCCACCGACCACAGTGTTGGTCATAACAGACCCGATCTAGTTCTGCTTCTGAAGGAAGAGCGAGCGTGCTTTATAATCGATGTGGCCGTACCGTTGGACCGGAACACTGTTGAAAAAAAGGACGAAAAAATCTGGAACTACGGCCCCTTGGCAGACGATATGAAGCAGACTTGGAGACTACAAAAGATAGAAGTAGTCCCAGTGGTAATTTCAGCGACGGGATTAGTCCCGCAGATCTTACATAAAGCGCTGAAAACGCTCGATCTTAGGGCTGGACTATACATGGAGATGCAAAAAAACGGTTATCCTTGCAACCTGTGCTATAGTCCGAAGAGTCCTCTCCGGTAACAACCTGACCTAATGGGTTTCAGTCTTGATCCGCACTGTCTTCGATATAAGATCCATGTCTCTGTAGTGTAGAACCACCGCGTCATTGGCTGAAGTGTTTGCGACAATCGGGCTGTAGTAAGACATTTTCGCATGGTCGCACACACTTTGCGTTAAAACGCATCATCGCTGTGATGCGGGCCTTTAGATGTTGCCTTCAGCCCATCCTGAGTTTGGTCGCCCCTCGATCCGGTTGGGCGGGAAGAGGGTCCGTGGGCTTTTTTAACCATATATAATATTTTTCAGAGCTTTGGTAACTTTCTGGAAGAATTTGATTTGAAACCACCACGCCAGTTCGTAACACTGCAATTTAATAGAAACCACGTAATTCTTGTAAAAAATTCTCGGGTGCTGTTGCCCGGTGGAGTAACATAGCGGCAGATAAGGAATGTTAACTAAAAGCTCTTCTGCAAATCCTAGCAATAGAGAATTAAACAGACCCTGCAGTAGATTTGCTGGAAAAATGCTACTTCTCTTATATAAAGTTCTTATTAGGTCGAAACGGTGGGATACGGACCGTCTAGTCTAAACTATAGTAGAGTCATTGAGCCGAGAGGTAAAGCGTGCATGGCCGACTTTCGCGGTATTCATCTTGTAGATGTTTCATGATGACCTTTAAGGTAGCCTTTGGGTTCCGTGTAAAAAAAAACAACGTTGGTCTCTTTCACGACCTTCCCGCCGTGCACCCATGTTTCAACCGAATCATTTACAATCAACTGTCACTGAGTTTTGTCGAAACCTCCCTCAATAATTCTAATTCTTCTTTGTTTGTCAGAAGTATCGGCAATTTATCCCTTTGATGTGGAGCCGGGTTCTATTTTCTTTAATTATCATTTTCACTTTAAACGAATTTAAACATTTTAAATAAAGATTTGTAATGCTTCATGCGAAATTTTTAAAAGATTAAAATATCTTTCTGAAAATATGCACCAGCAACAACAGACTGCGAAATTAATATCACAAAATTCCTGCAAATATCGTCTCCTGTAGTGCTTGTGATTCGTGTTAATGTAGCATTGCTTACTCTACAACATTAATATAGTCTACAGACGGAAGGCTTTTCATTCCATCCAATTGATGCAACTTTTGTCAGACTTTACAGAATGAATAATTCAGTGTTGGATAAGTTTGGAATTTAAAAATGAGTACCTCGAATTCCTTGGTAAATTGTCTGCAATAATAAAATTCAGTTTCAGATGGGCGGGGGAAGGTTTACAAAGGATGAATTTGTGGTTTTGCTCAGCGGTTGTTCCGAAGAAAAGTTCCCCTAACCTTATAAGGTCTCTCGTAGACTTAATAAATGTTCGCTTCGAGTAATTTTAATCACATCTCAAAATACTCTTTTTAGATCGGCAGAAAATAGTGTCTCACTTTCCAGTGATTAAAAATTGGTTTGAAATCTGTTATGAAACCTTGTATCTTGGTTCTTTCCTCGAAATTTATCTTTTTCGTAGCACAAAAGTTTCCTTAAGGTATCTGAGTAAATAGTAAGATTGCATTTATAAATAGCATACTTCACGAGATTCCCGAACAATCTGTTCAAGAATGCCATAATATCCACGACCAACATTGAACTTTTCAGATAACCTCCTTCAAGTGTTTTGCAAATTTTGATTTTGGTGTCAGCTTCTATTAGGAAGATTGTGTAGTGAATCTTGTTTGACAATATTCATAATAAAATAACAACTCTGCGACAATCGGAAATCGGAAGCGGGGAGGTTCTAATAAATCTCCAGAATATGTAAATATGTTACTATTATTTGGGAGTTTAAAAATACAATCAAAGGATTCCCTGTTTGTCGTAAAAGATGACAAGTGCAATCAGCAAATTAGGAATCTCTGCTGCTATCGAAACGTCGAATGTGGACCCTTCTTGAGAACAATATCGCGGCTCCGAAAACGCTCGCTTCTTCCAACTTGTGTAAGAATCCCAGTGACGTTTGAATTAGGAGATAGTTTGTTAGCCGAAGTCTTAAAATGAAAAATTGCCTTGAAAGATATATTTCCTCTTTATTGGCTAAAAGTATCTAAAATATCTAATCTATACATCCTCGAGAAACCCAACCGGGCACACAGGAACATCGATTTCACCATGGAGATCGAAAAGGAAGTGGAGATACCGTTCCTAGACTAAAAATTTTCCGGAAAAGAGGGAATTTTGAATTCGAAATCTACAGGAAACCGACGCAGACACAACGAACCATCGCATATATCTCAAACCACGATTTCCACCATAAGATGGCGGCATACTACTTTATGATTCACAGGGTGGTCACAACACCGCTCAATGAGGAGAGAAAAGACAAAGAAATGAACTACATCCTGGAAACATTCAAGAAAAACAGATACAATAGGAACCTCATCGAAAATCGGATCAAAAATAAACTAAGCCAGGCCTCAAGACAACAACTTTCAACACTATTCCAGGAGGTGAATACAGAACCTACGCAATGGATAACATTAACCTACTCGGATCGGGCGCAGAGCATCAAAAGGCGGCTAAACGTAGATTCTGGATCACCTTGACTAGCAGATGATACCTACTAAGGACCCGGTTACAATCAGCCAAGGACAAAATAGAGTGTACGGAAAAAAGCGGCATTTATAAGATCTCCTGCCCAGACTGCGTTTAGTTCACACCAGGGTCCTAGAATACTTAAAGAATGACGAATCCGCTAAAACTAACAATAACTCCGCGGTTGCCAGACATAATAGAGCAGGGACATCATTTGTCGTTGGACGATGCCAATATTTGTGAAAGAAGTGAACGACGTTAGGAGACTAGATTCCTACGAGAGCCTCCGTATCTTGAAAATTCTCCCCGAAAAAAGGCAAACTAGGGACATGGGTAGCAGTTTTTCCACCTTGGTGGAATTTTCAAGAAGGGCTAGGAGAAGAAAAGAAGCTTAATTAAGACATTATAATCACAGGAATAGCAATAAAAACCCAAATTGTGGAGGAAATTTTTTAAAGATAAAACACTGAAGAAGGGGACAGTTGGTCCCGAAGTGCGTATTTGCATAGATTAGACACTTGGAACAAATAAAAAGGAAAAGTATCTTCCAAGGAAACCTTTCATTAACTGCACATTCTGGACCTAAATAAGCAAAGTGCTGGAGATTTAGAGAGTTCTACTTTTTAAGCTTTTGTGGAAAACAAAACCTTATTAAAATAGTGTCGCCTTTATTTTTTTTTTGTGGAACTGGAAATCTTCAAAGGACACTGGTCTGGATACATCAGCGTGTGGAGTTTTTACCCACTAAAACCAACCCCGACTCTCTCCCTACCCCGCAGAACCACAATAACATCAAGTCAGCTCACTCTAACTTAGTCACCTTTCCTCTACACACGGTGTATGTGACCGCTCTTTTCTCCTCTACCTTCCGCAGTTTGTTTTGGATAGTTGCGATCATGGAGTTGACAGCATCCCAGTTCTTCCAGGTTGAGGGTTGGGTAGGGCTGACAACTCTATATGGAAAACCAAAGTTACGAAACCGCGAAATTGGCCTCGGACAAGATGGATTTCAAAATGACGAACCCGGCAACGACAACGGACGATTCGCGCATTTTCACATGGAACCTGCGCTTCCTGTACAGACCGAATGCAGCGGAGCCGATACCCTGTTCCAATATAAGGCTGATAAGTATCGTTGCAAGAGATGCGCTGGACAGGGACCGGTTTCCTGGAGAAGAGCCACTGCACTACATATTATAGCAACCATGCAGTAAATTATGTGCTCGGAGTAGGTTTCTTAGTCAGCACGAAATGGTTGTTGGAAGTACCTTGTTTGCGCGGAAAGCGGTCAACAAACATACGCGGGTCTCTCCACATGGGACCACTTTCATCCAAATTGACCACGTGCTGATCGAACGCCGCCATCTCTCAGCCTTGATGAATGTAAGAACATATAGGGAGGCCAATATAGATTGGGACCACTATCTTGGCATGGTGCTCCGAACTCTAATTACGACATTACCTACAATCCCCCTCTGACAATCAGGTAAGAGTGAATACTAAAGCCATCCACAACACAGCCTTCCGTAACACCTAAAACGGGTGAATGCCGCGATAACCGAAGTTAACATATATCCTGGAGATGAAGCATCAACAAATGATCTTCACAACCACTTGAAGAGCGTTACTGTTGATGTGGCCTCAAACATACTTGACCCCATCCGCAAAAGGAGTCGGAACGGCTGATTTGACGATGAATGAAAGCTAGCAACGGAACAGAAAAATGCTGCATACCAAGAACTGCAACTGCACCAGGTGCGCATGTTTTGACAACAAGTCAGCAGGATGAAGCCTTATACACCTCAATGCTCACCCTGCCGACACAAAGAGGGAAATCTGATTTCCGACAGGATGGGCATATTGGAGCGATAGGTTGAGTATTTTGGTGAATTGCTCGGCGAGTTGGATATCCCGCCAACATAAGACGACGGACAAATATTGCCACAACTAAGCATAGAAAAAACAGTCCACGCAATTCATCGGCTTAAAAACCATAAGTCATCAAGTGTCGATGGAACTGGGCATTATCTGTCACATACATAAAAAGGGAGATATAATGTTACGCGGTGCAGTGATTATAGAGGTATCACGTTGCTGGGTACCATCTATTAGATATTCTCAGCTATCTGTCTCGGCCGGATAAAAGAAACAGGATCACTCTCGAGACCATTCGACATCAACAACGGTCTAACACAAGAGGATGCCTTATCATACGTCGTCTTTAACCTGCCCCTTGAGAAAGTGATTCGCTATGCAGGTGTGAACGCGAGAGGCACCATCCTCTTCAAGTCCACCCAACTACTGGCCTGCGCTGACGGTATTGACTTTATGGAAAGAACAACCCGAGATGTGCGGTCCACCTTCATCCAGGTCGAGCAGGCAGCGCGACATCTCGCGCTGTACATTAGTGAAGGCAAGACGAAATATAATACATGATGAAATCCGCGCACGGTTATTGGGAGTCAGCAGAGCCTATTTCAGCTTACAAAAACTGTTCCGTTCGAAACGTCGCACCATAGGGTCAAAGCTCTTTCTGTACAAGACAATGATCTTACCAGTCCTCATGTATTCTTCGGAAACTTGGGTTCTTAGCAAGAAAAATTGCGAACACTTGGCCATGTTCGAAAGAAGAATCCTCCGACGAATAGCTGCCTACATGAGGATGGACGATTCCACAGCCGTATGAATAATACCATTACCGCATTGGTTGCCGGGTCACGTAATCCGTATGGATGAGGATGCCGGACAGCTGCATAAAAAGTGCAGGGCTGTCTCTTCCTCCTCCTCACATTGGCTGCACACAGCCGAAACCACTACCCCAATCTTTTCCATATGGTAGTTTAAGGGGCAGTGTCCCGTCAAAAGCTACTGGGATTTTCATGTCCCACTTCTTAAGGGACAACAAAAATGCCGCTCTAGTGGCCCTAGGCTCCTTTGCAAGGATTTCGCTTGCCGGCAAGAGTCCAAATTTCTCCACTGGGTTGCGTGAATCCTTACAATTCCACCCTTCAGAGTAGACTTGACAGTAGATGGTCGGATTCCAAGAGCTGGTTCTGGCCCCACCATTGTGGATCCAGACCCTCGGCGAGCCAGTCTATCAGCCTCCTCATTACTGGCGATGTTAGATTGCCCCGGCACCCACATTAGGAATGTTTCGTTCAGTCGACCAAGTTTCAGCAGCACCTGATGACAACTCCACACCAACTGGCTTGATATGTTGTTGCCATTTAGTGCTGATAATGCCGCCCGACTGTCGGAACAGATTCGAATGGTGCGACCCCTCCATTTTGTCGCAGACATTCTTCTGCTGCCAATTAAATGGCATATATCTCCGCCTGGAATATGGTCGTCATTTTTCCGAGGGATCGGGCCAGTTCTATAATCGGATTCTCCGAGAAAACACCTGCACCCGATCCATACTCCATGACTGACCCGTCGGTGAAGATTATTAGGTCTGTAATCTGAAAAGGCTCATGGCCACTTGTCGACTATTCTTCTCTTTCGGTGATTACGACAGTGTATGTCTTTTCAAAGACGAATCTGGAAACCATATGATCGGTCGGCATCAGGGCTACCGGATGTTTTTCAAGGAATTTCCAGATAGGCGCATGCCCGTTGGATTGGTCGCCTTTCCACTCCCCAATGGTATCGAACCTATATGCGTCGTTGGCCGCTTTCCGCTTTACCTTCAAGTGAATGGGGGGTAAATTTAGGATAGCTTCAAGTGCCGTAGTTGGCGTAGTACTCATTGCTGCAGTAATACTTAGGCAACCAAGTCTCTCAATCTGCGTTAGCAGTTTCCTGCTGTTAGCAAAGTTCAGTCTTGGCCACCAGACGATGCATGCACACATCAAAATGGGTTTTATTATGGATGTATACATCCAATATATCCGTTAGGCGAAAGTCCCCAGGTCTTACCTATCGCATTCCTACAGCACCAGAGCAATCTGCAGGATTTCTGGTATTGTTCCTGGATATGATGCTTCCACGTTAACTTGGAGTCAAAATGTACTCCTAAGTACTTGACTGTTTGTGCCAGCTGGATTTCCGCCCCTGCGAAGGTGGGTAGCGTATAGCTGCCCCACCCATGGATGAGGATTAGTCAGTACGGGAAGTCTATAACCTATGGTAAAAAAACAAGACGAGGCAGACCCTCCCACAGATGGAGCGATGGCATAAGCCAGGACGCCAAACAGCTTTTAGGGATAACGATTTTGTGGAACTCGCCAAAAAACCGGCGCTAGATTGGATACCGGCTGTTGCACCATTAATGATGATGCTAAACCGGTTTCTCCATACACTCAATGAAAACCAATTCAGTGTGTTTGAATAGTCATTTTTCCTGACTACCAATGAAAGCTACTCCAGCTTCCTGCCAAAAGGTTTAGACCAATGGTAGGAAAATATTTTATTTAGGCGCCCTATACCCTCCATTAATATCGCTAGATAGTTGACACCCATATCAAGTGCTTAGAAAGACACAACCGAGGAAAACCAGATGTTCCTTTTTCACCTGCAACGATCGCCTTCGCAGGTCTTCTATATTCTTCCAAGAGAGTGTATACGCCAGTAACTGAAAACTCTGTCTCGGGTTTATCAGCCTGTTCCCCATTTCCACCGAGGCCTCCGTAAATTTCTCACGACACCAGTGTTTTCCGCTGATGTCAGTTAGCAGCTTTCGCATGTTCACGGTGTAGGCCACGAATGGATCTGTTTCCATAACCGGTATTAGACTAATGCCTTCATTTCACAAGCTTTTCTGTTCTCCCACTTTTCCTGGTAGAGACCGAAGGGAGGGTTACTTAATATTTAGCCTGGAGTCTCGTCTCCATTGGAGCTAAGATGTCCTTCTACCATGCCTTTCCTCTTCTGTCTTCTGAAAGATTTAGGCAACAGTTCCACGTTCTAGCTGACCGCGCCGTAGCCACTAAGTGCAGGCTTTTCACTGAAGTGAGAGTAGGTTTTATACAGCGGTTCCCGTGGGGGACATGGATTGTGGAGTGTTTCAATCAGTAAACTATCCGGACGTACCCATATTGCATATTCACGAAAAACTTCTTTAGCTTCATTCTTGAAGGACAGACATAGCAAAGTTTTTTGGAAAGTTTAGTAAGTTTAGTTCAAAGTCTTCAAATTTGCCCAAAGTTCTCATATAATTAACTCAGAAAGTACGATAAATTCCATGTTTCCGTTTTCAGAATTATATTCAACGAATTGAGGCTATAACGTGTCAGTAATTTCTTCATGTGCGTGAAGGCGTTAATCCATGGTTTTTACTTTTTCAAGTTAACGAAGTCACTCAGGATATTAAAAGCTGATTCATTCACATCCACAAACAGCGGAAATTGTATAGAGTTACGCCTCCATGCTTGTGGAAAACATACCGTACTCGCTATGAATATTCAAAATACCCTTCTCCTCGATGGATCATTCAAACCAAAATAGATACGCTAACCATACCCACATAATTTAACGCAAAATTCATGACTTATTATTCATTTTTCATTCGTCCTTCCCAAACCCCATCAACTTAAACAAAGCGTTTCTTCGCATGGAAACCGAATGACAGGTTTACCATACATTGTGTGATGCGCTTAGGAGGAAAAACAAGAAATGACATTATTAAAAATCCTTTTTCGGTGAAAAGGTTTCCAGGATCCACGTCATTTTTTGCCTGCCTGGCAGGTTCATATGCTCAAGTTTGGATAAACGCATGAAAACACAAAAGCGTATATACGAGAATCAAGCCTACGTAGGGTGAAATGAAAAGGAAAAAAGATAGCAAGAAAACATAGGAAACCTTAATCCTTAGAAGGGTCCATTATTGTTATTATTATTCGGAATGGGAAATAAAAAGAACACTCTTTTTGCATTTATCGCCCCCGAAATGGAAGGAAAACAATGGATCCCTTTATCCTTTTTCCTCGTCTGCCAAACGGACCTTTTACTGCTTACAGCCCAGTCCAATCAGACTCCCAGGTTCAAGGATCGGAACGAAAATTCGTTTCCTCCATTCTTCCAGCAGAGCAATTTCTCTGCACTTAGTATTTGTCGTTAACTTTTAAACCGTCAGTCATAAAGTGTCGCGATGAGTTATGTTTTCCGTAATAATGAACATTAGGAAACTCACAACGGACAGGACTCTCGCTGGTGGAAATCATTCGTTTGATTTATTTTTTTTTTTGTTGAGATTATTCCTTTTTCATCCCACTGAATTCAAGAGGAATTAATAACTTGACAGCTATCTGCGTCTGTCCTGAACAAGTTCGGCTTGTAATCGCCGAGTGCTGAAGAAAAGGGTTCGTTACTGTCGAAAGAAATGAATAAAGTATGTTTGAAGGACAAAGATAAGACGTTTGGCAATATAATAAGGTTTATCATTGGTATTTCATAAATCTTCACTGAAGGTTGCATAGAACTTTTGAAGTTTGTGGAGATTAATCGTCTTAAAAAGAAAACATGAATAATTTTGCTTTGAAGGGAGAAGCAAACATTAATACCTGAAGAATCAATGCCCAGTTGAAGTGTTATAAATTATTTAGGTATATCTTTATTGTAAGATTAAAAATGCGAACCATTTTGAACCAAAGTTTATCTGATTGAGACGTGCTGCGTTTCAGGGTCGTACTGCTAACAAAATGGTTGCTATTTATCAAATTTGCATTTATAGCCAAGGCAATAAGTCCCTGATATCGTTTGGTTGTACGAGTATATGGACGCAGAATATACCTAAATATTACTAGAGCAACCACGCATTTAAAGAATATAATATATATATAATGAAAGTAACGACATGGATTGACTTACCGATGTCCTTTTTTAGTAATCTCTGGCGGTTGCGGTGTCCATCGCTGGCCTAAAAAATAATGATATTAATTAGTAATATTTTCAAGACAGGCTTTGTTGAGGTCGTTTTTGACACTGAAAGTTTTTCTAAAACTATATCAGATCCTTGAATTCTAGGGCCTGAAACAACCGGTATCTGGTCTAGGCCTACCTCAATAAAAAACTCCAGACATCTCGCTTTGCATCGAGGTTCAATAATTCTATGACTCTATCTGAGGCAGGGTCTGCCAAGTCTTCCTTTTCTACCATATATATTGCCCTTAGAAACTCTTCGGACTGGATTAACTAGCTCACCCACTGCAACCTATTGAGCCGGATTTTATCTACATCAAGACGGTCGTGATATAATTCGTACATTTCATCGCCATATAGGCTACAGAATCGTTCACCCTCGTGTAGGGAACTAAAAATTCGTCGCAGGATTCTTCTCTTCAACACGGCTAAAAGTTCGCAATTTTTCTTGCTAAGAACCCAAATCTGACGGGATAAAAAGCACCCCGCTAAATACCAGACGATTGTTGTTGGATATAACGGCCTTGTAGACGAGCAAAAGGCGAAGTCCACCGCTCTTAAACGTAATCAATCTCAAAACGATATCGAAAAAAAAACAGAAGCGGAACAGAATGTGCAAGAGCTCGGATGCTAAGCAACCTCTGCAAACAGACAAGCAGCAACAGCAGACCGAAGAGCCACGAACTGTGAAACCCTTCAGAGGCGTGGTCAGGAATCACTGTCGTGTGTTGCTGACGGATGGCAATTCTGTTCCGCCATGGCGAACACATGGTATTGATCCCCTCCTCCTTCGATTCCTCTCAGGTGGTCCGTGGGTTCTACGTTACAGCATGCGAGAATCGATTCTCAAGTCATTTTTTCGGTTCGTGCGCCGCTAAGATCAGCGACGCATGAATAAGGATAAGCTTGTCTAATGCGCGCGTCTTCAGTATTCCAGTATTCCAATAGACGACTGGGCGATTATCAAGGAGGGGGAACCCGAAATGGACTGTCAATCTTGCCTGTTCCGTATAAAGAGAGGGTGCCTGGAACCACTGAAAAAGGTAGGCTACAAAGTACTCTTCGGATTTAGGCGCGTATGGGACCAGTGTAAACTGAACTACCGCCAGCACATCTGGTGCCCTGGTACGAGGCTGGCGCGGAGCACTTCCTTCTCTTTCTGACCGCCAGCAAAAACGAACACTCCAAACACAATCCTGGCTTATCTGCTTAAGGCAGCACGTTCAACGAAGATATAATTTGCAATGTCATTTATTCTTTTGGCCTTACGTGTAAAGTAAAGTGGGAAAAGTAAAAGTAGTGCCCCCAAAAGTTAGTCATGCAACAAACGCAAAGTTGAAAGTGTTTGGCTCTGCAAAATCAAACGATGACTTGGATACAGTCCACACCACCAACGAGCTGTTGGAAGAGATGAATACCGATGATGTGGCGGGGACTGCCGAATCGCCTACGCAAGCAGCTCTGGTTGAAGGTAGCGCAAATAAACCTGCAGCGCCTGAAATGCGCCTGGGCTAATCTGTCCTCCTCCTCTCCAGATCAAGAGCATGCATCCTCGCGAGGAAAAGACTGCATGCTCTTGTGTGGCCGGACCTGAATTACAACGACCTAGCCGTGGTCAACCTGGCGGCAGGCAGAGGCGGAGGACGTGTATATTTTTCGTCAGTTTATATGGCTCAAGACCGATCAGCTTTGCCAGAAGAACTGGAGCATTTGACGACCATTGGCGAACCTATTGACCTGTTGACTGCGATGCTAATATAAGCCATACACTTTGGAGCAGCTCGGAAATCAACGAAAGAGATGAGTCATTCTTTGATTTTATTATTAACACTAATATATCGGTGTATAACAAGAGCAACTGTGGTGATTCAGAGGGGGTGCTTGAAACACCCTACTAGCCGAAAATGTGATTTTTATGTATAGTTGGATACTTTTCAGTTTAGATCTCGTTGCAGAAGTCTCCAAACTTGCCAGAAACAAACTCAGGAACTCAGGAACAAACTTTTCGGTGCGCAAATTAGCAAGATTGGCACAATAGACGAACCGAAGTCAAAGATCTTGGCTCTTGAAAAGGCATTCGAAACTGCCTTTAAAGCCTCGTGACCTGTTAAATACAGAAGAAGACACTGCCACCATGGTGGACTGAAGATCGGTCCAGCGTCAGTTGACCAGGAAGATCTTCAAAATCTGCCACAGACCCAAATATTGGCGGCCATACAATGACTTCCTGAAAAAGTAAAAGTTGGACCTCAAGACTGCCAAGTGGCCGTCCTGGTTGGACCATTATCAAAACATTGAAAGCAACAGCGAATCTGCGAGGCGCAGTAAGATTCTGACTAAGGAAAAAGGTCTTAGACGAAATCTTTTGGTGAAAACAGAGCAGTGTTTAGACACACTTTGTTGCCAGCGATGGAGACTGTAAGTCAGAGTCTTGTTTGGAGGGTATGCAGCCGCCCCAGCCGTGCAAGACTATCAAATCGGTAATTACCGAGAAAAAAGTCGGCTGGGTCTCCGGACATCTCTACGTATCACAACCTTCGCGGGCAGATGCGGCCAAAAGTCCGTGGAAAACTTTCGGCCAATCCGCCTCATCTCTTTCGTGTTGAAGAGCATACAGCGCGTCCAGGACGTTCATTCAGCACCTCTTCCTCAAAGGGAAATCCACGGAAACCGCTCCCCACGAGCTAATTGGGACGGTTGAATGGTCGCTGCAGACTGGTAGATATAGAGCAAGTACCAACCAAGGGGTATCTTATGCATTGGATAAGATCCATGCTAAAAACCAGTATAATCCAGTCGGATCTGGCAGGTAACCACTTGCCCAGAGCTGTAAACAGAGCCACGCGCTAAGCTGGCGCCATCTGCATTCTCACAGACTATGCCACAAGCTCTGGTTAATAGGGATGGACCTAATTTTACGGATATTGGACAGGAGCGAGGTGAAAGTGGTGACTTATGTCGGGGACTTGGTGATATTAGTGGCGGGGACTTGGCATTAATCCAACCAAAATGGAACTGATGCTATTCATCACGAAGGCAAGGGTATTTGAATCCCACCTCCCGCGGCTGAATGAACAAAGATTGCTTCTTTCTACCAATGTAAAGTATCTGGGTGTAATCCTGGATCCGAAGCTAAATTGATGATTGAGAAGCTCTGTATAGCCTTCTATACCTGCAAGAGAACCTTTGGAAACAAACGAGGTTTCCGGCCGAGGATGGTTCTCTGAATGTACACAGAACGAAGCTTAATGGCATTCAAAGAACCGGGGCTCTGCAGTCTTGTCGGCAAATGTCCTCAATATACTCTTACATGTCCTCCCTCTATACTTCCACATTAAATACGTTGTACCTTGCAGTGCTGTCAGATTACGTGAGTTCGGATGTTAGACAGCGAAGAACTACGGCCATAGTAACATTCTAGGCGAAAAACCTCGGGAAATATGGGCATTCTCCGCGGACTACGAGACATTGTATTCTAAACGGAGGTACTGAAAACCTGTCGATGGCTGGGGCATTATCCGACCCCCAAACGTAACATAACAATTCTGGCCGACAAGCGGTCGTTAAGGTCTTGCACTCAGTGGTGACATCCTGTAGGGCAGTGCAGAAACGCGCTGAACCGTCTAGACGGCATGTTCAAGGCCACTGCCCTCTGGGTTTCTGGTCATAGGAACATAGAGGGAAATAAGTGGGATGATGAACTGACCACGTGGGGCCCTATTGTTGGTAGTCCTTCAGCGGGTACAGTCTGTGCCCCGCTGGTGGCTGTCAAAGGTGGAATCTTAAAACTTAACAGCCGCGTACCTCAGATGGTGGAGGCTTACCACCTGTGCCAAGTCGAGGAGGATTTGGCCCGCTTATAACAAAACCCGATCGCGAGAGCTTTTATGCCAGACGCGAGCAAATGAATACGAAATTATGGCGATCTGCACGGGAAACTGGCCGAACCATGCCGGCAGACTAAACATACCCTATTAATCGCATTGCCGAAGCTGCGGAGAGGAAGGGAAATCGTCAGACACTTCCTTTCCGATTGCCCAGCTCCAGCTAGAATCAAACTAAGGATACTAGGTAAACCATTCTTTGAGGACCTCAACGAGATCTCTAACTGCAGGGTAGGGGAGCTCCTTTCCTTCGTAAATGCTAAGCTTGTCCTTTTTTTGGTCGCCGCTGGCCATACATTTATGTGAAACCTTTACTCTGGTATTATTATGGTATCACCTGCTGGTGTTCATCGCTTTCCGTTGAAACTCCTCCTTTTTTAGCACGTTGCTTATTGAATGAATTTTTCTACCGTACTCCTGGTCATTTCTAATGTTAACATGTACCCCAGGAAATCCCCGAGTAATAACCGTGAACGAGTCACAGCTTCTACCTCGCCAATCATCCTGCATCTCGTATGTCGCGCAAGATGGTGTGTCGCCATGCCTAAAGCGATGCAGGTGTGTGCGAAACCCTCAATGTCCGTTTAAGAGTTGTAGTAGGTCGTAACTAGCTTTGTGATTTAACCCGCTCTGAAACATTTGCGGCAATTCTATAGCCTTTGCTCGTCTGCCAAGTGTTTGCTGTTGTATTCCCCAATAATCGCCCGGTATTTAGCGAGGTCTTTTTCATCCCGCTCGTTGTCAGTACCGGCCTCTCTATTCTTAGCAATCTTGCTGAGAATATGCATGGCCTTCTGGTACTGGATCTTGATCAGGACATCAGTGGATGTTCGCTTCTTAGTCGGTTTCCGGCGACCGATTTTTTTGTGAGTTTTCACTTTTGAGGATGCCTCGATGTCGAGGGTTTCGGGTTAAGAGTACTATGTCTGGTATTCGCTACACCTAGTTTGATGGCAGTGGATTCCGGGCTGGAAACGACCAGGGTAAGGGTCTTATTTGAAACTGAAGGTGCTCAAGGTATTTAGAGTTCGCATACTAAAGACCAAGCTCCCCATTGGCTACGCAACCCTCTGCGTATGCTGTTCCACCTTGGCTTGGGGTCCCATTAACACCTTCTCCAGTGTAGGGAGGGCAATCCCCGGGCTGTTGCTTCGGTCCGTCCCCCACCAGATCTACTTGCCCCTAACACAGAACCATCAGATCTTTACCTAGCTTTCATGCGGATGGAGTTTTTCAGTCCTGAAGAAGATTGGAAAGGCACGATTCCCTGATTGAGTATTCTGCACTGGGGCTCTGGACGACGCTGATCATACAATTTCTTTCTTGCGGAATATGGAGTGGGAGTTCTCTGCGGACAGCATTGTGAAACAAATGCTGAGGGGCGCTGACAGATGGAACCGTGTTGCGCTTACGTCCGGGTCTTTTTTATTACGAAGGGGATAGAGCGCGACCGGTTATGAGGCTGGATGATACGGGGGGTTGTTTGAACTATAGCCCATATGTTCTTAGGCTTCTTGGTAGACTTTAACCAGTATAATCAGACAATGGGCTTCTTAATCAGACTTTTCCTTTCCATCCTACAGTTTGTACTTCTCACAATTCCTGCATTGGTGGGACCAATATATCATCGCAAGATTGCCGTTGGGGAGCCACTTTAATCATCTCTTCAGGGAGAACTGGTCCATACGACAGCGGGAATATCCAATGGAGATTTTTCTACGTCCTTGCATTGGGTACAGCTTTCTTGCATTTGACCGCAGTAACATTTTCTTGAAGAAATTTTTGCTTGGTCGTAGAAGTCTTGTGCTTTGCACTGCAGCGAAAATCTTCGAGTCTATTTGTATCAAACTTCATGTTAAATTATTTTATCCAAGGAAATCAAAATGGTCACTGGCACGCTTAAACGCACAAATTTTTCTATCAGTTGGACGGGAGAGTGAACCCTCTCAAACAAGCGTCCCCTTAGGGCACTTCGAAAACACTTCCCGAACTCTATCTTAAATTAATTCAATTTCAACCCTTAACATGTCCTGGCTCAGTTTCGACATGTACGAGTGCACCCATCACGTCCATTACAGTTTAAAAGACAAGACAATCAGTATCAAGTCCAATTCAAATCCTCAAATCATTCAGTTCAACGTCGCCGCAAGTGGTAAGTTACATTGCAAATGGCTAGTTTCCCTTTTCGATTTCCACAGAAAAAAAATCCCAGAACCTGCCTTGGATGACAAAAACATGGAATTATTCCATAACTGACATCCATGTCTCTATTGTTTCCTCGAGAATTGTTTGCTCACTTCCCAGAGTTCCTTTAGAATGTGCTATTGCCGCATGCCTTTCATCTGGGTCGTGCTGGCATCATACAATAAACAGAACATCCAGCAAATTAGATCTGGCATGCATTGGAACTATTGTAAAATTCAATGCAAGCTTCTGTGAAATACATCGAACTCTGTAATTATCCTGTATTGTTCAATGAGGTCAACTGCATGATTTCATTGTAGACAGAATGTGCATGATCCGCCGGACAAAGTCCTGTTGACAACATCTAAATCTAAGGACGAAATAAGTAGATAGTACTATCAGGCGGCAGTGTGTGTCGTAAAAGAGAACTGTGGGTTTGACTGTCTGTCAGTGACATAGGAACATAGGAAATTAGGAAATCGATTTTCGTTCAATGGTCCATACTCAGGTTACCAATTTCTCATGATTCTTTAATTGGCAAATGCTCATGGCATCTTCGGAACAGAACTGCGTACCAACCTTGATATCAATGGTTGAATACAGAATGATAAACTTTAGGAGGTTCGTCCTTTTGTTGCCATATTCTATCCCGTTGGCTGAAGGAACCTGCAATTCTAGGTAATTGCTCGACAGCTCCAAATCAACTAATATTTTCAAGCATTCACCAAAGCAAAACAACCAGACCTGATATTGTGTGATACTGTCATCCCTTCAATAGGCTCAGCGTTCTTATTGTTCAAGCTATTGGCACTGCCGACTGATTGTTCCTGATCCTGGGAATTGACATAAATCAACTTCAATCCAAACAAGACGATCTCCAGGCCAAATAATTTTCCAGCTTTCGGTCACCAGTCGATGATTCTGTTGTGTTTACCGAGTACATGGAATTGAGGTTTACCTTTAAACAATTCAGTCCCCCCAAACGAACTACCCCTATGATCGGTTAGTCAATTGAACGGGGCCAACATTCCTCAATATCCGGATGATTCTGTGTGGTTAGCTTTTCTGACACACGAACCGTAAGCCATGTTGTACTTTTTTAGGGCTAGTTCCAGTATGTGTTGTAATGCAACGAACAGATAATGGAAGCATTTCAAACTATCGGAACGATTTCTGTAGGATATAACCGAAATGGCGTATCTATGCAGATTTGTGTCTTGAATTTGAGCGAAAACAACTATGCTCACGAAGTATATATCAATCCAATATAGGAAAGCTTTTCCATTTCGTTAAGAAAAGTACCGTTGCAAACAAACGTAAGACCAATAAACGAGAAGTCTACATATTTACTAGCAGTGTAAACATAAAAAGCCAAAAACAGAGCACATCCTTCAATGTTCATATTTTTTTAGTTCATATATGGAGGTGAAATGAATCCCTGAATCCCTGTGGGATACGCACACATTAGAAACTCCCAGTTTCTCCAGCATCACCTTTGGTATTACTTCGCATATAGCAGGATGAATTTCCCCACTTTTACGACAACCAGCGTTTATATTTTGGCTCCCAATATCATGCATCACCCTTGCTAGAGTTGAACTAGCCTTTGTTGCCTTTTGTCACGAATAGTGCAGGTGCCTCTTGAAGCTCAACTTGGTATCCATTATTACCTAATCAAATCGGATTTTGACAGGATTTTTTTCTCTGGCTTTGGTAATAAGCTCTGCTCCACTTTTCAGCCCGCCAAGCCCAATTTCACTTTCATACAGTTCCACAATCTCGGGGTGCTTCACAATTACCACCAGCGTCAGGTTCTCTGCAAAACCAATCAGTGTTACCTCCTTTGGCACCCGAAGGCGAAGCGCTCCGTCATACATTATGTTCGATAGCAGGGACCCTAATACGCAGACTCAGGGAACACCTTCTGTCATAACATATTCTTTGACTCGTCATCCGTCTCGTACCAAAGAACTCTCCCTTACCCGAGCTAAGTAGCCAGGGACCGTGTTGATGGCATTTCTGACATCCAGCGACCGTGCAACACTTACAAACACCCGATCCACAACTGCTAGTGATCAGTGGTAGAACGCGCTCTCCGAAGCCCATATTGCTAGCGCGACGAACGAAAGCAGTCTGTTGTATTGTACATTTTCAAAATCTTCCCCATAGTGTCTAAAAGACAGACTGGAGAGGGTGCGCCAGATGGTTTTTGGGTAGCAGAACCCACTTATGACCCACTAGTCGGAAACATTCTGTTTGCCGATGATCTGGTTTCCTTCTTGTCCTTTGGGCATGTCTCTCGCTTGTAGATACGATGATCTCAACCGCGAGATTCCCTGCTTTCACCACTAGTTTAGTTTCCTACAATGGTGGAAATACTGTGGCGGCATTATAGATTCACATGCCTTAGTTTGCCGATGACGTATTTGACTCACTTTTTTCCCCCTTCTAAAGTTGGCAAGAATGTCTCTTCCTCGAAAACTGTAATGGAGCAGCCATCTTTCCTGGTATTTCCACTTCTGTCGCCTCTTCCTCTTGTGATGCCGAGAAAGATGGCATGGTGATCGCTATGGGTGTAGTCTTCATTCACTGGCTAGTTCATCCCTCTTTCCATCTGCTTCGGAAAGTAGGTACGCATCTAACGTTGATTGGTAAATATAAAGCTTCGGAACGTTTCAAACAGGATTTGATCCCAAGTGTTCGTCAGTCAACTTCCCCAATCCAAGGCCCACATGTTGAAATCGCTGGCATTGATTTTAAGGCTGTAGTCTCTAATGTCCAGCACTAAGCTGTCTAGTATCTCCTTATATTGCGCTAATGTTGCACTAAAAGGGGCGAAACAGCTGTAAACATGGACGCCTTTGACATTTGCCCAGAAAAAGCCGGTCCTGGGAATGCGATTGTGTCTTATATGACTCGCTTTCTGCATGCCGATATCTCAACGTTTCCAGTGGGTCTTTCAGCCATGTAACACTTCTTTAATTTTGCCAAGATTTGTAGATTACCACCACGTTCACAATCGATTCTCAAATGGTTTCCGAGAGCAGGGTTTGAGTTGCCTCGTAACGGTTCAGTTCGATTTTGGCTACGATTCTCCACTCTCCTCATCCTCCTTTCTTGTATGCCGGGCACTTGCCATCAACTGCAACGTGCTGGTCCTCCACTCCTTCTTTCCGTTTGGACAAAATATACCGTGGATCTTTAGTGCAATCCTTGATAAGATAGTCCTCTTTTCTCCACTTCCTACACCTTTGGACCTATAATGCTCACTAGCCGAAATCGAGGCATCCGAAGTATGTCTTAAGATATATCTACTTCCTATTCTTACCATGCCCATGGTAACCAGTTTATCCGTGGATTCCACAGGCAAGCAAATAATTAGGACTGAGTTCCTTCATACGCAGGTTTCATACAATTCATCGCTCTCTTCTATTCCGCCAAAGTTAAATTGTTCTCTTAGCGCCACACAAATGTCTTCTCATTACGTAACCTCATCTAGGTCCTTATACTCGATTACTATCTATTGATTTCGAGCTTTCCCCCAGGTATTTGATAGTCGACTTCGAGTAGATCGTATGTCCCATGACTTCCACTTTGACAATATTCTTTCTATAGTGCAGAAGCTGCGTTAATAAGCTTCTGTTTTCTCGTCCGCGATGATCGCCATGGCTTTTCTAACCAAGGCTTTATTGCTCTAGCCGTCTCGATCACATAGAAGCATTGAAGTCCAGATCATCCGGGTACTTTGCTGTAACGGCTACAGCCAGGTCATCCGCTAAGTCGATAATCGCAGCCTCCCAGAAGAGAGAAGAACGAGCGCCCCATTATAGATGACATTCCACAACAATTTCAGCTTACAAAAACTGTTCCGCTCGAAACGTCTCACCATAGGGTCAAAGCTCTTACTGTACAAGACTATGATCTTGCCAGTCCTCATGTATTCCTCGGAAACTTGGGTTCTTAGCAAGAAAAATTGCGAACTCTTGGCCGCGTTCGAGAGAAGAATCCTCCGAAGAATTTTCGGCCCCCTACATGAGGATGGACGATTCCGTAGGCTACACAATGACGAAATCTATGAGCGATACCATGACCGTCCGGTTGTGGATAAAATCCGGCTCAATAGGTTACGGTGGGAGGGTCACTTAAACCGTATGGATGAGGATGATCCCACCCGGAAAGTCTATAAGGGCAATATCTATGGTAGAGAAAGAAAACGAGGCAGACCCTGCCTAAGATGGAGCGATGGCGTGGGTCAGGACGCCAGACAGCTTTTAGGGATATCGAATTGGTGGACCTCGGCGCAAAACTGGGATATCTGGAGTTCCTTATTAAGGCAGGCCTAGACCGGATACCGGTTATTGCGCCGTTGATGATGATGATGATTCCACAACAGGGGACCTAGCACCGAGGCTTTTGCTACCCCCGCAGTGACCATATACTCTTTGACCTCTGATCCATCCCGTTTCAGAAAGTCCTTTCAGGGAAACAATTCCCGACCAGACTTGTCAACTATCCAGGAATACCTATTTCAGCCCAAGCCCCTTCAATTTGGATCCAGTTTTCGGAGTTAAATGCATGCTTAACATGCAATGCTAATATGGCACTGTAGTCGTCAGAACTCAGCGCGTGTTTTACCACCTTTTCCCATATGCTTATTGAATTCACCGTAGAGTGCCCGTGCGGAAACCCATATTGGCGCTGCGACAAGCAATTGCTGCTTTCGACGATAGGTACCATTCTGTTGTAGATGAGTCTCCTCATCATCATCCCCATTGTATCCAACAAATAGATCGGGCGAAATGAGAATGGATTTTCAGGTGATTTATTTGGTTTGGGAAGCAACACCAATTTCTCGTTTTTCAACCGAGCAGGAAATATTCCTTCTTAGAGGAACTTCTAGAAGATGTAAGCAAAAGGGTTGGGTCTATTTTTCGCTGTCAATTTCGAAGCTCCGATAAGGATGTCATCCAAACTGTTGTTGCCACATCACATATTTCCCGCAGCTCCTCCTCATTTTCCCGAGGCATTACGCACTAATTGAGTTGAACCACCGTTTGCCTTCCGCTAGTTTATTTGTGAGAAAACAGAGTAGCAACCTTTTTTTCAGAAGGCGCGGTCAGGTTACCTGATGTAATCTTCGCGGCTTTCTCAACCCATAAGGAACTCTTAAATTATAGGGTCCTTCGGTGCTGTTGTGGAAGAGCGTTGCACTTTCCAAAAACCAACTTTTGTCCTTATACTTCATCTTCGTCTTCAGCCTTTGTTCCGTTCAGTAGCGGGGTTGACTCGCCTTAATAGCTTGCGCCACTTTATTCTATCAAAGATCTGATTTGACTAAGTTATCAATGTTACGGTCGGCGTTTTGATTGCTTCCAATGGACACTATCTCAGTAGGATAAAGACCCAATAGATTGAAAGTGGCATTCAGATTGTTAAGACTCGTCCTGTCTCCTTTCCCAAACTTTGCTTGAGACCGTCTCCAGAGGAGTACGTCCTTGATATCGTACCATAATTATTGTCAAAAGGGACCTTCATGGTGAAAAATTGAAGGGTGTTCAATGGAAAGTCTTCATAAACCTCAGTCGGATATCTTTTGATGTAAACCTTATCATGGAGGTTTTCAAATCATTCAGAGGTCCTTTAAGGACCAACTGAAGGAATTTTACTTAATTAATGACAATATACAAAGGAGCGTGTAAGTCGCTTAAAGCTAAGGAAGTAGATAGAGTAAAGAGCCAAGCTGTAGAACGTTATAGGACCGGCTAGCCTCGGGATCGGGGAGTGAAAGTTGATATCGAGTTCCATACAAGGACTGACTACTACTGGATAGGAGATTCATCAAGGCTTTAAAATGACGTTAACACTGCCATAATATTAAAACCATAAGCAGGCAGACACTCAGTTTTTCTCAAAAAGTCAGATGGTTCCTGGACGAAATTTTGCTACATGTGACAATAACTGTGACTAGAATCCAGTTTTGAGGTTTTGCGGTCCTGATGACAAAAAAAAATTGAGTCGATTGTTCTGAAAGGATTAGTTTGAAAATAAATTGCTCGCAGTGCAGATTTCCTGGGCTAGACGGAATAACGCTAGATATGCTGAAGAAACCGAAGTGTAAGGATTTTCTTGCCTACTGGACATCTACGGAAATCATGTTGTACTTAGGGACGTATACTGGTAGTTTTCATATTAAAAGCAGATAGACGAGATCATGAGTCCGAGGAGGATTTTATTCCGATCAGTCTTACCTTTTTTGTGTTGAGACCCTAGAAGGTGTTCTAGATATCCGCTTAAAGCAGAATATGGCAAAATAGCACCTTTCCAATTCCAAACATGTCTACCTGAAAGGTAAACAAATGGGGACAGCTCTTCACGGAGTAGTCAGGGCGAATGCCAAACGGGAAAAAATATTAGAAATTACTTTACCACAGGATTCTGGCAAGTTTCAAAATAGCAAGGGAGTCGCCCTTAGTATCTTTTAACGCGAATGGTTCCTCCTGACGGAACGTCAAATTAATGCAATCACTGCTAGCGAGTTCAGATGAAAAATGGATTTCGGATCTAAAGAATAGCAGCAGTGCAGTCACGTCCGAAACTGAAGCTGATGCTATTACATAGCTGAGTATAATGCTCCAGAATCTAATGGACTGCGTTAATTAACAAAGTGGCGTATACCGCGCAGTCAAAGATCTGGCCCGTTCTATTAGGACAACTTACTTTAAAGCCAAAGAGAGCGCGAAAGCACGTGAGGAAAGAACAGCGCCGATCAACCTGCGGAAAGTGATGGTTACTGTTGCAGCAAAAAACAATACTACCATCATCACTTTCCAAGAAGCTCATTGGTATTGGATTCTTTCAAGGTAATAGCGACACTCCAAAAATGCCCAACATGGGGGCAAATAGACTCTAATCATAATTTTTGCCAAGGGGGGCCCGCACTGCGTCCTAGAAGAACTATTGTATGTATTGTATGTATGTATGATACCCATAGCTTCCCCAGGGTATTTTAGCCCTACAGAGACCAGTGAGTGTTTCCACTATAATCCGGAGACTCTTCTTGGTGAAGTTCCATCCTGGTAGTTTCGCCCATTACAGTTCACCCTGCCGCTCTTTTCAATTTGTCAGCGTTAAAGGCAAGAATCCAGAGTATCCAGACATCACCGAGCAAATCGAGCATGTTCAGTCTGTCAAGGCATTCCCATTCCCATTTACTGGGTTGGATCTAAGTGCCTTAAAAGCCGCTTGGATGTCAGTTAGAGTAGCAATGCACCCGCTATAGCTCTTGTGGGGGTTAAATAAGCCAGATTTATCTATGGCGTATATTTCCACCAAGAAAATGGTGTGCTTACTTGTTGGTTGAAAGTAAGTTTCCCTTGGACCAATGACCCCATTTCCTCTGTTAGGAAAGATCCGTTTTAGCTGGTTTAAGCCGTACGTCATTGCCACGGTCTCGCAGTTTGTCCTCTTGCCCTACGTGAGACTCTGATAAAGAGGTGCAATCTCCCCAGCGAATGCAAAACGGAAAAAGGAGAAGCTAAAGCCGGCAGGAGACATGAGCTTGCCTGGTCATCCGGAAAGGCCACTAACCTACTTGGTCTATTGTAGAAAGTAAGAAACGATTGCAACCAAGTGAAACCGAACATTTCCAACGGATGAGTACCAAAGTCCAGTCTCATCTATAGGGTGGCGGATGCAGGTCAGTGATGTTATCACTAAAAGACAGAAGGTTCCCATCGATTACTTGTTGTTGTTATTGCAAAATATAGGGAGCACTCCCTTACTAGAAGACACAAACTATACGAAGAAGATGAAAAAGTTGTAGATGCACCCGTTGTACCCCTTGCAAACGAAAATGAAGGACCGGATGGAATCCCGAATAACGCCCTGAAAGTGATGGACGGAACAACACGAAGTATGTTTGCCCAAGATTCTACAGCACGCTTTAGAGAAAGAGAATTCTCCAAGCAATAAAAGCTACAATATCATTGGCAAACTTTTTGATTGAGTGATATGCCGAACCGACTGCAGAAAAGGAAGGAGACCGCGAGATTACTGGTCGAAGTAATCAATATGGTGACTGACCTAGCTCAGACTGCAATACCAAAAGGCAAATGCTGCGTAGTAGAACCCTAGATGTAAAAAATCCTCTCAACACCGCAAAATGGAAGAAAAGCATCGAGGACCTAGGCAAACTACAGGCTTCGACATATATTGTACGCATTGCTGTCGAATTTCTCATGGGGAGATTATATAATGACTCAGATGATGGACGGAAAATATTCCTGACACCATGCAGAGTGTTTCACTACCTAATGTAGTTAATTATGTATGATAGAATGATGACGCTACGCCTTTCTTATTGCATGATAACCATTGGTTTCGCTGATGATATTGGGATGATCATACCATAGTAATAAAACGCCTAGACAAGATCGAGACTTATACGAACGAAGCGATATGGGAGATCAAAACTGACGAAAACTAGGATGCGTATTAGCTGAGATGTTCCCCGTAGATATCCTGGCGAATGAAACCCGGCGTCTTTATCAGTCGTGGACCTTGAGTATTTTGACGGCAGCTGCTACGATGGGAATTTTTTGCAGAATAGCAAAACAGTTGGGACAAGTTACAAACTGATCATATCATTTAGCTACCGAGAGCTACAGCTTAGGCAGGAAGGAAACAAGAAAGGGGAGAACCACAACGAACCGCAATTAAGAGCTAATCCAGTCCCGTGATGCAATGCTTTAAGGTAGTCCCGCAGGAAGGGTGGAAGTAAAAGTGGGTGATCTTTGGTGGGTAAAAGTCTCATATTACTGCGTGACAGGAGATTTTTAAACGTTTCCACCTTCCAGGTGATGTCTAGCACAATTGATATTAGTTATGCTAAGGATCAATAAGACTTGTAAGGTATGAATTTCACCAGGACTGAGAGTAAAGGGATGCTGCAAGACGCACCATCTCTCCTGTGTTGTAGTCAATAGTTATGGGTGCCATTCTAAAGAAACTCGATCAAGATGTAGTGAAACTAGTAACGTGCGCCCACATCTCCATTGCTCATGCAGGACTGACTGTGAAGGTGGACCTCAACTCCTTTACTTTCCACTAAAATTATCTAGGAAGGTACGCAAACACTTTAGTAAAGACGGTAGAGAAGGTCCACCTCTTAGGTATGAAAGGCTTTGTGTTCTGTGCTAGCACGTAACATGTCCTGGCAAGGTAGCGAAATCTTCACCTGTAGCAACCACCAGTCAATCACTTCTGAAATATGGAGGGAGTCATATTCAAAGCCAAAGCCGAAAAGAAAGTCGTCAAAGCAATTGGCGCTTTCATGCCACGAAGATGCATAGACCCAACTACTTGGTGGAATAGTGAAATGGCTAACCATAAATGGATTTGTTACTGAGCCAAATGGGCGAAGATAGGGGTATCAGGGCCGAAAAGCCACGCAGAAATTCTGAAGTGGCTATCCACCGAAGCAAGGGAGAGTGCTTCAAGCAACCCTGTTCGGAGGAGGATGCGAAACTGACTATAGCACAGCAAAAGAATTGAAAAAAAGCAATCAAAGAAAGAAAGGAAAATTTCGGGTAGAGAAATAAAAGACTGAGGTTACAGTAGTGATATATAATATAATAGATAAAAAACTTACTGTAGGATAGGAATTCATCTTTTCCATGATCCAGAAAATTTCACCATGTGGCACAGATTTCCTGGAAAAAGAAAACAAAAATTAGAAGAATGTCACCCTTACAATAAAAATAATATAAAAATCAATTCAAGCTTTCGTCTTTATTGGGAATAGTTCCCATCCTCCTTCCCTTCCTATCAATAGAATTAATCGCATCGGAAAATACTAGTATGCTACTGCCCATTAGAAACCCAGTTGCGCTCGGAGCTTTGGGGAAAATGTTTCGACCATATGTAACTCGTTGGTATCTCGTCGCAGAAGATCAGCAGCAACACTACACTCACGGAGCACAGAGCTCCATTTAGCACTTTTACGAAAAGGGAATTACTCGAGATCCAGGTCCGAGGGTGGTCCATTGATATTTAATTAAATTATTCTCGCTTGCTTTGCCTTCGTTAGATATACGCAATATCCCTTATTATTTCAGGTTCTGGTGCGGTTCCACGCACACGAAAGGGGCTGTCATGTCCAAAAAGGACTCCCCCGGTTTAACATTACATCATCATTCCTTGTCTGTCGTAAACGACGACTAAAAAGCACACACATTTGTGAGCTAGCAACCTACAAAGTCTGAAATTTCACTACTACCGAAAAATCAACGACCCCTCTGCTAGGGACTTACCTCACGCCGAAAATCTTTGGCTATCGAAATAGAATGTGCGAACGCTTCTCGTTAAGAGCGTTGGAGGGTTCTCAGAATGTTCGCTTTTTCCAAATCGAGGAAGGGTTCCAACGAAGTAAGATGGTGGGACCCTGGAGAGTATTCCTCTCTCTTTTGCTTTGTACTCTGGGAAGCCAAGTGGTACTAGAGTCGGATCCGGTATCGGATTGTTTCTGATGGCTATCTGGGAGCCAATTACTACTCGGAGTTTAGATCTTCGTTTCATTTGCTCTTCATCAATTACGAGAAGACTTTCGAGAGCATGAACATTAAGTGTATCTGATGTAATCTATACAGGAGGAGCATTCCGAAGAAATTAATAACTGTTACCAGAGCGACATGCGTATGTAAAATATCAGGTCATGCACCGAAGTTAAGATTGATAGGAATTTGAGACCCAAAGCCCGTATTATTTCTTTCTCTTGTGGGTCAAAGGAAAACGGCATCTCTCCTCAAAACACCTCGGCTATGGTAACGCAGTCTGCTTGCTCTCATGCCGGGCTATATATATTGGTCAAATCGCTCCGCATTTGCAAAAAGATGTAAGTAGAGTCGAACTGAAGGTAAATACCAACAAAACCAAAGTTCCCAGTTGGATGGGTTATCCTAGTCTTCCTATATGAATCAATGGAAGAGCATCGAAGGTGTCGATCAATTTATATATCTAGGATGCATTGTTCCTGCATTGTCCAAAATCTGGAAATGCTGCTATCCCAACGGTGCTGATGATCTTTCTGGGTTGCTCTATAGGAGCATGTGGAAGGTACACGCTTCATCAATAATTGTCTGCGAGATATCATCGAAGTAGTGTAGTTCGATACTGCATACTTCAAATAAAGAATGTCATCGTCGCACAGACCAATTGCCCGTTGTAGTTGACCAGGGGGAAGTCACAGTGGAATGGTCACATATTAAAGAGGAGGTAACATTTCCATTGCTGACAACGTCGTGTAGTGGAATCCACTCTACCAGAGGGGCGACGAAAGAGTGGCCCCAAGAGCACTTGGCGCAGAACAGTAGAGAAGGAGTGTAGTGTTCTTATGAAGTCCTGGGGGGAGTTGAAGCGCATTTCAGCGGACTGTCCTTGATGGTGCGCGGACGTTGTTGGCACGTTATGCTCCATTAAGGGTAAATGGCAACTATATATTGTATATATCACATTTCTGACCCTGACTACTATAAAGTCGTGCCAGCGTATATCGACGGAACACTTCAGTAGAAAGTATGCCACGCCTTCACGGTCAATTTCGTCAGTTTGTTTAGGTTTCTGGAATAGCTTAACTCTCATAGTTGACTGAGTTATGAAATCAAATAAAAGCAAATGACAGCCAACGTGGAGTTATAGGATTCCTCACTTGGGGTTCATTTCTTCCTACCTTTCCCTTTGAATTCGCGGGACACCAAATAGTATTAAGGAGAATCCTCAATTATTATGTAAAGAGGATGCCAAAGTCGGGTGGAGATCTCAAGGGCTATACCTCTTTATAGTCTGAGGCAGAAGAAGTATCGATTGGTGATACGATCCATTGTGAGTCTTCCCTCTCGATGGGGAATGACTTCACGCGCGCGATCGAGCTGGTGTTTTTAAGGCTTTTGTGTTGAGGGAGTGGAAATCTTCAAAAGACATGATCCGGAAACACCAGTTGACATACGGAAGGTCGCGGTACAAATCTCATTGATGGCAATGGGATTTGTATCGAGATTTGACGTCGGATACCAGTCGACTCAGTTGTGAATGAGTACCTGAGTCAAATCAGGGTAATAATCTCGGGCGAGCGCAATGCTGACCACATTGTCTCCTACAGTGTGCTGTAGTGTACCGTTACGGTCTTGAATGAAGTGCTCTAACACACTTCAAGGCCCTGATCCAATATGAATTGTTGCGCCAACGATTATTATTATTATTAAAACCACCCCCGACTTCCTCCTTGCCCCGCGGTACCACCATAAGGTATTACATCATGGGACGGAGTCAACTCGCTCTAATTTGGACACCTTTCTTTTGTACTCTGCTCTACTCTGCTTTTCGCAGTTTGTTTTGAATATTGTCGATCATGGAACTGACTGCATCCCAATTCTCTTGATATGCCACCGTTTTCAGCAGCACTAGATTTTTTGTACCAGCACCTCTCCTAGAGTCTCTTCTAGATTCCTCCCTTCTTCCAGATGAATGAATCTTGGATAGTGGAAGAATACATGCTCCTCTGGGATTCCATTGCAATTTGGACTTTCGAGTGAAGTCTCCAATTTAAACCTGTGCAGATATTGGCGATATCCTCCATGCCCCGTGAGAAACTGGGTGAGATTATAATTAATTTTCCACCCGCTGTCTGTCACACGCATTTCTCTCGAAGACGGTTATAGCGATTGAGACCAAATTTGGTTGAAAGGTGGGACCTGTGAACGTTCATGCATACAGTGAGTTATATCATTCTGCGCGTACTTAAGGAGGGGGGTTCCCATGCATGCAAAAGGGGATTGTACATTTTTTTAACAAATATAGTCATGTGGGATATCAAATGAAAAGTTTTCGTTAGTAATTTTCGAAGCAGGTCTTAAGTTTGACATTTGAACAAACACAAAATGCACACTCAAATGTCTTTATAAAAGAAATACACAAAGCCTTTCATACCTTAAGCGTCCAGCTAGCGGAGCTAACACTAGAAGTTACATATGCCTTTTGAAGACAATGATGGGGGACAATTTTCAGAAGACGAGCCAATGCCCAAATGTGAGTAGAGCTGATTCCGTTGTATTGCAGTTTTGGCCCTTCACCATACGCCGAAAAAACATAGATCCAAGCTAAAAACGCGAACTACAATGCAGCCGGTGCAATGGTCAACCGCGAAATGAGGACATCGCGATCGATGGGGGGTTACACAGATTGTGGAAAAATTGCGAAAGGCGCATCTTCGCTGGTATGAACATGTCGTTCGCCTTGACAAGGACACATTTCCCAAAATTGGTCTAAACATTGAAGTCGATGGGAAACGACCAAAAGGCCGACTAAAATAAGGATGGCTTAATGCGTTAGATCATGATTTGAGAGCCTCTTGACTCCTTCCCGATTAAACCTATAACCGAGAAAAGTGACGCAATCAATCGAGACAAACAGATCCCGCTTCTGGACGTAACAAAGGCTAAAGAAGAAATGCCGATTCAGTTGGTAGGTCTTACGATATTTCGCAATTAAGTCCTGTTAATAAATTGGATATATTGAACCAGAAGGCTGCTCCTGATCTGTCAGTGTCGTTCCGCCCTGTAAATCGAGAAAATTGAGGAGCTGTCTTCTTTAATTGGTAACCTATCCGTTTCCACGTCGATTTATTTCACCCTTTCCATACAGTGCTAGGTTAACGAATCGAATTCAAATTTTCTGCAATTATCCTTGAAGTAATTCACCTCGGACACGGCTTGAAATTAGAAAATGTAGAAAGGATTCCCTAGTGATTTTGTGAAACAACTTAGAGTGATGAATTCAGAAGTCTGGATGGTGCTAAATTTTAATCAAGGCATAGAAGATGTGCTGCTACCTTCCCATCACAAAAGAGGAATTAAATTCAATCAATCAAACCTTTCGGACAGGCACCATTAAAAATTCATTCTATCTAAAGCGGAAGAGTTTTAATTCCACTCAGAAAAGTGAAACAACGAAGTACGTAACATTTACCTAAGATATATGAATTCAAATTTACTACAAAGCGCTTCCTTCGGTACTTTTTACCTCGATTGTTGCATGGAAGGATGGAAGAAAGGACTCTCGTTTAATGAAAGAGCTACAGCCAAGGGATCATTTCTATTCGTCGAGGAAAAACATTGATACCTCTCGAAACGATACAGTTTGCGGTGACGTCTTTGAAAGGAATCATTTCCACAGTCAGTGAGTCACATTGCTGCTGTCGGTTGGTGTCGGTTAATTTGTTGCGATGCGGTATTTGCGGAAGCCTTTGTTGCGAACGCTCATGGCGTTGATTCCCAGGCTGGAAAGCTGAAAAACAACAGCTCTTGGAATTTTTTTCTGAGGAGCATTAAATCCTTATACTCGTATGGTGCCTTTTGCATAGACATAAATGTGTGTAGCTCTTGAATGCGACAAAATGTCGCCTGCGCTTGTTTTTATCACAAAATGATGCAAGCAACATGTTTTTTTTATTTTCAGGGAAAAAGTGGAACACATCGTCTTTTAGCATTAAAATCATGCTAAGTAAAGCATGAATATTGTGAACGGATTTGTAGTGTTTCGCTCGTGGCTATATGTCGCCTAGTACCCATCTGAATGATACAATGACGACTTTTCCCGGAATGGTAGAGGGAAATCTAGCCGGAAGCGTATTCCATTCGGTTTCATTAGAGGAAAGCCAAGGAGACATATTAAAACCGAAAGCTTTGAGGACGGTATTGTATGTGACAACCCATTTTGATAAAGTTGAGGTTGGTAGCGTTGCGCATCATTTCCTCATACTTGACTGCTCTGATGAAACTAAAGTTTCAATGGACGCCTCAATGGATTTCCAATAAAGCATTTACTCGGATACCGGGAAAATCTTAGAAGTTTTTCCAAATCGTTGGCTTTTTTTTATCGTGAGCAATATTGCGGTAATTTCCTCTTATTTGGATTGAAACCAGAGAGAATTTAAATTGTTTGGGAAATCATTAAAGAGTGACTAACACGGTGAATATTGTGATAATGGAAATTCGAGTAAGCTTGGAAATCTGCAGGAGGAATGGCAAAATCAACCCATTGGATGCGACAAAACTTTTCTCTATGTTCTGGTACTGTCTACACAGAATAAAATCTACGAAAGCTAACAATGAGTTACCTTGAACGTTTGAACCGGGTCAAGATATTTAAATAGCAAATGGGAACAGTGCCCAGCCCACGACAATGAAAAGCGGAATCATTGTCATGACAAAAGTAGGCTTCGAATTGAAAAATGCAATTCATTTTAAGATCAAACAAGTGCAATGGAAAAAAATTAGAAACTAATTAGAGATATAGATGGTAGATAATAGATGAGAATTTTAATCAAGTGTTGAATTAGATTTTTCAATATTATTAACTCGCTCATGAGTTTCCATTAAAGTCAGCTTTGGGATAAGGGTAAATTGAATTTTCAATCCTGTTCCCGAGAAGAATCGCGATAAAAATTTGTCGCAGCCACCTACCCTTAAGAAGTTGTCGCGACATAGAGTGAACCATGCAATTAAGGACTAGGCACATGCCAGTGGAGTTGTATATCTGGAAGTATTCCAACGAGAAAAGTTAAAAACGCATAATAAAGGGCGAAAACTGGCAGTAGTGCAAGCAATATCAAAAATTCCTGCGCTGTTATGAATGCAACAGCGCAAAGGGCGGAAATGGTGGTCTGCAAAGGCTTCCGACGAGCAGACATTTATAGAGGTATGATTATACCAACATAATAAAGAAGGCGCCTCTACGGAAAGAGCTGTCAAGGTGCCCAATGCATCGCCAAAACATGCAACGCACCCATGCCTACTGCTCATTACCCAGTAGCAGTGAACTGGCCATCCTTCTTAAGCCTGTCACCGAGCCAAACGAACAGTTTAGAGGCCGGTAGGTAGGCCTTAAACCTTTAAACGGAGCAAGAGAGGGTTATTTAAGGAGCTCTGCTCGGAAGCAGACGTATTCCTCAATAACTAACAGCTTCCAACGACCTATGAAAGCGGCGATTCCGGCAGTCACTAGTGTCAAACTGGTGAAGATGTGGGCTAGAACACGGAAAAACAAACCTCTGGGTTTGGATGGCATTCCGAATAGAGCCCTAAGCTTGCCATAAAATCTAAATGGGACATGTTTGCTGAGTTGTCCAAAGTGCACATGCCCGAGGGATGCTTCGTGCACAATGGAAGCAGCAGAAGTTGGTTCCTTAAAGCGAGATTAACCATTGATGCGCTCGATTCGACCAACTCGAACCTGGCTGGCGAAGATTGACATTCTGGCCTACTTTGCAGCTATTGTCAATAGCTATCTGCAAGAACAGAGGCTCTAATATGATACCGATGATAGACTTCAGGAGTACGTTGCCTCCGTGAGTATCCCACTGCGCCCCATGCTGAGGCCATTGCTGTGGAATACCAGGTACAACGATGTTGTTAATCTTCCGGTCCCGGGTGATGGCTTACGCCAACGACATAACGGCGGTTGTAGTTGCAAAGCATCTCGAATATGCTGAGATACGCTCATGGAAATCAATCAGTGCTTTTAAAGGTTGGTTAGAAAGTTATAAAAAGAGAAAAACTGAAGCGGCCCGCATCACCAAGCGTCGTAAAAGAAATTGTGTCCCTATTTAAGTTGGGAAGTATAACATCACTTCTAAGTCGACCATTAAATACTGGGAAGTGGCGAAACTCAGTAATAAGCAACACGTACAGTATACTTGCAACAAAGTATGAGGTAGGCGAAAGGCTAAGAAACTAAGGACTCATAACCAAATGGTTCACTATACTCGATTCCCCCGTCTAACGGAATGTACCGGATACATTGATAATCACAGGATTTCCCTCAGTGAATCTGATGCAACCTGCTGCAGTTGGAGCACGTCAGCACCAAAAGCTGATGTCCGATGCGTCCATAGGTGGGGAACTCATATAGAAAATGTTTCGTGGATTCCTCCTCCTATTACAGAATGGACACGAATCATCATTGTCAGAATGACCACAATACTTCTGCAAGTCTTCTTGCTTTTCGACAGGATAAACTTTGTAGCATATTTGTTTGGCTCTGCAAGAAAAATTAGCATGAAGGCTCTGCCACCAGTCATTATGGGAAACTTGTTTCCAGTTCTTGACAGCAGCATTAGCTAACGTTACTGGCACCCCAATTGGTGGCTGCGGTCGAGGTATGAGAGAAATTCAACCTTCTTTCGCCAAAGCGCCCGAGATTTCATTTCACTCTACACCACAATGACCGGCGACCTAGAGTAGTTCCACGGTATTGAATCTAGAAACAGAGTTCAATCGATTTCTACATTCCTGAATGATTTTTAAAGTGATCAAAAGACTGCTCAACGCCCTCAATGCAGCTGGACTATCGCTGCAGATACAAATGCGTCAATCATCTAGCCTGTCGTCCTCAGGGTCGCATATACTCCAGCCTGAAAGACCCTTGAATATTGTCCCAAGGGAAAAGCCCACTTCCCGTCTTTATTCGAGAGGTAGACTACTCCAGAACCCTGTTCTGTTTTGAGTAATAGATGTAAAAGACGTCAGTATATCCTGACACGCATTCTTCCGGTTCGTCCCAATTTTCTCTTGGGATTCAAGATAACTTCATATTTTCTAACAAACAGATGTATAGGGATCCAAGAATCAGAAAGCATTTCGAAACCCCTGTACTATCATCTCTGGAAGGTTTTTTTCTTTGTGGTTTTATTTAGATTTACTGAAAGTCCATGCCTGAGGCACCAATTGTCAATCAAATCAACGGCACGTTATGTATTTCTACACACCGTTCTGAGATCTCGACCAATAACTAGCACAACTACGTCATCAGCGTAAGCCTGAGCGTGTATAGACAGATTTTGCAGGCCACATAGTAGTGAGTCGATCAACATCATCATCATCAACGGCGCAACCACTGGTATCCTGGCCTGCCTTAATAACTCCAGACCCTCCAATTCGCCAATTCGTGTTCGATGTCCGCCAATTCGATATCCTAAAAGCTGCCTGGCATTCTCAGGCGTCTCAGGCAGACTCTGCCTCGATCAACATACTCCACAGAAGTGGCGATAGCACTTCTCCTTGGAATCAGCCTTTGGCCGCTTCCGTTGCTAGATAACAATCGACATCCATTCAGTACACAGCAATCTCTGTGTTAGGATAGCGTAGATCCAGTTAATTCATTTTCATCAACATCATGCTCTCTGGCGACATCACAGAGTTTCTGCAAGAGCGCACAGCCAAACGCCCCTTCAATGTTCCGCACTTGCCTTTCAGAGTTGCGTCCTCTCAAAGAGTACAAAACAGATTAACAGGAATTTTCACGCTGGACTCACTTAATGGGTGTCTTCTTAGCCCCATCCCGTAAATGTGACGCTCAATCAGCCTTCCCAGACATTGTAGCAAAAATGAAATCATTTTTGCTGAAATTGATTTATCTGAAATTCTTTGCATTTGAAACGTCATCTTTCCCAGCCTAAGGTATAAGGGCTACCTTAATCTTTTGCAAGACATCTTTGAAAAATATTTCTTCGTAGTTGCTTTAAGTGCTCTATACCCTCCCTTAGCTTTACTGGATGGATGCCACCCATGCCAGGTGCTTTAAAGTGTTCAAAGGCCAGTAAGGACAGAAGGCAGAACCCAGCTCTCACTTTTTCATTGGTGACAACCGTTTTCGCAGAGGTGCAGTTTACCTTGTAACACTTCTGTGTTGAAGGGGTTTCAGGAACCCCCAACCTCTTTCACTTCTCTTGCCAGTTCCCCCGGATGGTGTTCTTCCAAAAAAATCCGTACTGATTCCAGTATGTAGTTCGTGAAAGTGCCATCAGGGTTTCTAAGAAGACCAACTTGGACGACTCATCCCTTTTAAGCCCTCTGCACTGCCTAAAAGTCTCTATTTCGACTGCCAGTTGCTCACAGTAAGCTCTAAAGGTGTCTCGTTTCGAACACTTAACGAACCTCTTATATTATATTTACGCTTTGATTTGCGGAAGTTTAACCAGTCTTTATTCTTATTGCTTTTACAAGCACGGTTCAGAAGTTGCTTGATTGATTTCTTGAATTTTTGCAGTTCGTGGTTCCACCAAGGAACCATTTTGTTGCATTGGCCTCGGGAAATAGGGCAAGCCTTTCCATTGAACTCTAAAAGTGTGCAATTCAGAGTTTTCAATTCATTTTCAAGCGCCAAAGGAGTCTTTCGTTGTCTAGGGTGCTGCACTCTATTGCCAAGAAGTTCACTGAACTTTGTCCAATCAGCTTAGCAAGGATTCCGTGTTTGTATTACAGACTATTCGTCCGGAAAAGCCAGATTGAATTCCAAGTTTCAGTGATCTGACAGTGAGGCTTCGTCCAATACCCGCCAGTCTGTAATTAACTCCTTCACGTTTAAAGTACAGATTGTCAGGTCAATTGTTTCACTTCTTTTCGGTCCCACAAACGTAGGGGCACACTCTACGTTTGCAGTCATGACACCAGCTGCCCGAACAAATATGTCGAGCGTTCGCATCAAAACCTATTAAGAGTTTGAGATCCCTTGATTCTGCATACGCTACCACTCTCCTAGTTCTTGCTTCGGTAGAAGACACCAAGAATCATAGGGTAAATCAGCAGAGGCAGATATGATGTTTTTCCTTTCGCCATTGATCCGGTATTATACGATGACCATAACTTGGTCCTGGAAGCAAATTTGTTTCAGCATAGTTGCCTCTAACCGTCTTGACATTAGTCTTGGTCTTATAGATCTTTCATGGGAAAAGATCCCAGTTCCCTTTACTGATCCAAAGCCACAGATTCAATTAAATCGAACCCATGGCTCTTGCACCGGAACAATGCAGCGTTTGTCCAGTAGCTTTGTCTTTGAGAATAGCCTCAATTGGAGGTACAGCAGTTCCCATGTTTTCATCCATGCAAGGTATCCTTTCATCACGCCGAGCATTTCTCTATTTTCCACTAATAACCTTCACTGGTTTGGAGTGTCCGGTTTGCAAAAATCCGATCAGACAAACTGGCATCAAGTCAGTTTCGTTCACGTCTCTGGCTTCCCTTTCTTTGGCCTGTTCCGTAAATGTCTTATCTGTAGTCCCTTTGCTAGTGCGGGCTCCCATACGGGGGTTTCGCACTGCACGCAGTATACTCCTGAAATTTGCTTGATCTTGTTTAAGGTGAAGATCGTGATTTTTCTTCGCCCTCAAAATGGAGATGATGCTGTGCAGTTTCTTGATATGGTTGAATTTCAATCTATCTAGGAAAAAGTGGAGCACCATATGGAGCCTGTCCTTTGGTCCAGTTCGAATACCAAGCTGAAGCTCTCCACGTTTATAGATTTATCCTCTAGTGTCCGAAGTACATGCCCGGGTTCTGTTTACCCAGCATTCGGATGATTTCCCCAGTCCTCCCTTCAGGGCCAGATAACCAACATCGGACATTTTCTGTTCTGTGCAGCTCAGTGTTCACAACAGTATGCTTAGACCGTCGAGCCGATTGCGAAAACTCTGATTGTCAAATCTTGACTTCGTTCCAGACTCCATTTTATCCGCAGACATTCCCGGAGAATACTAAATTATCTCTCTGACACTTGACCATCCTTGGAGGAAATACCCAATGCAACAGTCATTACTGAGGCTGCTGCTCGCGCAAACGTCCTTTTCCTTCCCGCCTTCGTGTCGGAGTTCCTATGAGAGGAACCAGCTTCCATGAGATCGCGCTCGCTGATTTGATCACCTCTCGGCACACCTCTGTGCTGAGCGAGCGAATGTAAGCTCTGGTGCGGGGCCCAATAGAGCGTTGCCCACTATAGTTGTGTTGGTCTTATGCTTTTTACTTGCATTACCGCTGAAGAGTTTTGTGTATCCAGTGTGGAATCTCATCGAGGTTACCAGTTTCTCCCCACTATCTGCCGAAGATTCCGTTTCTTTACACCTGATTTCTCAGGACATTACCACACCTAATGGTGCAGCAACCTCCATGTTCTCGTTCCCAAGGTGCTTAACTTTCCTCCGCAGCGCCTGCCGCCAGAGCCTTTCTAGGTTCATATATCACATACTCTCGCTACACCAGTATCGTTCACGCTACCAGCTTCCCTTTCTTCTGCTCTTCCTGGTAAAGGTGAAGGATAAGGCTCTGATAGGCAAGATTCAGCTTGTAGTTCTCCCTCTTTAGTGGCTAAGCTCCCTTCTACCGAGCCTTTCTACTTCACTTATCGGGATTTGGGCTGTATTACTCCGGACGGGTCGGCCGTAGTCGGATTTCTAGTTTGTCCCAAGCTGAGGGTTGTCATACTTTCCCATTCTGGCTGGCTCGGAAAGTATGTCGTCTATAGATTTCTCCGTAGGGGGACATGAATTTTGTGAGGCATCCAAAATCCACGCCTCGACCAAGATCTGTTTGCTGACGATCGCGGGTGGGTTCGAAATATCTGACTTTTTACCTCTTATTAAGTTATAATCCTTAGCTTCCATATTCATATTTTCCGACATCCTGACTGTAATAGTAAACTCCTCCTTGCCATGGTCTATTATAGGCCTTTCTCTCCTCTCGAACTCCTCACTTTCTCCACATAATGTAAGTTACGAGCAATTCCACAGTTTCAACAGTTATGGCCCTCAGCTGAGAGGGCCAACACTGCTTGAGCTTATCGCACCAGCAAACTCTATGAAATCAAAATCAAGATATCAATAACATCATTTTACACACAAAACCTAGATTAGTTTAACTATTCCATCGTAAGTATGAATGAATGTAAGCTAGCAACGGAACGGAAGAATGCCGCATACCGAGTAGTGTTGCATTCTCAAAGAACGCCGGCACGCGCAGAGACTTATCACGAACTCCGTCGAGCGGAGAAGTGACTTCATAGACGGAAAAAGGAAGCCTGGCAGAACCAAAAGGTCTGTGAACTAGAAGAGTACAGGGAGCAACCGCACCAGGCGCACAAGTTTTACCAACAAGTCTGCAGAATGAACTCTTACACACCTCCATGTTTATCCTGCTGAGACAAAGAGGGAAATCTGATTTCCGACAGAATGGGCATATTAAAGCGATGGGTTGAGTACTTTGATCAGCTACTGAACAACCAGAACATCGGCGAGTTGGAGGTCCCGCCAACTGGAGACGACGGACAAATACTGCCACCACCAAGTTTAGGAGAAACAGTCCGTGCAATTCGTCGGCTAAAAAATCATAAGTCACCTGGGCCCGATGGAATTACAGCCGAATTGGTTAAATATGGAGGCGACCAGTTACACCAAGTGGTTCATCAACTTGTGCTCAAGGTATGGGACAGCAAATCAATGCCTGACAATTGGCAACGAGGCATTATCTGTTTCATACATAAAAAGGGAGATATCACACAGTGCAGCAATTATAGAGGTATCACGTTGCTGAGTACCATCTATAAGATATTCTGCACTATCTTGCTAGGTCGGATAGCCCCATACGCCCAGAACATCATTGGCCCATACCAAAGAGGCTTCACTCCAGGCAAATCAGCAACAGATCAGCAACAGTTGCATCATCTATTAATCGACTTTAAAGCCATCTATGATATCATAGCCAGGGTAAAACTGTACACGGCCATGAAAGAATTCGGTATCCCAACGAAATTGATAAGACGGACTAAGCTGACCCTAACCAATGTGCGAGGCCAGATAAAAGCAGCAGGATCACTCTCAAGACCATTCGACATCAACAATAGTCTAGGGGATGCCCTATCATGCGTCCTCTTTAACCTAGCCCTTAAGAAAGTGGGTTAAGTCCAGCCAACTACTGGCCTATGCTGACGATACCGACATCATGGGAAGAACCACCCGAGTACCTTTCCGAGTACAAACTGCCTTCATCCAGATCGAGCAGGCGGCGTGAGATCTGGATCAACCAACCAACAACATCAAATCGCACTGGTCAAACAACTTTGAGACCGTTGATAATTTCTCATATCTAGGGTCGAAAATCAAAACCGATAACAGCTACGATGATGAAATCCACGCACGGTTGTTGTCAGCCAACAGCGCCTAGTTCAGCTTACAAAGACTATTCCGCTCGAAACGTCTCACCATAGGGTCAAAGCTCTTACTGTACAAGACTATGATCTTGCCAATCCTCATGTATTCCTCGGAGACTTGGGTTCTTGACAAGAAGAATTGCGAACTCTTGGCCGCGTTCGAGAGAAGAATCCTCCGAAGAATTTTTGGCCCCCTACATGAGGATGGAAGATTCCTTAGCCTACATAACGACGAAATCTATGAGCAATACCACAACCGTCCGGCTGTGGATAAAATCCGGCTTAATAGGTTACGGTGGGCGGTCACTTAATCCGTGTGGATGAGGATGATCCCACCCGGAAAGTAGAAAAAGAAGACGAGGCAGACTCTGCCTAAGATGGAGCGATGGCGTAGGCCAGGACGCCAGACAGCTTTCAGGGATATCGAATTAGTGGACCTCGGCGCAAAACCAGGATGTTTGGAGTTCCTTATTAAGGCAGGCCTAGACCGGATACCGGTTGTTGCGCCGTTGATGATGATGATGACGGCATCACAGAGCTTCTGGGAGGGCCCACAATCAAACGCCCATTCAATGTCCACGAACACCCCATCGCGTGTTCGTTTTTCAGAATTACGTCCTCGATCTTTGAAACCAAAAAGCGAAGAGTAGACTCACAGGACTTTCCACGTTTAGCTTTCATTTAGTGGATGCCACCTAGCGCCTTCCCGCGAATGTAACATTCAACCAGTCTTTCCAGGCATTTAAACAAAAATGACGAGCTAATTTGTCTGAACCTCTTTGACTTCGAATAGACATCATCTTGTACGGAAGTTCCCCCATGTATCTACTATCCTCCGCACGCAGCTCCATTGATGGAAAGTGCACCAAAGATACTGCAATGTGCTCTATATTGTTTAAGGCAAAAATAGTGATTTTTCTCACAACAAAATGAGGATGATTCTATACAGTTTCCTGATATGATTATCTATCGAGGACAAAGTGGAACACCATATGATGACTGTTCCTGAGTACTTTTAAATTCTTTTGGTCCAGTTCGAATGCCAAGCTGAAATTCTCCACGTAGATTTGTCCTAACTGGCATTCATGAACCTTACTCTCCAGGGTCCGAAGCCCATGTCCGAGTTCTGTTCATGATATTGTCCCCTACCTTTTTTTGAAGGACAGGTAACCAACATCCGACATGTTCTGTGCTGTGTAGCTGAGTGCCCACAATAGTAAACTTGGCCCGACCATCATAACACAAAGTCCTTTGACATTTTGCATCCTCGGAGAAAACCCTCGGGCCAGCGGTCAGAAACGAGGGTGCAGCTTCCGCCTACGTCCTTTTCTTTCCCGCCTTCGTGACCAAATTCCTATGACAAAAACCACCTTCGTTGAGATCTCTCTCGCTGATTTGATGACCTCCCGGCACACCGGTGTTTATCCCCGCGGGAAGCGCGGATGTAAGTCCTGTGCGGAGCACAATAAAGCGTTGGCCCCAACAGATGTGTTGGTTGTACGCTTCTTGCGTGCATTATCGCTGACAGAAGAGCCTAGTGTGTCTAGTGGGGATCTAACCGGGGTTTACAGTTTATCCCCACCTTCTGCCGAAGACTCCACTTCCTTGCGTTCGCACAACACAACAAAGCGTTACCCACCACAGATGTGTTGGTCTTATAGAGGAGCCTGGTGCATCCAGTGGAGACCTTACTGGGGTTCGCAGTTTGTCCCCATCTTCTGCCGCATCTTTGCGTCCGATTTCGCTTGAGATTATAGTATCTAATGTACATGTCCGTGTTCCCAAAGTGCTCCACTGTCTTCCGCTATGCCTTGTTTTGCCGCCGGCTTGGAGTCTTCCCTGGTTCACGGTGTCCTGCCGCTTGGCTCCATTTCTATTTACCGGTGTTAAACCAGTAGCGTCCACGTAACCAGCTTCCCTTTCTTCCACTCTTCCCGGTTAAGAGTGAAGGAGAAGATTCTGACATTCAGGAAGTCGGATTTCCAGTTTCTCCTAAGCTGAGTTATCGCAATCTCCTTTCTGGCTCCTTACTGCTTAGAGAGTTAAAATCTTTAGCTTCGCTAATAGAATTGCTTTTAATTACGGTATATGACTTGAAGTTTGTTTCCTTTATTTGGAAGCATTCAATCTCGGGACATGGTAATATTGACATTCAGCTTTTGGTGACACGGACAGGGTGATATCTAATGCCTTCGGAACGAACCTGTTAATAGCAGCGTCTACCAATAGTATATTAGCCGCGATTGCTTCCTCCTTCGAAATCCTCACTGTTCAATTTCTCGACACTTTTGACACAAGTACCCTTTTTTCCCACAATTTAGTTTCTATCTGCATACCCATTACCTGGTGGTTACCTTGAGTAATGAATAGCAGGACGGCAGGTAATGTCGTTAACGGCGGAGCAGTCCATCAGACCCGAGGAAAGCTTAAAAAATGTGCAAATACCCAGATAGGTTCTACGCTGTTGTAGAAAGGGGAGGTTCAGAAAGCGGAGGTAGTAGGGATAGTCCACTTCAGGGAAGCTTTTCTTAACGAAGAGGGAACGGGTGGATATACGTTGCACATTTTTCGGGCAAGACAATCACTGTTACGAGAGGGTGACCAGATCACGGAGCAGTATTCGAGGGTATTCCTCACGAAGGAATTGAGGAGAGCTAAGGAGGGTTGGATGGGGTCAAAATCAGAGGAGGAGCGAAGTATAAAGCCTGACAATTTTGCTGCCCGATTAGTGACTTCGAGGCAATGGGTGTCAAAGCTTATTGTCGACAGTGACTCCGAGGTCTTGAGTGGAGTCATGATCTATTATAAAGCTTAGGCCTCTTTCGCTACTGGTAACGTACTCCTCACTTTTCTCTACATAAGTTGCTGTCAATTCCACCATTTTTACAGTTATTCTTCCTGAGTTTATCGCACCAGCAAATTCTATAAAATCAAGAGCAAGGTATCAACATCATCGTTTTGGAAAGGTTTGTTCCTGAAGCGAATATAAAAACTAGATTAATATGGGTATTCCTAGTATCATCAGTTTATGGCTTATGGCTAGTTAGTTGGAGTTCCCATCCAAGACCTTTTCTATTGTAATAATTTTATGAATGTTTTTGTACTTGATGATAATTTCCTATATGCTAGCAATCCATCTTCTGTGTCAGGTTCCTATCTCTCCTCTGCATTTAGTTGTATCCATTCGCCTTGTTAAGTTCCAGAGTGAGGTTTCCTTTCAGAGCAAGCCCTTAGTTTCCTAGTTGTGACCTCACGCTTCTGGAACTCACTTGTGAAGAGCAGGTTGTCCGTTAGCCATACCAAAGTGCATTTAGAACTACTACGAGTCAATCAATCTCATGGTCATCTTTATTTGTAATCGCGGAGTTGAAATAAAGGAGGACCAATTCGATTATTGGTGCTCAGCGAAACAAGCAGTAGTGAAAAAGATTATCCGAGAAAGTGAAGCGAATTTAATGGAGATATAGTACGTCCCCATATGTCTATATTGAAATCTCACCTAATCTCCCAGGTAAGAAACATAATCTACGAAATCTTCAATTCATGAGATGCATAGCCTCCAGGATTCGATAGAGTCATATCTTCAAATGGGGCACAACAGGAAAAAAATGTGTACCCTCGTATAGTCGAGCAATCATCTTTTACTATATAAACCTTGACAGTAGAAATATGTGTCAGTGAACAATTAGAAACAAATTTTTGATGAGAGCAGAACTCTACCTAGAAAGAGGACCAATTTCCAATTTGGAAGGAATTTCAACGAGTTCTGAGAAGGTGAAGGTTCCTATATTTAATGGAAGCAAATATCTGTGCCAGAAAGTATTGAGATGGAAACGAAAACAAACAAAACAATAATTGGGAAATCTATTTCGATTTGTCTGCTTCCATTAAAATTCCATAAAATGTTTGTAATCCATTGAGGTGTGCAGTTCCCGTATCAATTGTATTTCAATCTTCACCTATTTATCCTTACTAGGAGCGTACTGCAAACGTTATGTGGATCTGTGCGGAATTGATATTGCGATACGTTTTGAAATTGCTTTCTACATAAAAGGCACCACAGAAGCTCATGTGTGACATCAACGCCAAGTTGGTGCAAGTATCGATTTCATATAAACGAGGGAGAACTAGGAAATCGGGAACAATACTAAGGAAGCTGAGTAATGATGGTTCGGAAAGTGCCTTCGAAGTTGGAAACTCAAGGAAAACAATAAATTGTCGTTCTCTTCCCGGGAAGGCTACAATGTTGACTTTTGTACTTTATTGAGTCATATATTGTGGAGATAGTAAAACTAAAATGTGCAATATTAGTAGACACGAGGGTATTTAGTTCGTAGCGTGCTATTGCCAATTGGTTGACAGGCTGTTGAATAAAGTGCTTCCTTAATCGATTTATCGCTTATGAGTTATGATATTTAGTAAATTCATCAGGCTTTTAGTTTTCTACATCCTTAGAAGATTGAAATTGAAAACAACTCGAGTAACCGGAGGCTGAATGCTTCAGGTATGAAAGGTTTTTTTTTGTATTTCTTATATATTTGAGTGAACGTTCGCTCATTTGCATCTACCTCGCAATGTTTATCCATTTAGTATGTCAGACTCTTCACTTTAGCGTGATCCTAACTTTCGTAGTGTTAGATTGCAGTAAATCTGCACCAGAGCGACAACTTTGACCTATGATAACTTTTTTAGTAATAGTGAGATTTCCACCAAACTTAGCAGTATCACGGCTTATGTTACCGCAAGTAATGTTGCTTGAGTAGCATGACTGGCATTATGCCATCAGGAGCCAGAGATTTATATTTTACGAAGCGATTTATAGCTTAGTTGATTTTACCAGGTGTACTCCTAATTAACTTTCGGTTTTTTTCCGATAGATGATGTTCTATTTTTTGGGTCGCTGTTGGTCGCACATACCTGTCATTTTGTTTAATTGTTGTCGAGTGTCTAAACTGCGTTGACGTTTCCCCAAAAAGTTCCTCCAGGAAATTTTTATTATGCGTCAAAAATGTCGGCGTATGTACCGAATTTCGAGCAAATACGCCATACATTGTTTTTCATGTTCAATCAAGGAAAAAAGTGTCCAAGAGCCACTGTGCACTTGTGGAAATTTATGCCGATCGTGCATTAACACTTCGAACATGTGAAACGTGGTTTCGACAATTCAAAAATGGAGATTTCGACCTGAACGACGCCGCACGCTCCGGCAAGCGAAAATCGTTTGATGACGCCGAATTGCAAGCATTATTGGATGAAAACAACACGCAAACGCAACGGCAGCTTGCAGATACGTTGTGAGTTCAACAGCAAGCAATTTCGAAACGTCTGTGAATCATGGGAAAAATTCAGAAGTGTGGAAAGTGAGTGCCGCATGAACTGACCGAGAGACAAATGGAGAGCCGAAAAGTGCTTCAACGGTGCAAATAAAGCCTTTTCTCCATCGTATTGTTACGGGCGATGAATAGTGGATTTCCTTGGAGGACCCTAAACGCAACAAATCGTGGGTGAGTCCAGGTGAAGCATCGACATCGATGGCACGACCAAATCGTTATGGTCGGAAGGTCATGCTGTGTGTGTGGTGCGACCAGACCAGTGTGATCAACTTTGAACTGCTGAAACCTGGTGAAATTGTGAACGCCATTTATTACAAACAACAAATGAATGATTTGAGCCGAGCGATTGCGGAGAACCGACCAGAATATCAAGAAAGAAAGAAGAAGGTGATTTTGCTCCACGACCATGCACCATCGCATAAGTCGACAGTCGTTCGCGACACGCTGGGAAAACTCAAGTGGGAGGTGCTTAACCATACGGCTTACTCACCAGACCTGGCCCCATCGGATTACCACCTCTTTGCCTCTTTGGGCCACGCTGTTTCTAAGAAGCGCTTCGACTCTCACAAAAATTTGCCGAAATGGCTCACTGAGTGGTTTACCTCCAAAGACAGTCAATTCTACTGGAGTGGTATTCACAAATTATCAGAAAGGTGGACAAAATGTGTAGAAAGCGATTGAAAATATTTCGAATAAAATAACTATTACGGTTCCCCTGGAATTATGTGTTTTATTCACAAAAAAAAAACCGGAAATTTATTAGGAGTAAACCTGGTATACCGATTTGATAGTCTGACACATTCTGTCCAGGAACTTTCCGACTTTTTGAGTGAGGATAGAGTCCTATGTCTAATCTAACTAAGTTTCGCCGACTCGTAGGTGTTTTCAATGTTGTGACAATTGTCCAACCAAGACCACCTCTCGACAGTCTTGATGATCGACTTGTACTACTTCAAACAGTCTTTGTACGTATAGCGGATATTGTATTATAGATCGCTCAGTTCAGCTTCCTGAGATGGGATAGATCTCCATTGCACCACGCCGCAATGCCTTTTCCACAGATCCGATCTTTGGCTCTCCGAAAAGTTTAGAGACTTCTGCGGCGAGATTTAGACTGAGAAGTATCCTGCACTGATCTGAGAAAAATCTCTGATCAGACACTCTCGAGTTCTCCACCCTAAGAATCCCATTGTCGATTAGTAGGTTGATAGCAAGGACTTTCTCCCAACCGTCACAATTTTCCGAGCTGGAAAAATGGAAGGCTAGTGTACTGCCCCTGTTACACACCGATAGATTTGTATTAATAATAAGATCAAAGAACGACTCTTTGATTATCCCAAAGCATATGCCTTGCTTTGGCGTCACAACCTATCAACAGGTTGGGCTTCTTCGCTGTTAGGGTGGACGTTAAATGTTGCAATTCTTCTGGCGAAACTGATCTTTCGTGAGCCGAGGAAACGACCGACTATGATTAGGTCGCTGAAACTTAGGTCCGGACACAGAAAAGTGTGCAGACTCTTCCTCCAGAGGACACATGCTTTAGGTCTGTCCTACGTCAGAATATTAACCACGACTTTCTGAGCGTTCAAATCAACCCCAGTGAAGTAATAGAGATAAGCGACGAAGAGGTATTGGAAGCGACCAAGAACAACAAAGTCAACAAAGCTCCCGGGTTAGATGGCATCCCGAACATAACTATCGGATTAGCAGTAGGGATAGTACCAGAAACTTTCGTACGAGTATTTACTGCGTGCTTACGAGTGGATATCTTTCCTGCACAATGGAAAAAATATAAATTCATATTCATTCCGAAGCCAAACAAGCTACTAGGCGAACCTTCGTCGTATAGGCCAATATGACTCTTTAATTAATCGGCAAACTTTTCGAGCGAGTAAACTATCATAGATTACTCCCAGTTGCTCGGAAAAGGAAAGCGGTCTAGCAGAGAGGCAGTTTCGATTTTGGAAAGAGAAATCAACGATTCATGCAGTCAATTTGGTAAGAAATCTGAAATCTGACGTAGAAAACGCCTGTAACTCGACGAAGTGGAAAGAAATCATTCAGGCATTTGCCAGGCCTATTCCAAAGAATACCGAACAAACCTATGGTGTACCACAAGCATCGTCAGCCCTTTATTGTGCAACATAAAGTATAACGGAGTGCTAACGTTGCATCTCCCTGGCGGTGTCACCTCCATTGGACTCAGAAATGACATCACAATTCCAATCGTAGCAAGCCACGTTGACAACGTCGAAATATACGCCACCCAATATGGCAGATAAAGTCGTGGTTGGAAAATGCTCAATCATTTTAGAGCAGTGCGCAGATCTTCGCTTCACCGGCTCTTCATCGATTTCGAGATAACTATAATATTATCAGAGTGACATATAGTGACGCAAAGTGTAGCGTGTTGCACTGAGATAAAATTCCGAAAGAATTTCAAGTCCGAAGTGGTGTCCGACAAAATTGCAGCTTGTCACCGATACTATTCCTTCTTGCAGTCGGTGACGTTTTTCATATCGGCGAATGTGGAAAGTTTCAATGAAATCTTCAACCCTTCGAATATCTGTTTGCTCTCATACCTACACATCACAAGAATCAAGACTAGCAGAGTCGGACTGGAGATAAATGCCAACGAAATCGAGGTTCTCAGTGAGATGGATCATCGCCTCCTTCCTATCGCCATTCACATCGAGGTTACTGGTCAATTTGTCTATCTTGGAAGCGTTGTCTCTGCCGACGAAGGACCCGTGCGTTATGTCACCCGACCTATTAATAGTTTTAGATCCGCCTTTTGATATCTGCAAATTCGGATATCTCAAAACAAACATCAAATTGAGATTATTTCGCGAAAATGTTTTTGCTGCGCTGTTATATGGGAACAGTACATGGAAAGTGATCACCACAGTTAAAACCTGCCTCGGCCGTGTCATCGAAGTGCTCTCACCTGAGAAAATCTCGAATGAAGAGCTGAGTCGACATGGAGGCAATCTGCTGGTAGATGTGTTGATTTCAGGGCGCTCTAAATGCTATCATGATAAACTAGATTTTGGGCATATCATATTCATGCGATGGCTTTACAACCCATGTTCGGACCTGGCGTCGGAGATAAACTTCCTCCAGATGTCTCGGTTTAAGTCCTCTCCATCAGCTCGCAAATATCAGAGACGATCTGCTATTTGCGTTAATTTAGTTATCCTGCCGTTTCTGTCGTTTTTCGTCGGAGAAATCGATGAAAATTACAAGAGTCTGATGTGAAAACTTGCGGGCCTCCTATTATCCCTTTTTTCATCGAATTACCAATTCCTGCCACCGAGATAAATCCGGGCTCAGGAGAGTCCCCAACCTCCTCTCGATAGGCCTTAGTACGTTTTAAATAAAATAATTACCAACGAACTGGTATTGCATTACAAATTGATGCACCAGAAAGATATTGTCAGGAAGAGTCACTCAAAAAAATCTGCCAGTTTTCCAAAAATTTCGGAAAATTTTGTGCTGTCAATTCAAGATACGTTTTTATCAAAACGACCAGGCAAGCGCACAATTCCCCATAAACTTCCGAAAAAAGCAAGCGGAAAATACGCATATTACTTGGAACCTACTTCCATATATATTGAATTAAGCTTAAAATGTCTGTATCCTTTACGTTGTTCCAATTATTACGGATAAGCTTATCCGGGAAAAGCGAACGTATGTTCCAAAGCAAGCTTCTTTTCTGCATTAAATAATGACCTAGAACTTTCTTTGGGACTCTAAACGCATCAATGTTAAGTAAGGTAGTCATGAACTTATATCCACGTCTACTGAAAATTAAAAACTCCCTGAAGCCGGAGAGAATATTTAATAGTTAATGCTTCACATCAGCACTTAAAACTGCCATTTACATGCATGCGCACGTAAATATGTGTATTCGACATCATCATTTATTCCGAAAGTGTCGTTAAAAAGTTTTACATCTGAAAATTCTAAGAAAAAAAAACCCAGATCACTTTTGCTATTTTACATCCCAAGCATGGAAAACTTCGAATTGACGTAAGCAAGCGACGTCGAAAAAGTCGAATGGACGTCGAAGAAGGAAAATACAAGTGCGGAGTAACCTTGGCTGTGACAGGTACTTCCTTACAATTGAATGTTTTCCGAGGAAAGTTTTCATTTCATAACTCTTGTACTCGTAGATATTTGGTATCATTTGCATGTTTGCGGAGAAGTTTAATATCGCATGCTTTTCAGTATTCTCTCTCCTATGAGTGCCTCCTACTTGGCAATGTCTGGTAGTCTACCTTTGGTTCACAACTTGTTGTTTGCAGGCATTACGGAGATATAGCGAAATCCTGGCAAGCTGTTTCGTAACATGTTTTCCTTAGTACCATAGACTTATCATTAAATGCGAAAGTTTTTCTCTGCGATAGAGTTTGTAGCCGTAGATAATAAAAACCAAGAGGTTGTTTGTGCTGTGCGGAGACATTGGGATTGGGTTTTGTATTTTGAAATGCGTACAGGGTACTCAGAACCTCTTGACGTAGAGCCGTGCATGTTTGTTTTGATGGTCCTTCGGAGTAATGGGGGCTGGGAGTGATACAAACTAAAGAAATTTGTAGAAACCATAGAACTAGTGAAATAGTGAATGTGCTCGTAATCTAATGAAACTTTTAATGGAATAACTAATTTAAGCACTTGCGAGTACTCCTAATACATACCAAACGCTTCATTCGCAGTAAAGAAATGCCAAGGATTCACTCATTTATTTATTCTGTTTTCAAGTAAAAGAAGCACAACATGTAACAAAAATAAGAAATATTTTTTTCTAAGTGGCCACCAAGAAGTATCTAGAAATGTATTACAGAAAGGATATACATAGCAGACGTATCTGTAATATAGTAGTGTTCAGTATGGAGGACCGTTTTGATTGGAAGCTGATGAAACGAAGTTTATATAACAGTACTGGAGAAATGAATACCTATCTACCAGATTTTTTGTCACACTCGCCTCCCTTTATAATCCTTTTCAAAAATTAGCATCGTAAAATACGAATCAAGGCCTTTTATTTGATATCCCACATGCCTATACTCGATAAAAGAAAATGAAACGCTCTCCCCCTTTTTTGCATGCCCTAGGACCGCCCTCTTAAATTAACACAATACTATCCACTGCACCTACCGAATTTGATAGATAGAACAGACAGATAGCCAGGTTTTGTCCATCCCTAAATGTTACGGCAATTCCTGCAGTAACCACCGATATTCTGCTAGAATAGGCGACAATAACGCCCCAGGTATATCGAAAAATGCCCTTCAGCTCGCCGTGAGATCTAGACGGGACGGGGTGTTCATTGAAGCGTTTGAAGTCTACATGTTCGATGGGATATTCGATGAGTCAAGGAAGCCGCAGAAGCTGGTACAGCAACCTAAGGCTGAAAAAGCTTTAAGTGAGCCATATTTTTAGAGGCCCCAATAAATTGCTCCCAGTTGTTGATAGTTAATCTGCGAAGCCATCTCAGATCGACACTATGGGTTCCTTGCACGGTATACTTATAGGTTAGGTAAGTTAATTTTGCACATATAGTAGGATAGTGTTACCGATGTGCAAGGACTGTTTCAGTTGATTTAGCGTAGATGACAAGCATATGCAACGTAGTGCCCATCACCCCTTTATTCTTCTATTCATTGAAAAGAAGAGATCTATAAATAGATACAGAGAGCGTTAGCATTACCAAACAAAGGATCGGTGGGCACGCAGGCTAACCCCTACGATCAAGGAGTGGAGTTGAAAGAAGACATGAGGAGATCAATTATAATTCACCCAGCTTCTCAGAAGTCATAAAGGTTATCGCCAGTACCTGTACAGAAAGTAGAAATCTCACCAGACTGGCCCAACTGCGATCAAGTGTCAGTAGACCCCTCATGAAAGAATGGAGGAACCAGGGAGAGGGTCTGGTACCAGGAAATTTGATAAGAAGAATGCTAGTATACAAGAAGGATTAAAGTGCGATCAACTTCATGATCTGATCTATTCCCTGCAAACTGCGAATGAAAAAACAAGACCAGCAAAACGGGGTTACGAACGCGGCATATCTCTCTTGGTGACAGGTCCTGCGACAGGCCGACCAGGACGTATGTAAATTAGTCCGAGGAAAACAAATACGTGTCTACATGCTAAATGTTGGCACTCTAACTGGAAAGACCGAGGCACATTGATATATGCGCTCTGCAACAAACCCTCTGATCTGGTGCCAAAAGATGCGACATTCAACGCGAACGCGGTAAAAATGGCTATAAACTTCTCTATTTTGGTAGCCTACACACTCAATACGGTGTTGACATTGCCATATCAAAGGGTTTCCGTGACGCCATTAAAGAAGTCGAACGATTTGATGACCGGCTGATGAAGCTCACCATTAATCAGCTGATCGCGCTATTCCCTTCTTTACCCCATATGCACCATACACAAGTCGATTTGATGCCAAGAAAGATGCCTTCTGGCAACTTCTCGATGCAAAAACCTGCAGTGTGCCTGCATATCATCATTGACCCGCCGCACATTAAACAGTGGCGATTTCGTTAGAAGAAAGAAGAAATCATCTTATTTACATGATTACCAATCATTACGACTGGGGAAGGATCATAGAACTAAGTGAAAGACACAATCCACAAAGTGGCCTCTACAATCCCTCAGGTTACCAAACCAGGTAAACGGTACATCAATCGAGGTACTTGGCATTGGAATGACGATGTTGAAATGAAGGTCCGTGAAAAGAAACACATGTACCACAAGTTTCTCGACGATAAAACGGCAATTGGCAAATTTATAAGAATGCCAATTGGGAAGCAAAGAAAGCGATCGCTGTCACCCAAGCGGTCCATTATGTTTATGACAAACTGGACACTCGGGGTGGCGAGAGAGATCTGCATCGACTTGCCAAATGACGAAATGGACGCACACAGGATATCGAACACTTCTCTTACGTTAATGACAAGAATGGTATTTTGCTTACCGATCGTCGAGCAGCAATGGATAGATGGCGTGAATCTTTCAAGCAGGTCTCCACTGAAGAATTTGTTCATCCTCCACTTCCACATCATTGCCGACATTTGGTCCAGTTCCACCTGTCAGCCCAACTGGTGCTCAGAGGTGGCGATGAGGAAGACGGGGCGGCAACCCTGTCGGCCACACCAAAACCAAGTGGCCGAGGAGAACCTCCATAGTGGTGGCACCGGGAGACGCTGTACTCGCTTTGGTTTGCCGGCCGTGATGCAGTAGGCGAATGCTCCAAAGGCCTAATTAGGGCGGTCAGACCCGAGTCTACACGGGGACTCATCTGAAGTAGCAAATTGGTCACGAAACCTTACCAGGGGTATACTGGTACCATGAGAACCGGGAGAGCCCCTGGACTCCCATACTTCGGGTCAACTCAGGTTGTATGTGAGTACAGCTCGATTATTTGCGGTTGGCCCCCTAGTGGGAGTTTCATGGTAGTTGTGCCTGTGCTCAAGCGAGAAGAGACCTCGGCGTGGTGTTGCGTTTCAACACGGGTGCCGTACTCCTTACTTCGGTAGAGATTTAGGTAGGTCTTGCATCCACCAGTATGAATGCTAAGCCATGCACTTGGTATAGATTGGTACCGTTTTTGTTTGTCGCAGCAGGGCTCTGATTGTGGTCACAAAATCAATCCGTGTCTTAAGAAGACCGTGGGATTAAGTCTTCCAGACAGGTGCTCACGTTAAACCCTCAAGAACTGACTGTCAGCGGAACTGAAGTCGAGGAGGCAATAAAAAGAATGGACTCGGGAACAGCCACAGGACTTGACGGCATCGCATCTGAGCTCTGGAAAGCGAAAATCTGGGACCTAACGCTGTGACTCAGTGGATTCTTTAATTGGGTTATTCAGGAAGGGAGAACACCATCTGACTGGCAAGAAAGTACCACTTTCCAATATGGAAAAAGAAAGGTTGTCCAGCAGAATGTTCAAATTACCTTCCGATCCGATTACTTTCCCATATCATGAAGATATTTGAACGCATTCCTGACAACCGTATTCGCGAAATCGTTGAAATAACCGCGAATCAAGCCGGACTTGCCAAAAACTGCGGAACTACTGACGCAATACACGCTGCGCGGTTACTCATGGAGAAACACAGTGAAAGGCATCGCCTTCTTTACATTGTATTTCTGGATCTAGAGAAAGCGTTTGACCGTGTGCTCTACGACAAAACTTAGTGCCAAAGGAACACGTGCGCTGGGTTCAATTGCTCTATCACGATTCGAAAAGTGAAGTTCGAAATATGGCGGGTGTATCAAAATCGCTTCGTGTCTCCGTTGGTGTTCATCAAAGAAACGCCCTCTCACCACTCCTCTTTGCTTTTGTAATGGACACCGTCACACGGGACATCCAACGTCCACCGCCCTATACACTGCCTTATGCAAATGATCTTTTCCTAGCATCTAATAGCAAAAATAATCACGAGCAACTTGTCAAAAAATGGAATGATCGCCTCATGCAACACGGTCTCAGATTGAATCTATACAAAACTGAATTTTTGACGACCGGTCCTAGTGAAACAGCCACAATCACTGTCAGCGGCAGCGATCTGCCCAGAACTGACCTCTAGTCAACACTATCAGCCAATGGAGAACTGCATTATGAAATTGCTTCATGCATTAACGCAACCTGGATGAAGTGGCGTTCCACAACTGGTGTTCTTTGTGATCGACGTATCAACGAACGTCTTAAATCTAAAATTTACCGCAATGTCGTCCGTCCTGTCACCCTTTATGGTTCTGAGTGTTGGCGGACTATAAACGACAATGAACGACGTCTTGCAATAATGGAGGCGAAGATGTTGCATTGGACTAGTTTCGTGACACGTTTTGATCACATCCGAAATGAGAATATCCGCGATCGTTATGGAGTTGCACCCATCATGGAAAAATTGCGAGAGAGCCGTCTTCGATAGTATGGTCACGCAATTCGTGCTAGCGAGAATTCACTTGCCAAGATTGGTTTGAATATCGAAGTCGATCGTAAACGACCAAGAGGCAGGCCGAAACAACAGTGGCTTGATACGCTGGATGGGGATTTAAAAGCCTCGAGATTGCACCCAGATCAGGCATTCGATAGAGCCAAATGGCGAAACCGGTCATGACGAAGTTATAGTTATAATCAACATAGTGTCATTTTCTTCAAGTCTTCCCCCTGATGCCCTTAAACTGCTTAGGCGATATGTGCAAAACAGAACCTTATTAACTATTCTCTATCCGTGAAGCCGTTGGAAGTATCCTTCCTACGTAATCAAGAAAAGCGATTCAACTCGAGTCTACAAGGGACTCATGTGAAGTGTCTCTTGCCATGAAGTCTAAATAAATTCGTGTCCGAAAAGGAGCCTGTGTTTAGGCCCACATGATAGGTACTTAGTTAAATCCCTAGCACCTTAATGTTTATCTGCCACAAAATTATTTCTGACTGGATATAGTAATGAAATGAAACAAAAATCTGAAAATAGTCATGGCGGTGCCTGCACGTAGAAGCTGGGCCATAGAATGCATAGAATGTCGTTACAAACATGATGATCGGATTGAGTCACAAGCCTCGGAGAAATGCTAGGGCGTCCACCTCAGTCGACGCGGCAGGACGGGCCCCGGTCCTGTCGAGAAATGGGCAAGGGTTCTTGACGCATGGACGGCGTCAGGACGTAAGCAAGTTAGTCCGCACACAACGAACAAAACAAATACGTGTCTGCACGCTAAATGTTGGTACCCTAACTGGAAAGATGGAGAAACTCGCAAGAGCCCTTCGAGAAAGGTGCATTGACATCTGCGCTCTGCAAGAAACCCGATGGTCTGGTGCCAAAAGCTGCGACATTGAACGCGAACGCTGTAAAAATGGCTATAAACTTCTCTATTTTGGTAACCCACACACTCAATATGGTGTTGGCATTGCCATCTCAGAGGGTTTCCGTGATGCCATTAAGGAAGTCGAACGATTTGATGATCGGTTGATGAAGTTCACCATTATATCAGCTGATCGCACTATTCACTTCTTCACCGTGTATGCACCACAGACAGGTCGACCTGATGCCGAGAAAGATGCCTTCTGGCAACTTCTCGATGAAAAGACCTGTCACGTGCCTGCTGATGATTACATAATCATTGCCGGCGACCTTAATGGTCATGTGGGTGAAAAGGCAGACGGTAACAGGTGCCATGGGGGAAAGAGGTTCGGAGCGCGCAACGAAGGTGGCGAGCGTATAATCGATTTTGCGGACACCCATGACCTTGTGCTTATGAATACATGGTCCATCAAACGATTGTCTCATCTTCCCACATTTTATAGTGGGAACAATAAAACGCAAATCGACTATATTCTCATAAGACGCCAAACATTTTACCACTGTCACTGATTGCAAAGTCGTTCCCTATGAGACCATCGCACCTCAACATCGGCCGTTGATTGCCGTCCTGCAAATTAAGCAACCGATAAAGCGGCGTGAGGAACGCACTGGCCCGCCGCGCATTAAATGGTGGCGATTTGTTGAGAAGAAAGAAGAAACGGTCTCACTCATACGATTGCCAACCATTACGAATGTGGAAGAATCATGGAACCAAATGAAAGACACGATCCACAAAGCGGCCTCTGCAACCCTCGGGGTCACCAAGCCGGGTAAGCGGTACATCAACTGAGATACTTGGCTTTGGAATGATGTTGAAATGAAGGTCCGTGAAAAGAAACGCCTCTACCACAAATTTCTCGACGATAAAACGCCTGCTAATTGGCAAATTTATAAGAATGCCAACCGGGACCCGAGCGAACCATTTCAAAAATCTTTACGATAAACTGGACACTCGGAATGGCGAGAGAGATCTGTATCGACTTGCTAAAAGCCGTGATGAACGCATACAGGATATCGAACACTTCTGTTGTGTAAATGACAAGAACGGTACTTGCTTATCAACCGTCGAGCCGCAACGGATAGATGGCGAAAATACTTTGAGCAGGTTTCAACTGAAGAATTTGCTCATCCTCCACTTCCACAATCATTGCCGACATTTGGAGCAGTTCCACCAGTCAGCGCAACTGAAGTCGAGGAGGCAATAAAACAAATGAAATCGGGGAAAGCAACAGGACCTGACGACATCGCATCTGAGCTCTGGAAAACGAAGAGCTGGGACCCAACACTGTGGCTCAGTGAATTCTTTAACCGGGTTATTCAGGAAGGAAGAACACCATCTGACTGGCAAGAAAGTACCACTGTTTCAATATGGAAAAAGAAAGGTAGCCCAGCAGAATGTTCAAATTACCGTCCGATCCGGTTACTTTCCCATACCACGAAGATTTTTGAACGCATTCTTGACAACCGTATTCGCGAAATCGTTGAAATAACCGTGAATCAAGCCGGATTTGTCAAAAACTGCGGAAATACTAACGCAATACACGCTACGCGGTTACTCATGGAGAAACACCATGAGAAGCATCGCCCTCTTTACTTGCCTTTCTGGATCTAGAGAAAGCGTTTGACCGTGTATCACACGAACTCATCTGGTATGCTTTACGACAAGACGTCGTGCCAGAAGAACTCGTGCGCTGGGTTCAATTGCTCTACCACGATCCGAAAAGTAAAGTTCGAAGTATGGCGGGTGTATCAAAACCGCTTCGTGTCTCTGTTGGTGTTCATCAAGGACCACTCCTCTTTGTCCTTGTTATGGACACCGTCACACGAGATATCCAACGTCCAGCGCCCTACACACTGCTTTATGCAGATGATGTTTTCCTAGCATCTGATAGCAAAAATGATCTCGAGCAACTTGTCCAAAAATGGAATGATCGCCTCATGTAACACGGTCTCAGATTGAATTTAAACAAAACTGAATTTTTGACGACCGATCCCCATGAAGCAGGCACAATCACTGTCAGCGGCCGTGATCTGCCCAGAACTGAGCGATTTAAATACCTCGGGTCAACGTTATCAGCCAATGGAGAAGTGCGTTATGACATTGCTTCACGCATTAACGCAACCTGGATGAAGTGGCGTTCCACAACTGGTGTCCTTTGTGATCGACGTATCAACGAACGTCTCAAATCTAAAATTTACCGCAATGTCGTCCGTCCAGCCGCTCTCTATGGTTCTGAGTGTTGGCCGACCATAAAAGACAATGAACGGCGTCTCGCAGTAATGGAGACGAAGATGCTACGTTGGACTAGTGGCGTCACACGTTTAGATCACATCCGAAATGAGGATATCCGCGATCGTTATGGGGTTGTACCGATCGTGGAAAAGTTGCGAGAAAGGCGTCTTCGATGGTATGGTCACGCAATTCGTGCAAACGAGAATTCACTTGCCAAGATTGGTCTGAACATCGAAGTCGATGGTAAACGACCAAAAGGCAGACCTAAGCAACGGTGGCTTGATACGCTGGATGGGGATTTGAAAGCCCCGAGATTGCACCTAGATCAGGCATTCGATAGAGCCAAATGGCGAAGCCGATCACGACGAGCCGACCCCGCTTGTGAACGGGACAAAGGCTGAAGAAAAAGAAAAAGAAGAAAGAAGATAAGAACATGCTTTTTGGCTCTAGAAGGTTTATCACTTGCATCTTCATACTGATTTTAATCTATACCCAAATTTATAATGGTTCTGACCGAAGCATCTTCACTACTTCTAATATTGTGTTTGTAAAAAAAAATTAGAAAATAACAAAATTCACTTACCCCGTAATTTCATGGTCCACGGTATATGTATATTAAGGAGCTGAAAAAATAAAAAAACTCACTTAAATATGAATTCGTAATTTATCAAAATCATGATTTCAGAGGGTTTTCACTAATTGTAATAGGGGAAAAAAGTCGGGAAACCGGAAGCTGGACGCTTTAAGTATGAAAGGTTATATTTCTTTTTCAAAGACATCTGAGTGTGAATTTGTCCCACTAGTACATAACACGTAATATACGCATATATTATATGAGAATATCTACTTTCTAAAGAAAGTGACAGCTTTGACCTATTGTAACTTTGTAAGTAATAGTGCGATTTCCACCAAACTTAGTGAGATCAAGCTCTATATTATAGCCTACATTGTTGCAATTTCGGAGTGCTATAATGAACTTCTGCAACCAATTACTAAAAAATATAGTGATATACATATATACGGTATGGAAGGTATTTCGGAGCCTAGGCACCATATAGTGGCAGCCTCTTGATTTTTTCAGATTTGTCGATTTCTGAGAGAGGCTCCGTTAAATAAATGATCACTTTAGACTCCCCGAACTCCCTGCCTTTCCAACAAATGTCAAAACTAAAACCAACTTCAGAAAGTACTACCCGAGACCTTTCATTTGATACCCCACATGACTATATTTGGTGAAAAAAAAATTTACACTCTTGCATGTATGGGGACCACTTTTGCATTTATGGAGACCTCACCCCCCTCCCATAAATTCGACGTGAAAGGATGTAACTCACTGTATGCGTGAGCGCCCACCAAATTCGGTGTCAAATTTTTTCTAGCCGACTGCATTGAGGGTCTTTGGAGAGTGTGATAATTACAATCCCGGGTTGCAGTGCGGAAAAACACATATGAGTGTTAATAAACAAACCCCAGTTTAGAACCATTTGCGAGTCGGAAAGCCCTGAGTTCAATCTGCATCCAAAGCAAGAACGTGTTGGAATCAACTGTAAATTTGTTTTTAAATCATTTCACTGCAAACAGTTGAGGAAGCCTAGAATTTCGGGGGGCTTCCTACTAGCAGCACGGCTAGTGGGGAGTCGCCTTTGATGGTTTTTAGCCTTAATGACCCTTTTAGACGGAGCGCTAAACAGAGAAACAGATGTCAGATCAAAGGAGCAGCAGCGGTGGAGTCAATTCTTTAAATGAGGCTGACACGATCACACAGCTGGGATCAATGATCCAAAATCTGATGGAGTACGTTGGTCAGCGAAATAACGTCCACCATGCTATCCAAGATCAGGTGCGTTCTATTAGGGCAACGTACTTTAAGGCTAAAGAGGACGTAAAAGTACGCGAAGAAGGTATACTGCCAAACAGCCAACGAAAAGTGATGGTTGCCGTAGCAACACAAACTAAACTGAAAACATCTCTTCCCAAGAGGCTCTCTGACAAAGAAGGTATCCAAGGTGAAAGGGACATCTCAGCAATGCGCAATAAGCGACAAAGAGATCCCAACGAAGAGATACAATCGCCCCAACGGACAGCAAAACGCAAAAAGGAGAAACCAATGCCGGCGCAACCTAGGAAGACAGGAGACGGAAGCTTATCGGCCCACCCGGAAAAGGCCACTAACCGCACCGAAAGACTTTACTTCGACTAAAGTAGAAAGTAAGAAACGGTTGCAAAGGAGGGCCAGGCCGGACGCGCTGATCATAACAAAAACCAGCGAGCAACGTCCGCGGAGATTTTACGTAAAGTAAAAGCAGATACCTCCCTGACTGAACTGAGTGGTAATGTTACGCGTATCAAACGTACGCGGAAAGTTGATATGCTGCTGGAGCTTAAAGCGGGTGAAGGGATAGGCGAAAACTTACGGACAAAAAACCGAAGTGTTACTAGACGAAGCTGCGACCATCAAAATGAACAGAGATTCGGTGGTGATAGAATGTAAAGACTTGGATGAAGTCGCTACGAAGTCAGAGATCTGTGAAGCCTTGCAATCTCAATTAGGACTGCAATCAGTGAGCGACGGAGCGTACGGTGATACACAGATAGCGTCGATAAGTCTTCCCGTCGAAGCAGCAAAAAAGGCGATAGCAGCAGGACAAGTTCGTATTGGATGGGTAGTTTGCCGGATACGAGAGCAAAGCCAAATGAATAAATGTTTTAAGTGCTGGCAGCTACTAGCTCACAAGACAGATCTAGTCTGTGCGGCAAGTGCGAAGAACAAGGCCATTTTGCGAAGGATTGCGAGGGAAAGCCCAAATGCGTGTTCTCTGTCGAAACCAAAAATAGCGACAGCGCCCACATTACAGGAAGCAGTAAATGCCCAGTGTTCAGAAAGGCGTTCATAAATAAGTACAAGTGAAGTTTATGCAACTAAATTTGAATCACTGTCGAGCGGCCCAAGACCTGCTCTCCCAGAGCGTGTTCCAAAAAATAATGTCGACATAGCTATTGAATGCGAACAATATGAAAATCTGCATAGCGGAGTATGGGTAGCTGACAAAAACAGCAAAGTCGCGATATGCCAAGATAGGAGGTATATACATCTATAGTTGTTAGGCAGCCCCGAGCCTCACACTGGAGGAATTCACTTTGTTGCTTGAGAAGCTATCCTTTGATGCCAGGCGCTACAATTCCAAAATAATTGCCAGCGATTTCAACAGAAGAAGAATGGGGAAGCAGAAAAACAAATGCAAGGGGGCAAATACTGCTAGAGACATTCTTACGTTTAAATGTAGTACTTGCGAACTCTGGGGGAGCCAACACATACCGGAGGGGAGAATTACAATCGGTAGTAGACCTCACTTTCGCCAGTGACACCCTTATCAAAGACTTGCAGTGGCATGTCAGCGAAGAGTACACACACAGCGATCATCAGGCTATTGTCTTCCAAACCCCGCGTAGGAATTATATGAAGCCACCGAAAAGAATAACGATGAGCTGGGTAACTAACAAATTCGATGAAAGAGGTACTTCAGGATGACACATTATTATCGGGAAGCGCACAAGAAAAAGCTTTACAGGTCGCGGAAAAATTGCAGCGGGAATGCGGTGCCTCTATACCACGGCGTAGCGCTTTCAGAAATTGGGGAATGTCGGGAAAACTGCCTCAGAGCTAGGAGATGCTTCCAGCGCAGAAGAAATCAACCTGAATTCGCTGAGCTGCACATGCAATACAATAACGCGAGGAAAAAATTGCAAGAGCAAATCCGAACATTTCAAGCGAATGTGTACTGAAGCTGATTCTGATCCATGGGGTGGCGCCTACAGGTTTGTAATGTCATCACTTAAAGGCAAGCGCTCCCCACCAATTACCTGTCCTAAATTACTACAAAACATAGTGGACACTCTCTTCCCAGAGGATGTGAACTACACAAATATGCCTAAAGTCCATGTAAATCCCGATGAAATTCCTGTAGTTGTAGAAGAGGAAATTTTTGATACACCAAGAAAACCTGCTGAAAATAGGACCCCAGGGCTAGATGGCATCCCGAATATCGCGCTGAAAGTGACAACCAGAACAGCACCAGGTATGTTTGCCAAAGTTTTTACGGCATGGATTAGAGAAGGAGAATTCCCCGAGCAATGGAAGCTGCAAAAGTTGATACTTATTCCGAAGCCAGGTAAACCATTGGGAGACCCCTCCTCATATCGACCGATAGTTTGGTCAATACCATTAGTAAACTATTTGGCCGAGTATTATACAACAGGTTGCTCGCTGTTGCGGAAAAGGAAGGAAGCCTATCCGACAAGCAACCGTCAACCGTCGATGCAATCAACATGGTGACTGGCCTGGCTCGCGCTGCAATACAAGATGACAAATGCTGCACAGTGGTGACACTCGATGTAAAAAATGCATTCAACACTGCAAAGTGGACGAAAATCGTAGAGGCTCTAACCAAACTACAGGTTCCGAAGTATATTGTACGCAGCATTGTTGCATTTCTTTTTGGAAGAAGATTATATTGCGAATCGGACGATGGATAGAAATTATTCCCAATGACGTGCGGCGTACCACAGGGGTCTGTCTTACGTCCCTTACTGTAGCTAATTATGTGCAATGGAGTGCTGACGCTCCGCCTTCCTAACGGCGTGACAACCATTGGCTTTGCGGACGATATCGGGGTAACAGTAGTTGCAAAACGCTTAGACAAGATCGAAATCTACGCAAATGAAGCGATATGGGAGATTAATTCCTTGCTGAACATAAAACGGAACTAGCGCTAATCTGCAAAAGAAGGAAAGACACGACCGTGAAAATAAAAGTTGGTGAGAAAACAATTTAATCCCAAGAGTCACTTAAATATTTGGGAGTAATGATTGACAAAAGGCTCAACTTTAAAAACATACTGAGTGCGCTGCAACTAAAGCGTCTTCGATCGCTGTAACGATCTCGAGGATAACGAACATTGGTGGACCAAGACAAAGTCGACGTCGATTTATTTCAAGGGTAGTTAGTTCCGTGCTATTTTACGCAGCTCCAGTGTGGACAACCGTTCTGGAAAACAAATCAAACTGCGGAAAACTAGGAATGACGTATCGACTAAGTGCACCCCGGGCACAGTAGATCTACTATAGGCAGTACCCACACTAAAATGACCCCACTTGCGAATAGGCTTACAGAAGCTTATCTGTCACATCAGAGACGCTAAACAAGGAAAAGTCATAATCTTCGTCAAATCGTATTGGAAAGAGAGAGATCGGTGAGCTTTTGCTATTCTGGTACTACGGCGTGCTCACCCATATAGCAAAAAGTTGTTTCACGTATTCACTTATACATAAGCAAAAACTTGCCGATCTCACCAATACAATGGCAAGTCCGGGCGGTATGTCAAACACAGCTGATCGGATTTTCGTTACATCTCGCTCATGCTCAAGGGCAAAACATTTTGAAATCGTGCGTACTCGCACTGATTTCCCCCCTTGAGGGGCAAGGGGGAATTTGGTAGCTGTCTAGTATTTAACTGTGCCCCGGGTATGCAGTGCTTATAGAACAACATCAGGAGAAGCAGCATATGTGCTGGCAGGGACAATCCCCATAGACATCTTGGCGGATGAAGGTCGGCGTCTCTTCGACAAAATGTATACAAACGGGGAGTCTATTGTGCTTCGACGGCAACTAGCACGGCGGGAATCCACAGCAGAATGGCAAAAGAGATGGAACGAGGCACAAACTGACCGTTGGACCTACTGCATCGTTCCACACATTCGAAGATGGATTCAAAGGAGCCACGGGAAACTAAGCTACGAGCTAACACAGTTTTTAAGTGGATATGGAGGTTATCGGGCTTATCTACATCGATTTGGACACAACAAGTCACGGAAGATGCGGTAACGTGGCTGAGAATGCGGAGTATGTTGTATTTGAGTGCCCAAGGCTTACAATACAACACACAAGGCTGGAGGTGATCACAGACAGGCGCTTAACACCTGAAAATATAGTGGAGTTTATGTTGGAATCAACGGAGGCTTGGAACCAAGTGGTAATTGAGCTGAAAATGATTCATCAACAGCTAAGGCACGACGAACTGCGAAGAAAGCAAGAAATGGAGCGAACAACAATGAGCCGCAGTTAAGAACTGATCTAGCCCCGCGATGCAATGCTTATAGCAGTCCCGTGGGGAGAGTGGAGGAAGAAGGAGGTGGTTTTGCTGAGTAGAAGTAGTAGAATGTTTTGAATCGTTCCACCTTTCAACGATGAAGAAAAATAAAAAGATAGACTGACACCCGAAAATATAATGGAACTTATGGTAAAAGCAAAGGGGGTCAATATTAACATGAGCGCAGAATAAATTCTGATCCAACCCCGCGACGTAACCAAATGGGAGTCCCGCGAGGAGAGTGGAAGGAGGTGGTTTTAGTAGGTAAGAGTCCCACATAAGCGTGTGGCAGGAGCCCGCGGTAGCTTTTGAAGCTTTCCACCTTCCATCGGCAAAACAAAGACAGAGAGACAGACGGTAAACCGATTCTCTAAGGTTTTGTTTTATGTAAAATATTAAAAACCGGAAGGTAAAGAACGCAGCAAGTAACGACTTATGTATATTAAAATACGAATGAAAGTCTTTCTGTTAAGCCGAAAGGGTATAATCGAAATCTGAGGTACATTTAAAAGTAAAAATATAAGTTATAAACTCGAAACATACTTACCAAGAAATTAAATCCCAAGGATCTCTTCCTGTTGAATTATATGAACACTCACAAATCACACGCGGCGCAGTTAACAAACACCGAACGAACGAAAGCCGCGAATACCACTACGAATACATTCCGCGTAAGGACCGCGAAAACTTTCCGCGACGGCGAACGTGCAGGTATACGTATCCGAGATTTTTTAATGCATGAACGCTAATTAAAGACGAAACTTTCCCCATCTTTTTACCACACAAAGTAGTATACTCCTCAATCCTTGCCACCAAAGAGATTGTTGAGGCTTTGGTTAAATTTCATGCCAAAGAAATCAGGGGCTCTAGGCACGTGGCGTTACCAAAACGTTTTTCCTAAAATAAGATAAAAGAAAAACTCGTTATGCAAATAGAAAGAAACTTCTGATGTGAAAAATAGATTTTGATTTCAAAAATGGTATAAAAAGTAGTAAACAAGTCGGCAACAGGAAACTCGTTGTTTGAGGTATGAAAGGTATTGTATATTTCATATGATGCATGACCGATCTATTTTGACAGATACAAATCTAAGCCTTCAGCATCAGAGCCAAGAAAGCGAGGAGCAACGGAAATCAGGAGAAGGGAGAAATGATCCCAATAAACCTACACCCGAGTCCAAGAAAGGGAAAATCTCGGAGCTGAGCGGAATACAGGCAGGAGCCAGGAGACGGCCGTTAGCTATGCTAATGCAGTAAAGAGGATTCGACTGGCCATACCGCCGAAAGTATTTTCGGAGCAAATACTTACTCGTGAGCAGCAGGAAATAATTGAGGACCTCATCGTCATGAATATTTGCGAGGGATATAATAAGGAGCACCGGTTCACTTTCGATCAGGCCTTATACTTATACCTTAACTGTCAAGATGAAAAGAAACGGAACTACTGACATGTTCCAGATGGTGACGGTCTACCTTCCCAAAGCCGCAACGATCGAGACGGGCAAGCTTCTACATCACCTCAGCATTCAAAACATGGATCTCCACGCGCGGTTATGGAGCGTTTTTAGAAACAAGGAGGAGGGCAAAGGCAAACTACCGATCCCAGGAGGCAAATAAACATCGTAACTGCCTCATAAATTACAGATTTGGTAGCATATCTGTACATGTACACAGGGACAAACCAAGGAAGGTTATTTCGGAAGACACATCCGGTGGTAAGCCTGCCGAAGTTCCCGAAGGAATCACGGAAGCCACCGAGGCTGAAAGGGCTGTATGAGGAGAAGCTGGACGACCTTAACCTAAGCCTTCTAGAACTCAAGTCGGAGAGTGAAACGCAAAGAAGTGCAATGTCGTAGGGGGAGGGTAACGCCTTGACATTGGAGAATAGCTCCAAAGACGTTACTACTTTCTCTCGATTGCGATGCCAACACGTACCATGAGGGTATGGGCAAACATAACTATCGGGAACACTCTGATGAGGGGCTTGGTCATGAATTGGAGGGCGTCGGATGAGCCTTCTCTATCGGACCACAGACGTTGTAGGCAACTCCCAAGAAAAAAGAATGATAAGAAATCCCAGGAGAACAGGCTAGGACTTCTACACAAGGACCTGAGTGACAATACGAATCATCTACAGGTTGGCAGTGATATCAGGAGCGAAATAGAGCTAGAAACAGTGGTAGAAGTCCGGCTAAGACAGTCAAGTCATCAAATAACGTACCCTGATGGAGCAGAAACCTTGCAAGGATGAGAAACGAGGTGCGAAAACTCTTCAACCTAACGAAAAAAACCGGGGACTGGCAGACGTTAAACAAGGCGCTGATGGCGTATACCAACATCATGGAAGCAAAACAAAAGAGCTGTAGGGAATACTATGAAGAAAAAACAAACTACAGAAGCATCCAGGCTGTATAAAGCTATAGCCAAAGCCAAGGCAATATCTTCTATCTGCCTGAATAAGGAAGGTGAGAATTAGGGAGACAAGATACGTTTGTTTCTCAGAACTCATTTCCCGGGGTCGTACCCACGGCGGCAGACAATTGCATTCTGCCTGACACCCAAGCAACGGGCAGAAGAGAGAGAAGGTCCATTTGAAACTAGTGGAAGAGGTACGCTCGGAAGCTGGAGGAAGATGAGCAATGGGAACCTTTAAATCACTAAAATCAATCGGAGCAGATGGCATTTTCCCAGTATTAGCTCCAGAGAAGCCCAGAAATCATATTAGGAGCTCTCTTAAGAGTGGTAAGGCGCATTATAGCCTTGGGATATATACCAACGGCATGGAGCCGGGCCCGATAAGGGCTGGGGACTTTCACCAAAGCGGATACATTCGACGTATACATCCATAATAAAACCCGTTTTGATGTATACATGCATCGTCTGGTGGCCGAGAAGAATTCGCGCAGTAGACTGGAGAAATTTGAACTCTTGCCGGCAGACGAAAATCCTTGTGAAAAAACCAGGGGCTGCCAGAGCGGCATTTTTGTTGTCCCTTAAGAAGTGGGACATGAAAACCCTAGTGGGGGCTTTAACGGGACACTGCTCCTTAAACTACCATATGGAAAAGATTGGGGTAGTGATTCCTGCTGGGTGCGTGTGGGGAGGAGGAGGAGACGGCCGGATCGGTGGGCGAACGTGTTGAAGGCTCTACTGACCGCTAACAGTGTGCCTGTAAAGGACGTCAACGATCGACTTTTCATCCATCATGATAAACCACTGAAGAGGTGGAAAGAACACTTCACCACGGTTCTTAACTGTATTACATCCGGTAAGGCTCTTCCTTGTGGATAAAATGGCTAGTCACTGTTACATGCGAACACGGACTATTCCTCCAAGCAGAGGAGAAATCATTTCGGCCATCAATTCATTCAAACTAAGTAAAGCCACTAGGTTTGATGCAGTTACTGCAGATCTGCTGCTTCCTCTCGTACGGAAATCTTCGGAATTCAACGCCTTTCCCAGACAGTAGAAGAAGGGGATGATCGTCAAGATCCCAAAAAGGGGGACCCGTTTTGAGTGTGACAATTCGAGGAGAATTCGCGTGCTCTATGTCGTCAAAAGAGACAATAGCTACAATAATCCTGAAACGCATTAAAGAATATCTAGAAAGCTTGATCGACAGAGAGGAGGCTGGTTTTCGCTCTGGATTCCTGCATTGACTTCCTTAACATCCTACTGATCATTTTGTAACAGTGCGTGGAATTTACATCTTCGCACCTGTTCCCCATCGATTTCAAAAAAGCTTTCGATAGCGGGAACAGGGAGTGTATCGGGAGTGCATTACACAGGAGGGGCTCTCCAATGAAACTAATAGCTACTATCAGAGCGCCATATGAAGCGTACAATGTCACGTGCTGAGGTAAAATTATGGTGGTCCAAAGCGGAGCCCGCAAGGGTTCCATCCTACCACCGATATTATTTTTTTATGTTATCGATGACGTCCTTCATGATGCCTTGTACGGAGAACGTGGAGGAGTTCAATAGACAATGACATCTTTTCTAAAACACCTCGGCTACGTTAATGATATCTGTTTGCTCTCTCACCGGGTCAGGAACCTTGGCTCAATTGCTCCGAATTTGAAGACGAATCCAAAGTTCTCAGTCTGACAGGACAACGTATTCTCCTTATCTGTCTTAATGGGCAGAGCATCGAAACAATCAATCAGTTTATATATCTAGAAAAGGTGGTTTCTGCCGACGGTAGCACCAAACTAGATGTTGCCCAACACCTTAACAACGCGACGCCCGCTTTCGCTATGCCAGCCAGTGGAATCCACTCTCTCAAAATGGCTGACAAGGGGGTTGCCCCAGGGGTACTTAGAGTAGAGGATGAGTGCGAAAGTCTCGGAAGTCGTGGCGAAAGCTGAAGCGCATTTCAGGTTACAGTGTTTCGCGCGTTATACCCCATCAAGGGGTGTAGTGTACATAAAGTCATCCTTGTGGGCAGTGTCCGAGATCAAAGACGGAAACACCACGATCAAATGGGACATCCCGCCAGCTACCGCGAAAAGACATGTGTAGCAACAGGTGTAACACTGAAGAAGGGAATGGTACCAGGAATATCAGTATATGCTATTTCGGGAACCACTTATTCCCTTCTTCAGTGTTACACCTATTGCTTCACATGTCTTAATGCTGTAAGTCCAGGTAAAATACAAGTACTTCATTTTCGGAAGTGACTTGATTCAAGGCATACTTCCTGGAACGATACGGCAGTCCACCTGAATGACAAAACCGTGTTTAAGCATATCCCCAACCTTTCACACCAACTTCATTTGAGATGGTCTTGCCGGATTCACCAACAAGACAATCCATGACTGCTTCCTGCTGTCTGATGTCGGGTAAAATCATGTAAGATGATATCAAGTATGGCCGACTACTTCGCAGTTGAACTTAAACTGTCCTTATCTTACCAGCTGCAAAAGCGAGCAATAAGCTGGGAAAGATTTAAATCGGAATTGTGAACGCCACCAGCTTATAGGACAGACACATGGAACTAACAATTCCTACTGTTTTCTATTCTCCCATACCATTGCTGATTTGAAACCTCCCAAGACAGGAGGACGGGAGTGCTAGCCTGAAGAAATCTGCCAAACGGATTCAGGCTAGTTCTCTAATGTTAAAAAAAACTCAATAATCAACGTGGACTGAGACGCAGTCCTTACAAGGTTGAGAACACAAAAGAATGGTATTAACCAGTGGATCTGTACTACAGTAAAACCCATCCGTCTCAAAGCCGTATGCAGCGGAGATTCAATCACAATTGAACTCAGATGTCCCAACTAACTTTAAACTCGAAGTCGTACTCATCCTTGTGGCACGAATAATCGCTAATAATTACTACTAATCCAGAATTATTAATGAAAAGCGTACTCACCGGTGAACGAAACTCAATGAGTCGACAAATCCTCCATGATTCCCAGAACACGCATGCCGTCGCAGAACATTACAACACCCGACGAATGTTAAAGTCACACACGTAGGAAATAAAGGGACGTCGCCATTTTGACATGAAAAAACAAGCCAAAATTGGAGAGGAGCTGCGAAAAGACACAAAGAAATGATTAAAAAATTAAAAAAGCCACGATTAGGTTACACTGGATTAAATATAGTCGACATTCACTCACCTCGAACTAAGCGCAACTTGTGCCTACAAAAGCACGATTGATCCTGTCCATTCGAATACCGGGACCTACTCCTATTACATAACGGGCTCTTCCATTTCCTGCGACCCCGAACTACAATCCGAACTACAATCCTCGATATTATCCTGCGATAGCTTCCTTTCGCCGTAGTATTAGCAAATGGTGATAACCGCAAGATTCATCGAAGGCCTCTCTCCATTGACCCAGGAAACGACTCCATTTTCCAAAAGATGTCCGAATACTTGAAGACCCTAATGAATGCCGCAACTTCTCGGGAAAATTTGTCCAGAGTTGACCGGTCCTTTGGCCGGAAAATATGGTAAACTGAGGAAACAGTCGACAACGCGCAAGATTAGATAATTTTGATTTTTATTCGGCATGTGGATATTCAATTAAGTAACAAAGCTGAAAGTACCGATACCGCGATCTAAACACGTTCTAATGCTACCCCGAAATAACCATCTGGTTCGAAAGAGCTCCCGGCGATCACTGAAGTGATCTACCAGCTTTCCGCGCAGCCATGCAACACTCTACTACCGGTTTTAGTGATGCCGGTAAGCTAAGCGCGCCTGCCTCAACACGTCTCCTTGCTTAGTTATGAAGATTGCTCAGAATACTGCAAAGGGCTCAGATCACGAATATGCCTGCACCAAGGGTGACTATGATAATTTGATGACGCCGCGGTTCAACTTCCTTGTTCCTATCCTACTCGCCAACCTACTAACGGAGCTATGTTAAGGGTCAGCTCCTCAATGATGTGGACAGGATGTCCTGGCTAAAACACAATCATCAAGATCTCCCTGAATACAAACGGAATAAATATCAATCCAATTTTGCGGCCATTTAATTTCAATTACTCCAAAGGGAGACTCCTGCAGATGATTCATTTTAACACTTATCATCCATTTAATCATCAAATTTTTATACAAACATCCCGGCCAAGCTGATAACCATAACATAATTGCATTTCATATGATGCATGATGGACCTATTTCGGCATGACTAGCAGATTATAGTGTATATGAATTTAATACGTTAGACCCCCTTTTAACATGGTACTGAACTCGTTTGACTCCCTTACACAATATGCGTGTGTGCTCATCCCGAAAATCGTCAAAAAGATACCCAACTTTCCGTTATATCTCATCTTCTTTATATAGCACATTGTCTTAGCAGTACGTAGGGCTGAAGCAGCCGACTACAGGATAGACTGATCCAAAATGCAGCCTTCTGGGAGCCAACCTATCTCTCTCGTGGTTGACGTGAAGCTCTTCAGAAGTCAAGCCTATTATCTACAAATACCATTAGTGGGTGGTGACCTACATAGGCTAAGGAGTAAAAAAACCTCCCCCATGTGGTGGGGGATACCCGATCGCCTCAGTGAGTAAACCTGACCATACCGTGCTAGGGGGCTATGTCACGGCGGACCTCTTAACCCCGTCAGACGTCACCACATCAGACGTCAGAAAGGAGGCAGGTCTCAGTGGCGCAGATGTCAAATAGCTTCTGCGCTATCTAAAGCGGGGCCCGAAATCTGAAGAGACCTTGAAAAAGGCTCAGTACAGATCTAAGCCTTCAGCATCAGAGCCAGGAAAGCGAGAATTAGCGGAAATCAGCGCAAGAGACAGAAATGCTCCCAATAAACCTACACCCGAGCCCAACAAAGGGGAAGTCTCGTGGCGGTGAGGGGTGCAGGCAGGAGCCAGGAAATGGCTGTTGGCTATGCTAATGCAATAAAGAAGATTCGACTGGTCATACTGCCGAAAGTATTCCCGGAGCAAATACTCGCTCGTGAACAGCAGGAAATAAAGGAGGACTTCATCGTCATGAAGATGTGTGAGGGACATAATAAGGAGCACGGATTCATCGGCATACGCCTTCGATCAAGACACGGAGGAATTCCTTAGGACTATAGTATCTTAACTGTCAGGATCAAAACAAACTAAACTGCCGGCATGTTCTGGAGATGATATACCAGGGGCACAGATGGTGACGGTCCACCTTCCCAAAGCCGCAACGATTGAAACGGGCAAGCTTCTAACGCCTTCTCATCATTCAAAAAATGAATCTCCACGTGCGACGTCCAAACTACTAACGATCGGAGTAAATGACCGATCCCTGGAAGCAATTGAACATCGTAACTGCCTCATCAATTACAGATTTGGTAGCATACCTGTACACGTACACAGGGACAAACTAAGGAAGGATAATTCGGAGGACACATCCGGTGGTAAGCCGGAATTAGTCGTTAGATTGACGAAATTCTGCGAGAGAAAGGAACTTTACCAGGATGAGAAACCGAGGACTGGCAGAGATACAAAAAGGCATTGACGGCGTATAACAAAGCGATCAGGGAAGCAAAACGAAACAGCTTCAGGGAATTCTGTTAAGGAATAATACAAGCTACAGAAGCATCTAGGCTGTATAAAGCTAAAGCCATATCTTCTGTCTGTCTGACACCCAAGCCACGGACAGAAGGAAAATAAGGTGTATATGAAATTAGCGAAAGAGGTATGATCGGGAGGGAGTAAAATTGGTAGTGGGAACCTCTGAACAACTGTAATCAATCGAAGCAGATGGCATTTTCCCAACACTATTCCAGAGAAGCCTAGAAATCATCTTAGGATCTCTCCTAAGAGTGGTAAGGGGCAGTGATGCCAGGGCTCTTGAATGGGGCATGCCTTAGTCAGACTCCAAAGGAAAACGGATTCTGGAAATGGCGCGAGATCCGGGCTCAAAGTTTTAAACACCGGATCCGCGCCAACGTTTCGGCGCCCGGGTTGTGAAGGGAAACATTCCTGACATCACTCTTGCGTCGGAATCTCTGGCATCATCGGTGAATGGTTGGTGATGCCTAGAAGACTTCTCGGCAAGTGATCATCAGTACATTGCACTCGAAGTGGTTGACGCTACTGGTCGGCGAGTACCAACACGACACTCCCCCTGCGTGTCGAATGTTGCGAGGGTGAACATCAGGAAGTTCGTCGAAGCTCTTGAAGCAGGTAGGGCCGCGCTGGGCGACACTCCGAGGAGTGGTAGTGCTGCAGCTGACCCCGTCGTAAATTCAGTGATGAACCTGATAACGACGGCGTGTGAGGCTTTCATGCCCGGAGAGGCCCCAGGCGCGATAAACCTTCTATGCACTGGTGGATGGCAGAAATTGCCGACCTACGGAAGGAGTGTCATAAGCTCCGCCGTTTGGCACAAGGTTTGCACGCCAACGAGGAGGCATGCGCCTTAAAGGCACAATATAGATCAGCAAAAAGAAGACTCCGCAGCGCTATAAATAAAAGCAGAGCTCGCGGCTGGCAGAATCTTGTTAACGAGGTGAATGAGGACCCGTGGGGACTTGGCTATAAGCTTGGCACCAGGACAATCGGTGCTCTGCGAAACCCTGCATACTGAGCACCGACCAGATGGACCGCATTGTGCGGGCATTGTTCCCCAGACACCCTGTACGGGTTGATGTAAATAGCGCGGAAAGCGTCGTGGATTGCCCCCTTTTCACAATGTGAGAGCTCGAAGAAGCGGTTCTCACTATGAAAAACAGGAAGGCGCCAGGTCCGGATGGCATCCCGACGGAAGTTTACAAACTGGTGTTCCGCCAACGGCCAGAATTGTTGCTTGAAGTGTTCAACGCCTGCTTGAAGGAGGGCATTTTTCCTTGTCCCTGTAAAGTGGTGCTCAGAGGTGGCGGTGAAGAAGACGGGGCGGCAACACTGTCGGCCAAACCAAAACTAAGTGGCCGAGAAGAACCTCCACAGTGGTGGCACCGGGAGACGCTTTACTCACTTTGGTTTGCCGGCCGTAATGCAGTAGGCGAATGCTCCAAAGGCCTAATTAGGGCGATCAGACCCGAGTCTGTACGGGGACTCAGTGGCAAATTGGTCACGGAACCTTACCAGGGGTATACTGGTACCATGGGAACCGGGAAAGCCTCTGAACTCTCATACTTCGGGTGAACTCCCGTTGTATGTGAGTACAGGTCGGTTATTTGCGGTTGGCCCCCCCTAGTGGGAGTTTCATGGTGGTTGCGGTTGTGCTCAAGCGAGAAGAGACCTTCGGGCCTCGGCGTGGTGTTGCGTTTCAACACGGGTGCCGTACTCCTTAGTTCGGTAGAGATTTAGGTAATTCTTGCATCCACCAGTATGAATTAGCATTCAGCCATGCACTTGGTATAGACTGGTACCGTTGTTGCTTGTCTCAGCGGGGCTCTGATTGTGGTCACAAAATCAATCCGTGTCTGAAGAGGACCGTAGGATTAAGTCTCCACGACAGGTACCTACGTTAAACACCATGGGCTTAACTGTCAGCGCAGCTGGCACTAAGAGGTGGCGGCGAGGAAAATGGGATGGTAATCCTGTCGGCCGAACATAAAACCAAGTAGCCGAAGAGATTCTCGTAAGGGTGGCACCGGGAGACCCTGTATCACATTGGTTTGCCGGCCATGATGCAATATGCAAGTGTTTCAAACGCGGTCAGATCAAAGTCGGTGCAGGGACTCATCTGAAGTGGCAATAGGTCACGGAACTTTTCCGGTGGTATACTGGTACCAAGGGAACCAGGACAGCTACTGAATTGGCGTACTTCAGGACGATTCTTGTTGTATATGCGCTCAGATCTGTTGTTGAGGTGGGCCCTATTGGGAGCTTCATGTTGGTGGTGTTTACGTTGAAACGAACAGAGACCTTCGGGCCTCGACTTGGTGTTGCATTTCAACACGGGAGCCGTTCTCCTTAGTTCGGTGGAGATTTAGGTAAATCTGCGTCTACCAATATGAATGCTGAGCCATACACTCTGTTTAGACTGGTACAGTTGTAGCTTGTCGCAGCGGAGCTCTGATTATGGTCACAAAATCAATCCGTGTCGTCCCTGAGACAGGTACCCACGTACCACCATAGAGACGTAGCTGACAGCGCAAATGAAGTCGAGGAAGGAATAAAACGAATAAAATCGGGGAAAGCAACAGGACCTGACGGCATCGCATCTGAGCTCTGGAAAGCGAAGACCTGGGACCCAACACTGTGGATCAGTGAATTATTTAACTGGGTTATTCAGGAAGGAAGAACACCACCTGACATGCAAGAAAGAATCACAGTTCCAATGTAGAAAAAGAAAGGTAGTCCAGCAGAATGTTCAAATTATAGTCCGATCCGGTTACTTTCTCATACCGTGAAGATTTTTAAACGCATGACACTTGACAACTGTATTCGCGAAATCGTTGAAATAACCATGAATCAAGACGGATTTGTCAAGAACTGCGGAATTACTAAAGCAATACATGTAAGTCCTGTCACTCTCTTTGGTTCTGAGGGTTGACCGACTATAAAAGACAATCATCGGCGCCATGCAGTAATGGGGGTAAAGATGTTACGTTGGCGTCGCACATTTTGATCACATCCAAAATGAGGATATCCGCGATCGACATGGAATTGCGCCGATCGGAGAAACTGCGGGAGAGTCGTCTGCAGCGCCAACGAAAATTCACTTGTCAAAATTGGTCTGAACATCAAAGTCGTTGGTAAGCGACCAAAAAGCCGGCGGAAACAACGGTGGCTTGATACCCTCGATGGGGATTTAAAAGCCTCGAGATTGCTCCCACATGAGGCATTTGATAGAGGAAAATGGCGAAATCAATCACGACGAACCGACCCCGCTTTTGAACGGGGCAAAGGTTGAAGATAAAGAAAAAGATTTAGTTTGGAAAAGATCAGTAGCGATGATCCGAGTTGACTTTTTCAACAACGAGGGCGTAGCTATCCCAAAACCGATTAAAATAGCAAATTTTGAACGTTTTGAAGTCACTATCGACTACAAGAAATTCCAAGGAAGGATTCAGATGGCTTTCTTCAGTCCTTTCGCAGGTTTTTTGAATTTGCGGGCGTTTCTAAAATCAGGCCTTACTGAGGTATCATCCAACCCTAAGGTTATAAGATTTGTTCGGCCATATCAGAAAGAAAGAACTGTTTTTTTTTTTTACGAATTTTTTACGAATGCGAAGTCCTAAGTCCGCATCCACTTGACGTCGAGCCGGACCAAATCGAGAGCAACTTGCTCCCACTCTTTATGATCCACTATGGTTTCGTATCAGGGCACAGGCAACTCATCAGACGCTGCCTCACCTCTGAGGCAGCTAATCATCGAGATTGAGCTAATCATACAACCTTCAGGAAAACTTTCTAAGAATTTGTGTACCAGTTCCAATCTTCAGATGATTCAGCATTCAGAACTTGGTTAAGGAAGTTCCTCTGCCACTCCTCTTTAGTTGTTCCGCTGTGATGCGCTCTCCCCTTTTTTTGGAATACTGTTAGGGGACCACCCTCCCCCCCCCCCCCCCGCAAAGGGCTAGCACATGTATATATCTCACTTATTCATAAAAGTATATTTATCAGCAGTATGCAGCCGCCATCAGATGCGTCCTTTATGCGAATAAGAAAGCACTCGACGAATATCTTATATACACAAGCATGCCTCCGAAAATGTGCGTGTATGAGCATACTTTAGGGCAGGCCAAGATGGTGGGAAGAAAATTCGTACGCGCGAGTAAAAATTGACTAGTGATAGGTTATCCAAAAATAAAACCGGAAGTGAGAAGAGGAAAGTTACGATATCCCAGCATCAGCAAGGACTGTGGAGCTGAACCAAATTGCCCACTGTTCAAAGGGAAGGAGGGTGTGTACCATCAACACATTTGCTGGCAGTAGCAGGTGCCTAGAGAACAGCCTTCACCGTACATCACAGTGGTGGCATTTTGGTCAAGCAGCGCTGTAGGTCTGCGGAGATAAATCTCTCCAGGAAATAATGTAGCAGATGGAGGAGGATGGATTCATCGAGCGAAAATGAAAATCATCCATATATATGTATGTATAGTTGCTATGCTCCCCCAAAGCAACACTTGCCGGGTATGAGCATATTCTGGCCGAAAATTATAGCAGTGAACTTTAATATATGGGCTCTTGAAAGGGGTAGCTGGACAGCGAATTTGAAAGCACGTACTCTGCTCGAAACGACTAGACCCGAATCTCGGCATATCATACACTTTCGGAGGCAAAGGCCGAAGGTCTATAGTGGACCTGGCATATGTTAGCGCAGCAGGTTAGTGGTGACTATACTCACATTGACCACCAGGCGATTTGCATGGGAATCAAGAGTAAATCGAACTCAAAAAACGGCTTTCAAACAACACCATCTCTGGATGGTATGGCCATTCCGAAAGCCACCCAAATCACAAAGTGGGTAATGCAAGCATGCGATGTTACTATGCCCAGAAGACGATTGACAACCCAATTACTGGTAAGACAATGACATTGCAGGTTTACAAGCCGCATGTTTACGTTTAAGGAAGTTTTATTAGAGGCTTAAAAGCAAGTCCAGTAACGGCAATTGAGAGGAGCCGAAAAGATAAATGCAGGACCGCTTCAAAGAAGTTATTCAGAGGAGTAAAAGGAACTTCAAGCAGTTTTATGAATATGCCGATATGAACCCTTAGGCAGGGCCTATCGAGTAGTAATGAAAAGGTTTCAAAGATAACCTCAGGTGACAACCCTGCGCTTTCTAAAGGATATTTTTGTCATTCAGCTTCCTCACAACTAGCTCTAGTAAGAAAGGAAGAACTACGGAAAATGTATGGTAAAACTGGCGATAACAAAGCCCAAGTTTGGATGGCATCCTTAACAGACCATTGAAGCTAGCAGTCAAGACTATAGTACTCCGACATTTTCGCTAACACCTTCCACACTTGGCTAAAAGAAGGAGTACCCCCAGCCCAGTGGAAAAAGCAAAAGTGGACGTTGTTTTCCAAACCAAACAAGCCTCGTGGAGATCCAGCATCACAATCTGCTTTGGATGCAATGAGGAAGATGATGGAGAGAGTTATCTACAACAGACTGCTACCCATTTTCAAAAGCAATAGCTTGCCGAAGCACCAGCATGAGTTCCAAGGCGCCCATTATACGGTAATAAGCGTAGTGATGAATCGGGTGATGCGTTGATGTCAAAAGTGCATTCAACTCAGCCAACTGGAATCGAACTAAAGAAGTGTGGAGACCGCTGTGACAATATCTACCGCCCCGTGAATTTACCTGTAGCGGAGTACTGCAGCCGCGCACACTCAAAGTTTCGTTGGATTTAGCGCTAGATCTGACCATGAAAATCCTTCTTCTAGTCGCAACCTCGTAGAGGTGTAGAATTGTGGAGAAACTAGTGCGAGTTTGTAGCAGGATTATTGTCGAGTTTAAATACCAGAGTACTAGTGTCCGCTCCCAAGTGGTTAGAGCGCTGAACTGTGGTAGCGCAAAATCGCGGTTCTCGCTGGTGGAAGAAAGATTTGTTATCGTGATTTGACGTCGGATACCAGTCGACTAAGCTGCAAATGAGTGCGTGAGTCAATTCGGGTTAATAATCTCGGGCGAACGCAATCCTGACCTCCTTACCTTCCACAGTGTAGAATGCACTTTCTAATTCAAATTTGTTGTACGACAACTATTTTTGATGATTGCTACTAACTGAGCGCACTCATTACGACACTTTCTAGAAGAAACATAATTTCAAGTGATGTGGACGACGACGCCACTTAAGTCATCGTGCTCAACCATCCCAGTTAAATCTCGAACGGTTATACCGTTCACACCGCCCTCATTGCCTGCGAATTCTCCGAAATCAAGGGGAAAGTCGTTACGATAAGATCACCGGAGAGAACCCCATGGCCACCAAGCCTAGTTAAGCCGCCGTCGTCATCCTCGCCCCAAAAGAGGATAAATTTGCTCAAATCACTGATAACGGCGAGGAACACAGGTCGTGAAGTCTTTGGTAGTGTGCTCCGCTCCGGTACTTAACTGCTACCGTTTTCGCTTCTGATTCCATTGTTCTTTCCGTTCACTTCCACTATTGCTTTAGTTTGTGTGCTCCACTACACTCCACTCCAGTGATGGCTACAGAACAAAAGGGTCCGAACAATTGTGGCCGTGCGCATACCCTCTTTATGTCGCAAGAACCTCGGTTTCGCCAGTTCAAGGCGCAAGGCATCACATCTGACGCCGCACGTTTCAATCACGAGCTTGTCGGGCTGTTGGAGCAGGACTTGTACTGCTAGACATGTTGGCGGCAACCACCGATAGAATCAACAGATGCGCTCGCGGCCTATGGTTTGCAAGGTGTTGAGGAGTCAACGGCCGCATTGGCAACCAACGTAGCAAAATTGGATGACACCGTATTCCACTTCTATTCAGGACGAAACTCGCGAGACAGGTCGGGTAGTAGGTCGTCAGGACCTTCGATTGGTACCGGGCTATGTTTGTACGCGTAAAAAGCCACAAACTCTATCAGCCCGTGCATCTTCGTAACGAAAAAAACTTGTCGGTGGCCCCGGACAGCTACCCGAAGCACACCACGTTGCCTTTCCGTTTACGACCCCCTTAGCAGACGCAATAATTTAATTGATACAGGCGCTGAATCCTCAGTTCTCCCGGTATCCAAGTACCATCGACTAACACCTCAGGCTTTGAAATTGGCGGTTTTGGTTGCGTTTTATTATAGCGGAAGTTAGCACTCCCATCTTGGGAGCAGACTTCCTGTGCCACTATAGTTTGTTAGTGGATCTGCAACGCAGTTCCCTCATCGATCTGACAAGCAACCTTACGTCATCAGGGATCTCAAAGTTTGAAGATCTACTCAAGCAGGGTAAACGCAGACCCTCAGACAGCTAGTAGTCCTTCCCACTCCACATGGTCCCTACACCAAACGGCGAATGAAAACCTTGTGGCGACTATAGACACCCAAATCTTCAGACTATTTCAGACCATGATGACATGACTAATATAAGTGTTCCTAAATATTTAGCAAGTCTGGTCGAGAGTTACGTCTCACTGGTTAGGGACGAATAATAGCCTTAAAAAGTACATCATTACAGCGGGGTATTACGGGGCTCGGTTCTGGATCTCCTGCTTTGCAAACCACTGTCGTAGTGTGCTGGTGAATTTGATTTACTCATTGATAGCTATGAAAGTTTGAAGCGTTTTGGGAGGCACACCAGATGAGACTGTAGTGGTGGCGGTGAACGTGATGCCAGTCGACATTCTAGTGAAACATGCCAGTGAGCTGTATCATGCAAGTCGTATGGAGGGTTTCACAGAACGCCGAAATGGGGCAAGTTCAGGGTCGTATGATTTCTGACAACGTAGATAGGACAAATATATTCTAGAGAATATAACGAGCAATCTCTAATTGCTGTCTCAATGCTATACCAACAGTATTGCCGGAGGCGGGAAAATTATGGTAGTAAAAAATGTGACAAAAAGGTATTAAAAAGTACTTTTATATGAGCGTACCTAGGTTCAAACAAAAAAAAAGATTTTCACCTCTTCTGTTGTTGTATTTTGTGTCCTAAGCATGAATATCGTATAGCGTGACTACCAATATTGTTGGTACACTGTTTTATGAGAGAGGAGGTACATCTAAACTTGCTACCGATTGGGAAGGCCTATAGGGCTGTTTCCGAAGATGAACGTTTTTTTTCGCCGGGCCGTTATGAAACTTCGCTATGCATATATATACGTTCTAGAAGTGAACCTATTCACCCATGCTTGTTGTGACATCTAATGTCGTGGCGATTTTGAACCGCCGTTTCTGTGAATTGCGAATGACGTAGTATTGTTTTTGAACTGTCAGTTTCCGCAGTGGGTCGTCCTGCTTTATGTCCAACTTAATGGGTTATTCTACACCTTTTACGATGTAGTGGATTACATTCATCGAAACCGCCGCCTATTTGACAAATTGATCATAGGCAGCGTAACGTTACCTGTTCAAATATTTGGCCATTTTGTCAGCCAACAAAACGTGATATTGCCATATATTAACTTCGTTTCGGTTTTTGTTGGAAAGTACTGAAAAGTTATTATTTAACTAAAAAAGTACTGCAAAATGAGACAAAGTACTAAGGCACTTCAAGGGGTACTAAATTTAGTTCTGTTGGTACTAAAAAGTCAACACTGCATACGACTGTCATAGAAGCATAAAAAACTCAAACATAACACCACTCAAATGCTAGAGTTTTTATTTTTCCAAGCTTAACACAAATTTCAAAATCTAACATTTCTCGGCGCCAAGAAGCCAAAAAGCAAATTATCAAAATTAACATGAACCACAAATCTTGGCTAATGCCTTCAAAAGGATATTAGCATATAAATAGAACCCTATAAATAGCAATCTTTAGGCTCAGACAATGTAAATAGCTCGTTCATTCTGAAAGAGATACCCCGAAGCAAACCACACACATTCAGGTTGTACTCCTAAAACCTTATCTCCAGCTCTCAAAATCATAAATCAAACAGGATGTTCCCAAGAAAAACAATAAAATTTTATTTTAGCACGTGCTTCCCTTTCGTATTTCTCATTCTATCCAAATTACGTTATCAAATCAAAGATGGATTCATCAAAAACAATATCCACTGCCAAAGTTTGTAGTTTGGCCGCTATACCCTATATCGGCCGAGTCATTGTGTCGCTTTCTCAGTTTCACCCTCCATTCTATCACCATGACCCGGACCCGGAATTAAACTGGCGATGAAAAACCATATTAAAGATTCAAATCAATTTGATACCAACTCGGTTGAATTCATGCGGAAAAGATATCTTTTCCGGAAATAAATATGATCGAAAAATTCATTTCAACAAGAATAGTTGAAGCACTATTTCCTCTTAAGTTGTTTAGCCAGGATGAATGGACAAACATTCAGCGGGAAAAGTGGACTAACTACTTGATATCTTTATATCCTTTGGATCCAAGACGAAAAGCAGGACGTCAAGCTATTTCCATTCCCACCGTTCAGCACGGAGACGAGACTCCAGCTAAGTCGGAGCAAAATGAATTCAAAGTATAATTTGTTGATTAAATGTATGTAAGTAAATAATAAAGTTTTCGACAAGATAAACATGCAATAAATTCTCTGGAATTCGAGAGAAAGTTGGAGCATATGTTGTCGTCCTTGTTCCAAATTGAGTTTTCAAAGTTGTTTGGGGATTTCGAAACTTTGAATTGGGAATCCTTGAAAGTCGTACATGCATATTACCATCAACACTCTCGTAATCATTCCATCTGCATCTTACATGAAAATTCGAAATCAATTATCTCGTTTTTGGCTAGCCAAACCCATGTTAGATTTACAGAAAGTATCAGTTGAGTTTGCAATGAATATTGAACTTCTTTAATTAATATCTAATCCTGGGTCGGAATCCTTGTCAACTCAACCTTGGCTAGATAAGTTCACTCCATGTTGCCTCTGAAATATGTGCTCTCCCCCTTCCTGTTCATATCAATTATTAACGCATGATTTAATATCCTATTTTCTCTCTTGTTTACTCCATTTCAGTATCGAAAGCAAAGATCCTGGCCAACTCGGAGCTGTTCTTCAAGAGTGGTAGCGACATCAATTTGACGTGTGTGACCCAGCAGGCGCCAAGTCAACCGTCTTATATTTACTGGTATAAGGATGGTGATTTAATTAATTATTCGCAACGAGGCGGCATAAGTGTTTTAACGGAACGTCATACTAAAACCAGTAAATTAGTGATAGCTCGAGTGACTCCGTCCGATTCTGGGAATTATACATGTTCACCGAGCAATTCAAGTGAGTTAAGGATCTAGTTTTTCTTGCTTAATTGCCTTATTGAACACATAATGAAGAATAAGAAACAGAAGAATAAGAAACAGAAACGCATGTTAATCCCTTGTTACGCTTCTTTCACCTCTATTTTTTAAAAGGAATCTACAGGGACACCAAAAAAAGATACTTCCTGAATTTTTCTTGCCTCAGCCAATAGCTTCTTCAACTTATTATCTACATTTTTTATAATTGTACCTTGAAAGTGAAATATTCCCTCTACCATATACTTTTTCGGGTTTCCGTAACCACCCAACTGGAGATTAGATATTGTCTGCTATTTGTAATGTAGCCTAAAATTGATAGGACAGTAGCTTCCTCCAAACTACAATTTTTATTTATCAGTGTAGATATATATTTGCGGAGCACCTTACCTCCTTCATCAGTACAAAGCCACTATGACTGTTTTCTGGAACGTGCACATCCTCCACGGCAATGGTATCGAGGATCCTCGGAGTGCTGGTTTCCCCGGTGGATGTCAAATCGTCCGAAACATTAACCCTTCCTTCCAGTGCCATCTGCCTTAAGTCCTTCCTCTAAAGCCTTAAGTATGTGTAAGGTCTTTGGTTTACCGCTGACGCGTGCTCCCCACGCCCGAGGACATTATAGGGATCCTCGTACGAGGGCTGCAATGACCTAACATTTTTTTTTGAGAGTAGGGTAGGTGAATGCGTTTACGCGCTCCTGCCACAGTACGCTGGTAGACTACCAACTAAACACCTCCCTGTCATCAGACAACTAGCCAGGAACCGTTTGGCACATTACTTCGGACTAGCCCTCCCGCTCTCTCGGCTTTGGGCCTTCAAGTCAGAGAATTCCTTTCAGCAACGGGAGGGGAGGGGAGGATAGGAGCTGTTGTTAGTTCAGGGAACCCCTTACTGTCCGATTCCTCCGCCAGTCGAGTTCAACCTTCTTCGAAATAAGAAAAGCCCGATCATAATGTGCAATACGATTCCAGCTGCCAGAGAGTCTGGAGAGAGCTCCCCTGTGTCTGCATAAAGCTGCTTGCGAAGGCCGTCCCACCCCTCGCAAGAGAAAAAGGTGTGTTCAGCGTCGTCCGCCACTCCATTGCAGAACACACAATCACGAGATCGTGCCTTCCCAATCCTGTGCAGGTAAGACTGAAAACCTCCATGCCCACTTAGAAGTTGGGTAAGGAAGTAATCAATCTCACCGTGCGTTCTGTTCAACCACGAGTCTAATTTGCCTATGAGCCGCGCAGTCCTCCTGCCCTTGGCTCATTTTGCCAAGAAAGTTGCCACTCGGTAAGGGTGCGTTGGCGTTCTTCACGGGCAACCACCTCTCTTAAGTTTTCGCCCTTGCAGCGGTAGATAGCTTTGCGCTCCTTGGAAAGGAGGGCAACGGGGATCACTCCCGCGATCACCATCGCAGCCGGTTCGGAGACGGTGCGATAAGCAGACGCTGCTTGCAAAGCTCCCCGTCTCTGCACTTGAACGAGGCGTTTACGATGCAACTCCTTGTCAAGGGCATCAGCCCATACCTCCGCACCATAGAGAAGAACCGATTGCGTTGCTCCCATGAGGAGACGTCTCCTAGTTGATACTCAGGCCGCGACTCCAGCTGCAGACCTGTCCGCGGCCGCTTTGATTTGCTCGAAGAAGCTCATCTTCGAGTCGAGCATTAAACCTAGGTATTTGACCACTGGTTTTGACTCTATAGTCAACTCGTCGATCGATATGGTGTGCAGGGTTGGGATTCTCCTTCTGGTCAGGATGACTACTTTGGTTTTTTCCAGCGCAAGGTTGAAACCGTGAGCAGTCATCCATCCGCTTACCCGTCGCATCAATATGCCAAGTTTGCTTTGCGCCTGTTCAACAGTGTGTCCGGCAACAAGTGCCGTAACGTCGTCCATCTTACGGAATTCAAGGGATTTTTGACATCAAGCGTTATGAGGAGCACTATCCTTCGAGATCAGCGGCTCTGTGCCTCGGCTCGGCCGCATTTACGACCTTCATAACAGCATCCATTGTAGATTTCCCTGTTCTAAACCCGAACTGCCTTGCGGATAAGTCCCCGGATTGCTTCAGCGAGTCTACTCCCGATGAGCTTTTCGAGCACTTTTCGCCGTGTCAAGCATACACAGCGGTCGGTATGCAGACGGGAGCTCCGGGTCTCCTTTACCCTTACTGATCAACGAGAGTCTGGCCACTTTACAGCGACAAGGAAAAATGCCCTCCTTCAAGCAGGCGTTGAACACTTCAAACAGCAATTTTGGCCGTTGGCAGAACACCAGTTTGTAAACTTCCGCCGGGATGTCATCAGGACCTGGCGCCTTCCTTTTTTTCATAGTGAGAACCGCTTGTTCGAGCTCTCTCATTATGAAAAGGGGGCAATCCATGACCCTTTTCGCGCTATTTACATCAACCCGTACAGGGTGCCTGGGGAACAATGCCCGCACTGACAAGCTTATAGCCAAATCCCCGCGGGTCGTCATTCACCTCGTTAACTAGATGCTGCACGCCGGGAGCTTTGCTTTTTTTTATAGCGCTGCGGAGTCTCCTTTCTGCTGATCTATATTGTACCATTAGCATTAGGCCTCAGCAGAACATCGGTACAAACTTTAGGCTCTCCAGAGGTTCGGAAAGCTGGCCGCGCGTGGCGAGATGACAGAGCCAGCTTCAATCTGGGAACGGCCTCCCACAGAAAGCGCAACAGTCCGTCTCTTGGAGCCCGTCTCTCTGGCCGAAGACCATGTCGCCGAGTAATAGTAACTTCTCCCCGGATACCAGATCAGCAGGGCAGAGCTAACTCTTTGCAGACGGCTATATGGAAGCCAACCAAGTAAGACTTGCAGACAGGACGTTATTCCCGCACCATAATGACTGCCTTCAGCGTCCCATTCCAACGTCCTAGCGTCTCATTTAACTATCGGCCGCGTTTGAATCCAAGAAGCTTTCTGAGCTCAGAGAAAAGAGCGGATTCGAATTGCATTCCCTGGCCAGTGATTATTACTACGGGAACACCAAAGGGTGAAATCTGGCTGAACTTTTGGAAGAATGCCTGAACACGAGAGTCAGTAATGTCCTCCAAAAGTACGGAAAGATTGTTGTTGGGGTAAGATAAGATTCTGCCTGACGAATTTAAGGTTGGTTGCGGAGTCTATAAGGATCCTGTTCTGCAAGTCCACTAGCAACCCATAGTATCACAAGAAGTCAGCGTCTAAAATAAGGAAGCTGACATCCGCCACGATGAATCGCCAGGAGAACGTTCTACGCAAGCCAAGACTCACGTCCACTTGCCTGTAACCGTATGTGTTAATACGCGAGAAATTTGCTGTCGTTTCAAAGATTGTGGGAATAGCCGGTGCTGCCGGAGCACGAAAAGAACCGAAACCTCCACACCAGTATCAACAAGATAACGCCCGCTGAGAAGGTCATAAATTGTTAGGCGATGTGGCGCTGCGTTTTGGGTGACCGTCGCCAGGACCCCCCGCGGACCTATTTTTTTGAGGTAAGCGCAAATTTACACGGAAGCGTACATCTAGTAACTTTTTCACCGCATCTACGATGGTACCAATAAATGCTTGGGTCCGTAGGCTATACTGACGACTGGCTACCCGATCGCCCTTTTCGGGCGGTAGACCGCGGGGGAGCTCGCGACCTGCTCCCCGAACGCTGAGCGTCCAGCGCCGCCCTCATTTCCGCCATGCAGGCCAAAAGAGCAGCGATTTCGTGCTTCACCTCGCCTATTTCTTCTGAAGGCTGATGAACGGCTGTTATCGTAGGACGCGCGTGCACCTTATCAGCCGCAGCGGCCAGCGCCTCCAGAAAACCAGAGATGATGATGCTCTCGCCTTGGTGCTCTCCGGAAGTCGTCGAAACGACAGCGACTTCAACAAATCGTCGCCGATCTTGCTCCCACTCAGTTGCCTCATTTCGCAGCATTTCGAACCAATTGGCTGGGAGTTCGATTTCCCAAAGTCAAACCTATCAGCAAGTGATCCACCTTAGCTGACTCAGTTACCGACAGGCACTTAATTAGCTTCGTTTTGAGTACATTGTGGGAGGCCGTTTTGACAATGTTTGCCAGAATGTCTCCCTGGCCGCAAGCCGTGCCGTCGGCTTTTCTTTGGAGACTGCGTTGAGCTGAGGACGTATATCAGGATTCCGCTGCGTGACTGCGGGTCGGGAACGACAGAGCACTCACAGTCAGCTTCTGACTGCTGGGCTGGGACTCGAATGCGAATTCGGCTGCCCGATCAGCTTCCGTCTCTCGATCGGTGTTCTGCCAACGCAGATTTGCAGGAAAATTGCGAGTTCACTTCGAAAACGAAAACACGCGCACACCAAAATTCTTCATCTTCGCTCGGTTGCGGAAAACTCAGTCGCAATGGGGCTTCTTTGTACTGGCAGTGAGGCTGACAAAGTTGCAGAAGTGCCCTAAGATATTTCAGGTTCACGAACCATGGGTTCGGTTTAATATTATCTGTGGAATTGCATTACCAAAGAGGCCAAGGATCTTTGCCGATAAGAGCTCCTCAAGACTGAGAGATTTCGTACCCAGGACCCGGTCGCGGTCATCTTGCAATATTATATTAATGGTAGGATAAAAAATGTCATTGAGGCAACTCAGTTTACCTACCCTATATTTCTTGGTGTCTTCTGCTGACTTAAGAACTGAGTAGTTTTGAAGGACAATGATGCAAATGTCCAATATATTTGTTGGGGAAACAGCAAATACAATCCTAGAGAAGTCATTCGATTTTATCACTGCAGCTAGTCTTATTACTGGGCGTCCCTACATGAAGTATATTTGGGTCAACTACAAAAGCGGAGCGAATATGCTTTTGTTTTTACTCTGGCCTCATACCGATATTTAGAAATATAAGCCTCATTAACGTTCACGCCCCTACAGAGGAGACTGCAGAGTCGGAGAAGGATACCTTCTACGAGGCAGTAGAACGAACCCTCGAAGCCTGTCCCAGATATGATATCAAAATCATATTTGGCGATTTTAACAGCCAAGTAAGGAAGGAGCCCGTATTCAGGCTCTCATAGCTTACATCAAAATACAAATGATAACGGACTGCGGATAATTCAATTAGCAGTGTCACACGAAATGGTTGTTGGAAGTACCCGGTTTTCGCGGAAAGCGGTCTACAAACATACGTGCGCCTCTCCAGACGGGACCGCTTTCAACCAAATTGACCACGTGTTGATCGAACGCCGCCACCTTTCAGCCTTGATGAATGTCAGAACATATAGGGGGGCCAATATAGACTCGGATCACTATCTCGTTGGCATGGTGCTCCGAGCTCAAATAACATCACCACCCAGAATTCCCTCTGACAATCAAATGAGAGTTAACACTGAAGCAATCCACAACACAGCCCTCCGCAACACATGTAAGAGGGAAATGGATGTTGCAAAAATCGCAGTCAACAGAGATCCTGGAGATAAAGCATCAACTAATAATCTTCACAATCACCTGAAAAACGTTATCATAAATACGGCTACAAACCAGGCGCAAAGAGAGTCCGAACGGCTGCTTTAACGATTAATGTAAGCTAGCAACGGAACGGAGGAATGCTGCATACCGAGTAATGTTGCATTCTCAAAGGATGCGGGCACGAATTAATGTTGTTGGAAGGAGAAACTCCCAAAAAAATATAATTATCAATTTATTCGGACAAAGTTTCCACGTTTAAATAGTAATTACAACTCTGCTCTTACGTGCTAAAGTTACAATTTCATATATTCTAAATTTGCTTACACAGGTGGGTCAGGTAAAATGCATATCCGGCATGTGTCGTTGGAATTAGCTCGAATCGTTGGTTTTTGCTGAGTGGGTGGTTAGAATGTTTAGCTGGTTCGATGGCATGTGTCGCATTGTCGGAAGGTATTAGATCTTAAGGAGTGATCCCGTAACTCACGCGCGGAGACTTCACATACGAAAAAAGGAAGCCTGGGGGAACCAACAAATCTATGAACTCGAAAAGTGCAGGGAGAAACGGCACCAGGCGCGAAAATTTTACCAACAAGTCAGCAGGATGAAGCTTTACACACCCCGATGCACATCCTGCCAAGACAAAAAGGTAAATCTGATTTCCGATAGAATGGGCATATTGCAGCAATGAGTCGACTACTTCGATGAACTACTGAACAACTAGAACATCGGCGAGTTAGAGGTCCCGCCAACTGAAGACGACTGACAAATGCTGCCACCACCAAGTATAGAAGAAACAGTCCGTTCATCGGCTTAAAAATCATAAGTCGTCAGGAGCCGATAGAATTACAGCCGAATTGGTTAAATATGGAGGCGACCAATTCACCAAGTGGTTCATCAACCATACGCTCACAATTTCATTGGGCCATAACATAGAGGCTCCAGGCAAATCAGCAACAGATCAGATTTTCTCTCTGCGGCAAGCGATGGAAAAATTGTTCTCTCGACTTTAAAGCCATTTATTATAGCACAGCCAGGGTAAAACTGAGAGAATTCGGTATCTCGACGAAATTGATAAGACTGTTTAGGCTGACCCTGACCAATGTGCGAGGCCAGATAGAAGCAACAGGATCACTCTCAAGACCATTCGGTATCAACAACGGTTTACGACAAGGGAATGCCCTATAATGCGTCCTCTTTAACCTGGCCCTCGAGAAAGTGATCCGTGATGCTGAGGTAAATGCGAGGGATATGATCTTTCTTAAGTCCACCCTACTACTGGGCTATGCTTCCGATATCGACATCATGGTAAGAACAACCCGAAACGTACAAACTGCCTTCATCCAGATCGAGCAGGCGGCGCGAGATCTTGGGCTGCACATCAATGAAGGCAAGACAAAGTATATGGTGGCAACGTCAGCAACAAAAATCAACCAACCCACAACATCAAACCGCACTGGTCAAACGGGAAGAATAAATATAGGGGACTACAATGTTGAGACCGTTGATAATTTCTATTATCTAGGATCAAAAATCACAACGAATAACATTTGTCAGCCATCAGAGCCTATTTCAGCTTACAACTGTTCCGCTCGAAACGTCTCACCAAAGATCTTGCCAGTCCTCCTGTATTCCTCGGAGGCTTGAGTTCTCAGCAAGAAAAATCGCAAACTCTTGGCCCCGTTCGAGAGAAGAATCCTCCGAAGAAGTTTTGGTCTTCTACATGAGGATGGACGATTCCGTAGTCTACTTAACGACGAAACCTATGAGCGATACCTTGACCGTCCGGTTGTGGATAAAATCCGGCTTAATAGGTTACGGTGGACGGGTCATTTAATCCGTATGGATGAGGATGATCCAGCCCAGAAAGTCTATAAAGGCAATATCTATGGTAGAAAAGAAGACGAGCCAGATCCTGCTTGAGATGGAGCGATGGCGTAGGTCAGGACGCCAGATATCGAACTGGTGCACCTCGGCGCAAAACCGGAACGTCTGATGATGACTAACATTTTATCCCTAAGGGAGTGGTAATTTGATATTTCACCTTTTAGGGAATAGTAATTTGACGCGAAAAAGTCAACTTGACTTAGGATTACTTTGTTAGTAATAGTAGGGTTTCCACCAGACTTGCCAGTATGATACCTCTCATTAAAGCACAAATTGCAGCAAACTTTACGGATCCAGGATGAACTTGATGGGGTTGGCAGTAAATTTTCGAAGTATAGTAATATACTATTAGCTATATTTGAG